>NC_052152.1:57276696-58510446 GCF_902713615.1 Scyliorhinus canicula
AATAGAATTTCTATCCAGGCGACGTAGGATTGCGGAGTACTGTGACTATGGAGAGACATTGTCAGAAATGTTACGCGACCGTTTGGTTTGCGGTATTAACAATGCGGCCACCCAGAGAAAGTTGTTAGCTGAGCCAACATTGACTTTTCAACCGGCCATTCAGATAGTATTGTCTCGAGAGTGCAGGAGCTACAGGGAATGGAGGTGCAGGCCTTGGGGCGCAACCACTTCCATCCAAAAGTGTCTCCCCGCGCCCCTGCCGTACCTTGGGCGGGACGGCATCCAGATCGACGCCAGTGGCCGCCGGATGTTCCTCCCGAAGGGAGCCTTCTCCTGAACCGATGGATGTGGAGCCACGTCAGTGTTGGATTTGTGGACACCGACCCCGTTGCGGACGCCGGTCCTGGGGACACCAGAGGCGCCGTGGTTCCGACAGAAACTGGGGCCAGCCCAGGGGCCGTACCTTCCATTTGGATGAACCTGTGGGGACTATTCCCAAGGACGTGGGGACAGAGGACAACTGCCTGCAGCTGCATTATATGGCAGCTCCCCGTGTGGCCCCCATTAAGGTGACAGTACGGGTCAATGGTCACGCGCTTGAGATGGCATTGGACACTGGCGCAGCAGTCTCCATGATCGCCCAGAGGACATTCAACTACATCAAGCAGGGTATACAGACCCTTATATTAACCAATACACAGACCAGGTTGGCCACCTACACGGGGGAACCATTGGACATTGTTGGAACTACGATGACCCCTGTTGTTTATGGATGCCAAGAGGAGCATTTCCCACTTATGGTGCGCGGCCACAGGCCCAGCCAGTTGGGTCAGGACTGGTTGCACCATTTGCAGCTGCAGTGGCAGCACATCTTTCAAACAGGTTCTGGAGGGTTGACGGAGGTACTAGGACGGTACCCAGATGTATTCCAGCCCGGTTTGGGGAAGATAAAAGGTGCTGTAGCCCGTATCCAGGTCGAACCAGGAGCCACGTCGTGCTATTTCCGGGCACGCCCGGTGCCTTATGCCTTGCTCGAGAAGGTAGAAGGGGAGCTCATTCGTTTGGAGTCCTTGGGTATTATCAGGCCTGTCCGTTTCGCTGACTGGGCAGCGCCAATTGTACCTGTAATGAAGCCAGATGCCACAGTTTGCTTGTGCGGCGACTATAAACTTACAGTGAATACGGCTTCCCATCTCAACCGATATCCAATGCCCCGCATAGAAGATCTCTACGTGAAGCTTGCAGGCGGACTCTCATTCATGAAATTAGATATGAGTCACGCCTACCTACAGTTGGAGCTGGACCCTGCCTCCCGGCCATATGTAACTATTAATACACACAGGGACCTGTATGAATATACACGATTGCCCTTTGGGGCATCCTCTGCCTGCGCTATCTTTCAGCGCGTCATGGAGGGCATCTTGAGAGGTTTTCCGCGTGTCGCTGTCTACTAAAACAACGTTTTGATTACAGGGACATCGGAGCAGGAACATTTGGAAAATTTGGAGGCTGTCCTTAGATGCTTCTCAGAGGCTGGAGTCCATTTACGTCGTATAAAGTGCGTCTTTCAGGAAAAGGAAGTAGTCTACCTGGGTTATCGGATGGACTGCAAAGGTTTGCACCCTGTCGCAGAGAAGGTGCGCGCAATTCAACAGGCCCCCTCCCCGACTGACACTTCACATCTTTGTTCTTTTCTCGGCCTCGTAAACTATTACGAGAAGTTCCTCCTCAATCTGGCAACTACACTGGCCCCGTTGCACCTTCTGCTAAAGAAGAATCACACCTGGGTTTGGGGTCAGCCGCAAGAAATTGCTTTCCGGCGGGTAAAACAGCAATTGTTTTACTATGATCCTGGAAAGCCTTTGCTCATCACATGTGATGCATCCCCATATGGTATTGGGGCCGTCCTGTCCCACAAGATGGAGAATGGGCCCGAGCGGCCGATATCTTTCTCCTCCGCACATTGACTGCAGCGGAAAAGAAGTACGCGCAGATCGAGAAGGAGGGCTGGCAGTGGTCTTTGCGGTGAAATGCTTCCACCAGTATGTGTATGGCCGCCATTTCACTATCTTGACTGATCATGAGCCTCTGCTGGGACTTTTCCGAGAGGATAAGCCAATACCGCCCATTGCTTCTGCACGGATCCAGCAATGGGCTTTGTTGCTCGCTGTGGTAGTCACCATTGTTTGTATATATCACAAACGAGATGTAATACGGTAAGGCTCCTGTACGACAGGTACGGGGTAGATCCCTGCCTGCTGGCTCCGCCCAGGAGGCGGAGTTTAAATGTGTGTTCACCGAGCTGCAGCCATTTCGGCAGCAGGTGCAGGAGGCTACACATCTCTGCTTAATAAAGCCTCGATTACACTCTACTCTCGTCTCATCGTAATTGATAGTGCATCAATTTATTAAGCAGAGATTTTACAACTATGGACCTCCGCTTCAAGCCAGATCTCCTGCATGCACCCTCAAGCAGACAACTCCAAGTTGGCCTTCACACATTGGCTAGCTTGCTTTGAAGCCTACATCGGATCTGCGACAGAACCACCCTCAGAGGCACAGAAACTCCAGATACTGTATATGCGGCTGAGCTCCGATATCTTTCCCCTCATCCGGGATGCATCTACCTACGCTGAGGCCATGGCGCTACTGAAAGAGAACTACACCCAGCAGACCAACAAACTCTCGGCCAGGCACCTCCTGTCCACGCGGCATCAACTCCCTGGTGAGTCTGTGGAAGATTTCTGGCGTGCCCTGCACGCCCTGGCGAGGGACTGCGATTGCCAGGCCGTTTCAGCCGTTGAACATTCCGAACTCCTAATTAGGGATGCTTTCGTTACGGGCATAGGGTCAGCTTACATCCGCCAGCGCCTCTGAGAAGGGGCTACCCTCGACCTCGCGGCGACCAAGAAACTCATGATCCCACTAACGGTCGCCTCCCGTGATGTACAAGCGTACGCCCCCGACCGCAGGGCGCGCCCCTCCTGGACATCGTGGACCCCACCAGCGAACACCCCATCGTGGACCCCACCAGCCATCGCCCCCAAGCCTGCGCCACACGGCAGCCAGCCAACCCCGGGGGGCTCAACTGCGGACAGACAAAGCACCCCCGGCAGCGCTGCCCGGCGCAGAGCGCACTCTGCAAGGCCTGCGGGAAGAAAGGACATTTCGCTGCTGTGTGCCAGGCACGCTCGATCGCCGCTGTAACCAGGCTCATTGTTCCTTCACCCCCCACGTGCGGCCCGTGGGCGCCGCCATCCTCCTCGCCTCAGACCAGGTGCAACGCATGGGCACCGCCATCTTGCTTGCCTCAGGACACATGCGGCCCGTGGGCCCCGCCATCTTCCCCCCCCATCAGGCCTCGTGCGGCCGATGGGCACCGCCATCTTTAACGCCGCCGCCACATGTGTCACGTGGGCGCCGCCATCTTCCCCGCCTCAGGACCCCTGCTCGTCGGGCACCTCATCGGGCTGCTCATCGCCTGCAACCGCTACCGACCAGCCAGGGGCCTTCCAACACCAGCTACAGCTCGCCTCCATCATGATCGACCAGACCCGGCCCGACAAGCTCGCAACCGCGTCGATGATGGTGAAGGTCGATGGGCACGAGATATCCTGTCTTCTTGACTCCGGGAGCACAGAGAGCTTCATCCACCCCGATACGGTACGGTGCTGCTCCCCTGTGGTACATCCCATCACACAACGAATCTCCCTGGCCTCCGGATCCCACTCTGTGGAGATCCAGGGGTACTGCACCCGCCACCCTCATCATCCAGGGCGCAGAGTTCAGCGACTTCCGGTTCTCCGTCCTCCCCAACCTCTGCGCTGCCTTGCTACTCGGCCTGGACTTCCAGTGCAACCTCCAAAGTATCACTCTGAAATTCGGCGGGCCCCTACCACCCCTTACTGTATGCAGTCTCACGACCCTTAAAGTCGACCCACCTTCTCTGTTTGCAAACCTCACCCCAGATTGCAAACCCGCCACCACCAGGAGCAAACGGTACAGTGCCCAGGACAGGACCATCAGGTCTGAGGTCCAGCGGCTGCTGTAGGAAGGCATTACGAGGCCAGCAACAGCCCCTGGAGAGCCCAAGTGGTAGTTGTGAAAACTGAGGAGAAAAACAGGATGGTCGTTGACTACATCAGACCATCAATCGGTACACGCAGCTCGACGCGTACCCCCTCCCACGCATATCTGTTATGGTCAGTCAGATTGCACAGTACTGTGTCTTCTCGACAGTGGACCTGAAATTTGGTTCCACCAGCTTCCCATTCGCAAGGCGGACCGCCCGTACACTGCGTTTGAAGCGGACGGCCATCTTTACAACGTCCTTAGGGTTCCCTTCGGCGTCACTAATGGGGTCTCGGTCTACCAACGGGAGATAGACCGAATAGTTGACCGGTACGGACTGCGGGCCACCTTCCCGTACCTGGATAACGTCACCATCTGCGACCACGACCAGCAGGACTATAACGCTAACCTTTCCAAATTCCTCCACACCGCCAAACTCCTCAGCCTAACATACAACAAGGAGAAGTGCGTGTTCAGCACCAACCGCTTAGCCATCCTCGGCTATGTGGTGAAAAATGGAGATCTAGGGCCCGACCCCAATCGCATGCGCACCCTCATGGAACTCCCACTGCCCCAAGGCCCTCAAACGATGCCTGGGGTTCTTCTCATACTATGCCCAGTGGGTACCTAACTATGTGGACAAGGCCCACCCACTCATTCACTTCACCGCTTTCCTGCTGACGGCCGAGGTTCACCAGGCCTTCAACCGTATTAAGGCCGACATCGCCAAGGCTGTAATGCACGCGGTCGACGAGACGCTCCCCTTCCAAGTCGAGAGCGATGCATCAGACGTTGCTCTGACTGCCACCCCAACCAGGCAGGCAGGCCCGTGGCATTCTTTTCACGCACCCTCCATGACTCCGAAATTCGGCACTCCTCCGTCGAGAAGGAGGCCCAAGCCATCGTAGAAACTGTGCGGCATTGGGGGCATTACCTGGCCGGCAGGAGATTCACTCTCCTCACTGACCAACGGTCGGTTGCCTTCATGTTCAATAACACACAGCGGGGCAAGATCAAAAATGATAAAATCTTGAGGTGGAGGATCGAGCTCTCCACCTACAATTACGAGATTTTGTATTGCCCCGGAAAGCTCAACGAGCCCCCCGATGCCCTATCCCGAGGTACATGTGCCAGCACGCAAGTGGACCGACTCCGTACCCTACACGACGCTCTCTGTCACCCAGGGGTCACCTGGTTCTTTCACTTCATAAAGGCTCGCAATCTGCCCTACTCCATTGAGGAGGTCAGGGCTATCACTAGAGACTGCCAGGTCTGCACGGAGTGCAAACTGCACTTGTACCGGCCAGACCGAGTGCACCTAGTGAAGGCCTCCCGCTCCTTTGAACGCCTCAGCGTGGATTTTAAAGGGCCCCTCCCCTCAACCGACCGAAATACGTACTTCCTTCACGTGGTCGACGAATACTCCCCTTCACCGTCCCATGCCCCGATATGACGTCTGCCACCGTCATCAAAGCACTCAACACTATCTTCGCCCTGTTCGGTTTCCCCGCCTACATCCACAGTGACCGGGGATCCTCCTTTATGAGTGATGAACTGCGTAAGTACCTGCTCAGCAAGGGCATCGCCTCGAGCAGGACGACCAGCTACAACCCCCGGGGAAACGGGCAGGTGGAGCGGGAGAATGGGACGGTCTGGAAAGCCGTCCAGCTGGCCCTACGGTACAAAAATCTCCCGGTCTCCCGCTGGCAGGAGGTCCTCCCCAACACCCTTCACTCCATCCGATCGCTACTTTGCACTGCGACTAATGCAACCCCCCATGAATGTCTCCTTGCCTGCCCCAGGAAGTCCACGTCCGGGCTTTCGCTCCCAACGTGGCTGGCAGCTCCAGGAACCGTTCTCCTCCGCAAGCACGTGCGGCTCCACAAGGAGGACCCGTTGGTCGAGAGGGTACACCTACTCCATGCAAACCCGCAGTATGCCTGTACCCCGACGGCCGCCAAGACACAGTCTCCCAGGGACCTGGCACCAGCTGGGTCCACACCCCCCCATCCTTTCTGCCCCGGCGCCACCCTTCCTCCCCCCAGCGTACCTCACCACAGCCCCCACTCCAGGACAATCCGTCCTCCCCTTGGTCCCACCTGGGGATGAAGATGAGGTCTACACACTCCTGGAGTCACCGGCGACCGAGCCAACGCCTGCATCGCCACCGGAACTGCGGCGCTCACAACGGAGGATCAAGGCACCAGATCGGCTGAATTTGTGAACTTTCCACAAAATTATAACCTTAAAATGCACGTACATAGTTTTCCACCACCCCCGCTGGACTCTTTTTTTTAACAGGGGGTGAATGTGGTAGTCACCACTGTTGTATAAATCACATACGAGATGTAATACAGTAAGGCTCCTGTACTACAGGTACGGGGGTAGGTCCCTGCCTGCTGGCTCCACCCAGTAGGTGGAGTATAAATGTGTGTGCTCACCGAGCTGCAGCCATTTCAGCAGGAGGCTACACATCTCTGCTTAATAAAGCCTCGATTACACTCTACTCTCGTCTCATCGTAATTGATAGAGCATCACTCGCTACCTACGAGTATTCTCTGGAGCATAAACCAGGGACCCAGATAGCGAATGCCGATGATGAGCCGCACGCCTTTGTCGACTGGCCCCATGTCGACCCTCACAACCGGCGAGATGGTTGCAACCCTAAATTTTATGGACTCCTTGCCTGTCTCGGCATCACAGATCCGTGAGTGGACCCAGAGGGAGCCAGTCCTGTCAAAGGTTCGGCACATAGTCCTGAATGGGTGGGCAACATAGACAGCTCCCAGGTGAGTTGAGGGCATTTTCCTCCAAGCTGTCAGAATTTAGCATGGAAGACTGTATCCTCTCGTGGGGGATGCGTGTGGTCGTCCCGGAAAAAGGTCAGGACCTGATACTACAGGACTAACACAATGGGCATCCGGGTGTGACCAAAATGAAAATGTTGGCCTGGAGATATGTCTGGTGGCCAGGCCTCGACACCGACATTGAGAAGGTGGCTCAAAACTGCTCCATTTGCCAGGAGCATCAGAAGCTTCCACCGGCTGCACCCCTACATCATTGGGAATGGCCAGGGCGGCCTTGGGCGCGCTTGCATGCGGATTTCGCCGGCCCTTTCCAAGGATCCATGTTCCTTCTATTAATCGATGCCCAGTCAAAATGGCTAGAGGTGCTTAAGATGGTAGGCACAACGTCCTGCATAACGATCGAGAAGATACGTTTGTCTTTCAATACACATGGCCTCCCCGACGTGCTTGGCATGGACAACGGCACTACATTCACAAGTGAGTTTGCGAGGTTCATGAAGATAAACGGCAAACGCCATATACGCACCACTCCATACCAGCTGGCTTCCAGTGGGTTGGTGGAGCGTGCAGTGCAGGGACCTAAAGAAGCAGTCTTCCAGGTCTATGGACACGCGACTGGCTCATTTTTTGTTTTCATATAGGACCACCCCCCATGCGGTGACTGGGGTAGCTCCTATGGAACTCTTAATGGGCCGGAGACTTTGCACCCGCCTTGGCATGGTTTTCCCGGATATTGGCGCAAAAGTACGCCGCACTTAAGAATGGCAGGGGCATGGCCTTTCGCGGCACCGGCCAATTCGGCTGTTTGCGCCTGGTGACCCGGTGTTCATTCAAAATTTTGCTGGTGGTGCCCAGTGGGTCCCTGGCGTTATCGTTCGACGAATGGGCCCGCTTTCTTACCAGGTGCAAGCCCAGGGTCGTCTCCGGCGCAAGCTTGTAGACCACGTTCGGTCCAGAAGGCCGCCTCTTCCAAAGATTCCCTGCCCCCGGAGCTCACTTCTACAGCCGCTGAGACCAGACACAGTGAAGGGTGTTCCTAACGACCTTCCTCTGGCGCCCCACTCAAAGCCTGCACAAGTCGTTTCAGAACCACGTGGAGATAGGGACGCCAAGATGACAGAGGATTTCGACTCCGACTCCGAGATGGAGACACAGGACGCCTCAGAAGGGGAGTCCTCGGTCCCACAGGCCGTGGATGTCCAACCGTTATGTCGTTCATCACGGAAGCGCTGTTCTCCAGCGTCTCGTGCAAATGGTGACCTGCCCGCGGAAAAAACGAGTCCGATGCCCTCCTTCGCCAGGGTCTTCGGTGGATTCCTTGGACTTTGGGGGGGGAGGGATGTTATTACCTGCCTGCTTACCACTGGCTGGGGCTAATGGCAATCCCATAATCCTTAGGGAGTATGAGCTTCCCCAATGAGGGGGGGGCGGAGAAATCATTAGCAGGTGGCCCTCACGAAACTTTCCCTGAGATTTCTTGCTCCATATCTACAATGCCTTTGATGGTACATTACACAATTGAACACTTTATAGTGAACAATGGCTATTGAGCGAAATACTGAAGGGTTCTCAACAGCAACTGAACCACTGCCTCCACATGAATCATTTTTATTACCACCAATTATGTTTGCACCTACCCATCGTGAAACAGTCATGAAGTCCATTTTCTTCCTTGTATTCCTCTCAGCATAAGTGCAGCCTTCAGTGCAGTCACTTGCCCCTCTCCATTGGCCAGCCCCATGGAACATGGTTATTCTTCTAGATCACATTCTTTTACTTGCCTCTGAAGTACCTTAAGATTTATTTTTGCATTAAAGCACATTTATAAATGTAAGTTGTTATTGTTCAGACGAGATCGAAAGGGAGAAAATTGGCGAGGAAATAAATATATATTCAGAATATATTATTGTTCTATTAACAGAACCCAAGTAAATATGTTTTAACAGTTACAGCCCATTTCTCATTAGGTTCACACCACAAAGCTGCCCATATTTTGAGACCGAAATGTATAGGGTCTAGTGCAGGCCAATAGAAAGGTTGTAATGGGAAGGCATGAAATGCTCATCTGAGAGTGAGACTGAGAGCTTGTTACTGGATTGGTGTGGGAAGATGTTTTACACCTCACCACAACCTATCTATGAGGTGTATTTGATTCTGAAAATGGCTGCAAAAGAACAAAAATATTTAATTGTGTACCACTGATTGTCAACACGCCCCTGCCTCAGTATGGAGGAAAACACAATCTGGCAGCTTTAGATTCAGAAAACGTCAGTAACCATATGCATTGTCCAACAGGTGCTTTGTTTTAAAGCCTATTTTCAAGAAAGTGTTCATGAAAGAAGAGAAGAGCAGTACCGAATAAGAAAATGCAAGATTTACTTTTATCTGGAAGATGACACAATACAAGTTGTTGAACCAGAAGTAAAAAACAGTGGTATTACTCAAGGTACAATAGCATTCTTTAAGAAAGAACTGAGGCTTAAATAATTCCTTTTGTTATATTACTTACTATTCTAATTATTTGAATATTCTAAGTATTCTGACAGTCTCTTATTCTACTCTGGTCCAACATATTAATTTAGTGCAGAGATTATCAGACTGATTATATGTTTGCATTCTTTGAATGTGGAGCAATGGAGTTGAGAGTACAAACAGAAAAGCAACCTTATGTATATAATATATTCCACTTGCCATAAATTTACAATACAGTTGTGCAACAGACCTATTTCTTGGACTCATAAGTGATACTTCTGGTGATCAATCTACAAATGGTTAATGTGCACTATCTTGCAGTTTATATTTTGCGACCAGAAATCTTAGACAGATTGAACCAACTACTATTGACCTGTACTTTAATCTACCTGTGCCCTTTATTCAAGGGCTCAATTGAAACAGAAAAAGTAAAGAAATCAAAGCTCCAATCAGATTTGCCAAGTTTTTTCACAAATAGTTCAAAATGTTGGTGGTAAATGAGTAACCAGTTGCAGGGGTAGGGGGAGTCATGGGCAGTTTTAACATAGGTGTATGGGGTTGGCTGCTGGTGGTTGAACAAAAATCCAAATGCATAATGAAGCTAGTTGTAACCCAATGGCCTCCGCATTAGGTTGCTGATGTACCATCAATTGGACACGAGCCGAGATGAAGATCCAAACATTAGGCTTTAAGCGACTAGTTGTGTGCCCGGCAGTCGACTTACAGAGAAAGGCCGACTGCCGGGTCCTAAAGGTTCTTATACCCCACCTCATAGGCGGGACTACTTGCCTCCCGACCAATCGGTGAGCGGTCACATGACTAGTCTCTACCAACCAGCCGAGAGGCACATGACCGGCCTGAGCCAATGGGCAGCGAGTGTTCTGCACCAATGGCAGATAGGTACCGTAAACCTCCTAGTCATATCACCACATTTGCATTCCAGTAATTGCTTGATTAGAATGATGTTAGTTTTGGTTGATTTGCACATTAAATTTGTATCCAAGGGTTCCCAGGCTTCCTGGAACTCTCCAGTGAAAGCAAGGCAAACACACAGCAGCAATCAAGGGAGTTGAAACTATGACAGGCATCTTTTTTTAGAATACACAGCCAATTATTTTACGTGTATGGGTGCCATGTCCATTTTGTGTTGCTACCAATGCTTCAGGGGGCTTAGAAATGACATTGCTTTGTGATCACAGCTGCTTTCTTACCTGCTTCTGTAAGAGTTTGTTCACATTATGGTAATACCACTGTATATATATGTGTGTGCCTCTATTAGGGGATGTATAATAGTACCTGCTATTACAGGTTTGTCGGTAAGCCCCTGCATAGTTTGTCGGTAAGCCCCTGCCGGCTAGCTCCGCCCACAGGGAGCAGTATAAATAGCCATGAGGTCTCCTGAGCTGCCATTTTACAGCTTCACTTGAGGGAATAACATCTCACGGTAATAAAGCCTCTTTTGTACCGTTTCGTGTTTCTGTGTGCAATTGTTAGCGCATCAATTTATTACCGTGAGATGTCCCTAATCATGGACATCAGAATGAAACCCGACCGCCTGCAGCTGGATCCGCAATCGCCGAACACCAGGAAAGACTTTAACCACTGGCTGGCTGTCTTCGAGGCCTACATCACCTCAGCGGACCCTGCACCATTGGAGGCTCAGAAGGTGCAACTCCTTTACACCAGACTGAGCTCCAGCGTGTTCCCGCTGATACAGGATGCGCCAATCTATGCCCGTGCTATGGAACTGCTCAAAGAAATTTATGTCCAGTTGACGAACACTCTGTTTGCAAGGCAAGTACTCTCCACTCGCGTCCAGCAACCGGGTGAGTCGACTGAGGACTTCTGGCGGGCCCTTATCCCTCTAGTACGGGACTGCGAGTGCCAGGCCATCACGGCTACGGAACATTCGAATCTACTCATGCGGGATGCTTTTGTGACGGGGATTGCATCGGACCCCATCCGGCAACGCCTGCTGGAAGGGGCCGCGCTCGATCTAGCAGCGACAAAGACTGTAGCGCTCTCTATGACGGCCGCTTCCCGTAACGTGCAGTCCTACCCCGCCCGCCGCGCGGCCCACCCATCCTACCCCTTGTGGACCCCGCTACCGATCCCCCCGACTGGGGCTGCTACCGCGCAGTATGCCTGCGCTACTTGTCATACCGTGCACCCTGGGGGTCCCCGCTGCTACTTCTGCGGCCAGCAGAAGCACCCTCGCCAGCGCTGCCCGGCCCGCGCCGCAACCTGCAAATCTTGTGGCAAGAAAGGCCACTTTGCAGAGGTGTGTCAGGCCCGCGCTGTTGCCGCTATCGCTCCCGACCTCTTCCCCCCTCTCCCCAGCCGATCGCGCAATGGGCCCGCCGTCCGCAGCTCTCGGGGCCACGTGCGATCAGTGGGTGCCTCCATCTTTCGCCACCCCGCAATGTGCGCACCATGGGCGCCGCCATCTTGTCCCATCCCCTCAACGTGCGCTCCATGGTTGCCGTCATCTGGCCCCGCTCCCACAACGTGCGCTGCATGGGCGGTACCATTTTCTTCCCCGCAGGTACTCCGGACGCCGCCATTTTGTCCTCCCCTCGGGACTGGATCACGACCCGGGTCGCTGCCGCTACGCATCGGAATCTTCAGACTCTTCGGACGATCGCCCGCTACTTGCCTCCATGATGCTCGACCAATCCCGTCCTCGCAACCTGGCCACCGCTTCAACGACGGTGCTCATCAACGGCCACGCGACCTGCTGCCTACTTGACTCCGGGAGCACTGATAGCATCATTCATCTGGTCATGGTAAGGCGCTGCTCCCTCGTGGTCCATCCCGCCAACCAGCGGATCTCCCTGGCCTCTGGATCCCTCTCTGTCCCCATCCGGGGCTTCTGTCTGGTCAGACTCACAGTACAAGGTGTAGAATGCAGCCGTTTCCGCCTGTACGTTCTCCCCAACCTCTGTGCGACACTTTTACTGGGCCTGGATTTCCAATGTAACCTCCAGAGCCTCACCCTCAAATTCGGCGGACCCCTACCCCCACTCACCATTTGCGGCCTCATGACCCTCAACGTTGACCCTCCCTCTCTCTTTGCCAATCTGGCTGCAGATTGCAAACCCGTCGCCACCCGGAGCAGACGGTACAGCACCCAGGACAAGACCTTCATCAGGTCCGAAGTCCACTGGCTGCTTAGGGAGGGTGTTATCGAGGCCAGCAATGGCCCCTGGAGAGCTCAAGTGGTGGTGGTTAAAACTGGGGAGAAACACAGGATGGTCGTGGACTACAGCCAGACCATCAACTGGTACACGCAGCTCGACGCGTACCCCCTCCCTCGCATATCTGATATGGTCAATCAGATTGCACAGTTCCGGGTCTTCTCGACGATTGACCTTAAATCCGCCTACCACCAGCTCCCCATCCGCAAATCGGACCGTCCATACACTCCCTTTGAGGCGGACGGTCGCCTCTATCAATTCCTTAGGGTTCCCTTCAGCGTCACTAACGGGGTCTCGGTCTTTCAACGAGAAATGGACCGAATGGTTGACCGGTATGGACTGCGGGCCACGTTTCCGTACTTAGATAATCTCACCATCTGCGGCCACGACCAGCAGAACCGTGACGCCAACCTTGCCATATTGCTCCACACCGCATCTCTCCTCAATCTAACTTATAACAAGGAGAAGTGCGTATTCAGCACAGACCGCTTAGTCATCCTCGGCTACGTAGTCCAAAACGGACTACTGGGGCCCGATCCCAAATGCATGCGCCTCCTCATGGAGCGTCCCCTCCCCCACTGCCCCAAGGCTCTCAAACCATGCCTAGGGTTCTTTTCTTACTACGCCCAGTGGGTCCCACAATACGCAGACAAGGCCCGCCCACTGATCCAGTCCATGCAATTTCCCCTCGCGGCCGAGGCACAACAGGCCTTTGCCCGTATCCGCTCAGACATAGCCAAGGCCGGTATGCACGCAGTAGATGAGACACTGCCCTTCCAAGTAGAGAGCGACGCTTCAGATGTCGCCCTTGTCACCAATCTAAACCAGCCAGGCAGACCCGCGGCATTCTTTTCCCGCACCCTCCATGCCTCCGAAATTCGACATTCCTCTGTTGAAAAGGAGGCCCAGGCTATCGTTGAGGCGGTGCGGCACTGGAGGCACTACCTGGCCGGCAGGAGGTTCACCCTCCTCACTGACCAACGGTCGGTTGCCTTCATGTTCAACAACACGCAACGGGGCAAGATCAAAAACGATAAAATCTTGTGGTGGAGAATCGAGCTCTCCACCTATAATTGCAAGATCTTGTATCGCCCCGGCAAGCTCAACGAGCCCTCAGACGCACTCTCCCGAGGTACATGTGCCAGCGCACAAGTGAACCAGCTCCGTGCCTTGCACAAGAGCCTTTGCCATCCGGGGGTCACTTGTTTGTACCACCTAATCAAAGCCCGCAATCTGCCCTACTCCGTCGAGGAAGTACGGACAGTCACCAGAGACTGCCAGGTCTGTGCAGAGTACAAGCCGCACTTCTACCGGCCAGACCGCGCGCGCCTGGAGAAAGCGTCCCGCCCCTTTGAACGCCTCAGCGTGGATTTCAAAGGGCCACTCCCCTCCACCGACTGCAACATCTACATCCTTAGTGTGGTCGATGAATTCTCACCATCCCATGCCCGGATCTGACGTCTGCCACCGTCATCAAGGAGCTCGATTCCATATTCGCTCTGTTCGGTTTCCCCGACTACATCCACAATGACAGGGGATCCTCATTCATGAGCGATGAGCTGCGTGAGTTCCTGCTCAGCAGGGGTATCGCCTCCAGCAGGACGACCAGCTACAACCCCCGGGGAAACGGGCAGATAGAAAGGGAGAACGGGACGGTATGGAGGGCCGTCCAACTGGCCCTACGATCCAGGAACCTCCCAGCCGCTCCCTGATGCGCTCCACTCCATTCGGTCACTGCTGTGCACCGCTACTAACAACACACCCCATGAACGTGTTTTTACCTTCCCTAGGAAGTCTACATCCGGGGTGTCGCTACTGACGTGGCTCGCAGCTCCAGGGCCCGTCCTACTTCGTAGGCATGTCAGACTCTACAAGGCAGACCCTCTGGTGGACAGGGTACGCCTGCTCCACGCGAACCCCCAGTATGCCTACGTGGAGTTCCCCGACGGCCGCCAGGATACAGTGTCGCTCAGGGACCTGGCTCCCTCGGGTGCCGATCCCACGCCCACACACCTCCCCACCCACCCTCCCCTTCCCCGGCGCCCCCAATATCAGCCTCACCAGGTCCATCCCTCGTTCCCCTGCCCACACTAGAGGACATGGAAGATTTTGGCACGCTCCCGGAGTCGTCCAGTCACTGGCCAGCACCAACACTGCCACCACCGATGCCGTCGACGCCGACACCACCTGTACAGACGTCGACACCGCTGCTGCGTCGCTCTCAACGAACTGTCAGACCACCGGACAGACTCAACCTATGACGGGCACCGGGTTGCAAGATGGACACCTGATTTTTTTCTCCCCCCCCTCTGTAAATACATCACTGCTTATGTAATATAGTTTCACGTCACCCCGCCGGACTCATTCTTAACAGGGGTGAATGTGGTACTACCACTGTATATATATGTGTGTGCCTCTATTAGGGGATGTACAATAGTACCTGCTATTACAGGTTTGTTGGTAAGCCCCTGCATAGTTTGTCGGTAAGCCCCTGCCGGCTAGCTCCGCCCACAGGGAGCAGTATAAATATCCATGAGGTCTCCTGAGCTGCCATTTTACAGCTCCACTTGAGGGAATAACATCTCACGGTAATAGAGCCTCTTTTGTACCGTTTCGTGTTTCTGTGTGCAATTGTGAGCGCATCACACATCACATTTCTTTGCGGCTGGTTTAGCACAGTGGGCTAAACAGCTAGCTTGTAATGCAGACCAATGCCAGCAGCGTGGGTTCAATTCCTGTACCGGCCTCCCCGAACAGGCGCCGGAATGTGGGGACTAGGGGCTTTTCACAGTAACTTCATTGAAGCAATTATTATTATTAAGCTGAGAGGTTATTTTACACACTTTGGAGATTTGAAGTACTGCTTTGCACCATGGTCTATCAGATCTCCGAAGGTGCCACTTACATTACATTAGACCTCAGGTGAGGATCAAGATGTCCGGCAGCAGCACCCACAAGAGCTAGAGCTGTAGTATGAGCAACAGCCCACTCACAGAACTGAAGTTCCACGCGAGTGGGGATCTCCATAGTGGTGTATTTCCCAGGAGCCATACATGACTCAGCAGCTACATGTAGAGGGTAAGCTTTCTCAATATGTTGGAGCTCCAGTGTTCAAGGAGGTTCAGGGTGTTGCATTTGGTCATGATAGATACCTGCAGCCGACTGGAGAAAGACCTGCTGTCAACTGGACCTGGTGGCCCGAGATCTGAGTATTTTAGACTACACCGCGGGACAAGACAGGGATGCCCCCTCTCTCCACTGCAGTTTGCGTTGGCCGTAAAACCGCTGGCAATTGCTCTGAGAGCGGCAAGGGGATGGAAGGGAATGGTCGGGGGGGGGGGGGGGGGATAAAACTCTACGCGGACGACCTGCTTTTGTATGTGTCAGATCCAATGGCAGGGATGGACGGGATTATGGAAATCCTCGGGGAGTTTGGCCGGTTTTCGGGCTACAAGTTGAACATGGCAAAAAGCGAAATGTTTGTGGTGCAGGCTGTGTTGTTACTCGTGTCTTAATAAAGCTCGTAGTCTCAAATGTGGAGAAGATGCTTTATTGTGAGTTTGTTCTCTCTTCAGAGCTGTTACCTACGGCTACCTTCAGTACTCCTAGCTGGCGTGTGTGTGTGTGTGTCCTGCTCCAAGTTCTGCCCTCTGTGAAGTGTGTCCTCACTTCCTGTCCCCGTCTATTTATATGGCTCTCCCGTGCCCCCTCTAGTGTTTGCTCAGTTGTATTGCATCTAGTTAACTTGTGATCACCACATCCCCCTTTTTCTCTTTACATATTTTCTGTACATCGTTAAAGAAAATTGTACATCCTGTCCCGGTGTATTTATAGCTCTCCCTCTGGTGTTTGCTCAGTTGTTTTGTATCTAGTCAATCTACGATCACCACATCCCCCTTTTTCTCTTTACATATTTGCTGTACATCGTTAAAGAAAATTATAGAAAACAGTTACTTATGATATGCGTATCAATACAGGTGATGGTGCTATTGCATATTGTACAAAGCCAATGTAGTTATATGTCCAATCTTAATAAAAACATTTATAAGTCCAAACTTGATGAATTTGTTCAGAGCTTTTTTTTCTTTTTGTTGTTGATGACGTGGTGATATTGATATTGCAAGTCCGCTGTGAATGTTGTTGGTGTTCCTTGTTATTTTAAGTACCCAATGCATCATCCCGAGGTGTTTGCATGGTCACCTCACTGATGTTGACTGGCATGGACTTTTTTCTGTGCTTGTGGTATTGATTTATTGTCTCATCCGCCTTGGATGCTGGTGTGCTTGCTCGTTCTGGAGCAGACGTGCGTTTGTGCGATTCGTCGTCATCCCATGACATGTTTGTAGTCTTGTCATTGTTTTGCAGTGTGCTGTGGCATTGTCCTTCATGTGCCAAGTAGTACCATTGTGTACAAGTCGTTGTTTCATTGCTGTTGTTTCTGTCGTTCCTGTTTTTGTTGTTTTCGTTGCCATACTTGTTGCTGTTTTTGTCGTTTCTGTCTTTGGTGTTGGCACTGTCGTTGTTCCTGACTTTGTTGTTTTCGTTGCCGTTCGTGTTGCTGTTTTTGTCGTTTCTGTCTTTGGTGTTGTCGCTATCTTTGTTCCTGACTTTGTTGTTTTCGTTGCCGTTCTTGTTGTTTCTGTCTCTGTCGTTGTCGCTATCTTTGTGCCTGACTTTGTTGTTTGTCTTGTCGCGCTTCATGTTGCTTTTGTTCTTTCTGTTGTCATTCTCGTTTCTGCTGTGCTTCTTGCTATTGTTGTTGGTCTTGTCGCGCTTCATGTTGCTTTTGTTCTTGCTGTTGTTTGTCCCGTTTCTGCTGTGCTTCTTTTGACTTTTGTTTTTCTTGTTATACTCTATTCGTGTCCCGAGTGGATAATTTGAGTCATGGAGCATTTCGTCTCGAGAGTGGTGCGAATGATCTGATGTTGCATCGGTGCAGGTGACATCAATCATTTGTGGAGAATTGGATTCCTCATCTTTGCTTTCTTGGTGCTCCTCTTCCCGAGTCACATTCTTCTCGATTTCATTTGACGCGGTGTCTCTGGATTCTTGGCGCTCCTCTTCTGGAGTCAAAACCTCCATGATTACAATTGACGTGGTGTCTGTGGACTGCTGGCGTTCCTCTTCTGGAGTCCAAATCTGCATGATTTCAGTTGACGTGGTGTCTCCGGACTCTTGGTGCTCCGCTTCTGGAGTTGAAATCTTCATGATTTCCGTTGATGTTGTCTCACTGGACTCCAGGTGCTCCTCTTCTGGAGTCAAAATCTGCATGGTTTCTTTTGGCTTGGTCTCTCTGGACTCCAGGTGCTCCTCTTCTGGAGTCAGAATCTGCATGGTTTCTTTCGGCGTTGTCTCTCTGGACTCCAGGTGCTCCTCTTCTGGAGTCAAAATCTGCATGTTTTCTTTCGGCATCGTCTCTCTGGACAGTTGGGTGGCCCGACTCTGTGCTTCTGTACAGACAAGCTGAGAACTGTCAGTCTCGCTGTGATCCTGTACGTCGAGTGCGATCACCTTGTTACTGTTTTCGCTCTGTGCGTCGGTACAGACAAGCTGAGAACTATCAGTCTCGCTGTGATCCTGTACGTCGAGTGTGATCACCTTGTCACTGTCTTCGCATGCAGTGGGTAGAGGTGCATTGTCTTCTTTTTGTTCCTGTGAGCTTGGTAGACTTTCATAGTCTGCTTGCGGTTGCTCAGATACAGCGGGTTTACCTGCATGGTCTTGTTCATGCATGGTGTTCACCAGGGCTTGTTTGCTTGCATCCCTTTTGGAGTCTTTCATCACTCGCACTGTGGAGCCTGTCATCGCTCGCTCTGTGGAGTCTTCCTGTGCTCTCTGTGTGGCGTCGTCTTCGTCTAGGGTATTGCTGTCATCCAATGTATCGACGAGCTGCCATGGCATCATG
Source organism: Scyliorhinus canicula (assembly GCF_902713615.1). NCBI lineage: Eukaryota > Metazoa > Chordata > Chondrichthyes > Carcharhiniformes > Scyliorhinidae > Scyliorhinus > Scyliorhinus canicula. The sequence continues at coordinate 57,295,149 of NC_052152.1, forward strand.
GTGTTGGATTCATCTACCATGAGTAGAGTCGTGTTGAGCTTTGCAACGGTGTCGCTGATGCTGTGATCAGCATGTCCAAATAACTCCTCCATGTCTGAGTAGTATTCTTTGATCCCATTTCATCTTCGTTGGCTTCTTCTACCACGAGTTGATTCGTGTTGAACTTTGCGACCGTGTCGCTGATGCTGTGATAAGCATATCCGACTGACTCAGCTGTGTCTGAGTAGTATTCTTCGAAAACCAAATCATCCTGGTTGGATTCTTCTACCACGAGTTGATTCATGTTGAACTTTGCGACCGTGTCGCTGATGCTGTGATAAGCATATCCGACTGTCTCAGCCATGTCTGAGAAGTAATCTTCGAAAAACAAATCATCTTTTGTTGTTTCGGAATTCTTTTTGTTCTCTTCACTTTGGGTGGTGCAGACTGCTTTTTTTAGGGTGTTGTGCAAGTTGTTTTTAACTGTTGGTTTAAGTTCAGGCGTTTTTCTGTGTTCTGAGGCAAGAAAATTTGTGTTTACCACTTTAAGTGTCTTATTTTCAATTTTCGGGCATTTCCCTTTTTTTTTTTTATAAATGTTTTTATTCAGTTTTCATGTTTTATATTGAACAAATTACAAATTGTTAGGAGAGAAAAAGAACAAAAAAAAAACAACAAACAAACACGCAAAAATTAACATACATATTTACAGGTAAGCATCTTCGTAGTAGTAACTGCGCCCGCCCCCCCCCCCCCCCCAACATGTTTATTTAGTTTGGTTTTGGGCCTTAGCTAGCCATCGAACCCCCGTACCGAACCTGTAGCCCCTCCCGCTACCTTCCCCGACTATTCTTCCTCTTGTACATTGGCCACAAATAGGTCCCGGAACAGTTGCATGAATGGCTCCCACGTTCTGTGGAAGCCGTCGTCCGACCCTCGGATGGCAAATTTGATTTTCTCCATTTGGAGAGATTCCGAGAGGTCGGACTGCCAGTCCGCAGCTCTGGGCGGTGCTGCTGACCGCCAGCCAAACAGGATTCTACGGCGGGCGATCAGGGAGGCAAAGGCAAGGGCGTCCGCCCTCCTCCCCAGGAATAGATCTGGCTGTTCTGAAACCCCGAAGACCGCCACTATCGGGCATGGCTCCACCCTCACTCCCACCACTTTGGACATAACCTCGAAGAAGGCTGTCCAGTACTCCACGAGTCTGGGGCAAGACCAGAACATGTGGGCGTGGTTGGCCGGGCCTCTTTGGCACCGTTCACATCTGTCTTCCACCTCCGGGAAGAACCTACTCATACGGGTTCTTGTTAAGTGGGCTCTATGTACCACTTTTAGTTGCGTCAGGCTGAGCCTTGCGCACGTGGAGGTGGAGTTGACCCTATGCAGTGCTTCGCTCCAGAGTCCCCACCCTATCTCCATCCCCAGGTCGTCCTCCCATTTCCTTCTTGTTGCGTCCAGTACGGTGTCGTCCCTATCTACCAGTCGGTCATACATGTCACTACAGTTCCCTTTCTCTAGGATACTTGCGTCCAGTAGGTCTTCCAGTAGTGTCTGTCGTGGCGGTTGTGGGTACGTCCTTGTCTCCTTTCGTAGGAAGTTTTTGAGCTGCAGGTACCGTAGCTCGTTCCCCCCAGCTAGCTGAAACTTCTCTGTCAGTTCGTCCAGTGTTGCGATCCTGTCGTCCGTGTATAGGTCCCTGACTGTCAGTGTCCCCCCGTCCTGCCTCCACCTTTTGAAGGTGGCGTCAGTCAGTGCTGGTGTGAACCTATGGTTGTTGCAGATGGGAGCCCTGTTCGACATTTTGGTCAGGCCAAGTTGCTGCCGCAGTTGGTTCCAGGATTGGAGGGTGGCTGTCACCACTGGGCTGCTGGAGTGTTTTTTGGGTGGGGATGGGAGTGCTGCCGTGGCGAGGGCCCGGAGGGAGGTTCCCATGCAGGAGGCCTCCTCCGCACGCACCCACTCAGCCTCTGGCTCCTGGATCCATCCCCTTACTCGCTCGGCTGTTGCTGCCCAGTGGTAGAATTGTAGATTCGGGAGGGCTAGCCCTCCCCTGGTTTTTGTTTTTTGTAAGACCTTCTTTGGGATCCTAGCATTTTTACCCCCCCATACGAACGCCATGATGAGTTTGTCCAGCGCTTTGAAAAAGGCCTTGGGGATGTAGATCGGAATGGATCTAAACAGGAAGAGGAACCTGGGCAGTACGTTCATTTTGATCGTCTGAACTCTCCCCGCGAGGGAGAGCGGGAGTGTGTTCCATCTTTGCAGGTCCTTTTTAACTTCCTCCGTCAGGCTGGTGAGGTTCCATTTGTGGATCCCTTTCCAGTCATGGGCTATTTGGATCCCCAGGTAGCGGAATTTATGTCGGGCTTGATTGAACGGCAGCCCCTTTAGTGCTGCCCCCCCCCCCCCCCCTTGCGGGTGTACTGGGAAGATCTCACTTTTGCTCATGTTGAGTTTGTAGCCCGAGAAGGCTCCAAACTCTTTCAGGAGCGCGATGATTCCGTCCATGCTGCTTTGTGGGTCCGAGATATAGAGGAGCAGATCATCCGCATAGAGTGAGACTCTGTGCTCTCTACCTCCCCTTCGGATCCCCCTCCAATTTTTTGCTGCCCTGAGCGCGATTGCTAGCGGTTCAATTGCTAGTGCGAACAGCAGCGGGGACAGTGGGCATCCTTGTCTGGTGCCCCTGTGCAGCTGGAAGTATTGGGAGTTGGTATTGTTGGTCTGTACACTCGCCATGGGTGCGTTGTACAGGAGCTTTACCCAAGCGGTGAACCCTGTTCCAAGCCCGAACCGCTCCAGTACCTCTATGAGGTATTTCCACTCGACTCTGTCGAAGGCCTTTTCTGCGTCCAGGGAGACGATCACCTCTTGTGTTCTCTCCCCGGAGGGGGTCATTATCACGTTCAGCAGGCGCCTGATGTTCGCGGTAAGCTGTCTACCTTTGACAAAGCCCGTCTGGTCCTCTGTGACCACCTCAGGTACACAGTCTTCTAGCCTCTTGGCTAGGATTTTGGCCAGTATTTTGGCGTCTGCATTCAGCAGAGATATGGGTCTGTATGACCCACATTCCGTTGGGTCTTTGTCTTTCTTAGGTATCAGCGAGATTGAGGCCTGTGCTAACGTGGGTGGCAATGTGCCCCTAGCTAGCGAGTCTGTGAACATCTCCCGCAGGTGCGGGGCCAGCGCTGTCGCAAATTTTTTGTAGAAGTCCGCCGGGAATCCGTCCGGTCCCGGCGCCTTCCCCGCCTGCATGGAGCTAATGCTGTCCATGATCTCTCCCAGTGCTAGTGGTGCTTCCAGATCCCGTTTTCTGCCCTCTCCCACAACTGGTATGTCCAGTCCGTCAAGAAACCGGTTCATCCCAGCCTTCCCCGTTGGGGGCTCTGAGGTGTACAGCTCTTGGTAGAAGGCCTTGAAGGTTTTGTTAATCCTCTCTGGTTCTGTTTCCAACGTGCCTCTGGTATCTCTGATTTGCGCAATTTCTCTGCTGGCTGCCTGCTTTCTCAGCTGGTGGGCCAACAGGCGGCTGGCTTTGTCCCCGTGTTCGTATAGGGCCCCGCGTGCCTGGCGGAGTTGGTGTACTGCTTTCCTGGTGGAGAGCAGGTCAAAGTTCCTTTGTAATTCTTTCCTCTCCGCCAGGAGTTCTACGGTCGGGGCCTCGGAGTATTTATGGTCTACCTCCAGTATGGAGTCGACCAGCTTCTGCCTAGCCACCCTTTCCTCCCTATCTCTTTGCGCTTTGTAGGCTATGATTTCCCCTCTTAGTACGGCCTTAAGCGCTTCCCAGAACGTGGAGGGTGAGACCTCCCCGTTTTGGTTGATCTCAGTGTACTCCGCTATGGCCCGCGCTATCCTTTCGCTGAAGGCCTTGTCAGCTAGTAAGGCACCGTCCAACCTCCATTTGGGGCGCTGGGCCCTTCCCGTCTCTAGCCGCACATCCATGTAGTGTGGGGCGTGGTCTGATATCACAATTGCGGAGTATTCCACCTTGTCTATCTCTGGAAGCACCGTTTTCCCCACCACAAAGAAGTCAATTCTGGTGTACACGTTGTGTACTGGGGAGAAGAAAGAGAATTCTTTCTCCCCCGGGTGGGCGAATCTCCAGGGGTCTACTGCTCCCATCTGCTCCATATAGTGACTGAGTTCCCTTGCCATGTTTGAGGTTTTCCCCGTTCTGGGGTTTGATCTGTCCGTCGTTGGGTCCTGTACACAGTTGAAGTCCCCCCCCATGATTAGTCGGTGCGTCGCTATGTCCGGGATTTCTGCCATGGTCTTTTGGATGAAGCTCGTGTCGTCCCAGTTGGGCGCATACACGTTAACTAGGACTACCGGCGCCCCATCCAGGGCCCCGCTGACCATGACATATCGTCCCCCTGGGTCCGTAACCGTCTTTGTCGCCCTAAACATTGTCCTCTTGCCAATCAGGATCGCCACCCCCCCTGGCCCTTGCCCCATAACAGGAATGATAGGTTTGTCCCACCCAGCCCTTTCTTACCCGCAGTTGGTCCTGCTCCCTCAAGTGCGTCTCTTGGAGGAAGACTATGTCGGCCCTCATGTTTCTAAGGTGGGTGAGGACTCTAGATCTCTTCACTGGGCCATTAAGTCCCCTTACGTTCCAGGTGACTATTCTGGTGGGGGGCTTCTGCCCCCTTGCTCCTGTGGGGTTAACCATATTTGTCCGGTGGACGCGCCCCTGCCCTCTGGGGTTTCCCTTTGTTAGGGGGCCGTCCAGGATGTCCACTATCACTGCTCTCCCCATGCGGCCGGGTCCCTGCGCTCCGGGGTTCCCCCTTGTCCCGGGGACACCCGCCATGGCCGTCCACTGTGTGTCCGCCACGCGGGTAGCCCCCTGCACTCCGGGGGGCCCCTTCACCCACAGACCGTACTGGGTGGGTGTTTGCAGCAGTTCCCTGTTTCGAGCCCTTGTCTGTGGCACTTTGTGGCCCTATTCCCTTTCTGGCCTCTTTTGTCCCTTCGTCCCTGCATTTCCCCTCCCTGGTCTCTCGCCCCCCGAGTGCCCCCCCCCCCGCTCTATCCCTTTCGGGGATACCCCTGTGTACCCCTCCATTGCCCCTCTCTCCCCCATTCCTGTCCCCATTTGCTCTCCCACCTTTGATGGGTGATCCCCCCCCTCCCCTGCCTGGCGCCTTCCCCCCTGTTGGGGGTGCGCTGCGGCCCTGCTCTGTTGCGCGCCCCCTTCGCTAGCTTTCCTGCTAGCACGGTGGCTCCCCGCTCGGAGGTTGCTGTCCCCCTTCCCCTCTCCCCTCTCCAGTACTCCCGTTCCCTCGTGCCGGGGCCTGGCCTCCCACCTGGAGCGGGCCCTTGGGCATTGGGTTGTTTTTCCTGGGTGCTCCTGCCAGGGGGGAGGGGGCTGGCTTTGCCTCGCCCCTCCCCACCCCCCCGTCGGCATGACGTATCTCCTTGCCATGGGCCCCTCGTCCCTACTTCCCATGGCGTTTTTCCAGCCCGTGCTCCTCAACGAATCTATTCGCCTCGGCAGGGGCTGTAAAGAAATATTCCTTGTGTTGGTATGTGACCCAGAGTTTTGCTGGGTACAGCATACCAAAACGTACTTTGTTCTTATAGAGAGCTGCTTTCGCTCTGTTGAACTCCGCCCGTCTCTTAGCTATGTCCGCTCCAAAATCCTCGTAGATTCTGATGGCGTGCCCGTCCCAATTGCAGGCTCTATTCTCCTTGGCCCAGCGCAGGATTGTCTCCCTATCCCGGTACCGGTGCAGTCTGGCTATAACTGCTCTCGGTTTTTCCCCTTCCTTGGGCTTCGGGCGCAGTGACCGATGAGCTCTGTCCATTTCCGGTGGGGTGGGAAAAGCTTCCCGCCCCACTAAGGAGCCCAGCATCGCAGCCACGAATGTTGTGGGATTTCTACCCTCTATCCCCTCTGGCAGGCCCACTATCTTAATGTTTTGCCTTCTCGAGTTGATCTCCTGGCCGTCTACCCTGCCCTTCAGGCTCCCCTGTGTTGCACTCAGTTTCGCCATTTCCCTCTCCAGGGACATGACCCGGTCGCTCACGTCAGTCGCTGCCTTCTCCAGCTCTTTAATGGTTGCCCCTTGGGCTTCCAGTATCTTCCCTTGGGCTTCCAGTATCTTCCCTTGGGCATCCACTTTCTCCTCCACTCTGGTCAGAGCCTGCTGCACCCCTGACATGGCCCTGGTCATTGCTGCCTGTGCTGCGGCCTCTGTGTCTGCTTTTAACTCTGCCTTGATTGCCTGCAGCTGCTCCCTCACCACCTCGGCAATGGCTTCCTTCCAATTCACGCCCCCCTCTAACCCCAGGGGAGAGGTTGCCCGCCCGTCCAGCCCTTTTGGATGCGGCGATACATTCTTCCCGCTGCTTCGCGTGTTGACTCGTTCGCCCAAGCTGGTTTGCCCTTTGCCCCGTCCACCTCCGGTGCCCCCTTTCTCTTGGGTCCCTTCTGGCATTTTTTTCTCCCCCTTCCCCTTCATCGTTTCTTCTCTCCTTGTTCTTCTTTTCCCCCTTTTCCGCACCCTATTTTAATTTTATTTATATATATATATATATATAAAAATATATGTATATATTTTTTTTTTTAAAATGAAAAATTTATTTCCCCCCTTCTTTCCTTTACCCCTTTATTTCACCCCTTTTCTCTTTACCAGTTTTCTTTTGGGTTTTTATTTTAAAAAAAGAACAGAAATATAAGTCTCTTTTTTCTTTTGTTTTCTCTCTCCACTCGCCCAGGAGAGAGAGAGAGAGTCCCCCTTTGTCCTTGCCACGTGGTGGTCACTGCAGTTGGGGGGAGGGGGAGGGGCGAGTGGGGCTGCTGGTTGGGGGGGGGGGGGTTGGGGTCCCCGCTGCTGGTTGGGGGTTGGGGGGGGGGGGTTGGTGTCCCCCCTGCTGGTTTGGGGGGGGGGGGGGGTTGGTGTCCCCGCTGCTGGTTGGGGGTTGGGGGGGGGGGGTTGGTGTCCCCGCTGCTGGTTGGGGGTTGGGGGGGGGGGGGTTGGTGTCCCCGCTGCTGGTTGGGGGGGGGGGGGGGGTTGGTGTCCCCGCTGCTGATTGGGGGGGGGAAGGTGGTGTCCCGCTGCTGGTTTGGGGGGGGGGGGGGGGAAGAGGGCCCGCCGCTGCCGCACCGTTCCCGGCCCGCGTGGGGGGGGGGGGGGGGGGAAGAGAGGGGTTGGACCTGCCGCTGCTGGGCCTCCCTGTCGCCGTCGCTCCTCGCCTCCGCCTTCCGCCGCCGCCCGCTCCACCTCGGCTGCCGCCCGCTCCTCCTCCGCTTCTCCTCCGCTGCCGCCCGCCGCTGCCGCCCGCTGCTCCTCCGTTGTCGCCCGCTCCTCCGCCGTTGCCGCCCGCTCCTCCTCCGCCGTTGCCGCCCGCTCCTCCTCCGCCGTTGCCGCCCGCTCCTCCTCCGCCGTTGCCGCCCGCTCCTCCTCCGCCGTTGCCGCCCGCTCCTCCTCCGCCGTCCGGCCTGTTGGGGGGGTCGGCATTTCCCTTTTAAGTGGGCGTGGTCGGGATGCTCAGACGTCATGACGTCACGCGTAGGAATGAATTGCGCATGCGCAAATCGGCTTTCCTTCCCTGTGCGGTTCTGTGTCCATTGCACATGCGCGGCTTGCGCATGCGCATGCCGATCCGCGACCAAGACTTTTTTTGACTGCGCATGCGCGGCTTGCGCATGCGCATAACGATCGGCACCGCGATCTTTTTTAAACTGCGCATGCGCGGCCTCCGGTTCAGGCGCATGCGCAGACGCGATTTGTAGTTCTTTGCTTTCCGGAGACTGCAAAATGTGCTCCGACGCCATTTTTTCGCGTTTTTCGCGGATTTTAGGGATTTTTCTTTCCCACCAGGACTGGATTTCTAAAAGTTGTAAGTAATCTTCTCTTCCCGATGTGGACAGGGTTTCAGTGTTTTGGCTTTGTGAGAAATTCTTGTTATTTCTTCTTTTTGATCTGTACTTTTCATTCGCGATTTCTTGTTCTTTTCGTGATTTTTTAAGTTTTGCATCACTCAGCCTCTCTGCAGTTTGGCCTCTGAGCATGCCTTGCTGTTCAAATTTCTCACAGTACTCTTCAAATTTGTTTAGTAACGTTTGTAAGCTGTTTCTGTCTTCACCTTTTGAGTATTTAAATCCATTATACACTTTCCTATTTACAGGCCCTGCGGTGAGAATTGCTATTTTAATGTTGTCTGAGGCTTCTTGTACATCATTAGCTGTGAGATAAATATCAAACATTTGTTTAAACCTTTTCCAGACATTTCTTACAACGCCAGTCTGGTCCAGCTGATCTGGGTATCCATACCACATCCTCGAATTAGCGATGTCTTCCCAAGTCAAATGTCCAGTAGGAGATTTCCATGCCATTTTGAGCTTTCTGTATCTGCCACTGAGTTGTCCTGTAGTAAGCATCTGAAGCCACTCCTGGGTACCATGTGTTGTTACTCGTGTCTTAATAAAGCTCGTAGTCTCAAATGTGGAGAAGATGCTTTATTGTGAGTTCGTTCTCTCTTCAGAGCTGTTACCTACGGCTACATTCAGTACTCCTAGCTGGCGTGTGTGTGTGTGTGTCCTGCTCCAAGTTCTGCCCTCTGTGAAGTGTGTCCTCACTTCCTGTCCCCGTCTATTTATATGGCTCTCCCGTGCCCCCTCTAGTGTTTGCTCAGTTGTATTGCATCTAGTTAACTTGTGATCACCACACAGGCGAGGGGTCAGGAGAATAGGCTGAGGGAGCTACCATTTAGGCTGGTTGGGGAAAGTTTTAGGTATCTAGGGATACAAGTGGCGCGCGACTGGGGTAAGATGCATAGGTTGAACTTGTCCAGGCTGGTGGAGCAAATGAGGAGCGAGTTTCGGAGGTGGGATGCTCTCCCGCTGTCACTAGCGGGGAGAGTACAGACAGTGAAGATGACGATCCTCCCGAGATTCCTGTTTATTTTACAGTGTCTCCCTATTTTCATTCCGCGGTCCTTCTTTAAAAGAATCAATAAAATCATCCTGGGATTTGTTTGGGCGGGGAAGTCCCCGCGGGTAAAGAGGGGGATGCTGGAACGGAACCGTAGCGAGGGGGGGGGGCTGGCATTGCCGAACCTCAACAACTACTACTGGGCGGCTAACATAGCCATGATAAGGAAATGGATGGTGGGTACGGGGTCGGTTTGGGATCGATGGAGGCTGCTTCGTGCAGGGGCACCAGCTTGGCAGCCCTGGCCATGGCTCCCCTGCCGTTTCCCCCGGCCAGGTACTCCACAAGCCCTGTAGTGGTGACGGCTTTTCAGATTTGGGGCCAATGGAGGAAGCATGCGGGGGAAGTGGGAGCGTCGGTCTGGTCCCCAATATGTGACAACCACCGATTTGTCCCGGGGAAGGTCGATGGCGGGTTTCCAGCTTGGTGGAGGTGGGAAGGATGGGCGACTTGTTGCTGGAAGGGAGCTTCGCGAACATGAGGGCGCTGGAGGAGAAGTTCGGGCTGGCGAGGGGGAATGGTTTTCGGTACTTGCAGGTGCGGGATTTCGTACGTAGACAGGTCCCGTCCTTTCCACGCCTCCCACCAAGGGGGATCCAGGACAGGGTAAATTCCAGGGGTGAGGTAGGAGAGGGGAGAGTCTCAGATATTTATAAGGAGCTTATGGGAGCGGAGGACACAGGGACCGAGGAACTGAAACTTAAGTGGGAGGAGGAGCTTGGTGAGGAGTTGGAGGGAGGCGAATGGGCAGACGCTCTGAGGAGGGTAAATGCAACCGCAACATGTGCCAGGCTCGGTCTGATTCAGTTCAAGGTGGTTCACCGGGCCCACATGACGGTGGCCCGGATGAGCAAATTTTTTGGGCTGGAGGACAAGTGTGCTAGATGTGGGGGAGGACCAGCGAACCATGTCCACATGTTCTGGGCATGTCCAAAACTCAGGGGATACTGGCAGGGATTTGTGGACGTCATATCCCGGGTACTGAAAACAAGGGTGGCGATGAGTCCAGAAGTGGCGATTTTTGGGGTGTCGGAAGACCCGGGAGTACAGGAGGGGATAGAGGCCGCGTTGTGGCCTTTGCTTCCCTGATAGCCCGGCGACGGATACTGTTGGCCTGGAGGGACTCAAAGCTCCCAAAGACCGAAGTATGGCTGTCGGACATGGCAAGCTTTCTCGGCTTGGAAAAAATCAAGTTCGCCTTACAAGGATCACTATCGGGGTTTGCCCGGAGGTGGCAACCGTTCATCGACTTCTTCACGGGGAACTAATCGTCAGTGGTGGGGGGGGGGGGGGGGGGGGGGGGGTAGAATAGTGTAGAGTGGGGGGGAAGAATAGGTGGGTCTATCTGCGAGAGTGGTACTGTTATTTGCACTATGTTTTTTGTAATTGATATCTGCACACTAATGCATATTGGTACTGTTTACAATGCCAAAAATACCTCAATAAAATTGTCTGTTTAAAAAACAAACTAGACCCTGGTGGCCATGCTTTGCAGCAGATGCCAAAGCCACCATCACCCTCAATGAGTTTGCCTCTGGATCCTTCCAGGGCTTTTGCCAACTTTCACACTTGGAGGCACACAAAAGACAGCCAAACAATCCTTTCTCTGCCAGGTCCAGCCTAAGAGGTGTGAATGGTGGACGGATGGGGGTGGTGGAGTTAGGAGCAGTTTCGAGAGGGGTAATTGGGGGGCTTTTGGGATAGGGGTGGGGGAGGCGAGGCATAGGTTGCTGACAGTGACTGAGGTGTGTTCTTTGTCCCACCTGATGGGTGGGGCTAGGTGCCAGCTTGGGTGGGGGCGTCTGGTCAGTGTGTGGTGGGGGGATGGGTGCATCCCCCATAGGGGTGATGGTTGATCCAAGGGGAGGGGGATGTTGGTGACATGGAATGTGTGGCGACTAGGTGGCCCAGTAAAATAGCAAGAGTGGTGCTGTTGCAGGAGACTCACTTGCAGGTGAAGGACCGGGTAAGTCTCTGTAAGGGCTGGGTAAGTTAGGTATTTCACTCGGGCTTTGATAGTAGGGCCCGGACGGTGGCAATCCTAATCAATAAAAGCAGATGCAGAAGGTGGTGGCGGCTCAGGGGGGCAGATATGTGATGGCTTTGGGGGGTGTTGGAGGACAGATCGGTAGTTTTAGTTAATGTATATGTTTCAATTTGGGATGAGGTAGTGAAGAGGGTGGTGGCGACTATCCCCAATATGAATACGCACCAATTGATCCCGGGGAATGGTTGGATTATAATTTGGGATCCAAAGGTGGATGGGTCCAAGCCAAAGTCTTTGTCCCATCCGGGGGAGAGGGGGGCAAAGGCTTGGGCAGCGTTTATGAGAGAGTTTGGGGGGAGGGGGGGGGATCCATGGCAGGTTATGCTGGAGCATAAGTTTTATTAGTTCACTGTGTTATGCTTCTTGAAAGAATGCTCGAAGTCGTCTTTAGGTTAAGGATGATTTATTGTGTCCCACAATAAATTACAGATTACACTTGATAAAAAGGCTGCTCTTCAATGTTCTGCAACTAGGCCCCAAACAGACTAGCACCCTCCAGCTTCTTGCACCTCTTGCCACTCCAACCCCTCCGGTTCCAAGTGGCGGAGGCGGGCCTTCGGCGTTCCTTTTATGGGTGTCCCCGCGCTGCCCCCTGGTGACTCAGGCGAGGATCACCACATCCCCCTTCTTCACTTTTTTTTTTTTTTTTTTTTTTTCGTAGTTGCAGAGCTGTAGTAAAACACAAAGGTAAAGAGTTAGGTTTATATATGTATATACACAGAACAGGGCAGGGCGATGCATTTGTCAGTCCATGTTCACAGGTTCAGACGGTCAGGTGCACGTCTGATCCGTGTAGACCTCCTGAGTGGGCTTGGAGATCCAGGGTCGTTTGTGTCCGTGCGGACATCTGCTGCTGGGGTGTCAGGAAGATGTATGACCGTGTCCTGTGGATCCAGTGTGTCCTGCAGATCGAGTGTCGGAAGGACCCGTGGACGAGGTGTGACCTTCAGAAGGTCTCGCCGATTTCGTCGAACCATTGTTCCATCATCCGACTGCACGACGTAGGACCGTGGCGATGTTAGGCGGAGGACCACCGCCATTTTGGACCAACCCCCAGCTGGGTTTCGCAGCCTCACTGTGTCGCCGATGGCCAACGGTGGCAGTACCTTGGCCTGCTTGTCATAGTGCTGCTTTTGCGCTTGGCGCTGTTGACGCATTTGATCCAGGACAGGCGAGTGATCAGGATTGGTGAAGTGTAGCGCTGGTAAAGTTGTCCGCACATCCCTGTTGAAAAGCATCTGAGCTGGTGATAATCCCGAGCTCAAAGGTGACGAACGGTACGATAGGAGGGCCAAGTGTACGTCAGATTTGGAGTCCGCAGCCTTGCTGATGAGTTGCTTGACTATGTGGACACCTTTCTCCACCCTGCCATTCGATTGCGGAAAGTGGGGACTCGACGTTGTGTGCTGGAAATTGTAAATCTTGGCGAAGTCCGTCCACTCCCAGCTGGCAAAACAAGGACCATTGTCGGACATGACCGTCCGTGGGATGCCATGCCTGGAGAAAGTTTCTTTGCAGGCCTTGATGACGGCTGCTGCTGTGAGATCCGGGAGTTGCAGGACTTCCGGGAAGTTGGAGAAGTAGTCAATGATCAGGACATAGTTGCGGCCCATGGAGTGGAACAAATCAATGCCCACTTTGTCCCATGGTGACGTGGCCATCTCATGCTGCTGCAGTGGCTCCTTGCATTGTGCCGGTCGATGTCTTTGGCACGTGTCACAGGAGAGCACCATGTTGGTGATGTCCTCGTTAATCCCTGGCCAGTAAACAGATTGGCGCGCTCTCCTTTTGCATTTTTCGGCACCAAGGTGCCCTTCGTGAATCCTGTGGAGGATGTCCGCCCGGAGAGCCATTGGAATGACGATCCTGTCGTTCCGCAGTATAATGCCATCGACCACGGATAGTTCAGTCTTGACATTCTGGAACTGTGGGCACCGCCCCTTTGGCCAGCCATGCTGCAGGTTGTGTAGGACTTGAAGGAGGGTGGCGTCCTCCTGTGTCGCCTGACGAATTTGCTGCAGCTTCTCATCCGTTGCCGGGAGCGTCTCCTTGCACCACTGTGCATGAGCTTCCACATCATTGATGGACGCCAGTGGCGGGTTGTCAGCGTCCATGGCTCGTGATAACGTGTCAGCTATCACAAGGTCCTTGCCAGGGGTGTAGACCAGCGTGAAGTCGTACCTGCGCAACTTCATCATCATGCGCTGTAGGCGCGGCGTCATATCATTGAGGTCCTTGTCAATGATATTGACCAGCGGCCTATGATCCGTTTCCACGATGAAAGTGGGGAGACCGTACACATAGTGGTGGAATTTGGTCACTCCTGTTATTAGCCCTAGGCACTCCTTTTCTATCTGTGCATACCTGCACTCTGTGGCGGTCATCGCCCGTGAAGCGTAAGCCACTGGAACCCAGTCCAACTGGTCATCCTGTTGCAGTAGCACAGCACCAATCCCATGTTGACTGGCGTCAGTGGAGATCTTGGTAGGTTTCACCGGGTCAAAAAATGCAAGCGTTGGAGCTGCCATCAGCTGGTATCTTAGATCATCCCATTCAGCCTGGTGAGCCTGGGTCCAGGCAAACTCTGTGTCCTTCCGTGTCACGTTCCTCAACGCCTTTGTCCGTGCTGCCAGGTTGGGTATGAATTTACCAAGGAAGTTGACGAATCCCAGGAACCTTAGAACCGCTTTCTTGTCCTGTGGTCGCTGCATGCTCTGAATTGCAGCGATCTTCTCAGCGTCCGGCTTCACCCCGTGCTCTGAGATTGTGTCGCCCAGGAATGTCAGAGAGGACTGTGCGAAAGTGCACTTGGCCCGGTTGAGCTTGAGTCCAAAGTGGTGTATCCTCTGGAAGACTTGCTTCACCCTCACAATATGGTCTTTCTCCGTCGCCGACCATATGATGATGTCATCCACATAGACACGTACGCCTTCGATGCCTTCTACCATCTGCTCCATGATTCTGTGGAAGATTTCGGATGCAGATATAATGCCGAAGGGCATCCGATTATAGCAGTACCTTCCAAACGGCGTGTTGAAGGTGCATAGCAGGCGGCTGGACTCATCGAGCTGCATTTGCCAGAAACCCTGTGAGGCATCAAGCTTGGTGAAGATGCGAGCGTTTGCCATTTCGCTCGTGATTTCCTCGCGCTTGGGGATCGGGTAGTGTTCCCTGCGAATGTTCTTATTCAGGTCTTTGGGATCTAGACAGATCCGAAGTTCACCAGACGGCTTCTTGACGCACACCAGCGAGCTGACCCAGTCGGTCGGCTGTGTGACTCTTGAGATGACGCCTTGAGTCTGGAGACGCTGAAGTTCGGCTTTTAGCTTGTCCCGCAATGGAGCCGGGACCCTCCGTGGGGCATGAACAACCGGTATGGCTGTCTCTTTGAGCAAGATTCTGTACGTGTAGGGCAGTGTACCCATGCCCGAGAAAACGTCGGGGTAGTCGGTGAGTAGCAGCTGTATGTCCTCGTAAATGCGTGATGATGCAGCCGTGTGCATGAAAATCCGCTGAATGAGCTGCAAATCCTTGCAGGCTTGAGCGCCGAGCAGCGAGGACCTGTTGTCTTCCACAATCTCAAAGCGTAGGCCTGTTACGACAGTTTTGTTGGCAACTTGTAGGTGGCAGGATCCCTTGGAGATGATCGGGTTGCCGTTGTAGTCAGTGAGCTTGCATGCTGCAGGTAACACCTCGTGCGTCCCTGGGACCGATGCGAGATCTTTGCTCGTTAGCAAGTTTGCTGAGGCTCCCGTGTCCAGTTTGAACGTGATGGGGAAGTCCTGTACGTGCACCGTGGCAGTCCATTCACTTGCAGAGTTGATGGCATGCACGTGTCGAGGTTGTGTCGTCAGCTCCTGTGGTCCCGCTGTGGCATTAATAATGCCAATGCTGTACGTGTGCTCCCAGGAGTTGAATTCTTCATGGTCGGAAAAATTGTCGCCGGGAGCCTGAGTGTTCGTGACATCAACCGTGCGGACTTTCAGGTTGCCATGCCGTTGAGTGGACGAGTGAAATTTAGCTGTGGATTGACATTGGGAGGCAAAGTGATTCATTTTTGAACACTTTCTGCACCTTTTTCCTTGGGCAGGACATTGCCCTTTTAAGTGGGAGGAGCCGCAGTAATGACACGTCATGACGTCATGCGTATGCTGCGTTCGCGCATGCGCATTGCGGTTTTCAGACCAGGGCCGGTATTGCGAGTAGTGCGCATGCGCGGACCGATCACTTCCGGGATCGCGTCTTTCAGGACGGTGCGCATGCGCAGACGGGCCAGAGAACGGAAGAGACGGCCTGGAAAACGGAAGAGACGACCTGTGAGGGGAATTCACCATCTTTATATCGTCCTCGTGGTGGATGTTTTGTAAGGTATGTTTTTCAAATAGCTCCTGTACCTGCTGCATTTTCTGCTCCTGTAACAAGCATTTTTCTATGGTAGTTTTTAGTGTTAAATCGTTTTGCAGTAATAGTGAGTCTCTTAGTTTTTTGTCAGCAAGACCATAGATTAGCTGATCTCTGATGAGTGAGTTTGTTAAATCACCAAAGTTGCAGCCTTGTGCCAGCAAGCGTAACTCTGTGACCAAGTGGGTGATAGTCTCCCCTTGTTTTTGGAGTCTGTGACGGAGGGTGAATCTTTCAATGATTTCATTGGATTGAGACTTATAGTGTTCATCCAATTTTGCCATTATCACTTGAAACTTAGTTTTGTCTTCAGTATCCGCATATGTGAACGAGTTATATGTGTCTACCAGTTGCTGGCCACACGATGTGATTAAAAGTGCAATTTTCTTTCCATCGGTGGCTGTATGTAAGTCCTGAGCTAACAAGTACATTTCAAATTGTTGTTTGAACATTTTCCAATTATAATTTAAATTACCTGTAGCTCTCATTGGCGCTGGAAGTACCGTGTGTTCCATTGTTGCAGAAAGTCGTCTGAAATTGAGAGGCTGCAAAGTCTGGTGGCCTGCCTGTTGCTGGTGCTTCTTCTTTGTCTGCTGTCTTTGTCTTTCTTTGTCTTGCTGGTAGCGCTGGTTCCCTCTGTTCAGAGAATCCACTCCTGTACCATGTTATGCTTCTTGAAAGAATGCTCGAAGTCGTCTTTAGGTTAAGGATGATTTATTGTGTCCCACAATAAATTACAGATTACACTTGATAAAAAGGCTGCTCTTCAATGTTCTGCAACTAGGCCCCAAACAGACTAGCACCCTCCAGCTTCTTGCACCTCTTGCCACTCCAACCCCTCCGGTTCCAAGTGGCGGAGGCGGGCCTTCGGCGTTCCTTTTATGGGTGTCCCCGCGCTGCCCCCTGGTGACTCAGGCGAGGATCACCACACACTGATTTCTTTATTATGGGGAGATCTCTGTTGCCGGGGTTCAGGAAGCGTAATATTCTGCTATTGTTATTTCATGTCATGTCCCGCATCTGGTAGATGTGGTGCTGGAGAGGGTGCCGACCCAACGGCCGGCCTGGAGTTTAGATATAGGGCTGTTAGGTCTGGTATTTTGTGTGAGGGTAGCGAGGACAATTGATTAGTATGTAGATTTCTTGAAAAAAAATTAATTTAGATTTCCAATTTTCTTTTCCAATTAAGGGGCAATTTTAGCGTGGCCAATCCACCTCACCTGCACATTTTTGGGTTGTGGGGATGAAACCCACATAGACATGGGGAGAATGTGCAAATTCCCCAAGGACAGTGACCCAGGACTGGGATTCGAACCTGGGTCCTCAGCGCCATAGGCTAACCACTGTGCCAAGTGCCACCCTATCTGGGCCTGTTTCTAATGTGCCTCTGTTGTCTCTAATTTGCGCCATCTCTCTAGTGGCTGCCTGCATTCTCAGCTAGTGTGCCCGCAGGCGGCTGGCTTTGTCTCCGTATTCGTATAGGGTCCCCCTTGTCTGGTGGAGTTGGTGTACCGCTTTCCTTATGGAGAGCAGGTCAAAGTCCATTTGTAGCTTTTTCCTCTCCGCCTGGAGCTCTACAGTCGGGGCCTCTGCTCTACCAATATTGATCTTCAGTTCCTCCCTCTCACTAAACCCTGTGTTCCCCAACATTTTTGGTATCTTATTTTATCCTCATTTGTAAATACAGAACCAAAGTATGTATTTAGTTACTCAGCCATTTCTTTATCCCCCCATTATAAATTCTCCAAGGCTTTGCAGAATAACCTTGAGCAGCTCAGGGCTTTCCCGGCCTGGTTCAAACTGCATCACCTTGGCATGAGCGGCAGCAGACCAGGTTAGTTGACTGAAACAACAGCAAGTGCACTCATAGAGAGGCAGTGATGGGAACACAGATGTTGTCACCCTGTGAGAAGACAGCAAAATTGTGCACAACGGAGCCACTGCTTATTTCCTTAGTATTTTTAAAGGAGGATTTCTCAGCAATGTTAGTAATCTGATGGGGGACCAGTTCTATCCTGAGCACTGAGTTCCAAAGCCATTATGGTAGTAACCTGAGCCTACATGACACCAAACATGGGTCTCATGGAGAGTATGGCGACACAGTGGTTAGCACTGCTGCCTCACTTCGCCAGGGATCTGAGTTTGATTCCCAATCTTGGGTGATTGTCTGTGTGGAGTCTGTAGATTCTCCCCATGTCTGCGTGGGTTTCCTCTGGGTGCTCCAGATTCCTCCCACATTCCAAAGATATGCAGGTTAGGTAGATTGACCATGCTAAATTGCCCATAGTGTCCATAGGTTAGGTGGGGTTACGGGGATCGGGACGGGGGAATGGGCCTACATAGAGTGCTCTTTCAGAGGGCTGGTGCAGACTCAATGGCCCGAAAGGCTTCCTTCTGCGCTGTAGGGATTCTATGGATTCTCTGATTCTCATGACTTCAAGCTTCCACTGCAGCACTGAGATATTTGGGTGCTTTCTGTCTGTGCTAAGATAGAAGTCAAGACAGTGACCACCAGGTACTGCATCACAGGCGGAAGCTGCAAGTGTTGTTGGCCAGCGCTATCATGTTGGAATGGATGGACTCCAAGCTGCACATGATGCCTTGAAGCATCAAGTTGTAGCTGGGCTCCTCCATGCTCTTTATCAGTCACAAAGTGTGATCTGAGAGGTCTGCCAATATGCCAGACATCTTAGTGTGCATGATCATCGACGTTCTCTTGAATGCTACCCCACTGAAGTCCTCATCTGAATCCCATGCAGAAGAACTTGTCTATGGCCTCACCCTTCAGTAAGCTGGCACACAAACTATCCTCTCCAGATCTGGCTTCAGCCCACTCATGCTCAGTGATTCCCCACATGCAGACCTTGGTACGGTATTACTCTCTAAGGTACGTGCAGTGCCAGTATTTGAGCTAGTGATTGTGAGTGTCGATCAAGTAATGGTTCTTCTTCATCACAGGTCTGGTGCTGCTCTTTCCCTTATATGACTGTAATGGCTGGCCAGATACTTAAGACCATAAAACATTGGAGCATAATTAGGCCATTTGGCCCATCGAGTCTACTCCGCCATTCAATCATGGCTGATACATCACTCAGCCCCACTCTCCTGCCTTCACCCCATAACCCTGACCCCCTTATTAATCAAGAATCTATTTATCTCTATCTTAAAGGCACTCAGTGCCTTGCGTAGCCTTCTAAGGCAATGAGTTTCACAGATTCACGATCCTCTAGCTGAATAAATTCCTGCTCCTCTCTGTTTTAAAGGACCATGCCTTCAGTCTGACACTGTGCCCTCAGTTCTAGTTTCTCCTACTAGTGGAAACATCCTTTCCATGTTCACTCTATCCAGGACTCTCAGTATTCTGTAAGTTTCAATGAGATCCCCCTTCCATCAAGAATAGAGTCCTCAACCACTCCTCATAAGACAAGTTCTCCATTGCGGGGATCATTTCTGTGAACCTCCTCTGGACCGTCTCCAACGCCAGCACATCCTTCCTTAGGCTCAGGGCCCTAAACCGCTCATAATATTCCAAATGGGGTCAGACCAGAGCCTTTTACAGCCTCAACAGTACATCACTGCTCTTATATTCTAACACTCTTGAAATGAATGATAACTGTATTTACCTTCCTAATTGCCAACTGAACCGGCATTTTAACTGTGGTAGTCACCACTGATGTATATATTGTATATATTGGGCAGCACGGTAGCATTGTGGATAGCACAATCGCTTCACAGCTCCAGGGTCCCAGGTTCGATTCCGGCTTGGGTCACTGTCTGTGCGGAGTCTGCGCATCCTCCCCGTGTGTGCGTGGGTTTCCTCCGGGTGCTCCGGTTTCCTCCCACAGTCCAAAGATGTGCAGGTTAGGTGGATTGGCCATGATAAATTGCCCTTAGTATCCAAAAATTGCCCTTAGTGTTGGGTGAGGTACTGGGTTATGGGGATAGGGTGGAGGTGTGGGCTTGGGTAGGGTGCTCTTTCCAAGAGCTGGTGCAGACTCGATGGGCTGAATGGCCTCCTGCACTGTAAATTCTATGATTCTATGATTCTATGATATAGAGGATGACGGTGTAGGTGTTGTGTGGTAAGGCCCTGTACTACAGGTACGGGGATAGTTCCCTGCCTCCTAGCTCCGCCCAGTACGCAGAGTATAAATATGTGTGCTCCCAGTGCAGCAGCCACTTCGTCAGCTGCTGTAGGAGGTCACACATCTTAGTGTAATAAAGCCTCGATTGCATCCAACTCTCGACTTTGTGTAATTGATTGTACATCAATTTATTACACTAAGTTTTCAGAAGATGGACCTCTGCATCAAGCCGGATTCGCCTGCAGCTGGATCCGCAATCAGACAACGCCAAAAAGGACTTTCAACATTGGCTAGCCTGTTTCGAAGCGTACATCGGGTCTGTGCCAGACCAAATTCCAGAAGCTCAGAAGATTCAGATCAGGAGATTCACTCTCCTCACTGACCAACGGTCAGTTGCCTTCATGTTCAACAACACGCAGCGGGGCAAGATCAAAAACGATAAGAGCTTGAAGTGGAGGATCGAGTTCTCCACCTACAACTACGAGATTTTGTATCATGTTTTGTAAACGGGCACCCGTTTGGTCCTCTCCTTCTCAATGGTCGTCCTTGCGAGTGGTTTTGGACTTTGGCGGGGTGGTGGGGGGTAGGGGTGTAGTAACCTGCACAGGACTGATCCAGCTGGGGATGATTGTTCCCCGTGCTCAATTGGACTGAGTAAACCCAGCACTAGCATAAAATGCTGGCGGCTGTAGAGCCTGCTAAAAAAGGAATGAGGATCCGGTGAAAGGTAACCGGGCCCTGTGCATGTATGATGCTGTTGCTGAAATAAAGGACTTTTAAGAATCTCGTTGGACTCCCCTGGCTTTATCACTCATCCTGAAAAAGACTCCTTTATTCCCACTCTTTGCCTTCTGCCAGTCAGCCAATCCTTTATTCATGCCAGTACCTTGCCCCGAACACCATGGGCTCTTATTGCATTTAGCAGTCTCCTGTACGGCACCTTGTAAAAGGCCTTCTGGAAATCCAAATAGATCACAACCACTGGCTCTTCTTTGTCTAACTTCCTCATTACCTCCTCAAAGAATTCTAACAGATTTATCAAGTATGACCTCCCCTTGATGAAGCCGTGCTGACTCAGTCCTATTTTACCATGTACTTCCAAGTACTCCGCAATCTCATCCTTAATAATGCACTCCAAAATCTTAACAACGGCCAATGTCAGGCTGACCCCCATAATTTTCCCTCTCTGCCTCCTTCTGTTCTTAAACAGGGGTGTGCAATAGCCATTTTACAGTCCTCTGGGACCCTTCCTGACTCCACTGATTCCTGAAAGATCATCATCAATGCATCCATAGTGCATCAACCTCGTGTGCGAGGCTGGCTTTAATGCAGTTAAAGATGGTGCACCTGATGAGGCCGAGGGTGAGCCAGTTGTTTGAGAGGGTGGAGGACATTTGCGAGTGGTGTCGGAGAGGTCCGGCCAACCATGTGCATATGTTCTAGTTCTGTCCTAAGTTGGAGAAATTTTGCGGGTCGTTTCTCAGTACCATGTCAGCGATCCTGCATACAGACTTGGAGCCTGGTCCCCTGGGGGCCATATTTAGGGTGTCGGACCTGCAGATGGGAGTGGCGGCAGATGTTTTAGCCTTCATCTTGCAGATTGTTCGCAGGCGGGTCTTGTTGGGGTGGAGGTCAGCTTCTTCGCCCCAAGCCTTGGTATAGCTTGGGGACCTGATGGACTTTCTGTATTTGGAAAAGCTTAAGTTTGCTTTGAGGGGGGAGATTTAGGGGTTCCACAAGATATGGCCTGTTTATTCTACACTTTAAAGAGATGGTTATAAGCAGCTGTTAACGGGAGGTGGTGGTTGGCTCGGGGGGTGTTTTGTTTTAGGTATAATATGTTAAAAAACAAATAAAAAAATATATTTTAAAAAATCTTTTTATTGGCATTTTCAAAATTATATACATTGCCATTCATTTTCATTTATTGTACAGTCACAAAGGTTTCTTCTTAAGTTTCTCTATTTACAGTCTGCTGACGTCTGTCTCAGCATACAATCCCCCCCCCCCCGCCCACATCTCCAGCTCCCCTCCTTCTTCTATTGCTTCCTCAAGAACTGCTGGTGTTGCTCTGTCTTCTCCAAATGTAGGTCTCCATGTGGCTGCAGCAGAGTATTACAATGCAAATGACCTTTTGCAGACCCATCCAGATACCTAAACATCTGCTTTAACAGCTTTGTGGGTTTCTTACTAATCTTCCTGATGGTCTCCATGCATTGATTGATACTAATGTTGCTCAGGTGTAATGGGGTTGCAGAACAGAGTCATGAGCCAGATGTGTAGAATGTTGCCGCGTCTCCTAGCAGCCAGCTTGTCATATTGATGGAAGGAATATCAAAATATTTGTAGGTTAGGTGGATTGGCTATGCTAAATTGCCCCTTAGTGTCCAAAATGTTAAGTGGGGCTATGGGTAGGGAAGGGGATTGGGTCTGAGTGGATGCACTTTCGGCGGGTCACTGAAGTCTTGATGGGCCAAATGGCCTTCGTCTGCACTGTAGGTATTCTATGGTTCTATGAGATAGTTGAGGGTCAAAGAGTAAGTACATTCTTACAGCTTCCTGAATAACTTGCATGACCCTGTTCCTCTGATTGGAGATTAGTTAAACATTTATAGAATGGGAGCCTACCAGTCCACGAATATTGCTTGCTGGGATCCTGCTGCATTGATCACACTGTGTTTATGGTCATTGATACATTGGACATAAGGGAAACTAGCTACTGCTGCAAATAATCTAATGTTGGCTGTTGAGGTCAATGGAATGGTGATGCATTGTTTAGTTCCAGCAAGCAGAGCATTGGTAACCTGCTTAGTAAACTTGTACACTGCATTTAGGGATCTGTCTGGTGTATTGCACTTTGATCTGATATGTTGTTATTCTTTGTTTTGAGATCCAGAATGATTTGATGAGTGGATGATAAAGAAACCAACAATCTTAAGATTGAAGCAAAACTAATTTATTGAATAATGATTAAATTAAATTGAGTTTGCACACTCTGCTGAGCTACAACTATTAATTCAGTAATCTATCATCTAATATTAACCAATGAGGTACTCGTGCTACTTATTTCGCTAAACTAACTATTGCTAGAGCTGTGATCAATTCCTCTGCTAACATTGAACTATCCAAGATTCCCTGAGCTCTGATATTTATACTGGGAACTGGTGCCCTCTTGTGTTTGAATTACACTGAGATGTAATAATTAACCCTTCAATGGGACACCTGTATACATATTATTACACTGTCGTCTGCAGCAGACTGGAAAAAGTCAGTGGTAAAGTGTTAAGAGCTCTGGTGACTTTTTCAGTATCACTGGTAAAGAAAGTATTGTCCCCTGGTTTGATAGGCCACTGGTGATGTTGCAGGAAACTATTGGAGTCTGTGACAGCCTGTGTAGGTGAATAGTCTCTGATACACTGTTGCCCAGGCAAATACAAGAAAATAATTCTTGGTATATACACTGTGATGGGTATATCTTCCTAGAAGCATCCCTGCCTCTGCTGTTGTCCTCTAATAGGCCCAGCTAATTGTTGAGAGTACTGCAGCTCCACTTCCTCTCACCCCACGTCCAGATAAATAACACTGGCAAAGCAGCACCCACATATAGCAAAAGAAAAGTGCTTAGGAAGCTAGAAACTTTTCTGGCATTCCGAAAAACATAATGGCACATAGTTCCTGTGATTTAATTATCTGCAGGTATATCTCCCTTGTTATGTCAGTGTCTCTGAGAGTTGATCTTGCTAGATATTAGAGACAGATAGGGCGCTATGCAGGACTTCTATAATTTTGTATGAAAATTACACAGGAATCCTAATTATATGATAGCACCCTGATTTGTATGTATTCGTGAAGCCCCCCCATCACCCCTCACTAAAAAAGAACTGTGTGGTAAAGATAAGGTAAGCGGGAATGCAGTAATAAATATTAAGCAGTGATTTTAATTGCATGCTTGCCCTGTACCCACAATGTGGACAGTTAAAATAACTCCTAAGTTTTTCTTTTGCTGTTATCCCACGTGCATTACTGATAGCTTAGCTAAACTCTCAAAACAATCATAGAATTCCTATAGTGCAGAAGGAGGCCATTGATCCCATCTGCACCGACCATCTGAAAGAGCACCCGACCAGGCCCAATCCCCCACCCTATCCCTTTAACCCCACCTAAACTTTGAACTCTTAGGGACAATTTAGCATGGCCAATCCACCTAACCTGCACATCTTTGGATTGCTGGAGGAAACCAACGCAGACACGGGGAGAACATACAAACTCCACAGAGACAGTCACCCAAGGTTGGAATCAAACCTGGGTCCCTAGCACTGTGAGGCAGCAGTAACATCCACTGTAACATTGGAGTTAAATTTTTGCCTAAAAGTGATCTAAGATATGAGAGCAAAAATGATGTACACTGAGCAGGACAGGAAGCAGCCAAAACATAACAGCTAATAAAGGAAGATGATGGAACAGGAAAAAGCACACTTAAATCTACATTTTCTGTTGTTTCAGGAACTATAATCCATCGTCATCGTATTCCACTTCCAATTCCAAATGATGATCAGTTTTACACAGTGGATCACTTCAATATTTGTCAAGAAATTGTTTTCTACTCCAAGACATTTATGATTGTAGACTGTGACCAGTTCACAAAAAATTTTCTGCAGAAAATGGGTGTCAAACTGAATCCACCTGGCTGCATTCCTGAAGATCCTTACACTTCAAAGCGCGAAGAAGTAAGAACAACCTTTTGTAACAGAGGAAACGTATATTTGGAAAATTAACTTATCAAATATGTCCATGAAATAATATTCTAATCTGAACAATATTAAGCAGAATGGAAATTGCCAGTACTCCTATAATAAGCTATGAAATATTTCATGGCTTAATTTATGTGTTTTGATGTGATGGCGTTAACATGAAAGTCAGCATAATAGCTATGGTTTATAAATTGATTTTTGTTTTACTAACTCACAACTTGATGCCACCAGAGTGATGCAACTTAAAGTCTTTTCTTCTTGCCCTTTTCCTTCTAAGTGGATTTCTCATCTTCTGCATGCCGAAAGCGCAACCCTGTTGTTCAGAGACCTCGGCCAGGATTCTCCGAGCCCACGCCAGTTCGGAGAATCTCTGTTGACGGCGAAAATTCCCGCCACACCGTTCCGACACCAGGACACGATTCTCCAGCGACCAGAGAATCAGCGGCAGTCGCGCGCGTGTGGTCGATACGGCGCCAGTCATGGGCCGTTGAAAGAGGCCCCCGCGGCAATTCTCCACGGTCGACCGGCCAAGTCTCCGCCGGGTTTCGCCGGTTTGGTTCACATATGGTACCAACTGCCGGGAGCTCGGACCCGCGGCAGTGGTGGCCGTCCTGGTGGGGGGCAGGGGGATCAGACTCTTGGGGGGCCCTCCACAATAGCCAGGCCCGCTATTGGGGTCTACCAATCGGCGGGCGCGTGTGATCTGGGGGAGCCTACCTTCTTCCGCGCTGGCCCTCTGTGTCGCTATGTGATGTTGCGCGACGCCAGGACGGAAATGGCCATCACACGCATGCGTTGGCCGGACACGGCCACCGCGGGCATCTGTTGACCTGTGCCGTAGTGCAGGGCTGCTTATCGGCGCCGGAGCTGCATGGAGCATTCTGGCGCCGTGCAGGCCTCCTGTGGGCCACTGAATCACTGGGCCAAGAGGCCTATTGACACCGGCGTGAAACACTCTGGTGATTACGCCGGCGTCAACACTTAGCCGGGATTTTGGAGAATCCCAGCCCTCGTATTCTTTAGAACACAACTGTGCTGCTCTGGCATATACATGGAACATAGAACATACAGTGCAGAAGGAGGCCATTCAGCCCATCGAGTCTGCACTGACCCACTTAAGCCCTCACTTCCACCCCATCCCCGTACCCCAATAAACCCTCCTAACCTTTTTGGTCACTAAGGGCAATTTATCATGGCCAATCCACCAAACCGGCACGTTTTTGGACTGTGGGAGGAAACCAGAGCACCCGGAGGAAACCCACGCAGACACGGGGAGAACGTGCAGACTCACAGAGACAGTGACTCAAGCCAGGAATCAAACCTGGGACACTGGTGCCGTGAAGCCACAGTGCTATCCACTTGTGCTACGGTGCTGCCCATAAAGTTGGACTTTTATTGAATTCAGCTCTCTCCAATAATTTGTTAGGTCACAAGTTGAAATAAATGACAAAAGATTTTAGAACCTCATCAAATCTGGACTGGCAGCACTGTGGCGCAGTGGTTGGCACTACTGCCTCACATCGCCAAGGAAATGAATTCGATCCCGGCCCCGGGTCACTCCATGTGGAGTTTGCACATTCTCGCCATGTCTGTGTGGGTCTCACGCCCACAACCTAAAGATGTGCAGGATAGGTGGATTGGCCACGCTAAATTGCCCTTTAATTCGAAACAAAAATGGATTGGGTACTTTAAATAATTTTTTTAAAATTTGGCGGATGACTCATTAATTTCCAGTCATGCAATGGTGTTATCTTTAGTTGTCCCAGTTCAGTAAATAAGTGTGTTTACTTGCTCTTCTTCTGACTTATTAAGCCAGAAATAATAAATAAATGTTAAAGGCAGCATGGTGGCGCAATGATTAGCAGTGCTGAAGACCCGGGTTCGATCCCAGCCCCGGGTCATTGTCTGTGTGCAGTTTGCACATTCTCCCTATGACTGTGTGGGTTTCACCCCCACAACCTAAAGGTGTGCATGTTAGGTGGATGACCACACTAAATTGCTGCTTAATTGGAAAAAATAATTGGGTACTCTAAATTTTTTT
The DNA here is from genome assembly GCF_902713615.1 of Scyliorhinus canicula. Classification (NCBI taxonomy): domain Eukaryota; kingdom Metazoa; phylum Chordata; class Chondrichthyes; order Carcharhiniformes; family Scyliorhinidae; genus Scyliorhinus; species Scyliorhinus canicula. The sequence goes on from NC_052152.1 coordinate 57,321,401, forward strand.
TAAAATCTTTTCCTCCAAAGACTCCAATTTTGCGATTGATCTAGGCCTTGGGTGAGTCCAATGGAATTGGAATTGTGGTGATCTATGTTAAAGAAGTTTAAAGTGTGGGTACAGCTTGGGACTTCTGGTGGCGTGGGCACGCAGGGCGGCCGCAGCGCAAACAGCTCCTGCCAGTGGCCGCGAGTCGGGGCGATTTCGGGGAAATTCCCGAGTTTCAACGCACCCCCCCGACTACCGTCGGCCTTTGGGGCTGTCGCGAGCAGCTACCGGGGCCGGTTTAAAAACCGGTGAAGAACCCCGCGCGGGTGTTGGGGCGGCGGGGGCTGAGGTCCTGGGCCCAGCGCGGCGTCGGGGCCAGAGCAGCGGGGGCGGAGCTACGAGGAGGCCGAGGAGGCAGGCCCGAGTCCAGGACACCATGTAAGTGCGGTGTCCCACAACGGATGGCTCCCACCTAGGAGGAAGAAAGAAGGCTGGAACCTAGTCCCAGTGGAGTTCTGGATGAGTACAGAGGGGAAAGGAAGAGAGCTGGAAGATTTAAAGAAATTTAAAGAAGTTTGGTGAAGTTTTTTTCCCCTCCCCTTTGTCTTTAAAAAAAGAATAATTCAGATTGATGAAGGACAGAAGGGTGGAGGGAGAGAGAGGAGAAGAGAAAGAACATGATAAACAATAAGCTGCTAAAGGATGCGAAAAGCAGCGTCGAAGAAAGGAGGAAACGCGGCGTCTCCGCTGAAGGAGAAGACGAATAAAGGTGGTGATAGGATGGCGAAAGCCGAACTGCAAACCACTGTTTACGGTGGAGAAGATGACCGAGGTGATGGCGGTGGAGCTGGAAAAACAGTTTGCGAGGCACAGGGAGGCCTGGAAAAAGGAGACAGCGGTTGCATTGAAGTTACTGGTGGAGGAGGCAATCGCCCCGATAATTGCCCCAATGAAGGTGGCGGTGGCAAAGGCATTGGCCGAGGTGAGAGAGCAGGGCGAGAAGATGAAAGAAGTGGAGGAAGCCATGTCACGACACAGCAACCAGGTTACCTTGATGGGAGATGAGTTGCGGAGGGCTGTGGAGATTAATAGAGGTCTCCGAGCAAAGCTGGAAGACTTGGAAAACCGCTCAAGGCGGCATAATTTGAGAATTGTGGGCTTGCCCGAAGGTACAGAGGGCCCAAGGCCAACACAATACTTCTCTAAGAAGTTGGCGGAGCTGATGGGGGGGGGGGGGAGAGCCCCTCCCAGTACAAGCTAGACCGAGCCGATTGGTCATTAAGGCCGAAGCCCAAAGTGGATGAGCCGCCAAGGGCAGTAATTATCTGCTTCCATAAGTTTTGCATGAAGGTGAAGGTGTTAAGTGTTAAACTGGGCAAAGCAGAAGCGGGAGGTACTATGGGATGGTACTGCGGTCCGGATCTACCAGGACTTGACGGTGGAGTTGGCAAAAGGACGAGCGGCGTTTGGGCGAGTGAAGGCGACGTTGTACAAGAAGGGGGTGCGATTTGGTATGGTGTACCCAGCGAGGTTGAGGGTAACGGATAACGGCAAAGACTTTTATATTGAGACAGCGGATGTGGCTGAGGCGTTCGTGAAGGCAGAAGGCTTGGGACAGACATGAAGAGCGGAGCTGGAAGAGAGACTGTGGACTGTGTTCGAACAGCTGGAAAATGTATAAATGTTATAACTTTCTTTTTACGGATTTGTATTGTAATCTACTTCTCTTTGTATTGTTATTGAGTTTAAGTTTATGGTGGGTTGATGGGCTCTCAGTGTTGCGATGGTTAAATGTTATGTTAGTGAATTGTATGGGTTGGATTGTTGGGTTTGGTTTTTGTTCTCTGGGACTGGGTGGAAGGGGATGATATGTCTGGGCGGGATGGACCCACCCGCACTAGCTAAAGTCAGCTAGTGAACGGAGGTGAGAGGAGAGGAGGGCTGCGGACATTGGAGCCTGGATAGCAGGCGTCAATGGGCCTACGAGGCGAGCGAGAGGGGGGGGAAGGGTTGGATGCTGGGGGTGTTGTTTCTGGGGGAAAGGTAGGGGGTGTTTTCGGGAGGGGGGAAGGGGTTTGATGTTAACAATGGACAGAGGCGGGTCAGGCTTATGGGGCAGGGCCCAGCGGTATGTTGATGGTGGATAAGAAAGGTGGGGGGGGGGGGGGGGGGTGAGAGACCCCCAGCAAGGATAGTTACGTGGAACGTGTGATGGCTAGGAGGTCCGGTCAAGAGGTCAAGGGTGCTTGCACATCTTAAAAGTCTGAAAGCCGATGTGGCAATGCTGCAGGAGACTCACTTGAGAGTGAAGGACCAGGTTAGACTTAAAAAGGGTTGGGTTAGCCAAGTGTTTCACTCTGGATTTGATGGAACGGCTCGAGGGGTGGCGGTGTTGGTCAGCAAAAGGGTACGCTTCCAGATGGAGAAGGTAGTGGCAGATGAGGGGGGTAGATATGTGATTGTGGCCGTGGCGCTGGACGGGAGATTAGTGGCGCTGGTAAGTGTAAAGGGTTAGATGTATAGTGTATAGGTGAGGGATATGGCCGGGAAGTTGGTGGTGGCTCCGGAGCTGATTAACAAGGTTTTTGAGGAATTCTACGAGAGGTTGTACAGGTCAGATCCACCCGGGGGAGACCGTGAGATGCAGGAATTTCTAGATGTGTTGGAGTACCCGAGGCTAGGGGAGGGAGACAAGGCTACATTAGAAGGAGCAATACTGGAGCAGGAAATAAAAGACGCGATTGGGAGGATGCAGTGGGGGAAGGTGGCAGGGCCGGATGGGTTTCCGGTGGAATATTATAAAAAATTTAAGGATAAGTTGTGGTATCCTGATGGTAGGGATGTTTGACGAGGCGATAGGGAAGGGAGTGCTGCCGCAAACCTTGGGGCAGGCATCGATTTCACTGTTGCTTAAAAAGGATAAGGATCCGACGGAGTGTGGGTCGTATAGGCCCATTTCACTTCTTAATGTGGACGCAAATGTATTGGCAAAGGTACTGGCGGGTAGGCTGGAGGGGTGCCTCCCGAAGATGATAGGTGAGGATCAGACAGGGTTCGTGAAAGGGAGGTAGCTGTTTTCGAATATTAGGAGAGTTTTGAACGTCGTTATGGCACCAGCGGAAGGGAAGGAAACAGAGGTGGTGGTGGCACTGGACGCCGAGAAGGCGTTTGATCCGGTGGAATGGGGGTACCTGATGGCAGTGCTGGAACGGTTTGGGATTGGACCAAGATTTATGAATTGGGTAAAGTTATTATATAAGGAGCCGAAGGCGAGTGTCCGCACGAACAATATCAGTTCAAGGTACTTCTCTCTCCACCGTGGGACGAGGCAGGGACGTCCTCTGTCCCCCCTGCTGTTTGCGCTTGCGATTGAGCCTTTGGCCATCGCATTAAGAAGTTTGGGAGCTAGGGAAGGAATAGTGTGGTGGGGGGATAGAGCATAGGGTGTCCTTGTATGCCGACGACTTGTTGCTGTTGTGTCGGAGCCGAGTGCATCGATAGGAGGAATATTGGAGTTGCAGCAGGTATTTGGGTCTTTCTCTGGGTACAAGCTGAACCTGGTCAAGAGTGAGTATTTTGTGGTGTCTCAGCCGGAGGTGGGGGCAGGGGTGGTGGGGCTGCCATTCCGCAGGGCAGGGACTCACTTTAGGTATTTGGGGGTGCAGGTTGCCCGGGAGTGGGGAAGGCTTCGCAGATACAACATCACTAGTTTGGTGGGGAGAATGAAAGCCGACCTGGCGAGGTGGGATGGTCTCCCTCTGTCACTGGCGGGTCGGGTGCAGGCGGTTAAAGTGAATGTGTTGCCGCAATTTCTGTTTATTTATCAATGCCTACCGATTTTCCTGCCAAAGTCTTTTTTCAGCGAGATTGTGGGGAGGATTACCTCGTTTATATGGGGAGGGAAGGTGGCCAGAGTGAGGAAGGTGCTGCTACAGAGGGGAAGGCAGGCAGGGGGTTTGGGTCTCCCGAACCTGATGTATTACTACTGGGCGGCGAATGTGGAGAAGGTGCGGACCTGGGTCAGAGGGTTTGATTCCAAGTGGGTCAGAATGGAAGAGAGTTCGTGCAGGGGGTCGAGGCTGAAGGCACTAGCAACAGCGCCGCTCCCGATAGCCCCGGGGAAATACTCAGGGGGTCTGTTAATAATAGCTTCATTGAAAATCTGGAGGCAGTTTCGCCAACACTTCGGGTTGGGGGCAGGGTCAAGGGAAATGCCGATTCGGGGGAACCACAGATTTGAGCCAGGGAGGTGGGATGGAAGCTTTTGGAAATGGGAAGAGAAAGGGATTAAGACTCTAAAAGATTTGTTTCCTCGGGGTCGATTTGCAGGATTGAGGGAGCTGGAAGCGAAGTATGGGCTGGAGCAGGGAGAAGTGTTTAGGTATATATGCAGGTTCGGGATTTTGCCAGGAAGGAGATACAGAGCTTCCCGGAGGAACCGGCCTCCACGTTGTTGGAGGGGGTGCTGGCGGCAAGTGGACTGGTGAAGGGGACAGTGTCAGCGGTATACGGAGCTATGTTAGAAAAGGATAAGGCACCACTGGAGGGGATCAAAGCGAAGTGCGAGGAAGAATTGGGAGAGGTTATAGAGGAGGGGGTCTGGTGTGAGGTGCTCCAGAGAGTGAATGCTTCCACCTCATGTGCGAGGTTGGGGCTGATACAGAAAGGTGGTGTACAGGGCACACCTCACGAGGGCAAGGATGAGCTGATTCTTTGAAGGGGTAGAAGATGTGTGTGAATGTTGCCGGGGGGGGGCTAATCATGTTCATATATTTTGCTCCTGTCCAAAGCTAGAGGATTACTGGAAGGAGGTGTTTAGGGTAATTTCCAAGGTGGTGCATGTGAAGCTGGACCCGGGTCCCCAGGAGGCCATATTCGGGGTGTCGGATCAGCCAGGGCTGGAAATGGGTGCGGAGGCAGATATCATAGCCTTCGCCTCGTTGATCGCCCGAAGGCGGATCCTGCTGGGGTGGAGAGCAGCCTCTCCACCCTGTGCCCTGGCGTGGCGAGGGGGGACCTGTTGGAATTCTTGACCCTTGAGAAGGTTAAGTTCAAACTGAGGGGAAGCTCGGAGGGGTTCTACAAGTCATGGGCTCTATTTATTATGTACTTTCAAGAACTGGATAACATCGAACATTAGTTGGGGGGGTGGGGGGTGGTGGCTGTGTATGTTGACGATGGCTATGGGTAATCCCTGATTCCTTTTTTTTCTCTTTGTCATTTGTTTATGTTAACATGCGGGTTGATGTCTGGGCAGGGTGGGAGGATGGGATCGTTGTTACTGTTATGGGGTTTGAGATATTTGTTGTTGGTTATTGATTGTTGTTGGGTGTAAATTCGGGAGAAAAATTGTGAAAAAGGAGAATAAAAATATTTTTAAAAAAGTGTGGGTACAGCTTTTAAGAGCTTACAAGTTTTCAAGATGGTGTTGCTGTTCACTGCGGTCACATGGGCATGTGAAAAGGTTTCCAACTATATCATTGTCCTCAAGGCCACAATCAAGATGGACTATAAACCACTGGTCTCCTTAATGAATGAGAAGGAGCTTGCAAAAATGCCTACTAGGATCCAGAGGTTCCAGCTACGCCTCATGAGATTCACCCACCAGACTATCTATGTCTAAGAAAAGTATTGGACAATGACTAACACACTTCCAAAGGCCACCATGCATTTCTTGACAAAACAGGACATTGACTTTGTTACAGAACTTGAGGCCTACTCCCAGATCACTATCAGGCATTTGCCGGCAACTACAACCAGGCTTCAACAGATCTACGAGGAGCAACTCCATGATAAAAAGTGTGTTAATTCCAGTAATTGTACGTTAAGGAAGAATGAGTCTGAACCTTAAAGCATATTTTTTTCCAAGTCTGCAAAGTAAAGTCAGAGACTCTCCCAGTTCTTCCCAGACACCCAGAGTGAACTCGTTTATATTCAGTGATTTCATAATCATAGAATCTCTACAGTACAGAAGGAGGCCATTCGGCCCATTGAATCTGCACCTATCCTCGCAAAGAGTACCCTGCCTCGGCCCACGCCCCGACCCTATCCCCGTAACCACACCCACCCTTTTGGACACTAAGGAGAAATTTAATATGGACAATCCATCTAACTTGCACATCTTTGGACCTTTCCCAAGTGGGGGCAGCTGTGCTTAATTAGCAACTTAAAGCATTTACTCTATTGCAGCACAATTTCAACATTAACAGAGTGTGCCCAAATCTGCACCTGCTGCTAACAAGGGTGGCCTTGACAGAGATCAAACAGTTGTAGCTAAAATGTGGTTCAAGCAGCAGACCACTTTACAGTCACAGATGGTCTACTGGTCTCTGATGAATAGCTGGTCATCCGAGCCTCCTTGCAGCAGATGTCCTTCAAATGATACATCGGGGTCTTCTGGACATCATTAAGTGCTAAGAATTGGGCCAATCCACCATTTGGTGCCTTGGCATCTCCAAAGTAATAGATGAGACCATTGCAAGTTGCCAGGTTTGTGTGTTGCATGGCCAGGACAAAAGGGAGCCATCCATTCCCACACAATTCCCCAGTAGGCCTTGAGATAGACTGAGCGCAGATCTGTTTGTATTCAATGGTAATCCTTCTTGATAGTGGTGGACTGCTTCACCAGAGGAGCGGAGGGAGGACAAATTTATATGACCACCACAGAGACAGTTATTAAAGCATTAAAAGAGATGTTTGTGAGCTATGGCATCCCTGGTGAGCTCATATTGGATAATGACCCACAGTTCTCTAACACATGCTTCACACATTTGGCAGCCATAGCCATCTTCCACCATCACAGTTGCTTCCCAAAATACCTGCAGTCAAACGATGAAGTGAAACGAGAGGTCCATATGGTGAAAACCCTCCTGAAGAAAAATAGGGACTTCCTTACCACACTGCTCATTTTCAGGTCCATCACATTATATTGTGGACTATCCCCATCAGCTCCTGATGGGCAGGACGCTTTGTGCACAATGTTCCACCCTGCCAAAAAACTCATATCTTCGTTGCTAGCCAAAGTACCAGGACATCCAAGCAAATGAGCAGTAATATGGATAAAGCAAGCTTCTGCCTCTAACAGAAGGCACCATACCAGATACTTGCTGCAGCAAGGTGACAAGGTCTGGATCCCAGACCTGGAGAGACAAAGAATTGTCTTCCAACGGGACACTGCCCAATCCAAATGTCAGTCCAACCTCCAAGCCAAGAGCAAGAGCCAGAACCAACTGAGCCAATCACAGAATGGCAAGAGAGATGTGGAAGGGTTATAAGCAGAGGCAAACGTACAATGAAACACACAGCGATGCAGCACAGGGCCCAAGCCAATGTGACTGTAGGCGGGGGGGGGGGGGGGGGGGGGGGGGGGTGGCTCCATACAGAAAGGTGACTGTTGTGTGGGAGAACCAATTAAAACCTGATAGCTCTGAATTTGCTGATAAGCTCATATCAACACGCAATACAGAGAAACATCGGGCTCTGATTGGTGGACTCCCCTTTCGAGCAAGAAAGCCGTTTGTCAGACGTTGAGAGGTGGTGGAGCATCAGAGCAGTTCAGATGGATCTCCTGAATTGATGTGCGGTTTCTGAACTTTCACTGAGTGAAGCAGCAGCCGGTTTCTGACATTCGTTCCAATGGGCAGCCTGAGGCAAAAGTGAAATCACCGACCAGAACCAGAGGCCAGGGCTGAGAGTCAGAGGGCTGGACAGCAAATGGACTGGGCGGCGAGGGCGAGAGAACAGAGGCCAGGCCAGGTGGCCAACAGCAGCAGCCAGCCAGGAGCACACACACTTGTTAAGGCTTGAGGCTCGGCCACTCAAGGTGTTAGCAGTCAGGAGTTGCGAGAGCCTGGGAGGCACTAGCGTTGTGTTCTTTGGGGAGCAGCAGGATGACTCGATCAGAGGCCAAGGCTGAGTATGAGAAGGCTGGGCGGCAACCCATTATGCTTTGGATTATTGACATGGAATTCAGTTATTCTTAATTCAACACACGATCCAGTTGCTACTGCCAACAAACCAACAGTGCCATCCATGCTGTGATCCAATTCCATGAACTCTCCCATTTGGGATTCTGCAGGGAAAGATTTAATGGGGCATTCTACCTTAACACTTTGATAAAGACCTTCCAGTTTTGTGTTAACGTGTAATATTTCTCTGATGAGTCAATCTGCAATTCCATCTGCTGGGGGGTAACTACTTTAGAGGTGGTTTAGTTGTCCTGAGAGGAGCGGGAGGACCCAACTTTTGAAATCGGTCAGGAAATACCATTCCTGATCCAGCATGTTTACTGTTGGTCGTTCGATCTTTGACCGGTGATTGTGTTTGCTTTGAATTCACACAGGGATTGTTGAGGCTGCCGATTATCAGTTCAATGGGGAATTTCATCTGCTGGCTTTCGCCCAGCAAGTCCACTGTTTGAGGCTTGGAGCTTGTCCAAGAACTCTGCCATTTGAGAACCAAAGCCAGATTCTACTACCAGGCAGGCGAGAGGAATTTCCAGTATATTTCCGTCCTTCTTTCTTCCCCAACAAACAATCCATCCTCTTGGGGGTCAACATGCAATTCCATTTGACATTCCTTAAGTTTGCAGTTAGATAGGCATTCCCATGATTTTGGAGCTGGGTGCTCCATTATTTCAGCACCCACCAAATGACATTCAACTGCTGCGGACCCGGCTTGAGAGTCAATAATAAGCAGTTCAATCCAGTGGGACATTATCAGTGGAAGGTTTGTTTTGCAAGATTTGAATTCTTGGGAATAATTTGGGTTTGAATGTGCACAGTCTTTTTGCATGATGACACAGTGGAGGTGCATTTTTGTCATGGCGTTTTGAAACCTTACAGAATTTGTCGATGCTTCTGCTGTGCTTATTATGGAGGCCAAAGGACGGCATGTGGCACAGTGGTTAGCATTTCTGCCTGCGGCGCTGAGGACCTGGGTTCAAATCCAAGCCCTGGGTCACTGTGCGTGTGGAGTTTGCACATTCTCCCAGTGTCTGCATTGGTTTCACCCCCATAACCCAAAGATTTTCTTTTTTTTAATATAAATTTAAAGTACCCAATCATTTTTTTCAAATTAAGGGACAATTTAGCGTGGCCAATCCACCTACCCTGCACATTTTTGGGTTGTGGGGGCGAAACCCATGCAAACACAGGGAGAATGTGCAACCTCCACACAGACAGTGACCCAGAGCCGGGATCGAACCTGGTACCTCAGCGCCATGAGGCAGCAGGGCTAACCCACTGCGCCACCGTGCTGCCCCCACAACCCAAAGATGTGCAGTTTAGGTGGATTGTCCATGCTAAATTGCCCCTTAATTGGAAAATAAATAATTGGGAACTCTAAATTTATTATATTAAAAAATTATGGAGGCCAGTTCTTATTCTGCAGCTCAGTTGGATATCTGGACACGTGTAGTTTGCTCATTTTTGCTGGGCTGTCTCTTGAAACCTGTACTTGGCACAACTTTACAGAGTCGTTCGCAATATTTTTGCAGAACTATCAATATCTTCACTTGTTTTTGCATGTTGAATTACTAACTTTTGAATGGATGGATCTCCCATCATTCTCAACACTGGCCTCAGAAAGTCTCCTCTTTTGGACAATGTATGGAATCCTGCCGGACAGCTGCCAGCAAAGCCACCGAAATTAGACGAGGATGGAACACTGGCTCCTACACTAGACTTTTGCCACATTTGCTCCTATACTCAACTTTTACTTGCTCATTGTGTCCTGCACAGGCCTGTGCTGTGCTGGAGTCATATCATCGGCTGCTTTCTCCGTCCAGTTGCTCATCAGCCAGTTCACGTTGCTCGCCTCAAGACAAGCAGATCGTAAAATTTTGCATCTTTACCATCATATCGATTATGTTACAGGCTTCTTGTTGTCCTAAGCTAAAGAGCAGCACAGTGTTCAGCAGTGATTTGGGATTTCTGTGTCTGTATAAACTGAGGGCGGGTGGGGTCAGGAGGGCATTGATAATATTGGGGATGGGGCGATGTCATTGGGGATGAGGATTAACATCTTTGGGGGCGGTGCTTGATCTAATTGAGGCGGGACGTCATGTCACAGGGGTGGGGTGTGATGTGGGAGAGCGTGGGCCCCCCTAAAAGTGTAAGTTTGCCTCTGGTTATAAGACCTCCAGACTGCCTGAACATCTAAAAAGGGAAAAGATGGGAATGTTGCAATAATACTAATTCAGTAATAGCACTAACGTTAGAAGAGCATTAAGACTGTCACAACAAGGTCAATGCATAAAACTAATAATAATGTAAGACATGAAGTACACGAGTGTAACTCCATATCCATGGAATAAATAAAGATTTTCGGGGGGGTGTAGTATGAGTTTGGCACTGTAGTAGCTAGCCCTTTTAAGGGACACTCGCTGCAGGAAGGGTCATGTGACCCGCTAGACCAATCAGGGACAGGAATTGGGAATTCACTGGGATATGATGGGTCTTATCCCAGCAGTTAGACTCTAGAGCTGAGTATGTAAAGACCATTTTAAAGTACTCTGTGAATAGTTATTTATAGTTGGAATGAATCATTATTTCTTATAAGTTAACTGGTGGAGCTAATTATTGAAGTTATTACACTGATGATGAGGTAAAGACCAGCGACTCAGATCGCGAGAATTTGTGGAAAATGTCTGATTGCAAGAGTGACAGAACAAGTCCAGCCTACTGGAAAGAGAACAGCAAAATGCCTCTTTTCGGCAAACTAGAGCCGTTTGATTCTAATAATAATAATAATCGCTTATTGTCACAAGTAGGTTTCAATGAAGTTACTGTGAAAAGCCCCTAGGCGCCACATTCCAGCACCTGTTCAGGGAGGCTGGACTAAACTAGCACAGGGAGGCTGTGCTAAAGCAGCCCGATCCAGACATCCTGCTACGGAAGATTGGGTACAGTATGTGGAACACTTTTTTAAAAATCCATGCGAATTAAATTGAGGGGGAGGAGAAGCAGAGTGTAATTTTGTTAACTGCATGTGGGGCACAGACTTGCAGTCTGATTGAAGCTTATCGTCTCTGGATGACTCCGATATAAAAATTTCACAAAAATCATAGAGTTACTCAAAGAGCACTACCACCCCAAGCCCCCATTGATATTACAACATTAGAAGTTTATTTCAATCATAGGACCCCAAAGGAGACCATTGCAGCCTTCATAGCGAGGCTCAAGAAGATTGCAGAGCATTACAATTTTGGGATTACATTAAATGAGATGCTAAGAGATCATTTAGTGTGTGGCATGACGATGAAGCCTTATAAAATAAGCTTTTTGAAGAATCGGGAGTATATTGAACAAAGGCGCTGGAGATTGCTGAGGTCTCAGGGCTTTACAGATGTGGGAAGCCAGCCCCCCAGATACTTGCAGCTTTAGGGAAGCTGAATGCTTCAGGTGTGTGAAAAAAAGCACATCTGAGACACAAGTGCAAGTATTTGCAGAGTCTGCCTTGCACTCGTAGATCGAAAAGTACAGAACCAGTATACCATATGGAAGATGGTCCTGTGGTGGAACGGAAAGTTATAGCTGTCAGTTATGTAAAAGCGGACAAAGTGGTCCCAATCACAGTGGAGTTAGCGGTAAAAGGAAGGGCATTATGGATGGAAGTGGACACTGGGGCCTCAGCCAGCGTGCTCAGGGAGTAGACCCACCAGTACCTTCATGAAGGGATCCACCCCTGAGGTTGAAGAACACTGGGACATTCAGCCCACCTAGTCTGCACTGACCCCTGAAAAGAGCACCCTACTTAAGCCCCACGCCACCTTATCCCCGTAACCCCACCCAACCTTTTTGGACACTGAGGGCAATTTAGAATGGCCAATCCACCTAACCTCCAGATCTTTGGACTGTGGGACGAAACCGGAGCACCCGGAGGAAACCCGCGCTGACACGGGGAGAATGTGAGACTCCACACAAACAGTGACCCAAGCCAGGAATCGAACTTGGGACTCTGGAGCTGTGAAGCAACTGTGTTAACCATTATGCTACCGTGCTGCCCCAAGTACCAAGATGTTTTCAGGAAGAGCTGAGAAAAATAAAAGGAGACAAGGCGAGAATTCATGTGAACCCGGAAGCCACCCAAGATTTTTCAGGGCTAGATGTGTGCCCTATGGGTTATTAGAGAAGGTAGAAACAGAGTTCTAAATGCTGAAAGACTAAGGCATCATTCAACCAGTGCGATTTGCCAAATAGGCTGCACCCATTGTGCCACTAGTGAAACCGGATAAAACCATTTGCATCTGTAGTGATTACAAGCTGGACAAGGACATCTGCGGTGATTACAAGGTCACGAAGCTGGACAAGTACTCCATAGCCAAAATTGAAGATCTATATGTGAAACTGGTTGGAGGTCAAACATTCATCAAATTAGATCTGAGTCATGCCCATTCACAACTGGAGCTGGACAATGCCATGAAGGAATATGTGGCCATAAATACCCATAAGGGGTTGTACCAGTCCACATGCTTGCCCTTTGAAGTTTCGTCAGTGTGTGCTATATTCTGAAGGACCATGGAGAATTTACTGAAAAGCTTGCCGGATGTCATTGTGTACTTGAATGACCTACAGAAAGAGAACACTTATCGAATTTGGAGGACAAGGTTCCAGGGAGCAAAAGTGCGCTTCAAGATAGAGTAGCGCACCTTCCAGGCTAATGGGGTGGCTTACCTAGCTTAAAGGGTGGACACACAGTGGCTGCACCCATGGAGGACAAGGTGAAAACAATCGAGGAGGCACATCAGGAATACCTCAGAACTCAAATCCTTTATGGAGATGGTTAACTATAATGGGCAGTTCCTCCCAAATCTGTCAACAATGTTAGCTCCAGTACATGCATTATTAAAGAGACACCAGGCATGGTTCTCGAAGGCACCACAAAAAGAGGCCATGAATTTTCTGGATACTTTGCCAGTGTTGGCTCAACAGATTTGAGTACTGAACAAACAAAGACCCAGTGTTGTCGAAGGTGAAACAGATTATATTGTATGGATGGTTGATGGGAGCTTCAGAGGACTACTGTGGAACCATTTATGAGCACAATGTTTTCCTTATTAGTGGATGCCCATTCTAAGTGAATGGAGGCATTTGAAATGAGATCCACAACAGCTTACAGTTGAGAAGCTGCACCAGTGTCTCGCAATTCACGGAATACAGAGGTGCTAATTTTGACCAGTGGAACAGTTTTTACCTGTGCCAAGTTTCAGACGTTCATGACTTTTAACGGAATAAAATATATCAGAACAGCACCATACTATCCTTCGTCCAAGAACACAGTCAGACTTTCAAGGCTGGCTTGACGAAGCAACCATCCGCATCTAGTCAACATATTTTTCCAAAGTAGAGGAATCTCGAATTAGAGGGCATAGGTTTAAAATGAGAGGAGAGACATACAAGAGAGACCAGAAAGGAAATTTCTTCACACAGAGGGCGGTGAGCATCTGGAACGGGCTGCCAGAGGCAGTGGTAGAGGGGGGTACAATTTTGTCCTTTAAAAAGCAGTTAGACAGTTACATGGGCAGGGTAGGTATAGAAGGAGATGGGCCAACTGCAGGCAAGTGGGACTAGCTTAGTGATAGAAACTGGTCAGCATGGACCAGTTGGGCCGAAGGGCCTGATTCCATGCTATGAACATCTATGACGCTATCTTTATACACAAAATTGACTATGTTCCTACTATTGTATAGGATCACCCCGCATACGACTATTGGTGTCTCCAGCTGAGCTGCTGATGGTGGTTGGTTGAGAACCGGGTTAAGCCTGGTGTTCTCAAATTTAGCAGGAAGGGCGGAGACAAGCCTGAAGAACCAGAAGAGGAACCACGATTTATTTAAAAGTGCAAGAGCATTCAAGATAGAGGATCCAGTGTTTTTGAAGAATTTTGGTAATGGACCAAATTGGGTTCCAGAAGCTGTTACGGCCAGAACGGGGTTATCCTATGAGACTAAAGTACAGGACAAGATTTAAAAGAAACTTGTAGACCAGTTGAATGGGAAAGAGCTGTCCCAAGAGTCAGCGCTACAACCTGATCCAATTGTGCCAGCAGGAAGATTTGTGGTTTGCCCGAGGAGCAAATGTTGGATTAGCGAGTAACAGGCCAGAGTGTTATCCTCCAGGAAACAGTGGAAATAGAAAAAGGTGAAATGTCGATACAAGGAGTGAGTCCTTGTGTAATAAGGCTAACAGTAACTACCTCAATAAAAGAACCCCAGCCACTAGAGCTATGTCACTCTCTGAGAAAGGACTTGTCACGGGGCAGACTGAATTATTGATGGACCAGTGTAAAAGTATTCATGTTTGTTATTGTTGTATTAATTGTGTAATTTAATTATTCCCATATGCAAAAAGGTACTTAAAGGAGGAGGGATGTAGTAGCTTTGCCTTCTAGCCTCTTTAAGGGATGGTCGCTGATGGAGGAGTCATGTGACCTGCTAGTCCGATCAGGGTTGGGAGTTCGGAATTCACTGGGACGTGTTGGGACTTGTCCCGGCAGTTGGACCCTCGAGCTGAATATGGAAGTATCATTTTAAAGCATTTTAAATAATTATTTATAGTTATAATAAATCATTGTTCCTTATAAGTGGAGCCAATTCTTGAAGTTATTACAGGCACATACAGGGTTAATGTGGGACTAAGTACAGTGCTATCCACACAGTGATGTGAGAAAGTATATGATCCACTCCTATAGTCGATGTGATGTTGGCAAGATATGTGTTAAGATTTAGAGATGGAGATAGCTCCGTGTCTGCACCCTTTACTCTAGATATCCATCTAGTTAATAAAGACATGCGGTTAACATGCAAAAAAAACTATAACGACTTCTTTAACAGACACGTTCTGTAACCAACACCACCCCAACAACCTGATATTTTAGAATTGCCCTCTTCTTCTGATAGTAGTGAATGTAGTCATAAGCTCTTAACCAAACAATCTGAACCACACTGTAGTACTTGCACGCAATTTTCTTTCACCCCGGTTTCCATACATTTAAGATTCAGTCTTTACCATACTTGCTCTTACTTCTTGAACTTCGACACACTTCCAGGATAAATGGTCCACAGTGGGTGATGTTCACATCATCCAAATTGGTCTTCCTGACTTGATAAACATACTGTAATGAACTCCAATTGGCTTTATTGGTTGGCCAATTGGAGTATGAGCTCCCTCAATGATAGCTCATTGAGGGGGCCCATATAATCACCTGTGTAGGCTTTGTGAGCCAGTCTTAAGTTGACTGGACTGCTAGCAGCACTGTTTGTAGCTGCTCCTGTAATATCATTATTGTAAATAAATATTGGTGTGGTGACGGAACTCCTGCCTCCCGTGGATTACTACAGTGGCGACGAGGTAACCGCATGCAATTTTGCGGAGACCAGCTGCCGCACTCGGAGGGTAAGTCTTGCCATTTTAAAAATGCCGTTTTTGGGAGGTTAGAGGCATTCGACCCAGCTATTGAGGACTGGTCCCAGTATGTGGAGAGAATGTGTTACTTCTTCCGGGCAAATGATATACTGACGGACAAAAGGAGATGGCTTATCCTGCTGTCGGCGTGCAGACCCTCAGCTTTCGCCATTATACGTAGTCTGACTTATCCCGATGCGCCGGACACGAAAACTTTCCAAGAGGTAACGGAATTGGTGAAAGAGCACTACGACCCAAAACCACCCCTCATTTTGCGTAGGTACAGATTCTACACAGCGAAACGGGAAGACAGGGAATCAGTCACGAATTTCTTGACCCGCCTGAGAAGGCTGGCGGAAAAATGTGAGTTCAGCCCGACGCTAAATGAAATGCTTCGGGACCGGTTAATGTGTGGTATAAACAACCTCACAATACAGAAACGCCTGTTGGTGGAAACGGAGCTAGACTGCGGGCAGGCGTTACAGCTCGTACTGTCCCTAGAAAGGGCAGCAAGTGGGGCGCAGGAACTACAGGGCACGCCAATGGAGGTAGATACCTGTGAGAGGGACTACCACAACGAGTCCTGCTACCAGATAGCCGCACTCAGGAAAAACCTGAGGAATAGAGGGAAAAAGGAAAACCCCAGAACTGCCCCCAAGTCTGCCAGGACGAACTGGAGACAGAGGGAAGTACCGGCTGAGGCTCCCCCAACAGAGAAGGACCGTTTCTGGCACCAGACAGAGTGGGGTAACAACGACAGAAACCCTAGAAGGAGGTGGCAAAAGAGGAATAGCAGGTGGGGACGCAGGGAAGTACACAACCTAGACGCCCCATCCTCCTCCGAAGGGGAACAATTATATAATATTACAACGAAGAAAGCAGAACCCATTAGGATTACCCCACGGGTGAACGGGCGGCCGACAATAATGGAAATAGACACGGGTGCAGTCGTATCAGTAATGGGAGTGGCAGCATTTAGAAAAATCAAAGATGGACTCCAGCCACTAACCCTAACAAAAACATCGACGAAACTTAAAACCTACACAGGGGAACCCCTGGAAGTTCTAGGCACGACTCATGTACCTGTGGAATATGAGAAACAATTGCTCAGATTACCGTTGACGATAGTAGAGGGCTCCGGACCGAGCTTAATTGAACGGAACTGGCTGAAAGACCTAAAATTAGATTGGATGAAAATTTTCCAGAGTGGAAGCGGGCAGTTGAGTGGAGTACTCCAAAAATACCCGGAGGTCTTCCAGGAAGGTTTGGGGGAAATCATAGGTGCCAAAGCAACTTTGCACGTGGACCCAGAAGCCCTTCCGAAATTTTGTAAGGCCAGGCCAGTACCTTTTGCATTAAGAAAGAAAGTAGATGACGAAATAGAAAGGTTACGGCGCGACGGCATTATCAGACCAGTACAATTCTCGGAATGGGCAGCGCCGGTGGTACCAATTTTGAAGCCAGACGGCTCGATACGTCTCTGTGGAGATTTAAAACAGACAGTAAACAAATACGCACTGCTGGACAAATACCCAATCCCGAAAATAGACGACCTATATGCCAAATTGGCAGGTGGGCTTTTGTTCACGAAACTAGACATGAGCCACGCCTACCTGCAGTTGAAACTGGACAAGGGCTCCCAGAATTTCGCTACGATCAACACCCTGAAGGGCCTTTTTCGTTATACTAGGTTACCTTTTGGAGTGTCGTCAGCCTGCGCTATATTCCAGCGTACGATGGAAAATATTCTGCAGGGACTACCGCAGGTGGCGATTTATTTGGACGATGTCTTAATCACGGGTAGGACAAACAGGGAACACTTAAGGAACCTGGAGGAAGTGCTCAGGCGTTTCGCAAAGGCAGGCGTACGGCTAAAAAGGGAAAAATGCGTTTTTCTGGCCCCACAAGTGACGTACCTGGGATATAAAGTAGACGAGTCAGGCTTACATCCATTAGAAGAAAGAGTAAAGGCAATAAAAGAAGCCCCAGCTCCCACCACGGTCCAGGAGTTATGATCATTTCTAGGGTTGGTAACCTATTATGGAAAATTTATTGAAAATAGGGCGTCCATCCTAGAACCCCTCCACCAGCTACTAAAAAAGGGGCAAGAATGGAAATGGTCCACCCGCCAAAACCAAGCATTTAGGGACATTTAAGGAACAGCTGTCATCCGAAAATGTCCTAGAGCATTATGACCCAAGGAAGGAGTTGGTGGTCACTTGTGATGCATCCCCCTACGGGATAGGAGCCGTCTTAGCCCATAGAGGAAGGAATGGGGAAGAACGGCCAATAGCCTATGCTTCGAGGACCTTGGCGATGGCTGAGAGGAAGTACGCCCAAATCGAGAAGGAAGGACTGGCAGTGATATTCGCAGTAAAAAAATTTCACTAGTATGTGTACGGGCGGAAATTCACCATAGTGACGGACCATAAGCCGTTATTAGGGTTATTAAAAGAAGACAAGTCAATACCCCTAATTGCATCAGCTAGAATCCAACGCTGGGCGTTGCTACTGGCGGCATATAGATACGTTCTGGAGCACAGACCGGGAACGCGAGTAGCACATGCAGATGCTTTGAGCAGACTTCCGCTCCCGGACACTCCGCCGCAAATACCAAAAGTAGAGGAGACAGTAATGACTCTAAATTTATTGGACACCCTACCAGTAGACGCACAACATATTCGGTTATGGACGCAAAAAGACCCAGTTTTAGCC
Source organism: Scyliorhinus canicula (assembly GCF_902713615.1). Taxonomy (NCBI): domain Eukaryota; kingdom Metazoa; phylum Chordata; class Chondrichthyes; order Carcharhiniformes; family Scyliorhinidae; genus Scyliorhinus; species Scyliorhinus canicula. The sequence continues at coordinate 57,339,499 of NC_052152.1, forward strand.
AAGGTGAAGCATTTACTGCTAACAGGGGAACTGGAAAGACCAGAGGAGCCCCAGATGCACCCATACTGGAGCAGATGGGACCAAATAACCGTAGAAGACGGTATCCTATTATGAGGAGCCCAGGTAATCGTCCCAGCTCAGGGCCGTCAGGCAATCTTAACTGAGTTACATCACGGACACCCAGGGGTGTCTAAAATGAAGATGCTAGCTCGAAGCTACGTTTGGTGGCCAGGTTTGGACACAGACATAGCAGCCTTGGTACGTCGGTGCCAGGAGTGCCAACAGGGGCAAAGAGTGCCACCAGTGGCGCCATTGCACCCATGGGAATGGCCAGGCAGACCGTGGACCCGCCTGCATATTGACCATGCCGGCCCTTTCATTGGCTCAATGTTTTTGGTGATAGTGGACGCCCACTCCAAATGGTTGGACGTCCACCGGGTAAACACGGCAAGCACAGCATCGACAATTGAAAAGCTCAGGGCCTCGTTTGCAAGGGTATTGGTGTAGGACAACGGAACGGCATTCACAAGTGGGGAATTTGGAAAATTCCTGAAGGAAAACGGAGTCCGTCACATCAAAACGGCCCCTTACCATCCAGTGACCAAAGGCCTGGCAGAGAGAGCGGTCCAGACACTTAAAGCGGGACTCAAGAAGCAGCCGACAGCGTCAATAGACACAAAGCTCTCCCGCTAGCTGTTTGATTACAGGACCACACCGCATTCCACAACGGGCATACCGCCAGCTGAACTCTTAATGGGAAGGCGGCTGCGAACGAGGCTGAGTCTCCTTTTCCCAAATTTAACGGGGAAAGTGGAGAAACATCAGGAGGCCCAAAGCAGGGGGCATGATAATAGTCGGCAGCGGAGACATTTCCAGGGGGGGGCACCGGTTTGGGTCAAGAATTATGGGAATGGACCAACGTGGGTCAAAGGCACGGTAGAGTCCCAAACAGGGCCCACATCCTATGAGGTTTCAATAGGAGGTAAGGTGCTGAAGAAACACCTAGACCAAATAAGGGCAGCGGAACCACACCTGGAGGCAGGCGAAGCAGGACCGCCTCAAGCTGGGATAGCCCAGACGGAAAGGATACCCACACCCCAGCCCCGAGCAATTTCTCCAGACCCCGTCATCCAGTCATCAGAGTCGGAGATGGACACACTCGACGAGGCCGCCGCGACACCTCTCCCCGAGGAGGAGGAAGAACAACTTCCAAGGAGGTCGTCAAGGAAAAGACGGGCACCTATAAGGTACACCCTGCCCACTTCGGAGAACGACCCGGCGGACGACACAGAGGTGACAGACCCAGACATGAGGAGCAGGAAGAAGCTCAGAGGAATGCCAGCTGGCAGGAATTCCTCGGACCTTGGGGAGGAGGGGTGTAATGAACTCCAATTGGCTTTATTGGTTGGCCAATTGGAGTATGAGCTCCCTCAATGATAGCTCATTGAAGAGGCCCATATAATCACCTGTGTAGGCTTTGTGAGCCAGTCTTAAGTTGACTGGACTGCTAGCAGCACTGTTTGTAGCTGCTCCTGTAATATCATTATTGTAAATAAATATTGGTGTGGTGACGGAACTCCTGCCTCCCGTGGATTACTACACATACTAATGGCACATGGATATCAAATGCAAACGCTACCTTCTGTTGGTCAACACATTTGACTTGAGAACTTCTGTGTCTTTTACAAAACACAATCTATTAAATTATATTCAACTTCAGAGCTTGGTTTCCTCCAACAGCCTATATTCAATGGCAATATATAGAATTTGAGACCCTGTATATATATTAAAGAAGTTTTCCATTCTGTATAGAATGGCCTCAGAGAATCACCCTTCACTTCTTTCTGATCACCAAAAGGTTAAATTAATCAAAAATGAACAGAACTAATTATGCCAGAGGAGTTATGAAATTTGTTGATGCCTATGTAAACAAATTGGTGCTGCAATACTATGCATTGTTACAGACATTCTTCAATAGTTTGACATATATTTGTTGGGCAGCATGATAGCACAAGTGGCTAGCACTGTGGCTTCATGGCGCCAGGGTCCCAGGTTCGATTCCCCGCTGAGTCACTGTCTGTGCGGAGTCTGCACGTTCTCTCCGTGTCTGCGTGGGTTTCCTCTGGGTGCTCTGGTTTCCTCCCACAGTCCAAAGATGTGCAGGTTAGGTGGATTGGCCATGATAAATTGTCCTTAGTGACCAAAAAGGTTAGGAGGGATTATTGGGTTACAGGGATAGGTTGGAAGTGAGGGCTTAAGTGGGTCAGTGAAGACTCGATGGACCGAATGGCCTCCTTCTGAACTGTATGTTCTATGTCATATAGTTTTTCCAATTCCCTTTATATAGCATAAAAACATTAATAAAAATGTATTTTGTTTAGATACATCCTAAACTGAAATATATTTGCAATCTTAATACATCTTTAAAAATATTTGCAATATTTTCTAGAATATGGCCAATTTTAAAATGTCAGGGCAGTTCTCTTTAATGCATCAAAATGATTTCTGTTTCCAAATAATTTTAGAAACCAGTGTGATAATTAGCACTAATCAGCAAGATTTTTTTATTGTTAATGGTATTTTTGAATAATCTAGTGAAAATGATTTTTAATTATTAAAACAGATTAAACTGTGTTTACAAGTACGTTTGCAGATTATACTGAAAGGAATTTGGCTATTTCTTTATTTGAAAAATTTGCTTTTAAGGCTTTAATTGTTTATTAAGACAACATTATGAATATGAATCAGATCAATAGTTGAGGGGCTGGTTTAGCACAGTGGGCTAAGACAGCTGGCTTGTAGTGCAGAACAATGCCAGCAGCGTGGGTTCAATTCCTGTTCCAACCTCCTCGAATAGGCGCCTTTTTCACAGTAACTTCATTGAAGCCTACTTGTGACAATAAGTGATTATTATTACTGCTGACTTTAACTGAAGGCAAGAAACTGGATTAAAATCTCACATTGGCAAACCCCCAATACCTATTTTCCTTTGATGGCCATTGCCAAAAATATAGAATAGTTGTTATTAATCCATTTTAATATTCATATTTGAGAGTTTAAAATATTCATTTATACAGAATGTAAAAGAGCAGGACAAATTGATGGATTTGCTATTAATGCAAAATTCTATCTTACCTCACTGTCGCACAGAGTCAGGGAAATGTTCCTGTTATTGTGCCTGGGTTTACTGGATTGTCTCTGCATTTCAGGCTGAAAATGGTTGCAAATGTTTCAGCTGAGCATCCCATCATTGAGGATGGAGCTATTTCTACTCCAATTAGTTGCAAATATTTGTGGACAGTTAAATGGATGTGGTAGGACTGCAGTGCTTTCATCTGATCTGGTAGCCATGATGTGGAGTGCCGGCGTTGGACTGGGGTGAGCACAGTAAGAAGTCTTGCAACACCAGGTTAAAGTTCAACGGGTTTGTTTTGAATCACTAGCTTTTGGAGCACTGGAAAGCTAGTGATTCGAAACAAACTAGTGATTCGAAACATACCTGTTGGTCTTTAAACTGGTGTTGTAAGACTTCTTACTGTGTTCATCTGATCTGTTGGTTGTAGCATTGCTTAGGTCTGTCTGTAGCATGCTGCTTCCACTATTTCGGAGTTATGTAATTATGTATTGTAACTTTACCAGGTTGCCCACACTGACTACATTAACATGGATTTTTCATTTATATTCTGTTTTGTGATAGACGTGTTAATGGTTGATTGACTATGTTGCTAAAGATACAAAGGTGATTGACATTGTTTGATTAAGACTGAAAGCACATATAAAAAGCATCTCCTGGGATGTTGGGTTGGAAGGAAGCAAAGATCTGTAATACTGCACCCTGTGGGTAATCGTACTATCAAGAAAACGATCTGCATCATGTTTTGTATCTCATCATCTGGCTTGGATCCATTTAACAACTGGGCTCAGCTAGATGCTGACTTGGGAGCAACAGTTGCCTTCAGCATCATGGTTAAAAAGGGGAAAGTAGGCCAAGTGTCCTGTTTGCAATTCCTGTAGTAAACCCTGCTGTTAAATAGCTTGGTGACACTTATTGTTACTGCTCATACGTGAAAGTATTATTATATCAAAATACCAGAGGATGTCCAGTATCTTGCAACTGTATCCTAGTAATAGGTCAATACTGTCAGGAGAGAAAAATACTTTTCCAAGTTAAAAGAGATGTGTTCAGTCAATGAAGACTAACATATTTTATTGTCAGCACATAGTTACAAAGTATAGGTATATAATAGCGGATTAGAATTGACACATGAGGGCAGCACCACGACGCACTGGTTAGCACTGCTGCCTCACGGCGCTGAGGACCCGGGTTCGATTCCGGCCCCGCGTCACTGTCCATGTGGAGTTTGCACATTCTCCCCGTGTCTGCGTGGGCCTCACCCCCACAACCGAAAAAGATGTGCAGGGTTGGTGGATTTGCCACGCTAAATTGCCCCTTCATTGGAAAATAAAAGAATTAGATACTCTAAATTTATTTTTAATAAAGGAATTGACACATCTTGAACAGTGAAGAATGTTTATTTGAAAGAATTGTCTTTATAGTGCTCAGGAAGGCTTTCTAGGTGGCTGTTATTCCTTTTATATTTCTTAAGTGAATGGGCTAGGGCCTGGCAGATGGAATACAATGTTGACAAATGTGAGGTTATCCATTTTGGTAGGAATAACAGCAAACGGGATTATTATTTAAACGATAAAATATTAAAGCATGCCGCTGTTCAGAGAGACTTGGGTGTGCTAGTGTATGAGTCACAGAAGGTTGGTTTACAAGTGCAACAGGTGATTAAGAAGGCAAATGGAATTTTGTCCTTCATTGCTAGAGGGATGGAGTTTAAGACTAGGGAGGTTATGTTGCAATTGTATAAGGTGTTAGTGCGGCCACACCTGGAGTATTGTGTTCAGTTTTGGTCTCCTTACTTGAGAAAGGACATACTGGCATTGGAGGGTGTACAGAGGAGATTCACTAGGTTAATCCCAGAGCTGAAGGGGTTGGATTATGAGGAGAGGTTGAGTAGACTGGGACTGTACTCGTTGGAATTTAGAAGGATGAGGGGGAGGTTCTTGTTCCTTTTTCAGTGTTTGCCCATCTTTATCCCTAGGGCCTTTTTTAGAAGGGTTACGAGCAGCATCATGAGCTTTGTTTGGGCGCATGGGACCCCGAGGGTGAAGAGGGTCTTCTTGGAGCGGGGTAGAGATGGGGGGGGGCTGGCGTTACCCAATCTCTCGGGGTATTATTGGGCGGCCGGTGTGTCGATGATGCGCAAGTGGGTGGTGGGGGGGGGGGGGGGGGGGGGGCAGCATGGAAACGGATGGAGAGGGCGTCCTGTGGAGATACAAGCCTGGGGGCCCTGGTAACGGCGCCATGGCCGCTCCCTCCTACGAGGTATACCACGAGTCCGGTGGTGGCGGCTACCCTGAAGATTTGGGGGCGGTGGAGGCGACGTGGGGGAGAGGTGGGGGGCTCGATGGAGGCTCCGTTGAGGGGGAACCATAGGTTCATCCCCGGGAACATTGATGGGGGATTTCAGGGTTGGTACTGAGCGGGCATCAGACAGCTGAGGGACCTGTTTATTGATGGGAGGTTTGCGAGCCTGGGGGAGTTGGAGGAGAAATTTGGGCTCCCCCCGGGGAACATGTTCAGGTATCTGCAGGTAAAGGCATTTGCTAGGCGGCAGGTGGAGGGATTCCCTTCGCTTCCCGCGAGGGGGGTGAGCGACAGGGTGCTTTCGGGGGTCTGGGTCGGAGAGGGGAAGATATCTGATATCTACAAGGTTATGCAGGAGGCGGAGGTGGCGTCAGTAGAGGAGCTGAAAGCTAAGTGGGAGGGGGAACTGGGGGAACAGATCGAAGACGGGACATGGGCTGATGCCCTGGAGAGGGTTAATTCTTCCTCCTCGTGTGCGCGGCTTAGCCTCATCCAATTCAAGGTGCTGCACCGGGCCCACATGACTGGGACAAGGATGAGTAGGTTCTTTGGGGGTGAAGACAGGTGTGTCAGGTGCTCGGGGAGTCCAGCGAACCATGCCCATATGTTCTGGGCATGCCCGGCGCTGGAGGAGTTCTGGAAGGGGGTGGCGAGGACAGTGTCGAGGGTGGTGGGATCCAGGGTTAAGCCAGGATGGGGACTCGCGATTTTTGGGGTTGGGGTGGAGCCGGGAGTGCAGGAGGCGAAAGAGGCCGGTGTGCTGGCCTTTGCGTCCCTAGTAGCCCGGCGAAGGATCTTGCTACAATGGAAGGATGCGAGGCCCCCAAGCATGGAGACCTGGATCAATGACATGGCGGGTTTTATTAATCTAGAGAAGGTCAAATTCACCCTGAGAGGGTCGGTACAAGGGTTCTTTAGGCGGTGGCAACCTTTTCTCGACTTTCTGGCTCAACGATAGGGTACGGGGACAGTAGCAGCAGCAACCCGGGGGGGGGAAGGGGGAGGGAAAAGGTGGGATGGGGGGGAAGGGGGAGGGAAAAGGTGGGATGGGGGGCGGACGATGACTATGTTTGTTTATTTAATTTAAATTTATTTTGAAGTCCTTTTGTTGTTCATTGGGCTTGGGGGGGTGGGGGATGGGATACATGCTTCGATACGGTCTGGGGGTGGTACGGTTATTATGGGTTATTTTGTTGCATTTCATTGTTTGTCGTTATGTTTTATATTTTCTGTAAAAAATTCCAATAAAAATTATATTTAAAAAAAAAAGAAGGACGAGGGGGGTCTTATAGAAACATTTAAAATTATGAAGGGAATAGATAGGATAGATGCGGGCAGGTTGTTTCCACTGGCGGGTGACAGCAGAACTAAGGGACATAGCCTCAAAATAAGGGGGAAGTAGATTTAGGACTGAGTTTAGGAGGAACTTCTTCACCCAAAGGGTTGTGAATCTATGGAATTCCTTGCCCAGTGAAGCAGTTGAGGCACCTTCATTACATGTTTTTAAGGTAAAGATAGATAGTTTTTTTGAAGAATAAAGGGATTAAGGGTTATGGTGTTCGGGCCGGAAAGTGGAGCTGAGTCCACAAAAGATCAGCCATGATCTCATTGAATGGCGGAGCAGGCTCAAGGGGCCAGATGGCCTACTCCTGCTCCTAGTTCTTATGTTCTTATGTTCTTATGTTCTTATAGATGGCAAAAAGTATGCAGTCTCTTCGTCCATATGAGAAGGTTGACAAACTGAAGCAGTTTTTGGACCATGACACACACGTGCTGCGATTTTACTGTTACTGGGATGACACCGAGAATCTGTTTGGCGAATTCAGAGAACTCATCCTGCACTATTTTCTGGCAGATGACACAATCGAAATCAGGGAGGTCCGTCGTCCAAATTCAGGTCGAGATGCTGTTGGTGCTTTACTCCACCGAGGCAAACTACCAAAGGTATGAATACAAAAAAGTAGTTATTCAACTTTTACTTTAAAAAAAAATGTTTTTATTGAAGTTTTCACATTTTATACAATTTACATTGGTACGGATAAATGGGTCGGTTACACTGTACAAATCATTTTCCTCTGTGCCAATCTCCCTTCCCCCCCGGCACCCCCCTCATTCGTTGTTTCAGGGTCCTTTACTAGGTCCCTGTACAATGGGCAGTTAACTGCTATTTACATGTGAGCGATGCCCTCCCCTTCTCTCCCCCCCCCCCCCTCGACCTTTTTCGACCTCCCCCATCTTTTTCTTTAGCTTGCCCCCCCTCCGTTCCCCCCACCCCTTCAACCCCTTCACTGTCTGTTCCCTGTGGTCCCGAGGGCTCCCGTGCGCCCACCCCTTCCCCCGCTCTATTGGCTGGAGACTTCGAACAGTTGGTGAGTGGCCTCCACGCATTGTGGAAGCCATCCTCTTACCCTTGGATGGTGAACTAGATCTTCTCCAGGTGGAAATTGCCAACCAGTCTGCAGCTGTGGATGGTGCTGTTGATCGCGAGTCTAGCAGGATTCTCCTGTGCAATTATGGAAGCAAAGGCAAGGGCATCAGCTCTTTTCACCATGAATAGTTTTGGCTGGTCCAGTATCCCGAAGACTGCCATTCTTGGGCACCATTTCCACCCTCACCCCCACCACCTTTGACATTGCCTTGAAAAAGGCTGCCCAGAACCTGAAACTCTGGAGCATGCTCAGAACATGTGGCGTGATTGGTCGGGCCTCCCTGGCACCGTTGGTATTTTCCTCTACCTCCAGGAAGAACATGCTCATTCGGGTTATTGTCAGGTGTGCTCTGTGCACCACTTTTAGCTGCACGAGGCTTAGCCTTGCGCATGAGAAGGTGGAGTTAGCCCTGCTCAGTGCTTTGCACCAGAGGCCCCATCCTTTATCCTACCCCAGATCTTCCACCCATTTTTCCAGTGTCCTGTCCAGTGGGGGGGGGGGGGCGTCCTTTCTAAGAGTCGTCTGTGCAGGTTTCCACAGTTTTCCTTTCCCAGCCTGTCTGCATCCAGTAACTCCTCTAGCATTCTGCTTCTTAGAGTTCGTGGGTATGCTGCTGTCTATTTGCGGAGAACATTTTTGACTTGCACATGTCGAAGTTCATTCCCGTTTGGTAGTTCCAGTCTCTCCGTCTGTTCTTTGAAGGTCGCTCGTCTGTCTTCCGTGTAAAAGTCCCTAACCGTCAGTGTACCCCCGTCCTGTCTCCACCTCTTAAAGGTGGCGTTAAGCATGGCTGGTGTGAACCTATGGTTGCCGCAGATGGACATTTCAGTCAGACCGAAGTGCTGCCTCATCTCACGGTAGCTACCACCACCGGGCTGGGGGCGATGGGAGTGCTGCTGTGGCGACACCCTGGAGGGTTGTGCCTGTACAGGAGAACTCTTCCATCCTCACCTATCCCGTCACTCTTTTCCCGCCGTGGCTGCTCAGTGGTAGTATTGCAAGTTCAGGAGGCCCAGGCTCTCCATGTTTCTTCTTCTTTTGTAGTACCTTTTGGGGGATTCTTGGAAACTCTGTCCCCCCCCCCCCCTTCCCCCTCCCTCCCCACATAAACAACATAATTATCTTGTCTATTGAATGGAAAGACGCCTTGGGGATGTAGGTCGGTATGGTTCTGAACAGGAAGAGGAACTTGGGCAGTATGTTCATCTTGATCATCTGCCTCCTCCCCGCCAGAGTAAGTGGGAGTGCATCCCATCTCAGTAGGTCCTTTTTTATTCCTGCGCCAGACTGGTCAGCTTCAACTTGTGGATCTGTGTCCAGTTGTGGGTATTCTGGAACTCCAGGTAGCGGAATTTGTTTTGGTCTAGTTTAAATGTAGTCCATGAAGTGTTGGGCACTGTGGACTTTTTTAAAAAATAATTTTTATTCAAATTTTTCAACAACAAATTTTCTCCCAACAGTTAAAGTAAACAAGGTGTAAAACTAAACTGAAACAGAAATCCTCCCCAATACAAAGTAATAAATTAATAACTAATAACAATACAAGACATTTTAAAAATAGCAAACACACCGTCGCAAAAACAAACCCCCTTAACAAATCCCGAACCCCCCTCCCCCGAACCCCCCTCCCCCTCCCCCTCCCCCTCCCCCTCCCCCGGGTTGCTGCTGAGACTGACCATCCTCTACCTCGCCAGGAAATCGAGAGGGCACTGTGGACTTGTGAAGCAGACATATGCCACCAACACTGAAGAAGGTTCAACACTATTTTATTAACTACTTATAAAATAATAGACATATGATAACTGTGGGTTTACACAATGCTAGTTTAACTAGAGACCTGTGCCTGTCCGAACCAGTTGAATCTGTGAGTCTGTACTATACTTGATGAGCTCTTGTGCTTCTGAGAGGCAGCACCCAGAATGAGTGGGAAAAGTGATGCCCTCTGCCTTTATAGTACCTGTGTTCTAACTGGTGATTGGCTGCGGTGTTTGTGCATGTTGATTGGTCCTAGTGTATGTCCATCAGTATGTGTCTGCACCATGATATACTGGTGTATATTATGACAGTCCATCCATCTCTGTCCCTCCCCCTCTCGGGTTTACTGGGAGTTGGGTGAATTGGACATTCTGAATTCTCCCTCAGTGTACCCGAACAGGCATTGGAGTGTGGTGACTAGGGGCTTTTCATAGTAACTTCATGACAGTGTTAATTTAAGCCTAGTTGTGACACTAATAAAGATGATTACTATTAACACTTCGCTTTTGCTCAAGTTAAGTTTGTAGCCCGAAAAGGCTCCGAATTCTCCTCGGAGTTTTAGGATTCCTTTCATACCGCTTTTTGGGTCCGAGATATAGAGGAGAAGGTCATCTGCATAGAGTGAGGCTCTGTGCTGTCAGCCTCCTCTTCAGATTCCCTTCCAGTATCTCGCCACTCACCAGGCGATCTCCAGCGGTTCAATAGCCAGGGTGAACAAGAGCGGGGGCAGCGGGTATCTCTGCCTTGTGCTCTGTGCAACTGGAGGTATTCACAACTGGTGGTTGGTCTGTACGCTTGCCTTGGGTGCTTTGTACAGGAGTTTCACCCATGAGGTGAGCTCTGTCCCTAGCCTAAACTGCTCTAGTACCTCAGTGAGATATTTCCACTCGAAGGCCTTTTCTGTGTCCAGGGAGATGATCACGTCTGGTGTTCTCTCCTCGGATGGGGCAGCATCATGTTCAGCAGTTGTCTGATGTTCGCAGTTAGCTGTCTATCCTTAACAAAGCATAGTATGTCTGGTGTTCTGCGACCACCTCTGGTACGCATTTCTCCAGCCGCTTAGCCAGGACTTTTGCGAGTATTTACACATCCACATTGAGCAGCGAAATGGGTCTGTATGATCTGCAGTCTGCTGGGTCTTTGTCCTCATTAGGTATCAGCGATATGAAGAACTGTTAGCGTTGGAGGCATGGTGACCCTCGCTAGTGAGTCTGCGAACATCTCCTGCAGGTGCGGGACCAATGCCATTGTGAATTCTTTGTCGAACCTTCTTTTGTAGCACCTTCCCCGCCTGCATGGAATTGATGCTTTCCATGACCTCTCCCAGTCCTAGTTGTGCTTCCAGTTCCCTCCTTCTGTCGTCCTCCACGACTGGCATGTCCAGTCCATCGAGAAACCATTTCATCCCCGAGCCCCCGTTGGGAAGTTCAGAGGTGTGAAGTTCTCGGTAGAAGACCGTGTATCCGCTGGAACTAAGTGCCAGGAACTGGAGGAGAGGTAAGCTGCTGTGGTGAAGAGCAAATTTGATAGAAATGTTCAAAAGCATGAATGGTCACTTCCGGTGACGGCAGGCGGGAGGCAGCCGCACATTGGAGGGCTCCCGTTCGGGAACAGATTTTCGGGGTTTAACGCCCGGTCCCAGGGGCAACGGAGGCGGCAAAAGCAGGGAGAAGGCGCAGTGAAGGGAAATGTCAAAAATAAGTTTAAAAATGGCCATGAAAAAAGCGGCTGAAAGTCTGTCGGGGAGTGGAAAGGTCACCGTGGGGACGGCAAGAAAAGTGGAGGCTGGGGCACCAGGGAAGGCCGCCCACGGCTGAAGAAATGACTAAGGTGATGGCCGTGGAACTCGAAAGACAGTTCACAAAACACATGGAGGCAATGAGGAAGGAGACGGGGGCGGTATTGAAAGTGCTGGTGGAGGAGGCGATTGCCCCGGTGAGGGCAGCGGTATTGAGTGCAGTGGTGCAGGTACGGGAGCAAGGTGAGGCGCTGAAGGAAGTGGAAGAGACATTATTGCAGCACAGTGATCAAATTATCTCGATAGGGAAGGAGATGTGGAACGTGATAGAAGGCGACAGAATCTGAGGATTGTAGGTCTTCCCGAAGGAGTGGAAGGCCCGAGGCCGACTGAGTATTTTGCCACAATGTTGGCGAAGCTATTGGGGGAGAGGGATGATCCCTCCTGATATGAACTGGATCCGGCTCATCGGTCATGGAGGCCTGTACCAAAGGAGAGTGAGCCGCCAAGAGTAGTAACTTTGTGTTTTCGTAGGTACAGTGTGAAGGAGAAGGTCCTGTGCTGGGCAAAGCAGAAGCGGGTGGTGCAGTGGGCTGGAACTGGTATACGCATATATCAGGACTTTACGGTGGAGCTGGTGAGGAGGCGGGCTGCCTTCAGCCAGGTGAAGAAGGCACTGTACATCAGCAAGGTGCAGTGCGGCATCGTGTATCCAGCTAATTTGAGGGTGACCTACAAATCCAAGCACTTTTATTTTGGGACGGCGGAAGCAGCGGAGCAGTTTTCGAAGGCAGAAGGACTATGGCTGAATTGAGAAATGGTCATGTACTGATGTAGCCTCATGTACTTTTTCACTGCGTGCTGGTGTATATGTTAAATGAGCCAACGTTGTATATATTTGGACAAGGGAAGAGATGGGACTTTCACTTCAAGGATGGTCCTTTGGGGCTTGGGTGTGTATGCGGGGGTTTGTGTGTGTGATGATATGATTTGCATACCTGTCTGCCATTGGGGCAGAACACCGGCTTACCATTGGCCCTGGTCGGTCATGTGCCTCTCGACCGAGTGGCCGAGAGGCTGAGTTAACCACGCCTCCATTACCGAGGTATAAATAGACAAACACCCGCCGATCGTCCATTCCATTGTAGACGATCGCAGGGCTATGTTCTAGTTTATTAAAGCCTCACTTTTGTAAAGCACTCGTCTCTCGTACAATTGATGGCACATCAATTTAATAAACTACGACTTTGAAGATGGAGTTCCGGATCAAGCCCGAATGCCTCCGCATCAGCCCGCAAACTCCAAACTCTGCAGAACTTTTCCAACTCTGGCTGACATGCCTCGAAGGGTTCCTGGCATCTACAACCACCCCCCCGACTGGGGCACAGAAGATGCACGTCCTCCACTCCAGCGTGGGTATCGACGCCTACACAATAATCAAAGAAGAAACGACTTATGATGAAGCAATACTAAAGCTAAAGGGACAATTCATCAAACTAGTCAATAGGGTATTCGCCCGACATCTGCTGGCCACCAGACGGCAGCTCCCTGGTGAGTCACTAAACCAATTTTACCGGGCCCTCCATACCCTGGGGAGGAATTGCTCCTGCGTCGCAGTCTCAGCTACGGAGCACATGGAACTACTGATCAGAGACGCTTACGTGGCTGGGATGCAGTCCCCCACTATCCGCCAGCGGATGCTGGAGAGAGACGACCTCAGCTTAACTGAGACACTGACTCCTCCTCTCTGGAGGTCGCCGATCAAAACGCCCACTTCTATGACCCCAGCCAGGCCTCCTGGCACGCTTCCCAACCGCCATCCGCCACTCCCGACCTCCCTCAGGCCTGCGCCGCAGGACGCCCCGACAAGTCGGGGCCCCGCTGCTACTTTTGCGGGTTTGCGAAACACCCCCGCTCGCGCTGCCCAGCCCGCTCCGCCCTCTGTAAGAGCTGCGGGAAGAAGGGCCACTACTCCACGGTCTGCCAGGCCAAAACGGTGGCTGCGGCGCTTCTGGACACCATGCAACACTCTCCCCCCCGCCCCCAGGCCCCTGCGACCGGCCTGTGCGCCTCTCTCTCTACTCCGGGCCCTCCTGGTCCCCTCCTAGCCACCGCGCAACACTCTCCCCACCGCCCCCAGGCCCCCGCGCCTGGCCTGCTCACCTCTCTCTCTCCTCCGGGGCTGCTCCAGCGCACCGAGCTCCTCCCAGCTCGCGCCCCGCCGGCCGACCAGCACGCCTCTCCGGGCCCTCCCGGTCCCTGCCTGCCCGCTGCGCGAGCCTCTCCCCCTGCCCCCGGGCCCCGGCGCCCAACCTGCGCGCCTCTCCGGGCCCTCCCGGTCCCTGCCTGCTCACCACGCGAGTCTCCCCCCGCCCCCGGGCCCCCGCGCCTGGCCTGCTCGTTTCTCTCTCTCCTCCGGGGCCGCTCCTCCAAGCTCGCCGCCCCCGGGCCCCCGCGCCTGGCCTGCGCGCCTCACCGCCCCTGCTTGCAGCCGCTCCACTCGGCTCGCCGGCACCGCTAGCCCCGCCCCCAACGACCACGAGGGCCCCACGGGCGCCGCCATCTTGGGGCGCCGACTCCATGTGCGGGTCCTGGGCGCCGCCATCTTGGGGCGCCGACTCCACGTGCGGGTACTGGGCACCGCCATCTTGGGGCCCCGACTCCACGTGCGGGTCCTGGGCGCTGCCATCTTGGGATCCCAACTCCACTTGCAGATCCTGGACACCGCCTTCCGGGACTGGCACGCAAGGTTCTTCCAGCATCGACTCGGACGGCGACGACGGACACGGATTTTCTCCACGGCTCGCAGCCATTCAGCTCAACCAGTCACGTCCACGCACGCTCGCCAAAACGACAACGCTGATCCACCTCAACGGCCACGAGACGGGCTGCCTGCTGGACTCCGGGAGCACGGAAACTTCGTTCACCCTGACACGGTAAGACGCTGCGCGCTCCCTGTCCATCCGGTAACACACAAAATCGGGTTAGCCTCTGGTTCGCACTCCGTCCACATCACCGGGTGCTGCATCGCGGACCTCACGGTCCAGGGGAAGGTTTTTTTAAATTATAAATTCCTTGTCCTCCCTGACCTGCATCACCCCATCCTCTCCATTACCTTCCTCAACCCAATTGGGGCCTCAAATCACTGCACCAGAATTCCTCTACCTTGGGAAATTCCAGTCTGCCCAGAAACCACCACATTTCCCCCTGAATGATCCTCGGTTTTGTCTTCTAGAGTGATTCTCCAGATCCTCCACCTTCTCCTTCAGCCTCTTTTATGTCTCCCACATCACCCCACCTCAGCCACCAACGAGGCCAGCTGCTCTTCGTGCTCCCTCACCGCCTCCTCCACTTTCTGGATCGCCAGGCCCTGGGACTCCAGCCACTACACCACTCCCTCTATCCCCGACTTAATCGGTTCCACCACTCTGGCCAGGACTTCCAGGGCCTCCTTTCTCTGCTGACGGAACTTTACATTTAGAAACCTGAAGTCCCCGAGCTCTCACTGTTCCTTCGTTTTCCACCAGCGTAACACCCCACAAAGGTCAAAAAAAATCCAACCTCATATAGGAGCCACCTAATATGCGACTACTCACCACCACCAGAAGTCCGAAGTCACTCCAGTTTTACACAAAACTTTTAATATAATTCAATTTCAAGTTCTAATCTGTGAAGGAAAAGTAGTTAAAAATCCTAAAATATGAAATGAAATGAAAATGAAATGAAAATCGCTTATTGTCACGAGTAGGCTTCAATGAAGTTACTGTGAAAAGCCCCTAGTCGCCACATTCCGGCGCCTGTCCGGAGAGGCTGGTATGGGAATCGAACCGTGCTGCTGGCCTACTTGGTCTGCTTTGACAAGTAAACTGACAGATGCCGAAATGTTATCATGGATGGAGAGTCAGAGAATATGTAGTTGGAAGGTAGACAGTTTGTTGGTGAAGAGGGACAACTAACTTTATTTTTTAGAAGTGGAATATTAGGGTAGTGAGAGTTGTTATGTAGGTGAACGTTCATTGTCAGACATTAAGTATTGATTAGAGATGGCCACAACACAAGCTCAAGGAGGTGGTGAAGCCTCATGATGGCAAGGTCAAGAGTTTGGCAATGGATATGGAAGCGAGAGTTTAGTGTAGGATGTTGTTCAGTAGGGAAAATCAAGGGAATTTTAATGAGTTGAAGTGACAGAGAATGAAATGTCACTCACTGCAATGGGGCAAAAGGAAATGTCATCAAAATAATATAGAGACCAAAAATAAAACAATCTTTAAAGGAGAGGTGGAAGTGATGAAAGGGGGTGAGGCATCTAAACATGGAAAAGATACTAAAGGAGAAGGGCAGTACGGTGGCACAACGGTTAGCACTGCTGCCTTACAGCACCAGGGTCCCGGGTTCAATTCCGGCCCGGGTGACTGTTTGTGTGGAATTTGCACTCTCACCCCGTGTCTGCGTGGGTTTCCTTTGGGTGCTCCAGTTTCCTCCCACAGTCCAAAATGTGCAGGATAGTTTAATTGGCCATGCTAAATTGCCCTTGTTGCTCATTCTGGGTGAGTGTGCTTTCCACTCAATTTGGCTCTGTTTCGTTCCTTAGCTCTAGAGTCGCCAGGTATCGTTAAGATACCGCCACAAGTTTCAAGTTCAAGTTCAGACCAATAACTCCATTCACCAGTTAGTAAGTTCAAACAAGACACGTTTATTATAATACAGTAATCTACTAATCATGCATATAAAACTACAAGACTAGGCTAATCCTACCACTAACAGGCCAATACTTATCTGGAATAAGGGAACTGCCGGATCAGGGAACAACGGCCTCTAGCTTTGTCCTGGATCCGCAGGCTTCCAGTCGGTGTGGACTAAAGGGGTCAGGAGTGTCTACTCTCGTAGCGTGCGTTGTGTGACACTTACTTGGTGGCGGCTGTTGTCCAGGCCTCTCCTCTCCGTGGTCAAGTTTGAGAGCTGCTACAAAGGTGTTCTTGTTGGGAGGGCCGGCTGAGAGAGCTGGTCAAGGAGAGGCTGGCAGAGAGAGAGAGCTGGGTTCAGGGTCTCTGTCTTATACCTCTCCCAGGGTCTCGCGCCCACCTGGGCGGACCCTCTATACACTCGCAATCGATTGGATCTCCTCCCAATCGATTGATTAGAATTTCCCAATAACGGGGCAGTCCCTCGATCACTGGGTGGTTCTTGGGACTTATTGTTTTGGACTTCTCTTGGCGCCGAGAAGTCTGGCCTTCTATTCAATGTATCGATTTGAGTTAACTTGTTTCCATTGTACCTGGGAATCGCCCGGTATCGCCTCATTAGTATGCTAACTTGTTTTGTTTCACAGTGCTGTCTGGTTTCTGCAACAGTCAGAACTGGTTTCTGCAGCAGTCAGAATACACAAGCGCTTTTGCAAGCTGCTTGCTTTTGCAACATGTCCATTTTCCCTGCATTCCTTGTAATCTTCCATTTTGTGTTGGGCAGTGGCTACCCCAGGTGGCTACACTCCCTCCTTATGATCCTCATGAGAAATCATGAAGGATCACCCAAGGTCGGTGCCTTTGTGTTCCCTGATCTCAGCGAGTCCCATGGCTTCTACACTTTCCTCAATTATGGCACAAAATGTTTTATCTAACAGTCTCTGTTTGGTGCTATGTCAAAGGGGACATGCATTACTAGGGAACCTCTAACTATCCTTTGTAAACTACACTCCCTTACACATTTAAACATTCTAACTTCCTATCCTTAAAACATTATCGTCATTACATTCCATTTCTGGCTCGGCAGTCGAGCTCAGAATATTACAATACATCAGAAAAGGTCTTTATTTACAACAGCAACTTGAAAATTAAATCATTCATTACACATCAAGGGGTTGGGGGGCTGGTGGAAGCCGAAAATAGGGGATTGTACTCTGTATATGGTCGAGGCGCGAGAACGGGAGGCTCTCCTTCTCCATTTTCTTAACCTAAGTGTCTGTACTACGATGCAAAGAACTGCTATCGCCAAAAGTGATTCTATAACATATGATAGGGAGTACCAATTCATAAATTTTGTGCACTAAGTCTGGTCATCGCTGTTCATTACTGGGCTTTGAGTAGTCGGTGTTTGGGAAACATTAACGGCGGGGGTCATAGGGGAAAAGGGGTTCGCGTTCGCGCTCAAAAATACAAAAACAATAACTAAAAACATATAGGTCTTCATCGCGGTCTTCTTTCTTCACTTCCTTCTGTCCTTTTGTATTGCTGATCTTGCTCTGATCCCTCCTTTGAACGTCCGAAAGCTATGGGGTCAAGCATAGTATCTGTCAATGTTCCGTTTAATACCTTTAATGTTAGTGTATCTGTCCTCTTATTCCAATTGTCCCTTAAATGAATGGCCAAGTCACTCCCTGTGACTCCCCTCATTTTTTTTTTCAAAAGCGAATTTAGGACCAGACATACACTTAACAACTGTGCCACTGCGAGCCGTCTCGCAGGTTTTGCGATTTACTATCCCAATGTTCCTGGATGTAAATAGCCGAAGGGCTACCTCAAACAAAACAAATGAAACCAAACTTTAGAACTGAGATATCCGAATGAGTTGCGTATGGGCCGCAACGGGTAAGATTTGAATGGGCTCCCCGGGTAGGACGTGCTGTGCTGTACCCGAGCTTAGCTGACCAGAGGGGGGTCCTCAGACAGGGCGGGTCCTCAATGCCACTGCCTGAGCGACCTGGAACGAACGGGCATGAATGTGTTCATTGTGGATTTGCAGCCTCTATTCCCAAAATAGAGGGGCACCTAAAAAAAAATGGGGAGCCAAGATGCTCCTAGTGGGGTGAAGGTGAAGCCTTAAGTTGGGCTCCAGACATTGCAGCTAAGTCAAGTTCTCAGAGATATCTGCGGACAAACTTAATGTGCATGTGAGGTGGTCACAAGCTTTTCAGCTGAAAGTCGAGTGGCCAATCTCCAAAAACAAACATTTAACAAACAAACAAACATCACCAAACATTCGTGCAGGTTCCATCAGAAAGGACACCGTTTATCTCTGAAGCGGTTCCTCCTTTTACATCATCTGGACACCTCAATTCTCTTCATTCTCTGCGAACAGGGTCGCAAAGGGGTTGCCGTGTCGGGAGTCAGACTCAGAGTCATCCTCTTCTCCCGGATCCCATACCCTTGAATGGATCAGGCATGCAATCATTGCGTTATGTGACGGGGGTCACTCTCGTCATTTCGGACAAGTCTCCAAGAATTGTCCCTGTGCCAAATCGTGGGGTCTAAATTTGTATGAACGTCATCGGGGTCGTCATAGTTGGGCGGTGGGGCTGGGTGTGGGTCTGGTGTTTTAATGTAAGTGATCTCAAAATCACTGTAGTCGGGGTCGTAGTTGGTGTGTGTGGGGGTCTGTTGTATCAGGGCAGTAGAGAGGCGTGCTGTGGCTGTCTCTGCTGTGGCAGCTTGTGGGCGTTTCGGGGCGTGGTCTGAAGTCAATGGGCAGAGTCGCGGTCGAGTCCGATGAGGAGCTGGTCTGTGAGGGGGAGGGTGGAAATGTGTCTCTTGTGGGCGGGGCATGCTGTTCTGCTGCGTCTAGCTGGACATGGTGTGAGTGGTTGGACTGTGTCCCATATACCTTTTAACTGGTTGATATGGAACCAGGCAGTCTTCCCATTGTGGTACTTTATCTTGTAAACTGAAGGGCTGATTTTGTCCGCAATTGAGTACGGGCCGGAAAATGTTGCGGCCAAAAACGTGCTGGGGTTATAAACAGATAACATTACCTGTTGTCCAACCTGAAATTCTGTGGAATGGACTGTCCTGTCGAAACAAGCCTTGCTTTCCTTCTCTTTCCCAATTTAACTGCGGCTGCTAACTGAACCGATCTTACAGTTTCCACTAATTGCTTTACTGCTGTCTCGTGTGTGAAGGCCGTCACTTCTGGGCTGGTCATGTCGAGTCCTAAAAGGAATTCAGATCCTTTCATAGGGCGTCCGGTCATGAGTGTATGTGGGGTGAAACCTGTTGATGCTGAAACAGTATTTCTTAAAAACATAAGTGCGAATGGGAGCACTGAATCCAAGTTGAATTGTTTTCCTGGACCATCTTTCTAAAGGTCGATTTTAGAGTCCGATTCATGCGTTCCACTATTCCGCTTGTCTAAGGGTGATACGCAATGTGGAAATTTTGTTTAATGCCGAATATGGTCAGGACGTTCTTCATGACCCATCCTGTAAAATGATTATGTAGTACATTGTATATATTGTGTTGCCCTATTATGTATTCGCATGTATTTTCTTGAATTCTGTTTAATTCCCTTTTCTTCCCATGTACTGAATGATCTGTTGAGCTGCTTGCAGAAAAATACTTTTCACTGTACCTCGGTACACGTGACAATAAACAAATCCAATCCAATCCAATCCAATGAGATCCCTGGTCTGATTCGATACTTCTGGGGAGTCCCCATCTAGTAAAGATGTGGTGCGTTAGGATCTTTGCAGCTGTCTTTGCTGTGTTTGTACGAGATGGGAACGCCTCTACCCATTTCGTAAACGTGTCTATGACCACCAGAACATATTTATAGCCATTCCTGCAAGGGGGCAATGGACCTATAAAATCGATCTGGAGGTTAGTCCAGGGGCCATTAACGGGGCGAGTGTGGCTGAGTTGTGCCTTCTTTGAATACCTCTCCGGGTTATTTTGTGCACAAATCAAACAGTTCTCTATGTTACATCGTCTCTTAAATTGGGCCACCAACCGAGCTGCCTAAGGTGGGCTGTGGTAAGGTCGATCCCTTGATGCCCATGACCATCATGGAATAAGGCAATCATTTGATTCCTGTCTTTCTCAGGAGCCACATACAACTTGTCTTTGATAACCACACCCTCGTGTGTGGTCAGAGCGTGTTTAAACTTGTCGTACTGGGCCACAAAGTTTCCTTTTAAAATCTCCCGGAGATTTTCGTCCTGCCTCTGTGCCTGTACTAAATCCTCTATGTTCGTTTGTGAGACTTGGACTGAGCTCACAGGGTCGCTGGCTGGTGCGCTAGCTGGGGGTGTCCAAAAATGACCTCGCCTGGAACCTGCTTTAGCCAGTGCGTCGGCTTTACATTTCCAGGGGGGGATGACCGATGGTGGCTTCTAACTTTAATAATACCATACGTCCTATCCTTTGCCTTCTCTAGGATATGGCGGAGTAATGGGGCTGATGGAAGGGGCTTCCCGTCCGCAGAGACAAAACCTCTTGTCCTCCACAGGGGTAGAAAATCTGTGAGGCTGTTACAGACATATAAACTATCCGAATATATGTCTGCTGGGCTGGGGAACGAATCTGGGTGGTCACTATGTATGCTATGGCCGCGAGCTCTGCTGCCTGCGCGCCTAAGTGACCGGGTAACTTTAATGCTAACTCCTCTAGTGCGCATCCCTGCGCATCTTCCACATAAATTCCGCATCCAGTGATGCGTTCGCCATCTAAAACTGTGGATGAACCGTCCACATAGATCCATAGGGGTGCACACGTGTCCGTGTGCTGGGGGCTCTGGCTTGAATTCCCTATCTTCCTGGGGGGCGTCTTAGCAATGAAGGGTCCTGTGTTGTGGAGGGGGGGCTACTATTTCGCAATCATAGGGTTGTCCTGGATATTGGAGGTTGTCTGCTAAAAATGTGTGTGTCCTGGTCCGTTTAACTGTTATGTCCCGTCCCTGTAACAGAAGTGTCCACCTAGCTGCTCTTATCTGGCTCACTGAACCGTCCTTCAGTCGTCCGTCTAAAAGTAACCGTGTGGGGGTGTGTTCGGTCAGAATGGTGATGGGGTTGAGTCCGGTAATGTAAGAAAAGTATTGTACTGCCCAGAACACCGCGAGCAGGTGCCTCTCACAGGCTGAAAATCCTTGCTCTACTGGGTCTAACAGTCTGGAGGCATAAGCCACTGGTCTTAGCTGCTCGTGCCGTTCCTGAAGGAGCACGGCCGAGAGGGTCAGATCTGTTCTTGCTACCTCAATTGCATAGGGGGAGAGCGGGTCTGGAACTTGTAGTGCAGGTGCTGCGCTAAGGGCTTTCTTTAAATCTTCCACAGCCTCTGTATGCTGCGGAAGCCATTCCCAAGGGGCTCCTTTCTTAAGGAGGTCTGAAAGTGGGGCTGCCTTGGTCGCAAAACCATCGATATGGTTCTGACAATACCCAACCAGTCCTAAAAACAACCGGAGGGCTGAAACATTTTGGGGAAGGGGCAATTTGACGATCGAGTCAATTCTTTTGAACTCGATCTCGCGTTTGCCGTGTGTGATGACTGTACCCAAATACATCACTTTATTCTCCAATAGTTGGGCCTTTCTGGGGTTAATTTTACATCCGATTGAGTTCAGAAGTTCCAAGAGTTCAGACAGAAGCGTGATGTGCTCTGCCTTGGTGTCTGTCTGCAGTAATATGTCGTCCACATACTGTACCAGACATTCGGGTCGGGAAAATTTTGCTAGTCCATTTGCCAGCTGCCGGTGGAAAATGGAGGGGGGAATTGTGGAATCCTTGTGGGAGGCATGTCCACGTGTATTGCTGACCTTTAAAAGTGAAGGAAAATTTGTACTGGCACGCCTTTGCCAATGGGATTGACCAAAAGCCGTTGCTAATGTCCAATACCGTGAAATACTTGGAGTTGAGTCCCTGCTTGAGCATAGTCTCTGGACTTGTTGCTACCGTGGGGGCTACTGCTGGGGTAACTTTATTGAGTTCCCAATAATCAATGGTCAGACGCCATGATCCGTCGGGCTTCCTCACTGGCCAAATAGGGGCATTATTAGTCGAGGCTTCTGACCTAAGTACACCCTGCTCTAATAAGCTCTCTATAACCTTTCCAATTTCTCCCTCCGCTTCTAGGGGAAACCTATACTGTCTTCGTGGTCTCGGGTCAGGTCCTGTAATCTGAACTTGTCCAGTCATTCTGCCGCAGTCATGCCGGTGACTGGCAAATGCTGTCCTGTGCTTGTTCAGAACTGCCCTAACCTGTTTGTCCGTGCTAAGCATGGTTGGGTCAAAACAATAGTCGCCTACTGCGCTAATCCTGTTTGCGTACTCACCTACTGTGAGCGTTCCGAGTGCTCTGTCTGATTTTGCCATTCGCCAGACACACTGATTGACTGGGTCGAACGACAGGCTGTGGGCATTCATAAAATCAATACCCAGTATGTGTTCTGCTGTGCGGGGCAGATTAACTAAAACAACGGGGTGTCTGGTGGAGATATTCCCTAGTTGGATGGGTACAGGGGCTGTAATGTGTCCCTGCTGCGAGTGGCCTGTAAAGCTGCTGAGTGTTATTGTGGCTGTAGTGGGCCACGTGTTTGCCTGTGGTGTAGTGGAGGAATTAATGATCGTGCGGGACCCTCCCATGTCCCAGAGTAATTCTATGGGCTTTCCCCGAATTTTCGCCATGACTACCGGTCGTCCGGATCGGTCCCAGAGGGTGTCACAGACCCAAGTGGGGGAGCCCGAACACTGTCAGCCCGTTCCGTCCACATTGGTCTGTCCTGACTGCGTCCCTATACTGTGGATAGGCTTCGCTTTGTTCCTGTTCAGAGTGCCTGTCTGCTGCCCTCTCTGAGAATTCTGCGGGGCGTTGCATTCCCTAGCAAAATGCCCTAACTGTCCGCAGTTAAAACATTCCTGTGACTTCTGTGGGGTGCTGTTCTTTCCCTCATTTACCCATGCAGGGTTTTGGTGTGCTCTCACTGCCTGAATATCTGCTGCAGCCTGAGCTTCTTCGGGGTTCTTAAATGTTGCCTTGCCGTGGACAGATTGCTCCCAAGTGCGGGACAATCTTTTCAATATCCATTTTTCATTATGGGCCTCTTCTGAGGGGTCGTAATTGGAGTAGACATTCTGTCCTGTATCTGTGGCGTGGGAGATGATAGTGCGGGTCCATTTAACCATGTTATCTCGGGTCAAATGTGCGCGGTCTAAATCACCGAAAACTGCAGTGAAGTGAATCCACAGCCTTCCTGCGAATGCTGTGGGATGCTCGGTCCTTTTCTGCCTACACTTATTTAGGCCTTCGACTGGGTCTCCTCTGTTGTACCCTATCGCGTCTAAAATAGCTGTATGCATCTCTTCGAGGGTGCCTCCTCCAACGTTCTGTGGGTCGGGGAGGGCTGCTACAACTGATGAGTCTAAACTCAAAACTGTGAGCTTAACCTGCTCTCGCTCATCCAGGCCGTACATGGTCGCCGGCTGCTTCACTCTTGCGAAGAATTGGTGGGGGTCTGTAGTGGGGAGGAACGGGCGATTTTCTCACACGCGTCCCTTAGTTGTGTCACGGTTAAGGGGGTGGTGTAAGTGATCTCGGGTGCGCCTTCTGTGGTTGCTTTTTGTTGGGTGGTGACTGGGTTCATTGGTGCTGGGGCTATCTGATCTGTGGAGGGTTGGGGTGCTTTCCTTTTCTGCTGTGCTGCTAGCGCATATGTTCCCTGAACATATCGCTGCGCTGTCTCGCTTAACTCTTGCTAATCTGGTGCATTCTCTTCCTCTAATTGCGTTCCAAAGGTTTCTTGGTAGCCATTCTGCACAGAAAGCAGAGATTGCAGCTCCGCAATCTGCTTCCTACACTTTGCATGGTCCACTGTGCTTTGCCTTTGCTCAGTGGTGGCAGCATGGCGTGCCCTTAAAGCTGCCTTTAGGTCGCTACACTGCTTTTTCAGTGTCTCTACCTGTTTTTCTGATTCTTCTCTGATCAAGACTGCACGCTGCACATCTTGATAGGCTTTTTCGGACTGAACTTGAGAGCTGCTCAGATGGGCTAGACAAGACTGATGTGCCCTCTTGGCATCATCCACCTCTCTATCCTTATCTGCCAGTCGTTGCCTTAATCCTAAATTCTCCTTTTCGATGTCCCTGACATCCACTTTGCTCATTCTGTTTTTCTCCTCTAAATCTGCTCGGAGCGTCCTGACGACCTCCTCTGTGCCTCGCAATTGTGCCAAGCAGGACACAATTGCCATCGGCTTACGTGCTTTACTCAAACCTTTCTTATGAATTTCAGACAGCTTCTCCCACCAAGTATGCCCTATACTCCCGGGACCTGTCTCCTCATTCAAACAAAACTCACTCCAAAGGGGCCATCGTTTCCCTTTGAGGTACATCCTGAGTTACAGCTCCCAAACGGGGCAATGACCTACTCTGCTGCTGTTGGTCGCTGCGACCACGAACTGCTTGAGGTTCATGAGGCGTTCCATTGCCTGCATGGCCATTTCTTTTTCTCCTATGCTCTCTTAAATTTGGAACGAGGGATAATAAGGCAATGCTATAAAATACGGGTACGGCTTTCGCTATGTTCCGAATTATAAACTCCTGACAGTTTGTCGCAACAAAAATCTCTCGGTTTTACCTTACAACCCTGTTAGCTACGCATGCAAAAACACACTTCCGAATTATGAGGATTGATTTGAACTACTTGAACACTTGTGGTTTCGCCTTTTCCCAATTGGATTTCAGATTCAAATTTCTGGGTTCTCTCAGAGTGGGCGGGGGGGGGGGGGGGGGGGGGGGGGGGGGGGGGGGGGGGGCACTTCTAGTCGAGCCCCGGCGGAGTCGCCACTAAATGTTGCTCTTATAGGGATTATTGTTAATCTTATAGGGATTAAGGGTTATGGTGTTCGGGCCGGAAAGTGGAGCTGAGTCCACAAAAGATCAGCCATGATCTCATTGAATGGCGGAGCAGGCTCGAGGGGCCAGATGGCCTACTCCTGCTCCTAGTTCTTATGTTCTTATGCTCGTTCTGGGTGAGTGTCCTTTACACTCAATTTGGCTCTGTTTCATTCCTTAGCTCTAGAGTCGCCAGGTATCGTTAAGATACCGCCACAAGTTTCAAGTTCAAGTTCAGACCAATAACTCAATACACCAGTTAGTAAGTTCAAACAAGACACGTTTATTATAATACAGTAATCTACTAATCATGCATATAAAACTACAAGACAGGCCAATACTTATCTGGAATAAGGAAGCTGCTGGATCAGGGAACAACGGCCTCTAGCTTTGTCCTGGATCCGCAGGCTTCCAGTCGGCGTGGACTAAAGGGGTCAGGAGTGTCTACTCTCGTAGCGTGCGTTGTGTGACACTTACTTGGTGACGGCTGATGTCCAGGCCTCTTCTCTCCGTGGTCAAATTCGAGATCTGCTACAAAGGTGTTCTTGTTGGGAGGGCCGGCTGAAAGAGCTGGTCAAGGAGAGGCTGGCAGAGAGAGAGAGCTGGGGTCGGGGTCTCTGTCTTATACCTCTCCCAGGGTCTCACGCCCACCTGGGCGGACCCTCTATACACTCGCAATCGATTGGGTCTCTTCCCAATCGATTGATTTGAATTTCCCAATAACGGGGCAGTCCCTCGATCATTGGGCGGTTCTTGGAACTTATTGTTTTGGACTTCTCTTGGCGCCGAGAAGCCTGGCCTTCTATTCAATGTATCGATTTGAGTTAACTTGTTTCCATTGTACCTGGGAATCGCCCGGTATCGCCTCATTAGTATGCTAACTTGTTTTGTTTCACAGTGCTGTCTGGTTTCTGCAGCAGTCAGAATACACAAGTGCTTTTGCAAGCTGCTTGCTTTTGCAACATGTCCATTTTCCCTGCATTCCTTGTAATCTTCCATTTTGAGTTGGGCAGTGGCCACCCCAGGTGGCTACACCCTTTAATGTCCAAAAAGTTAAGTCGGATTACTAGGTTGCGAGCATGGGATGGAGGCATGGGCTGAAGTGGGGTGGTCTTTCCGAGAGCCAGTTCAGACTCGATGGGCCAAATGGCCCCCTTCTGCACTGTAAATTCTGTGATTCTATGAAAGAGATTGAGATGGGGCCTGGTGAGAGTCATGCCATTGCCATGCAGTTTGGTCAGAGCAGAAAGTAAAATGTTGTTACAAATGGAAGACTTTATAAGATGGCTATGTTTTAAATTGTCTCTTTTAAAATGTGCCCATGTGGTCTGATTGTCATGGGAATGGAGATCAGGTCAAAACTTATTGAATGTAAGATGCAGATTTTACGGTCTGGACACAAAGGAGGAGGCACCTGGTCTTGTCACATGCAAACTGACAAACCTTGTCAGGGAAAGTTGGGGAAAATGACTGAAAATAGGTGCTCCTTTGCCAAGGGTGGCTTTTATGTTAACCACCAAACAGAGTGCTGGTGAGGATGTATTTCCTGTTTGAAGAGACGAGGTGCGCGGAAATTTAAAGACCAAGGAGTTACCAGAGAGTGTCTTGCTTCTGGAATTCCATTCAATTATGTTCAGAAAATTGAGTAAAGGTGCTTTTTAAAAAGGGTACTGGAAGATTCACTGTGACGGGACAAGGGGAAGAGATGCTGTTAAAGTTATGAAACTGGCTCTTCAGAGATCAGGGCGCCCTTTGAAAGGGTACCCCGATCTCTAAGTGAGTTTGAGGGTTCCCACACAACCCCTCACCCATTGACAATACTACTCCCACACACACACATGGACATTACTCCCCTTCCAAGATCCCCCTCACCCACATTTCATGGCATGGCTCCCTCTCAGGTCCTGACCCTTGGCAGTAGCAACCTGGCACTTGGGCACCCTGGCACTGCCAGGATATCAGGTTGGTACTGCCAGAGTGCCAGGTTGGCACAGCCATGACGCCCGGGTGCCAGGGATAGTTCCAGGGTACTGGGATAGTTCCAGGGGACTGCCCTGCCCCCGACCACCCAGAATGCTCCAACGGCCTCTGAGACTGGGCAGAGTGGCCATCATGCCTGGTCTCCACTTGGTCACAGTATGCTCCACCCTTCTGCAATGCTCCAGTCCTCTTAAGCAGAAGTCTCACGGGCACAGATTACTGCGAATATTGGCAAGCAAAGCCTGGGCTCCATAGCTGCGGGTGGGGGGGGGGGGGGGGGGGGGGGGGGGGGGGGGGGGGGTGAGCAGGAAGCTTAAAATAAAATGTGCAAAGCCCTCAGAAAATGGCGTGCGTGTTGGGGGGTGGCTGCATGGGCCAAGGGCAGTAACGGGGAGCGACCTGGTGCCAAACCCATGTACTCGGGTGTTTCCACTGGGATCAGGGTGGCCTGGCTCAAACCGCCATTTCTGCAGTTGTCTTTTACACGCACCCCTTTGGTGCTCCTTACAGGCACCTGTCTGCTTACTCTGCTGAATGCTGCCTGTGTCCTTTGAATACTCAGGGAGCCTCTGGGCATCTGGGAGCCACTCCAGGCTGCCCCTTTCGATACCTTCATACCCCGGATATTCCATCAAGGGGATGGGAGTGGCCAGATTCAATCAGGGGCCCACCAGGTCTTGGCACTCCTGAGATACCCTGCCCCATTGTAGAGGATGCAGGAGATCAGATTAGCTCACTCCAACCAGAGGACACCTGCACCGTGGCTTTTGGCGCACTCCCTGGATATCTTCTCTTCTCAGGGCAGAGGCCTCACCAGTGACCACCTCCCCTCCGGGTCTCCTGGTTAGACTGGCACCGCTGACTGCCTCTGCCACCACCTCCCAGGCGCTATTTAGGAGGGCAGGCTTGAGTTTGCAGCCCTCACTGGGGAAGTGAGTGTCCCTCCATACCTCACTGGCATAGAGCTGTGGGTCCAGTTCGGACTCCCAAATTCAGGGGTCTTGTGCTCTTGAGCTATCTTCGCAGCTGCAGCAAGTGTGTGGTAAGTGGAGCGTTTAAGAACAATTCAAGCTGCCAGGCTCTTTAGCGCCCACTCCGGCCCCAGCGGTTAGGACACCTGCTGGGCCAGGAATTGCTGTGAATTTGCACCAGCAAAGTGCTGGCCCTTTTTCATGCCCTGACTCGCTTCCTGAATTGCGTCCCCAATGGAAATGTGAATCGCAACAGGGGACCCAGTACTAATTCGTGCTCTGGGTGATGCCTCATCAGTCAAACCCCCAATAAAGCACTAATATGGAAAAAGACATTAATTGAATAAATCAAACAAAGGTGCCAGAGAGACAGGGAACTTTCCCGAATTCTCAAAAATCCCAATACATTACCTGAATTTCAATAGCAGGTGACAGTGTGGAGAGAGTAACCAACTGTGAATGAAGGAAAGCTATCTGATAAAACTGAAACTAAACATATGCTGTAAAAGTGAAAATAAAATAAGGTTGAAAGATGCTTATGGAAGAACTGAATTATAAGAATTGAAACTCTTGAAGCTGCGTAGAAACCCTTGAAAACGCATGAGACTTTAAAGTCGTCAATGAACCAAATTGTACAAGATCTGAAATTACAAAATTTTGAGGTGTCACAGAGGTACAAATAAGAAAATACAGAGTTGGAGAAAATGGTTGGACATTTGGAAGAAAACATAGAACAACATTACTGGTGCAATTTAGCGGAAATGAAATCCTGTGCCGAGTTTATGTGTCATTTCTGCATTGG
The DNA here is from genome assembly GCF_902713615.1 of Scyliorhinus canicula. Taxonomy (NCBI): domain Eukaryota; kingdom Metazoa; phylum Chordata; class Chondrichthyes; order Carcharhiniformes; family Scyliorhinidae; genus Scyliorhinus; species Scyliorhinus canicula. Next base: position 57,368,202 of record NC_052152.1, read on the forward strand.
TCTTGTTGAAGATTTGTGACTCCTCCTCCCTCTCAAACGTAACATCTAATTCAATCATGTTACAATCACTATTTGCAAAGATGCTCCCTTACTTCTGTCTCATTACTCTTCGCACAATCTAGCGTGGCTGGGCTTGTCAGAGCTTTGTCTGTTACTTGTCAGGATAAATAATCTCTATTATTTTTCTGAGTATTCTATTTTTGTTGATAGCATGTTCCAGATCGGTTATATCATCCTGGTGAAATTACAGATCGTACAATATTGAACACAACTTCACCATCAGGGCCTGCAAGCCGCTATATCCTGGATAGCCTCAAGGTAGACAACCAAAATCAGCACTTACTCGTTTTAATGCAGTTAAAAAGGCTCACTAAATTATTGATATACACTTCTGCAATCATAATTGTAATATTCTAGACAGGAAATGTGTACCAGGAATTCTACAAGGACTGTGACCTGATGATTGGGACAGTGATAAACGCCTGGGGACGGAAGGTGGTCCTCTGTGACTGTGATGAATTCACAAAAGAGTATTACCAGCATAAATATGGCGTTGGTGAGTCAATATATTTGTTTTCATTTCTTTGTTTTTGTTTGTCTTTCTATTATAGGTTATCTAGGATTGCAACAGGATCAATTGGGCCAGAGGGTTGATGAATTGCAGATGGAGTTTAATTTGAATAAATGTTAGGTGTTGCATTTTGATAGATCGTTCATAGCTCCTTGAAGGTGGAGTCACAAGTGGACAGGGTGGTCAAGAAGGCATTCGGCATGCTTGGTTTCATTGGTCAGAACATTGAATACAGGAGTTGGGACATCCTGTTGGGCCACACTTGGAATACTGTGTACAATTCTGGTCACCCTAATATAGAAAGGATATTATTAAACATGAAAGAGTGCAGAAAAGATTTACAAGAATGCTACCAGGACTTGATGGTTTGAGTTATAAGGAGGGGCTGGATAGAATGGGATTTTTATCCCTGGAGCAGAGGAGGCTGAGGGGGTGATCTTATAGAGGTCTATAAAATAATGAGGGGCATGGATATGGTAGATGTTCAAAATCTTTTCCCAATGGTAGAAGAGTTTAAAACTAGATGGCATAATTTTAAGGTGAAAGGAGAGAGACACAAAAAGGCCCAGAAGGGCAATTGTTTCACACAGAGGGTGGTGAGTGTCTGGAACAAGCTGGCAGAGGCAGTAGTAGACGCGGGTACAATTTTGTCTTTTAAAAAGCATTTAGACAGTTATATGGGAAAGCTGGGTAAAGAAGGTTATGGGCCAAATGCGGGCAATTGGGACAGCTTATTGGTAAAAACTGGGCAGCACGGACAAGTTGGGTCGAAGGGCCTCTTTCCATGCAGTAAACCTCTATGATTCTATAATTATCCATGTCTCGCCCACTGAGAAGATGTTGGCAGGCAACTTATTTTAACAACATAATTTTTATTTCCTCATTTGACTGTGATTGTTACATAACTTATTCAACAAAGTTTGTGTATCTGTCCTATAATATAGATGTATCATAGCTAAAAAATAATGGGCAGAATTTTCCGCGCAACCCATGGCAGCAGGGGTGGCTTGCCCTTGACTGGCGGCGGGATCTTCTGATCTCGCCATTGTCAACAGGATTTACTGTTGGATACACCCCTCGTCACCGGGAAACCCATAGCTGGGGTGTGCCGATGGTTGGACTGGAAGATCCTGTGTGAATGATTGGAAAATTCTAGCCAATATTTTTAGATATTAGTTGTCGTAAAGCCATCTTGGTACAGAAGGAGTCCATTTGGTCCATTAAATCTATACCATAAGAAATAGCTTTCCTTAATAAGGTATTAGCTTATAATATAAAAGTCCAGAAAATTGTAGCATGAGAAGAGGCCAGTTGTCCTCTTAGTACATTGGGCGAATAGACATCAAAGCATTTTGTCTGTTCTTAAATTTGTCTGGGGAATGGGATAAAGGAATGCCGTGTCTTTTAAAGCACTGCGAGGTGGAGTTGTCATTCTAGACCAGGCATTGTCAAACTTGGGGGCACGACCCGCGGGTGGGTCGCAGGTGGGTGTCAGGAGGTTTGAGGAGCCGTCCGTCGCGGCGCTCCCGGTCGCTCAAATCCGCATGCAACAGCTGCAGCAGCCATCTTTTAACTATGCCGGCTGTAAGCGGCCTTCATAATGACCACGAACATATTTTAAAAATTCAGCCGCACTACGCATGCGTGCCCGATCATCGGTGCGCATGCGCAAAACTATGCGCATGCATACCGATGATCGGGCACACATGCGCAGTGTGGCCACATTTTTTATTATACGGTCGCAGCCTTTTTTTAAACAAGATCGGTGGGGCTAAAGGGACCAAAGCGACAAAGGAACCATTGGGGCCAAAGGGACCCAAAACTATTTCCTCCATTTTTGTCAGCAACAAACAAGGTAAGAGAAAATGGTGGGTCGAGCAGGTCAGCCGGCGTGGGCCGCAAAGGTCGGCCGGCGTGGGTCGCAAAGGTTGGCTGGTTGGTAAAAATGAGGAAGAAAAGTTTGAAAAACTCTTCTGGATCAATGGTTCCCAACCTTTTCAGTACCACAGCACACTTCAATGAGACAAACAATCCCACAGCACACCCACTCTTTTTCAGCTGAATTGATTGCTCACGAACGCCCCACAATGTAGTCGTAAACCGACAGTGGCCAATTACATACAAGGCGCATGACATAAGTTCGACGCAGTTCAGCAATCCGCTGGAAACAAAGTGTTTCCTCATTGCGCAGCGACTCATTCTGCGTACTCAGTTTAAATCAGCATTTTGACTGAACTTCAGTTTAATTCAATGACGTTATGTTCAGTGCAGCAATAATTCCAGTTAAAATGTTAATAGATATTAGACATCAAAATATACCAGTCAATGCCAACCAGAAAACAAGACAAAACATAAGCAAGATTAAAAACTTTGATAACATGTTTCTTTTTCAGCAATTCTCATGTTCTGTACTACTAAACAATTGTTAATATTCATAATTAATTAGCCTGATTGATCCACCTGAGCCAGAAATCGGAATGCTCACCCGTGCCCTGTTTGGAAGCCTGAGATCTCTCACTTTCAGTATCAGCATTCCCCATCAACACCCGCCACCCATACCCAACTGTAACTTTATTCCAGAGACATTTTCCTTGGGACTTGGAAACCTCGAGCTCCCGTCCAAGTTCTTGTTCCTGCATAATAAGTTGATCAAGTGATGGCCCCGTCAAATTCTCATGAAACACAGGAGTTAAAATGGGGTGGGGTGGAGAAATGAGGAACTGGTGGATAATTCCTGGTATATTATTGGAATATATTTATGTGGCTAGGAATTCCTGTTATCATTCATTGTACATATTGTAGTGTTGCTTTAATATCTCTACTCATCCCATCCTGTATTACATGGTGCATTTACTATCTGATTTCTTTATGTAAAAAGTCCCATCAATCTCAAAATCAATGGAAGCGTTTTCTTTGTGCAATAAAACGATTGATTTCTCTACGTGAGCTGTACTGGATATAAGTCAGAATATGCCTATATGAGCATTGCACCATCCAGCTTCCCCTCCCCCAAAGCCCTCAACATCACACACATACAGACCATTGCACCTGAAACTGCCATTGTTCATATTGCATCTGAATATTTGATTAAACGTCCTGTTTCGTTTACAGTCACAATTACCTAAAATTTACAATTACCTACGGAAATGTACTAACCCTGACACACATACAATAGCTGAAATTAACAGAGGTTCTGACCGGACATCAATGCAAACATTAAAGTGGATATAGCCTCTAACAGAGACTACTAGCATCCTTTTAAGTTAAAAGGTCTGGAGGGTTTATTGCTATGCTAACTGATGGGGGCGCTCATGCCCAGCAGCTGTTGGAAGAAAATGGATTTTGAATACAGAATTCAAAAGCAGCAGCTACAGCTCGAGTCAGGCAGTCGCTGAGACCAACAGTTCGGTCATGTCGGGTGGCTTTATGTAAGGGCCCGGCGTGGGAGTGCAGGTGGCCAAAGCACACGCACACCTTTCTCACGGCACCACTGTTCTAGGCTGTCTTTGATTTTGTCTGTGGGAGGGTCTCTGATTTGGTTCTTCGGCTTTAGGTTTTAATTGTGATTGAGATCAAGTTGGGTACAGTTAATCTGAGAATTATATTTGTTTGTGCTATAATCCAGGTGAGGGAATGGCCCTGCTGGCCATTGACATTGACTCTAGACCTCATGGAGTGTCATGGTGGAAAGTCAAAAATGAACAAGGCAACCTCCAGCTGATTACTGTTAAGTCTATTGTTTACATTATTGTTTAGAGATGCAGGTGAAGGACATTGTTTAATTCAATGCTTTGATCATGTATCAATAAGGGATAGCTGGAACACTGGTGTTGGAGGAGAGGCCTGAGACTGAACAAAATCAATGAACCGCTTGGTAAAGAAAAGCTCTGTGGCTTGGTTTTGACTTCACTAACTGGCTTGGATTTTATAATAATTACCACCTACCACTCTCTCTCAGCTGAAGAATCAATACTCCTCCACATTGAATACCACTTGGAAGAAGCAAGGGTACAATGTCCATCACCAATTGTGACTCGGCAGCACCACTACGAACTGAACTGGCTAAGTCCTGAAGGGCATATCTGTCAGATTTGCCTGCGGCAGGTAGTAAGAAAACCAACAAGTGGGAAAACCTACTTTACCCCGCCCTCACCAATCCATCTATTGTAGATACATCCATTTATGACTATTTTTTTAAATATAAATTTAGATTACCCAATTATTTTTTCCAATTAAGGGGCAATTTAGCGTGGCCAATCCACCTACTCTGCACATTTTTGGGTTGTGGGGGTGAAACCCACGCAGACACGGGGAGAATGTGCAAACTCCACATGGACAGTGACCCAGAGCCGGGATCGAACCTGGGACCTCAGTGCCGTGAGGCGGTTGTGCTAACCACTAGGCCACCGTGCTGCCCTCATTTATGACTATTTTTAAGAGTGGCCATTACATAGCTCTTGTGGGAACAAAGTCCTGACTTCACACTGAGAGCACCATCCATCATGTGGTATTCCCCTACCACCGTGCGAAACGTGATAGATTTAGAAGAGATCTAGTAGCTCCAAACTGATCATCCATGAGGTGCTGTGGGCAACATGATAGTATTCAGCCCTAAATAATGATAAAAGCAAAATTCTGTGGATGCTGGAAATCCGAAATAAATAAACACAATGCTGGAAAATCTCTGCAGGTCTGGCAGCATCTGTGGCGAGAGAAAGAGTTCACGTTTTGAGTATGTATGACTCTTCTTCAGACTGCTTCCTCAATGGCCTTTCCTCTATTATAAGGTCAAAAGTAGGGGTATTTGCTGATTGTTGCACAATGCTCAGTACTATTCATGATTCCTCAGATAATGAACCAGTTCTTGCCCACATAAAACAATACCTGGAGAACATTTAGACCGAGATTTTCACTATTATGAGGAGGCTGTCCATTGTGTCAAAGATCCCAGAACCGGCCAGAAATTCTAAGTCCCACCGCGAACACTGCATTTCCTGTTTTCATGGGGTTCAGGACTGGAGAAGGCTGGTGTTAACACGTTCAAACTTTATGGAGATAAAGGGTGGAATTTGTGAGGCTAACTGTGGTGGAGGGTGAGTTTTGGGGCATGTTTGCCATTGTACAGCAGTTGGGAAATCATGCCTTATTTCGCACTCAGTAGTTCATTAAATATCCATCAGCAATTAGTTCTCCAAATCGCATGGTGGGGTGGGCACTGATTCCACCCCGCCCTTACCTAATGGGGTTGACTGCTGAGGCGCCATATTTAAACGGCACCCAAACAAACATATTTACTCTCTCCAGCCCAGTTTGTCGAGGAGACATCTCGATATGGCTGCATCCAAGTGGAAAGCTGCACTGAGGTTCAGTTATGACTCCCTTGAGGCCCTCATCAATGAGTCCACCAACACCATGATGTCCTTTACCCCAGGGATAGCTCCAGGAAGCCCACCAGACTCATCTCCCTGGCCTGTGAGATTGCAAGAGAAGGCAGCTGACCCACCCGAGAAATGTTGTTCCGCCAGACAATTGGAGGGACCGGATCACTGACATTGGGAGGGATGAAGCTGTCTGAAAATAAAAGTGCATCTTTAAAGCACAAAGTTGTTGCACCGTTTGAAATAAAAATTGGAAACAATCTACATGGGAGGTGTCTCGGTCTGTATGGGAGGAGCCCAGCCGCCCAGGGCTGGACCCTGGGGCCCCCCTCAAACGACAGAGTCTCTGCATTGAAATAGATTCAGGGCGGAGGGAAAAAGAGGAAGTCTTCCTTGAAAAGGTGCAATTGGAGCCATTGCCATCTATTGCACTTCAACAAAAGACTGCAGGAGTCATTGGCTTCACAATAGAGCTCTCCATTTAACCTCAACAAGTTGCCAGAACACAAAATGAAGGCAACCATATGGGAAGCACAGTTGCTGCATATCTGCCCAATCATCAATGGAAGCCTCCAATGTGCTTTCTCCAATTGGGATGAATTGGGATGAAGGGCATCCAGTCATTGGTGAAGTACAAGTTGAGCTTAATCAGCACACACAATCATAGGGCCCAGTGTTCTCTAGCCCAGCTTCAAGAGGGGAGGCCTTGAATTCCCTCCCATTCTAATAGTTCGGTTTCCATCCGTCCCCTTCTGTGTCTGCGTATTAGACTCTTAACATGTAGGGCGGCATGGTGGCACAGTTGTTAGCACTGCTGCTTCATTCGCCGAGGACCCAGGTTCGATCACGGCCCTAGGTCACTGTCCGTGTGGAGTTTGCACCTTGTCCCCTTGTCTGCACGGGTTTCACCCCCGCAACCCAAAGATGTGTAGGTAGGTGGAGTGACCATACTAAAATTGCCCCTTGATTGGGAAAAAAAGAATTGGGCACTTTAAATTAAAAAGAAATAGATTCTAACATGTCAGACTCTAGCTTCCCCACTCTCAGTCTCCCTTCTGCCTACCATCGTCTCCCCCATTTTTCCAACCCCACCTTTGCCCATTGTCTCCTTTTCTTCATCCTCCCACCCCTCCCAACCTAACCACTGCACATTCTTACCTGTGTCTCCATCTTCTACCACCACTATGCCACCCCCTCCACCCACCCACCAGATGTACTGCTGGTCTCATATGTAGGTTTGAGGCCCACAGATGACACCCTCCCAGAGAATAGAAAAAGCCAGTGAGTAGGCCACTCTACACACGACAGTGTACCATCGCCGGTTCACTGGCATCAGTGAGAATCTGGAGCAGCGCTGCTGCAGGTAGGCTTTGAATGTTGCTCTGCGAGTTGCATGCCATTTATTTCAAAAAGTGATTCAAATTGGTCAAATTTCTCAGTGATGTATCACAAAATTGGGAGGGGGAATGAAGGGCGGGATTCTCTGACACCCCTGCCGGGTTGGAGAATCGGCGGGGGGGGGGGGGGCGGCGTGAATCCTGCCTCCGCCAGCTGCCAAATTCTCCGGCGCGGGTGTTTTGATGGGGGCGGGAATCGCACTGCGCCTGTCAGGGGCCGTTGGCAGCGCCCCCCCCCCCGGCGATTCTCCGGCCCGCGATGGGCCGAGTGGCAGCCCATTTTCGGCCGGTCCAGCCGGCGTAAATCACAACAGGTCCTTACCGGCGGGACCTGGCTCCACAGGCGGCCTGCAGAGTCCTGAGGGGGGGGGGGGTTCTGGCTCCGGTGGGTGCCCCCACGGTGACCTGGCCCGCGATCGGGGCCCACCGATCCGCGGGCGGGCCTATGCCGTGGGGGGGCAATCTTTCTCTCAGCAACGGCCGCTGTCAAAATCCGCCATGGCCGGTGCAGATAAGAACCCCCCTGCCCATGTGCTGCGTTGACACATCTGACATGGACTGCAGTGCTTCAAGGCAACTTCGCCAGCATCTTCTCAAGGGCAATTAAGTATGAGCAAAAAATGCTGGCCTTGCCAGCTGGTTAGCTTATTTGGCTAGCCGTCTAGCGTGTGGTTTCGATTAATGCCAACAACATGGGTTCAATTACCATTCTGGCTGGGTTAGTCTCTGGGCTTACCTCCTAGCGGCCCTGTGAGTGGAAGACAATCGCAAACCACCACTGACAAAAACTGCCACATTAAATACCTTGGGATGCAGAATCAACTGACAATGAGCCAAGGACTTGCTTTTGGGCAATATATACAGAGACTAGAACAGAATATGAAATATATCATGAGCATTGTGTTGTGACACCACATATTGTCTGGAATTCTCTGGGCGTTGCGATTCACTTTTCCCACCAGCGGGTTTCATGGCGGTGTGGGGTGGTGACAATGAGAAATCCCATTGACAAGCGGTGAGAAGAAAGAAACCTGCCGCTAGCGAACAGATTAGCTTGCAATGGTGTGTCCCAAGAATCCATTTTGGAATGATTACCTTTTTCAGTTTTTGTTGTGACTTAGACTAGAGCAGCATTATAAAGTTTGCATTTGATAGCAAAGTAGCAAATAGTGATGAGAATAGCTATGGATTTCGGAATGACATGCACAGGATGGTGTTCAATGTAGGGAATTATGAAATGATCCAATCTGGAAGAACTAATATGGCAAGGCAGCACGCTATTGATTGCATATTTAAAAATGTAGATAAGCAGAAAGAACTCCGTGTCCATATACAGAAATCCACAAAGTTGGGCAAATTGATCAGGTGGTTTAAAACACATGTAGGTTTCTTGTGTTTATAAACAGAGACATTGGGCGGGAGTTTATGGCCGTTACCTCTGGCAGGATCCTACTGGTTTCTCAGCGGCGAGGGATGCATTCAACAGGAAACCTTGTTGACAACGGCGGGCCAGAAGATCCCACTGCCAGCTATTGGCGAGCTGTCCTCCGCTTTTGATTTTTTATAAAAATATTTTATTGAAGCATTTGTAATTTTCACAGTTTAACACATTAACATTTCTTAAACAACCGCGCGGGCTGACACACACAAAATACCTAAAAAACAAAAAACAGTAAATAACGTCCCCTAGTACCCCAGCCCTATCCCCTAATTACCTGTATACTAAGTTCCCTGTCCTTTTCTAACTTTGCCATGCCTCCTGTTTCCCCCCCCCCCCCCCCCCCCCCCCCCTACTGCTGACGTTCAATTTTCCTTGAAGAAATTGATGAACGGCTGCCATTTCCAGGCGAATCCCTGTATTGATCCTCTCAGAGCGAACTTGATGTTTTTCTAGACTGAGAAACCCTGCCATATCGCTGACCACACTCCTGACTTTGGGGGCACCGAGTCCCTCCATCTCAGCAAAATCCATCTCCGGGGCACCAGGGAGGAGAAGGTCAGGACATGGGTCTCTTCTTCTCCCCACCCTGGCCCCGGATCTTCCGATATCCCAAATATTGCCAGTTCTGGAATCGGAGTTATCCTCCCTTCCAGGACTTCTGACATAACATCCGCAAACCACTGCCAGAATCCCCTCAATTTTGGACATGCCCAAAACATATGTACATTTGTTCACCGGGCTACCCCCACACCACCCACATCTATCCTCCACCTTCTCATAGAACCTGCTCATCCGGGCTACCGTCATGTGGGCCCTGTGGACCACCTTTAACTGGATCAAGCTAAATCTGGCACACAAGGCTTTTTCCCACAGTTCAATTTCAACTCTCCTCCCAGCTCCTCTTCCCACTTCCTCTTCACCTCCCTGATTGGGGCCCCTTCCCACTCCGTCAAGTCCTTGTATATCTCTGAAACCCTCCCCTCTCCAACCCCTGTTTTTGACATCACCTTATCCTGTATTCCCCTCATGTGGGGGTGAGGAAAGCTTGGAGCCTGCCTCAGTACAAAATCCTGCATCTGAAGGTACCGAAACCCATTCCCACGTGGCAGCTCGAACTCCTCTCCTCTGCTGTTGTTGAACAGGTCGTTAAGCAGGTGGGGAAAATCCTGCCAAAAGAATAAAAAAAGCAACAAAATCATGAAAAAACTATAAATTCCTGCTGATGTGTTGGGTAAGCTGGGTCTACGTGGACTGCATTTGATGCAGTGTAGAGAGAGACAGGCTTCCAACACTTGAAGAAATGCAACACGATTTTATTGAATAACTAACTATAATACATGCTTAACTGTGAGTTGACACTATGCTGACTTGACTGTAGACCTGAGGCTAACCTGACCAGATTATCTGACTACCACATGGTGTTTGTACTAGTTGCTGCTCACGAGCTCTGACTGTCTCAGAGGCTGGATCCCGAGAGAGCGGGAAAACTGCTGCCCTCTGGCTTTATAGTGGTCGTGTCCTGTCTGGTGATTGGTTGCTGTGTTCTGTGTGCTCACTGGCCATCCTGTGTGTCAATCACTGCCTGTCTGCACTCCATCATATACCTGGAAGTATATTTGACATCTTCCCCCTTTTTGTAAAAAATAATATGTGTTCAGGACAATAAATAATGAATATGTGTACAGGAACCTGACTATATACATAATATGCTAACTTATATACATGGGAAGGTGTCTAGTGCAGATAGAGGGCAGATAACACATGAGAAAAAAAAACCGATATGTACAGATGTGTAAACGATGAGATAACAAGGTAATGCAACATTCAGTCTATAAATTCAGTCTCTGTGGCGGGCGACGAATTCTGGTTGACCGAACGAGCATTTGGCTCTGTTGAGTCGGAGGCCATGCTCGTAGATCCTGTGGAACACCCGCTTCAGGTGACCGATGTGTTCTTGAGGAGTTGTGGACCAGATAATGACATCGTCGACATACACTTGCACCCCCTCGATGCCCTCCATCATTTGTTCCATTATGCGGTGGGACACCTCTGAAGCGGAGATTATGCCAAAGGGCATTCGGTTGTAACAGTAGCGACCGAACGGGGTATTGAATGTGCACAGCTTCGACTGGACACGCCCAGCTGTATTTGCCAAAACCCCTTGGAGGCGTCCAGCTTCGTGAAGAATTTGGCATGAGCCATCCCGCTGGTTAGCTCTTCTCGTTTAGGTATTGGGTAGTGTTCCCTCATGATGTTGCGGTTCACATCTTTGGGGTCGATACAGATTTGAAGTTCCCCTGACGGTTTCTTGACACAAACCATGGAGCTAACACAGTCCGTGGGTTCCGTGACCTTTGAAATGACACCCTGGTCCTGGAGCTCTTGCAGCTGTTGCTTGAGGCGGTCCTTGAGGGGTGCGGGCACCCGACGTGGTCCTTGAACCACAGGGGTGGCATTTGGCTTCAATAGGATTTTGTATTGGTATGGGAGTGTGCCCATACCTTCGAACACGCTATGGTATTGCGTTATGATGTCATCGAGTTGAGCCTGGAAGTTATCATCTGGCGAGGCTGTTGCCTGTGCGGACGGCATGGTGTGAACTCGCTGCACTAGGTTCAGGAGTTTGCAGGCCCGAGCACCGAGCAGGGAAGCTCTGTTGGTTCCCAGGATTTCATATTGCAGCATTGCTTTTAATGACCTATTGGACACCACAAGCTGGCATGAGCCACTGGCAGCGATGGCATTGCCATTGTAGTCAAAGAGCTGGCAGGCCGGTGGAAGAATGCTTGGTTTGACACGGATGGTGTCGAGGTCAGACTTTGAAATGAGGTTTGCTGAAGCGCCGGTGTCCAGCTTGAAACGTATGCGAGCATTGTTAACCGTAAGGGTGGCTCACCACTTGTTGTCCGGATCAATGCTCAGAATTGGGAGTTGTTTCACCATCGTTGAGAAAGGCAGCGCATGCTTGGTGATGATGCCCACCCGGAATGGGGAGTTGAGGCCCTCAGAGTCGGGATCTGGTAGACTGTCGGGGTTGGAGTCTGTCACGGGTTGCTGTACTGACCGGACGCTCCTGCACTGTGGCTGGGATCGCTGTGTGCTGGGCAGTGGAGCAGATCTGCAAAGGGCTGCGTAGTGGCCAAGCTTGCCACACTGGAGACAGCGTCGAGATTTTGCCGGACATTGCCGCTTTAAATGGGCGGAGCCACAATTGTAACACGTCATGACGCCGATGTCTGGACATTCCGTGCACCACCGCACATGTGCAGTGCGGTCGAACAACGTGCGCACTTGGGTGGGCTGGTCATCGGTCTCGCCGTCCCCTCGGTCGTGGTGCGCATGCGCTGGAGCCCGGGAAAAGCGCGCAAAATGGCCACTCTCATCCAGACTCAGGCCCTGTATTTGTTTGATGGCCTGCACCCGTTCTGCCTCGTGGGGGTTTTGCCTTGCCGTTTCTGCCGCCCTGATATGGGAGTACCGGTTGTTAGCGTGCTCGTGAAGGACGCAGGTTTCGATAGCGATGGTAAGGGTGAGCTGCTTAACTTTTAGGAGCTGCTGGCAAAGGGAATTGGAGTGGACCCCGAAAACGATCTGATCCCGGATCATGGAATCAGTTGTCGAGTCATAGTTGCATGACTGCGTGAGGATGCGGAGATGGGTTAAAAAGGACTGAAAAGGTTCATCCTTACCCTGAAGCCTCTGCTGGAAGATGTACCGTTCAAAGCTCTCATTGACCTCAATGTCGCAGTGGCTGTCGAACTTCAGCAGGACTGTTTTAAACTTTGTCTTCGCCTTCAGCAAATGTGAGGGAGTTGTAGATGTGAATAGTGTGGTCCCCGGCTGTAGAAAGGAATAGTGCTATCTTCCTGGCATCCGATGCGGCCTCGAGGTCGGTGGCTTCAAGATAGAGCTGGAACTTCTGCTTGAAAATCTTTCAGTTTGCACCGAGGTTGCCGGCAATGCGGGGCTGCGGAGGAGGGCGGACGCTTTCCATGTTACCGGATGGCTGATCGCTGATCAAAGGCAGACTATCTCAAGGTAGGTCTGTCAAACTTCAGTATTACTCACTGGTACCATGATGTGTTGGGTGAGCTGGGTCTACGTGGACTGCGTTTGATGCAGTGTAGAGAGAGACAGGCTTCCAACACTTGAAGAAATGCAACATGATTTTATTGAATAACTAACTATAATACATGCTTAACTGTGGGTTGACACTATGCTGACTTAACTGGAGACCTGAGTCTAACCTGACCAGACTATCTGACTACCACATGGTGTTTGCACTAGTTGCTGCTCACGAGCTTTGACTGTCTCAGACAGTGGATCCCAAGAGAGTGGGAAAACTGGTGCTCTCTGGCTTTATAGTGGTAGTGTCCTGTCTGGTGATTGGCTGCTGTGTTCTGTGTGCTTACTGGTCATCCTGTGTGTCAATCACTGCCTGTCTGCACTCCATATATACCTGGATGTATATTATGACACCTGATAAGCCTCGGCTGGAGTATTTTGCACAATTGTGTGCACCACACTTTAGGATAGATTTAAAGGCCATAAATTACTAGAGATGAGAGACTCCAATTATGAGGACAGACTAAAAATGTTAGGACTATTGTCCTTGGAACAAAGAATGGTAAAAGATGACCCAGATGAAGTTTTCAAACTAATGAGAATTGTTGCTAGAATAGATGAAAAAAGCTATTCCCGCTGGCGAAAGTATAATTAACCAAAGGTCACGGCATGGTACGAGGCGGCACGGTAGCACAGTAGTTAGCACTGTTGCTTCACAGCGCCAGGGACCCAGGTTCGATTCCCTGCTTGGGTTGCTGTCAGTGCGGAGTCTGCACCTTCTCCCCGTGTCTGCATGGGTTTCCTCCTGGTGCTCTGGTTTCCTCCCACAGTCCAAAGATGGCAGTTTAGATGGATTGTCCATGCTAAATTGCCCTTAGTGTCCAAGAAAGGTTAGTTGGGGTTACTGAGTTATGGGAAAAGGGTGGAGATGTGGCCTTAAGTAGGGTGCTCTTTCCAGGGTCGGTGCACACTCAATGGGCAGAATGGCCTCCTTCTGCATTGTAAATTCTATGGTTCTATGGTCATAAAATCATGGGAAGATACCTAGAGGAGAGATGAGAATTTTTTCCTCAGTTGTTGGAAGCTGGAATGTTCTACCTAAAAAGGCCATGGAAGCTGATTCCAGAAATAAGTTTAAAAGGGATTTGGACAGCTACTTGAGGATTATGAACTGAAAGCAGGCCTGTCTGCACTCCATATATACCTAGATGTATGTTATGACACTTGATAATTGGCCTCCAATTGGCCAACTTCTGTTTTGTAAGTTTCTATGATTCCAAGGTGCTAATGATGGTCCAACATGCATACTTGTACCCACTCCTGCCTCATTCTTTACCCCAGATTTAACTTAAACTATCTGATAGGAATAGAACGGGTTCAGGTTGGACACTTGTTTTATACCTCATCTGATTTTTCACTTTGCTGACCTCGATGGAGCATAAAATCGAGTAGGGTGTGAAGCTGAATCTGAAGTAAATATCAAATACAGATCAAAGAGCGGGTTGTAAATAGAAAGCCAGGCCTTATTCCACAAGGTGGGAAATTGTTTTGATTGCCCACTGAACTTCCCAGCAGCTGGGGCAAGGGAATGATGCTTAGAAGAAAGGAAGTGGAAAGTATTGGATGGGCGGCATGGTAACACAGTGGTGAGAACTGTTGCTTTGAGAACTGCTGTGTGCTCTGTTTCACAGTGACATGGCTCAGCCCCGCCTTATCGGACTCTGCCATGCAACCTGAAGGCTTCTCAATTCATCTGGCAGACCACACCGCGTCATCAGGCAAAGCAAAGGGTGGAGGGGTTTGCCTCATCAACTCCTCCTGGTGCTTAGATATGGTAACCCTGGTGATCTGGACCTGGAATACCTGACTGTGAAGTGCCGCCCATACTATCTTCCACGTGAGCTCACTTCAGCCATTATCACAGCGGTCCAAATCCCACCCCAGGCAGAAGTGAGGAAGGCGCTGGACGAACTGTACACAATTATAAACAACTACGAAACAGAACATCCGGAGGCTTTGTTCATCATGGCCGGTAACTTCAACAAGGCTAACCTCAAAGAGTGTACTGCCAAATTTCCACCAGCACATCTCCTATCCCACCATGGGGGACAACACTCTTGACCACTGCTACTCAAAAATCAAGGGTGCCTACCGTTCCATCCCTCGACCGCGCATTGAGAAATCAGACCATAAGGCGGTGCTCCTTCTCCTGGCATACAAGCAGAAACTCAAATAGGAGAATCCAGCTAAGAAGGTCGTGCAGTACAGGTCCGAGGAAACAGAAGAGCTCCTACATTACTGCTTAGAGACAGTCAACTCATCCATATTTAAGAACTCAGCGACCAACTTAAATGAGTATGCCACCACCGTCACAGACTTCATCAGCAAACCATGGTTCAATCGCGATTGACTCCCTACTGTAAGATAAGTCTGAGGCGTTCAAGTCAGGTGACCCTGACCTATACAAGAAATCCAGATACGACCGCCGCAAAGCCATCCGAGATGCCAAGAGAAACTATCAGACCAAGCTAGAGTTACAGACTAGCGTTGCAGACTCTCGGCGGTTGTGGCAAGGCCTAAATAGCATAACTGGCTACAAAGTGAAGCCGAGCAGTATCTCCAGGAGCAGCGCACCCCTCCCCGATGAACTCAAAGCATTCTATGCTCGGTTCAAGCAGGTAACCAACGATCCACTGTCGAGTGCCCCAGCAGCCCATAACACACTCATACCCACCATCACAGTTTTCAAAGTCAGATCGGCCTTCCTGAAAGTGAACCCTCGGAAGGCGACAGGTCTGGACGGAGTCCCTGGTCGTGCACTCAGAGCCTGCGTGGACTAACTGGCAGATGTGTTTGCGGACATCTTTAACCTGTCCCTATTCCGCTCCGAGGTCCCCACCTGCTTCAAGAAGATCACTATCATACCGATGTCAAAGAAGAACCAGGCAACGTGCCCCAATGACTACCGTCCAGTGGCCCTGACATCAGTCGTAATGAAGTGCTTCGAGAGGTTGGTCATGAAGTGCATCAACTCCATATTCCCAGAACGCCTTGATCCACTGTAATTTGCATACCGCCGCAACCGGTCCACAGCAGTCGCCATCTCCCTGGCCCTACACTCATCCCTAGAGCATCTTGACAACAAGGACTCCTACGTCAGACTCCTATTTATTGACTACAGCTCCGCCTTCAACACCATAATCTCAGCCAAGCTCATATCAAAGTTCAAAACCGATGACTTGGCTCCTCACTCTGCAACTGGATCATCGACTTTCTGACCCACAGACCACAATCAGTAAGAATGAACAACAACACACCTCCACAATAGTCCTCCATACCGGACCCCGCAAGGCTGCGTATTTAGCCCCCTACTATACTCCCTGTACACAGATGACTGCGTGGCAAAATTTGGTTCCAACTACATCTACAAGTTTGTTGTCGACCATAATGGGCCGGATCTCGAATAACGACGAGTCAGAATGCAGGAGGCAGATAGAGAACCCAGTGGAGTGGTGCAGCGACAACAATCTATTCCACAATGCCAGCAAAACTAAAGAGCTGGTCGTTGACTTCAGGAAGCAAAGTACCGTACACACCCCTTTCAGCATCAACGGGGCCGAGGTGGAGATGATTAGCAGTTTCAAATTCCTAGGGCTACACGTCAGCAAAACTCTGTTCTGGTTCACCCTCGTCGACACTACCACCAAGGAATCACAGTGGCACCTATTTTTCCTCAGGAAACTGAGGAAATTGAGCATGTCCACATTAACTCTAACCTACTGTTGTAGTATTAGGGGTATTACGGTACCCTAGACAATGCTGTAAGACCATTGGTATGGGAGGTACCTGACACTGCTGTATCATTGGTGAAGCCTGCCTGCTGGTTCCGCCCAGTAAGGTGGAGTATAAGAGCCCGTGCCTCCCCAGCAGTTGCATTCTGTACCTGCGCTGCTGGGGGAAACATCTAGTACAATAAAACCTTCAATTGTCATCCAATCTCACTTCTGGAGTCATTGATCGAGCATCAATTTATTGGACTAGATTTTAAAGGGTGGAGCTCCGAATCAAGCCGGAGTGTCTGCAACTCAGCCCCCACGCGGCAAACACAGCAGCAACCTTCAAACACTGGCTAGCGACCTTCAACAGGTACATTCGAAGCAGATGGGCGGCTCTACCACTTCCTAAGGGTTCCCTTCGGTGTCAGAAATGGAGTCTCAGTCTTCCAACGGGAGATGGACCGAATGGTTGACCGGTACGGTTTGCGGGCCATGTTTCCATACCTCGATAACGTCACCATCTGCGGCCACGACCAGCAGGACCACGACACAAACCTCCATAAGTTCCTCCATACCGTAAAAATCCTTAATCTAACTTACAACAAGGACAAATGCGTGTTCAGCAACGACCGTCTAGCCATCCTCGGCTACGTAGTGCATGATGGAGTTATAGGCCCAGATCCCGAACGCATGCGCCCCCTCATGGAGTTTCCCCTCCCCCACTGCTCCAAGGCCCTGAAACGCTGCTTGGGTTTTTTTTCATATTACGCCCAGTGGGTCCCCAACTATGCGGACAAGGTCCGCCCACTAATCTAATCCACGTTTTTTCCCCTGTCGGCAGAGGCCCGCTAGGCCTTCAGCCCCATCAAAGCGGACATCGCAAAGGCCATGATGCACGCAATCGATGAATCCCTTCCCTTCCAAGTCGAGAGCGACGCGTCCGATGTAGCTCTGGCGGCCACCCTCAGCCAAGCGGGCAGACCCGTGGCCTTCTTCTCATGCACCCTCCATGCTTCAGAAATCTGCCATTCCTCAGTTGAAAAGGAGGCCCAAGCCATAGTAGAAGTTGTGCGACACTGGAGGCATTACCTGGCCGCCAGGAGTTTCACTCTCCTCACTGACCAACGGTCGGTCGCTTTCATGTTCGATAATGCACAGCGGGAAAAGATAAAGATCTTACGTTGGAGGATCAAGCTCTCTTGTATCGTCCCGGGAAGCTAAACGAGCCTCCTGATGCCCTATCCCAAGGCACATGTGCCAACGCACAAGTGGACCGACTCCGGGCCCTCCATGAGGACCTCTGCCACCCGGGGGTCACTCGATTCTTCCATTTCATCAAGACCCGCAACCTGCCCTACTCCATCGAGGATGTCAGGACCGCCACCAGGAACTGCCAAATCTGCGCGGAGTGCAAGCCGCACTTCTACAGGCCAGAGAAAGTGCACCTGATAAAGGCTTCCAATCCCTTTGAACGGCTCAGTGTGGACTTCAAAGGGCCCCTCCCCTCCACCAACCGCAACACGTACTTCCTGAACGTGATTGACGAGTACTCCCGGTTCCCATTCGCCATCTCCTGCCCCGACTTGACAGCAGCCACCGTCATAAAAGCCCTCCACAGTATCTTTACACTGTTCGGTTTCCCCACCTACATACACAGCGATAGGGGGTCCTCCTTTGTGAGCTACGAACTGTGTCAATTCCTGCTCAGCAAGGTCATTGCCTCGAGCAGGACGACCAGTTACAACCCCCAGGGGAACGGACAGGTAGAGAGGGAAAATGGAACGGTCTGGAAGACCGTCCTACTGGCCCTACGGTCCAGGAATCTCCCAGTCTCCCACTGGCAGGAGGTCCTTCCTAATGCTCTCCACTCCATCCGATCACTGCTGTGTACCACGACCAACCAAACACCTCACGAACGTCTCCTTGTCTTCCCTAGGAAGTCCTCCTCCGGGACCTCGCTCCCAACCTGGCTGGCAGCTCCTAGACCCATCCTGCTCCGCAAACACGTGCGGGCGCACAAGTCGGACCCATTGGTCGAGAGGGCCCATCTCCTTCACGCTAACCCTCAATACGTCTACGTGGCGTACCCCGATGGCCGACAGGATACGATCTCCCTTCGGGACCTGGCGCCCGCTGCATCCCCACCGCCACCAGCCCCCTCCCTCCCACCGGCACACCCCACAACCGCCTCCTTCCCAGGTGGATAGGTCTTCCCACCGGTCCCATCCAGGGGTGATGAAGCTGCCGAAGAAGCCGAAGCCATGCTCCCAGAGCCACGGATGCCCGAGCCGGCGCCTGCATCACCGCCGAAGCTACAACGATCGCAGAGGACGACCAGGGCCCCAATCGACTAATTGCTTCATTCTGATTGTAAATAAACACTGTAAATAGTTGTGACATGTAACAAGGCAAAACACTGTGCTAATGTATATGGGTACCACCATAACCTCAACCTCTACCACTCTATAACGCGAGACCACCACCCCGCCGGACTCTCTTTTTTTAACAGGGGGTGAATGTGGTAGTTGGTATTAGGGGTATTATGGTACCCTGGACAATGCTGCAAGACCATTGGTGTGGGAGGTACCTGAGACTGCTGTATCATTGGTGAAGCCTGCCTGCTGGTTCCCGCTGGTAAGGCGGAGTATAAGAGTCCGTGTCTCCCCAGCAGCTGCATTCTGTACCTGCGCTGCTGGGGGAAACATCTAGTACAATAAAGCCTTTAATTGTCGTCCAATCTCACTTCTGGAGTCATTGATGGAGCATCACCTACTTTTACAGATGCACCATAGAAAGCATCCGATCTGGCTGCATCACAGCCTGGTATGGCAACTGCTCGGCCCAAGACCGCCAGAAACTTCAGGGCGTCGTGAACACAGCCCAGTCCATCACACAAACCTGCCTCCCATCGATTGACTCTATCCACACCTTCCGCTGCCTGGGGAAAGTGGGCAGCATAATCAAAGACCCCTCCCACCCGGCTTACTCACTCTTCCAACTTCTTCCATTGGGCAGGAGATACAAAAGTCTGAGAATACGCACAAACAGACTCAAAAACAGCTTCTTCCCCATTGTTACCAGACTCCTAAACGACCCTCTTATGGACTGACCTGATTAACACTACACCCTGTGTGCTTCACCCAATGCCGGTGTTATGTAATTACATTGTGTACCTTGTGTTGCCCTATTATATATTTTATTTTATTTTATTTTCATGTACTTAATAATCTGTTGTGCTGCTCACAGAAAAATACTTTTCACTGTACATAAGAACATAAGAACTAGGAGCAGGAGTAGGCCATCTGGCCCCTCGAGCCTGCTCCGCCATTCAATGAGATCATGGCTGATCTTTTGTGGACTCAGCTCCACTTTCCGGCCCGAACACCATTACCCTTAATCCCTTTTTTCTTCAAGAAACTATCTATCTTTACCTTAAAAACATTTAATGAAGGAGCCTCAACTGCTTCACTGGGCAAGGAATTCCATAGATTCACAACCCTTTGGGTGTAGAAGTTCCTCCTAAACTCAGTCCTAAATCGACTTCCCCTTATTTTGAGGCTATGCCCCCTAGTTCTGCTTTCACCCGCCAGTGGAAACAACCTGCCCGCATCTATCCTATCTATTCCCTTCATAATTTTAAATGTTTTGATAAGATCCCCCCTCATCCTTCGCAGTTCCAACAAGTACAATCCCAGTCTACTCAACCTCTCCTCGTAATCCAACCCCTTCAGCTCTGGGATTAACCTCGTGAATCTCCTCTGCACACCCTCCAGTGCCAGTACGTCCTTTCTCAAGTAAGGAGACCAAAACTGAACACAATACTCCAGGTGTGGCCTCACTAACACCTTATACAATTGCAGCATAACCTCCCTAGTCTTAAACTCCATCCCTCTAGCAATGAAGGACAAAATTCCATTTGCCTTCTTAATCACCTGTAGCACCTGTAAACCAACTTTCTGTGACTCATGCAAGAGCACATCCAGGTCTCTCTGCACAGCAGCATGCTTTAATATTTTATTGTTTAAATAATAATCCCGTTATTCCTACCAAAATGGATAACCTCACATTTGTCAACATTGTATTCCATTTGCCAGACCCTAGCCCATTCACTTAACCTATCCAAATCCCTCTGCAGACTTCCAGTATCCTCTGCACTTTTCGCTTTACCACTCATCTTACTGTCATCTGTAAACTTGGACACATTGCCCTTGGTCCCCAACTCCAAATCATCTATGTAGATTGTGAACAATTGTGGGCCCAACACGGATCCCTGAGGGACACCACTAGCTACTGATTGCCAACCAGAGAAACACCCATTTATCCCAACTCTTTGCTTTCTATTAATTAACCAATCCTTTATTCATGCTACTACTTTACCCTTAATGCCATGCATCTTTATCTTATGCAGCAGCCTTTTGTGTGGCACCTTGTCAAAAGCTTTCTGGAAATCCAGATACACCACATCCATTGGCTCCCCATTATCCACTGCACTGGTAATGTCCTCAAAAAATTCCACTAAATTAGTTAGGCATGACCTGCCCTTTATGAACCCATGCTGCGTCTGCCCAATGGGACAATTTCTATCCAGATGCCTCGCTATTTCTTCCTTGATGATAGATTCCAGCATCTTCCCGACTACCGAAGTTAAGATCACTGGCCTATAATTTCCTGCTCTCTGCCTACCTCCTTTTTTAAACAGTGGTGTCACGTTTGCTAATTTCCAATCCACCGGGACCACCCCAGAGTCTAGTGAATTTTGGTAAATCATCACTAGTGCATCTGCAATTTCCCTAGCCATCTCTTTTAGCAATCTGGGATGCATTCCATCAGGGCCAGGAGACTTGTCTACCTTTAGCCCCATTAGCTTGCCCATCACTACCTCCTTAGTGATAACAATCCTCTCAAGGTCCTCACCTGTCATAACCTCATTTCTATCAGTCACTGGCATGTTATTTGTGTCTTCCACTGTGAAGACCGACCCAAAAAACCTGTTCAGTTTCTCAGCCATTTCCTCATCTCCCATTATTAAAACTCCCTTCTCATCCCCTAAAGGACCAATATTTACCTTAGCCACTCTTTTTTGCTTTATATATTTGTAAAAACTTTTGCTGTCTGCTTTTATATTCTGAGCAAGTTTACTCTCATACTCTATCTTACTCTTCTTTATAGCTTTTTTAGTAGCTTTCTGTTGCCCCTTAAATATTTCCCAGTCCTCTAGTCTCCCACCAATCTTTGCCACTTTGTATGCTCTTTCCTTCAATTTGATACTCTCCCTTATTTCCTTAGATATCCATGGTCGATTTTCCCTCTTTCTACCGTCCTTCCTTTTTGTGGGTATAAACCTTTGCTGAGCACTGTGAAAAATCGCTTGGAAGGTTCTCCACTGTTCATAGAACATAGAACGATACAGCGCAGTACAGGCCCTTCGGCCCTCGATGTTGCACCGACATGGAACAAATCTAAAGGCCATCTAACCTACACTATGCCCTTATCATCCATATGCTTATCCAATAAATTTTTAAATGCCCTCAATGTTGGCGTGTTCACTACTGTTGCAGGTAGGGCATTCCACGGCCTCACCACTCTTTGCGTAAAAAACCCACCTCTGACCTCTGTCCTATATCTATTACCCCTCAATTTAAGGCTATGTCCCCTCGTGCTAGCCACCTCCATCCGCGGGAGAAGGCTCTCGCTGTCCACCCTATCTAACCCTCTGATCATTTTATATGCCTCTATTAAGTCACCTCTTAACCTTCTTCTCTCTAACGAAAACAACCTCAAGTCCATCAGCCTTTCCTCATAAGATTTTCCCTCCATACCAGGCAACATCCTGGTAAATCTCCTCTGCACCCGTTCCAAAGCTTCCACGTCCTTCCTATAATGAGGCGACCAGAACTGTACGCAATACTCCAAATGCGGCCGTACTAGAGTTTTGTACAACTGCAACATGACCTCATGGCTCCGGAACTCAATCCCTCTACCAATAAAGGCCAACACACCATAGGCCTTCTTCACAACCCTATCAACCTGGGTGGCAACTTTCAGGGATCTATGTACATGGACACCGAGATCCCTCTGCTCATCCACACTACCAAGAATTTTACCATTAGCCAAATATTCCGCATTTCTGTTATTCTTTCCAAAGTGAATCACCTCACACTTCTCCACATTAAACTCCATTTGCCACCTCTCAGCCCAGCTCTGCAGCTTATCTATGTCCCTCTGTAACCTGCAACATCCTTCCGCACTGTCTACAACTCCACCGACTTTAGTGTCGTCTGCAAATTTACCCACCCATCCTTCTGCGCCCTCCTCTAGGTCATTTATAAAAATGACAAACAGCAACGGCCCCAGAACAGATCCTTGTGGTATGCCACTCGTAACTGAACTCCATTCTGAACATTTCCCATCAACTACCACTCTGTCTTCTTTCAACTAGCCAATTTCTGATCCACATCTCTAAATCACCCTCAATCCCCAGCCTCCGTATTTTCTGCAATAGCCGACCGTGGGGAACCTTATCAAACGCTTTACTGAAATCCATATACACCACATCAACTGCTCTACCCTCGTCTACCTGTTCAGTCACCTTCTCAAAGAACTCGATAAGGTTTGTGAGGCATGACCTACCCTTCACAAAACCATGCTGACTATCCCTAATCATATTATTCCTATCTAGATGATTATAAATCGTATCTTTTATAATCCTCTCCAAGACTTTACCCACCACAGACGTTAGGCTCACCGGCCTATAGTTACCGGGGTTATCTCTACTCCCCTTCTTGAACAAAGGGACCACATTTGCTATCCTCCAGTCCTCTGGCACTATTCCTGTAGCCAATGATGACCTAAAAATCAAAGCCAAAGGCTCAGCAATCTCTTCCCTGGCTTCCCAGAGAATCCTAGGATAAATCCCATCCGGCCCCGGGGACTTATCTATTTTCACCTTGTCCAGAATTGCCAACACTTCTTCCCTACGCACCTCAATGCCATCTATTCTAATAGCCTGGGTCTCAGCATTCTCCTCCACAATATTATCTTTTTCTTGAGTGAATACTGACGAAAAGTATTCATTTAGTATCTCGCTTATCTCCTCAGCCTCCACACACAACTTCCCACCACTGTCCTTGACTGGCCCTACTCTTACCCTAGTCATTCTTTTATTCCTGACATACCTATAGAAAGCTTTTGGGTTTTCCTTGATCCTACCTGCCAAAGACTTCTCATGTCCCCTCCTTGCTCGTCTCAGCTCTCTCTTTAGATCCTTCCTCGCTTCCTTGTAACTATCAAGCGCCCCAACTGAAACTTCACGCCTCATCTTCACATAGGCCTCCTTCTTCCTCTTAACAAGAGATTCCACTTCTTTGGTTCCTCAACTGTTCCACCATAAAGCCTTTGCTCCCAGTCTACCTTAGCTAGTTCTTCTCTCATCCCATTGTAATCTCCTTTGTTTAAAAACAAGTTTCCTTCCACAAGTCCCGAAATCTGTGCTTGTCAGGTGAATTGGACATTCTGAATTCTCCCTCTGTGTACCCAAAGAGGCGCCGTAGTGTGGTGACTGGGGGATTTTCACAGTAACTTTCATTGCAGTGTTAATGTAAGCCTACGTGTGACACTAATAACGATTATTATTAATTAAAGCATATTTTAGAAAAGAGCCAATAACTGTAATCCCAGAAGCAAAAGAGTAATTATCTTCCTTCCTTAATATCATTGTGGTCATTTCTCTAGCAGATATGTCACAGATGTGATGAGAATGCTGAGTTCAATGGAACTCCCCAAGGAAAGGAAATAAAATGTCTGCATGCATACATTTGTGTTCGCTCGAGAGAACAGCATATTCTATATCAATACTGAATCGCAAGGATTTCCTCTTCAGGTCATTTACATCATGCAACGGCAGTTTATTTTAAAAAATGAAGCTGCTGCTAAAGATTAGAAAAAGACTTGTTTAAATTTTAAAAAGCAGAATTGCTCTCGACCTCATTAGTTGATCTCCTGCGGTGCTATGCATGGTAATTCAGAATTAATGGTCTCCTTCGTTTCTGTCTCCGCTGTGTTAATGTTTCTCTCTCTGTTCACTTCTGCTTCTTTCCTTCTGCTTTTCGTTCTCTTGCTCTTTCATTGTTTTCCTGCTTCCTGTATACATTTCTCCCCAGACCTTTTCTTTTTCTTTGTCTTTTCCATTCTTTTCTGAATGCAGATGATGGAAACAAAGCTTTCTGTGGTGGGGAGAGGAGATAACACAGGAACTGTAGGGGTGAGGCTGGTTTCTGGCAGGCAGGCTCCAATACATTTCTCTGCCTACTTGCAAATTGGATCAACAGGTCTTGGACATCAAAGGAGCAGCTGGGGTACCTCCACCCCTTGGATTTTCAAATGCATGCCACAATTTTTCAAGCAAAAATGGGCAGTTGCCAGTAAAAAAAACCTTATTATGTTTCCACTTATTATGTTTTTGCAGTAGCTGCAGATTTTGTTTGACAAGAGGCAAGTATTGTGGGAGTGGGAATGGCCCCTAGTTGTGAACAATGTCAAGGGGTTGAATAGCAATTGGCAATATCTAGAATAAAACCTTTCTTGTTTAAGGTGAAAACAGATCATAGGTTATCCCTCATTTTTAAAAATAAAGTATTTTAATTTTTTTTTGCAGAGCCAGAGGGAAGCAGAACTGTGAGCGGTAGTTCAGGGCAAGCATACCGTGAGCCAGTCTTAAGCAAGCAATGGGCCAGGGTTGGCAACCGGTCAAGAGAATGGGTGAGCCCAGAGACAGACAGAGTCGGGAGCATGAATAGAGCCTGAACCTTGAGTATTTAATAAAGTTTCTTATAAAAGTCTCAGGGCCAAGAATGGGATACAAAGCACTGCAAAGGATTGGGAGCAGGTCTAGAGACAGGAGCACGCAGGCCCACTGTAGGCAGGGTTGAGAATGGAGCCAAAAGCTCGGTTTTTAAAAATAAATGATCTGATAAAAAATTAATACAATTAGAGAGCTATTAGATGATGTGAAATAAGAAAGCATTGTCCCTGTCTCAGTGTACAACTGGAATCTTCTTTGTTTTAAAACTTAACTTCATGACCATTCTTTTCCATTTTTTGAACATTAATATGTTTGGCAGTTGACTGTTTACAATTTCTGGCCTGAGTTGCAGAGTAGAGCAAAAGCAGGAGTATGCGATTATAGTGCGATGGTCGAATGTTGGCATTAGGCGAGACTTTCTTGGGAATCAGCAAAGACCATTGACAGACCATTTGAGACTGCCGGCAGCAATGTAGACTTTTCCCATCATATAGTGTGGCACATAGTCAAAACAATGTTCTTGCACGGGTTCCACACCTTATCATGGGTGGGACAGCCTCTGATTTACCTACCCCACCATACCTCAGCTCTGCAATCATTGGGGTGCCACATTTAAAGGCCGCCCCAGCGCACAGCAGCCACACTTTTTTTAAAATAATTTTTATTGAAGAAATTTTTCAAAATACAAACATTTTAACCCCCCCTACATTTACATTTAAATTATAACAAAACAAAGTCAAACCCCCCTACTTAACAAAAAAGTCCCCCCCACCCCCTACTCGCGCGTCCCCCCCCCCCCCCCCCCCCCCGCCGGCGAACCGGCAGTCAGACCAACTTATCATTTCTGGCAGTGTCCTCGGGCAGGCCTTGCCCGTGCCACCACCGCTACCGTACTTCCTTCGTCGTTGTCCCCCCTCCCCCCCTCCCGCCCTCCCCTCCCCTCCCGGGTTGCTGCTGTCACGGCCTCAGTTTCTATCTCTGATCTAAGAGGTCTAGGAAGGGTTGCCATCGCCTGAGAAACCCCTGCACCGACCCTCTCAGGGCGAATTTGATCCTTTCCAATTGGATGAAGTTTGCCATGTCGTTTAACCAGGTGTTAACACTCGGAGGCCTTTCGTCCCTCCACTGAATCAAGATCCTCCTCCGAGCCACCAAGGACGCAAAGGCTAGTATTCCAGCCTCCCTCGCCTCCTGTACCCCCGGTTCCACCCCAACCCCGAAGATCGCAAGTCCCTATCCTGGCTTGACCCTGGACCCCACCACTCTCGACACCGTCCCTGCCACCCCCTTCCAGAACTCCTCCAGTGCCGGACATGCCCAAAACATATGTGCATGATTCGCAGGGCTTCCCGAACATCTAATACACCTGTCTTCACCCCCGAAAAACCGACTCATCCTTGTCCCCGTCATGTGGGCTCTATGCAGTACCTTAAATTGAATGATACTTAGTCTCGCACATGACGACGACGAGTTGACCCTCTCCAGGGCGTCTGCCCATGTCCCGTCCTCTATCTGTTCCCCCAGCTCTAACTCCCACTTATCTTTCAGCTCCACTACTGGTACCTCCTCCACCTCCTGCATAATCTTATAGATGTCCGAGATCTTCCCCTCCCCGACCCAGACCCCTGATAGCACCCTATCACTCACCCCCCTGTCGGGAAGCGCGGGGAACCCCTCTACCTGTCGTCTGGCAAATGCCTTCACTTGGAGATACCTGAACGTGTTCCCCGGGGGGAGCCCAAATTTCTCCTCCAGCTCTCCCAAGCTCGCAAACCTCCCCTCTATAAACAAGTCCCTCAGTTGTCTAATACCCGCCCTCTGCCAGCTCTGGAATCCCCCTCCTGTATTTCCCGGCGCAAATCTGTGGTTCCCTCTTAGTGGTGCCCCTATCAGACCTCCCACTTCCCCCCTGTGTCGCCTCCACTGCCCCCAGATCTTGAGGGTGGCCGCCACCACCGGGCTCGTGGTATACCTCGTGGGAGGGAGCGGCCATGGTGCCGTTACCAGTGCCCCTAAGCTTATGTTGCCGCAGGACGCCCTCTCCATGCGCTTCCAGGCTGCCCCCTCCCCTTCCATCATCCACTTTCGTACCATCGATGTATTTGCCGCCCAGTAATATCCTGAAAGGTTGGGTAACGCCAGCCCTCCACTATCCCTACTCCGCTCCAAAAAGACCCTTCTAACTCTCGGGGTGCCATGTGCCCACACATACCCCATGATACTACTCGTTACCTTCTTGAAAAAGGCCCTGGGGAGGAAGATGGGCAGACACTGGAACAAAAACAAGAACCTCGGGAGGACCGTCATTTTAACTGACTGCACCCTCCCTGCCAGTGACAGCGGCACCATGTCCCACCTCTTAAACTCCTCCTCCATCTGTTCCACCAGTCTGGAAAAGTTCAACTTGTGGAGGGTCCCCCAGTTCTTTGCCACCTGCACCCCCAAGTACCTAAAACTTTTAACTGCTCTTTTGAAGGGGAGCCTCCCAATTCCCTCCCCTTGGTCTCCCGGGTGTATTACAAAGACCTCACTTTTCCCCAGATTTAATTTATACCCCGAAAAGTCCCCGAACTCCGCTAGTATCCCCATTACCTCCGGCATTCCCCCCTCCGGGTCTGCCACATACAACAACAAATCATCCGCATAAAGCGAGACCCGATGTTCCTCCCCTCCCCTTGTCAGTCCCACAGCAGCCACACTTTGACAATCGCCTGGAAATAATGACTGCCACGAAATCCGTCCCCAAGTTTTCAGAAGCCTCTTGGGAGAGACTGCTTGATGCTGTAGAGGCCCTCTATGATGAGCTAGATTTTTCACTCAGGAAGAAAACCAGCCAGCCGATGGCAATGGTGGTCAGCATTAATGCCCTGCAGAAGAGGACAGCCGGTGCAAGAAGAGGATGAATGATTTCTTGAGTTCTGCCAGAATAAGTTGTTTTTCAAATCACTCTCAACTCACACACTCAGACACCCATCATACATCCATAGGGATCTCACTCACTGCCAGCAGAATAGACACCACCACTCACTCTTTCACGGTCATCTTCCCACTCACCATCCACACATCAGCTCCTGCACATGGGAGTTTCCTGTCCATCTGAAATCCCTCTTCCTGTGACCACTTCAGCTCCAGCTTCACAGGCCGATGAGGGTGGCACTACCACACAACAAGACCCCAAAAGCAGGCCAGGCCTCCCGCAGGTTTCGGCCCTCCGGAGGACGCCTGCCAAAGTCATCACAGACAACAGGGCATGGCAAACAGCAGGCTGCCTCAACCTCTGCTTTGGATGTTGCAGGTGAACCGAGGCGTAGCAGCAAGGTTAGAAATATTAAGAAGCTCTAGTTGCACAGCTTTATAAATATACTCCCACTAATCACACGCTTTCTAGGGCTCCTTGTTCTGAAGAGTTGTGTTCATCTAATTCCAACCTAAAAACCTGATTCCTGCACAGGAAAAAGTCAGAATGCTCAGCCCAGGGCTTTCTTCCTGTGCAAGGTTTGTGCAAAGTTTCTAGCACATTGCTGGCATCCCATCGCAGTTACTGAACACATCAGTCATGCCTGTATCTCACAGGAAATGAGGACATCTCCCACAATGTGCAGGGATAGCATCACTCATTCTAATCATTGTCCATATGTGCTCTCTGCACCTTTTGAGGTGTGGCTGGCCACCTATCCCATATGCCTTAGCCTCCTATGACACTGAACCTCAAAGGTGCAACTCTCAAAGGATGATGTTAGATCAAGAGAGGTAAAACTTTCCCCGCTGCGTCGCCATGATATGACCCTAGTCACTGAGAGCAAGTGAGCTGCCATCAGCCAAATAGGAGTCAGACATTCACAGAAGCTCTGTGAAGATCTGTGATCTGTCCACCACAACTCATCATCCTTCTGCAATGTAAATTAACCCCTGTGTCCCCATGACAGGAGCCTTATCACGGAGGGTTTGTGCTGCCAGGAGTCAGAAGGGAAAGCAATGCTCACAGAAACCATGTGAAGATACTGGGATGTCCTGACTGGATGTTATCATCATCCCTCATGAATCTGGCATCAATGAGCACATCCTGAGCTCATCTGTCTTGTTTGGACATCATCATTTCCCCATGGCCAAAATCATCTCCCTCGAGGGTAGCCTCAGCCTCATCCCCTTTGAAGTCCTCCTCATTGGTGAAAATGTGCCTCACCTCAAGTTGCTCCTTACCCCAAAGAATAAAGAAAAGTACAGCATAGGAACAGGCCCTTTGGCACTCCAAGCCTGTGCCGACCATGCTGCCCGTCTAAACTAAAATCTTCTACACTTCCTGGGTCCATATCCCTCTTTTCCCAACCTATTCATGTATTTGTCAAGATGCCCCTTAAATGTCACTATCGTCCCTGATTCCACCACCTTCTCCGGCAGCGAGTTCCAGGCACCCACTACCCTCTGTGTAAAAAACTTGCCTCGTACATCTTCTCTAAACCTTGCCCCTCGCACCTTAAACCTATGCCCCCTAGTAATTGACCCCTTTGCCCTGTGAAAAAGCCTCTGACTGTCCACTCTGTCTATGCCCCTCATAATTTTGTAGACCTCTACCTCCGTCGTTCCAGTGAGAACAAACCGAGTTTATTCAACCGCTCCTCACAGCTAATGCCCTCCATATCAGGCAACATCCTGGTAAATCTCTTCTGCACCCTCTCTAAAGCCTCCACATCCTTCTGGTAGTCTGGCTGCCAGAATTTAACACTCCAAGAATTTTATACTCCAAGTGTGGCCCAACTAAGGTCCTATACAGCTGCAACATGACATAACTTGCCAATTCTTATACTCAATGCCCCGGCCAATGAAGGCAAAAAATGCCGTATGCCTTCTTGACTACCTTCTCCGTCTGTGTTGTCCCTTTCAGTGACCCGTGGACCTGTACACCTGTACACCTAGATCTCTCTGACTGTCAATACTCTTGAGGGTTCTACCATTCACTGTATATTTCCTACCTGCATTAGACCTTCCAAAATGCATTACCTCACATTTGTCTGGATTAAACTC
This sequence comes from Scyliorhinus canicula, assembly GCF_902713615.1. NCBI lineage: Eukaryota > Metazoa > Chordata > Chondrichthyes > Carcharhiniformes > Scyliorhinidae > Scyliorhinus > Scyliorhinus canicula. The sequence continues at coordinate 57,398,652 of NC_052152.1, forward strand.
CATCTGCCATCTCTCCGTCCAAGTCTCCAAACGATCTAAATCCTGCTGTATCCTCTGACAGTCCTCATTGCTATCCGCAATTCCACCAACCTTTGTGTCGTCTGCAAACTTACTAATCAGACCAGTTACATTTTCCTCCAAATCATTTATATATACTACGAACAGCAAAGGTTCCAGCACTGATCCCTTCAGAATCAGAAAAGCACCCTTCTATTGCTACTCTCTGCCTTCTATGACCTAGCCAGTTCTGTATCCATCTTGCCAGCTCACCCCTGATCCCGTGTGACTTCACCTTTTGTACCAGTCTGCAATGAGGGACCTTGTCAAAGGCCGTACTGAAGTCCATATAGACAACATCCACTGCCCTACCTGCATCAATTATCTTTGTGATCTCTTTGAAAAACTCTATCAAATTAGTGAGACACGACCTCCCCTTCACAAAACCATGCTGCCTCTCACTAATACATCCATTTGCTTCCAAATGGGAGTAGATCCTGTCTTGAAGAATTCTCTCCAGTAATTTCCCTACCATTGACGTAAGGCCCACCGGCCTGTTGTTTTTACTCGTTTCCAAAATCTGTCGACCTATCTGCTCCTCTATCTCCCGCTGGCTGTTGGGAGGCCTGTAAAACACCCCCAACATTGTGACTGCACCCTTCTTATTCCTGATCTCTACCCATATAGCCTCGCTGCCCTCTGAGGTGTCCTCCCGTAGTATAGTTGTGATATTCTCCCTAACCAGTAGCGCAACTCCGCCACCCCTTTTACATCCCCCTCTATCCCGTCTGAAACATCTAAATCCTGGAACGTTTAGCTACCAATCCTGTCCTTCCCTCAACCAGGTGTCTGTAATGGCAATAACATCATAGTTCCAAGTACTAATCCAAGCTCTAAGTTCATCTGCCTTACCCATTGCAGTGCCAGGTTGTGTAGGGCACAGCAGATGACCACAATGTGTGACACTCTCTGTGGCACCAGGTTCTAGGCACTGGAACCTCATCTTCACCATCTCTATGGTCTGCTCCACCAAAGAGCATGTTGCAGCATGAGCATTATTGTAACTTTTCTCTGTTGCACAAGGTGGCCTCTGCACAGGTGACATCAGCCACCTCCTCATTAAAAGCCCTTTCCCCCAAGAAACCAACCCTGCAGCATCTGTGGACCCTGAAACATGCCGGGGATCTGAGAGCAGCTGAGAATGCATGAATCATGCACACTCCTTGGAAATCGAGCAGGCACTTGGAGTATGTGCTTGGTGTGGTCACAGACCAACTGTACATTCAACATGTGGAAGACCTTGCAGTTCAGATAGTTCACAGCTTGATGCCCTGGAGATCTGAGTGACACATGAGTGCAGTTCATGGCACCCTGCACCTGTGGAAAACCAGAAATTTACGCAAAGCTCATTGCCCTTGAATCCTGATTTGCCTGATTCCAATTGAAATGGATGATATTATGTGCCCTCACGAATATTACGTCTATCATCTCATAGATGCACTTGTGTGAGGAGGCTTGTGAAATCCCACAGAGGTCACCTGTGGAGCCCTGGAAGAGGTCACTTGCGTAACAACTGAGTGCCACTGTAACTTTCAGCGACACTGACAGTGGATGCCCTCCGGAGCCAAATCCTACAAAAGTTGGCAGATGTAACCAACAGATTCCATGGACATGGGTAGTCTTTGGCGGCACTGGTTCTTGGACATCTGCACATATGTTCGGCACCTTCTGTAGACCCAGGGTCTAACGAGGCACCTCTGAATGATGGCTTTCTGGTGTTCATCCTCTGCATGTGGAGCCATTAATACCCAGTCTTTACTTCACATTCTGCTTTGGCATGTTAACATTCCCACTAGCCTTGCCCCACACCAAAGCTTTGGCTACTCTACTGCATCCTGAACCCTCATCTCAAATATCGGCATTGTGCAAAGTTTTACTCCAAGGCCTTGCACTCAACCTTGTCAATGTGCACCTCTGCACACAGCCAAGTGTTAGGAGCACTCTCCTCGGGCAGCGTGCCATTGCTAACTCTCTAAGGGGATACAGTTGTTTGCTTAGTCGAGTAATGATATAGGCAGACCATGGCAGTCATCGATTTTGGAAGTCAGTGCACCAAGAGTTAAATGCTGAGCAGCAATCAGTGGCACTCACACAATTAAGTGGCTTGAGTGAGCAGAATCACATGAGCTATTACACTCCAGGCATGTCAATTGAGTTGCAGCTGAACAGTTTGAACCCCAATGGGGTACTGATTTCCCTTGGCAACATGCCTCCTCCAGAAGCCCCTCTCCCCCAGATTTGAGTGAAACAATCAGACTGTGATGTCTCTCTGCCCCCCCCCCCCCAACCCATCTCTCCCAAAAACACTGCCCAGATGTCCTTTCCCACTAGGACACCCTCTAAACAGCCAATGGCCAGGCTTCCTTAAGGATGGTGCTTTTCACACTTGACAGTCAATCATCTGGTCTCCTCAGTCAAACACCCCCCCCCCGGGAGTGAAACTCCCAGTCTTATCCAATTAGGCCCCCAGTATCCTGGAGTCAAATCCTCAGTCTTACCAGATTGAGTACCCCTGGTACTCTGGTGTCAAATCCCCAGTATTATCCAACTAGGCCCTCGGCACAATGGCGTCAAATCCCTTAACTTCACCCGTGTGGGTCCCTGGTATCCTGGAATCAAACCCCTGGCCTCCCTTTCAGTCTTACCCTGGTCTTCCTTCCAGTCTTACCCTGGTATCCTTCCAGTCTTACCCTAATACCCTTCCAGTCTTATCATGGTCTCCCTTCCAGTCTTACCCCAGTATCCTTTTATTCTCAAACCTGAGTATCTGGCACATCTTTGAGCCTGAATCCATAGAGAAAGTAGACAACCTTGCCAGAGAAAACCATCTCAAGCCTAGAAGGAAGATGTACCAAAACAAAAGCTGAACTTCAAAAAGATTCTAACTAGAAGTCATCTCAGTGCATAATAGATCCTTTATTCTTTTATTTTTATTCATATTTTCTTTACCTCTCAATCACCCTTTTCTCTCTGTGTTGTTTGTCTGTGCATGTGTGTGGAGAGTGGGGGGAGTTAGAAAGGTGAGAGTTCGGAAGAGGAATTAGATAGTTGTATTTTGTTGCCTATTTAATTATAATACTGTACATATTAATGGTTACTTGTTTAGGTTACAAGCCTGGTGACTGCAGTTTATTAGGCTCAGCTAAGTCCTGCGGTATTTAAACATAATGGGCTGGATTCTCCACTCCTGGGTGCAAGGGCTGGATTCTCCGATTTGCGGCTAAGACCAACGCTGGTATGGGAACTGGGCATTTTATATGCCATTGAACCCTCACCGATCCTGGGTCCTGTGAGGAGCTAGCACACGCGCCTTATATAACTCCCAGCTCCCGCACTTCAAAAAAGATTCAAATGGCCGGGTCTGTGGCCGTGCATGCGGATGACGACGAACTGCAGCAGTCAAGCCGTACAACATGGCGCCGGTAGTGTGCCGACCCCACCTGCCAAATACTGCCGCACAGGACAACCCGTGGCAACCTCCTGACCACCCCCCACCAGTCCCCCCAGCCCACATGGAAGTCTCTCCAGCCAGCAGCATGGCTTCTGGCCGACTGTGGCAGCGCTGGATGCATTCCGCAGCAGGCACACAGGGTTCCTGACCGCTGAGACTACACGTCAACCGCGCTGTCGGGAACTCGGCCCATCGGGGATGGAGCAACGGAGAGGCCCTTCCAATGATGCACTGATGCCGTTCCAATGGAACGTGACGCGATGGCACCATTTTGGAGAGGGCACAGGATAGAAAACCGGTGTCAAGCCGGCACCACCCCGATTTGGGCGTCGGAAGGGATTCTCCGCCCGATCGGCAATTATGATATCGGTGTCAGGCAACGGGGAATCCTGCCCTAAGTGTTGATGCTGGGGCAGGATCCCTGGACTTTCACGAGAGCAAAACTGGGACTGAACCTGGACCAATTCAGTGACTGGAGGAGCTAGCACAAGCACCACGTGGAATGCAATCGATTCCGATGACAAACAGTGCGGGATTTGCCGGGTCCCTGATTGATACTCGGGAAGCTGACAAGCTACAGCCACATGTACACATTACAATCCCCAGGCACACTCATCCCAGCCAACAAGATGGCACTGGTTGTGCTGGCGCGCGCCCATACAGCTGAGGGTCACCTGGGGCCAGAAGGCAGCTAGGGGGGTGGCCTGGGCGGACACCTAAGTTCACAGTGGACTGTAAGCAGTGTGTGCAGGTGCATGGCTGCCATTCCGGCTGCGGTAATGGCGTTCTGTGCCTGTCCACCCAAACCCCACAGCCCACCTCCTGGCCACCCTCCGCTACTCCCCCGGCCTTGGCAGAGGTCTCCCGGCTAGCGGCACAATTGTCAGCAAACTATGACAATGCCGGACACTTTCCATACCCCCGCTCCCTCCCTCAGCAACCACGACACCGGTTTCATGATTTTTAAAAGCACAAGTGAACCACGCCGTCGGGAACTCGGTGCATCAGAGGCAGAGAATCGCAGAGGCCCCGGAGAATACCTGGTCAGGCTTGCCAATGATATGCAAACTGTGTGTTCCAGACATGGTGACGGAGAATTGCGATTTGGTGTCAAATCGGCACCCGCCACGATTTTGGTGTCAGAACCTATTCTCCGCCCAATCGTGTTTCCCAATTTTGTCATCGACCAACGGAGAATCCCACCCAACATCTAATTTCACGTATTTACACACGGTCAAGTGGGGCTGGAATTGACCACACACTAACCCAGAGTGTCATGACACAGTGCAGAAGTGCAGCTTCTAATGAACAGCATTGGACTGAAGAAAGAATTAATAAAAGGATTAGTAAATTAGTAAATATTATAGTTCAGACTATAATAGTTTTTGCAAAGGATCAATATTAGGAGAGATTGACAGGCCCTAATACTGACCCGCTGTTCTACTGTTCACAACCTTTCTGCGACTATAGTATGCAGCTGAATTATTAGAAAGATGACTAAAGTCCCTTAGATTTAACAGCACTAACAGCACTCATCCTGTCTGCCAGGGTATGCTGTAACACTCCTTGCAGAGAGGTAAGGCATTGAATCGATACAATTACTTGAACTTTGGGTGCTTTCCGACGAGTTCCTTTCTAAAGACACCAGAAAAAGTTAGGGCTGCTGTATTCAGGAATAAGTGCATTTATGACTGTGACGCATGTCGGAATTTCAGATACATTGGTGCAGTAAGGGTTAAAAGCTTGGCTTCGTGTATATGACTGTTGCAGTAGTGTTTTTAAAATCCTGATTTGCAAGACACTGTGCCTTTTGAAATCCAGAGGTGCAATTAAAGGATCATAACATTTTGGGTTAATGGTTTTTTGTTTATAGTAAGAGGGTTCTCTATGGAGTAGTTAATTGAAGGGATTGGGTGCAAATTAGTCACCGCGTTGCGCCGGTGCAGATCTGGGTACGGAGGATAAATTGTGGGAAAGGCCAGAATCGATTCACCCATCTCGCTCTCCAAGGCGAGTTAATTTGCATTCATTTCAATCTCATTTCAATCTCATTAACGAGATTGAAGTTGAATGTAGCGACCTCCTGGGAATTGGCTGACTCCCCAGCGAGAAATCATGTGGGAGCGGTCAGTATCCCTATTCAAAAACATGAAGCTGGCGCAGTGGCTACTGAGGGAGAGTAAGGAGGTGAGCAGCCATTTCCATTTTCCGGCATGCCGCTCAAGGGCACCACAATTGCAAATCCAGTGTTTGGAGAGGGGGGGGGGGACAGTATGGGGTACCCCTCAGGGGGGGTTGGGCTTGGCCATGGGGCTGATGAAGCATTCCAGTTCAGGGGTTGCCCCTGGACCAGGTCATTTTGAGACAGGTCATCAAGGTGAAGGGGCAGTGGGTCCTCACCTCCCTGGCGCAGGGCAACCTCATTGTCGATGACTGCTTTCGTTTTGGACTACCCCATGATTTCCAAGGACTGTTCCTCATTGGGGGGGGGGTGAGGGCTTGGATCTCTGACAACCCACCACCTATCTTGGCCCTTTCTTGCTTATTATGGGCGATCTTCTCCTGTGGGGACAAAGAGAGGACATTGTGAGATGCATGCTTGATGGATCAGGGGATCTATATCATGTGGCATGTGTGGGTACCGCACCTGGTGCATGCCAGGATGCTCTGAGGAACAAGCACAAAAATCAGATGTGCAGAAGGTGCGAGGTTGATTGGGGGAAAAGCGGTGGTGCGGGATGGTTTTGGGAATGAGGGGTGGCAGGCGGAGCTGATGCCAGGAAAGAGGTGGTAACTTACCTTTCCAGCTCATTGGAGGCCATTGGTCTTCTGACTTTGGACAACAGTTCTCGTTCTCATGCTGGCCTCACTGACAGCCCTTACCACTGCCTTCCAGGTGGCATTGTTGACCCTACTGCTAGTCCTCCAACCCCCGGGGAGACAAGGTGCCCTGCCTCTCATCCACAGCATCGAGAAGCATAGTGAAATCGGCATCCGCAAAGTGAGGAGAAGGTTTGCATGTTGCCATGCTTGTGTGTTTACTGGGAGTGAGTGATGAGAAAGTGCTTAAGAGTAGCTCCTCCTTGTTAGTAGTGAGTTCTGAGGCACAAATTGGGCGAATCAGACGGTGAGGGAGCCAGTAATGTTGGGAATCTTGTGGGGGCTCATTTTTGGCACTAAGTGCCATTTAATACAGGCTGCGAGTTCACAAAACCCCCCACCAAAACCCCCCACCCCCTGCATCCTTAGTCTTCCCAATGGAGAATCCAGCTCCTCCCATGTTGGAAATCTGAAATGAAAACAGAAAATGCTGGAACACCCAGCAGTTAACGCAATATTTGTAGAGAGAGAGAAAATTAGAATTAACATCTCAGATCTTTGTTCAGAACATTCTGAAAAGTGAGTCCAGCAGCATGTGATGTGCAAGGCTACACCACCACCACCTACAAACTTCTCTTCAATTCTGGAACTCCCTCACGAACAGGACTGTGGGTGTAGCTACATTGGATAGACTACAGCAATTTTTGAATGTGATACCACCACCCTCTCGAGGCCAAATAGGGATGGGCAATAAATGCTGGCCTTGTCAGTGATGCCCAAATCTCATAAAGAATAAAAGAAAAAAAATATTTTAAGTGTCCTAACAAGCTGAGAGATTTTGTTTTAACCAAAGTAATCTTTTAAAAAATAAATTTATAGTACCCAATTATTTTTTCCAATTAAGGGACAATTTAGCGTGGCCAATCCACCTAACCTGCAGATCTTTGGGTTGTGGGGGCGAAACCCACGCAGACGTGGGGAGAATGTGCAAACTTCACACGGACAGTGACCTAGGGCCGGGATTTGAACCCGGTTCCTCAGCGCCGTACGCAGCAATGCTAACCACTGTGCCACCGCGCTGCCCCATAACCAAAGTAATCTTAAACAGGCTTTATGCTTTTGCTTACTGGGGTGGGTGACCCAATAACATCCACCACAGGAGGACTAACTACAGGAGATCTGTGGCACAACAATACAACATATATAACTTAATTCATTGTGCGCAATACATTTGGACATCTGCTACTAATATACTAAAGTTATTTCATATAGCCGGCAATTCATCTGAGTATCACTTCAATTTCTGTGACACTGTCCTAGTCATACTTTGTGGATAACATCCCTATGATTACATCTTCTAAGTTAATCTGCGCAATACCAAAGGAAATCTGATAATTTAAAGTAAATGTGCTCGGGTGGGTCAAGCTGCTATAGTTTGACGGGGGAGGTTCAGGTTTGGTGGGGAGGGGAATCAGGTGGGGGGGGGGGGGGGAATTGTCTATTTAATATATATTTGAGTTTTGTATAATGATAACAGCCACCTAGTTTTGTTAAATATTTTTCATTTATTTTTCTGTTATGTAAAAATTCTGGTTGAAAAAAGCTTTAATAAAAACAATTTAAAAAAAGAGGTAAATGTGCTTTGGAAAAATTGTTCATGGGGAACAGTGTGGAAAACTAACTAATTATATAGAATTATTGGATTTGTATATCACCATTCACAAGAAAATGTCTCAGGCGGGATTCTCGTTTCCTGAGACGAAGTGTTGACACCAGCGCAGGATCGGTGGCCTTCCACGACAGCAAAACTGACGCCGTACCTGGACCGATTCAGTGACAGTTGAGGGGCTAGCAGCATCACCACGTGGAACACAATCGATTCCAATGAGAAATGGTGCAGGATTCGCCAGATTCACAATTGATACTCAGGAGGCTGAAAAGCTGCAGCCGCATATACACACTTCACTCCGCACACACACCATCCCAGCCAACAAAATGTCTGCAAGACGTGCAACCCCAGGATTTATAGACGCTGAGCTGGTGACCCTGCCGGAGGCGGTGGGGGAGGGGCGGGCCACCCCGTGCCCTGGCCTGGGAAGGAGGCTGCTCGCCGCTGCCATTTGCTGTGCCTGGGTGCAGGTGGCAGAGGCAGTCAGTGCCACCAGCAACAACATCCAGACCGGCCAGCAGTGTCATAAAAAACTGTGCAACCTCCTCAGAGCGGCCAGGGTGAGAAGGGAACACTGTGCCACTGGCACTAATCCCCTGTCCCACACATCTGTAAACCACCCCCCCCCCCCCTTAAATATATATTTAAAAACTATTGATGTCATTAGATGCACTGCGACAGAAAAAACCTTTTCACATTTCTGCATTTTCACAGTGCCTTGGCCGACATTGACAAAGTGGAAGATACTGTCTAGTTCGTGACTAGTTAAGATCTACCATCTCAAATGAATAAATGCATTGTTGTGCTGCAGTTAGGAGGGAACCTAGGATTCTGTCATTGTTTGCATAGAGGGAACTACAATAAGAAGATCCAAAAGGCTAGGTTCAGTTTCACTGTGTAAGAGGTGTTCTTTTGGAATTCTTTGAGTGTGATCAGAAAATTCAGAATATTCCGTTCTCCCCGGCAACACAACTTATATTAACATTCGCCAGAAGAGTTTGGATGGATCTCAGTTGATTCCAAGAACACATGATTAACTTCGTACTGATGCCAAATGATGTTAGTTTGTGTTATAGACAATCTGGAAAGGATCAGTTAATGATATTTTTTTTTTACACTAGTTACAGTTTAACTGAGTTTTTAAATATGGGGTGGAAATTTGAGTACTCCGTTTCCAGACGCAGATATCATTATTCAATTATTGAATGTTCAGTCCAGTGTTGAAGCAAACAGTATGTAAACTCTGTGCTGCTTTCTCAATTGAATGATTTCAATGTGCAGCTGAGCATGACCTGCACTGCTTGTTACATTCTAGTGCGTTGCATGATTGAGTCAGTGCACCAAAGAACGTCTAGTTCATGACGAGTTAAGATTTATTAAATTACAATAATGTGGGTAGAAAACTATACTACTAACTGTTGACAACTAGAATACGAGAGCGAAGACAAAACACGACTATCCATGACAACTCCTCATCCAGACTCCTGAGGTTGAAGTGTCACATGGTGAGTTCTACTGTCACCTGCTGGTTGGAGGTCTAACGTATTAACATACAGAATTGCTTATGCATATCATTACGCTGCTGACTGGATATATGCTGAAACGAAATCCAGCAACATGTAACGTATGTTTCAGCTCGCCAACATATCTTAAAGGCAGCCTGTCCCTCTTAAAGGGGAGCTACACTCATTATATAGAAGCTGTTGTTGACTGTCTGTGGAGGAAGGTCTCCAAGCAGAAGCATCTCAACAGAGCAAATGTCTAGGGAGAAGACACCAGGTTATCCAATGTGGCGATGGAGATATTAGTACAGGGGGAGGGTTGAGCCATTTTGCCATGTTGTCATGTTTTCATGATTCTATCCTGTTTCTCACTTGGTCTCTGTTGGGGCGATATGAGTATCTAGTTCTGTCTAATGATTGTATGAAGCCACTTGTGAAGGCATTCTTCAGTACCATTCTGTGCTCATGTGGGTTCAGCATTTCTGTTTTTTTCCCCCTTCCTTGCTTATGGTGGTGTATTATTTTGGAATTTTGTTGCGTGATTTAAAAAAATGTAAAATCTTAATAAACATATTTATAAAATAAAATGCATATGAATACATGCTCAGCTGTCAGTGAATCAGAGAGGATTTTAACTGAACCTGCCTGACCTAAGTAGACAGAGTGTGCGTCAAATTAATTGACCAGATGCTTCTGGCACACACAAGGCACACCCGGGTTAGTACCTAGTCAGTCAGGGAATGTGGCTTCAGTAGTGCCAGCACCAACAGGATTATGCAGCTTAATTTTGTGGCTGGAAGTTCTTGGATAGTTCGCTGTATAACCTGCTCTTTATTAATAATAGAATTTCACTGGTATCCTAATACTGGTGAATGGAGATCTGCACGTAACATTAGTACCCTACATTTTCTTTTTTTTAAATCTTTTTATTGGCTTTTTTCATATCTATAAACAGTTGTATATACACCTCACATTTTTCTTGCCCGTGCTAATTTCCTTTGTTGTACGGGGAGGTTTATTTTGTCCTTCGTTTAACTGACCCTATGTACATTGTACCCGATATTTTCCTAGTTTTCCAGTAATGTGGATGGAGTAAATGATATAACTGTGTTGCCTATTCATACCATTCTCAAAGCAACTGGTGCATTCCGATGCAATGTGGAAGCAAAAGTCATGCTTACTGGAAGCAGAAAAAAATACTAATGCTCCAGTGGAAAAATAAACAAATATAGTGAGGCAAGGGCAGCTAACAGTGCAGTGACATTGATTTATGTAAATCTGGTGAGAGTGTGATCAACTGTGGATGAAATGTAAACCTGGTCTGTTTTGCTTTGGGGTTAATTCCACTGTCCGCTTTTTCTAGGACCTATTAACACATTTGCACAAATTCTTATTTGATTACTTCTTTTAAAAGAAATGGATTAGCATTGCTTTAAATTATCCAGACAGATTGTGCAAAGAGATAAGGCTTATCCAAAAATAACAAAAACCGAATTAAAGCAATTTGTACAGTTTTGCCTTTTTACATCCTCCAGTTCATATGGTCACATGGTGGCGCTGTTGATCCTGGAGGCAGTCTCCCTAAATCGGAAAAAGACATACACAAGTACTTAACCATTTCAGCATTGAATGGCTTTTTCAGTTCCAGGATAGTTTGCAAAAATAATTTTTGTACCAGTATGTAATGCCAAATACAGTAAGGAAAAAGTGAAGAAACCTACAGTGATGGAACCATCAATTCACTAGACACGTGCTTTAAGATATGAACAGTGGTTTTAATCTACTTACAACAGAGCCAGCCTGTTCCGCGTTGAACTCTCGATGAACTGAACGACTGGCTCTGAGCATTGGTATTTATACAGCAGTCCAGGGGGAGGAGTCATTGGCAGAGCCAAGGTGGAGCCCTGTACAAACTCCTAAGCATTCCCAGCGCTACTCCACCTAGTAGTCGGGCAACGCAACTGCGCTTACAAATGCATGGTCTCATGTATATACAATACAGTGTGAATTACGGAGTTACATTCACCACATTCACCCCATACAAAAAAAATCAAGTCCGGCGGGGGTGGTGGTTCATAAATTGAGTCTGTCCGGTGGTCAGACTGTCCGCTGCGATCTGCGGAGCACCGGGGTTGCAGCCTCTTGCGGTGGCTGGGCGGGTGTTGTGGGTTGGGGTACGATGGCGGACTCCAGGGAAGATCTCGTCCAAGCTCCATACCCGTCTGGTTCGACTGGGGACTGAAGGCGCTGGGGGTTAGCCGGTGCGGGCACGCGGAACAGGTGGAGCGAGTCAGTGGGCTCGGGAGCGCGAGTGGGCGGCGGGGTTGCGCGGAACCGATGCAGCGAGCTAGTGGGCTCGGGAGCCCGAGGGGGCGGCAGGATGGGGTTTAGGGTGAGGGATGCATCTGTAGTGATAGAGGGGATGCTGGACCCAGTGGGTGCAAGGTCCCGGAGGGATACGGTGTCCTGGCAGCCGTCGGGGAACTCAACGAAGGCGTACTGGGGGTTGGAGTGAAGCAGGCGCACCTTCTCAACAAGGGGGTCGGTTTTGTGCGACCTGACGTGCTTCCTCAGGAGTACAGGGCCCGGTGTCTTCAGCCCTGACGGGAGTGAGACCCCCGTGGTGGTGCCCCTGGAAAAAATGAAGAGCCTCTCGTGAGGGTCTGATTGGTCGCTGTGCTTAAGAGGGACCTAATAGCGTGGAGCGCATCTGGGAGGACTTCCTGCCAATGGGAGACTTGGAGCTTCCTGGACCTGAGGGTCAGTAGGACGGTCTTCCAGACCGTCGCATTCTCCCTCTCCACCTGCCCGTTCCCCCGGGGTTGTAGCTGGTAGTCCTGCTCGAGGCGATGCCCTTGTCGAGCAGGTACTGACGCAGCTCGTCACTCATGAAGGACACACCCCGGTCGCTGTGCAAGTAGCTGGGGAAACCAAACAGGGTGAAGATACTATGCAGGGCCCTAATGACTGTGTGGGAGGTCATGTCGGGGCACGGAATAGCAAATGGGAAGCGGGAGAACTCATCTATGACGTTTAAGAAGTAAACGTTCCTGTTAGTTGAGGGGAGCAGCCCTTTGAAATCAATCGCGAGGCGTTCAAAGGGCCTAGAAGCCTTGACCAGGTGGGCCCTGTCTGGTCTAAAAAAGTGCGGTTTGCACTCCGCACAGATCGGGCAGTCTCCGGTGACGGCTTTTACCTCCTCAGTGGAGAAAGGCAGATTTTGGGCTTTGATGTAGTGGGCGAGCCGGGTGACCCCCAGGTGGCAGAGGTCGTTGTGGATGATTTTCAGGCGGTCAATCTGCGCGCTGGCGCACGTCCCACGGGATAGGGCGTCTGGGGGCTCGTTGAGCTTCCCCGGTCGATACTTAATATCGTAGCTATAGGTGGAGAGTTCGATCCTCCACCGCAGGATTTTATCGTTTTTAATCTTGCCCCTTTGCGAGTTGTCAAACATGAAGGCAACCGATCTTTGGTCGGGGATGAGGGTGAACCTCCTACCTGCGAGGTAGTGCCTCCAGTGACAAATAGCCTCCACAATGGCTTGTGCTTCTTTTTTGACTGCCTAGTGTCAGAGTTCCGAAGCGGAGAGAGAATCAGGCAGGGAGAAGAATGCGACTGGTCTTCCTGCCTGATTTAAAGTGGCTGCAAGAGCTACCTCTGAGGCGTCGCTCTCAACCTGAAAGGGGGTGGATTCATCCACCGCCCGCGTGGCCGCTTTGGCGATGTCCTCCTTGATGCAGTTGAAGGCCTGGCGCGCCTCAGCTGACAGGGGAAATAGTGTGGCCTTAAAGAGTGGGCGGGCTTTGTCCGCATATTGAGGGACGATCTGGTTAACCATGTCTGCAATCCTGGGGAGGGGGTACGCGTCGAGGAGTGTAAACCTATTAATGGTCTGACTATAGTCTACGACCATGCGGAATTTTTCCCCGGTCTTGACGACCACCACCTGAGCTCTCCAGGGGCTGTTGCTGGCCTCTACAATCCCCTCACTGAGGAGCCTTCGGACCTCCGACCGGATGAACAACCTATCCTGCAGGCTGTACCGCCTGCTGCGAGTGGCTACAGGTTTACAGTCCGGGGTGAGGTTGGCAAAGAGAGGAGGGGGGGAGATTCGCAACGTGGCTAGGCTGCAGATAGTGAGTGGGGGTAGGGGTCCACCGAAATTGAGGGTGAGACTCTTGAGATTACACTGGAAATCAAGGCCTAATAAGAGTGGGGCGCAGAGTTCAGGCAGGACATAGAGCTGGAATTTGGCATAGCTAGCGCCTTGGATTGTGAGTGTCGCGGCGGTGCGCCCTTGGATCTGGACAGAGTGGGAGCCCGAAGTGAGGGGGATAGTTTGCCGCGCGGGGAAAACGGGGAGCGAACAGCGTCTTACCAGATCTGGGTGTATGAAGCTCTCAGTGCTCCCGGAGTCGAAAAGGCATGGCGTGCTGTACCCGTTAATTTGGACCGTCGCCATCGGGTTTCGCAGATGCTTCGGGCGCGATTGGTCCAGAGTGACTGCGCTGAGTTGCGGGTCGTCGGCGGCTCGATCAGCTGTGCTGGAGTGGCCCCGTGATGACTGCCCTCTGAGTTCGTAGTCGTCGAGGTGAGTTTCAGAGTTTGAAGGGGATGGATCCCAATATGGCCACCCCCATGAGTCGCACATGGCCGGCCGCATGGAGGAGGATTGCCAAGATGGCTGCCCCCATGAGTCGCACATGGCCGGCCGCATGGAGGAGGATTTCCAAGATGGCCGCCCCCATGAGTCGCACATGTCGGGTGGGGGCGGAGTCGGCATACAGGCTGCAGCATTTCGAGGCCTGCGGGCCTGTGAATTCAGAGAACGAGTGCTTTGAGCTGTGAGAGGGTTAGAGGCTGGGGCTTTCTTCGCCAGACACACTCTGGCATAAGTCCTTTTCGCCCGCAGCTGCTGCAGGTCATGTTGCGGGCCGGGCAGTGCTTCCGCGAGTGCTGATTCTGGCCGCAAAAGTGGCAGGCTGGGGCAGCATTGTGGCTGGGCGGCTGCGTGGCGCAGGCCAGGGGGAGTCGCTGGTCGGGGGCCCATGACGGGGTCGCGGGGTCCGCGGGGAACGAGGTGAGGCTGCAGAAGGAGACCTCCATAGTGGCAGCAAGTTCAACAGTCGCTTCAAGATTTAGGGCCCCCTTTTCCAGCAGTCGTTGGTGCACGTAATTTGACCTAAGGCCCCCAACAAAGGCATCGCGTACAGCAAGTTCTCTATGTTCTGCCGCGGTAACCGGCTGGTAATTACAGTCACTAGATAAAGTTTTAAGCTCTCTCAGGAATTCTGCGAGCGATTCCGTAGGCCGCTGGCGGCGAGTAGTAAACACATATCGCGCATAGACCTCATTTACAGGCCTTACATACATTTTGTCGAGTAGCGCTAGGGCTTCAGTATACGAACCGGCGCAGTTTAGTTGAGTAGAGATTCTGTGGCCCACCCTCGCGTGCAGTAGGCTCAGTTTCTACTCCTCTGTTGTTTCGGCTGTGCTTGCTTCCGCCAGGTAGGCTTTAAAACACCGCAGCCAATGAGTAAAAATGTCTTTTGCCTCTGTATCCTGTGGGTCGAGTTCCAGTCGCTCAGGCTTGAGGGCTGATTCCATGATTGATCCTGACTGTTTCTTAAGTAGATTAAATTGATGGAAACATCAATTCACTAGACACGTGCTTTAAGATATGAAAAGTGGTTTTAATCTACTTACAACAGAGCCAGCCTGTTCCGCGGTGAACTCTCGATGAACTGAACGACTGGCTCTGAGCATTGGTATTTATACAGCAGTCCAGGGGGAGGAGTCGTGGGCGAAGCCAAGGGGGGAGCCCTGTACAAACTCCTAAGCATTCCCAGCGCTACTCCCCCTAGTTGTCGGGCAATGCAACTACGCTTACAAATGCATGGTCTCATGTATATACAATAGAGTGTGAATTACGGAGTTACATTCACCACATACAGAACAACCATTTAAAAAAAATAGCTGCTGCAAATTCCAATAAATAAGCCATTTCACCATGCAATTTTAACAAGCAGGGCATGAATATCAATTGTTACATTATATTTGTTCCATATTTTTTCTGTTCTCAGTAGTTTGCTTTTCATCATGCATTTTCTTCTCTCAGAGATTTCAGCCAGATAACTGTTGTGTTCTCAAGGATCAGACACAAATGACCTAACCACTAGGAGGTATATTGTTTTTCTCCTTTCCTTTAGAGAGTGTGCCTGATTACCAACATTTCTCCCCGATTCCCATGATATTATTCCGAATTGCAGAGAGCACAACCTGTCATTCCTTTGTGACGTTAGGCTGCTCCATCATGGGACACTCCTTAATTCTTTGATTAAAAAGTTGAATATGCAGTTTTGTATTTATTGAATCAATTAAATGGAAGTAAATAAAATTAACATTAAGATCATTAAAAGTACTGGGGGAAAACTCTTAGAGATTTCAAGTTCATATGGTATTTTTAACAACTCAGTGCAACACAATACCTCACATTATATATTGATTTTGATTTGATTTATTATTGTCACATGTATTAGTATATAGTGAAAAGTATTGTTTCTTGCATGCTGTACAAACAATACATACCGTACATAGGGAAGGAAGGAGAAACTGCAGAATATAATGTTACGTTATAGCAAGGTGTAGAGAAAAAATCAACTTAATGTGAGGTAGGTCCATTCAAAAGTTTGATGGCAGTAGGGAAGAAGCTGTTCTTAGGTCGGTTGGTACGTGACCTCAAACTTGGTATCTTTTTCCTGATGGAAGAAGGTGGAAGAGAGTATATCCGGGGTGCGTGAGGTCCTTAATTATGCTGGCTGTCTTTCCGAGGCAGCGGGAATTGTAGACAGACTCGATGGATGGGAGGCTGGTTTGCGTGATGGATTGGGTTACATTCAGAACCTTTTGTAATTTCCTGCGGTCTTGGGCAGAGCATGATCCATACCAAACTGTGATACAACCAGAAAAAATGCTTTCTATGGTGCATCTGCAGAAGTTGGTGAGGGTCGTAGCTGACATGCCAAATTTCCTTAGTCTTCTGAGAAAATAGAGTCGTTGATGGGCTTTCTTAACTATAGTGTCGGCATGGGGGACCAGGACAGGTTGTTGGTAATCTGGACACCTAAAAACTTGAAGCTCGCGACACTTTCTAGTTCGTTCCCATTGATGTAGACAGGGGCATGTTCTCCACTACGCTTCCTGAAGTCAATGACAATCTCCTTCATTTTGTTGACATTGATTATTGTCATCGCACCAGTTCACCAGATTCTCTATCTCATTCCTGTACCCTGTCTCGTCATTGTTTGAAATCCGGCCCACTACGGTGGTGTCATCAGCAAATTTGAAAATTGAGTTGGAGGGGTATTTTGGCCACACAGTCATAGGTGTATAAGGAGTATCGTAGGGGGCTGAGGACACAGCCTTGTGGTGCACCTGTGCTGAGGATAATCATGGAGGAAGTGTTGTTGCCTATCTTTACTGATTGTGGCCTGTGGGTTAGAAATTTCAGGATCCAGTCGCAGAGGGAGGAGCCGAGGCCAAGGCCATGGAGTTTGGAGATGGGTTTCGTAGGAATAATGGTGTTGAAGTCTGAGCTGTAGTCGATAAATATGAGTCTGACATAGGTGTCTTTGTTA
Organism: Scyliorhinus canicula; assembly: GCF_902713615.1. NCBI lineage: Eukaryota > Metazoa > Chordata > Chondrichthyes > Carcharhiniformes > Scyliorhinidae > Scyliorhinus > Scyliorhinus canicula. The sequence goes on from NC_052152.1 coordinate 57,415,788, forward strand.
TCTAGGTGTTCCAGGGTAGAGTGCAGGGCCATGGAGATGGCGTCTGCTGTGGACCTGTTGCAGTGATAGGCGAGCTATAGTGGATCAAGGTAATCTGGGAGGCTGGAGTTGATTCGTGCCATGACTAACCTTTCGAAGCACTCCATGATGATGGATGTCAGAGCCACTGGACTAGCAGAGGGCAACAGAGCAGAGCTACTGATCAGCTGTTCTGGGGGAATTTGCATACGTGCAGTGGGGTCAGCCTAAGTTGAAGGGGAACCGGAGAAGGAGACCCAAGGAGTTTGAGTGAAGACAAGCATCCAGCAGAGGGCAACAGAGCAGAGCTACTGATCAGCTGTTCTGGGGGAATTTGCATACGTGCAGTGCGGTCAGCCTAAGTTGAAGGGGAACCGGAGAAGGAGACCCAAGGAGTTTGAGTGAAGACAAGCATCCAGCAGAGGGCAACAGAGCAGAGCTACTGATCAGCTGTTCTGGGGGAATTTGCATACGTGCAGTGCGGTCAGCCTAAGTTGAAGGGGAACCGGAGAAGGAGACCCAAGGAGTTTGAGTGAAGACAAGCATCCAGCAGAGGGCAACAGAGCAGAGCTACTGATCAGCTGTTCTGGGGGAATTTGCATACGTGCAGTGCGGTCAGCCTAAGTTGAAGGGGAACCGGAGAAGGAGACCCAAGGAGTTTGAGTGAAGACAAGCATCCAGCAGAGGGCAACAGAGCAGAGCTACTGATCAGCTGTTCTGGGGGAATTTGCATACGTGCAGTGGGGTCAGCCTAAGTTGAAGGGGAACCGGAGAAGGAGACCCAAGGAGTTTGAGTGAAGACAAGCATCCAGCAGAGGGCAACAGAGCAGAGCTACTGATCAGCTGGTCTGGGGGAATTTGCATACGTGCAGTGCGGTCAGCCTAAGTTGAAGGGGAACCGGAGAAGGAGACCCAAGGAGTTTGAGTGAAGACAAGCATCCAGCAGAGGGCAACAGAGCAGAGCTACTGATCAGCTGGTCTGGGGGAATTTGCATACGTGCAGTGCGGTCAGCCTAAGTTGAAGGGGAACCGGAGAAGGAGACCCAAGGAGTTTGAGTGAAGACAAGCATCCAGCAGAGGGCAACAGAGCAGAGCTACTGATCAGCTGGTCTGGGGGAATTTGCATACGTGCAGTGCGGTCAGCCTAAGTTGAAGGGGAACCGGAGAAGGAGACCCAAGGAGTTTGAGTGAAGACAAGCATCCAGCAGAGGGCAACAGAGCAGAGCTACTGATCAGCTGTTCTGGGGGAATTTGCATACGTGCAGTGCGGTCAGCCTAAGTTGAAGGTGGTTTGTGGAGGGGCTGTTGGCAAGTGACAGTTAAACCCGAAACACTTTGTGAGTGTTTCCCACCCTACCTCCTCCTCTAACCAACCCCCCCACCCCACGGTGGTTGGGAAGCGGGAGCAGGGGCCTGTCGTGAAGGTGAGTGAGTGCCTTTAAATTTGCTTAACTTTCAGCGGGAGCAGGGTTTGAGGTAATATCAGGTAAGCTCTTCCTTTCTTTTTCTTTTTCTTGTTTTTTTAAAATCTAGAGGTGATGTCAGGGAAGGCAGTACAATGCTCCTCCTGCAGAATGTTTGAGGTGAGGGATGCCGTCAGTGTCCCTGCTGATTTCATCTGTGGGAAGTGCACCCAACTCCAGCTCCTCAAAAACCGTGTTAGGGACCTGGAGCTTGAGCTGGATGAACTTCGGATCATTCGGGAGGCAGAGGGGGTCATAGATAGGAGCTTCAGGGAAGTAGTTACACCAAAGACTGGAGATAGATGGGTAAATGTAAGAGGGACTGGGAAGAAGCAGTCAGTGCAGGGACCCCCTGCGGTTGTTCCCCTGAGTAACAAGTATACCGTTTTGGATACTTGTGGGGGGGACGACTTACCAGGGGTAAGCCATGGGGTACGAGCCTCTGGCACGGAGTCTGTCCCTGTTGCTCAGAAGGGAAGGGGGGAAAGGAGTAGAACGTTAGTAATTGGGGACTCAATAGTCAGGGGCACAGATAGGAGATTTTGTGGGAGCGAGAGAGACTCACGTTTGGTATGTTGCCTCCCAGGTGCAAGGGTAAGTGATGTCTCAGATCGTGTTTTCCAGGTCCTTAAGGGGGAGGGGGAGCAGCCCCAAGTCGTAGTCCACATTGGCACTAACGACATAGGTAGGAAAGGGGACAAGGATGTCAGGCAGGCCTTTAGGGAGCTAGGATGGAAGCTCAGAGCGAGAACAAACAGAGTTGTTATCTCTGGGTTGTTGCCCGTGCCACGTGATAGTGAGATGAGGAATAGGGAGAGAGAGCAATTAAACACGTGGCTACAGGGATGATGCAGGCGGGAGGGATTCAGATTTCTGGATAACTGGGGCTCTTTCTGGGGAAGGTGGGACCTCTATAGACAGGATGGTCTACATCTGAACCTGAGGGGCACCAATATCCTGGGGGGGAGATTTGTTAGTGCTCTTTGGGGGGGGTTTAAATTAATTCAGCAGGGGCATGGGAACCTGGAGTGTAGTTTTGGGGTACGGGAGATTGAGAGTATAGAGGTCAGGAGCACAGATTTGACTTCGCAGGACGGTGCCAGTGTTCAGGTAGGTGGTTTGAAGTGTGTCTACTTCAATGCCAGGAGTATACGAAATAAGGTAGGGGAACTGGCAGCATGGGTTGGTACCTGGGACTTCGACGTTGTGGCCATTTCAGAGACATGGATAGAACAGGGACAGGAATGGTTGTTGCAGGTTCCAAGGTTTAGGTGTTTTAGTAAGCTCAGAGAAGGGGGCAAAAGAGGGGGAGGTGTGGCGCTGCTAGTCAAGGACAGTATTACGGTGGCGGAAAGGATGCTAGATGGGGACTCTTCTTCTGAGGTAGTATGGGCTGAGGTTAGAAACAGGAAAGGAGAGGTCACCCTGTTGGGAGTTTTCTATAGGCCACCTAATAGTTCTAGGGATGTAGAGGAAAGGATGGCGAAGATGATTCTGGAAAAGAGCGAAAGTAACAGGGTAGTTGTTATGGGAGACTTTAACTTTCCAAATATTGACTGGAAAAGATATAGTTCGAGTACATTAGATGGGTCGTTCTTTGTACAATGTGTGCAGGAGGGTTTCCTGACACAATATGTTGACAGGCCAACAAGAGGCGAGGCCACATTGGATTTGGTTTTGGGTAATGAACCAAGCCAGGTGTTAGATCTGGAGGTAGGTGAGCACTTTGGAAACAGTGACCACAATTTGGTGACCTTTACGTTAGTGATGGAAAGGGATAAGTATACCCCGCAGGGCAAGAGTTATAGCTGGGGGAAGGGCAATTATGATGCCATTAGACATGACTTAGGATGTGTTGGTTGGAGAAGTAGGCTGCAAGGGTTGGGCACACTGGATATGTGGAGCTTGTTCAAGGAACAGCTATTGCATGTTCTTGATAAGTACGTACCAGTCAGGCAGGGAGGAAGGGGTCGAGCGAGGGAACCGTGGTTTACCAAAGAAGTGGAATCACTTGTTAAGAGGAAGAAGGAGGCCTATGTGAAGATGAGGCGTGAAGTTTCAGTTGGGGCGCTTGATAGTTACAAGGAAGCGAGGAAGGATCTAAAGAGAGAGCTGAGACGAGCAAGGCGGGGACATGAGAAGTCTTTGGCAGGTAGGATCAAGGAAAACCCAAAAGCTTTCTATAGGTATGTCAGGAATAAAAGAATGACTAGGGTAAGAGTAGGGCCAGTCAAGGACAGTGGTGGGAAGTTGTGTGTGGAGGCTGAGGAGATAAGCGAGATACTAAATGAATACTTTTCGTCAGTATTCACTCAAGAAAAAGATAATATTGTGGAGGAGAATGCTGAGACCCAGGCTATTAGAATAGATGGCATTGAGGTGCGTAGGGAAGAAGTGTTGGCAATTCTGGACAAGGTGAAAATAGATAAGTCCCCGGGGCCGGATGGGATTTATCCTAGGATTCTCTGGGAAGCCAGGGAAGAGATTGCTGAGCCTTTGGCTTTGATTTTTAGGTCATCATTGGCTACAGGAATAGTACCAGAGGACTGGAGGATAGCAAATGTGGTCCCTTTGTTCAAGAAGGGGAGTAGAGATAACCCCGGTAACTATAGGCCGGTGAGCCTAACGTCTGTGGTGGGTAAGGTCTTGGAGAGGATTATAAAAGATACGATTTATAATCATCTAGATAGGAATAATATGATTAGGGATAGTCAGCATGGTTTTGTGAAGGGTAGCTCATGCCTCACAAACCTTATCGAGTTCTTTGAGAAGGTGACTGAACAGGTAGACAAGGGTAGAGCAATTGATGTGGTGTATATGGATTTCAGTAAAGCGTTTGATAAGGTTCCCCACGGTCGGCTATTGCAGAAAATACGGAGGCTGGGGATTGAGGGTGATTTAGAGATGTGGATCAGAAATTGGCTAGTTGAAAGAAGACAGAGAGTGGTAGTTGATGGGAAATGTTCAGAATGGAGTTCAGTTACGAGTGGCGTACCACAAGGATCTGTTCTGGGGCCGTTGCTGTTTGTCATTTTTATAAATGACCTAGAGGAGGGAGCAGAAGGATGGGTGAGTAAATTTGCAGACGACACTAAAGTCGGTGGAGTTGTAGACAGTGCGGAAGGATGTTGCAGGTTACAGAGGGACATAGATAAGCTGCAGACCTGGGCTGAGAGGTGGCAAATGGAGTTTAATGTGGAGAAGTGTGAGGTGATTCACTTTGGAAAGAATAACAGGAATGCGGAATATTTGGCTAATGGTAAAATTCTTGGTAGTGTGGATGAGCAGAGGGATCTCGGTGTCCATGTACATAGATCCCTGAAAGTTGCCACCCAGGTTGATAGGGTTGTGAAGAAGGCCTATGGTGTGTTCGCCTTTATTGGTAGAGGGATTGAGTTCCGGAGCCATGAGGTCATGTTGCAGTTGTACAAAACTCTAGTACGGCCGCATTTGGAGTATTGCGTACAGTTCTGGTCGCCTCATTATAGGAAGGACGTGGAAGCTTTGGAACGGGTGCAGAGGAGATTTACCAGGATGTTGCCTGGTATGGAGGGAAAATCTTATGAGGAAAGGCTGATGGACTTGAGGTTGTTTTCGTTAGAGAGAAGAAGGTTAAGAGGTGACTTAATAGAGGCATACAAAATGATCAGAGGGTTAGATAGGGTGGACAGCGAGAGCCTTCTCCCGCGGATGGAGGTGGCTAGCACGAGGGGACATAGCCTTAAATTGAGGGGTAATAGATATAGGACAGAGGTCAGAGGTAGGTTTTTTACGCAAAGAGTGGTGAGGCCGTGGAATGCCCTACCTGCAACAGTAGTGAACTCGCCAACATTGAGGGCATTTAAAAATTTATTGGATAAGCATATGGATGATAAGGGCATAGTGTAGGTTAGATGGCCTTTAGTTTTTTTTCCATGTCGGTGCAACATCGAGGGCCGAAGGGCCTGTACTGCGCTGTATCGTTCTATGTTCTATGTTCTATGGACGATAGTTAATGAGGCACGCTGCTTGGCCTTTTTTGGTACAGGGATGATGGTCGTCTTCATGAAGCAGATAGGGACCTCAGATCTTTGTAAAGAGAGGTTGAAGATGTCTGCGAATATCCACGGCAACTGATCCGCGCAAGACCTGAGTGCTTGTCCGGGTACCCCATCCGGGCCAGTGGCTTTCCGAGGGTTGACTGAAGGTTCTGAGGGATTCTGAGGCTTTGAGAAGGCTGTTCTGGTGTCTGCAATGGTGATCTCAGATACAAGTCATCCGAGGCTTCTGGGGTGGAGGGCTCGCTCTCGCTGACCTCTTGTTCAAAGCGTGAATAGAACGTGTTGAGCTCATCAGGGAGGGGTGCATTGGAGCTGGTGATTTTACATGCCTTCATCTTGTGGCCTGTTATGTCTTGCAGACCTTGCCATAGACGGCGGGGATCTGTGTGGCTAGCCTGGGACTCGAGTTTGGTCCGGTACTGCTTTTGGCATCTTTGATGGATTTCTTTAGATCATATCTGGCTTTCTTGTAGAGGTCAGGGTCGCCTGACTTGAACGCCTCAGACCTAGACTTCAGCAAGCAGTGGATATCCCTGTTCACCCAGGGTTTCCGGTTGGAAACACGCGGATTTGTTTCTTTGGCACACAGTCTTCTACACACTTACTAATGAAGTTAGTTACTGTCGTGGTGTACTCGTTCAGGCTGGTCGCAGAGTTTTAAGTACTATAAAAATACTTTTTTTTAAAATACTGACCAGTCCACTGACTCTAAGCAGTCCTGTAACAGATCAGACCAACAATGCACAACTTTCTTTGATGGATTCTCCTGCTTCAGTTTATAAGCCGGGAGCAGGAGCACAGCCTTGTGGTCAGATTAGGCAAAGTGTGGGCGGGCGATAGAGCGGTAGGCATGTTTGATATTTGTATAGCAGTGGTCCAGGATGTTTTGGTCTCTGGTGGAACAGGTGACATGTTGATGGTAACTTGGTAGTACGCTCTTGAGCTTGGCCTGATTGAAGTCCCCAGCTACAATGAACAAGGCCTTGGGATGTTTCGTTTCAAGGCTATTTGTGGGTGGTGAATATTTTGTCCAGTGCGATTTTCACGTTCGCATGGGGTGGGATGTAAACTGCCATCAGGATAATGGAGCAGAACTCCCACAGAAGGTAGTATAACATTACTGCCACAAATATAAATTATAATATATAACAATTTCTACATTCCAAGTGGGAGGAAGAGGTGGGGGAGGTTATGGAGGATGGTCCGTGGTGTGAGGTGCTCTGGAAGGTAAATGCCTCAACCTCGTGTGCGATGTTGGGGTTGGTGCAGTTGAAGGTGGTATATAGGGCGCACCTCATGAGTGCGAGGATGAGCTGACTCTTTGAGGAGGTGGAGGATGCGTGTAAGCACTGTGGGAGGAGCCACGCAAACCATGTTCACATGTTTATGTCCGGCCCAAAACTGGAGGGGTATTGGAGGGAAGTTTTTAAGTTTATCTCGGTGGTGGTACATGAGAAGTTCAAACCAGGGCCCTGAGAAGCCATTTTCGGCATGTCGGACCAGCAGGGGTAGATGTCATAGCTTTTGCCTTGCTGATTGTCTGAAGGTGGGTCCTGCTGGGATTGAGATCAGCTTCTCTGCCCTGTGCCTCGGCTTGGCGGGGTACCTGCTGGAATTTTTGACGCTCGAGCAGGTGAAGTTTGAGTTGAGGGGCAGGATGGGAGGGTTTTACAATTAATGGCCTTTGTTTATTTTGCACTTTCAATAATTGGATGCCACCAAACATTATGGGGAGTGGGGGTTCTCGGGGGTGGGGGGAGGAGAGTATCACAACCTGGATAATCAGTTGACAAATTTTCAACCGACTAACCTAACAGTTGCTTTGGTACCTAGAGGAGGCCTTTACTATCTGGCAAAATGGCTCAAAATGATTGTTTTTCTGACAGCATATTCAAAGTAATAGAATCCATTGGAAATGATCAGTTAACCCTGACTGAGGAAATTATTATTTACTATGCAAATACATCACATGATAGTCTCATCTTATATATCTCATAAACAACAAGACAATATGCTGGTTTGGCAGTTGAATAGATTTTTGACATAAAGGCTCAAAATCAATTGTTTATGTGGTTCAGCATGTCAAAAGCTGCAGAGAGGCCCGGATGTATAATACACCATGCTCCGTCACATAGAATGGTGTTTGTAACTTTGAGTAAGGCCATTTAGGTGTTGTGACGGGCATAAACTTGATTGGAGCAACTGAATCAGCAAGTTACAGAAAAATGGACATGGACTTTATGGAGGAAATGGGGATTGGAGATAGACTGTTACATTTCAAGGATAGAGGGGTCAAGTGGATTTTTTGAGGATGGATATTGGTCTGAAAAACAGGAGCATAGGATCTCAAGAGCAGTTATGCATTAATGCAAATGCCTGCAGGATGTCTTCACAGGGGTCCCAACTAAATATAAGACCTCACCAATGCTGCCAGATGAGTGTATTCTACTACTTCTTCAGAACATTGCAACCCTTGAATTAGTTCTATTCTTCACAAATGCTGAATGTTTGCTTCCATTATTTTCTGTTGTAGTTTCCGATTTCCTTTATTGGCATTTCCGTGTTTCTTTTGTTTGTCATACATCTATCAAGTTCAGATTATTCTTCCAAAAAAGACTTATGTACACCCAACAGATACCATGAGACCCATGGCAATAAGAACTTCAAAGTTTAGTTTTAGATGCCAAAAGTGCTTACTTATTACATTGGGATTCCATGTTGAACAAAAAGAGCAGTGTTGGGACAGCCTGTACTAGGTGGATATAGGCAGGATTAATTGTATGGTTGGTGCTTTTGCTGATACCAAAGAAAGCTCCTTAAGGCTCTGGGCAACCAGAGCCAGTAGAAGAAAAGATAGATCAATAATTATTGTGACACAGGAGCAAAATACTGTGGATGCTAGAAATTTGAAAGAACAGAAATTGCTGGAGTTACTCAGCAGGACTGACAGCATTTGACAGATCTGAAAAGCTGGGCCAGATTTTTGTGGAGTTGTGGAGACTCCGGGAACCTTTAAAAATAACAGACAAGGTCTGGATCTCGATATCCTGCCTCCATTTCCAGCAGATCCCATTTTTGATGGTAGGGGAATTGGATGGGGGCAGAGCATGAGGTACATGAACATGAATTATGAATCAGCTGGACCATGTAAGCTTAATGCACGGGTCAACCAGACCTGTTTTTCGCACAAGGACCAATCTGAATCTGCAGTATGTGTTCCACGATTTTATGGTAGAGGGCGGATAATGTATGTAGAACGCCAATCTGTCAAGCTATGCAAATCACGCGCCCTTTACAAATATAGGAAAAAATTCCTGTCTGTCTCTGAGAGTAAAAAAGCAATCTGTTCTATCAGTTTCAATAAATATTTGTTGCCACAATTCTAAATGCTATTCTCCTGGCATTATTACTGCTTGAGTGCTTTTCACAGCCTATCATTATCACAGTGGAAGGCCATGAGTTCACAGTTTGATTGACAGATTAACAAGATTATTAAAGAATTATCTTTTTTTGATATATGGTTATGAATACAAGTGAAATTAATAAATATGATTTTATAAGGCCTTAAGTATATGAGAGGATTTAAATGTATTGAATGGGCTTTTATGAAAGATACTTTTTTATATAGGGAAGTCTGTAATGGAAATTTAGAAATTTATTTTATTTCACCTCAGTATAGCTCCTGAGGTTTGCCTATGCTGGTAACTAGGTGACCTGGTATGGACCGTGTAAGAGTAAATGATGGTGGGTGGGGTGCATGGAATGAGTTTGCAGTAAATTATCATGGGGCTGTAAAGGGTCATGGGGATGGATGAGGGGCATGGGGAGTGGTTGTGAGAAGTGAGGGCTACAGGACCTAATATTTAACAAAAGAACTGGAATAAAATCCCAGAGAAACAAAGTGGACCTTTTAACCAGCCTGTCTAACCACTCGGCATCCCCTGTAGGCACCTAGGATGGTGGGCCTGACTTTATCCCATGCCCATCCCCCAGAATCAAAATCATTTCATTTGAGGTATTATTTTCTGGAGGCGACTATGCCGAGCTGTGAAATTTCGTTACCACCTTGGGAGTGAAAATCTGGCCCGTTAACTCCATTTCTCTCTGCACTGATGTGCGAATTTGCTGAACGGTTATTGTGATCCTGATGACTCGTATGAAGGGCTAGCTGGAAAGGCTGAGGAATGTCTTCCAAGAAATGGTGTGCTTGGAAGTCACTACTGCGATTTTCAGAGTTTTATGAACCACTTGGCTCGTGGCAGACAGAATCTTCATTTGACTCCTTTTTTTCTTATGGTCCACAACTTTTGGTGTTAAGCAGCTAACGAGATTGTGACATCATCAGAAGTCCCTTTATTTCCCAATGTTTCAATGACACTTCAAAGTGTTAAGAATTTTAGAGGGAGAAATTATTAATGGAACCAGGGGGTACCCTGTTTATAATTGCTCGGGCGTCCATTCTCCCTATAAAGGAGAAATGACAGCCAAGGGAACGAGTCAAGGCTTATGTGGACCGAATGAATGCAGATCTGGCAAGCGGTTTGTTCCAAACAATTAAAAATATTTGAAATGCTTTTTTGGCAGATTGATTCCCCTTGATCGAGTCTGATGGGACTATTGGTGGAGTTAGGAGGGGGAATCATCAACCCCTTTACCAGTTCATCCCATCCTCTCCTTACCCTCTCCCTTTTCTTCCGTCCCTGCCCCTCCATAGGTAGTGGACTTTCCAGCAGTCTGAAGGATGCATCCACCAATCGATGCAAATATCTACCTTCCTGCTGATTAACCAAACACTGATGGGGGTCAATGCTAGACAGTACATTCAAGCATCACCCAAAAGCCAGGGGGTATGGGGGCACGAGCAAAGCGGTTATGTTGAACTTGTATAAGACATTAGTTTGGCCTCAGCAGGAGTATTATTACTAATAGTAGTAGTATTGTGTCCAATTGAAATTACTTATCCCTGGAATTGTTTGAGTGAATCTTTACTACACTCACTTCAATGTCTTCACATCATTTCGAAAGTGTGATATCCAGAATTGAAATGAAAATCGCTTATTGTCACAAGTAGGCTTCAAATGAAGTTACTGTGAAAAGTCCCTAGTCGCCACATTCCAGCGTCTGTTCGGGGAGGCTGGTACGGGAATTGAACCGGGCTAGCAGCACGGTTCAATCGAGGCATCCATAAAGAATTAGACTGTTATCTGAAAAAGAAGAAAGGGAGAAGGAAAGCAATAGCACTCAGTCAATTGCTCATTTGGACAGCTGATGCAGACACAATGAACCAAGCGTTCTCCTGTGCTATCATTTCATAGATTTCATAGAATTTACAGTGCAGAAGGAGGCCATTCGGCCCATCGAGTCTGCACCGGCTCTTGGAAAGAGCACCCTACCCAGGGTCATACCTCCATCCTATCCCCATAACCCAGTAACCCCACCTAACACCAAGGGCAATTTGGATCCTGAGGGCAATTTTAGCCTGGCCAATTCACCTAACCTGCACATCTTTGGACTGTGGGAGGAAAGCGGAGCACCCGGAGGAAACCCACGCACACACGGGGAGGATGTGCAGACTCCACACAGACAGTGACCCAAGCCGGGATTCGAACCTGGGACCCTGGAGCTGTGAAGCATTTGTGCTAACCACTAGGCTACCGTGCTGCCCATAATTCTGTGAGTCTGCAAAATGTGCTTTCAAACATATTGGGCTGGATTCTCCGCCGGCGGGATTCTCCGTTTTTCCAGTGCCCAGGAGTTTCCTGAAGGTGTGGGGCTGCCCCACAATGGGAAACCCTATTAACCAGCTGGCGTAACGGAGAATCCCGCCAGCATGGCGGGGTGGAAAACCCCATCCATTATATTGCAAAATTCAACATTTCTTTGCTGGTTTGCCCTGAGACATCACCCCAGAGTCTATGCGAATTTGTGGCACTTTATTTTATATTCTTTTTCTCGAGCCAGAGAAAATAGTGCTTCAAGCATCAACTAATATCTAATGTGTGTAATTTATTGAATATGGAACTATATTATCTATGAATTATTCTCAAAAAATGTAAGTAATCAAATTATGTTTGGAAATAAAGGTGTTTTTCCCACCTGTTGCACTGAAAGAGTATCTAATATTGGTTGTAAAATAACCAGGCAAATATGGTTTTTCATTTTGTTGATTAACAGTGGACTTCACACCAGTCATATACAAGTCGAAACCAACCACTAAAATTGAAAGACAAATCCCTCCATACAATGGCTTTGGATCAGAGGAGGATTCCTTCAACTCAACCCTGAGTCTAGTACCCAAACCTCCACAACGTAATATACTGCAGTTCATGGAAAAGGACAGGTAAGACAGATGCTGAGAGAGTGAATTCAGGAAACAAGTCTATTGTCCATTTGAGGATTTCAGAAGATATCATGAACAATAAGTGAATTTTCATCTTTTGAAGCTCAGAACTGAGTTACTGCTTATCACTTCTACCCTTTCAGTTCATTTTATGAGATATACTGGGCAGTTTTAACTTCTGCTCATGCAAACATTTATTTTCTTTGCTATCACTGAAGGATAATAAAAATAATGGCAGACCTCAGAATTTCTGTGGGTGGTGAATTACATAGTTTTTGTATAAATCTTAAACATCTAAGGGGAAAATTTGGTTTGAAGTGGCAGTGTACAGACTGGGTTGATTCACCAGAACAGATAGTACATTGGCATCTGCCTTCCTGATCCACAAGGTGTTCTTCAATTAGACCAATGAAGTGATGCCATATGAACAAATTTCCCCTGCTACATTTTTATTTTTATTTTCTTCTTTTCGGAGTTTATTGCACACTTTAAAGTCTCATTTATTTTCCAGAGATGTCAGTAACCAGAATTGTTTAAATAAAAGTTGTATGCTGTGATGGAGAGACTTCTGGGTGGGGGGGGGGGGGGGGGGGGGGGGATAATTATTTGACAAATCAAATGGCTCTCTGCATCTGCAATTCCTTTCTAATCTTGTGAACTCATTATTGAGTAAAGTATGAAGAAAAACAAGTAAGGATATAAAAGACCATCCAAATCATCCAGCTGTTGTACTGAGATTTAACACAATATGAAAGGGCAGGGGACTAGATTTTAATTGTGACAATTAAGGGCATGAGGGTCTAGAAATTGGATTGTGCCCGAATCAATGTATAATCCCAATGCCTGGCACATGCTGTGATCGTACATACTCAAAACATGTTACTAAAATTTAGGAAAGGTATTTTTAAAATGTATTTTCATTCCATCAGCCTTCATAAAGCGATTTCCCTTTCATCACAAATTATTTCTTTACTTTAAATAATAATTTACTATTTCCCTTTACTAATTCTCTTCATGGTACCTACAACAAGTCTTTTTTGTGCCTGCTCTCAGCATTTTAAATTTATTTTTGCTAATCTCTCTATATCACTTTTACTTCTGTGTTCAATGCCTGTGTAATTTATAATATATCTTATGTAATGTGTATTATATAACTTGAAATGTAATAGCTAATGATTCCTTCAGTGTCTGATTGGAGATATCATCTTTTATTAGACAGGGACTGGAAAGCAATGTGCTACAGTTCAGTGCCAGACTGATTACTGATGATCAAATCAACAGGGAGCGGAAATTTGTGCTCTCATATTTTTTGAGTGATGACACCATTAGTATTTTTGAACCTCCTGCTGTGAACTCAGGTACAATTTGATTGTAACTGTATACTTAGACTTATATAGTAGGGACCATCTAATCCTTACATACATATACAGATTCTATAAATGATGTTGCAGAAGTGAGTCGATACTTTTTAACTGTGCTTTGATTTGATTTATTCATGAGAAGTGGCTCCCAAGGCCGGCATTTATTTCCCAACCCTAGTTTCCCTTGAGAAGTCAGTGGTCAGCTGACTTCTTGAGCTACCTCAGTTCTTCTGGTGTGGACACTCTGAGTGCTGTTAGGAAGCAAGGGAGGGAGAGAGCGTGTGTGTGAATTTGAGTGAATGGGAATGTGTGTGTGAGAGGGTGAATGCGAGTGTTTGTATGCGGTGTGTGAGCGAGAGAGTGAATGAATCTGTGCATGTCAGAGAGAGAGATCTGTGCACATGTGAGAGAAAATGAGTAAATGCATATGTGTGAGAAAGTAGGTGACAGGGAGTGGTTGAGTGTGTGAGAGGGAGTGGTTGAGTGTGTGAGAGGGAGTGATTGAGTGTGTGAGAGAGAGTGGTTGAGTGTGGGTGGATGTGTGAGAGTGCGGGTGGATGTGTGAGAGAGAGTGAGCATTTATGTGAGAGAGTTTGTGTGTGTGATTGAATGATTGTGGGGTTTTTTGTGAGCAAGTGGGTGATTTAAGTATCTGTGTGAAAGAGAGTGAGTGAGTGAGGGTGTATGAGGGCAATTATGTGGACATGAATGTCGAGTTAGCTGAAGTGAACTGGAGTACTAGGCTAGGGGATAAGTCAACAGAGTAGCAGCGGCAGACATTTAAGGGCACATTGCCGAATACTTGGAATATGTATATTCCTACAATAGAGAAAAATTCTGAAGGGAGGATCCACCATCCATGATTAACCAAAGAAGTTAAGGGAAGTAGCAAACTTAAGGAAAAAACATATAAATGTATAAAGTTGAGTGGCAGGTCAGATGATTGGTCAGAATATAAAGGATAGCAGAGAATGACTGGAGGTTAATCAGGAGAAAAAATTTAGAGTATGAGAAGAGACTAACTAGAACTGTAAAATGGATAGCAAGAGTTTCTTCAGGTATTAAAAAGGAAAAGAATAAGTGAAGTGAGTGTTGGTCCACTAGCGAGTGAGAATGGGGAGTTAATAGTAGATAATAAGGAAATGGTGAATTAAATGAACAAATATCTTGCTTCTATCTTCATGCGAGGATACAAAAAACATTCCAATAATAGCTGTACATCAAGAGGTGGAAATTACAATCACTGGGGAAGTGGTACTGAACAAACGATGGAGCTGTGGGTTGACAAATTTCCAGTTTCTGTTGCACTTCATCCGAAGGTCCTAAAGGAAGTGGCAAATATTGTAGTAGATGCATTGGTGTTAATTTTCCAAAATTCCATAGATTCTGGAAAGGTTCAATCAGACGAGAAAGAAGTAAATATAATCCCTTTCACCCTGGGTAAGAACCCATGAGATCCAAGGAAATTTGGCAAATTGGTTCCAAAATTGGCTGAGTGACAGGAAGCAGAGGGTGATAGTCAAGGGCCTGTGTCCAGTGGGGTCCGCTGGGGTCAGTGTTGGGGCCCTTGCTGTTTGTGCTTTATATAAATGATTTAGATATGAATGTAGGAGGGCATGTCTTAACATTCGAGACTATGGACCAAGTGCTGGCAAATGGGATTAGGATTGGCAGACCAGGTGCCTTTCATGCAGTGGTGCAGACTTGATGAGCCGAAAGGCCTTTCTGCATTGTATTTTTCTGTGATTTTTTGATCAGCAAGTTTGTGGATGATACAAAACTTTTTAAAATATCTTTTTATTGGCTTTTCTCTGATTTATAAACAGTTGTGTGTGTACTTGTATTTTTCTTGCCCGCGCTAATTTACTTTATTGGATGAAATGAAAATTGATGGAGTGATAAATAATGAGAAAGATAGCCTTCGCTTACAGGAGGATATAGACGGGCAGGCCACATGGGCTGATCACTGACAAATGGAAATCAATCTGTACTGTACTGACTGGGAGGATGGTAGAGGCGGGTTGCCTCACACACTTTAAAAAGTACATTGAAGAGCACTTGGCACGTTTTAACATTCGAGGCTGTGGGCCAAGTGCTGGCAAATGGGAATAGGATTGGCAAATTAGGTGCATTACATGTTGTGATACAGACTCGATGGGCCGAATTTTAGGTGCATTACATGTTGTGGTACAGACTCGATGGGCCGAGTTTTAGGTGCGTTACATGTTGTGGTACAGACTCGATCGGCTGAATTTTTTTTTACTTGTTCGCAGCCATTTTAAAGGCCGCTTGCAGCCAGCGTTATTAAAAGCCGGCTGCTGCGCAGGGATTTGCGCGATCGGGAGCGCCGCGAAGGATGGCTCCACGACCCTCCCGACACCCGCCCGCAACCCACCCGCGGGTCGCGACCCTGAGATTGAAGAACACTGATTTAATGTAATAAAATATCCCAAGGTGCTTCACAGGAACATTATAGAACATGATACCAAGCCACATAAGGGGATATTAAGCCAGATGATGAACGTAGAAGAGGCTGGGGGCCAGTCTGCAGCATTGGAAAGGAGTATCAAGATGCACAAAGGAATGGAAGTGGCAAATAACAGTACAGGAATAGGAAATAAAGCAATAGAGGATGCAAACAATCTGGCTCCGCCTCAAAGTTGTAAAAGAAAGCGGTAGGATTCAGTGGTGAGGAAGTATCCATGTTTAATTACATGAAGGTGGAGGGCACCGATTGGGGTTTCGCATGTGAGGATGTGAGGGTGCATGTGTGTGAGAGAGTGTACATAAGGGTGAATTAGTGGGTGAGGGTGTATGTTGTCATAATATACACCAGTATATCATGGTGCAGACACGTACTGATGGACAGACACTGGGACCAATCAACATGCACAAACACCCCAGCCAATCACCAGTTAAAATACACATACTATAAAGATAGAGGGCACTACGGTTCCCGCTCATTCTGGATGCTGTCTCTCAGTAGAACAGGAGCTCATCAAGTTTAGTACAGACTCACACCACGTGCTGAGAGATTCAACTGGTTTGGACAGGCTTAGGTCTCTAGTTAAACTAACATCGTTTAAACCCACAGTTCTCGTATGTCGATTAGTTCATAGTTAATAAAATAGAGTTGAACCTTCCTCAGTGTTGGTGGTATATGTTAACCTCGCAAGTCTACATTATTCAACACTTCATGGTACCAGTAGTTGAGGGATGTCAGTACTTCTGAGACCTGCCTACCAGTGATCAGCCTTCCACCAGTCACACGCCATCCTGCAGAATGGACACCATTTGCCCGCCGCCGCCCCTCCGCATTGCCGGGAACCTGGGCTCTAATTGGAAGATTTTTAAACAGCGCTTCCAGCTGTACCTCAAGGCCACGGACCTGGAAGCTGCCTCGGACGCACGGAAGATTGCTCTCTTCCTCTCCACAGCTGGGGACCATGCCCTCCACATCTTCAACTCGCTCACCTTCGCTGATGGGCAGGATAAATCGAAGTTCAAAACAGTCCTCTTAAAGTTCAACAGCCACTGCGAGGTCGAGGTAAACGAGAGCTTCGAGAGATACATGTTTCAACAGCGAATTCAGGGTAAGGATGAACCTTTCCAGTCTTTATCACCCACCTCCGTGTCCTTGTGCAGTCCTGCAGCTACGGGTCCACCTCTGACTCCATGATCTGTGACCAGATAATAATTTTTGATGTCCAATCTGAGCCCCTGCGCCAGCAGCTACTAAAAGTGAAGCAGCTCACCCGGTCCACGGCCATTGAGACGTACGTGCTCCATGAACACGCGTCCACGCGATACTCCTGCATCAAGGCCACTGAAACGGCGCGGCAAGCTCCCCACGAGGCAGAACGGGTCCAAATGATAAAGTCTCTCCAGGGCCTGGGTCTGGACGATGGCGGCCATTTCGCGCGCTTTACGCGGACTCCCGCGCTGGCACGCAACGAACGTGGTGACATCGAGGACCGTTCTGCGCAGGCGCGCACCTCCTGGATCACCCAGCGCATGCGCGGTGGTGCAACGAACGTGCTGACGCAACGGCGTGTGGCAACTGTGGCTCCATCCACTTAAAGTGGCAATGTCCCGCGAAGACCCAACGCTGCCTGCAGTGTGGCAAACTGGGCCACTATGCTGCTCTGTGCAGGCCCACCCTGCCTGCTGCTTTTAGGAGGTCCACCCAGCCCCGCAGAGATATCAGGGCCATTCAGCCTGCTATCAGCGAACCTGCTCCGGAATTCTCTTCTGACTTTGCCAGCGATGACTTGCAGGCGCCTTTTCAAGTTGGCATCATAACCACGAACAGGATGTCTCCTAAGCGCGGCACCAAACCCATCCACATTCACATCATCGACCCAGATGATGAGTGGTGTGCCACCCTTAGTCAACCGGTCCCCTGTGAGGTTCCGCCTGGACTCTGGCGCCTCCGCCAATCTCATTGCGTCATCTGACCTTCACAAACTCTGGGCGTGATTCTCCGAAACCTGGAGAAATCGTGAGGCTGGCGTCAAAAACGGGCAGGTTTGACGCCAGCCTCCGCCCCCCCTCCCGACCGGGAACCGATTCTGGTCCCCCGTCGGGGCTAGCATGCCGCGGCCGTGAACTCCGGCATCACGGGCTTAACGAATTTCGTTAAGCCCGCTTGCCAGAGTTTGCGACGGCTGACGCGTCACATGACGTCAGCCGCGCATGCGCGGATCGGAAGACTCCAACCCGCGCATGCGCGGATGACGTCATCGCGCATTTGCGCGAAACCCGTGCATGCGCGGGCCGGGATGCCCCTCAGCCACCCCGCGAATGGATACAGCGGGGCGGCGGAAGGACAAAGAGTGCGCGGGGTAAGTACCCGCTGCCCGCGATCGGTGCCCACCGATTGCGGGCCCCTGGCACCCTTGGTACGGCCGTGGTATTGCCGTGCCAATCGGTGCCATAGTTCCCAAGATCCCAACTTTACGGCCGTTTTTACGAACGGTCAGACCAGGTGTGTTTGACGTTCCTAAAAACTGTCGTAAAGGGCTTGGAATTCGGCCCATCGGCCAGCTGAGAATCGCTGCTCGCCGTAAAAAAACGGCGGGCAGCGATTCGTGTCGGGAGGCGGGCGTGGGGGGGGGGAGGGAGAATAGCGGGAGGGCGTCAGACTAGCGTGGCCGTAAAAATTTACGACCCCCGCTATTCTCCGCACCGTCGTGAGTGTGGAGAATCGCCCCCTCTGTGTCTAGCCTGCCATCCTGCCATCTGCGTGTCAACTGCTTGACTATAATGGGAATGCTATCGCTGCCAGTGGATCCTGCCAACTCGAGGTGACACATCGTGCTCACACGGCTGTTACATAGAACATAGAACATAGAACAGTACAGCACAGAACAGGCCCTTCGGCCCTCGATGTTGTGCCGAGCAATGATCACCCTACTTAAACCCATGTAACCCGTATACCCGTAACCCAACAATCCCCCCATTAACCTTACACTACGGGCAATTTAGCATGGCCAATCCACCTAACCCGCACATCTTTGGACTGTGGGAGGAAACCGGAGCACCCGGAGGAAACCCACGCACACACGGGGAGGACGTGCAGACTCCACACAGACAGTGACCCAGCCGGGAATCGAACCTGGGACCCTGGAGCTGTGAAGCATTGATGCTAACCACCATGCTACCGTTCTCTCGTTTGAAATCATTGCCGCCTCAAAAGCCTCCTTGCTTGGTGTGCAGGCATGCAAGCTGCTCCATTTAGTGCAGAAGGTTCACTCACTCTCTCCCAGTGACGTGTCTGCATCCTCTGACACAGACTTCAGGGCGCAACTCGATTCCGTCATCCAACAATACCACAATGTCTTCGAGGAAATGGGCACGCTCCCGTATACATACAGGATTCTACTCAAGCCCAACGCCACGCCTGTGGTACACGCACATCGCAGAGTCCCAGCGCCCCTTAAGGACCGCCTCAAGCAACAGCTCCAGGACCTCCAGAACCAAGGGGCTATATCCAGAGTCATAGAACCGACCAACTGGGTAAGCTCCATGGTCTGCGATAAGAAATCGTCCGGCGAGCTAAGGATCTGCATAGATCCTAAAGATCTTAATCGGAACATCATGCGGGAGCACTACCCGATTCCAAAACGTGAGAAACTCACGTGCGAGATGGCCCACGCCAAACTCTTCACAAAACTAGATGCCTCAAAGGGTTTCTGGCAAATCCAGCTGGATGAATCGAGCAGAAAGCTGTGTACATTCAACACACCCTTTGGCAAATACTGCTACAACCGAATGCTATTCGGCATCATCTCTGCGTCCAAAGTTTTCCATCGAATAATGGAACAGATGATGGAGAGAATCGACACGTCTGGGTATATGTCGACGACATTATAATCTGGTCCACCACCCCGCCTCAAGCGCGTCTTCAAGCGCATTCAGGAACATGGCCTCCGTCTCAATAGGTCCAAATGTTCCTTCGGCCAGTCGGACATTAAGTTCCTGGGTGATCACATCTCCCATTTAGGGGTGCGTCCGGATGAGGACAAGATCGCGGCAATCAAATCCATGAAAACGCCCGAGGACAAGAAAGCGGTCCTCCGGTTCCTGGGCATGGTGAATTTCCTTGGGAAGTTCATTCCGAATCTTGCCTCGCACACCACAGCCCTCAGAAACCTGGTTCGCAAAACTACGGACTTCCAGTGGCTCCCTGCCCATGAGCTCGAGTGGAGGGAACTGAAGGCGAATCTTTCCAAGGCCCCAGTGCTGGTCTTTTTCGACCCGAACAAAGAGACTAAAATCTCTACTGATGCCAGTCAGTCTGGGATTGGAGCCGTGCTCCTGCAACGAGATGAGGCCTCGTCATGGGCCCCCGTCACGGGCAAAGACCCCCACGGAACAGCACTATGCGCAAATTGAGAAAGAGGGTCTCGGCCTTCTGACCGGTGTCGTGAAGTTCCACGACTACGTATATGGACCTCCGCAGTTCACTGTCGAAACCGACCATCGTCCACTTGTCAACATAATACGAAAGGACTTGAATGATATGCCGCTTCGCCTCCAAAGCATCCTAATCAAGCTACGGAGGTATGACTTCCAACTCGTTTATACCCCTGGCAAAGACCTTGTCGTTGCCGACGCCCTCTCCAGGTCGGTCACCACTCCATGCGATCACGAAGGGTTTGTCTGCCAAATCGATGCTCAAGTTCAATTCGCAGCCTCCCACTTGCCAGCATCGGATGCACGCCTGGTACAAATTCGCCACGAGACAATGGCTGACCCCCTTCTGCAGCGTGTAATGCGCTTAATGACAGACGGGTGGCTCAAGGGCCAATGCCCACAATTTTACAATGTCCGTGATGACCTGGCGGTTGTTGACGGGATGCTCCTAAAGTTAGATCGCATCGTGATCCCGCACAGCATGCGCCAGTTGGTCCTGGAGCAACTGCATGAAGGCCATCTGGGAGTGGAAAAATGTCGCCGCAGAGCCAGGGAAGCTGTCTATTGGCCGGGCATTAACGATGACATCGCCAATGCGATACTCAACTGCCCCACCTGCCAGCGTTTTCAACCCGCCCAACCAAGGGAGACCCTGATGCCCCATGAGTTAGTCACATCACCCTGGACCAAGGTGAGCATCAACCTGTTCCACGCATTGGGCAGGGACTACGTCCTCATCATTGACTTCTTCTCCAACTACCCGCAGGTCATCAGGTTGCACGGTCTCACAACTTCGGCTGTCATTCGGGCGTGCAAGGAGACGTTCGCCCGGCATGGCATTCCGCTCACAGTAATGTCAGACAATGGCCCCTGTTTCACGAGCCAGGAATGTGCCAGCTTTGCCAGACAATACAACTTCGCACACATCACGTCCAGTCCCCTGTACCCTCAGTCCAATGGCAAGGCGGAAAAGGTGGTTCATATAGTCAAGAGGCTGCACGCAAGGCTGCTGATGGCGGCTCTGACTTCCACCTTGCTCTGCTAGCCTATTGCTCCCCCCCCCCCCCCCCCCCCCCCCCCACTGGGCTGTCGCCTGCACAGTTAGTAATGAACCGCACCCTCAGGACGATGGTGACATCGATTCTCACCCCCAATCTCGATCATGTCCCCGTGCTCCACAGGATGCAGATGTCTCAGACGAAACAAAAAGCTACACACGACTCACGTGCTGCTGATCTCCCCGACATCCAGCCACACAACACGGTTCGCATCCATCTTCCGGATGGTGGCTGGTCTGCGCCTGTTGTTGTTCTCAGGCAGGTGGCCCCCCCGCTCCTTCCTGGTCCGGTTACCGGACGGATCCATTCGGCGCCGCAATCAGCGCGCCCTTCGCCCTGTTCCACAGTCGTCATGGGATCCTCCGACCAGCTTCTCTGCTGACCCTGCCATGGACTGTGCAGAGCTTCCGGTCACTCTGCCTCCCCCTGACTGTGCTGCAGCCCACCCAGCTCCTCTGCTGACCCTGCCATGGACTGTGCAGAGCTTCCGGTCACTCTGCCTCCCCCTGACTGTGCTGCAGCCCACTCAGCTCCTGACCTGGTAGCTATCGACCCACCCTTGAGGCGGTCAACCAGAGTTTGTTGCCCACCTCAGAGACTGAATTTATGAACTTTGCAAATAGGTGGACTTTCTGAGATGTTTTCTTCCCTGTTAAAATCGTTCTCCAGTGGTTTGTAAATAGCATTGTTTTTGTTCAAGTTACTGCATATTAATCATCTGCACCAGGCACCTTCCTTTGTATATAACTGTTTCCTGTATACAGATTTGTAGTTATGTCTTCGCACCTCACACTTGGTTAGGTACATTCTTAACACACCCACATTATTTATTGTCACACATTCACATCAACATTTTTTTTAAAGGGGGGATGTCATAATATACACCAGTATATCATGGTGCAGACACACACTGATGGACATACACTGGGACCAATCAATATGCACAAACACCGCAGCCAACCACCAGTTAGAATGCACACACTATAAAGGCAGAGGGCACCACGGTTCCCGTTCATTCTGGATGCTGCCTCTCAGTAGAACAGGAGCTCATCAAGTTTAGCACAGACTCACACCACGTGCTGAGAGATTCACCTGGTTCGGACAGGCTTAGGTCTCTAGTTAAACTAACATTGTTTAAACCCACAGTTCTTGTAGTCAATTAGTTCATAGTTAATTAATAAAATAGAGTTGAACCTTCCTCGGTGTTGGTGGTATATGTTAACCTCGCAAGTCTACATCATCCAACACTTAATATGTGAAAGAGTGAACGAATAAGTGTATGAGAGGAAGGGAGAGAAAGAGTGAGTGATTGTGTATAAGAGAGTGAATGGGCATGTGTGAGGGAGTATGACAGAGTGAGTGTGTGTGTGTGTACGTAAGTGTGACTGAATGGGAGTGTGTGAAGAATGAATGTGTGAGTGTGTGAGATTGAGCATGAACATATGTAAAGATGTACGTGTGAAAGACTGAATGAGTGTGTGTTTTTGTGAAATTTTCTGTGTGAGAGAGTGATCGAGTGAGCTTGTGTAAACGAATGAGTGACTGAGAGTGGGTGTGAATTTGTGTGAAAGAATGAGTATGAGTGTGTGAGAGAAAGTGAGTGAGAGAGTGTGAGAGAGACTGAGGGCTGGATTCTCTGTCAGCCGATGACAGTATCAGGTTCCACGAAGCAGCGGAGAATCTCGAAATTGGGATCGGCGCTGGTCGCAATGCGATTCTCCGACCCCCAGCCGTTGGTGCCAGTATTGTGGTCCATGACCGCGCACCAGTGGAACGATGTAAATGGGTCTCAAGGGCAGCACGATGGCGCAGTGGTTAGCACAGCCCGCTCACGGCACCAAGGTCCTAGGTTCAATCCCGGCTCTGAGTCACTGTCCATGTGGAGTTTGCACATTCTCCCCATGTTTGCATGAGTTTCGCCCCCACAACCCAAAAGATGTGCTGGGTAGATGCATTGGCCAAGCTAAATTGCCCCTTAATTAGAAAAATGAATTGGGTACTCTAAAATTTTTTTTTAAAAAGTAAATGGGTCTTAATGAGTCATTTGCATTCATTTAGCAGGCCCGGTACTCTAAGCTCCGGCTCTCTGTGATTCTCCGGTCCCCGGGGCTAGGAATAACATGGGTGTAAATCACTTGTGGTCTCTACCAACATGGCCCTGGCATAGTGGATCTTGCAGTGAGCCAAGGAGGTAGCCCCCGAGGGGAGTTTCCACCGGATGCCATCAGAGGGCCACCCTCCCCCCACACAATGCACTACCTGCCCACTCCTCTTCTACCAGAACCCCCATGACCCTCGAATCCCTTAATAGGGAGACTCCCCAGGTTTACCTGCAATAGGGAAAAACTCTCAAGGACCCCTGTAATAGGGAGAACATGGACACCTGCAATAGGAAGACCTCCTTCAGGGACACCCCTCCCCCATGGACCTCCTGCTAAAGGGACCCCCCACAGAGGCCACCTAATGAAAGGGACACCACAGAGATCCCCTAAATAAAGGAGCTGCCACAGGGACTCCCTGACTAAAGAGTCCCCCCACAGGAACTTCCTGACTAAAGAGACCCCCCCCACAGGGACTACCTGACTGAAGGGACTCCCCATC
This sequence comes from Scyliorhinus canicula, assembly GCF_902713615.1. NCBI lineage: Eukaryota > Metazoa > Chordata > Chondrichthyes > Carcharhiniformes > Scyliorhinidae > Scyliorhinus > Scyliorhinus canicula. The sequence goes on from NC_052152.1 coordinate 57,439,587, forward strand.
CCCCGCCCCAGAAAGGATATCCCTGTCTGGAAGCTAGAGCGCAGTCCAGACAGAGGCAGTAAAATAAATTACAGCTGTAAGACTTACCTGGAAGCTCTACATGTCCATTCCTCAAAGGGAACAACTGTGGCCTGTGTTTCAACCCCACAGAACCATTAGCTGCAAGCCATTCATAACATTCTAGTAGTGGGCTGTAGTTGACAGCTTCCACAAACCAGCTGCATCCTTGATTAATTTACTGCCCTTCATGGATCAGTGACTCTAAGTGGTGAAACCCCAATGTTTACAAACATTGACTACATCAAAGAGGGGTAAGTGCATTCCAAGCACAAAGTATATTCCAATCTCTCAAGTGTTACTTAGTCAGGGGGTCTCTGTGCGGGAGCTTGGAGGCTGCTTTATGGTGCGATGGGGGGTGGGGGGTTGGGGGGGGGGGGGTGGACGGCCACAGGATTTGGTAGGGAAATCCTTTGTATTCATCGGCATGGAAGGGATACCACGGAATTGCTTCTGATTTTCACTCCAGGGAGATGGCAAAGCAGGTGCAGTTCTCCTCCGGCGGGAGAATATGGGCTGGATTCTCTGATTCTCTGATGCTGGGCCTGAATCGGTGGTGTTCTACTGGTCCCAGAGCAATTCAGGATCCGTGAGTGGGCTAGCACCGGCGCCACGTGGAACAAGAGCAATTGCAATGAAAAAAAGTCTGATTCGCCGTGGCCAGAATTGGCACTCGAGCGGCTGACAAGCTGCAACCGCATATAAACACTCCAGGATAAAATAGTGTATAATCACAGGGACAGAGAGAAGACTGGAGGGGGCCTGCCGGACCTGCTGACCCTCACTGTCGCGGAGCAGCGGGCACTGGACCTGGTCGATCGGCCCGGGGAGAGGGCAGGCCCTGAGATGGAGGTTGACATTGGGGAACCAAGTGTTCCCCCACTGAGATGCGGTGTCTCTATAGCATGCATGGCATAGCCCCACACCACCCCGCCACCACCACACCACTCCACTACCCCACACCACCTCCCCATTCCACTCTGCTACCCAACCTCCCTCACACCACCCCATCTCCCCCACAACTCCACCCCAACGCGTGATCCAACCATGCGTCATGTCTTGTGTCTTGCAGGAACACCTGGCAATGAGGCAGGCCCTCCTGGTGTCCCCCACCCCTGTCCACAACCGCAGTACACATCCAGTGATGAGGCAGCACCAGGCAGCGAGGCGAGGCCCCAAACGCCAGCCCGTGATACCCTGGAGTACCAGTCCAGGGATGACATTGACTTTTCTTTACAAGTGTATGTGACATCCTCCACCATTCCAGAGACACTCACCTAGGTTGGGCATTTTAGTGAAGAACCTCCTGGGGCAGTATCTGGTATGCACCACACATGTGCAGCAGTACATCAGGTGGAGGTTAGAATCCCTGAGGGGGCGGATGATCGGGGGACGGCCCGACCCCAGGGACTAGCTGCCGTCCAGATGGGTCTCTGGAAAGGGTGGTCCCATCGATGCTGGAGATGCAGTCGCAGAGCCAGGGACTACATGAGGGGTTGTCAGCAACCATCCAGCACCTGCAAGTACAGTTGGAGGAGTCCAACCGCCTGCAGGGGCAGGATACGGTGCCAACCATGCATGCCACCCAGGCCAACACCTCCCGGGTGGTGTCCGCAGTGGAGGCCTTGGGGTGACGTTTTCGGTCATGGGTCAGGATGTCCAAGGCCTGGGGCACTCTGTGTGGGTGGTAGCTGAGGCACAAGCCAGGTCTGCCCTGTCCTGTACCAGAGACACCTGTACTTTGCAGCAGCGTTCCAGAGCTTGCCCCAGTCACAATGGATCATGGCGTCGAGGGCATTGGCATGGCACTGGCTGACCTGAGCCAGTCACAGAGAGAGTTGGCCCAGTCCCTGTGCTACATGGAGAGCGGTTGTGGTGATTGTATATCTGTGTAGATGCAATACAACTGAGCAAGCACTAGAGGGAGCACGGATAGATATATCGGGATAGATATTTATTAAGACACAAGGAACAACAGAGCAGTCACCAGGGTTGGCAGCGCCATGTGTCGGGGGAGACTCCAGAGTTCCTTTCGCTTGCACTCCATTCTAAGGTGTAGCCCAGGGGCTACAAGAGCAGGGAACGACCCCGCTAATCCTGCGTATGTGAGAGAGACTGAGTGAGAGTGTGTGTGACAGTGTGTGCCTGGCTCACTCCAGCCTCGGGGTTCTCACACACCCTTAACTCCACATACCAACACACACTCACACCAATTCACACAATGGTGTTTTTGAACTGCTGCTTCAGTCCAAAGCAGGAGGCAAATCTGCCAGCCCCATATGATGCAGTATAGGAGAGGAAGTGTAAATCAGCCTCTGAGGCTAAAGCTCTGGCAGCTCAGGCAGTCTGAGAGCCTGGTTCTTGAAGTGCTGATCCTGTCATGAATCTAGGCCACTTTATCTAGATTTTCCAAATTTCAATCAATTTGTACTTAAGTTTACATGAATATTCAGGACCGATTATTTATTTATATGATTAAGTAACATTCGTGGCACGATTTGAATACACGTCAAATTAGATTCAATACTCAAAACAGTGAAAATTTTAAATAATGAAATCATGCTTTCCTTGACAAATTTTCACTTAAACCAGCTGTTCTTCAATTTAACTACAGTTTGTGATGCAAATCTAAATTACGCAAGCTAATCTTTTTTTAAACTTTAGACTTCTAATAATAATAATCTTTATTAGTGTCTCTAGTAGGCTGACATTAACAGGGCAATGAAGTTACTGTGAAAATCCCCCAGTCGCCACATTCAGCCGCCTGTTTGGGTACAATGAGGGAGAATTCAGAATGTCCAATTCACCTAACAAGCCTTCTTTCGGGCCTTGTGGGAGGAAACCGGAGCACCCGGAGGAAACCCACGCAGACACTGGGAGAAAATGCAGACTCCTCACAGACAGTGACCCAAGTCGGGAATCGAGCATGGGACCCTGGAGCTGTAAAGCAACAGTGCTAACCACTGTGCTGCTGTGCTGCGTGGATATTACTCCCCATAACCATATATGTTACTCCCCATTCACACTATTCCGATCAAGTCAAAGAAGGATAGAGAAGTACAGAAATGCCCCTGTGGCAGGTGTCAGCCCTGCTCTCAGACTGCCTGAGCTGCCAGAGCTTTAGCCTCAGTGGCTGATTTACACTTCCTCTCCTATACTGCATCATATGGGGCTGGCAGATTTGCCTCCTGCTTTGGACTGAATTTTGTTTATTGCTTAAGTACTATTTTCAAGCTGTTTGATTTAAATTTCTTAACATTCTATAAATATGTCTCCTGCTGGTTTAGCAATTACAAATCTATATTAGCGTTTTTTAAAAGATTGACACATTGTGTATTGTTAAAATGCAGTGTGTTAAAACAATTTGTTACTCCTGCAGGTCTGCCTGGTGGTAAATTTTTGGAAAGAGTGCGAATAAAAAAACCTGGCCAGGAAATTTTTAAGAGTGAGCTTTCTGAGTACTTCACGCAGCATGATCTGCACATTGGAGCTAAGCTCTGTCTTTATGGCAACTACTTTTGTTTGGTGGACGCTGACGAGTATACTTTCTGTTACATGGAGAAGAATGCAGATGAAGTAGGTTATAAGTTATTTTGGTTGCTCTTTATTTTCTTTTTGTTACCGTCATAATATCGGATTTCCTGTAAATAACTTTGCACAAAATACTTTGGGACCTGCAGCCAAAAACATGGGCCATTTCAGTCCAAGATCTCTCAGTACAGCATAAGAAGTTAATTGACTCCTCAATCTGGTCCCTGAGGTGGTATTTAGAGGGAAAACAGGAAAATGTAGTCAAACAGTTCATGTCAGCACCCAGGAAAAGCATGGTGTTAGGAAACGATATTGTTTGTGTTTGATGTCTGTTGTTCTTCATCAGAGGATCCATCTATGGATTGCCACCTTGCTGCAGTGTAGAGGCTTGAGTGTTCTGATGATCCCAAGAGTGATGCCGTCAGGAGTCTTAACTCCTGGCAAGGGCACCAATGACGGTAAGGTCAAAGCGGAGGAACCAGACAAAGCACAATCCAAAACAAGCCCTCAACAGTGGATCAGGTGGAAGATACTCGTAGGGTATCAATGGCTGCGATGGCAGATGAAGGCTGCAGCAGTAGAGATTCCTAGTCGTAGAGATTCCCTTATCCCTGGAACTGGACCTACTTTCTGTCAAAGACCATGTGTTTGTTGATGTGTATTCCCACATTAAAAGATGTCCCACACAAGGTGTCTACTTCGTGGAAATCAACCCATACCCCCCACACAAACAAGCCTTGCGGTGAAAAGCGATAGATGAAATTAAAATTGCTTATTGTCACAAGTAGGCTTCAAATGAAGTTGCTGTGAAAAGCCCCTAGTCGCCACATTCCGGCACCTGTTCGGGGAGGCTGGTACGGAAATTGATCGCGTGCTGCTGGCCTTGTTCTGCTTTACAAGTCAGCTGTTTAGCCCACTGTGCTAAACCAGTCCCAGATGATGGGAACAGGACTGTGAGATCTGGAAATCCCTAACTTTGGACCCGAAACAAGATGGTGGAGTTTGATTCTGTCCTTTTGCTCTTGGAAAACAAACAGGAGAGCGCTTTGCCGGCTTTCTTCATGACTGAGCTGCCCTCTTTAGGATCCACTCTGCTCATCCTGCATGGGGAAAGGGCTAGAAAAGGTGTCCTAAAAATAGTCTGTTACATCTCCAACCTGGCTGGAAAACTGCATCCACGGACTCATCTACCTGCTGCCAGAAAATCAAAGTTAAACTCAATTTCGGAACCTGTAATGTATGAACCCTCCTGGATAGCAAGAAAAACAATCAACTGAAATGGAGAACTGCCCTTGTTGCCCTTGAACTCAGGCACTTCAACATTGATGTTGCTGCCCTATATGAGATGTGAAGGGCAGCTAAGGGAAGAAGGTGTTTGTTGCATCATCTTCTGGAGAGGGAAAACCTGAACATCAGCCTAGGACGCATGGAATTGGAATCGACATCAACAATAAGCTCCTCATCTTAGAGATCCTTGTCAGCATCAATAAACACTTCATGACTCTCTGTCAACAACTTGCCAAGACCAGCAGGCAATGGTCATGAATGCCGACTCGCAACCCTTGATGCCAATGATGAGTTCAAAAGAAAGCTTCGTGCTCCACCCTGGACACCATAGTCTTGAACATTCCGAAGGAAGATATGATCATCCTCCTTGGGGACTTCAACACCAGGGTTGGAAAGGACTTTCAACTCTGGAAAGGAACTATCGGAAAGGAAGGAGTTGGGAATTGCAACTCCCGTGAGGTTCTCTTGCTCAGTAAATGCGTGGAACACCAACTCATCTGCACTAACACACTGGGATAGATTCCCCGATCCCTGACGCCGAAATCACGTTCGGCGAGGGGGCGGAGAATCCCCAAAGGCGCCAAAATCAGGGGATGCTCCGGCCTTATTCACGGCTTCAGGCCATTGCCTAAGGCCTGCCCCGCGATGCTCCGTCCCCGACCGGCTGAGTTCCTGATGGTGTGGGACCTTCATGGTGTCACGCATCGTGACCTTAGTGTGGCGGCTGCAGACTCAGTCCGGTGCCGCCACAATCGGGGGAGTGCCGATCCGCAGGCGGGGGGGGGGCTTCATTCTGGGCTGGGAGCACTGTGTGGGGGCAGTCCGGGGATCGCGAGCAGCTGAAGGGGGGTACTATTCTTGCGGTCCGGGTCCGTGGGCTGAGTCCGCCATGAAGCACGGCGCAGTCACTGCAGGCTGCCGCTGTGCGCATGCCCAGCTCACTGTTCCTTCAAAAAGGCAAGTTCAAGACTTACGGGAGACATCCACAAACAAATCACTGGCACATGATCGACTGAAAATTGAGACCAAAAGGATGCCCTCTTCAACAAAGTGATGACCAGTGCAGATGTTTGCTGGACAGACCACCAGCTCATCCACTCCTCTATGCCCATCAAATTCCACCAGAAGCAGCAGAAGGTGGAGAAACAGCTTAGAAAAAAGATCAACAATGAGCGTTCATGAACCAAGCATGCTAGTGAACTTCCAACAATTTCTTCACCAAAATCTCCAAAGCATTCATTCTAATGGAATGGAAAATAATTGAAAAAAGCTGAAGTCAGCCATCATATCAACCTGTGAAGAAACCATCGGCTGCAAGACCAGGAAACACCAAGGTTGGCTTGATGAGAATGGCCACACCATCCAAGACCTCACCGACAAGAAGAGGAAAGCTCTCCACGCCTCGCAAAATGACAGAACCAGCAAGACAAAGAGGAGAACTCATCAAAGAACAAAGGAGGAGGTACAAATAACTAGGGAAATCAGGAACCAATGGTGGACTGAGAAAGCTAAGGAGCTACAACTCCTTGCTGACAAACATGACGCCCGGGGTTTCTTCCATGTCACTAAGGCAATATATGGATCCAACACCCGAGGCCTCAAACTGGTGCGGAGTAAGGACTGAATGCTCTTGAGAGACAGAGAAAACATCTGCCTTCAATGGAGAGAACAATTCAAAGAACTCCTAAACCATGATACAATCATTGTTCAGGATTTGTTCAAGGAAATCCCCCCACTCCCCATCAAAGATGATCTTAGACTCCCACCAAGCATGGATGAAGTCCAAAACCACCATTAAACAAGTGAAGAATGGAAAAACTGCAGGAGTGGACAGGATTCCAATGGAGATTTTGAAACTTGGGGGGAAGAGATTACCCGTCATCTCTATCACTTGCCCCTCAAAATCTGCGACAGAGAAGTAATCCCTGTCGACCTCAGGAATGCTTGTCATAGAATTATCATAGAATTTACAGTGCAGAAGGAGGCCATTTGGCCCATCGAGTCTGCACCGGCTCTTGGAAAGAGCACTCTACCCAAGGTCAACACCTCCACCCTATCCCCATAACCCAGTAACCCCACCCAACACTAAGGGCAATTTTGGACACTAAGGGCAATTTATCATGGCCAATCCACCTAACCTGCACTTCATTGGACTGGGAGGAAACCGGAGCACCCAGAGGAAACCCACGCACACACGGGGAGGATGTGCAGACTCCGCACAAACAGTGACCCAAGCCGGAATCGAACCTGGGACCCTGAAACTGCTATCCACAATGCTACCATGGTGCCCATGTTGTCATCGCCAACATCCTCACGAAAGGAGACAGAGTGGGCTGTGGAAACTACCACGGAATCTCCCTAATCTCCATCGCCAGAAAGATCATCATCTGAATCCTCATGAGGTGCCTTCTCCCAGTGTTTGAAGAAATCCTTCGGGAAAACCATTGTGGCTTCCGACCAAACACAAATGACTGCTCACAATATTAACAGAAAAGCAATCAGGAGCCAATATCGTTCCTTTAGCTGTTGCTTTAATAAAGGCATTAACCAGCAGAAAAATGAAAAGGAAAATACAAGTGCATTTAATGTTTATTTCCTAATTTGACAACAGTTTAGTTCACAGTATTTTTGTCCTTTTGTTTTATTCTACGATTTAATATCAGTTTCATTTTTGTTTAACTTCCCTTGCACTAGTACCAAAAGGCTAATATTTGCACAATTCTGACCAAGCTCAAAACAACTGGTGATTTACATTCCCTTGAAATAAAAAGGATGCTTTCAGCTCACGATCAAAGAAGGATTGGCATAATTAATTATGATGATTTCAGGTGAGCTCCATGATCTGTATTTCTAATTGGCCAAAAATGTTTTCTCACAGTATTCATAATGTGATGGTCCATGTGCTTTTGTGGAACATAGGGGCTGGATTCTCCAGTGCACGGCGCAGGAAACGCAAATCGTGATTGGGCGGTGAATAGCCTGGGCGCCATGGTCGTGAAGGGGAGTAGGAGGCTAAAAAACACTGAAAAACTCTTGTCGAGTGTCGAGTTTGCTAAGTGTTGGCTACCAGGCCTGGATGCAGTAGCAGGAAGCGACTTGGTGCCATTGCTATAGTCTGCCTTTTAAACGCACCCCTTTGGTGCTACTTACAGGCCCTTGGCTGTTTATTCTGGTGAGTGTTGCCTGTATCCTTTGAATTCTCAGATGGCATCTGGTCATCTGGGAGCCCACTTGAGGTGCCCCTCTGGACACCTTCATACCCCAACTGTTTCATCAAGGGCGTGGCCAAGCTCAATCAGGGGCCCAGCTGGTGTAGGCACCCTTCAGAAGCGCTGCCCCACTGCAGAGGAAGTTGCAGATGTCACCTGCACCATGGCCTTGAATGTAGAATCTTGGAGCAGATTCACCCCTTGTTGACCCTTTATTCACCCTTCCTGATTCTCTGCCCCCCACAGGGCAGAGGTCTCACCAGTGACTCCCACCCCTCCGGATCACCAGCTGCCACCTTCTTGTGAGGCTGGCAGCACTGACTGCCTCTGCCCCCACCTCTCAGGCGATCTTCAGGAGGGCAGGCTTGAGTCTGCGACCCACCCTGGGTAAGAGGATGTCACTCAGCTCCTCACTAGCGTAGAGCTGTGGGTCCATCTGAATTCAGGGGGCAAGTCTTTTGTGAGCCATCTTCGTGGCTGCAATGAGTACGTGATAAGTGGAGCAGCTCCTGCTGTCAGACTCTTCAGCGCTAACTCTGTTCCCAGTGGTTACTATGCCTGCTGGACTGGGCATTGCTCTGAATTTATTTTTTAAATTTGCAAGATGTGACTCACTTACCAAAAGCGCCCCCAACAGAAGTTCAAATTGTACACGATTCCTTCCCGGCAGCGACACTTAGGGCCGATTTATCAGCTGTTCACGTTTGCGGAATATTCCAGTCCCACCAATGATACATGGGTTTCCCGGCGACGAGGGGTGCAGTCAATGGGAAATCCCATTGACAACAGCGAGACCATAAAATACTCTGCTGCCAAAAGACATGTGGCAGGTTGGTTGGTAAATTCCGGCCTTCGTCTCCCAAACAGTGAATGCCCAATTAAGAGCTAGGATCTAATTTTTGGTTAAAGAAAAACAGCTGTGTTCCAGTACATTATCATGTGACCTGTTGCAGCACAGATCCCAGCGTGCTATGCAGTGGCACAGAAAACCCAATTGGAAAAACATTTTTCCAAGTGCCATAGAATGGCATGTCAGGGAAGCTATTAGTGCCAGCGGAGACCTGTCCTGATTCTCTGCTGACGGGAGAACTTAGACTCCCGAGCGGAGAATCCCAGCCAGTGTGTCTGTCTGGCTCGCTCGCAGTCTCACCCACTGTGGGAGTAGGTATGTGTCGGTGTGTGGGGATGAGAGTGAATGAGAATCCTGAGACTGGGAATGAGCCAGACACACCCACATATACACTTATTCCCTCTTTCTCTCTCATATAAACACACTCTCATACTCTCACACAAACACACAAAGCACGATCTTTTAAAACATATTTAGAGTACTCAATTATTTTTTTTTCCCAATTAAGGGGCAATTTAGCATGGCCGAACCACCTATCATGTACATCATGGGTTGTGGGGGTGAGACCCACATACACGGGGAGAATGTACAAATTCCACACATACAGTGACCCGAGGCCTGGATCGAACCTGGGTCCTCAGCACTGTGAGGCAACAGTGCTAACCACAGCGCCACCGTGCCACTCATTGGGCACAATTTAATGGAAAAGCTTTTCAGTATAGTTGCGAGCAGCAACTGGTGTGAGTTTCCCGACACTTAAGCCTGCGAGGCTGTCACCGGTATAAAACGTTAAGTGGTCCACGTAACGAGCCCCAATTGGCTCCACACCGCAAATGAAGGTCCCATCGGCTGATTTGCCAGATTGCGTACACCAGCTCCCTGCCAACAAGGGGGAGTAGCACTTAAACTGAGACTGCAGAGCAAACCCCACTCAGCTCACAGCATGCCACCGAGGGGACCAATCCCAAGATTCAGGGATATCGACCTGGCCAGATTGTTGGATGTGGTTGAACCCAGACGGGATGACCATCACCAGGACGACAGGCACCAGTGCAGCAAGAAGATCAACAAACTGCACCAGGCTGCATTGGTCGGATGGCGCCGGCCTACCCGCCACCCCCGTTCCTTTCACCCCGGAGGAAACCCACGCAGACACGGGTAGAACGTGCAGACTCCACATAGACAGTGACCCAAGCTCTGAATCGACCTGGGTCCCTGGAGCTGTGAAGCAACTGTGCTAACCATTATGCTAATGTGCTGCCCCACTGAGAGGGCACTGGGGGGGGGGGGGGATGGGGTTGGGGATGTGGGAGAGGAAGGGGGAAGGTGGGATGGGGGGAAGGGGTGGGTTGATGCATTGGAAGGATGTAGAATGAAGGAGGGGGCGGCACCATCGGGGGCCAGGGGCAGTTGTGCAACATTAAAAAACGTTGCACCCAAGAAAATTACGCCTCTGGCACTTTCTTCCACAACGCAGGCCGACCGTGAATCCCCTGCCTCAGCCACCTTGGTGTGGTGGTCCTGGATGCCCCCCACAGGCACACCATGTGCAGGCGATGAGTGTGAGCGAGCACTCAGCAGACAGGCAGGAGTCAAGACTATAGCTTTGGTTGAGGAGCACCGGCGCTCAGAGGGTTATCATCACCCCCGTGCCTTCGACAGTGATCAGCTGACAGTGTCAACTCATTCCCTTCTCCCTGGGGTGATGTGACATAGACCCTGAGAGGGTAAACAGGATGAAGGGAGGGGTTGGGGCATGTGGGGAGAATGGGTGGGAGTGAAGGGCGGAGGGAGGATGGTGGGGACAGAATGAGATGACGGACAGGCGAAGCAGGCGAGGATGAGGACCTCCCTGGCCCTTCGGGCTTGCTGGACACTTGCTGCACCGTCTCCCCAGCCTTCTGGACCTTCATCACTGCCACCTGTCCATCCTCCAGCTGGTCCTGTGGGTCGTCCCTGGACTCGCCCTCCAGCCCCTCCTGGTCCGGCGCCTTTTCGTCCTCCTCATTGGAGGTGGCTGCATATCTCAACTTCCAGCACGTCACTCCGCTGCCATATCAGGTTGTGGAGGGCACAGTGGACCACCAGGAAGCAGGCGCCTCTCTGGGGGTGTGCACAACCAGAGCCGTTGAGGGATCATAACCGCATTTTGAGGAGTCCGATGCACCGCTCAATAACAGCCCAGGTGGCCAGATGGGCCTTGTATCGGGTGTCCGCATCGGTCACTGGCTTCCGTACCTGCATCATTAGCAAGGTCCTCACCGGGTACCCCTCATACACAAGAGCCAACCAGTACCCTGGGGTGGTCCTCGAAGAGGCTGGCGATGTTCCACTGCGCCAGGATGTAGCTGTTGTGCATACTTCCTGGGAAGCGTGCACACATTTGCATGATCTTCATGTGGTGGTGGCGCACAAGCTGGATATTCAGGGAGTGGAACCCCTTCCTGTAGATGTATGGCATTCCCTGACGGCCTGGTGTGCACAAGGTGTCATGCATCCCATCCATTACCCCCTGGACCTGGGGTATCCCGTCAATGGCAGCGAACCCTGCTGCACGGGCGTCTTGTTGGGCCTGGACCATGTCAAAGTTTATATAGTTTGCTGCCCGAGCAAACAGAGCAAGCATGACCTCAGGGATGCACTTGTGGGCTGTAGCTTGTGAATTGCCAGAGGTCCCGCTCGAGACCTGAAATGATCCTGAAGCATAGACGTTCAGGGCTGCGGTGACCTTGACGGCCACCGGGAGTGGATATCCTCCTCTTTAACGTGGTACCACGTCCGCAAGGACTGGCACAGGTGCCGCACCGTCCCTTTGTTGAGGCGGAGCCTCCTGGGGCACACGCTCATGTGTTTGAAAGACCTGCGATTCCCGCACACCTTCGGCCGTCACGGGCCTCCCCCTCTGGGTCCCGCCGTGGCCTGATGGGCGGCCGGATCCTCAGTGTGTGGGATGAGCCCCTGCACATGGGACACTGCCTCAAGTCTCTGACGATGCTGCTGCCACCGCTTTTTCCGACGTCTGGCTGCCTGGCCTGTCTCACCCGCAGGTGCTGAGACACCCAACCCCACCAGCCATGGGGTGACCCCTCCACTAATGGTGGCCACCCCCCCCCCCCCCCCCCCCCCCCATCTGGGCTCCCCCTACTGAACACTGGGGCAACAACCCCAGTGCCCCGGGCTCATTGCCCGGGAGTGAAGAATGCTCTGAGAAAAAAAATTCCTCGTCACCAATATAATAATCTCACCAAGACCAGTCTTCAAACATCATACCCTTTTATTTACAGAACGGGAAAGGCCATAGGCACGGCTTCCAGCACACAAATCCAAGCCCAGGGAACTACAGAATACTGGCACGGGGTGAAACAGCAGATTTTAAACTCCCTTTGCTCGTTTACCATTGGGCTAGCTCCTGTTTGCTCAATGGAGCCATTTTTGGTTTTTATGGCCACCATAACACAAGGACTCTACTTCCATAACCTTTTCAGGAAGAGAGCTCCAGAGACTCACAGCCCTCTGAGAGAAAAAAAATTCACCTCATCTCTGTTGTAAATGGGTGTCTCCTTGGGCTGGATTCACCGATCGCTGACACTGAAATCGCATTCACCGATCGACCGGAGAATTCACTTTTACACTGGAATTGGGGGGTGAGGCGCCGTTTTTACTGATGATCCCCCCTCAAAAACGCAGATGTCACCTGAGGCCCTCTCCCGATGATCCGACCCCAAATGGGCCGAGTCCCCGATGGCATGAAACACGTGTCCTCACAACATTCAAGGACCTCGCGTGGTGGACTGTGTACAGCGCCGCCAGAGTCGGGGGGGAGAGCCATTCCGTTGGCGGGGGGGCGTTGGTTGGGGGTGGCGAGGGAGGGTACAGGGGGACAGTTTTTGGGAGGCCGGGCCCGCGCGCAATCGACGCCATGCTGTACGGCGCGACCGCCACCAGCCGCCGCTGTCCACATGCGGGGCCATGGACATGGCCATCCTGCGGTCATATCCGCAGGTAAAGCTGGGGGCTTTACATTGCGTGGCTGCTAGCCCCCCACTGGCCGGAGGATTGATGCGGGAGCAACGCCGACTTTCTGGTCGTAAGACCAGACGGATCCTGCGGACATAGCTGCAGAATCGTAGAATCCAAATAGTGACCACTAGTTTTAGATTTTCCCACAAGAGAAAACATCCTCTCCACATGAACCTTATCAAGACCCCTCAGGCTCTTTTCGTCTCAATCAGTTCCAGACTCCAATTCTCAGTGCCCTGATCAAAAAAGGTTAAGCAAGCCCACTAACATTGTTAGTGCCTATTTTTATTATTTTACATTTGCCACTCTGGATAATCTCTTTGTAAAATTTTAAAACTTAATCCGTACCTGGCTTTGTCGCACCAAAATGTATCAGTTTACCTTTGGAATGTCTGGAAGAGTGCATCTGAGGGCATGTGTAAAAGACAAGATGGATGCAACTTTTATTTCTATGTATTACTGCACACATTTTCGAATAGATGATGGTCTGGTAAGGTTAATTTCCATGGGGATTCTCTCACTTGTCCAACCTAACTTCAGCAGAAGAGCCACAGAAATTCTGAGCAAACAACTGGGATCATGCTGCATGGTGAGGAGAATTTCCATCGCTTGAAAACCCAGTTTCATATTAATTTCTTAGATTAATTACCTATTCATTCATATTAACTGTTACTTGGCCTTTAATGATAGTGCTTGAATTTCTGAAATTTGACTTCTTTTACACAATGATTATTTATTGCACTAATTATATTTAGTTGGACTTGTACTGGGGGTTATATCTTGTGATTTTACCTGAAGTAGAATGCTTTTGTACTTCTGATTGCTGATGTTATTTATTGTCTAATTGCTATCAGTTAGTCAGGTAACATTACAAATATAGTATCATCTACAGATGCAATATATTTGAACGCTTGAATTTACTTCCATTTTCAATATGTTATAGATGATTATTACTGCCTGCAAGAATTTAGTTATTCTTTGTTTTTAAACAGGAATATTGTGATTCAGATTGGAGAAGGTCTGCTCACTGAACATGAGGTCATGACAATAGGTCGCTATTATAGCATCCGTGAAGAACAAAAGACAGACATTTGTCTCATACTGCACGTTGTCCAAGAGGCATTGAGGAAGAGCGCCTTTGAAGATTTTGTCAAAATATCTGATGCCTTTATCTATGAGGATCGACAAAGGTAACAACTGTAGCAATAAATACCGGGCAACTATGTCAGTTATCAGTGAATTCCGAGCATTCTTCTAGTGATTTGGAATGTAATATTTAACCATATTATCCATATTCTTCAAATTATAGGGTGGCACGGTGGTGCAATGGTTAGCACTGCTGCCTCACATCGCCAAGGACCCGGGTTCGATCCCAGCCTCGGATCACTGTCTGTGTAGAGTTTGCACATTCTTCCCGTGTCTGCGTGTTTCTCACCCCCACAACCCAAAGATGTGCAGGTTAGGTGGATTGGCCACGCTAAATTGCCCCTTAATTGGAAAAGAAGATTGGGTACTCTAAATATATATTTTTTTAATTTTCAAGTTATGAAATGAAATGAAAATTGCTTATTGTCACAAGTAGGCTTCAAATGAAGTTACTGTGAAAAGCCCCTAGTCGCCACATTCCGGCGCCTGCTCGGGGAGGCTGGTACGGGAATTGAACCGTGCTGCTGGCCTGCCTTGGTCTGCTTTCAAAGCCAGCGATTTAGCCCAGTGTGCTAAACCAGTTATATTCTGTCTGCAGTCATTTTGAAGTACTGGGCTGTAAATATCTCACCTGTTTATGAAAGCAATTAATTAGAGTCATAGAAATAATTATATATTTTCCAAGCTGATCTTTTAGCAACAGCATAAGAGAATTTTAGCTTTTGCTATTGTCTCAGATTAAAAGCTCTTTAAAGCATTAATGTATACATGTTTCTTGGTCATTGATATTATAATTTTAACTTTCTGAGATTTTATATGAAATTCATCTGTACATTATCTAAGCATTTTGCTCTTCCTGAACAATTTACTTAAAATGTTATAACAAGAATGTAAAAAAACAGAAACCAAAAAAGAGAGAATAACTTAAGCATTTTATTACATGGAGGCCAAATACATACATACTTTGCTGAAATTTGTTATTGCCAATTTTTGTCCCTTTTTCTTCACACATGGTAAGTTCATGAGCACCAATTGCCTTTGCTACCTTATGCAAGTGTCCAATTTTTAAACTTCAGCCTGTGAGTATGGTGAACTATTTGATCATGAATGGCATCACAGCCAAGACTAATTAGGACAAATCCATAGACATCTATTTTCTTCACCTTGACCACATGCATGATTTCTTAGACCTCTTGTGGCACTGCTGCCTTAGGTCCCAGGAGTTATTCTTCCGTTCTGAGGGCAGTCCTTCAGGGTCTCTTGGCCCGATGCCTTACCATGGCATCTCTCCTCTTGCAAGCATTAATATCTCCAGTGCTGTATCCATGTGTCTGGTTCTCTCTGTGTGCCTTGGTGTTCAGTTTGTCAGACTTTAATTTAAGCAATCTTTTTTTGCAGCTTCCTTTTAAGAGGCAGTCTGCCTTTAAGGAAAAGCAAGCTGCCTGCACCATGTAGTATGTAGCAACACTCTCTGGTGTGATGTACCATCAATTCGATTCAAGACACATTTAGGATCCAAACTGTGGCTTTAATCAGCTAGTTGTTAGCCCGGTGGTCGACTACAGAGAATGGACGACCGCCGTGAACTCTGGGTACTTATACCCCGCCTCGGAGGCGGGGCCTACTTGCCTCTCGACCAATTGGAGAGCAGTCACATGACCAGTCCCAACCAATCGGACGAGAGGCACATGACCAGCCAGAGCCAATGGGAAGCCAGTGCTCTGCACCAATGGCAGTGCTCATATCCATACCACACATGGTGTCTCCTGCTGTGTACTCTGAAAGCCCGGAAACTTTCCCAACAATCATGCAAATAAGGGGGAGTATAGGCAATTTTTGAATCTTATCCACCTCAATCTGAATGAGCATGGGCATTGCCTCTGTACCCAAAAATCAGGGTGAATGAATTCCACGCCTATTTTTTTTTTTGCAGGTCTATTTCCGGTATCCCTATACACATTCTATATTCGGTGATTAATTCTCACAAGTAATGTTAAACCTTAGTTCAGCAGCTCAGTGGTCACCATCTTAGAATTATTGCAAAGCTACACAATTTGGCTTAGTTATTTTGATATATCGCAATTTAAAAACAGATAACCATAACATAATATTAAGTCACTTCAAGTGAGAAGCAGTATTCTGCAGCTACTCTCAGTAACTATTTCCATATACTATCACATAGGATGAGGAATCCTATAGCAGATAGTGTTCAATGTCATCCAACTTCTGAAAGTGAATAAAAAACAAAGTCTATGAATTGTAGAACCTTTCCATCCTGCCCCTCAATTCAAACTTCACCTTCGAGTGTTAAAAACCCCAACAGATATCCCCACCACGCCAGGGCACAGGATGGAGAAACTGGCCTCCACCCCAACAGGACCTGCCTTCGGGCGATCAGCGAGGCGAAAGCTAAAACATCTGCCTCGGCACACGCTTCCAACCCCGGCCATCCGATACCCCGAATATGGCTTCCAGACGCCCGGTTCAAGCTTCATATCTTCCACCTTCAAAATCACCCTGAAAACCTCCCTCCAGCTTTGGACAGGACCAGAACATATGAACGTGATTTGCGGGGCCTGCCCTGCAACATTCACAAACATCCTCTACCCACTCAAAGAGCCGGCTCATCCTCGCCTTTGTGAGGGGCGCCCTATACACCACCTTCAGCTGTATCAGCCTCAACCTCGCACACAAAGTTAAAGCATTCACCCTCCGGAGCTCCTCACACCACAACCCCTCCTCCATGCTCTCTCCCAACTCTTCCTCCCACTTTGTCTTAATCCCCTCTAACGGTGTCTTCTCTTGTCTCAGATTTGCCCATAAATCGCCAACACCACCCCTTCTTCATTCCCCCTGTCGTCAGCACCTCCTCCAACAGTGTGGATGCCGGCGCCACCTGAAAGCTCTGTATCTGCTTCTTAGCGAAATCTTGACCTGCATATACCTAAACATTTCCCCCTGCCCCAACCCAAATTTCGCCCCCAGCTGCTTCAGTCCCGCAAACTCCACCCCCCCCCCTCCTTTAGTGCCCTGACTCCCTTCTCCTCCCATCTCCAAAAATTTGCGTCTCACTTCCCTGGCTCAAATCTGTGATTCCCCTGAATCAACATTTCCCTTGACCCCACCCCCAGCCTAAAGTGCTGGCGCGACTGCCTCCAGATTTTCAACATCGCTACTGCTACCGGAGTCCCTGAGTATTTCCCCGGGGCCATCGGGAGCGGTGCTGTTGCCAACGCCCTCAGCCCCGACCCCCTGTTCAGACTCTCCTCCGTTTTAACCCTCGAGGAGTCCCCCGCCCCCCAACCCAGCTCCTCACCTTCTCAGCATTTGCCGCCCAGTAATAATGTAATAAATTTGGAGAGCCCAACCCCCCTGACTGCTGCCATCTCTGCAACAGCACCTTCCTAATCCTAGCCACCTTCCCCCACCCCATATATACGAGGTAATCATCTTTCAGCCGCCTTGAAAAATGCCTTTGGCAGGAAGATTGGCAGGCAGTGAAAAATAAACAAATATTGCGGCAACACATTCATTTTAATTGCCTGTACCTAACCTGCCAGTGACAGAGGAAGACCATCCCACCTTACCAAGTCCGCCTTCACCCTCCCCACCGAACTAGTAATGTTATACCTACAGACCACCCCCCCATCCCCAATCCCATGCCACATGAACTCCCAGATATCTAAAGTGGGTCCCTTCCATATGGAATGGCAGCCCCCCCCCCCCCCAACCCTGCCCCCACCCCTGGCGGAGAGACCACGAAAAATTCACTTTTATCTACATTTAGCTATACCCCGAAAAAGTACCAAACACTCGAAGCAGTGTTCACAGGATCACAGGAATTTGAGGCCCACATCACTTCTGAATGTGGACGTAAAGGTGTTGCCGAAGGCATTGGCGGGTAGGTTGGAGGAGTGGCACCCGAAGGTGATAGGGGAAGATCAGACGGGGTTTGTTAAGGGGAGGCAGCTTTTTGAATATTAGGTTACTGAACGAGGTTAAGGCGCTGGCAGAGGGGAGGGAGATAGAGGTAGTTGTGGTATTGGATGCACAGAGTCGGGGTATTTGATGGCGGTTCTGGAACGGTTTGTGGTTGGGCCAAGGTTTGTAGATTGGGTAAGATTGCTGTATAGGGAGCCGAGGGCGAGTGTCCACACGAAGAACATGAATTTGTGCTACTTTGCTCTGCACCGTGGGACCAGGCAGGGATGTCCTATATCCCCACTGTTGTTCGCGCTCGTGTTGAGGAGTTCGGAGGGGTGGAGAGCGGTAGAGCATAGGGTCTTTATATATGTGGAGACTTACTGTTGTATCAGAACCGAGTGTGTCGATGGGTGTCGATTAATTCCTGCATCTCCCAATCCTCCCCAGGTGGCTCCGATCTATACAATCTCTCGAAAAACTCCTCAAACACCCTATTAATCTGATCCGGAGCCACCACCACCTATCCCAAACCTGAAAAATTTCCCTCGCTGCTGCCTTCCTCCGAGGCTGGCCTGCCAACATACGCCCTGCCTTCTCTCCATATTCGTAAACGCTCCCCTCGCCCGCTTCAGTTGGCATACCGCCTTCCTTGAGGACAGTCGGTCAAAGCTCGACTGCAACTCCTTCCTCTTTTCCAACTTCGCTGGATCCCGTCTTCGCTGGATTGACGGTGAATGCTCACTCACTCCCTTCTTCACGACTGTTTTCCTTAGCCATTTTGACACCCTTTGCCTCCCTTATATCTTCCTACATTCACTCATTCACAAATTGCCCGCAGGCCCGGACTTGAAAACTCCTAAAAACAGGAGCCACCTAACATGCGGCTTCCCCTCTACATGCCACCACCGGAAGTCCAACTCAAATGTCAGTTATCAAAAAAATTGAAGGGACATCTTTTAAAAAATTGGTGCCCTCTTCTGCTCAACAACATCTCGCTTATCTTTGTCTGTTTTGACAGGAGGCCTGTTAGACCATTTTTTGGTACAAAGCAAGAGCTGCAATAATCTGAGAGGTTCCTATGCACATGAACAGTACAGCTATGCACTGGGGGAGGGACCTTGATTGTTGCAAGATGTGCATTGTTTAAAATATCCCAACCTTAAATTGCAAATTTCCTCCATTTTTTTCTCATCCAATGTACATCATCTGAAGAAAATTTGGAAATTTAGCACCGAGTTTTTTTGATGTGCATTTTTCTCCTTAACTGTACCAATAACCAGGTGTCATCATTGTAGTCTTCAAGTGTGCAAGTCATGACTTATTTAATGTTTTTCCTTATTTTTTTACAGAACTGGATTCTTGCCAGTCCAGGAAAGTAGAAATATTTTGAAAGGTTTCCAGCTGCCTATACCAAATGAAATTCTTGATGAAATGATTTCAAAGTAGGTTTATATAACGAATAGAAATTCTGTGATGTGCAATCGTTGATGAATTGTGTACCTTTTGCAGCAGTGTGATAACAGCATTAACCCTCCAGAGAAAAACATTGCAGTGGGAATTGTTTGCATTAGGTCATTTTAAGGGTTATAAGAAGATTCCATTTGCACATTAGTCAATTTTCATGCTCGTATTTGGAGTGGAATGGAGCATTAGCATCTACAGAATTTGAGAAAAAGAAATTGTGCCATTCTGCACACATAACCCAAAACAGGCAGAAACCTAAAATTCATATGCAAATTGGGGTGCTGCTAATTTCAGGATTGCCACCTGTATTGCTACTGACAGTACTTCGACCTGCCCACAAAGAACAAATTGGGATTATGTGTTTTTTTGGTGATAATCAAAATGATATTTAGTTGCTGTCAGGTATAACTCTGGAAAGTTTTGACAGACTCTTGACTTGTTAAAGGGAGCTTTTGACAACAGACATTTTCAACATCTGGGTTCCTTTGGGAATTAAATTGTATGTAGTGGACTTCTAGTGGCAGCATGCAGGAAAAGATCGCACCTAAGGTAGCTGGGGCCTGATAAGAGAGAGATTGGGAAGGACTTTGAGGCGGGGCGATAGCATGGAATGGAGCTGAAGGGGGTGGAGGAAACCTTGTCATGACACAGCGACCAAATAGCCTCGCTGCAAGCTCAGCTGCTGGTGCTGGAGGAGAGGATTAAAGGTCTGAGGGCAAAGGTCGAGGATCTGGAGAACAGGTCAAGGAGGCAGAACCTCAGGATTGTGGGGTTGGCAGAGGGGGTGGAGGACCCGAGGCCGACCAAGTATTTTTCCCAGATGTTTGCAAAATTGATATGTTGGGGGGAGACACATGTCCCCTCCTGTCCCACCGAACCCTCCGGTTGAGGCAACTGGCGTATAAGCCGTCACGAGCTGTGATAGTGTGTTTCCACAGTTACCAGATGAAGGAGCTGGCCTTGAAATCGGCCAAAGAAAATTGGGATGTGAGGTGGGAAGGCAGCAGCAATTCATATTTATCAGGACGTCAGGCAGAGCTTGCAAGGAGGTGTGCGGTCTTTAATAAGGTGAAGTTGGCATTGTACAAGAGCAGTATGCATTTTCATGTGGTGTACCCGGCGAGATTGAGAGGCACGCACAATTCAAAGGATCACTTTTTTGAGACATCAGAGGAGGCGCGGAGGCTTTCGTCAAAGAACAAGGCCTTGGACTAATTTGAATGGGTTTGAATGGGATTTTCTTTTTTGAAAATCTTTTTATTGGCTTTTCTCATATTTATAAACAGTTGTTACTTTATATGCCTTACATTTTTCTTGCCCGTGCTAATTTGTTTTATTTTACAGAGAGGTTTGTCTTTGTTTGACTAACTGTACGTACATTTTGCTGCCCTCCGGTCTATGATATCCCCCCTTCCTCCTCTCTCCCCCCATTGGTTTCAGCACCCTTCCTCTTCTCTTGTGGTTTCCCCATTTTTCTCTCCCCCCAGGGTTGCACAGTCCTTTGGTTCAACTTCTTTTCTTTTCCCTGGCTTACTCCTCGTTGCTGGCCTCGGACAGGTTTTTGAACAGGCCGACAAACTGCCCCCAAGTATCCAGGAAGCCTTCCTCTGACCCTCGGATGGCCTACTTAATCTTCTCCAGGGGGAGAAATTCCGAGAGGTCAGCGGGCCAGTCTGCAGCTTTGGGTGGTGCTGCCGATCGCCAGCCAAGCAGGATTCTCCGGCGTGCGATTAGGGAAGCGAAAGCAAGGGCGATGGCCCCCTTCCCCATGTGTAGATCTGGCTGCTCTGATACCCCGAAGATTGCCACTATTGGGCATGGCTTCACCCTCACCCCCACAACCTTGGACATTGCCTCAGAGAAGGCTGTGCAGAACCCAGCAAGCTTGGGGCAAGCCCAAAACATGTGGGTGTGGTTGGCCGGGCCCCTCTGGTATGGTTCACATTTGTCCTCCACCTCCGGGAAAAACCTGCTCATTCAGGTTCTGGTCAGGTGCGCTCTATGCACCACTTTGAGCTGCATTAGGCTTAGCCTTGCGCAGGAGGAGGTGGAGCTCACCCTGTTCAGGGCTTCGCTCCAGAGTCCCCGTCTAACTAAAATCTACTACACTTTAAGGGTCCGTATCCCTCTATTCCCATCCTATTCATGTATTTGTCCAGATGTCCCTTAAATATCACTATCGTCCCTGCTTCCACCACCTCTTCCGGAAGCGAGTTCCAGGCACTCACTACCCTCTGTGTAAAAAACTTGCCTTGTACATCTCCTCTAAACCTTGCTCCTCGCACCTTAAACCTATACCCCCTAATAATTGACCCCTCTACTCTGGGGAAAAGCCTCTGAGTATCCACTCTGTCTATGCCCCTCATAATTTTGTAGACCTCTATCAGGTCGTCCCCTCAACCTCCGTCGTTCCAGTGAGAAGAAACCAAGTTTATTCAACTGCTCCTCATAGCTAATGCCCTCCCTACCAGGCAACATCCTGGTAAATCTCTTCTGCACGCTCTCTAAAGCCTCCACATCCTTCTGGTAGTGTGGCGACCAGAATTGAACACTATGCTCCAAGTGTGGCCTAACTAAGGTTCTATACAGCTGCAACATGCCTTGCCAATTCTTATACTCAATGCCCCGGCCATTGAAGGCAAGCATGCTGTATGCCTTCTTGACTACCTTCGCCACCTGTGTTGCCCCTTTCAGTGACCTGTGGACCTGTACACCTGGATCTCTCTGACTTTCAAGACTCTCGAGGGTTCTACCACTCACTGTATATTCCCTACCTGCATTAGACCTTCCAAAATGCATTACCTCACATTTGTCCAGATTAAACTCCATCTGCCATCTCTCCGCCCAAGTCTCCAAACGATCTAAATCCTGCTGTATCCTCTGACAGTCCTCATCGCTATCCGCAATTCCACCAACCTTTGTGTCATCTGCAAACTTACTAATCCGACCAGTTACATTTTCCTCAATCATTTATATATACTACGAACAGCAAAGGTCCCAGCAGTGATCCTTGCGGAACACCACTAGTCACAGCCCTCCAATTAGAAAAGCACCCTTCCATTGCTACTCTCTGCCTTCTATGACCTGGCCAGTTCTGTATCCACCTTGCCAGCTCACCCCTGATCCCGTGTGACTTCACCTTTTGTACCAGTCTACCATGAGGGACCTTGTCAAAGGCCTTACTGAAGTCCATATAGACAACATCCACTGCCCTACCTTTGTGACTCTATCAAGTTAATGAGACACAACCTCCCCTTCACAAAACCATACTGCCTCTCACTAATATGTCCATTTGCTTCCAAATGGGAGTAGATCCTGTCTCGAAGAATTCTCTCCAGTAATTTCTCTACCACTGACGTTAAGCTCACCGACCTGTAGTTCCCATGATTATCCTTGCTACCCTTCTTATACAAAGGAACAACATTGGCTATTCTTCAGTCCTCCGAGACATCACCTGAAGACAGTGAGGATCCAAAGATTTCTGTCAAGGCCTCAGCAATTTCCTCTCTAGCCTCCTTCAGTATTCAGGGGTAGATCCCATCAGGCCCTGGGGACTTACCTACCTTAATATTTTTCAAGTCGCCTCTCATCCTCCTCCACTCCAAAGAGAAAAGCCCTAGCTCACTCAACCTTTCCTCATAAGACCTATCCTCCAAACCAGGCAGCATCCTGGTAAATCTCCTTTGCACCCTTTCCAATGCTTCCACATCTTTCCTGTAGTGAGGTGACCAGAACTGCACACAATATTCCAAATGTGGTCTCACCAGGGTCCTGTACAGTTGCAGCATAACCCCACGGCTCTTAAACTCAAGCCCCTGTTAATAAACGCTAACACACTATAGGCCTTCTTCACGGCTCTATCCACTTGAGTGGCAACCTTCAGAGGTCTGTGGATGTGAACCCCAAGATCTCGCTGTTCCTCCACATTCCTCAGAACCCTGCTGTTGACCCTGTAATCCGCATTCAAATTTTTCCTACTAAAATGAATCACCTCGCACTTATCAGGGTTAAACTCCATAACCTCCATAAACTCCACACTCTCTGTGTGTTAGTAGTATTAAAAGGGATGGGACGTAGGGGGATTCCTCCTTCTGCATGTATCGGTATATGAGCACAAACCCAACATTGGGACACATCGGCATCCCTTGCAAACACATAGGACATATAAAGGTACGTATTCACATGCAATTCTCGTTTGCTTTTCTGGAGACAGTTGTCTGTTCCCAGCAGTTCCAACACAGTATCAATTTTATCAGATCCATCCGTATTACTTTAAATTAACAATGTCCCAAAGCCTATACTGGCCGCCGTGTCGCGTCTTTTCGTCCGACGTCACTTCGTCCAACGACACTTCGTCCACGTCTTTTGGTCCAACGTCTTTTTGTCCGCCCGTCTTTTGGTCCAACGTCACTTCGTCCAATTATCCAATTACAAATTAACTCCGTATAAAACCATTTAATTGATAAAATGCAAGTACAATACAGCAAGTGAATTTAATTGCTAAAATGCAAGTAATTGATAAAATGCAAGTAAAATGCAAGTTGAAAAATGCAGTTAAAAAGTTAAAAAATCTAAAAATGCAGTTATAAAATCTAAAAGTTTACTAATTACTTAAAATTCCCGAAATTACTTAAAATTGATGTAAATTGTAAATTCCCGAAATTCCCTAAAAGTTAGATTTCCAGAACTGTACCCGAGAGAGAATAATGGGGAGAGGACAAGATGATTTGATATTCTACAATTCCGACAGACACAGATATAAGTGGGAGTCTAATTGGATTTAGACAATGAGTGCAGTTCTGAAAGAAGCAGGTTTAAACTCGATTTTCGTCGAGTGACTAAAACCTCTGGTTGACAGTGGGTTCTGACATTACAGGTCTGAAATGATCAAATATTCCATCAGATGCAATGGCTCTCATCACGCTGGAGCATACATGGGTGAATATCCTGCAGCTTATCTTAATAATGTCTGGAGATCAAGCAGCACAAATGCAGAACTCAACTTCAAGAGGCGAAATAGGTGGAGAGGATCCTTGAGCAGTAACATTGAAAAACTAAATTAAACTATTTGTAATTGGATAATTGGACGAAGTGACGTTGGACCAAAAGACGGGCGGACAAAAAGACGTTGGACCAAAAGACGTGGACGAAGTGTTGTTGGACGAAATGACGTTGGACGAAAAGACATAGCACCCTGGCCGCGCGCTACTGCCCGCGATCCCGTTCAGCTTGCTTGGAGGTCAGAGAGGAGAGGGTCTGTAAGCCAAGCAAATCGCATATATTCAAATATTGGTTTCAATTGTCACCTGGATACGTTGAGTTCAATGTTTCCAGACCCCTTTCCCTCTAATGTCTATACATGCACAAGTATCGCCACTAATTATAACTTGGTATGACCCGTTCCATTTAGGGGCGAAACCGGGTTTTGCAGGTAACGTTTTCGCCATTACTCGACTCCCTGCAACAGGGACGTCAGGAAGTGTCTCAAGTTCTCTCTGTGTGTCTCGTTGTTCCTAACTGACCTTTACTGATTTACACATCTCTTTAAGTTGGGCGCTCAGTTCCAGTACATGACGTCTGATTCTATCTTTCAGCGGACCTACATCGGCCCCTCCAGTGATAATGTTCTCTGGTAGTTGCATCGCTCTCACAGTCATTAATTCATACGGGGTCAAACCAGTTGTACAGTTTGTTGTAGCCCTTAATTTCATCAGGATTATGGGTAACACATCAGTCCATGTTAGTCCTGACATATGAATGGCTTTTGCCAAAGCATTTTTAAGGGTTCGGTTCATTCATTCTACCATTCCAGAGCTTTGTGGATGGTAGGGGATGTGGAATTTTTGTTTTATACCCATGAATTGGCACACTGTTTTTATTACTTTCCCAGTAAAGTGCGTTCCCTGGTCAGAATCAATTTGTAGCAGTACTCCCCATCTCGGGATGACCTCTTCTGCCAATATTCTGGCCACCATGGTGGCAGTGCAATTCCGAGTAGGGAACGCTTCCACCCACCGGGTAAATTGATCAATAATCACCAAACTGTACGTCTTTCCATGGGATGGTGATAGGGATCCCGTGAAGTCTATTTGCAGATGTTCCCATGGCCCTTTGGGCCGGGCTGGTGTCCTATTTTTATTTTTATGGGTCGACCGGGATTATATTACGCACAGGTCACACATCGGTGGCAATACCGGGCTATGTCTCTCCCCATACCTTTCCACCACCATTCCTTTCTCATACTAGCTGTCATGGCTTCCCTTCCTACATGCGAGAGTCCATAATATAATTTCAGGAGGGTATTTTGTATACGTTCTGGCGCTACATTATATCTCCACACACCATCATTCCCTCTATGGACTGTGTATGCTGTCCATCTCTCTCTCTCTCTCTCTGAGATGTCCACGTGCAGCTTTTGGATATCTATTTTGTTTTCTATCGGATCTGCTGCAGATACTGGGAGTCCATCAACTACCTCTTGTTCTAATGCTAATTGTGCAGCTCTGTCTGCGGCTTGATTACCTTTAAATTTTGTCCACTCAGGGTCTCCTTTCCTGGTGGGCCTTGATCTTGATTACTGCAACTTCTCTAGGGAGCTCACAAGCCTTTAATAGGGCTTCTATCCTCTGGCTGTGTTTGATTGGGGTTGCGTCTGTAGTTATGAATCCTCGTCGTCTCCATGCAGTCATATAGTCATGTACTACCTCAAATGCATACCGGCTTTCAGTGTAAATGTTCACAGCCTTTCCTTCATATAATTTTAGGGCTTGTGTGAGTGCCACTAGTTCTGCTACCTGTGCTGTTAATCCTCCATCGCTCCTTCCTGACTTTATCGTTCCTAACCTGTCATTGACCACTGCCCAGCCTGTCCGGGGTAACCCCTCCATGTATTTGCATGACCCGTCAACAAAAAGGGTTTCCCCAGCTACTGCCAGCGGTACATCCTTTATGTGTTCTTCCTCTGTATCTGTATCTATGTCTCCACAGTTATGTGGTTCTCCTGAATCCAAAACTCTCTCCGCCGGATTATATCCGGTGTCTCTTACTATAGTAATTGATTTGTTAGGAGGTAATAGGACAGCTTCCCATTTGGCTCTCCTCATGTTTGAGACGGACTTTAATTTTCAGGTCTTTAACATTTCTACTAGGGTGTGTTTGGTATGGAGGATTATGTCTCCGATCATTATTATTGGTTCGCTAACTTTTACTGCCCACGCAGCACAGTCTAATGCCGCTATACATCTTTGTAGTCTGGTGACTACCGGACCTTCTGCCGTCGAGAAATATGGGTTGTCGTTTATCTCCATGTTCTTGTGTCACTACCGCGGAGTAAAATCTCCCTTCATTATTGCAATGTAGGTGGAAGGACTTGTTAGCGTCTGTCAGTCCCAGACCCCGGGAGCTGATAGTAACTGTCTTCAGTTTGTTATATGCTTCTTCCTGTTCTGGTCCCCAATCTATGGAGTCTAGAGCTGGCTTTCCTCCTTTAACTAGCCTTTGTATAGGTTTGGCTAGTTTTGCAAACTCGGGGATTAGGCTTCGGCTATAATTAAACAGTCCCAGTACCTTCCTAACTCCTCTTACAGTTACCGGGCATGGCATTTGTTGTACTGCTTTCTTCCGGTCTATCGGCATTTCTTTGAGGCCCTGTGAGATTAAATGTCCTAAATATAGCACTTGTTCTTTTCCAATTTGTGCCTTTTTGGGACTCACTTTAAATCCTGCAATGTCCAATTCGCTTAATACCACATATAATGCTTCCTGGTGTCCTGACATTGGATTCTGAGGCAATCAATGTATCATCAACATATTGTAAAATTGTACTCCCCTTTGGTAATTCTATTCGTTCCAGAGCTTCACTCTCAGTGGAAGATTGCAGGGCTATTATGGCAGCCCTGTGGTAGTTGGTCCATGTGTACTGTTTATCTCCCACCGTAAGTGCAATTTCTTCTTGAGATTCTGGGTCCAGGGGAAGGGACCAAAACCCGTTGGCTATGTCTAATGCGGTAAAGATTTTGTGCTCCGGTGACAATCCATTCAGGATTGTCGAGAGGCTTGCTACGATAGGGTGCAATTTAGGCGTCACTTTATTGAGGGCAGTGTAGTCTATAGTGAGTCTATAACTTCCGTCTGGTTTACTCACCGGCCATGTAGGGGAGTTGGTGGTGCTTGTGGTTTCCCTTAGGATTCCCTTTTCCACCAGCCCTCTGACAATTTCGACTACAGCTGCCTTTGCTTAAGGTTTAATCAGGTATTGTCAATGCAGTGTATGTTCGGGCCCGGGCACCTTTATAGGGTTTATGTTGACTAAACCAGTGTCCAATTTAGTATTTGCCCATACTCCAGGGGCAGAGGAGCAAATGGTCCCGAACCCCTGTGTTTCCAATCTCCAGTCTCGGGTAGTGGCAGTGGCAATTTCAATAGTCTCAAGGTTGCTTGTGCGCCTTCCCATTTTCACTTTCCGCCCATCCTTGGTTGGCCAAATTAGTTCCCCTTTCCCACAATCTCATATTTTCTCATTAAATAATTTCCCATTATTGTTCCTTCATTATTTTTACATACGTTAATTCGCATTGATACAAATGATTAATTTCCACCAATGTGGTTTCACTTAGGTAGGCAGGTGTTTTACTTCCTCCTACTCCAGTGATATAAATAATTTTATTTGAGGTAGGCAGGGGGAGGTCAGCAATTGATATAGATGCGCCTGTGTCCACCAACATTTCACATTGTCGGTCCCCCACACGTGCAGACACATAAATCCTCCCCTCTTTTTTGCTCTTAATTATGGGTGCCGCAAACCATCAGTCTACATTCTCCTCGGTCCCCTGCTTCCTACCTTCCGCGGTGGACACACGACGGGGCCGAGGTTTGCCATGTTTATCCCAACATGTAGCCTCTGTGTGCCCGTTTTTATTGCAATAATTGCAACCGGGTCCGCCATTCCCAGAGTTGTTTCCCTTCTTTGATGGTCAACATTTGTTCGCAAAATGTCCCTTTCTGCCACATGTGGCATTCTTCTCCTATTGTGGAGGAGAATGCTGAGATCCAGGCTATTAGAATAGATGGCATTGAGGTGCGTAGGGAAGAAGTGTTGGCAATTCTGGACAAGGTGAAAATAGATAAGTCCCCGGGGCCTGATGGGATTTATCCTAGGATTCTCTGGGAAGCCAGGGAAGAGATTGCTGAGCCTTTGGCTTGGATTTTTAGGTCATCATTGGCTACAGGAATAGTGCCAGAGGACTGGAGGATAGCAAATGTGGTCCCTTTGTTCAAGAAGGGGAGTAGAGATAACCCCGGTAACTATAGGCCGGTGAGCCTAACATCTGTGGTGGGTAAATTCTTGGAGAGGATTATAAAAGATACGATTTATAATCATCTAGATAGGAATAATATGATTAGGGATAGTCAGCATGGTTTTGTGAACGGTAGGTCATGCCTCACAAACCTTATCGAGTTCTTTGAGAAGGTGACTGAACAGGTGGACGAGGGTAGAGCAGTTGATGTGGTGTATATGGATTTCAGTAAAGCGTTTGATAAGGTTCCCCACGGTCGGCTATTGCAGAAAATACGGAGGCTGGGGATTGAGGGTGATTTAGAGATGTGGATCAGAAATTGGCTAGTTGAAAGAAGACAGAGAGTGGTGGTTGATGGGAAATGTTCAGAATGGAGTTCAGTTACGAGTGGCGTACCACAAGGATCTGTTCTGGGGCCGTTGCTGTTTGTCATTTTTATAAATGACCTAGAGGAGGGCGCAGAAGGATGGGTGAGTAAATTTGCAGACGACACTAAAGTCGGTGGAGTTGTAGACAGTGCGGAAGGATGTTGCAGGTTACAGAGGGACATAGATAAGCTGCAGAGGTGGCAAATGGAGTTTAATGTGGAGAAGTGTGAGGTGATTCACTTTGGAAAGAATAACAGGAATGCGGAATATTTGGCTAATGGTAAAATTCTTGGCAGTGTGGATGAGCAGAGGGATCTCGGTGTCCATGTACATAGATCACTGAAAGTTGCCACCCAGGTTGATAAGGTTGTGAAGAAGGCCTATGGTGTGTTGGCCTTTATTGGTAGAGGGATTGAGTTCCAGGAGCCATGAGGTCATGTTGCAGTTGTACAAAACTCTAGTACGCCGCATTTGGAGTATTGCGTACAGTTCTGGTCACCTCATTATAGGAAGGACGTAGAAGCTTTGGAACGGGTGCAGAGGAGATTTACCAGGATGTTGCCTGGTATGGAGGGAAAATCTTATGAGGAAAGGCTGATGGATTTGAGGTTGTTTTCGTTAGAGAGAAGAAGGTTAAGAGGTGACTTAATAGAGGCATACAAAATGATCAGAGGGTTAGATAGGGTGGACAGCGAGAGCCTTCTCCCGTGGATGGAGGTGGCTAGCACGAGGGGACATAGCCTTAAATTGAGGGGTAATAGATATAGGACAGAGGTCAGAGGTGGGTTTTTTACGCAAAGAGTGGTGAGGCCGTGGAATGCCCTACCTGCAACAGTAGTGAACTCGCCAACATTGAGGGCATTTAAAAGTTTATTGGATAAGCATATGGATGATAAGGGCATAGTGTAGGTTAGATGGCCTTTAGTTTTTTTCCATGTCGGTGCAACATCGAGGGCCGAAGGGCCTGTACTGCGCTGTATCGTTCTATGTTCTATGTTCTATGTGTAACACTTCCCCTTCTGACCCCCGTTAGCGCCGTAGGTGGCGACATGCTCCTGTTTTATCTTGACTTGGTGTTTTTCCTCTCCGCCTGGTATTCCGGAGGCCCATTCCACTAACTCATCATACTCTCGGAGCGCTACTATTCCCATTTTTAAAATGGTCTGGTGGTTACTTGAGAGCGTTCTCTCGGGGGTCGTTGTCACCCGAGTCCGACAAACTCTGGAATGATCAGTTCTCTCTTGCCATATACACACCTTTATATGTTGGAGCCACCTTTATAGGGGTGTGTGGGGGGGGGGGGGGGGGGGGGGGGGGGTGTGGAAGGCTTGTGTCGGGGTTTCTGGAGGGTTTAGAGTATCCTGAGGTGGAGGTGGAAGAGTGTGAAGGGTTGAAGAGGCCATTGGGCACAGAGGAGGTCTTGACAGCAAAGGGCAGATGCAGACAAGACATTTGCGGGACAGCTGGTGTCGATATTAATGGGGATATTCAGTGAGGGATGGGGGTGGAAATGTAGTGCAGAAGGGGACAGAAGTAAATGGGGTCTTTAGGGACTTTTACGAGGGATTATACCGGTCGGAACCTCCGAGGGGGAGAGAGGGGATGGAGAGCTTCATGAACAGGCTATATTTCCCAAGGGTTCAAGAGAGGCTGGTAGAGGGGCTGGGGGCGCCGATAGAGTTGGAGGAGCTAGTCAGGGGGATCGGGCAAATGCAGTCAGGTAAGGCCCCGGGGCCGGACGGGTTCCCGGCAGAATTTTACAAAAAAATATGCGGACCTGGTGGGTCCCCTGCTGGTGCGAACTTTCAATGAGGCATGGGAGGGGGGGCTTTGCCCCCGACGATGTCGCGGGCACTGATCTCTTTGATCCTAAAACGGGATAAGGACCCCTTGCAGTGCGGATCATATAGGCTGATCTCGCTCCTTAACGTAGACGCTAAGTTGCTGGCGAAGACCCTGGCTACCAGGATAGAGGATTGTGTGCCAGAGGTAATTCATGAAGATCAGACAGGATTTGTCAAGGGGCGGCAGCTCAACACGAATGTGCGGAGACTGTTCAATGTTATCATGATGCCGGCAGTGGAGGGGGAGGTGGAGATAGTGGTGGCGCTGGACGCAGAGAAAGCGTTTGATAGAGTTGAGTGGGGGTACATGTGGGAGGTGCTGGAGAGGTTTGGATTTGGGGAGGGATTCATCAAATGGGTGAGGCTGCTTTACGCGGTGCCGATGGCGAGTGTAGTCACAAATGGAAGGAGATCGGAGTATTTTAGGCTGTATCGTGGGACCAGGCAGGGGTGTCCCCTGTCCCCCCTGCTCTTTGCACTGGCGATTGAACCGCTGGCCATGGCGTTGAGGGAGTCAGGGAAGTGGAGGGGTCTGGTGCGGGGTGGGGAGGAGCACCGGGTATCGCTGTATGCGGACGACCTGCTGTTATATGTGGCGGACCCAGAGGGGGGAATGCCGGGGGTGATGGAGCTGTTAGCGGAATTTGGGGGCTTCTCGAGCTATAAGCTAAACTTAGGAAAGAGCGAGGTATTTATAGTGCACCCGGGAGATCAGGAGGAGGGAATTGGGAGGCTCCCCTTCAGGAGGGCAGTGAAGAGTTTCAGGTACCTGGGGGTGCAGGTGGCCAGGAGTTGGGGGGCTCTTCATAAGCTTAACTTCACCAGACTAGTGGAACAGATGGAGGAGGAATTTAAAAGTGGGACATGGTGCCGCTATCGCTGGCGGGCAGAGTGCAATCCGTCAAAATGACGGTTCTCCCGAGGTTCTTGTTCCTCTTCCAGTGCTTGCCCATCTTTATCCCTAAGGCCTTTTTTAAAAGGGTGACCAGCAGTATCATGGGATTTGTTTGGGCGCATGGCACCCCGAGGGTGAAGAGGGTCTTCTTGGAGCGGCGTAGAGATAGGGGGGGGGCTGGCATTGCCCAACCTCTCGTGGTACTACTGGGCGGCCAACGTGTCGATGGTGCGTAAGTGGGTGATGGAGGGGGAGGGGGCAGCATGGAAACGGATGGAGAGAGCGTCCTGTGGGGATACAAGCCTGGGGGCCCTGGTAACGGCGCCTTTGCGTCCCTAGTAGCCCGGCGAAGGATTTTGCTACAGTGGAAGGACGCGAGGCCCCCAAGCGTGGAGACCTGGATCAATGACATGGCGGGCTTCATTAAGCTTGAGAAGGTTAAATTCGCCCTGAGAGGATCGGTGCAAGGGTTCTTTAAACGGTGGCAACCTTTCCTCGACTTTCTGGCTCAACGATAGGGTACTGGGATAGTAGCAGCAGCAACCCAGGGGGGTGGGGGGTGGGGGGGACGTTGATTATGTTTGCTTATTTTATTTAAATTTGATTTATTTAATTTTAATTTATGGTTAAGTTCTCTTGTTGGGGGGGGGGTGGGGGGAGTATGATACATGTGATGTTACGGTATGGGGGGAATTGTGGGTGTTATGGGGCTGTTAGTTGCATATTACTGCTTGTTGCTATACTTGTTGTTATATTTTTATATTTTCTGTAAAAAATTCCATTAAAAATTATTTTTTAAAAAAATTAATGGGGATGTTCGATGACTCTGTAACACGGCTTCCCAGTCCAAGACACTATTACAAGCATTTATTTCACTTATTTTAAAGAAGGATAAGGACCACGTGGAATGGCCACGATATTGGCCAAGGTGTTGCACTGAGGCTGGAGCCATGTCTTCTTCACATTATCGGGGAAGATCAGACAGGTTTTGTTAAAGGCTGACAATTGTCGTCTAATGTGCTTTCCTTGTCTGAGGGGTCGGATCCAGAGGTAATTTTCGCATTAGATGCCGAGAAAGCATTCAATAGGGTAGAATGATAGAATTTACAGTGCAGAAGGAGGCCATGTGGGTATCTTTTTGCGGTCTTGGAGTAGTTTGAGTTGGCACCAAGTTTGTGTCCTGGATACAACTGTTGTATAAGGTTCCAACAGCTAGTGTCCACACCAATAACATGCGATCGGGGAATTTCCAATTAACTAGGGAACAAGGCATGGGTGCTCTATGCCATTCCCCCCCCCCCCCCCCCCCCGCCCCCTTGTTTGCATTGGCGACAGAGCCTTTAGCCTTCACCTTGAGGGCTTCAGATAAGTGGAGGGGTTAGCGAAGGGAGGGATGGAGGAAAGGGTGTCCCTGTTCGCCAGTGGTTTCTTACTTTATGAGATGCACCCGATCCTCCCCATGGGCGATGTAATGGAGTTGCTGAGGCGCTTTGGCTCTTTTTCAGTCTACAAGCCAAACGTGGAAAAAAAGTGAGTGCTTTGCAGTTAAGCGCCAGGGAGGGGGAGTCAATCTATGGGTGCTATCTGGCTGGTTCCAGCTTTGGGTATCTGGGGGTTCAAGTAGCCCGGGATTGGGCCCTTCTCTGTAAGCTGAACTATATGAGCTTGGTAGGTAGGATCAGGACTGATCTGCAGGGGCAGCACGGTGGTGCAGTGGTTAGCATTGCTGCCTCACGGCGCTGAGGACCCGGGTTCGAATCCCGGCTCTGGGTCACTGTCCGTGAGGAGTTTGCACATTCTCCCCGTGTCTGTGTGGGTTTCACCCCCACAACCCAAAGATGTGCAGGATAGGTGGATTGGCCACGCTAAATTGCTCCTTAATTGGAAAAAATAATTGGGTACTCTAAATTTATTTTAAAAAAGGACTGATCTGCAGAGGTGGGATAATCTTCCTCTGTCCTTGGTGGGTAGGGTTCAGTCGATCAAGATGAACATTGTGCCTAGATTTTCATTTTTGTTCCAGTGTTTGTCAGTCTTCCTCCCCAGATCCCTTTTTGGGGAAGTCAAAAAGTTGATTAAGTCCTTTATGTGGGTGAGAATTCATCAAAGAGACAGTCCATCAAAGGGATATACAGTCAGGGGGACCCTGATATTGTTTACTGAGCAGTGAATGCGGAGACGATGTTGAGTTGGTGCAATGATCCGGGAGCTACATGGGTGCAGATGGAATCAAAATCGTGTAGGGGATCTGGTCAATGGGCATTAGCAACGGCCTCGCTCCATTCTCATTGGCAAAGTATTCATCAAATCCCGTGGTTGATTCCACTTTGAAGATATGGAGACAAATTTGACGGCATTTTAAATTGGGGTCAGTATTGAAACTGGCTCCAATCTGTGCAAAGCATTTGTTCGAGCCTGTGAGAGTGGATGCCACTTTCGGATGGTGGGAGAGGAAGGGTTTAGAGAGAATGGGTGATTTGTTCCTGGAGGGGTAGTTGCCAGTTTAGAGGAACTGTCAGAGAAGTTTGGGCTCTTACAACCTGACTTATTCAGATATTTGCAAGTTTGCAACTTTGCGAAACAGATTTTCCTGACATTTCCCTTGGCGCCACCAACCTCTCGAATGGAGAGGGTTCTCTTGCTTGCAGAGTCGGAGGAAGGGAGTATTTCCGGTATTTATGGATGGATTATATCAGAGGATTTAGTGTCGGTGGATGGGGTTAAGGCCATGTAGATGGAGGAATTAGGGCCCATTCTAGATGACAAGGTGTGGTGTGAGGCCCTGTGGAAGGTGAACTCCATGCCCTTGTGCATGGGCCTTGGCGATATTTGGGGTGTCAGTCTCACTGGAGCTACAGACAGGCACTGGGGGCAGATGTCCTAGCCTTCGCCTCGCTGATTGCCCGGAGGCGAGTACTGCTGGGGTGGAGTTCTGCTTCTCCTCCCAGCGTGGCTGGAAGATCTGATGGAGTTCCTATACCTCGGGAAAGTCAAATACACCGTAAGGGGAGCAACTGAGGGTTTTAACGGAGATGGCAGCCGTTTATTGTGTATTTCAAGAAGCTGGTCACCGTTAGTTGCAAAGGTGGGAGAGGGGGAAGAGTTAAGTTTTCTGAGGGGTTAGATTATGCTTTGTGGGATGTATGTGTGTATTGGTGTCTTGTTCTGTTTCATTGTTTTGTATTATTTTGTATTATGTATAAAATGGAAAAATTTGAATAAAAATATGTATTTTTTAATTGTATACACTGAAAAATGAGGGGTATCAGGAGGATGAAGCACACAAATCTGTAGCTTTAGAGAAAGTAAACAGCAGTTTAACTTCAAGTAATTCAAATCTGTGTGCTCTGCATTTCAGCATAAACAGCTAGAAACTATTATTTGCCGACATGATAATTATATTACGTTAATAATAAATGAGACAGGATCACATGCCAGTGAAGGAGAATTTTGAAGGAGAATTTACTCACTAATTGTGGAGGAGCTGATGACAGGCTCCCAGGCCTCTACGAAAGATGCCCTGATATGGCCACTAGGAGGCACATGAGTTTTGCCTGAAGCTGCCTGCTTCAGATTTTCTCTTTATGGGCAAGCGTTTGACCTTGACTCGGAGATCAGCCAATTGCAGCATGGATTAGTGATGTGTGGGATAAAGAGTCCAAAGTCCTCTGCTATGTGACGCTGCAAATTGCTGATCCAACAGATTGCACCACTGTGCACTGGAAAAATAAGCCTAATGATATATGTTTCGCTACTTTTAGTGTTGTTCATGTTGTGCTATTCCAACCCTTCTATTGTAATGGTTAGTCATAATTCAGTGAATATAGCATGGCAGGTTTGAGAAAATAATTTACAGTGTTGCTTGAGGCTGGGATCTACGGAGTACATTTCCGATTCAATATTTAAGGGAATAATGTCTTTGAAGTCACTTATAATGTTTGTTGGGAACAGATGGTGTGAGGCCAGAGAGTATACTCTATACTTTACAATAACACAACTCTGTTCCTTCTGTTTTACCACATTTATTTCAAAACAATTAAAGTTTTCTAGGTGCTGATGGACAAGTGGCATACCGGAACCTTATCTTAGGCTTGAACTGGCGAGAAAATCCTGTACCACCTGCAGATGTAATGGTTCCTTTCCAGGTAGGACACATAATGTAACATATTCTGCATCTGGTTTCTTTGCAGTAAGCCCAATGCCGAAATACTGGTAAACATTATACTGCGATTACTGGATAGTTCATCTATTTTGCTTTAATTGAAACGAATACTTTTTCATTTAGAAGGTTCCAAAAGAATGTCAAGCATTCATATTCTGCCCAGGCAAGACTTATACGTTTCAGAAGGCATGAAGTGTGGATGTTAACGGTTCATTGCCTGGTGTTGAGTACCATTTGCAACTCCTCAGATAATGAGGCAATCTGTGCCCACATGCTTGGGCTTGGGCTGATAAATAACAAGTGACATTGGTGCCGCACAAATGCCAAACAATCACCATCTCCAACAAGAAAGAACCTA
Source organism: Scyliorhinus canicula (assembly GCF_902713615.1). Lineage (NCBI taxonomy): Eukaryota > Metazoa > Chordata > Chondrichthyes > Carcharhiniformes > Scyliorhinidae > Scyliorhinus > Scyliorhinus canicula. The sequence continues at coordinate 57,475,998 of NC_052152.1, forward strand.
ACAATTTCCCCTTGTTATTCAACAATAGTGCCATCATTGAATCCCCATTATCAACATACTGAGGGTTACCATTGACCAGAAACTTAACTAAACCAGCCATTTAGAAATTGTGGCTATAAGGAGAGAGGCTGTGGCAACAATTCATCTCCTGTTTCCCAAATCCTATCCACTATCTACAAGACACAGGTCAGGACTCTGATGAAATACTCTCCACTTGCCTGAGGCAAACAGCTCCAAAAACACTCAGGTTCCTTGACAACATTCAAAACAAAACAGCCCACTTGATCGACAGTCCATCCGTCACCTTAAACACTCACTCCCTCCATCATCTTACCAACTTTTACAGATGCACCATAGAAAACATCCTATCTGGCTGCATCACAACCTGGTATGGCAACTGCTTTACCCAAGACCGCAAGAAACTTCAGAGAGTCGTGAACACAGCCCAGTCCATCACACAAACCTACCTCCCATCCATTAACTCCATCTACACCTCCCGCTGCCTGGTGAAAGCGGACAACATAATCAAAGATCCCTCCTACCCTGCTTACTCACTCTTCCAACTTCTTCCGTCGGGGAGGAGGTACAAAAGTCTGAGAACACGCACGAACAGACTCAAAAACAGCTTCTTCCCCACTTTACCAGACGCGTAAATGACCCACTTATGGACCGACCTGATTAACACTACACCCCCGTATGCTTCACCCGATGCCAGTGTTATCTAGTTACATTGTGTACCCTGTGTTGCCCTATTATGTATTTCTTTTATCTCCTTTTCTTTTCATGTACTTAATGATCTGTTGAGCTGCTCACAGAAAAATACATTTCACTGTACCTTAGTACACGTGACAATAAACAAATTCAATCCAATCCAATCTAATTGGCACATAGCAGAAGTAGTGTGTAACATCTACAAGATGCATTGCAGTGACATGCCAATACTCCTTTGACAGCATCTTCTCGAGGGAAATTAAGGATGGCCAACAAATGCTGGCCTTGTCAGTGATGCTCACACCTCAAAAATTAAATCAAAAAGAACCATTCCAGATCTATACTTACACACTGACTGTGCAGCAGATCCCAGATAACAGGCCCAAAGGCGTGGGGCAACACCACCATCACCATTTGTGAGATCTCAAGCTAAATTTGTGGCCATCCAACACTAATTAGTTGCTATAGAGATCCCTGTTCTTTTAAAGATTGGGTCCTCACCCCCAAGAGCTGATGGCCATTGGAGGGTTGGCAGCTCAACAGCACCACCCTAGCAGAGAGGGCACCATGGAAGTGGGGTACCAACCCAGCCAGTGAGTGGGAAGGTCCTGGTGAGGAAGCATGTGTTTGTTAGGGGGGGGGGGGATTGTTGTTGAGTGCAGGGGGATTGGGGTTGTTGCTGCCGGGGTCATGATTGCCTCCAGGAGGACCCCTCTGTGGACTACAAAGAGCCAGAAAATAAGACCTCCCTCCCCCTAAACCTGCAGTAAGGCTGCCAGGCTTGACCAAGCTGTCTCCCCACATGGTGGAGGGTCCATCCACTGCAGGTAAAATGCCAGTGGTAGCAGAAAGGAAATGGGCACTCCACTGCTTGCATTTTCGGCACTGCTCCCTCCCAACCCTGAATCATAGAATCCCTCCAGTGCAGAAGCAGGCTATTCGGCCCGTAAAGTATGCACCGATCCTCTGAAAGAGCACCCTCCCTAAGCCCACTCCCCCGCCCTAGCCCCGTATCCCCACCTGCACATCTTTGGACACTAAGGGCCAATTTAGCATGCCCAATCCTCCTAACCCACACAGCCTTGTACTGTGGAAGGAAAATTGAGCACCCGGAGGAAACCAACGCAGACAAGGGGAGAACGTGCAGTCTCCACACATACAGACACCCAAAACCTGAATTGAACCCGGTCCCTCTAGTGCTAACCAATGTGCCGCCATGCTGCCCTGGTAAATGCAATCCACTCTTTTCATTAGTTCTTACTTATAGCATTAACATCATAAATTATGCTAGTCACATTGAACATCTCTTTAAAGCTGCAGAATATCATGAACAGGAGTAAAAATATTTTAATTAGTGCTAATTTGATAGTGTTACATTATTTATGGTCATTTCATTTGGAGATGAAATAGTTGCTTATAAATCATTATACATCAGCTGCTTCTCTCCAGGATTGTTGCCTAATCTGCTAAATGTTGCCAGTACTTTCTGATTTCGTTTCCGGCCACAACAACACAGCAACTTAAATGAAGCCACTGTGCAACATAAAAGAAAATAAGAATTAATTTAAAGAAAATTTAGCCAGAAAGGAATTTAAAAATCAATAAAATGGGGAACAGAGTATTTTAAAAGTTTTAAAATACTTCAATCAGGGGCCGGTGTAGGCTCGATGGGCTGAATGGCCTCCTTCTGCACTGTAAATTCTGTGAAACTATAAATTACAGTACCATGCTATTCCCATAGTTGACAAAATGAGTTGTTAACAGATATAATTTATAATCATAGTAGTGTTTAGAATTGCTTTAGATATTGCATGGAATTCTTTGCTGACTCTCGAGTCAGCAAAAATCTAGATTTAATTTGTGAGATATATTGCACAGTCCTTTCGTCTTCATGAAAGTTTTACAGGACACAACAGTGGGAAAGTGGATACTGGCAAGCAGTTCCTCAGAATTTGTAATGTCGTGGATCTGGGAAAGTGGCTGTCAACATCTCTGAATAATGCACAAGTTCAGCCCCGTGAAAAAGAAACACTTAATGAGCTTGTTTGAAATTCTACCGTCTATTCTTTTAGCCAAAGCATTACCCATTTATTGAAAATAAGAGCAAAGAATTCCATGCAAATGCAATAACCATGTTTAGGCTAATTCCAATGGTGTAATTCGAAAGCCCACTTGGTAATTTCAGTAGAAAACTTCAGCTATGTGGCTGCTGTTTATTTTATGATCCAGAAAGGGTACGGGTGAGGTACATTGATCATTGGTCACAGATTGTGGAATGAAGGTGAACTGGGATTTGAGAAGGCCCATTTGGCAGGAAGATGATGCCATATTCAATATCTTATTCTAACATCTCTCTATCTTGTCACTTTATTCAAAGTGCCAAAATTTCAACCAAGTTCTAGGATGGAGAATGGCAGGATTGGAATTTATCCCATGTGAAATGCGCAGTAAATATCAGTGGGGGCGGAAAAGGGAGAAGAGTGTGAGTGCTTCCCTTACGTCCCCTACAAATGTGTCTCTGCAGATGTTCTGAAGCCACCAAAAGCCCATTATGCTCTTATAAAAACCTTGCTAAAACTCTCACCAGCTGAGAGCAGGTGTACATTCCATTGAGGCCCTTGGGATGGTCATGGTTCTCAGACAAAGGACGTAACAGATTTGAGCACCTTGCCCCAAGTATTTAAATTAACTCACCCTCAGGATTTGGGATGGGATCTGCAGCCTTCAGATGGTCAAAGAGGAATTCTGCTCCAGTGCACTTGCATTGGTGTGATGGACTCATCCATAAATGAAATGCAAATTGGTGTGATTTATAATAAATCTCTGATCAGGATAGGGGAACACAGATTGTATAACTGTCTGCTGAATTCCTGTGTAGACAGAACTAATTTTGCTTCCTGCTGTTTGTTGTTTCAGATTAAAAAAGCTGGGAGTGGGGAGTATCCACCTAAGCAAGTGACGAGCATCAACTATATAGCGTTCATAGAAGATTTGTTTGGCAAGCAGGAGTGAAGTGACACAGCATAGGTCTTGATTTAAAAAAAACTTACAAAAATGACTTTTACAAAATACTCCTAGGTCAATTGTTGTTTCATTATAGAATTTAGCGTATATGAGAAACCATTAATCTCTTTCGGTAATATACTTACAGTTAGAAATTAGCCTAAAACAAGAAAACAATGAGAGCTTTACCGAATGGTTTCTCCATGTGTAACTTGGATGTAATCGATTAATTAATTGATAATAAATCAACATATTTTGAAACTTTGCCAAACTTTATGGGTGACATTTTTCACAGCAAAACAACTTTCTGGAGCAATGACTGTTGTCTCAGATGGGCTTTCATCTCTCTTTTTCCATTTTGTTCCACATACAATGGTAGTAGACTGAAAATTGAAAGAAACATTGCCGACTTATTGCTAGAAGCCTGCCCCTTGCCATTTTGAGGTGGGCCTTGAATTGGGAATCAGTAATCGTGCTGGAAGTGGCCTGATAAATATTTGCATTGAGGTTTTATGACATAATTAGGGCATGGAAGATATTTTCGTGCAGTTGTGATCTGAAATTAATCGTTCACAGCCTGCTCTAATTTAAATTGCTATAGGGCACAATCTAATGGCCATGCCCGACTCAGGATGCGACGAGGCTGGTAAACCTCGCCGGAGGCCTCTCATGAGATTTACCTGGCTCGTTAAGCCTCGTGAGATCTAACAGGATCTCACGAGGCATCGCGATCTGGATCCCGCTCACAATGGGCAGGACCCAGATTTGCATACTCAAGTGTGCAGTCAGGTCCACTTAAATATGCTGTCGCCTGAGTTACCTAGGTGCAGGATCTAACACACGTGCATCGGAGACTCTGAGTGAGTGCCATTTAGCACTAGTCTCCACCAACATGGACTATGTGCACCGGCACTGGGGCATTTCTTCCAGATGATTGGGGACCCCTGGGTGTCAGGCTCTGGGTAGGGTAGTACCCTGGCACCCCTGATGTCACCTGGGCACTGTGGCAGTGCCAGCCTGGCACCCTAGCAGTATCACCTGGGTGCCACCCTGGCATTCCCAGGATGCCCAGGTGCCAAGGTACCTGGGTGACATCTTGCCCATGCTGGGGATCGAGCCCAGGGTGCCCTGCCCTTATGAGGGGCTCAAGGACCCCTCATTGGTAAGTTGGAGCACTGGGGCGTGCCGGGGGCCCCAGTGAGGGGTTCAGAGCTCATTAGCAGTGGAAATGAACCTAAGTGCGACTACTGCAGGGCGTTCCTCACCGTGGTCCAGAAATTAAGCAGGATCCCATTTAATAGCAGGCTCATTCTTGTCACTGCAAGCGTTGAGAAACACCTGGCGTAACGCACCCAACATGGGACTCTGTTTCATTTCCGTTAAATCCCGCCCCTAGTATTTGTCAGGCAACTTGCTGTTATTTAAAATTCTTTTTGAGTGCAGATTTGTTGCGCTTTCTTTGTTTGCAGTGGGTGTTGTTGAGACTACATCTGGAGTATTGTGTTCAGTGTGGTCTCTTTATTTGAGGAAGGATGTGGTGGCATTGGAGGAAGTTCAGAGGAGGTTCATTATATTGATTCTGGGGATGAAAGGGTTGACGTATGAAGAGAGATTGAACAGTTTGTGCTTATACTCACTGGAATTTAGAAGTTTGAGAGGGGATCTGATTGAGGTGTATAAAATACTAAATGGGATTGATAAAGTAAACGTAGACCAAATATTCCCCTTTGCGGAGCAATCTAGAATGAGAGGTCACAGACATGGGTTGAGAGGCGGTAGATTTAGAACTGAGATGAGGAGAAACTACTTTTCACAGAGGGTGGTGAATTTGTGGAACTCGCTGCCCCAATTTGTGGTGGAGTCTGAGTCATTAAATAGTTTCAAGAAGGAGCGAGATATATTTCTGATAAAAAAACAGGTTAAATGGATATGAGGAACAGGTAGGGAGGTCCATTTGAGACCAGGAAGAGATTAGCCATGATCTGATTCAATGGCGGAGTAGGCTCGAAGGGCTGAATTGCCTACTTCTGCTCCTAATTCCTATATTCCTTAAAGTCAACAACAAGCACTGGAAACTCACTTTTCTGAAAATACGAACCTTTTTTGACCATTGACCATGAAAAGGAGCCTCAACAACAGGCATAAGGATCACATGGTGCGAGCCTATGAAAATCCTTATCCTCCATTGCGTGGATAATAGCTTCAGAGTAGCAGATGTGCAATTTTCAGAGCAATAAATACATAAGGACTTTCAACTTTAAAAAAAAAATTTTATTCAAATTTTTATCAAAACATAATTTTTTGCATAACCATTAACAACATTTAACATAACAAAATAAATGTTAACCTTATGTACAGAAAAAAGAACAATAATATGTAACATTTCCCCCCCCCCCACCAAGTTGCTGCTGCTGCTGACCTTTACTGCTCTCCTAGAAAGTCGAGGAATGGCTGCCACCTCCGAGAGAACCCATGTACCATCTCAAGGCAAACTTTATTTTCTCGAGGCTGAGAAACGCAGCCATGTCACTAACCCAAGTCTCCACACTCAGGGGCTTCGAGTCCCTCCACATTAGAAGGATCCGTCTCCGGGCTACCAGGGAGGCAAAGGCCAGGACGTCGGCCTCTTTCGCTTCCTGAATTCCCAGATCGTCTGATGCACCAAAGATCGCTATCTCTGGACTCGGCACCACCTGCGTGTCTAAGATCTTGGACATTGCCTTAGCAAATCCCTGCCAGAATCCCGTAGGAGCCGGGTGATGGAACCATCAATTCAGCGAACACGTGTAGTTGGATCTGAACAGAGGCTTTAATACACTTACAACAGAGCCAGCCTATTCGTCGTTGAACTACAGATGAACTGCAGGCTGGCTCTAAGGCACTGATCTTTATGCATCGGTCCCAGGGGGAGGAGTCCTGGGCGGAGCCAAGGGAGGAGCCCAGTACAAACTCTCGCATACTCCCAGAGCGACTCCCCCTGGTGTCGGATAGTGCAACTGCACTTACAATGGTGGATAGTGAACATATATACACGGAGTTATATTGGCAACTAAATACAGCATTGATCTTACAATGGGTAGATAACGAACATATATACATGGAGTGATATTGGCAACTATATATAGTGTGAATCACATTCACCACACCGGGTAAAGGACTTTCAACTTAATCAGGGAGGCTGTCACAGACTTGGCTGTCTCCTACAACCAGATCACTGAACATTGCCACAGCTGGCAGTGCAGATAACAGTCACTATCTTGCCCTGAACATCTTTGCCTCCAGCTCAGTTCAGGTTGCCACAGTGAATATCTCCAACATCAGTTTGCGGTTCATGCATACATTAAGCAAGAGACTGACGCCACATTTGCTGCAGCAAATACTTTCATCACATTCCCAATCGATAACTGAAAACAACAACACATGCAAGACTTGGCTCATAGCGGCACAGTAGCACAGTGGTTAGCACTGTTGCTTCACAGCACCAGGGTCCCAGGTTTGATTCCCGGCTCGGGTCACTGTCTGTGCGGAGTCTGTATATTTTCCTCCGGGTGCTCTGGTTTCCTCTCACAAGTCCCGGAAGATGTGCTTGTTAGGTGAATTGGACATTCTGAATTCTCCCTCAGTGTACCCAAGCAGGCGCCGGAATGTGGCGACTAGTGGATTTTCACAGTAACTTCATTGCAGTGTGTTTTTTAAAAAATTTAGAGTTGTAGCCATCTCAGATGGCCACCTGCAAAGGACCACGGGAATTATGGCCAACCCAGGACTCAGACACACTCAGAGCTTGTGTGTGTATTTGCAACCCAGATAGCTAACGTGATTGAAATCCCCGCTCGATTGCATTCTAATGGCCCATTTCCCCAGAACAAATGAACTGTACTCAGGTAACCAATACAGATGCAGACTAAATGGCGCCACTCCCTTTGCTAAGAAAGCCCAAAGAGCCACGGTCAATGACCGCTCAGGACATGCCCAGCCATCAAGGCACCCGCCCCTTTATTGGCCAAAATCGAAGGCAGTGATCGAAGCCTGTCGAATTATTGGGTCCAAAGCTAAGGACCGCCCCAAAAAGCGCGAAATCCCAGCGTGATAAAAAGAGACACAGCCATGTGTTCGGTGTCTCTTGGCCCCGGCCTATGCCTAAAACCAAGTGTAGCATTATGACCAGAAGACAAGTTCAAGACCAACGGTCGCTACCAAATGGATGAGCCCTGCAGAAATAAAACCACTTCTATCCAGCCACGCAAGATCCGAACAGAGGCCTTGTTCATCTGCAAGAGCCGGTTGCCCTGAATTTAAGTATAGGTTATCGTAGTTGTTAGGTGTCGTTTAACTTGCAGTGTTTTATGTTGCATGTCGAAGTAATCCTTGTGTGTAAATAAACTATCTTTGAACTTGAACTGACTAACTGGTTGTTTGGTCTTAGATCGATATCCGGTAAAACCTTGTGGTGGTATGATTTGATTTCTGGCGACTCTGAAAAGCAATATTATCATTAATAACTGCCATATCTAGTTAATTTGGAAACATTATTGGTGACGCTGGTGGGATAGTATTCCACATATTTAAAAAGAGCAACAGAGGCCGCTCCCTCCAATGAGGTATACCACGAGCCCGATGGTGGCAGCTACCCTCAAGATTTGGGGGCAATGGAGGCAGCACAGGGGGGAGGTGGGGGCCTCGATGGGGTCCCCGATATGGGGGAACTACCGGTTTGTTCCGGGGACAATTGATGGCGGGTTCCTGAGTTGGCACAGGGCAGGTGTCAGGAGGCTGGGGGACCTGTTCATAGATGGGAAGTTCGCGAGCCTGGGTGAGCTGGAGGAGAAGTTCGGGCTCCTCCCAGGGAACACCTTCAGGTATATGCAAGTAAGGGCGTTTGTCAGGCGGCAGGTGGCAGGGTTCCCTTTGCTGCCGCCGCGTGGGGTTCAGGATAGGGTGCTCTCGGGGGTGTGGGTTGGAGAGGGGAGGATCTCGGAAGTGTACCAGGTGATGCAGGAGGTAGACGAGGCCTCGGTGGAGGAGCTGAAAGGTAAATGGGAGGAGGAGCTGGGTGAGGAGATTGAGGAGGGGACGTGGGCAGATGCCCTGGAAAGGGTGAACTCCTCCTCTTCATGTGCGAGGCTTAGCCTCATACAGTTTAAGGTGCTGCATTGGGCTCATATGACCGGGACAAGGATGAGTCGGTCTTTTAGGAGTGAGGACAGGTGTGTTAGGTGCTCTGGGGTCCAGCAAACCATGTCCATATGTTCTGGGCATGCCCAGCGCTGGGGGAATTTTGGAAGTGTGTAGCAAGGACGGTATCGAGGGTGGTAGGATCCAGGGTCAAGCCAGGCTGGGGACTCGCAATATTTGGGGTTGCAGTGGAGCTAGGAGTGCAGGAGGCGAAAGAGGCCGGTGTTCTGGCCTTTGCGTCCCTAGTAGCCCGGCGGAGGATTCTTCTTCAGTGGAAGGATGCGAGGCCCCCAAGCGTGGAGGCCTGGGTCAACGATATGGCGAGGTTTATTAAATTGGAGAAGGTGAAATTTGCCCTAAGGGGGTCAGTGCATGGGTTTTTCAGGAGATGGCAACCATTCCTAGATCTCCTGGCAGAACGGTAAAATCAAAAGGTCAGCAGCAGCAGCAACCCGGGGGGGGGGGGGGGGTGTGTGGGGTCTCTTTGTTTTTGTTTGGGGTTGAATCTTTGCTAAAGACGGGCGTTTATTTATTGTTTCTCTTTTGTATATATATGGGGGGGGGGGGGGTTGTTCTTTGAATTTTCTGTTACTGTTTTCTTTTTTGTGAAAATTTGAATAAAAATTATTTCTAAAAAAAAAAGAGCAACAGATTACCCAATTCATTTTTTCCAATTAAGGGTCAATTTAGCGTGGCCAATCCACCTACCCTGCACATCTTTGGGTTGTGGGGGCGAAACCCATGCAAACACGGGGAGAATGTGCAAACTCCACACGGACAGTGACCCAGAGCCAGGATTGAACCTGGAACCTCGGTGCCGAGAGGCAGCAGTGCTATCCACTGCGCCACCGTGCTGCCCATTCATTGCCGTGTTAATGTAAGCCTACTTGAGACAATAATAAAGATTACTATTATTATGATGTTTCTTTGGAAATGAGTGTGGCTCCAACTTACCTGTGTCGTATAGATAGGTCAAATTCACAGCTTGGAGCAGTTATCATGTTTGCCTAACATGCAAATGGTCCCAGATCAAAATCTGGAAAATAAATTCTTAAAGGACAAACACAGGTGAGATTGTAATTGAGGATGAGGAAAGGGCAGACTTTTAAAATAATTAACTGGTATCGCCCTTCACTGCAGAGGAAGTAGATAAAGTAGCAGTGAAGTGCCAATAAAGATCCTTGAAAATAAGCAATGTTAATAGGGGACTTTTAATGGAAAGAATGCATGTATTGGTGTTCAGGTGGATTGTTAATTTGACCATATGGTCAGTGCATTTGGGAGCTGGCTTCAAAACATTGACTTTGGGTTTAATTCAAGCGTGTTTCAATTTGTGTGCCTGAACAATCTGGAGAGACAATAAAAAATTACAAATGAGTCATTACAGGATTTTGACTGTTATTTAAATTTGACATCACACGCTTCGGTTTCCCAGGCACCCTGAAACTTGCCATTGGGAGAAGGAGGAGATTGTAAAGCAATTGATGAAGCTAATCAAAAGTCACAATTGGGGACATTAATTAATACTCAATATTCACAGCTGCTTTATTGCATCCAACAAGGAAGGAGTTCAGTGAGAATATTTGTGTTGAGAGCTAATTTGTGGACTTTGGAGGTAATTCAACCTTCAATATGAGGATAGGTACCATTAGAACTGCTTAGATAGAACCGCAGAGAGCAAATTGACCATCGACAACAAACATTAGTGACTGCACATTCCGACAAGGGTCCTCACAGGCAAAGTTGACGTAATTGCCAGCTGTGGCAATAGCTAATCGATCACAGAGAATCCACCACAGAAAGAATTTCAGTCAAAAGGAATCTCAGGTACAATATCATTAACTTTTGGAAAAGACGGTTTACAATTTAAAAGGGATTGTGTCACAAAATGGTAGGATGCCGTTAAAATGAATATTGTTTTTTGCACAGGGTAAAATCAAACTATCATGGGTGGGATCCTCTGTTTCTGAGACTACATGTTGACGCTGACGCTGGATTTATGGAGTTCCATGACAGCACAACTGGTGTCGACCTGGACCGATTCAGCTACTATTAAGGGGCCAGCACCGGCGCCACGTGGAACACAATCCATTCCAATGAGAAACAGAACTGGTTTTGGCGATTTTGTGATTGACACTCAGGAGGCTGACAATCTGCAGCCACATACACACACTTCACTCCCCACACACACCATCCCAGTCAACAAGTTGGCAGCAAGATGCGCGGCCCCATGTTTCACAACTCTGAGCTTGAGACCCTCCTGGACGCCTTGGAGGAGAGGCGGATGACCCTGTACCCCGGCCCGTGCAATACATCTCCTGGCTCAGACAGAGTATGCACCACTTGTAAATTCATAGAAAGGGAAAACCACATCAGCTGGGTTTTAAATCCCCTCAGATCTTTGATCTGCAAGGCTTTCATTCATATCAATGTGGAAATTGATTTTACTAGGCTGTGATTGACAGTTTGCATACACAGCCAGCTGCCTGGATTGTTTAATCTCTTTTTCATTCACCCTTGGATTTCATGCAGCCAGCTGTGAGCCTAACAGCAATGTTTATAAATATCTAGCTCTGACTGACAGCTCTTGAACCACATCAAAGACAGTTAAGCGGCCTCACTTCCTCCTTTTCTCTGCAGAAAGCACTTCACTGCCTTTCATGTCTTATGTTGAACTGTCTTACATTCAACAAAATTTGCTAATCAATCTCTGGAAGAAGACTCCTTTCCAATGCCTTGCAATAATAACCCACTCATGATTCAGCCGGACTTTACTGTTGCCGCTGCAATTGTAATATCCTGCACAGAACACAAGGGGCTGGATTGATTGTATCTCTTGTGTGACTCGAGGAGTATGAGCTCCCTCGCCAATTTTGGGGCTATTACCATGTGCATACAAGGTCAGTATATTATATATTATAAATAAACAGCTTTTTTATGTCTGTTTGACTCCATTCACCTTTATTAAAGCAGTCATGGACAATGTGCGTGGGAGCCCTGCCTGCTGCCCCTCAATGATTATCCTTGAACCAACACTTATCCTTTTACCAACACTCCCCCAATTAAATGCCCAGCTGGAAGCGTATCTGCACTTGTGCATGATAACTATAAGTCCTCTGATGGTGTATCCTCTAAAGGTATCCGATCCACTGAGGATTTGTCATAAATCTTCCGCCAACAGCTGCCCTGAAGAAAAAATCTGAGTTAGTGCCGGAAAGATAAAAAGTTGCAACTTAGCTTTATGAAGATGGGCACATTTTTTCACTATTGAAATCAAGTCAAAGTGACTGAGTCACATTGGGAACAGTGGGTGTGCATGTGAGTTAAGTGGGTATATGGTAGTATGATGGTATGTGATGGAGTAGGCTTGATAAGGCAAGTGGGAGGAGATGTACAGTATAGGTTTTGAACTGCTTCCAGCACTGAATCCATAATTCTGCTGCTGTTGCTGCTGCTGACATCCTCCAGCCGCATGTTCTTTGCTGAAGCAGCAGCTTACTTCCTCAATTGCGAGAGAAGAGTATCTATATTACTCCTGACAGTACCCAGTGGATCAAAGCATGTGTCATTTACTCTTGATGCAAGAGTTCAGAAGTTCAGAAGTGGGAATGTTCACAAATGATTACACCATTTGTGACTCCTCAGATACTGAAGCAGTCCATGTCCATACGCAGCAATACCTGGAAAATATTCAGGCTTGGGCTAATAATTGGCAGCAAGGCGTGTGGGAGGGGTTAGTTTAGCACAGGGCTAAATCGCTGGCTTTGAAAGCAGACCAAGGCAGGCCAGCAACATGGTTCAATTCCCATACCAGCCTCCCTGAACAGGCGCCGCAATGTGGCGACTAGGGGCTTTTCACAGTAACTTCATTTGAGGCCTACTTGTGACAATAAGCGATTTCCATTCATTCATTCATTTCATTTCATTTCATAATTGGCAACTAACATTCAGGCCATGCAAGTGCCAGGAAATGGCCATCTCGAAAAAGAGAAAATCTAACCATCACCCCTTGACATTCAATGGCATTACTATTGCCGAATCCCCCACAATCAACAACTTGGGCGTTACCATTGAACAGAAACTGAATTGGACCACCCAATTAGATACTGTGGCTACAAGAGCTTGTCAGAGGCTGGGAATGCTGCGGAGAGTAACTCACTTCCTGACTCCCCAAAGCCTGTCATATCTACAAGTCACTAGTCAGGAGTGTGATGGAATACTCTCCACTTGCTTGGATGCAGCTCCAACAACACTCAAGAAGACACCATCTAGGACAAAGCCTGGCTGGTCAAGGTGAGGATCTGTATTTGGAGGAAGGGTTCGCTAGTCTGGAGTAGCTAAGGGAGAGGGTAGAGCTGCCGAGGGGTATTGAGTTCAGGTTAGGGATTCTGCATGAAAGGTCTGGAAGGGGTTCCCTAGATTGCTGGGATACACCCTGCTGCTTCCGGATGTGGAAGGGGAGGGAAAAATTGGGGACATATATAAGTGGCTGGGGGAGCTGGGAGGCGAGCGGTTGGTGAAGATCAAGGAGAAATGGGAAGCGGAGTTGGGAATGGAGATCAATTGGGGAGTATGGAGTGAAACACTGCGAAGGGTAAACGGGACCTCCTCTTGTGCAAGGAAGAGCCTGTTACAGGTTAAGGTGGTGCACAGGGTGCATATGACTCGGGTGGGAATGAGTGGGTTCTTTCAGGGGTAGCAGATGAGTGCGAGAGGTGTGGGTGGGGGCTAGCGAATCATGCGCTTTTGGGGTTGTGAAAAATTGGGAAAATTCTGGGTGGGAGTGTTTGCAGTCTTAGCCAGGATAGTGGAGGAGGAGGTGGACCCGGACCCTTTGGTGGTGATATTTAGGGTTTCAGAGAAGCCGGAGCTCATGGAGAGGAGGAAGGCCAATGTCTTGGCCTTCGTCTCTCTGATTGCACGGCGCCGAATTTTGCTGGAGTGGCGGTCGGCATTGCCACCGGGGGTAACAGCATAGTTGGGCGACCTGTACGACTTCCTGCAGTTAGAGAAGATAAAGTATGAGTTAAGGGCTCAGCAGGGGAGTTTAAGAAAAGGTGGGGGATGTTTGTGACTGTGTTTGAGGAGCTGTTTGTCGCTTGGGGGGTGGGGAATGAAAAAAGGAGGAAAATCTGTATAAACTGTATCGTTGATTGTTGGGAAGAATGTTTCCCGGGGTGTTTATTTGTTGTAACCTACTTTGATACAAGTTTGAATAAAATGCGTTTAAAAAAAATCTAGGACAAAGCAGCATACTGGATTGTAATCCCAGCCACCACCTTAAACATTCATTCCCTCCACCACTGACGCATAGTGGCAGCAGTGTGTACCATTTACAAAATACACTGCGGAAACTCACTAACTCAGCTCCTTCAAAACCCACAACTGCTTCCACCTAGCATGATAAGGGCAATGGGTACATGGGACCAACGGCACCTGCAAGTACCTGATGTGACCATTAATTTAACTAGACACACGAGTTGGAGTAAACTGTGGCTTTAATCGGCTTACAACTGAGCCTGCCTGCGACTATACTGAACTGAGGGCGGACTCGCAGGACCGCAGCACTTATACTTCCTGAAGGGGGCGGAGCCAAGGGTGGAGCCCTGTACATGCTCCTCATCTCCCCCTGTGGGCAGAGCTGCGCAACGGCTCACAGATGGAGCCCACAGGGACACAGTAATGTACAGTGTGAATTATAGTGGTTACACATTCACCACAGTACCCCTCCAAACTCCTCATAATCATGGCGTGGAAATACATCGCTGTTCCTTCACTGTAGCTAGGTTAAAATCTTGGAGCACGACTTCCGGTGATGGGGATGTGCTGAGCGGATGCGTAAAAGATGGCTCTCCTGCTGAAAACTTGGAATCAGGTGCTTTAATCTGAAAATAATCCACTAAAACCAGGATAAAAACCCCCTAACCCTCCTCTAACACCAATAAGACAAGCCATGCCAATCAGCAGCAATTCCAGAGGTTGAAAACAACAACAAACAATGAGGAGATGACAACTACAAGGGGCAGCGATGCCCCAACCACATCCCAGCGAGGTGGACCACCAGGCCACATGCAAAGCTCCCCCTCTCCAACCAGCAGAGGTAATTCCTTACTCAGGAGCTCCATGAAAACAAGGAGCCATTATGGTTGACATGATGTCAACGGTGAAGGTGGGCATGGCGGAGGCACTAATCGCCTTACAGGCAGACCTAGAAAAGGGGACGAGGCGGCTGGAGACGTAAGACACTACAATCAAGGAGTGGAGAAAGCCTCAGCTAATCAGAGTGACCAGATCACCGCATTAGAAACAGAAGGAGCAAGGTTGGTGGCGGCACAAGGGACACTAAATGGGAAAGTTGAGGACCAGGAAAATCGGTCACACACCAGAACCTCCGCCTAGTGGACCTACTGGAGGGGACCAAGGGAAGGAACCTCACTCTGGTAAACCACTGAACATACATTACATGTATTATGGTACACTTTTAATAATGCCGGCTGCAAGCGGCCTTTAAAATGGCCATGAACATATAAAAGAAATGCGGCCGCACTGCGCATGCGTGCCAGCTCATCGGCGGCATGCGCAGCGTGTGCACCAATGAGCACGCATGCATGCGCATTGCAGCCACATTTTAAAAATCTGGTCGCAGCCTTTTTGAAGGCCGTTCGCAGCCGGCATTGTTAAAAGCTGGCTGCAAAAAGTTCAGGAGAAGGATGTGATTGGTTGCTTTCTGAACTTTGATGCTGATGAAGTGGAAGCCTCTTACTCCAAGAATGGTGAGTGATCCAACAATGGTTTCACCGCAGCTGTAACTTCAACCAAGAGATGTCAACTTTTTTAATCTTGATTTTTAAACATTCCAAAACAAAGTACCTGCAGGTCGTACTTGGAAGCTTCGTCAATTAATTGATTTTTAAGTGTCTTTTATTTTTTTTACATTTTTAATTGTAATGTTTTGGCGAAATGTGGTGAACCTCCAATTTCTAGAGGATGAAAACATTTTCACTTTCTGCATTTTTTTCCTGTAAACTTTTATCAAATAAAATCCCCCCCCCTGAACTTGTAAAACAAAGCTGCTGCTGCGGCTG
Source organism: Scyliorhinus canicula (assembly GCF_902713615.1). NCBI lineage: Eukaryota > Metazoa > Chordata > Chondrichthyes > Carcharhiniformes > Scyliorhinidae > Scyliorhinus > Scyliorhinus canicula. Next base: position 57,491,972 of record NC_052152.1, read on the forward strand.
TTGCCCGCGAATTTGCACAATCGGAGACGCAGAAGATTTTTAAAAAAATCCTATGTAATCTTCCTGCCTGTCAGGAGGCAGAGAGCGGGTCACACCCCCCGAACGTCGACATTACGTGCCTTGGGCATGATTGCGATTCCTCCCTTTTGTCAGCAGCAAACAAGGTAAGAGAAAATGGTGGGTCGCAAAGGTCAGCCGGCGAGAGCCGCGAAGATCGGCCGGCATGGGCCGCGAAGGTCGGCCAGCGTGGATTGCGAAGATCGGCTGGGTTGGGTCCCGAAGGTTGACCAGTTGGTAAAAATGGGTCCCCGGAAAAAAAGTTTGAAGAACACTGCCCTAGCCTTTGCCTCCCTAATGGCCCGCTGCGGAATCCTGCTCGGCTGGTAATCAGCAGCACACTGATGCACGGTCAATTGCACAAAAGACTCAGATTGATACAACCGTAGCTTTATTACAGTCAGATGCGTGGCCTCCTACTGCAGCTGGCGAAATGGCAGATCAGAGGAGGACACGCATATTTATACGGCTCCTTGTGGGCGGAGCTAGCCGGCAGGGGCTACCGGCAAACCTGTAATACAGGTCCTACCTTACATCCCCTAATACAGGTGCACACAGTGGTTCACCACATTCACCCCCTGTTAAAAACGAGTCCGGCGGGGTTGGTGTGGAACAATATACAGTTTTGCAAATCATTTACAGTGGGGAGAGGAAAGTAATGTCCATTTTGACGGTCCGGTGCCTGTCAGAGGTTCAGTCGATCTGGTGCTTTGATGGCTCACTGGGAGCGACGTAACGGTGGTGGTGATGTCGGTGCTGGCGGTGTTGGTGCTGGTCAGTAGTCAGATGACCCCGGGAGCATGCCAAAATCTTCATCGTCCTCTTGCGTGGGCAGGAGAAGGAGGGATGGTCCTGGTGGGGTTAATGTTGGGAGTGCTGGGGGAGGGGAGAGTGGTGTATGGCTGGGGGAGTGTGTTTGGTTGGAACCTGACGGTGCCAGGACCCTGAGGGAGATAGTATCTTGGTGGCCATCGAGGAACTCCAGGTAGGCATACTGGGGGTTGGCATGGAGCAAGTGTACCCTGTCCACCAAGGGGTCCGCCTTGTGGAGTCGGACGTGCCTACGGAGCAGGAGCGGCCCTGGAGCTGCGAGCCAAGTTGGTTGCGACACCCCGGATGTGGACTTCCTCGGGAAGTTAAAAACACGCTCATGGGGTGTGTTATTTGTGGCGGTGCACAGTAGTGACCAGATGGAGTGTAGTGCATCAGGGAGGACCTCCTGCCAGCGAGAGGTAGGGAGGTTCCTGGACCGTAGGGCCAGCTGGACGGCCCTCCAAACCGTCCCGTTCTCCCTTCCCACCTGCCCGTTTCCCCGGGGGTTGTATTTTGTCGTTCTGCTCGAGGCGATACCCCTGCTGAGCAGGAACTGACGCAGCTCATCGCTCATGAATGAGGATCCCCTGTCGCTGTGGATGTAGGCGGGGAATCCGAACAGAGCGAAGATTGTGTTGAGGGCCTTGATGACAGTGGCAGACGTCATATCCGGGCATGGGATGGCGAAGGGGAATCTGGAGAACTCATCGACCACACTAAGGATATATGTGTTGCGGTCGGTGGAGGGGAGGGGCCCTTTGAAATCCACGCTGAGGAGTTCAAAGGGGCGGGACGCTTTCACCAGGCGCGCGCAGTCTGGCCAGTAGAAGTGCGGCTTGCACTCCGCACAGATCTGGCAGTCTCTGGTGACAGTCTTTGCGGGCTTTGATGAGGTGGTACAGTCGTGTGACCCCCGGGTGTCAAAGGCTGTCATGTAGGGCCCGGAGTTGGTCTACTTGTGCGCTGGCACATGTACCTCGGGAAAGGGCGTCTGGGGGCTCATTAAGTTTGCCGGGGCGATACAAAATCTCAAAATTATAGGTGGAGAGCTCGATTCTCCACCGTAAGATTTTATCATTTTTGATCTTGCCCCACTGCGTGTTGTTGAACATGAAAGCTACCGACCGTTGGTCAGTGAGGAGAGTGAATCTCCTGCCGGCCAGGTAATGCCTCCAATGCCGCACAGCTTCAACTACAGCTTGGGCCTCTTTTTCGACAGATGAGTGCTGAATTTCAGAGGCATGAAGGGTGCGGGAAAAGAATGCCACGGGTCTGCCTGCCTGATTGAGGGTGGCGGCAAGGGTGACATCTGAAGCGTCGATTTCTACTTGGAAGGGCAGTGTCTCATCTACTGCATCCATCCCGGCCTTGGCTATGTCTGCTCTGATACGGGCGAAGGCCTGTTGTGCCTCGACCGCGAGAGGGAATTGAGTGGACAGTATAGATAGATAGAGATAGAGAAATACAGCACAGAACAGGCCCTTCGGCCCACGATGTTGTGCCGAACTTTTGTCCTAGATTAATCATAGAATTTTGGACACTAAGGGCAATTTTTCATGGCCAATCCACCCAACCTGCATATCTTTGGTCTGTGGGAGGAAACCGGAGCACCCGGGGGAAACCCACGCACACACGGGGAGGATGTACAGGCTCCACACAGACAGTGACCCAAGTCGAAATCGAACTTGGGACCCTGGAGCTGTGAAGCAATTGTGCTATCCAGAATGCTACCGTGCTGCCCTTAAGAAGAAGTTAATCTATACTCCATTATTCTACCCTAATCCATGTACCTATCCAATAGCCGCTTGAAGGTCCCTAACGTTTCCGACTCAACTACTTCCACAGGCAGTGCATTCCATGCCCTCACTACTCTCTGGGTAAAGAACCTACCTCTGACATCCCCTCTATATCTTCCACCATTTATCTTAAATTTATGTCCCCTTGTAATGGTGTGTTCCACCTGGGGAAAAAGTCTCTGACTGTCTACTCTATCTATTCCCCTGATCATCTTATAAACCTCTATCAAGTCGCCCCCCATCCTTCTCCGTTCTAATGAGACAAGGCCTAGCACCCTCAACCTTTCCTCGCATGAGCTACTCTCCATTCCAGGCAACATCCTGGTAAATCTCCTTTGCACCTTTTCCAAAGCTTCTACATCCTTCCTAAAATGAGGCGACCAGAACTGCACACAGTACTCCAAATGTGGCATGACCAAGGTTTTGTACAGCTGCATCATCACCTCACGGCTCTTAAATTCAATCCCTCTGCTAATGAACGCTAGCACACCATAGACCTTCTTCACAACTCTATCCACTTGAGTGGCAACTTTCAAAGATCTGTGAACATAGACCCCAAGATCTCTCTGCTCCTCCACATTGCCAAGAACCCTACCGTTAACCCTGTATTCCGCATTCATATTTGTCCTTCCAAAATGGACAACCTCACACTTAGAACATAGAACATAGAACGATACAGCGCAGTACAGGCCCTTCGGCCCTCGATGTTGCACCGACATGGAAAAAATCTAAAGGCCATCTAACCTACACTATGCCCTTATCATCCATATGCTTATCCAATAAATTTTTAAATGCCCTCAATGTTGGCATGTTCACTACTGTTGCAGGTAGGGCATTCCACGGCCTCACCACTCTTTGCGTAAAAAACCCACCTCTGACCTCTGTCCTATATCTATTACCCCTCAATTTAAGGCTATGTCCCCTCGTGCTAGCCACCTCCATCCGCGGGAGAAGGCTCTCGCTGTCCACCCTATCTAACCCTCTGATCATTTTGTATGCCTCTATTAAGTCACCTCTTAACCTTCTTCTCTCTAACGAAAACAACCTCAAGTCCATCAGCCTTTCCTCATAAGATTTTCCCTCCATACCAGGCAACATCCTGGTAAATCTCCTCTGCACCCGTTCCAAAGCTTCCACGTCCTTCCTATAATGAGGCGACCAGAACTGTACGCAATACTCCAAATGCGGCCGTACTAGAGTTTTGTACAACTGCAACATGACCTCATGGCTCCGGAACTCAATCCCTCTACCAATAAAGGCCAACACACCATAGGCCTTCTTCACAACCCTATCAACCTGGGTGGCAACTTTCAGGGATCTATGTACATGGACACCGAGATCCCTCTGCTCATCCACACTACCAAGAATTTTACCATTAGCCAAATATTCCGCATTTCTGTTATTCTTTCCAAAGTGAATCACCTCACACTTCTCCACATTAAACTCCATTTGCCACCTCTCAGCCCAGCTCTGCAGCCTATCTATGTCCCTCTGTAACCTGCAACATCCTTCCGCACTGTCTACAACTCCACCGACTTTAGTGTCGTCTGCAAATTTACTCACCCATCCTTCTGCGCCCTCCTCTAGGTCATTTATAAAAATGACAAACAGCAACGGCCCCAGAACAGATCCTTGTGGTACGCCACTCGTAACTGAACTCCATTCTGAACATTTCCCATCAACTACCACTCTCTGTCTTCTTTCAACTAGCCAATTTCTGATCCACATCTCTAAATCACCCTCAATCCCCAGCCTCCGTATTTTCTGCAATAGACGACCGTGGGGAACCTTATCAAACGCTTTACTGAAATCCATATACACCACATCAACTGCTCTACCCTCGTCTACCTGTTCAGTCACCTTCTCAAAGAACTCGATAAGGTTTGTGAGGCATGACCTACCCTTCACAAAACCATGCTGACTGTCCCTAATCATATTATTCCTATCTAGATGATTATAAATCGTATCTTTTATAATCCTCTCCAAGACTTTACCCACCACAGACGTTAGGCTCACCGGCCTATAGTTACCGGGGTTATCTCTACTCCCCTTCTTGAACAAAGGGACCACATTTGCTATCCTCCAGTCCTCTGGCACTATTCCTGTAGCCAATGATGACCTAAAAATCAAAGCCAAAGGCTCAGCAATCTCTTCCCTGGCTTCCCAGAGAATCCTGGGATAAATCCCATCCGGCCCCGGGGACTTATCTATTTTCACCTTGTCCAGAATTGCCAACACTTCTTCCCTACGCACCTCAATGCCATCTATTCTAATAGCCTGGGTCTCAGCATTCTCCTCCACAATATTATCTTTTTCTTGAGTGAATACTGACGAAAAGTATTCATTTAGTATCTCGCTTATCTCCTCAGCCTCCACACACAACTTCCCACCACTGTCCTTGACTGGCCCTACTCTTACCCTAGTCATTCTTTTATTCCTGACATACCTATAGAAAGCTTTTGGGTTTTCCTTGATCCTACCTGCCAAAGACTTCTCATGTCCCCTCCTTGCTCGTCTCAGCTCTCTCTTTAGATCCTTCCTCGCTTCCTTGTAAATATCAAGCGCCCCAACTGAAACTTCACGCCTCATCTTTACATAGGCCTCCTTCTTCCTCTTAACAAGAGATTCCACTTCTTTGGTAAACCACGGTTCCCTCGCTCGACCCCTTCCTCCCTGCCTGACTGGTACGTACTTATCAAGAACATGCAATAGCTGTTCCTTGAACAAACTCCACATATCCAGTGTGCCCAACCCTTGCAGCCTACTTCTCCAACCAACACATCCTAAGTCATGTCTAATGGCATCATAATTGCCCTTCCCCCAGCTATAACTCTTGCCCTGCGGGGTATACTTATCCCTTTCCATCACTAACGTAAAGGTCACCGAATTGTGGTCACTGTTTCCAAAGTGCTCACCTACCTCCAGATCTAACACCTGGCCTGGTTCATTACCCAAAACCAAATCCAATGTGGCCTCGCCTCTTGTTGGCCTGTCAACATATTGTGTCAGGAAACCCTCCTGCACACATTGTACAAAGAATGACCCATCTAATGCACTCGAACTATATCTTTTCCAGTCAATATTTGGAAAGTTAAAGTCTCCCATAACAACTACCCTGTTACTTTCGCTCTTTTCCAGAATCATCTTCGCCATCCTTTCCTCTACATCCCTAGAACTATTAGGTGGCCTATAGAAAACTCCCAACAGGGTGACCTCTCCTTTCCTGTTTCTAACCTCAGCCCATACTACCTCAGAAGAAGAGTCCCCATCTAGCATCCTTTCCGCCACCGTAATACTGTCCTTGACTAGCAGCGCCACACCTCCCCCTCTTTTGCCCCCTTCTCTGAACTTACTAAAACACCTAAACCCCGGAACCTGCAACAACCATTCCTGTCCCTGCTCTATCCATGTCTCTGAAATGGCCACAACATCGAAGTCCCAGGTACCAACCCATGCTGCCAGTTCCCCTACCTTATTTCGTATACTCCTGGCATTGAAGTAGACACACTTCAAACCACCTACCTGAACACTGGCACCCTCCTGCGAAGTCAAATCTGTGCTCCTGACCTCTATACTCTCAATCTCCCGTACCCTAAAACTACAATCCAGGTTCCCATGCCCCTGCTGAATTAGTTTAAACCCCCCCAAAGAGCACTAACAAATCTCCCCCCCAGGATATTGGTGCCCCTCAGGTTCAGATGTAGACCATCCTGTCTATAGAGGTCCCACCTTCCCCAGAAAGAGCCCCAGTTATCCAGAAATCTGAATCCCTCCCGCCTGCACCATCCCTGTAGCCACGTGTTTAATTGCTCTCTCTCCCTATTCCTCATCTCACTATCACGTGGCACGGGCAACAACCCAGAGATAACAACTCTGTTTGTTCTCGCTCTGAGCTTCCATCCTAGCTCCCTAAAGGCCTGCCTGACATCCTTGTCCCCTTTCCTACCTATGTCGTTAGTGCCAATGTGGACTACGACTTGGGGCTGCTCCCCCTCCCCCTTAAGGACCCGGAAAACACGATCCGAGACATCACGTACCCTTGCACCTGGGAGGCAACATACCAAACGTGAGTCTCTGTCGCTCCCACAAAATCTCCTATCTGTGCCCCTGACTATTGAGTCCCCAATTACTAATGTTCTACTCCTTTCCCCCCTTCCCTTCTGAGCAACAGGGACAGACTCCGTGCCAGAGGCCCGTACCCCATGGCTTACCCCTGGTAAGTCGTCCCCCCCACAAGTATCCAAAACGGTATACTTGTTACTCAGGGGAACGACCGCAGGGGGTCCCTGCACTGACTGCTTCTTACCAGTCCCTCTTACAGTTACCCATCTATCTCCAGTCTCTGGTGTAACTATTTCCCTGAAGCTCCTATCTATGACCCCCTCTGCCTCCCGAATGATCCGAAGTTCATCCAGCTCAAGCTCCAGGTCCCTAACACGGTTTTTGAGGAGCTGGAGTTGGGTGCACTTCCCACATATGAAATCAGCAGGGACACTGACGGCGTCCCTCACCTCAAACATTCTGCAGGAGGAGCATTGTACTGCCTTCCCTGACATCACCTCTAGATTTAAAAAATAACAAGAAAAAGAAAAAGAAAGGAAGAGCTTACCTGATATTACCTCAAACCCTGCTCCCGCTCAAAGGTAAGCAAATTTAAAGGCACTCACTCACCTTCACGACAGGCCCCTGCTCCCGCTTCCCAACCACCGTGGGGTGGGGGGGTTGGTTAGAGGAGGAGGTAGGGTGGGAAACACTCACAAAGTGTTTCAGGTTTAACTGTCACTTGCCAACAGCCTCTCCACAAACCACCTTCAACTTAGGCTGACCGCACTGCACGTATGCAAATTTCCCCAGAACAGCTGATCAGTAGCTCTGCTCTGCTGCCCTCTGCTGGATGATTGCCTTCACTCAAACTCCTCGGGTCCCCTTCGCAGATTCACCTTCAACTTAGGCTGACCGCACTGCACGTATGCAAATTCCCCCAGAACAGCTGATCAGTAGCTCTGCTCTGCTGCCCTCTGCTGGATGATTGCCTTCACTCAAACTCCTCGGGTCCCCTTCGCAGATTCACCTTCAACTTAGGCTGACCGCACTGCACGTATGCAAATTTCCCCAGAACAGCTGATCAGTAGCTCTGCTCTGCTGCCCTCTGCTGGATGATTGCCTTCACTCAAACTCCTCGGGTCCCCTTCGCAGATTCACCTTCAACTTAGGCTGACCGCACTGCACGTATGCAAATTTCCCCAGAACAGCTGATCAGTAGCTCTGCTCTGCTGCCCTCTGCTGGATGATTGCCTTCACTCAAACTCCTCGGGTCCCCTTCGCAGATTCACCTTCAACTTAGGCTGACCGCACTGCACGTATGCAAATTTCCCCAGAACAGCTGATCAGTAGCTCTGCTCTGCTGCCCTCTGCTGGAGGGTTAAACTCCATCTGCCACTTCTCAGCCCAGCTCTGCATCCTATCTATGTCTCTTTGAAGCCGACAACAGCCCTCCTCACTATCCACAACTCCACTAATCTTCGTAACATCTGCAAATTTACTGACCCACCCTTCAACTCCCTCATCCAAGTCGTTAATGAAAATCACAAACAGCAGAGGACCCAGAACTGATCCCTGCGGTACGCCACTGATAACTGGGCTCCAGGCTGAATATTTGCCATCCACCACCACTCTCTGTCTTCTATCGGTTAGCCAGTTTGTTATCCAACTGGCCAAATTTCCCACTATCCCATGCCTCCTTACTTTCTGCACAAGCCTACAATGGGGAACCTTATCAAATGCCTTACTAAAATCCATGTACACTACATCCACTGCTTTACCTTCATCCACATAGTATGAGTGGGCGGGCCTTGTCCACATAGTTTAGGACACACTGGGCATAGTAGGAGAAGTACCCCAGGCAGCGTTTGAAGGCCTTGGGGCAGTGGGGGAGGGGAAGCTCCATGAGGGGACGCATGCGGTTGGGATCGGGCCCCAGAAGTCCACTTCTTGATGTACCTAAGGTTGAAGAGAGTGGTGGTGCGGAGGAATTTAGCGAGGTTAGCGTCGTGGTCCTGCTGGTCATGGCTGCAGATGGTGACACTGTCTACGTACGGAAACATGGCCCACAAACCGTACCCGTCGACCATTCAGTCCATCTCCCTTTGGAAGACCGACACCCCGTTAGTGACGCCGAAGGGAACCCTAAGGATAGAGGCGACCATCCGCCTCGAAGGCAGTGCATGGACGGTCCGATTTACGAATGGGGAGCTGGTGGTAGGCGGATTTCAGGTCAATTGTTGAGAAGACCCGGTACTGTGCAATCTGATTGACCATCTCAGATATGCGTGGGAGGGGGTACGCGTCAAGCTGCGTGTACCGATTGATGGTCTGGCTGTAGTCCACGACCATTCTGTGTTTCTCCCCCATTTTTACTACTACCACTTGAGCTCTCCAGGGGCTATTGCTGGCCTCGATAATACCCTCCCGAAGCAGCCGCTGGACCTCGGACCTGATGAAGGTCTTGTTCTGGGTGCTGTACCGTCTGCTCCTGTTGGCAATGGGCTTGAAATCTGCAGTCAGATTGGCAAAGAGGAAGGGAGGGTCAACCTTGAGGGTCGCGAGGCCGCAAATGGTGAGTGGAGTTCGGGGCCCGCCGAATTTGAGGGTGAGGCTCTGGAGATTGCACTGGAAATCCAGGCCCAGCAATAGTGCAGCGCAGAGGATGGGGAGGACGTAGAGACGGAAACAGCTGAATTCTATGCCCTGGACTGTGAGAGTGACCGTGCAGAACCCTCGGATTGGGACAGAGTGGGATCCGGAGGCCAGGGAGATCTGTTGATTGGCGGGGTGGACCGCGAGGGAGCAACGCCTTACCATATCTGGGTGTATGACGCTCTCGGTGCTCCCGGAGTCCAGCAGGCAAGAGGTCGCGTGACCGTTGATTTTCACCGTCGTCAAAGCGGTGGCCAGGTTGTGAGGACGAGACTGGTTCAGTGTCATGAAGGCAAGCTCCGGGTGGTCATCCGAGGTTTCAGATGGAGAGCGTTGGCGACCCAGATCTGGCGTTCCAGCCCCATAGGGGAGACAAGATGGCGGCGGCGGAGGTGCTGTGGTGAACAAAATGGCGGCACCCATGGGGCGCACGTTGCGGGGACGGGGCAAGGTGGTGGCACCCATGGGCTGCACGTGGACTGAGGGGGGGAGATGGCGGCACCCACTGGCCACACCTGGCCCTGGGAGGAGAAGATGGCAGCGCCCACTGGCCGCACGTGGCCCCAGGAGGGGAAGGTGGCGGAGCCCATTGTGCGTTTGGCCAGAGGAAGGGGGCAATTGCGGGCACGGTAGCGGCGACTGCGCGGGCCTGGCACACAGCTGCAAAGTGGCCCTTTTTACTGCAGGACTTGCAAGTGGCAGCGCGGGCCGGGCAGGATTGGCGGGGCTGCTTCTGCTGACCGCAGAAGTAGCAGCGGGGACCCCCGGGGTGCGCGAATTGGCGGGCGGCGCAGGCATGTTGAGTCGCAGGGCCCCAGCCGGGGGGGGGGTCGTTTGCGGGGTCCAGAAGGGGTAGGACGGGTGGGCCGTGCGGCGAGCGGGGTAGGCCTGGACATTACGAGATGCGACCGTCATGGAGAGCTCTAAAGTTTTTGTCTCCGTTAGGTTGAGCGTGGCCCCTTCCAGCAGTCGTTGTCGGATGGGGTCCGATGCAATCCCCGTTACGAACGCGTCGCACATGAGGAGATTGGAATGTTCGGTGGCCGTAACGGCCTGACAGTCACAGTCCCGTACGAGTGGGATTAGGGTCCGCCAGAAGTCTTCGATAGACTCACCAGGGAGTTGAGAGCGAGTGGCGAGTATGTGCCTGGCGAAAAGCGTGTTCGCTTTCTGTGCGTAGTTCTCTTTTAGGAGTGCCATCGCTTCCGTGTAATTCGGGGCGTCCTGGATCAACGGGAACACGTTGGAGCTCAACCTTGAGTATAAGACCTGAATCTTCTGAGCTTCCGTCGGCATGGGGGTCGCAGCATTGATGTAAGCCTCAAAACAAGCCAGCCAGCGATTAAAGTCCTTTCTGGCGTCGGGCGAGTGCGGATCCAGCTGCAGGCGATCTAGTTTGATTCTGATATCCATTTTATAGAAAATCTGACTATAATAAATTGATGCACGATCAATTGCACAAAAGACTCAGATTGGTACAACTATGGCTTTATTACAGTCAGATGCGTGGCCTCCTACTGCAGCTGGCGAAATGGCAGATCAGAGGAGGACACGCATATTTATACGGCTCGTTGTGGGCGGAGCCAGCCGGCAGGGGCTACCGGCGAACCTGTAGTGCAGGTCCTACCTTACATCCCCTAATACAGGTGCACACAGTGGTTCACCACACTCACCCAAAGCCACAGACTGGCTGGCCGACCCATTGGAATTCCTCCAACTGGAGAAGATAAAACTTGTTATCCACGGGCCAGAGGAGGGCTTCCACAAGACGCTCACCAACTTGTTCCAAGACCTGTTTGTAGCTAGCAACCAGTAGAGCAGGGAAGGAAAGAAAGGCACAGTAGAGACAGTGTGCATTAAGGGAGGGGGAAAAAGCCACGGGCCCGACCCAGGGGACGGGGCCAGAGGGCAAACAGAGAGTCAGGGATGTAATGTTCTTGTTGGATGGCCTGATTTATATTACAGGAATACTTGTAGCTAAAGCTATTAACGATTTATTAGCATTAACTGTGGGTGAAATATATACAAAACAATAGATGAATAACAGTATGAACATGCACAAACTACTATCTCTCCTAACTCCCCAGTCGGTCTGAGGTCACCAGACTCTAACATTCACTTATATACAGATGAGACTCCTACTGGTCAGTCGGTGAATTACAACACAACCATGATATCACTGCAAGGGGGAGCAGCAAGTCACGGGGCAACTCACATTAGGGCAGTGTCAGGAATGGTAGCCAAGGGGCAGCTCGGTGGCGTAGTGGTTAGCTGTCTCACGGCGCCGAGGTCCCAGATTCAATCCTGGCTCTGGGTCACTGTCTGTGTGGAGTTTACTCATTCTCCCCGTGTTTGCGTGGGTTTCGCCCCCACAACCCAAAAATATGCAGGCTAAGTGGATTGGCCACACTAAATTGCCCCTTAATTGGAAAAAATGAATTGGGTACTCTAAATTTATAAAAATAAAGGAAGGGTAGCCGAGGAAGAACGACCATATGGGAGCCATGTCCACGGAAGAGGAGAAATAAATAGCTGCAAATATGGAGTGATCCGTGTTTGTTTGTCTGTTCTCTCAGTGTACTTTAGTCTATATTTGTCGTCTAACATCAGTCTCCCCTTAGTTGCCTTTCCAAACAATATGGGTGCCTATACAATCTGTAAACTAATCATGTAAGTGAAATATATAACATAAAAGTTGTGAAAACAAATAAAAACTTTTTTTTAAATCCTGGAACGCCCTTCCTAACAGTACATGACTGCAGCAGTTCATAAAGGCAGTTCAACACAACCCTCTCAAGGGAAATTAGGGATGGGCATGTAAATGTTGGCTTCACCACTGACGTCCGCACCCCATGAACAAATATTTGAAAAATACAAGCATCAAAAAGGATAAGAAGTAAATCATAGTTAATCTGTAAAGAAAAATGTTTCATAGCCATAAAAATCACACAATAGCTTTGTAGCCTTCACTAATGTGGCTAACCATAATTCACTTGTGACTTTGTTGCTCCTTATTTCACTTCCTATTTTTAAGATTTATTCTGTGCCTCTGCAATTGGAATTAACATCATTTGAACCAGAACTTAATTAAGTTGTGTTATTCAGCAATTCAGCAGTCGTCAGGTGATCACAAGAATATCACTGGTCTTTTACGGAAAGGAATCTGAAAAACCCACTTACGCTGCTCAGTTTTCCACCATCCCCATTATGTCGCAGCATTGATGTAAGCCTCAAAACAAGCCAGCCAGCGATTAAAGTCCTTTCTGGCGTCGGGCGAGTGCGGATCCAGCTGCAGGCGATCTAGTTTGATTCTGATATCCATTTTATAGAAAATCTGACTATAATAAATTGATGCACGATCAATTGCACAAAAGACTCAGATTGGTACAACTATGGCTTTATTACAGTCAGATGCGTGGCCTCCTACTGCAGCTGGCGAAATGGCAGATCAGAGGAGGACACGCATATTTATACGGCTCGTTGTGGGCGGAGCCAGCCGGCAGGGGCTACCGGCGAACCTGTAGTGCAGGTCCTACCTTACATCCCCTAATACAGGTGCACACAGTGGTTCACCACACTCACCCAAAGCCACAGACTGGCTGGCCGACCCATTGGAATTCCTCCAACTGGAGAAGATAAAACTTGTTATCCACGGGCCAGAGGAGGGCTTCCACAAGACGCTCACCAACTTGTTCCAAGACCTGTTTGTAGCTAGCAACCAGTAGAGCAGGGAAGGAAAGAAAGGCACAGTAGAGACAGTGTGCATTAAGGGAGGGGGGAAAAAGCCACGGGCCCGACCCAGGGGACGGGGCCAGAGGGCAAACAGAGAGTCAGGGATGTAATGTTCTTGTTGGATGGCCTGATTTATATTACAGGAATACTTGTAGCTAAAGCTATTAACGATTTATTAGCATTAACTGTGGGTGAAATATATACAAAACAATAGATGAATAACAGTATGAACATGCACAAACTACTATCTCTCCTAACTCCCAGTCGGTCTGAGGTCACCAGACTCTAACATTCACTTATATACAGATGAGACTCCTACTGGTCAGTCGGTGAATTACAACACAACCATGATATCACTGCAAGGGGGAGCAGCAAGTCACGGGGCAACTCACATTAGGGCAGTGTCAGGAATGGTAGCCAAGGGGCAGCTCGGTGGCGTAGTGGTTAGCTGTCTCACGGCGCCGAGGTCCCAGATTCAATCCTGGCTCTGGGTCACTGTCTGTGTGGAGTTTACTCATTCTCCCCGTGTTTGCGTGGGTTTCGCCCCCACAACCCAAAAATATGCAGGCTAAGTGGATTGGCCACACTAAATTGCCCCTTAATTGGAAAAAAATGAATTGGGTACTCTAAATTTATAAAAATAAAGGAAGGGTAGCCGAGGAAGAACGACCATATGGGAGCCATGTCCACGGAAGAGGAGAAATAAATAGCTGCAAATATGGAGTGATCCGTGTTTGTTTGTCTGTTCTCTCAGTGTACTTTAGTCTATATTTGTCGTCTAACATCAGTCTCCCCTTAGTTGCCTTTCCAAACAATATGGGTGCCTATACAATCTGTAAACTAATCATGTAAGTGAAATATATAACATAAAAGTTGTGAAAACAAATAAAAACTTTTTTTTAAATCCTGGAACGCCCTTCCTAACAGTACATGACTGCAGCAGTTCATAAAGGCAGTTCAACACAACCCTCTCAAGGGAAATTAGGGATGGGCATGTAAATGTTGGCTTCACCACTGACGTCCGCACCCCATGAACAAATATTTGAAAAATACAAGCATCAAAAAGGATAAGAAGTAAATCATAGTTAATCTGTAAAGAAAAATGTTTCATAGCCATAAAAATCACACAATAGCTTTGTAGCCTTCACTAATGTGGCTAACCATAATTCACTTGTGACTTTGTTGCTCCTTATTTCACTTCCTATTTTTAAGATTTATTCTGTGCCTCTGCAATTGGAATTAACATCATTTGAACCAGAACTTAATTAAGTTGTGTTATTCAGCAATTCAGCAGTCGTCAGGTGATCACAAGAATATCACTGGTCTTTTACGGAAAGGAATCTGAAAAACCCACTTACGCTGCTCAGTTTTCCACCATCCCCATTATGCAATTTTGTAACAAGTCAAGTAAGTGGATAATTACAGAGATTAATCAAAGCAATCAGTTTTTATTTAGTTCCGAATCTATGGGAGGAATTCTCCGCAGGGGGCCGAATTTGTGAAGGCCGTCGTGAACTCGGCCGAGGTTCACGACGGCCTCGGAGCCCGCTCCCCGCACCTAATTCACCCCCACCCGGGGGGCTAGGAGCGGGCCTCCGTCTTTCTCAGCAGCGACCTCGTCACGCCGAGAATGTGAAGTCATCCGCGCATGCGTGGGTTGCCGGTTCCAACCCGCGCATGCGCGGATGACTTCATGGAACAGTGAAACACTGGGTGCAATGTAATGAATTGGGACAAAGTCCTGTGGCAAGCGTGTTTAGCCACATGTTTCCCAGCGATCTCAGCACCAAAAACACAACGCTATCAAACGGCACTCGGGTTAGATAAGGGGCCTCAGCGGGGACTGTGTGGCCGCACAGAGCCCCGCTTCCTGCACAGAGGAGCTCCTTTCGCTAGAACTCCTCGGTGTAGCGAAAGATTGGGACGCCATTTTTAAATGGTGTCCTGATCTCTGCAACCCCCGACATGACCCCTATCCCCCACAAACCACCCCCCCAATCGCCGCCTCTGAAAGCTCCTGGCAAATATCCGATATCTTCCCCTCTCTCACCCAGGTACTGGAAACTACTCTATCCTGTATCCCCTGTGGCGGCAGCAGCGGAAAGGCCGGCACCTGTTTTCTCAGGAAGTCACGCACCTGCAAATGCCTAAACCCATTGCCTGCTGGCAATTCAAATTTATCCTCCAAAGCTTTCAAGCTGGGAAAGCTCCCATCTATAAATAGATCCCCCATCCTTCTAATTCCTGCCCTTTGCCAACTCTGTAACCCGACATCCAGCCTACCCGGTACAAACCTGTGGTTATTATAAATCGGGGTCCAAATCGATGCTCCCTCCCCTCTCTTATATCTCATTCACTGCCCCCAGATCTTCAGAGCCGCCATTACCACCGGACTTGTGGAGTATCGGGCCGGCGAGAACGGCAGAGGTGCCGTTACCAGTGCTCCCAAACTGGTGCCTTTACATGACGCCGCCTCCATCCGCTCTCATACCAACCCCTCCCCCACTACCCACTTCCTAATCATGGCTATATTAGCTGCCCAGTAGTAATTGCAGATGTTCGGCAGCGCCAACCCACCCTCCCCCTGACTGCGCTCCAGCAACACTTTCTTCGCTCGTGGGGTTTTACCCGCCTACACAAAGCCCAAAACAATCTTATTCACCCGCTTGAAAAAGGCCTTAGGAATGAAGATGGGGAGGCACTGAAAGACAAACAGAAATGTGGGCAGGACCTTCATTTTCACGGTCTATACCTTCCCTGCCAATGATAGCGGGAACATGTCCCATCTCTTAAAGTCCCCTTCCATTTGTTCTACCAACCAGGATAGGTTTAACTTGTGCAGTGCCTCCCATTCCCGGGCCACCTGGATTCCCAGATATCGAAAGCTCTTCCCTATCATTCTCAGCGGTAGCTCCCCCAATCTCTTCTCCTGTCCTCTTGTCTGGATTGCAAACATCTCGCTTTTCCCCTTGCTTGCTTCTCCCGGGCGGATCTCGCTGCCGTCTCGCGCTCACCTCTGCTTCTGCCGTTCCTCCCATCTTTCGCCTGTATTCTCCTCGTTCCCTGCTCCTGGAGATGCCATGTTCGTTATTGTATCCCGTGCCTTCCTTCCAGCTCTCATTTCCCTGCCTCCCCCCCACCCCCCCCCCCCCCCCCCCCCCCCCACCTCCCTGGTTCTCCTCTCTTGTTCCCTGTCTCTTCCCTCTCCCCCCCTCCACCTCCTATGGTTTGCCTTTCTTTCCTCTTAGGTTTAGCTGTCCCTCCCCCCCTTCCGGTCTATCTCTCCCTCGCATGCTTTGGCTACTTTCCCCTGATTCTTGGCTACCTGGCTATTCTTCCGCTTGTTTGTTGGCCACAAACAGGTCCCGGAACAATTGGGTGAATGGCTCCCACGTTTTGTGGAAACCTTCGTCTGACCCTTGGATGGCGAATTTGATTTTCTCCATTTGGAGAGATTCCGAGAGGTCGGACAGCCAGTCTGCAGCTCTGGGCGGTGCTGCTGACCACCAGCCGAACAGGATTCTACGGCGGGCGATCAGGGAGGCAAAGGCAAGGGCGTCCGCCCTCCTCCCCAGGAATAGATCTGGCTGGTCTGAAACCCCGAAGACCGCCACTATCGGACATGGCTCCACCCTCACCCCCACCACTTTGGACATAGCCTCGAAGAAGGCTGTCCAGTACTCTACAAGTCTGGGGCAAGACCAGAACATGTGGGCGTGGTTGGCCGGGCCTCTTTGGCACCGCTCGCATCTGTCCTCCACCTCCGGGAAGAACCTACTCATACGGTTTCTTGTTAAGTGGGCTCTATGTACCACTTTTAGTTGCGTCAGGCTGAGCCTTGCGCACGTGGCGGTGGAGTTGACCCTATGCAGTGCTTCGCTCCAGAGTCCCCACCCTATCTCCATCCCCAGGTCATCCTCCCATTTCTTTCTTGTTGCGTCCAGTACGGTGTCGTCCCTTTCTACCAGTCGGTCATACATGTCGCTACAGTTCCCTTTCTCTAGGATACTTGCGTCCACTAGGTCTTCCAGTAGTGTCTGACGTGGCGGTTGTGGGTACATCCTTGTCTCCTTTCGTAAGAAGTTTTTGAGCTGCAGATACCGTAGCTCGTTCCTCCTGGCTAGCCAAAATTTATCTGTCAGTTCGTCCAGTGTTGCGATCCTGCCGTCCGTGTATAGGTCCCTGACTGTCAGTGTCCCTCCGTCCTGCCTCCACCTTTTGAAGGTGGCGTCAGTCAGTGCTGGTGTGAACCTATGGTTGTTGCAGATGGGAGCCTTGTCCGACATTTTGGTCAAGCCAAATTGCTGCCGCAGTTGGTTCCAGGATTGGAGGGTGGCTGTCACCACTGGGCTGCTGGAGTGTTTTTTAGGTGGGGATGGGAGTGCTGCCGTGGCGATGGCCCGGAGGGAGGTCCCCATGCAGGAGGCCTCCTCCGCACGCACCCACTCGGTTTCTGGCTCCTGGATCCATCCCCTTACTCGCTCGGCTGTTGCCGCCCAGTGGTAGATTCGGGAGGGCTAGCCCCTTTAGTGCTGCCCCCCCCCCCCCCCCCCCCCCCCCCCCCCCCCCCCTGCGGGTGTACTGGGAAGATCTCGCTTTTGCTCATGTTGAGTTTGTAGCCCGAGAAGGCTCCAAACTCTTTCAGGAGCGCAATGATTCCGTCCATGCTGCTCTGTGGGTCTGAGATGTAGAGGAGCAGGTCATCTGCATTGAGTGAGACTCTGTGCTCTCTGCCCCCCCTTCGGATCCTCCTCCAATTTTTTGCTGCCCTGAGCACGATTGCTAGTGGCTCGATCGCTAGAGCGAACAGGGGCAGTGGGCATCCTTGTCTGGTGCCCCTGTGCAGCTGGAAGTATTGGGAGTTGGTATTGTTGGTCCGTACACTCGCCATGGGAGCGTTGTATAGGAGCTTTACCCAAGCGGTGAACCCTGTTCCAAGCCCGAACCGCTCCAGTACCTCTTGAGGTATTTCCATTCGACTCTGTCGAAGGCCTTTTCTGCGTCCGGGGGAGATGATCACCTCTTGTGTTCTCTCACCGGAGGGGGTCATTATCACGTTCAGCAGGGGCCTGATGTTCGAGGTAAGCTGTCTACCTTTGACGAAGCCCGTCTGGCCCTCTGCGACCACCTCAGGTACACAGTCTTCTAGCCTTTTGGCTAGGATTTTGGCCAGTATTTTGGTGTCTGCGTTTAGCAGAGAGATGGGTCTGTATGACCCACATTCCGTTGGGTCTTTGTCTTTCTTAGGTATCAGCGAGATTGAGGCCTGTGCTAACGTGGGTGGCAGTGTGCCCCTAGCTAGCGAGTCTATGAGCATCTCCCGCAGGTACGGAGCCAGCGCTGTCGCAAATTTTTTGTAGAAGTCCGCCGGGAATCCGTCCGGTCCCGGCGCCTTCCCCGTCTGCATGGAGTTAATGCTGTCCATGATCTCTCCCAGTGCTAGTGGTGCTTCCAGGTCCCGTTTTCTGCCCTCTCCCACGACTGGTATGTCCAGTCCATCAAGGAACCGGTTCATCCCAGCCTTCCCCGTTGGGGGCTCTGAGGTGTACAGCTCTTGGTAGAAGGCCTTGACGGTTTTGTTAATCCTCTCTGGTTCTGTTTCCAACGTGCCTCCGGTACCCCTGATTTGTGCAATTTCTCTGGTGGATGCCTGCTTTCTCAGCTGGTGTGCCAACAGGCGGCTGGCTTTGTCTCCGTGTTCGTACAGGGTCCCGCGCGCCTGGCGGAGTTGGTGTACTGCTTTCCTGGTGGAGAGCAGGTCAAAGTTCCTTTGTAGCTCTTTCCTCTCCGCCAGGAGCTCTACGGTCGGGGCCTCGGAGTATTTACGGTCTACCTCCAGTATGGAGTCGACCAGCTTCTGCCTAGCCACCCTTTCCTCCCTATCTCTTTGCGCTTTGAAGGCAATGATTTCCCCTCTTAGTACGGCCTTAAGCGCTTCCCAGAACGTGAAGGGTGAGACCTCCCCGTTCTGGTTGTTCTCCGTGTACTCTGCTATGGCCCGCGCTATCCTTTCACTGAAGGCCTTGTCAGATACTAAGGCACCGTCCAACCTCCATCTGGGGCGCTGGGCCCTTCCCGTCTCCAGCCGCACATCCATGTAGTGTGGGGCGTGGTCTGATATCACAATTGCGGAGTATTCCACTTTGTCTATCCCTGGAAGCACCGTTTTCCCCACCACAAAGAAGTCAATTCTGGTGTACACGTTGTGTACTGGGGAGAAGAAGGAGAATTTGTTCTCCCCCGGGTGGGCGAACCTCCAGGGGTCCACTGCTCCCATCTGCTCCATAAAGTGACTGAGTTCCCTTGCCACGCTTGAGGTTTTCCCCGTTTTGGGGTTTGATCTGTCCGTCTTTGGATCCTGTACACAGTTGAAGTCCCCCCCCATGATTAGTCGATGCGTCGCTATGTCCGGGATTTCTGCCATGGTCTTTTTGATGAAACTCGTGCCGTCCCAGTTGGGCGCGTACACGTTGACTAGAACTACCGGTGCCCCATCCAGGGCCCCGCTGACCATGACATACCGCCCCCCCTGGGTTTGTAACCGTCTTTGACGCCCTAAATATTGTCCTCTTGCCGATCAGGATCGCCACCCCCCTGGCCCTTGTCCCATAGCAGGAATGGTAGGTTTGTCCCACCCAGCCCTTTCTTACCCGCAGTTGGTCCTGCTCCCTCAGGTGCGTCTCTTGGAGAAAGACTATGTCGGCCCTCATATTTCTGAGGTGGGTGAGGACTCTGGATCTCTTCACTGGGCCGTTAAGTCCCCTTACGTTCCAGGTGATTATCCTGGTGGGGGCTTCTGCCCCCTCGTTCCTGTGGGATTAACCATATTTATCTGGTGGATGCGCCCCTGCCCTCCGGAGTTTCCCTTTGTTAGGGGGCCGTCCTGGGTGCAATCCGGAGTTAAGTTTGCAAATAGGGAAGGTGGGTCGACGTTTAGAGTCGCAAGGCCGCACACAGTAAGGGGTGGTAGGGGCCCGCCAAATTGCAGTGATAGGCTCTGGAGGTTGCATTGGAAGTCCAGGCCGAGTAGCAAGGCAGCGCAGAGGTTGGGGAGGACGTAGAGGTGGAAGCCGCTGAACTCCACGCCCTGGACGGTGAGAGTGGCAGTGCAGTGCCCCCGGATTGCCACGGAGTGGGACCCGGAGGCCAGGGAGATTCTCTGGTTGGCGCGGTGTACCACGAGGGAGCAGCGCCTTACCGTATCGGGATGAATGAAGCTCTCAGTGCTCCCAGAGTCCAGCAGACAGGAGATCTCGTGCCCATCCATTTTTACGTTGGTGGAAGCAGTTGACAGGTTGTGTGGGTCAATCGTGCCGAAGCGAGACATGGCTGGTCGTCGATGGTGGCAGGCAGTGAGGTGCCCGGGGGGCATGGGTCCTGGTAAGACGGCAGCGCCCACGGCCGCACGTATCGTGAGGAAGACAAGATGGAGGCGCCCGATGGTCCTGGGGAGAACAAGATGGCGGCGCCCATGGGCCGCACATGGTGGGGGTTGAACAAGATGGCGGCGCCCATGGGCCGCACATGGTCAGAGGAGGGGAAGATGGCGGTGCCCACCGGTCGCACGTGGGGGGAGTCGGAACAATAGCGGCGACTGCGCAGGCCTGGCACACCGCAGCAAAGTGTCCCTTTTTGCCGCAGGCCTTGCAAGGGGCGCTCCGGGCCTGGCAGCGCTGTCGGGGGTGTTTAGGCTGCCCACAGAAGTAACATTTGGGTCCCCTGGGGTTGGCTGAGGGGGGTCGCTGGTGAGGTTCACGATGGGGTGGCCGTCTGCGAAGGCCACGATGCGCAGGAGGGGTGGGCCATGTGGCCGGTGGCGTAGGCCTGGATGTTGCGCGTTGCGACCTTAAGCGAGAGCGCTGGCTTTTTAGTCTCCGCGAGGTTGAGCGTGGCCCCTTCTCAGAGGCGCTGTTGGATATAATCGGACCCTATCCCTGTGACAAAAGCGTCTCTCATGAGCAAGTTGGAGTGTTCCGTGGCCGTGATGGCCTGACAGTCACAGTCTCTAACTAGGGGAACCAGGGTACGCCAGAAATCTTCCACTGACTCACCAGGACGTTGACGACGATTGGAGAGGATGTGCCTGGCGTAGAGCGTGTTAGTCCGCTGAGCGTAGTTTTCTTTCAGTAGCGCCATGGTGTCTGCGTAGGTCGGCGCATTCTGGATAAGTGGAAAGACGTTGGAGCTCAGCCGCGTGTAGAGGATCTGAATCTTCTGAGCTTTGGGAATTTGGTCTGGCACAGACCCGATGTACGCTTCGAAACAGGCTAGCCAATGTTGAAAGTCCTTTTTGGCGTTGTCTGATTGCGGATCCAGCTGCAGGCGAATCCGGCTTGATGCAGAGGTCCATCTTCTGAAAACTTAGTGTAATAAATTGATGTACAATCAATTACACAAAGACGAGAGTTGGATGCAATCGAGGGTTTATTACACTAAGGTGTGTGGCCTCCTACAGCAGCTGGCGAAGTGGCTGCTGCACTGGGAGCACACATATTTATACTCTGCGTACTGGGCGGAGCCAGGAGGCAGGGAACTACCCCCGTACCTGTAGTACAGGAGCCTTACCACAAAACACCTACATCCTCTGTATGCAATATATACATCAGTGGTGACTAGCGCAACCTAAAAAGGAAGAAAAATCACTGCCCTGAAATAGATACGCTATGTAGTACGTGTAACTAACTGTGGGGCCACTGCTGCTGAGCTCTGAAACTCCCTCCCTGATCTGCATCAAACCTCAGTCTTGTGTACTTGTTGGACATCCAGAAGGTTGTCTGTGATAGGTAGCTTTGTGAGATGGTGTGCGCAATTGTCCTGAGAATTCAAAATAAACTGAATTTGGGCGTCACGGTGGCGCAATGGTTAGCACGACTGCCTCACGGTGCTCAATCCCGGCTACAAGTCACTGTTCATGTAGAGTTCTCAACACTCTCCGCCTGTCTGCGTGGTTTTCACCCCACAACCCAAAGATGTGCAACGTAGGTGGTTTGGCCACTCTAAATTGCTGCTTAATTGGAAAACAATTTAAAAAGTAAATAACAGAATTTATTTTGATGTGTTATCTCATGAATAAGCAAACACTGATAAATAAATGAGACGTTGGTTATCTGAGAGATGTCCATAGAGCTCCGTTGTGAGGAGGGGGATTCCCTGATGATGCACTATTGCTGCTCCTGCTGATCTGTGGCATGAATGACCCTTTGCTCGCTTGACACCAGTATTTAGCTCTCACCAACCTTCTTGTTCCAGTTTTATAACAGCAGCCAGAAGTAGTGGAGCAAAACCGTGAGGGGGAAAGAAACTTGAAAAATATAACCATCTGACCTACATACGATATGTTGCCCAGTCGGGAATGGGACTATTTGGCGCCGATCATTTGGCGCCGACCTTTTGGCGCTCATCGGTTTTGGCGTTGGCCTTTTGGGCGCTCATCTGTTTGGTGCCAATTCAGACTACTTCAGCAATTAATGATAACAATCTATAGCCTTGGTGCTACATATCAAATCAAATCAAAAACTTCTGAAATACATTAAGGCCGATGAGCGTATCTTAAACATCGCACAACAGTTTGATTCACGGGCACCACTTGAATATTTACGTGGTTTGGCCCACAACTATGAACTGCATTTAACTTTTATACTCATTTTACTTAATATTTGGTGTTAGAAATAAATGTCATGTTTTTATCTATTATTATTATTAACCTATCATTACATTCCTGGCAATATATTCAATACACAACAAAGGCGCCAAAACAGCTGGGCGCCAAAATAATGAGCGCCAAATCAATTTAGAGCCAAAATGGCGGTGTCAAATGATCGGTGCCAAAAGTACCCAACCCTGCCCAGTCGATCTTTTATTTGAAAGGGTAAGTTTCTTTGTGACTTACAGGTTTAAAGCGCACTGAAATGGCAACTGGATTTCTTTTTTAAGATTGGTTTAAATTCCCCACAGTCCCCACCGAAAGAAAATATTGAAGCTATAAAATGAATTTGAACCTGGAACACTGGAGCAGGTTCACAATTTCAATGATAGTTTGGTGAAACCGACCGTATTATCAAAATGATTATACATTTGCGAAAGAAAACCGGAGATGTCATGATAATACTTCACTTTAATTTCCCCTTTGCCAAATTGTCCGATGTATTTTTAAAAAAGGGAAATGGGTTTTGGCCGTCACGTAAAATGATTCACAAGTGAACGACGCAAGAAAATGTTTAAACATCAAAAAGTAACTAAATAAGAAAAAGTATTTTGAACAATTAAAAAACACCAGATTATTGGAACCTATGTTATATTTTCTGATAGCTTAAGCTAATAAACCAAGCAAAAGATAAGATTCTATTAATACTTCGGAAATCATGGTTTCATTGAGCTTTGTTAGTGAACAGTATGATTCAGCACTGGGCAGTAGATAGGAAGGAATCTTCCATGGTAAGTCATGATCTCAAAAACCTATAATGAGGACTTTTAAAAATGTATTCCTGGGTTGTGGGTGTCTCTGAGGAGGCTTAATTGTCCATCCCTAATTGTCCTTGAGAAGGTGGTGATGAGCAGATATAGGAGGGATGAATCCGAAGCAGTTTGTCCTTGGTTGCAGAGAGCATTTGAAAAACAATAACCCGGGACAAAATTAATTGGTATTTGGACAGGTTTGGGTCAAGAAATGAAAGCCAGCAAGATCTCGTTGTAGGCAAATCACGTTTGAATAACTTGAAATCTTTATTTAAAATAAATTTAGAGTAGCCAATTAATTTTTCCACTTAAGGAGCAATTTAGTGGGGCCAATCCACTTAGCCTGCACATGTTTAGGTTGTGGGGGGAAGACCATCGCAGACATGGGCGGCGGGATTCTCTGATCTCAACGGCGTCAACATGGCCTCAGGATCAACAATTCTGGCCCCTACAGGGGGCCAGCATGGCACTGGAGCAACCCTCACCACTCTAGCTGCTGATCCCGGCGTCAACTGGGTGCTGCGGGGTCCACACATGCGCAGTGGAATCGGCGCCAATGCGCGCATGCGCAGTGGCTCTCTTCTCCGCTCCGGCCCCGACACAATTTGGCGTAGGGCCAGGCCACAATGGAGGCCCCCCCCCGGGGTCGAACCCCCCCCCCCCCCCCCCCCCCTCAGGCTGCCCCCGGACCCTTCCACGCCGTGGTCCCGCCGGCTAAGAGCGGGACTCGGGTTTTCTTTTATGGCGGCATGGCCCATCCCGGGTGGAGAATCGGCAGGGGGGGGTGGGGGGGGGGGGGGAGTGTAGCCATCTAAGATGGAAACTGGGCTACAAAATGGAGAACTGCTAAGGCTGCAGGGAAAAACAGTCTTAGTGAGGACAAACAGCTTGCAGAAGACTGTTTTGCATTTTGCACGTACAGAAACCAGTTTCTAGCCAGGTGCCGAGTTTCAGCCAAAGGTGCAAATGGGAAACAGATCTGCATAGTAATGAGGTGATCCAGATCCAGACCCCGGACAATATAAACATTTAAGTATCAATGGATACTTTTCCATGGACGCCCAGACAGAATGGCGCCAAAGCAACCAACACAAAGAGCCGTAGGGACCGCCCCACCCATCGAGGAACGACCCTAGGATTGGGGAGTTTGAAAGATATCAATTGGGAAAGACCCAATCGATACCTAGCAGGTGAAAGAACCCGCCCCAAGGGGCACGGACTCCTAGGACCTATAAGAGTGGGTCCCGCACATGGTTCGGTCTGTTTTGCTCCGGCCCAGATCTGCTGTTGCTCCCAGATCTGTTTGCTCCAACTGTTGCCTCCAGACTCCAGGCAGGACTTGTTACATTGCATCCTGACTCCAGTTTCATCACCGGCCGTTGAGCATCAGCCATCGAACTGTAAGTGCCAACACAACGATCGCTACGTGATCCAGACCTTGCTAGATCTTGACAACTTTGCCAATCAGAAAGTTACAGACCAAGAGCGGGACGAAGGCCTTGCTCCCTGACCTTGCCTGTTCCTGTCTAGATAAGTATTTAGTTGTTTAATATTAGAAGTAAGTTAGTCTCTTTAGCGTATGCATGTGTATTTATTATATTTGTTATAATAAACACCAATCGTTTGGACTTACTAATCGGTGTATGGATTTATTACTTTGAACCTGACCTTGATATACTTGTGAAGGTGTCTCAATACGGCACCTGGCGACTCCGAGCATAATTACACATACAGAGCCATAGTAGTGTTAAGCACACGGCCTTTAAACGGAGGCATGTTAATCACACTCCAGTAAAACGAGCAACAGGAGGCAGACGTCCCGTCACCAGAATTCCTTTTATTTACAAACCAACAGCCAAATAACCAGGTGCATTCAGCTTGATGTCTACACTGGGAGTGTGGGTGATCTGACACTCCCTGTTATATACAGAGAAAGGGGTTCCCTGATTGGGTCACTAATCAGGGAACTCATAGAACATAGAACATACAGTGCAGAAGGAGGCCATTTGGCCTATCGAGTCTGCACCAACCCACTTAAGTCCTCACTTCCACCCTATCCCCGTAACCCTATAACCCCTCCTAAACTTTTTGGTCACTAAGGGCAACTTAGCATAGCCAATTCACCTAACCTGCACATCTTTGGACTGTGGGAGGAAACAGGAAACAAACGCAGACACGGGGAGAACGTTCAGTCTCTGCACAGACAGTGACCCAGCGGGGAAGCGAACGTGGGACCCTGGCACTGGCAAGCCACAGTACTATCCACTTGTGCTACCGTGCTGCCCTTGATCAACACTTGATCAAATGCAGCCTTGATGTCAAAGGAGGTCACTTTCACCTCACCAAAAATGTAAGCAGCTATCTGGAAACATGCCTTCCAAATCCTCCCTGAAGAGTGGAACTAACTAACACCTGGATTGCTCTTCAAAAGAGCCATGCAGATGTGGTGGGCCACATGGTCTCCTTCTGGCCAAATGATTATATCATTCTATTAATATTCAAGATATCATAAAAACCTGACTCATAAAAAGGTGTTTTTATTGGTGGATGGGTGAGGAGCTCGGACCCTGTTACGTTCCTTCCCAAAAAGAGACTCAAGCTAATAAATGGGAGGGCTACCATTGACCTGCTCCATTCAACCTTCCCTCCACTATCTTCCGAGCACATCATTCTACATTCCCACCCCAAGAAGGGTCACCAAGAGTACTTCAGCTTGGCTTACAGGAATTACATTCGGCCCAGCATGACTGCAGTTCAGTCCTCCTACTCTATTTTATCCAGTAACACCAGGCCAACAAACTCCAAACAAGCTCCAGCTGACACTATTTCTCCACTTCCAGTTTTCTTATTGAAACCAATTTTCCATAGTGTCTCACCACCTCTATTCTTTACCTTCATAGCCCAGTCAAGCTGTGTGCTGGTATCTTTATTCCGTTCCCTGATGATTGTTTGAATCACTCTTTGAAACTGAAATCAATTGAAGGCAGTAGCTCCTATCTACCAGACTTCATCGTTAATAACATGTCATGTATGGTATAAGCATATTCATAATTTAAAACATGGACCTTATTCAATATGGATATTGAACAGAAAAATTGTTCAAAATATTGTTTTAAAAGTCCCTCTGTCCACAAAATGGTGGCTGAACATCAATTGACGCTGTGTGGATTTCATAACCTCACAGAAGTGTCTCATTGGGTGCGATTGAACGGCCTCATCGTGCCCGGCTAGGTGACACGATGAGGCCGTTAAATCTCGCAAGAGGATTCTCGTGAGATTTGAGACACTCGGGGACACCTCGTGAGATCTAACGAAATCTCACGAGATGTCGCGATCTGGATCTCGCCGTCACTGGGTGGGATCCAGATTTTAACATATTTAAATGATCCAGTGGGCTCATTTACATACGCCTGCGCCCGATTCTCCTTAGGCCCAGGAACTAATGCTCGTACCTGGGAGACCTCGCCATGGTGGCGTTTAGTACTGGTCCACATAAACATATAGACCAGGCGTAACCGCAACTCGTGGTGGGGGGGGGGGGGGGGGGGGGGGGGGGGGTCTCTAGGGCCATCGGAGGCCTAAAGTGGTCAGGCTCTAGGCAGGGTGGTCATTCGATAACAGTTCTCTGTCCATTCAGAAAACATTGCAACTTCCTTAATATGGGAATGTGACACCATTTTTCTTTTCATTGTTTTCAGCTTTGAAAAAGAAAAGGTTGCAAAACACAAAGAGTTATAATTTTTCAGTGAACAGCTGCTGTATAGATTTGATTCATACTAGCTAATGACTGTCCAGCCTTGGAACACTTATTATTTCCCATGTAGATGATGAGATGGCTCCTTTGTGAGGAAGCTCTAATTAGTAGTTTGGCTGCTAATGTTCCGCCTGCTGACAGTAATTTGGAAGGCAAATTGTAAAGCTGACGGTGAAGCAACAATGAACATAGACCCCCCCAGCAGTTCCTAAGGCATAGTTTTGTGGAGACATCAGCCATCCATCATGCAAATGTAATTCAAAGGTAAGAGGAAGCAGGTCTGCTGCACTATGGTCCAAACAAATGATTCTATGGCCTGGATTTTCTAGTTGTCATCGGAATCCCTTATGGAGCTCCCGTGCCACTGATGTCATTGATGTTCCCGCCGGTGTAACTTTCAGGGAGCGGCTTCCCAACTGGCGGTCGAGTTGCTCACTATTAAGGTGGAGAGATGGGCTCCAAAGTTGCAGGCCCAATCAGAGGCACCTGCAGCATGTCAGGCTGCTATGAACATATGAATCAGGAGTAGGCCACTCAGCCCTTTGAACCTGCTTACACCATTCAATAAGATCACGGCTAACCTGATACCTCAACCTCACATTCCCACCTATCTCCAATAATCTTTCACTCCATTGTTAATCAAGAATCTATCCACCTCTGTCTGAAAAATATTCAAAGACGCTGCTTCCACTGCATTTTGAGAAGGAGAAAGTCTCACAACCCTCTTAGAATAAAAGTTTCGCCTCATTTGTGTCTTAAATGGCAACTCCGTATTTTTAAACAGGGAGCCCTAGTACTAGATTCCCCCACAAGAGGAAACATCCTCTCCACATCCACCCTGTCAAGACCCCTCAGGTTCTTATATGTTTCAATCAAGTCACCTCTTACTCTTCTGAACACCAGTGGATACAAACCTATCCTGTCCAACCTTTCCTCATAAGACAACCCAGGCATTAGTTTAGTAAATCTTCTCTGAACTGCTTCCAATGCATTTACATCTTTCCTTAAATAAGGAGACCAATACTGTACACAGTATTCCAGATGTGGTCTCACCAATGAAATGAAAATCGCTTATTGTCACGAGTAGGCTTCAATGAAGTTACTGTGAAAAGCCCCTGGTCGCCACATTGCGGCGCCTGCCCGGGGAGGCTGGTACAGGAATCGAACCGTGCTGCTGTCCTGCTTGGTCTGCTTTAAAAGCCAATGATTTAGCCCAGTGAGCTAAACCAGCCCCTAATGCCCTGTATAACTGAAGCATAACCTCCCTACTTTTGTAATCAACTCCCCTTGCAATAAACAATAACATTCTATTAACTTTCCTAATTACTTGCTGTACCTGTATATTAGTCTGTTGTAATTCATACACTAGGACACCGAGATCCCTCTGCATTTGGAGCTCTGCAATCTCTCACCATTTTGAAAATATGCTTATTTTTTATTTATCCTGCCAAAATGGACAATTTCAAGATGGACCCCTTTCAAAAAATTTTTTTTTAGGGCAGCAGGGTAGCATGGTGGTTAGCATAAATGCTTCACAGCTCCAGGGTCCCAGGTTCGATTCCCGGCTGGGTCACTGTCTGTGTGGAGTCTGCACGTCCTCCCCCTGTGTGCGTGGGTTTCCTCCGGGTGCTCCGGTTTCCTCCCACAGTCCAAAGATGTGCGGGTTAGGTGGATTAGCCATGCTAAATTGCCCGTAGTGTCCTAATAAAAGTAAGGTTAAGGGGGGGGGTTGTTGGGTTACGGGTATAGGGTGGATACGTGGGTTTGAGTAGGGTGATCATGGTTCGGCACAACATTGAGGGCCGAAGGGCCTGTTCTGTGCTGTACTGTTCTATGTACCCAATTCATTTTTTCCAATTAAGGGGCAATTTAGCATGATCAATCCACCTACCCTGCACATCTCTGGGTTGTGGGGGTGAAACCCAAGCAAACACGGGGAGAATGTGCAAACTCCACACGGACAGTGACCCAGAGCCAGGATCGAACCTGGGGCCTCAGGGCCGTGAGGCTGCAGTGCTAACCACTGCGCCACCATACTGCCCTCTAGATGGACCCTTTTTTATCCAAAACACGCAACCCCCCTCCCCCACTGGGTCATAGTCATTTGTTCTTTAGTTTTGCTTTCACTAAGCACTAACCTTTGTTCCCCATCAGCACATTTGGTTGTCTTACCTTTATATCACTGTCAGCACCTTCTACAGCTCTCCGTGATGCTATTAACACTTCCTTTGTCTCATACCCTACAAGTCTTTGTTGTAATCTCTCCTAGCTCCCATCTATCACTGACCTTTTACTCTGCTCCAGCTGCTCAACGCCCTCTTATATTGTGTATAATTTATCACATTTCTCCCTTTCTTTCACTCTGAAGAGACCTACAGTGGTAACCTAACTGGGTCTAGTTTTGAGCCAGATCAAAATTGGTATCCTAAATTACAGAATTGGACACTTTAAATTAAGACTGCTCTAGTGAACGACCTGATGGGAATTTGGACTTGGTCAAGTTTGAACACACAAACTCATGTCTAAACCTGCCCTGTCAATCGCCCATCAAGAGATCATCGCACCCTATTGATACGCACTGGTCTGTTGTCCATAGCCCAGACTAAGCTAGACGCTCGGACTTCCTGAGTTCCTGCCATTGCCTTATTTTGTAGGGGGTACATGCAGACCACACACTGGAGATGAACACCTGAAGTGGGCTCAGGTATCCTGTCAACCGATTGGCAAAAAGCAAGAGGAAATGGCAAAAGGGTGCAACAGGAGGGGGGTAAAACTAGGCACCCAGGGCACATCAATAGCGAAAACACGATGTGGGAGGTGACCTTGACCAATCCAGAAGACTGACCAGAGAAGGAAGGAAGGAAGAAGCTGCCAGTGACTCACCTTCATGACGATGGACCAGAGGGACTCAACAATCGGACCCACTGTTCAACAAGCCATCTTTGCGGGTAGTATAGCTGAATCTTGGGTGTTTCTGGTAATATGTTGGGTTAATTTGTGGGTTAATTGTGTGCTTGATGAACCATCAATTGGACGCGAGACACGATGAAGATCCAAACTGTGGCTTTAATCAGCTAGTTGTTAGCTCGGTGGTCGACTACAGAGAAAGGCCAACCGCCAGGAAACCTGGGTCCCGAGGCGGAGTCTACTTGCCTCTCGACCAATTGGTGAGCAGTCACATGACTAGTCCCAGCCAATCAGACGAGAGGCACATGACCAGCCAGAGCCAATGGGAAACCAATGCTCTGCATCAATGGCAGTGCTCCCACTCATATCACCACATTCACCCCTTGTGGAGAAAGAAGGCGGGGGGGGGTGGTGTGTGAGGGGAAGAGAGAGGGGGGGAGGGGTCCTGAGGACTGGTAGTATGAGTAGAGAGAGTCGAGAAGGTATGTGCTGCCCACTGGCTTGTGGCAAAATAAACAATACTACATACTACATTAGGATGCAAAGAAAAATTACAATACAGTCCAATAAAGTCCCATGGTTGCATCAGATGGACACGATCAGCCTGTCAGGTGCCCGTGGTGTTCTGGAGGACCCTCGCAGTGGAGCTGGTGACGTCGGGCCGATGGTCATCCTTACCTCCGGGAGCGTCGGTCGTAGATATGTCTCTGTACCCCGGGCCGGTGGTGGAGATGCTGTAATCGGGGAAGGGGGGGTATATGCCCTGGGTCGTGGGGGCGCGGGGGGTGCTGGGGGTGCTGGGGGGAATTGGAGTTATGGGGGGGGGGTTTTGATGGAAGAGGAGAGGGCCGCACGCCGGCGGGTGCCAGGTCCCGGAGCAAGACCGTATCCTGCCGACCGTCGGGATATTCCACGTACGCATACTGCGGGTTGGCGTGGAGTAACTGGACTCGCTCAACCAACGGGTCGGACTTGTGCACCCACACGTTTCCGGAGCAAGATGGGCACGGGAGTGGCCAGCCAGGTCGGGAGAGGGGATCCTGAGGACGACTTCCTGGGGAAAACAAGAAGACGTTCATGAGGTGTTTGATTAGTGGTAGTACAGAGGAGAGACCGGATTGAGTGAAGGGCGTCGGGGATGATCTCTTGCCAACGGGGGATAGGGAGATCTCTGGACCATAGGGCCAGCAGGATGGTCTTCCAAATGGTGCCATTCTCCCGCTCCACCTGACCGTTGCCCCGGGGGTTATAACTGGTCGTCCTGCTAGAGGCTATGCCCCTGCTGAGCAGGAATTGACGCAGTTCGTCACTCATAAAGGAGGACCCCTGGTCGCTGTGGATGTACGCAGGGTAACCGAACAGGGAGAAGATGGATAGGACGGCCTTTATGACGGTTGTTGTGGTCATGTCGGGACAGGGAATGGCAAAAGGGAAGCGGGAGTATTCGTCAATAACACTCAAGAAATAAGTGTTACGGTTGTTGGAGGGGAGGGGACCCTTGAAGTCTATACTGAGGCGTTCAAAGGGCCGGGATGCCTTGATCAGATGCGCTTGTCCGGGGCGGTAGAAGTGCGGTTTGCACTCGGCGCAGACGTGGCAGTCCCTAGTGACGGTCCTGACTTCCTCAACGGAGTAGGGCATGTTGCGGGTCTTAATAAAATGGTAAAAATGGGTGACCCTTGGATGGCAGAGGTCTGTGTGGAGGGAGCGGAGGTGGTCAATCTGCGCGCTGGCGCAGGTACCGCGGGACAGGGCATCGGGAGGCTCGTTGAGCTTCCCAGGACGATACAAGATATCGTAGTTGTACGTGGACAACTCGATCCGCCACCGCAAGATCTTGTCGTTCTTGATCTTGCCCCTCTGTGCATTATCGAACATGAAAGCTACTGACCGTTGGTCTGTGAGGAGGGTAAACCTCCTGCCGGCCAGATAGTGCCTCCAATATCGCACAGATTCGATTATGGCCTGTGCCTCCTTTTCCACCGAGGAGTAGCGGATTTCGGAAGCGTGGAGGGTTCGTGAGAAGAAGGCCACGGGTCTGCCCGCTTGGCTCAGGGTGGCCGCCAGAGCTACGTCAGACGCGTCGCTCTCGACCTGGAATGGGAGGGACTCGTCGATAGCATGCATCGTGGCCTTTGCGATATCCGCTTTGATGCGGCTAAAGGCCTGGCGGGCCTCCATCGACAGGGGAAAGGAGGTGGACTGGATGAGGGGGGAGCTTTGTCGGCATAGTTGGGGACCCACTGGGCGTAATAGGAGAAGAAGCCCAGGCAGCGTTTGAGGGATTTGAGGTAGTTGGGGAGAGGGAGTTCCATCAGGGGGCGCATGCGTTCGGGGTCGGGGCCTATCACTCCGTTACGCACTACGTAGCCGAGGATGGCTAGACGGTCGGTGCTAAACACGCACTTATCCTTATTGTAGGTTAAATTAAGGAGTTTCGCGGTTTGGAGGAATTTTTGATGGTTGATGTCGTGGTCCTGCTGGTCGTGGCCGCAGATGGTGACGTTATCGAGATACGGGAAGGTGGCCCGTAACCCGTGCTTGTTGACCATTCGGTCCATTTCCCGTTGGAAGACCGCGACCCCATTTGTGACACCGAATGGAACCCTGAGGAAGTGGTAGAGGCGCCCATCTGCCTCAAACGCGGTGTACTTTCGGTCACTCGCGCGGATGGGGAGCTGGTGGTAGGCGGACTTAAGATTCACCGTGGAGAAGACTTTGTATTTTGCGATCCTGTTAACCAGGTCGGAAATACGGGGGAGAGGGTACGCGTCCAGCTGCGTAAACCTGTTGATGGTCTGACTGTAATCAATGACCATCCGGTTTTTCTCCCCAGTCCGAACTACCAGCACGGGCTCGCCAGGGACTGTTGCTGGCCTTGATAACTCCTTCCTTAAGGAGCCTCTGGACCTCGGATCCGATGAAGGTCCAGTCCTAGGCACTGTATCGTCTGCTCCGAGTGGCGACAGGTTTACAATCTGGGGTCAGATTAGCAAACAAGGAAGGGGGGTCCACTTTGAGGAACGCGAGGCTGCAGACAGTAAGGGGGGGAATAGGACCGCCGAATTGGAAGGTTAAGCTCTGCAGGTTGTACTGGAAATCCAGGCCCAAGAGTGCCGGAGTGCATAGACGGGGGAGAATGAGGAGTTTGAAGTTTTTGAAAACCCTCCCCTGGGCCGTGAGGTCCGTTATGCAGCACCCAGTGATTTGAGGTGGCCAAAACTTTCCGTGCTCCCGGAGTCCAGTAGGCATTTCGTCTTGTGTCCGTTGAGCTGGATCGTTGTCGTAGTCTTGGTGAGCGAGCGTGGTCGCGACTGGTCGAGTGTGGTGGAAGCAAGTCATGGCGAGAGTTCCAGGTCATCCTCAGTGGCAGAGTAATTGCTGGCAGGGCCTTCCGTGTTGGCCCAAGATGGTGGCTCCCAGAACCCGCACGTGGAATCGGGGTCCCAAGGTGGCGGCGCCCAGGACCCACACGTGGAGCCGGGGCCTCAAGATGGCGGCGCCCGTGGGAACCTCATGGCAGCTGAGGGCAGTGTCAGTGGCGTCTGCGGGCCGGTCGGCGCAGCCGGGAGCAGGGGTCGGGCGGACCGTGGGCCTGTTGCGGGGGCCAGGAGGCGGGCCGGTGAGGTTGGTGCTCGGCGCGGAGCCATAGGGGTCCCGGGGAGGGGGGGGGGCGATCCGGGTTGCTGCGCGGAACACCAGAGACCAACTTGGTCTGGCAGACCACCGCGTAGTGGCCCTTCTTCCCACAGCTCTTACACAGAGCGGAGCGGGCCGGGCAGCGCGGGCGGGGGTGTTTACAGAGGGCACAAAAATAGCAGCGGGGCCCCGATAGCTTGTCGGAGCGTCCCGCAGCGCAGGCCTGGGGGGGGGGTCGGGGTCAGCGGAGTATGGGGGTGGCGCGTGCCACAAGGTCCAGGGGGTCTAGTCGTCAGGAGATGCTGTGCGTATACTTCGTTGATCGGCCGGAGAAAGTGTCCTTTCAGGATATCCATGGCCACGTCATAATCGCTTTCATCCTCAATCATTGAGTATACCACCGTGCCCACGCATGAGTGGAGGATGTGGAGTTTCTGCTTCTTGGTGGGCTTGCTGGCTGCAGTTGTCAGGTAACTGTTGAAACACGCCTGCCAATGTTTAAAGATTGCAGGTGCAATTTGAGGCATGCAGGCTGGTGCGGAGGCAGTCAGGCTTGATGCGTTGCTCCATTTCAAAATTCTAGCTGATTAAATTGATGAACCATCAATTGGACGCGAGACACGATGAAGATCCAAACTGTGGCTTTAATCAGCTAGTTGTTAGCCCTGTGGTCGACTACAGAGAAAGGCCGACTGCCAGGAAACCTGGGTACTTATACCCCGCCTCGGAGGCGGGGTCTACTTGCCTCTTGACCAATTGGTGAGCAGTCACCTGACTAGTCCCAGCCAATCAGACGAGAGGCACATGACCAGCCAGAGCCAATGGCAATGCTCCCACTCATATCACCACAGTGCTTGATAAAGTTTGTTGAATTTATACATGTGTTTGTCCTTTGTTCTCCTTGCTATTAAAGACACCTTTGAGTAAGTAAACTGGTCAAAAATATTTGAATTGGACAGGTACAACATTACAAATTCAAAATTTTAACTCTGTTTCTCTCTCCACAGATGCTGCTAGACCTCTGAGTTTTTTTCAGAATTTTCTGTTTTTATTGAAGGTTTATCGGCGCAGGCTGGGAGGGCCGAAAGGCCTGTTCCTATGCTGTAATTTTCTTTGTAACACTGCCTTGTCTTTCATCCAGATGAGGAGAAGGAGGGCCTAATGCGGGTTAGCATAGGGCTAGGAATGGCAGGGGCCTGAGCACAAGAGGCAATGGGGCCTCTATAAATTCAAGATGCTGGCAAACAGGGTCCACTGTAATGACGAGCATTGCCCGACCTTGGATGTATTGAAAGTAGCGTTCTTATATATAAATGAGCAGAAGGCAATACGGGCCTTTTGTCTTGGGACATGGTTTCTCATATCTGCCAACTTTCCAGTACAAGGTGCGGCCGGAAGCACTCTGGAGGATCAATGCAAAGCTC
Organism: Scyliorhinus canicula; assembly: GCF_902713615.1. Classification (NCBI taxonomy): domain Eukaryota; kingdom Metazoa; phylum Chordata; class Chondrichthyes; order Carcharhiniformes; family Scyliorhinidae; genus Scyliorhinus; species Scyliorhinus canicula. The sequence goes on from NC_052152.1 coordinate 57,527,245, forward strand.
CAGGTCTGCATTGTGTGAATGGTTGTCCAATTGTCCTTTAAATATGGTGCAAGACCTTTGACCCCAAGAGGTAACAGCAAGTTGGGTGACTTCCTACCAGTCACACCAGGAGATGAGCCATGCTCTTCATGATTGCATAATTAATGAGCTGAACAGCAGCAGATTGCATATAATCAGCGCTTACGTCGCTCAGTGGGAATCATTTTTTTTATTTTTTTAAAATAATTTTTATTGGAATTTTTTACAGAAAATATAACAAAAAGTGTAGCAAAAAGCAGTAATATGCAACTAACAGCCCCATAACACCCACAATTCCCCCCATACCGTAATATCACATGTATCACATTCCCCCACCCCCCCCCCCCAACAAGAGAACTTAACCATAAATTAAAATTAGATAAATCAAATTTAAATAAAATAAGCCAACATAATCAACGTCCCCCCCCCCCCCCCCCCCCCCCCCCCCAACCCCCGGGTTGCTGCTGCTACTGTCCCAGTACCCTATCGTTGAGCCAGAAAGTCAAGGAAAGGTTGCCACCGTTTAAAGAACCCTTGCACCGATCCTCTCAGGGCGAATTTAACCTTCTCAAGCTTAATGAAGCCCGCCATGTCATTGATCCAGGTCTCCACGCTTGGGGGCCTCGCGTCCTTCCACTGTAGCAAAATCCTTCGCCGGGCTACTAGGGACGCAAAGGCCAGCACACCGGCCTCTTTCGCCTCCTGCACTCCCGGCTCTACCCCAACCCCAAAGATCGCGAGTCCCCATCCTGGCTTGACCCTGGATCCCACCACCCTTGACACCGTCCTCGCCGCCCCCTTCCAGAACTCCTCCAATGCCGGGCATGCCCGGAACATATGGGCATGGTTCGCTGGACTCCCCGAGCACCTGGCACACCTATCTTCACCCCCAAAGAACCTACTCATCCTCGTCCCAGTCATGTGGGCCCGGTGCAGCACCTTGAATTGGATGAGGCTAAGCCGCGCACACGAGGAGGAAGAATTTACCCTCTCCAGGGCATCAGCCCATGTCCCATCTTCGATCTGTTCCCCCAGTTCCCCCTCCCACTTCGTTTTCAGCTCCTCTACTGACACCTCTTCCTTCTCCTGCATAAGCTTGTAGATATCGGATATCTTCCCCTCCCCGACCCAGACCCCCGAGAGCACCCTGTCACTCACCCCCTTCGCGGGGAGCGCAGGGAATTCCTCCACCTGCCGTCTAGCAAATGCCTTTACCTGCAGATATCTAAACATGTTTCCCGGCGGGAGCCCAAATTTCTCCTCCAACTCCCCCAGGCTCGCAAACCTTCCGTCGATAAACAGGTCCTTCAGCTGTCTAATGCCCGCTCTATACCATCCCCGAAATCCCCCATCCATGTTCCCCGGGACGAACCTATGGTTCCCCCTTAACGGAGCCTCCATCGAGCCCCCCACTTCTCCCCTATGTCGCCTCCACTGCCCCCAAATCTTGAGGGTAGCCGCCACCACCGGACTCGTGGTATACCTCGTGGGAGGGAGCGGCCACGGCGCCGTTACCAGGGCCCCCAGGCTTGTATCCCCACAGGACGCTCTCTCCATCCGTTTCCATGCTGCCCCCTCCCCCTCCATCACCCACTTACGCACCATCGACACGTTGGCCGCCCAGTAGTACCCCGAGAGGTTGGGCGACGCCAGCCCCCCCATCCCTACTCCGCTCCAAGAAGACCCTCTTCACCCTCGGGGTGCCATGCGCCCAAACAAATCCCATGATCTCAGTGGGAATCATGCCGACATTCCCGCCTGTCATTGGACTTAGACTCAAGATCTGGCATGATATACTGGGCGGGATTCTCCCATTCGGAGGCAGAGTGCCCACGCTGTCAGAAACGCCGTTGCGTTTCACGACAGCGTGAACCTGCCACTGGGATTACCGACTCTGGCCCCTACAAGGGGCCAGCATGGATCCTTATAGAACACTCTTCACTTACTACAATGTGTTGACAGGGTGAGAACTGAATCAGCAAGGACAACTCCGAACACACTAGACACTCAGCAGGACGCACTGATACAGGTAATAAAGGATTTGTCATGGTATTTGGAGTTGTGTGGACTCATCGCAGAACTGCCGACTGCAGCTGTGATCCCCTGAATTTTTCTGAAAAGATTCCAGCCTCCCATCCCGGCGCGAACTGTGCGCCGCGGGATCCACGGGAGTTCATGGCCGACGCGTAAGAAAAAAGACCCGGGGTGCAAGAGGCCGACCCGCCAATCGGTGGGCCCCAATCGCATCGGAGGCCCCCCCGGAATTCCCACAATGGACTTCAGTCACCACACATGGCACAGACTCTGATCTGGTGCTGACAGCGATGATTAAGAACAGGTTGCTCTGCCTGGTCAATGCCCTGAATGCAGTTAAAGGATAGCTCAGTCTTTATGGTGAATTTTAAAAATTTATTACTCATCCTTATGATCGGACTAGGTCATAGAGTCATGGAATCCTACAGTGCAGAAGGAGGCCATTCAACACGTCAAGTCTGCACCAACCCTTCGAAAGATCACCTGAACTAGGCCCAATCCCCCACCCTATCCTGACAACCCTACCCTAAGGGCAATTTAGCATGGCCAATCCACCTAACCTGCACATCTTTGGGCTGTGGGAGGAAACCGGAGCTCCCGGAGGAAACCCACGCAGGCATGGGGAGAACATGCAGACTCCACGCAGGCAGTCACCTGAGACCAGAATTGAACCCAGGTCCCTGGCGCTGTGAGACAAAAGTGCTGATGCACCATCAATTGGACTCGAGTCGTAGTGAAGTTCCAAACAACAGGCTTTAATACGCTAGATGTGAGCCCGGCAGTGGTCATACAGAGAAAGGCCGACTGCCAACCAGTACAAGCTCTTATACCCCGCCTTGTAGGCGGAGCTACCAACCTCTCAGCCAATCGGCGGGGAGTCACATGACCAGCCACAACCAATTGGCAGAGAGGCACATGACTTGCCTGGGCCAATGGGCAGCGAGGCTGCTGTACCAATGGCAGCCTGGTTCTCAGGTAATATGATCTCTCTAGCCATACTACCACATTCACCCCTTGTTGAGAAAGAAGCGGGGGGGGGGGGAGACGGGGGCGGGGGGGGGCTGTAAATCTGGTAGTATGAGTAGAGACCTTCTCGGGTAGTACCGAGGTAACTATGGCTGCCCACTGGCCCGCGACGAACGTGTAAGAAAACCATGCTGTATACAGTGTACAAGGGAAAAAAACAACAATAACCATTGTAATAATAATGAGAACAAAACAAAAAAAAACAGGCAAGGAATATATGCAGAACGTGAAAGTCCATAAGGTCCATCAAATTTACTCGATCAGCCGGATGGGTACCTTTGGTGTCCTGCCGGACCTGCGCAGCGGCGCCGGTGACGTTGGAGCGGTGGTCGTCCGTGACTCCGGGATCTGTGGTCGCGGTCCTGTGTCCGTACTCCTGGTTGGGGCTGGTGGGAGCCGGGCTGGGGGGAGGGGGTTCCTGTGCACTGGGCTGTGGGGGCGCTGGGGGCGCTGGGGGCGGTCGGGGCTGGGGGGGAGGGTGTTGGTGCTGGGGGGTGTGGCCGCACTCCGGCGGGTGCCAGGTCCCGAAGGGAGACCGTATCCTGTCGTCTGTCAGGATACTCTACGTGCGCGTACTGCGGGTTGGCGTGGAGTAACTGGACTCTGTCAACCAAAGGGTCGGACTTGTGCACCCGCACATGCTTCCGGAGCAGGATGGGCCCGGGGGTGGCCAGACAGGTCGGGAGTGGGGTCCCAGAGGAAGACTTCCTGGGGAAAACAAGAAGACGTTCATGAGGTGTTTGATTCATGGCAGTACAGAGGAGAGATCGAATAGAGTGGAGGGCGTCTGGGTGAACCTCTTGCCAGTGGGAGACCAGGAGATTCCTGGACCGTAGGGCCAGTAGGACGGTCTTCCAAACCGTACCATTCTCCCTCTCGACCTGACCGTTACCCCGGGGGTTATAACTGGTCGTCCTGCTAGAGGCGATGCCCCTGCTGAGCAGGAATTGACGCAGTTCGTCACTCATAAAGGAGGACCCCCGGTCGCTGTGGATGTACGTGGGGTAACCAAACAGGGAGAAAATGGAGTGGAGGGCCTTGATGATAGTTGAAGTGGTCATGTTGGGGCAGGGGATGGCGAACGGGAAGCGGGAGTATTCGTCAATAGCACTCAAGAAATCTGTGTTGCGGTTGTTGGAGGGGAGGGGACCCTTGAAGTCCATGCTAAGATGTTCGTAAGGGCGAGAAGCCTTTATCAGATGCGCCTGCTCGGGGTGGTAGAAGTGCGGCTTGCACTCAGCGCAAGTGTGGCATCCCCTGGTTACAGTCCTGACCTCCTCGATGGAGTAGGGCAGGTTGCAGGTCTTGACAAAATGAAAAAAGTGTGTGACCCCTGGATGGCAGAGGTCCGCGTGGAGGGTGCGGAGGCGGTCCACCTGTGCGTTGGCGCAGGTACCGCGGGATAGGGCATCAGGAGGCTCATTGAGCTTCCCAGGACGATACAAGATATCGTAGTTGTACGTGGACAACTCGATCCGCCACCGCAAGATCTTGTCGTTCTTGATCTTGCCCCTCTGTGCATTATCGAACATGAAGGCTACTGATCGTTGGTCTGTGAGGAGGGTAAACCTCCTACCGGCCAGATAGTGCCTCCAATGTCGCACAGCTTCAACAATGGCCTGTGCCTCCTTTTCCACCGAGGAATGGCGGATTTCGGAAGCGTGGAGGGTCCGGGAGAAGAAGGCCACGGGTCTGCCCACTTGGTTGAGGGTGGCCGCCAGAGCTACGTCAGACGCGTCGCTCTCGACCTGGAATGGGAGGGACTCGTCGATAGCGCGCATCGTGGCCTTTGCAATGTCAGTTTTGATGTGGCTAAAGGTCTGGTGGGCCTCCATCGACAGGGGGAACGTGGTGGATTGGATGAGGGGGCGGGTTTTGTCGGTGTAGTTAGGGACCCACTGGGCATAATAAGAAAAGAAGCCCAGACAGCGTTCGAGGGCTTTGAGGGAGTTGGGAAGGGGGAGTTCCATTAGGGGACGCATGCGTCCGGGGTCGGGGCCTATCATTCCGTTACGCACTACGTAGCTGAGGATGGCTAGACGGTCGGTGCTAAACACGCACTTATCCTTATTATACGTAAGGTTAAGGAGTTTTGCGGTTCGGAGGAATTTACAGAGGTTGGTGTCATGGTCCTGCTGGTCATGGCCACAGATGGTGACATGATCGAGATACGGGAAGGTGGCTCGTAAATCGTATTGGTCAACCATTTGGTCCATCTCCCTTTGGAAGACCGAGACCCCATTCGTGACACCAAAAGGAACTCTTAAAAAGCGGTAGAGTCGCCAATCCGCAGTGTACTTTCGGTCACTTGTGCGGATGGGGAGCTGGTGGTAGGCGGATTAAAGGTCCACCGTGGAAAAAACGTTGTACTGCGCGATCCTGTTAACCAGGTCGGGGATACAGGGGAGAGGATACGCGTCCAGTTGCGTAAACCTGTTGATGGTCTGACTGTAATCGATGACCATACGGTTTTTCTCCCCAGTCTTAACCACCAGCACTTGTGCTTGCCAGGGACTGTTGCTAGCCGCTATGACCCCTTCCTTCAGGAGCCTTTGGACCTCGGACCTGATGAAGGTCCGGTCCTGGGCAGTGTACCACCTGCTCCTGGTGGCGACGGGTTTGCAATCCGGGGTGAGGTTTGCAAACAACGAAGGGGGGTCGACCTTGAGGGACGCGAGGCTGCAGACAGTAAGTGGGGGGGGGGGGGGAATAGGGACACCGAATTTAAAAGTTAAGCTCTGCAGGTTGCACTGAAAGTCCAGTCCAAGAAGTGCCGGTGCGCAGAGGCGGGAGAGGTTGAGGAATTTGAGGCTGGAGGCTGGAGGCAGCGAGGTTTGCGGGCCGCATGGGGCCCTAGAGGAGCGCGGGGGGGGGGGGGGAGAAGCAGATGGCCGCGAAATGGCCCTTTTTGCCGCAGCTCTTGCAGACTGGTGCGGGCCGGGCAGCGCGGGCGTGGGTGTTTGGCCTGCCCGCAGAAATAGCAGCGTGGGCTTGTCTGGGCGTCCTGCAGTGCAGGTCTGGGGATCTGAGTTGGCGGGGGCGAGTGGGGTGTGCCACGCTGCCCACGGGGCTGCCACGCGGCCTGGGGGCATACGCGCACTCATTGCGGTCAGTGACCTCCAAGGAGGATGCAAGGGGCCATGCCTCAATGAGGCTTAGAGTGTCCTTTTCTAAAAGTCTCTGCTGTATTTGGGGTGACTGCATGCCGGCCACGAAGGCGTCCCTGATCAAGAGGTCGGTGTGCTCCGCAGCTGTGACCTGCGGGCAGGCACAATTACTCCCCAGGACAATGAGGGCCCGATAGAATTCATCGAGGGACTCACCAGGGCAATTGTTGCCCTGTTGCCAGGAGGTGCTTCACGTAGACCTGGTTTACTGGTCTGCTGAAGTGTCCTTTTAGGAGATCCATGGCAGCATCATAGTCCAGTTCGTCCTCTATCATCGAGTAAACGGTGGTGCCCACGCATGAGTGGAGGATGTGGAGTTTCTGCTCCTTTGTTGGTTGATTTTCTGTAGTAGTGAGGTATCTGTTGAAGCACACCAGCCAATGTTTAAAAGTTGCTGACGCGTTTGCAGCATGCGGGCTGATCCGGAGGCATTCTGGCTTAATCCGTAGTTCCATTTTCAAAATCTAGCGTATTAAATTGATGCACCATCAATTGGATTCCAGTCGTAGTGAAGTTCCAAACAACAGGCTTTAATACGCTAGATGTGAGCCCGGCAGTGGTCGTACAGAGAAAGGCCAACTGCCAGCCACTACGAGCTCTTATACCCCACCTTGTAGGCGGAGCTACCAACCTCTCAGTCAATCGGCGGGGAGTCACATGACCAGCCACAACCAATTGGCAGAGAGGCACATGACTTGCCTGGGCCAATGGGCAGCGAGGCTGCTGTACCAATGGCAGCTTGGTTCTTTGGTGATATGATCTCTCTAGCCATACTACCACAAGTGCTAACCACTGTGCCACCGTGCTCTCTTTCACATTATATATACCATATATCATTGAAACATTACAGGTTTATATGTAACATGTTTTCATAAATAATTTGCAGTTTGAAATAATGAAAACCCGGGCCATTTTACAAATGTATTTTTGCTTGAAGTGAACAATGTAATTTAGATATGGGCCGGAAATCCCAGGTGGTTGGGATCCTCTTCTCCCACTGGCAGCACACCCCTGGCTGTAGGTTTCCCGGCAGCGTTTCTTCCACCGTTAACAGACCTTATCGATTTAAAATTTATTGCAGGCACTCTATATTTCTAATGAGACATTCTCCTGTTTATTTATAGTAATACATGCCTGATGCTGGGCATATCAGTGTATCACACAAAAAGTCATTTCCAAAAGCATATTTAATGAAATATATGTATATGATATGATTGAGCAATGTGCTACATGACGAACAATTATATTTTATCAAAGTACTTTATAGATGGATTTCCATTGAACCAGAAAGGTCTCTTAAAACAACAATCCAGTAGTTTCATAGTTACCGTTGCTGATAGAAGCTTTTTATTCCAGATTGATTTAATTCATTGACCTTATATTTTTCAGTTGCTATAGTGGGATTTGAGTTGATGGATCTTATCATGAGTCGCGGTCTTTGGATTCCCTAGCCAGTGTCAAATATAAAGCTAGATAAATAGCTTGTTTCAATATAGTCATAGAATTGACAGTGCAGAAGGAGGCCGTTTGGCCCATCGAATCTGCACCGGCTACTGGAAAGAGCATCCTATTTAAGCCCACGCCGCCACACTGTCCCCATAACCCAGTAATCCCATCTAACCTTTTGGACACTAGGGGCCAATTTAGCATGTCCTAACCTGTACATCTTTGGGCTGTGGGAGGAAACTGGAGCACCCGGAGGAAACCCAGGCAGACACAGGGAGAAAGTGCAAACTCCACACAGTCACCTGAGGCTGGAATTGAACCCAGGACCTTGGGCTGTGAGGCAGCAAGGCGAACCACTGTGCCACCCTTACCAAAATAAAAATGTGTTCTCGGCCCTGACTAATGAATACAACTAAAAAGACATAGGGCAAGATCTACCAACCACCCCACTGTGTGTTTTTCATTGGGGTAGGTGGGTTGCCAGCGCGATCTATCGGTCCTGCCATTGTCAATGGGATTTCCCGATGACAGCACCCCTCATCATCAGGAATCCCAGGCGTCGGCGTGGGACTGGAATTTTCCATCTCCATGAACAGCCGGTAAATCCCACCCATAACATCATTTCCTTGTTTTCATTGTAATGCCATAGGTGAGCTTCCCTGTATTTTACATCTTCAAGTCTCCAGATGAACATAGCCCAGACTACTCTGAAAGATGAGCTGGGAACCCATCTGAAATCCCAAAGGAAGGACTTTGTGGGTATTTCCCAGAGTATTTCAACTTGCAATGGGAAATTCCCCTTCATCCATATGAGGAGCGGTTGAGGACTCTGGGTCTGTACTCGATGGAGTTTAGAAGGATGAGGGGAGATCTCATTGAAAAATACAGGATACTGAAAGACTTAAATAGAGTGGATATGTGGAGAAGATGTTTTCACTAGTAGGAAAAACTAGAAGCTGAGGGCACAGCCTCCGACTGAACAAAGGATCCGTTAAAACACAGATGAGGAGGAATTTTTTTCAGCCAGAGGGTGGTGAATGTGTGGAACTCTTTGCCGCAGAAGGCTGTGGAGGCCAAATCACTGAGTGTCTTTAAGACAGAGATAGATAGGTTCTATTTTTTTTAACAAAGAATTTTATTGAGGTGTTTCAGGCATATAGAAAAAGTGACATTGTACAGTACAAAAACAAAAAGAAGTCAAGACACAAATTACAAATTAAACATAGTGCAAACAATGGCTCTGTTCACACATGGACCTGCCTCAATATTCCCCTACTCTACTCTACCCTAGCCCCCCCCCCCCCCCCCCCTCCCCCACACACACTTTCTCTAGGCCAAGAAAGCTTGCCATGTCCGATAGCCATACCTCAGCCCTCGGGGGGCTTCGAGCCCCTCCATGCTAACAGTATTCGTCGCCGGGCTACCAGGGAAGCAAAGGCCAGAACGTCGGCCTCTCTCTCTTCCTGGACTCCCGGGTCCTCCGAAACCCCAAAGATTGCCACATCCGGGCTCATTACCACCCCAGTTTTCAATACCCGGGACATGACATCTGCAAATCCCTGCCAATACCCCGAGTTAAGGGCACGACCAGAACATGTGTACATGGTTAGCCGGCCCTCCAGTGCATCTAGCACACTTGTTCTCAGCCTGAAGAATCTGCCCATCCGGACCACAGTCATGTGGGCCTGGTGCACGACCGTAAACTGGATCAGGCTGAGCCTGGCGCATGTTGCGGTCGTGTTTACTCTGCTCAGGGCTTCTGCCCAAATACCGTCCTCCAGCTCCCCCCACCGAGCTCCTCCTCCCACTTAAGCTTCAGGTCCTCGGTCTGCGTATCCTCAGCTCCCATTAGTTCCTTGTAGACCTCTGAAACTCTACCCTCTCCCACCTCTCCCCTAGAAACTACCCTGTCCTGCCTTCCCTTCGGCGGGAGACGTGGGAAGGACGGCACCAGTCTGCATACAAAATCCTTCACCTGTAAGTATCTAAAGTCGTTCCCTCTCGCCAGCCCAAACTTCTTCTCCAGCGCCCTCATGCTCGGAAAGCTCCCTTCCAGGAACAGATCCCCCATCCTCACAATCCTCGCCCTCCTCCCCAGTCTATACCTCCCGTCCATGTTCCCCGGGGCAAATTGGTGGTTTGCACAGATTGGGGTCCGCACCGATACTCTTACCTCCCCTAGATGCCTCCTCCACTGGCCCCAGATCCGAAGAGCCGCCACCACTATCGGGCTGGTGGAGTACCGTGCCAGTCAAAAGCCTTTTCAGCATCCATGGCTACCACTATCTCCACCTCCCTACTCTCCGGGGGCATCATAATCACGTTGAGCAGCCTTCTTATGTTGGCCACCAGCTGCCTCCCCTTTACAAACCCGGTTTGGTCCTCCACAATTACATCCGGTTCACAGTCCTCAATTCTGGCCGCCAAAATCTTGACCAGTAACTATGTTGATCAAAGAGATCGGCGTGTATGACCCACAGGCCTCCGGGTCCTTATCCTGTTTCAGAATGAGTGAGATGGTGGCCTGCGACATCGTCGGGGGGTAAACTCCCTCTGCCTCTTGCCTCGTTAAAGACCCTGACCAGCACCGGCCCCACTATCCCGGCAAATTCTTTGTAAAACTCCACAGGATACCCGTCCGGCCCTGGGGCTTTACCTGACTACATGACCTTCAGGCCCCCCAATACCGCTTCGATCCTGACCAGGGCTCCCAGTCTGTCCACCAACCCCCTCCCCACTCTTGATAAGGTCAGTCCACCCAGAAATCGCCTCATCCCCCCCGGTCCCCCAGATGATTCTGAAGTGTACAGCTTCCTATAAAAGTCCCTAAAGACCTTGTTCAGCCCTGCTGGATCACCCACTAGATTACCTTCCCCATCCATTACCCTCCCTATTTCCCTAGCCACTTGAAATAGATAGGTTCTTGATTAATAAGGGGATCAGGGGTTATGGGGAGAAAGCAGGAGAATGGGGATGGGAAAATATCAGCCATGATTGAATGGTGGAGCACACTCGATGGGCCATATGGCCTAATTCTGCTCCTATGTCTTTTAGTCTTACCCAGAACCCTCCAAAAAAGTCTCTGAGTTAGAGACAGAGACTTTGAAGGGTTCCGATTTGCTTGCCAGGTAGTTACCCAAGAAATGCTGGACAGAAAGAAACCATGGGTGGGATTCTCCGTTCCCCCAGCTGCCTGTTTCTCTGCAGTGCCATTCTCTGGAGGCAGGATTCTCTACTCCTACCGCTTGTCAATGGGATTTCCCATTGAAGATACCCCAGGCTGTTGGGAAAGCCACGGGCAGGGGAGCGTTGCCAGCGGGAAACGAGAATCCCAAAGGCTGGGGAATTCCGGCCTATATCCAACTTACGTGGTTCATGTCAAGAAAAAAATACATTTGTAATGTGGCCTGGGTTTTCATTATTATAAACTGCAAATTATTCAAGAAAACACTTTGATTATGAGCCTGTAATGTTTCGCTGGTAAATGGTATATAACCAAGCCATACAAAGTAGGAAAGCCCTAGCATTAATCCCAGATTGTAGCCAAGTGTCATCTGTCGTCTTGGAATGCTACAATTTGCCTCAGTATACTAACTGCAAATATCTTCCCCTACCTGCTATCTTACTTTATCAATTCAAAATTTATTGCGAGCACTTTATATTTGTAACGGGAAATTCTCCTGTTTTTTTATCGTAATACATGCCTGATGCTGGGCATATCGATGTATCACACAAAAAGCCTCTGCCAAAAGCATATTTTATGAAATATATATATATGATATGATTCGGCAATGTGCTACATGAATAACAATTATCCTTTATCAAAGTATTATGTAGCACAGATTATGTGGCCTGTCATCTGTCGGTTGTTAGGCAATTCAAAGGTTAGTAAATATTACACTAATACCATTCCACTCAGGCTAAAACTAATAGAGACATTTACAGCACTTAAAACTCAGATAATTGCACAGAAGTGGAAACTATGAGCAAGATAGCAGCGGCAGTTCTTGACTGAATATGTAAATAGTTTGAAATTCATTGTTGCAACTTTTGAACTGGTGAATTGTCACATGAATAATTGATATCATAAAAGCATTTTCCCCTGCCTCAACGTGGAGATAGTCTCAAAATAGGAATCGAGAAATAATGGGAAAACAACCCATAACTCTAATTCAAAATCTCAACTTTCCCCTGAAGATCTTCAAAATCTTTCTCAACTAGAATACCAATGATGGGGTCACGTGATGCAGACGCTGGAATATCGGCTTTTCTGTGGGCCCTGCCGCTACTCTTTTTGTAACCCTTCTTTAATCTTGTTTGCGTGGCACATGCTTGTCTAATTCGTGAGTTAATACTCCGTTGTATGTCCCCAGAAGACTTTTGGATGAGTGTCGGAGAAACAATGCTGTGGAATTCAAAGGAATCTGACGATATGTGGGAGCAGCGGGATGCAATGGGGGTGAAGCCACCTTCTCAATATAGCGACCATTTGACCACGGTGCTTTCTGAAACGCTGCAAATGGTGACTGCACACATTATCAACAATATTAGACTACTTGATGACAAACCCAGCTTGTTGACTTGACACAGAATCTAAGTGTTCATGAGACCGAGCTGCAAAATACTAATGGAGGGCTCGATGAAACGGAGGAAAGAATCCTGAACGTCAAAATATTGGCTTCCTTGGCTGAAGCTTGCATTTCAGACCTTGGAATACCAGCTACGTGTTTGTCAGAAATCATGGAAGATTTGGAGAGCCAAAGCGGGTGGAAGAATGTGTGGGTCGTCGGTGTGCCAGAAGGAGTGAGGGTAAGACTCCTGTTAAGTTTTTTGAGAGCTGATTACCATGTGTCCTCAAGCGGTGAAGGTTGGCTGTTTTGAGGGTGCACCATATCCTGTCTTTGAGGCCTAGCGGCATTCAGTGTCCCAGGCCCATAATCATTTGCTTTCATGGTTTCAAAGATTGTCAGATGGCTCTGGAAACGCTGAGGCGTGGTGGGACCTGGATACATGAGGGGACAAGGATCTCCTTTTGTCAGGAGTTCTCGGTGGCGACACAGCTGAAGCGCAGAGGCTTTGATTAAGTTAGAAAACAGCTCATGGCAGCTGGAATTAATTATGCCCCGCCTTACCCCGCGACCCTGAGGGTGATATCCAGTGACTCTGTTAAGTCTTTTGGTAATCCAGTTAGTGCCTTAACCTTTGTAAAGTCCAGAAAAAACGAGGACTTGGACTGACAATCTGCAGCTCCTTGAAATTTGGACTTCCTCCCTGTTTTTTTTTTGTCTGATTTGATATTGTCACATATCCTGTTTATCGGGAGATGTTAGCATTTGAGCACTGTAATGAATGTCTTAGCCTTAAGAATCTCGCAACTTTTCTGCGTGACAGCTGCGCCATGTGCTAATTATTGGTTGTTTTCTCTTCTTATCTGTATCATTATGATGGTGATATAGCTTGTTTGGTATCCTCGCTTTACTCCTGATAGAATTGAGTGGTGCCATTGCTGGGAGGTGGGTGGGAGGTTTAGGTCTTCATGGATGGGCCCAAAATGTGGGAGGGACATTTGGCTCCCATTCCCTTGTCTCCTCTCTATCGAGGAGCATGTCTCTAGATGGTAATGATAGTTTGGCTGTCAGGTTAGCCTTACGATTCCTCAGGTGTGTTGAGAAATGTCCACTTCGAACTATTGTGGTTCTGATTTTTTTGTGTCTTTGTTGTGCTGGCGTTTGTAAGATGTTGACTGAATCTTACAATGGTACAGGTCTCTTATCCCAGAAAAGAACGTTGTAAAGTGTCTCTGGCGTAACTTGAGATGGGGTGGTGTGTTTTGGTGCATGCCTGAATGTGACATGAAAATCCTAAACTATTTTTCATCTGGTGGTGTGCACAATGGCGGCAGCTAATTTTAAGCTATGTTCCTGGAATGTACGGGGAATTTAATGAAAATGAAATGAGAATGAAAATCGTTTATTGTCACAAGTGGGCTTCAAATGAAGTTACTGTGAAAAGTCCCTCGTCGCCACATTCCGACGCCTGTTCGGGGAGGCCGGTACGGGAATTGAACCCGCGATGCTGGCCTGCCTTGGTCTGCTTTAAAAGCCAGCAATTTAGCCCTGTGCTAAACCAGCCCCATAAGAATTTATCATCCGATCAAAAGGAAAAAGATCCTGAGCTGGATTCTCCGTTCTAGAGACTAAGGACGGGATTTTCCGTTTGCCGACCCCAAAATCGTGAAAAGCGGATGGGTGGAGACTAGCTTCCGATGCCAAAATTGGAGTAGGTGCCAGTTTGACGCCAAATCGGGATGCTCTGGCACCCTGAAAATGGCGTAAATGCGTCGCTCGGCATTAAAGGGTTAAAGTATAGCATCATTAGTGGGCCTGACACCCTATTCTCTGGGCCCTCTGAGATTCAGCGCCTCTGATGGGCCGAGTTCCCGATGGCGTGGGTTCACTTGTGGTCTCAAAAATCGTGAACCTGGCATCGTGGCTGCTGAGCGAGAGAGAGGTGGTAGGAAATGGTGTGGAGTGACTGCAGGCTGCTGGCCCAGACACTGGCCGTGCTGGCTACAGTGGGGGGCCCCCTGCCAGGGCCGGGTGAGGGGAGGGCGAGGGTGGGGGCAGGCTGAACAACCGGGGTGCCCCCCCCCCCCACAGGACTAGGGCAGTGCTCAGGCAGCGACCACTATTACGGCGGCCATCTTGCTTACAACCACCTCGGCCACTGATTCTACACAGTGACACCGACTGTATGGGTGCGCACACATGTGCATCCCACCCCCTGCCATAGCGCACGCCCCCCCCCCGCCCACAAACACCCTGCCCAATGGGGGACCACCCAGGACCACACACAAGGCAGCTCCCAGTGAGGGCAGTGCCAGCGAACTGTACCCCTGGCAGTAGGGACGGGCGCCAGTATCGGGGGCACCGACGGTGGCGGGTACCGACGGGGCAGGGGTGCGGGGGTGGGGGAGGAACATGATGGGTGGAGCCTGGCAGTGCCAACCAGGGCCACCGTGTAACCCATGGAACCTGGCTGGGCACGGGAGTATGCATCATGCTGACATGTTGGCCATCCCCCTGCAGACAATGCTGGTCGCCATGGTGATGGTCCCAGCTTTGCGAGATGCCCTATGGACGCGTGAGCGGGACCTGCTTGGAGAGGAGGAAAAAGCTGCTGCAGTGGAGCGGGCAGCAGCAGAGTGGCCAGCAGTGGAATGGCCAGCAGAGGACCAGGCTGCAGAGGACCAGGCTGCAGAGGAGCGGATACCCTGCACCAACTGCCAGCACCCATACCGGCCACTGTGGACGGCTGCAATGGCCACTGAAGCCATCAGCTACCCAGCCCCTGGGCTGCATATGTCCAACTGTCTCACATTGTGCATTTTCTGTGACTCCACAGCCCCCCGCCCCCCCCCCACCATGACCCCCACCACCACCTCCACCACCCACATCCCCCCGCCACCCCAACCTGTAGTGCAATCCTGCGTCTTCGCTTGCGTCTTACATGATCACCGGGTGATGAGGAGGGCCCACCATCTGGTGTCCCCAACTACATCCCCAACCCTAGGAGGTGAGCAGCGAGGAGGAGGAGGACACAGACATCAATGGGAGCCCTTGAACCGCAGCCTGAGACATCCCAGGGCACCAGTCTGGAGACGACACTGACTTCCCGTCACAGCTGTATCCAACACTCTCCACCATCCCAGAGACACTACTCTGGTTGGGCATGTTAGTGAATAATTTCCTGGGGCACCATCTGGTGCGGGCCAAACATGTGCTGTGGTACAGCAAGTGGAGGTAGGAACCTCCGAGAGGGCGGACAGTCGGTGGGCGTCCCAACCCCAGGGACTTGCTGCCGTCTGGATGGGTTTCAGGCTTCTGGAAAGAGCCGTCCCACATATAATAGAGATGCAGTCTCAGAGCCAGGAATTACGATAATAATCTTCATAATTGTCACAGGTAGGCTTACATTAATACTTCAATGAAGTTCCTGTGAAAATCCCCTAGTTGTCAAACTCCAGTGCCTGTTCGGGTACACAGAGGGAGAATTCACAATGTCCAATTCACCTAACAGCACGCTTTTCAGGCCTTGTGGGAGGAAACCGGAGGAAACCCACGCAGACACAGGGAAAACGTGCAGACTCCGCACAGACAGTGACCAAAACCAAGAATTGAACCCGGTTCCCTGGTGCTGTGAAGGAACAGTGCTAACCACTGTGCTACCATACCGCCCCTGAGAGGGTGTCAGCAACCATCCAGCACCTACAGGGGCAGTTAGCGGAGTCAAACCGCTTGCAAGATGAGTAGGTGGTGCCCACCAGGTGGGCCACCCAGGACAACAACTCACTGGTGGCGTCCGCAGTGGAGGCCTTGGGGGCGAACGTTCTGACCATGGGTCAGGATGTCCAAGGCTTGGGGCATTCTGTGCAGGTGGTGTCCGAGGCCCAAGGAAGGGCTGCTCTATCACAGGCCACCTGGACATTGCAGCGGCACTCCCGAGCATGGCCCAATCACAGCGTGCCATGGCTGAGGGCGTCAGTGGCATTGCCCGGGTGCTGGCCAATGTGGCACAAACCCAGAGGGGATTGGCACAGTCACTGGCTGATGTGGCACAGACCCAGATGTTGGTGGCACAGTCACAGCATGAAGTGGCATAGTCTCAGAGGAGATAATCCACTCCCTCTGCTCCATGGCTATGAGCATCGAGACCCTGGTCGAGGCGGGCGTGGGCCTCCAGAACTGGCAACACAGGAGGGGTGGGAGCCTCAGGAGATAGTTCCGCTCGCAGTCCTGTCCCATGGAGTACTCCAGGGGCCATTGGCCGCCTGATGGATGAGAAAATGATGGGACCCATGTCTCCCGCAGGGGAGATGCCAGAACAGCTCAGCGCCTCAGACTCACCCAGGTGGAAAGAGTCAGACGGTGCCATACGATGTGGAGCACCTGAGCTCATTGCAGTGCGCGTTGTCATCATCCTCCATCCCATGGACCAGACCTGCTGATACTGCCAACACAAGGCTCATACTCCTGTAGTGAGGCATGTAGAAATCACAGAGGGGTTACAAGGTGGGGGGGAATCACGCAGCGAGGGTGTTTAGGGGAGGGGTGGTTTGCCGGTGGTGGGGGGTGGGGGGGGGGGGGGGGGGGGGGGATGTGCAGTTGGGATGTCATTGCCCCTATGCAGCCCCGTTAGTCGGCAAAACAGGTGGCGAACACATTGTGCGGCCTCTCATGACTGCCCATGCCCATGTCTTGCCCATACATGCCCTTCTCTGCATTCTTCTCATTGGTTGAAGACTGGTGTTCATCTCTGTCCTCAGACACATCGCCCCTCTGCTGCATGATGTTGCGGAGGACGCAGCTGGCCACCATGATGTGGGAGATCCTCCTGGCACTGTACTCAAGGGGCCCTCCAGAGCGGTACAGGCATCTGAATCACATCTTCAGGATGTCGAAGCAACGCCTGATGATGCCCCTGGTTGCTGCAAGGGTATCGTTGTAGCGGGTCTCCGCCTCGGTCTGTGGCCTCCAAATAGGCATCATCAGCATGGGGCAGATTGGTAGCACAGTGGCTGGCACAGTTGGTTCACAACTCCAGGGACCCAGGTTCCCTGGCTTGGGTCACTGTCAGTGTGGAGTCTGCTTGTTCTCCCCGTGTCTGCGTGGGTTTCCTCCGGGTGCTCCGGTTTCCTCCCACAGTCCAAAGATGTGCAGGTTAGGTGGATTGGCCATGCTAAATTGCCCTAAGTGTCCAAAAAGGTTAGTTTAGGTGAGGTTACTGGGTTATGAGGATCGGGTGGAGGCGTGGGCTTGGGCCACGAGCCGGTGCAGACTTGATGGGCCAAATGGTTTCCTTCTGCACTGTAAATTCAATAATTCTATGATTCTATCAGCCATGACCACAGCAAATAACCCCTGCCACCCAAGAGCCAATCCCTTAACTGGGGGGGGGGGGGGGGGGGGGGGGGGCTCTAAGAGGTCAGGAACTGTCCATTTGATTGATTTTTTTCCTATTAGGTGGGACCGCACTCGTTGGTCCTCCCTGCCAGTATCATGGCTGGGGAGGATTGCATTGGTTAAGATCAATGTTATATCTCGAATTTTGCATCCATTGCAGATGTTGCCAATCTTACTGTCTGTAAGGGTCTTAAAGGATATCAATGGAATAATCAGTTTGTTTGTATGGAATAAAGATAAGTCTTGTTTGAAGTTCATCAAGTTGCAGCTCCTACTTTCTAAAGAGGTTTTGGGGTCCTGAATATTAGATTGCACTAATTAGCCTCTCACCTTAGGTTTATAAGGGACTGGATTAGAAAGGACCCTACCTCTATTTGTCTCGATATTGAAGCAGCAAAGTCAGTATATCCTTTACAGGTCGTGTTATTTTACAGGGACTTTAGGTTGGGTTCTGCTAAGTGTGAAAATCCTATAATTATTAATATTATTAATAATAATTTTTTATTGTCACAAGTATGAAGTTACTGTGAAAAGCATGATCTAAACTGACGTCCGCTCTCCCGCCCATCC
Organism: Scyliorhinus canicula; assembly: GCF_902713615.1. NCBI lineage: Eukaryota > Metazoa > Chordata > Chondrichthyes > Carcharhiniformes > Scyliorhinidae > Scyliorhinus > Scyliorhinus canicula. Next base: position 57,545,468 of record NC_052152.1, read on the forward strand.
AGGGCAGCTAGGACTTCCAACCAGGTCTTGTGGACCATGGATTCGATACTTGGAGTGATAGAGGCATTTGTCGGCTGGGAAAATGGTCAGTGGTGCCTCCTTGTCATCCTTTGAGCATCTATACCAACAATTGGATATTCAATAAACTTCTTTTTAAAATATCTGTAACTCAGAGATTTATCCTTAACAAGATGACTTTATGCCTTAATTCTGCCATTCCCCTGCTGGAAATAAAATCTGGAGCTGGATTCTCTGATCCTGTGGCTATGTCCACGCCGAGCAACATGGCGCCGGCTGCGCGTGGACCGTACTGCCAAAAGCTGCCCCCCCCCCCCGCTCTGTAACCAGCCTCGCCGCCCCCAGAACACCCCTCACCAGCCCCTACCGAAGCCCCCCCGCCCACGGAACTGCTCCCCCCAACTGTGGCAGCACTGGACACAGTCTGCAGCCACCACGCGAGGTCCCCGAACGGTGTGAGCACATGCGAGCGACGCCGTTGGCGACTCGGCCCATCGGTGGAGGAGCATCGGCGGGGGTGGGGGGGGGGGGGGGGGGGGGGGGGGAGGGGGGGGGGAGGGAGGGGGGGGGGAGGGAGGGGGGGGTTCTGCGTACTCCCAGAGCATGCCGTTTTGAGGGGGTGGAGCAGCGCAAAAACAGCGCCGCGCATGATTCAGCTGTAAACGCCGATTCTCCGGCCGATCGCCTAACGCGATTTCGGTGTCGGTGATCGGAGAATCCAGCCCCTGATTTCTGTTGAGCCTAAACAGTTAATTGGCAAGTTTTATGATACCTTGGGCTGGATTCTCCGCTCTCCGACGCCAAAATCGCGTTCGGCGACAGGGCGGAGAATCCGGAAGCGACGCCGGTTTTCATGTGTGAAATTAGTTTGTACTAGAAGTGGCGGCTTATTTTTCACCACGCCTGATCTTCTGCAAATGGAAGTTCACAATAGGAGAGTTCCAACTCTCCTGGAAAACTAATTATTTTTCCTAACTTTTAGTTGATTCAAAATTAAAAATCTTGAAAATATTTTCCAAGTCAATAGAAAATAAAACTAGTGTGGTAAAATAATTAGCTGTTCATTCACTGTGAACCTACTGCATACTTCTGACCTGATCTAATTTCAACCTCTTAAGGTTTCAACCAAACGGACTTGAGCTGAATAGTATTGGATAGTGCAGTAAAGATAAAGAAAAGTTAAAATAAGTAGTTATCTTCAGCTCGCTTTGCAAACCACAACAAAAATCTCTTGGGTATATTTCGTATGGCTGCTTTGCTGGCAGGAAAGTTTGGTAAGTAGAAGCACAGATAAGTTGGATGACTAGAACATTGCATGAATTTACCTTTGTGTCTCTGTTGACTGAAATCAATTTTAAAATATATTGGTTATTCTAAAGACATTAAAAAATAAATATACATTTTTTGAGGCAAGATTAAGCTCTGCCACTGCCACAAACTATACACACAGATTTGAAGGGATCTCAAATATTGGGGTTTGAAGGCAGTCAGTGTGATACACTATATTGGGTGTCATAATATACACACAAGTATATGATGGTGCACAGACAGGCAGTGATTGACACACAGGATGGCCAATGAACACACAGAACACAGCAGCCAATCACCAGACAGGACACAGTCACTATAAAGCTCTGGGGATGCAGCCTCTGAGACAGCCAGAGGCGTGTAGCAACAACACGAACATCCACCATGTGGTAGTAAGATAGTCTGGTCAGGTTAGCCTCAGGTCTCCAGTCAACTCAGCATAGTGTCAACCCACAGTTAAAGTATGTTTAACAGTTGGTAGTTTAATAAAATAGCGTTGCATTTCTCCAAGTGTTGGAAGCCTGTCTCTCTCACTGCTATGGTAAACGCAGTCCTCACAGATCCAGCATACCCAACACATCATTGGGAGGGTTCTTTGAATGTGTTACATGCAGCTTAATGATGCTAATGCTTATGAATCTCTTTCAGTTGGTGCTTTTCTCCTGGTGTGAAAGATGCTGTGGTTGCATTTCCAGATCTGAACCCCTTATCTCATTCAGTGCTGTCCTGAAACAACCATTCAGGTGTGTCTGTGAATGCTGCAAACCATCAAAACTAAAGGCGGTGTTGTTGCATTGTTCAAATGGAAAAAGACTGACAGCTACATACCAGTACATACTTTCCTGTAGCTGTGAAGAATGCAATTAATAAGAAGTTACAACATGCTAATTCAGCACTGCCATGGAGGGTTAGCACAATGAGCTATATTACTGAAAGTGAAAGGACGATAAACACTTCATAACGCAAGACCAGAGCCACTCGGGAATATTTCATCATCCCATTTGCAATCGGAAAAAAATTGGGAGAAAAGAACAAAATTGAACCGTTTAGGTACATTGAATACTAAGGAAATACAGATATTGGAAATTGTGTGACATTTCTTTTGCATTTTCTATTTCTGATTATAATGCAATGCCGGGTAGTACGGGTACTTTCCTGTCATCTTTTCAAATAGTAAACAACTACTCTGAACTTAAAGATGAGCCATTTTACATTTGTTTCTTATTTCATTATTCTGTTTGAATTGGTAAGTTGATAATTGCTTGAAGGTTGTGGAGACAGTGACGACAGCACTTTAGGCTTGAGGAGCCTCGGTTTGGGCCCCAATCTGTGGAAATCACAGGTTAACTCCGGGGGAACCGGACGGGGGGTTTCAGGGTTGGCTGCGGGCGGGGACTGAGCGGTTTGGAGATTTGTTCGTGGAAAGCAGTTTCGCTGAGTTTGGAAGGACTGGTGCTGGAGTATGAGTTGCCCAGTTGGAGATGGGTTCCGATACTTACAGATGTGGAACTATGTGAGAAAACAGGTGCCATTTTTTCCTGATCTGCCGCCCTAGGGTTGCAGGACAAGGTGCTGCTGAGTATAGGGGTTGGAGAGGGCAGGGTGTCAGAGATAAATAAGGAATTGATGGATTGGGAGTGCGCCCTGATAGCAGTAGTTAAGCGGAAGTGGGAGGAGGAGCTGGGTGGCGTGCTGGAGGCTGGGTTATGGGAGGAGGCTTTGAGGAGGGTGAATGAGTCCTCCTCATGTGCCAGGTTGAGTCTCATCCAATTTAAGGTAGTCCATAGGGCGCATATGACGGTGGCTAGATTGCGCAGCTTTATTCAGGGGGCGGTGGATAGGTATGGACGGTGTGCGGGGCGGCACGCGAATCATCTTCACATGTTTTCGGCCTACCCGAGGTTGCAGGGAGTTTGTCGGAAGTTCGCTGGCGTGATGTCGGACGTACTGGGTGTGAAGGTGGGCCCGAGTCCAGAATTGACAGCGTTGGGAGTGTCAGAACAACCCGCCGGGCCTTCAGCTGCATCAAGGCGGACATCGCCAAAGCTGTGATGCACACGGTGGACGAGTCTATCCCCTTCCAGGTGGAGAGCGACGCATCAGAGGTCGCTCTCGCCGCTACCCTCAGCAGGGAGAACGGTAGCGTTTTTTTTGCGTACCCTCACCACCTCCGAAATTCGGCACTCCTCAGCCGAGAAGGATACCCAAGCCATCGTGGAAGCCGTATGGCACTGGAGGCACTACCTCGCTGGTTGGAGGTTTACCCACGTCACCGACCAACGATCGGTAGCCTTCATGTTCGACAATACGCAGCGGGGCAACATCAAGAACATTAAGATCTTGAGGTGGAGGATCGAACTCTCCACCTATAATTACGATATAGTCCTGGGAAGCTCAACGAGCCCCCAGATGCCATATCCCCTGGCACATGCGCCAGCGCGCAAGATGACCGACTACGGGCTATCCACGATGGCCTCTGTCACCCGGGTGTCACCCAGCTTATCCACTATATCAAGGCCCGCAACCTGCCCTACTCCACCGAGGAGGTCAGAGCCATGACCAGTGACTGCCGGGTGTGTGCGCAGTGTAAACTGCACTTCTATCGACCAGATAAGGCCCACCTGGTAAAGGCATCCCGGCCCTTTGAGCGCCTCAGTATCGATTTCAAAGGGCTCCTCCCCTTCAATAACCGCAATACATATTTCCTCAATATTATTGATGAGTTCTCCCGCTTCCCCTTTGCAATCCCTTGCCCCGGCATGACCACGTCCACCGTCATTAAAGCCCTACACAGTGTCTTCACCCTTTTTGGTTTCCCCAATTATGTCCACAGTGACCGGGGCTCGTTGTTCATGAGCGACGAACTGTGTCAGTACCTGCTCAGTAAGGGCATCGCCTCGAGCAGGACTACCAGTTATAACCCCCGGGGAAACGGGCAGGTGGAGAGGGAGAACACGACGGTCTGGAAGACTGTCCTACTGACCCTGCGGTCCAGGAATCTCCCAGTTTCTCACTGTCAGGAGGTCCTCCCCGATGCGCTCCACTCTATTAGGTCCCTACTTTGCACGGCCACCAATGAGACCCCTCATGACCGCCTATTTGTTTTCCCGAGAAGATATACCTCAGGGGCCTCGCTTCCATCCTGGCTGAAGACACCGGGGCCAGTCCTACTCAGAAAGCACGTCAGGAGCCATAAGTTCCATCCTCTGGTAGAGAGAGTCCAGCTCCTACACTCCAACCCCCAGTACGCTTATATTGAACACCCGAATGGCCGACAGGATACGGTCTCCCTCCGGGACCTGGCGCCCACTGGTTCCACCACCACCACCATAGCCCCTCCACCATATCCTGCCCAACCTGCCACGGCCAGCTCCCCCGCCCCTTTATGGCTCCTGCGCTCCCTCCCCCCTTCACCTATCCACAGGAATGAAGCTGCAGAAGAGACGCTCCCGGAGTCCATGTCTGTACCCGCACCGGCGCCCTCACTGCCGATGCCAGCACGGACGAGTTCGACACCCGGGCCAGCAACAATGCCAGAGCTTCGGCGATCACAGTGCACAATCCGTGCGCCGGACCGGCTGAACTTATGAACTCGTCACCCCCGCGGGACATCATTTTTTTAACAGGGGGTGAATGTGGTGAATGTATTATACCAATAATCCACCAGTGTATTTGTATCTGTGCTGTTGCCCTTGTATTTGTATCTGTGCTATGCTGTTGCCCTTGTGGGCTTCTCCTATGGGCCATTGTATGGCATTATCCATAGGGGAACATGTTGGGGCATGTATGGGCTCCGCCCATGGCTCCTCCCCTTGAAGGGAGGTATGAAGAGCAGTCAACATGTCGCCGGTTCTCAGTATTGGTTCAGTCGCAGGCAGGCACTGTTCTAAGTTGATTAAAGCCACGGTTTACTTCTACTCATGTCTCGAGTGAATTGATGGTCGCATCATCATGCCTCTGGACACAGATCGCAGCTGCCACACCGGCTTCCCGACCGCTGTGAACCGTGCAGTCGGGAACTCGGTCCATCGGGGGCGGAGTATTGGGGGAGGGCCTTCATTTTAAAACAATGTATTTTATTACAAACATGTATCACAACAGGTTATAACACATAAACCGGCTTGGGTCACTGTCTGTGCGGAGTCTGCACATCCTCCCCGTGTGTGCATGGGTTTCCTCCGGGTGCTCCGGTTTCCTCCCACAGTCCAAAGATGTGCAGGTTAGGTGGATTGGCCATGATAAATTGCCCTTAGTGTCCAAAATTCCACTGAGCCCTTAGTGTTGGGTGGGGTTGCTGGGTTATGGGTATAGGGTGGAGGTGTTGACCTTGGGTAGGGTGCTCTTTCCAAGAGCCGGTGCAGACTCGATGGGCCGAATGGCCTCCTTCTGCACTGTAAATTCTGTGATTCTGTGATTCTGTGATAAACACCCCAGGAAACATACCTCCCAGCAATCAACCCGACTGTCTGTACAGATGTTTCCCCTTTCTAAACTGCTCCCCCCTCCCACCCCACCCCCCCCTCGCCGCAACAAACTGCCCCTCAAACACGGTCACAAACATCCCCACCTTTCCCCAAATCCCTCTGCAGAGCCCCTTAAATCATATTTTGGGCTGGATTCTCCAGTCCTGCGGCAGAGTATCCACGATGTCGTAGACACGCTGCGTAGCTCCAGCTGCCTATCCCAGCGCGATCTGTGTGCCACGGGATCCGCACATGCGCAGTTGCGCCAGTGTCAACGCGCCGGCCCCAACGCAACATGGCGCAGGACTACAGGGGCCGCCGCAAAGGAAAGGCGGCCCCCAGCCACAGAGGCTGGCCCGCCGATCGGTGGGCCCCCATCGCGGGCCAGGCCACATCGGAGGCCCCCCCCCCCCCCCGGGCTTGTAACTCCCCCACAACAGGCCGCCACCCGACCCTTCAACGCCGAGGTCCCGCTGGCTCAGAACAGGTTAGAACGGCGCCGGCAGGACTCGGCTGTTTTCTTCCAGCTGCTTGGCCCATCCAGGCTGGAGAATCGGCGGGCCCACAGTGTAGAGTGGCCCACAAACAGCGCCGTGCCAACCACGCCAGCGTCGGGGCGGCGTGGCACGATTCGCTCGGCCCGCCGCCAATTCTCCGACCTGGCGCGGTGTCGGAGAATTCCGCCTTTTATCTTCTCTAACTGCAGAAGTCGTACAGGTCAACCAACCAAGCCGCTGCCCCCCGGTGGCGATGCCAACCGCCACTGCAGCAAAATTCGCCGCCGTGTAATCAGAGAGCCGAAGGCCATGACATCGGCCTTCCTCCTCTCCATGGGCTCCGGCTTCTCTGAAACCTCAAATATTGCCACCAAAGAGTCCGGGTCCAATCGCCACCAAAGAGTCGGGGTCCACCTCCTCATCCACTATCCTGGCTCAGACCGCAAACACTCCCACCCAGAATCTTCCCAATTTTTCACAACCCCAAAACATGTGTGCCTGATTCGAAGAACCCACTCATTCTCGCCTGAGTCATTTGCACCCTGTGCACAATCTGTATCAGGCTCATCTTTGCACTTGAGGAGTCCCCGTTTACACTAAACAGTCCCTCACTCCATACTTCCCAATTGATATCCACTCCCAACTCCGCTTCCCATTTCTCCTTGATCTTCACCACCCGCTCACCTCACTGCTCCCCCCGCCACTTATATATACCCCAATTCTTCCCTCCCCTTCAACATCCGGGTGCAGCAGTCGCTTGAGCAGGATGGATCCCTAGGGAACCCCCTCCCTTCCACCCTCCTCAGCTGATTCCATATCTTCACCGTGGACTGCATCACTGGGCTCCCTGAATGCCTACTCGGAGCCATTGGCAAAGCTGCCATCACCATAGCCCTCAAACTAGAACCCTTACAAGATTCCTCCTCCATCCTAACCCACTCTACCCCTTCTCCTTCCCACTATCGCCTGACCTTATCCACATTCGCCACCCAATAATAATGAAGCAGGTTCGGCAACGCCAACCCGCCCCTGCTGCCTCTGCCTCTGTAACAGGGTCCTCCCGACCCTCAGCACCTTCCCCGCCCATACAAAGTCAGAGATGATTGTGTCCAATTTCTGAAAAAAGGCCTTTGGTATAAAGATTGGGAGTGCCGGAAAAATAACAAGAACCTCGGCAGAATATTCATTTTCACCACTTGGACCCTCCCCACCAACGTTAAGTACAGTGTATCCCACCTCTTAAGATCCACCCTGTCTTCCTCCACCAGCTTCGTTAAGTCCCACTTATGGAGCTCTGTCCATTCCCCTTCTACCTGAATCAACAAATACCTGAACCTATCCCTCGCTACCGTAAATAGCAGCCCCCTAAATTTGCCCACCATCCTAGCTCATTCACCGGGAAAACCTCGCTTTTCCCTACATTCAGTTTATACTCCGAGAACCCTCCAAACCTTCCCAGCAGGCCCATAATCCTTCCCATACTCTCCAGTGGATCCAAAACACATAGCAAGAGGTCATCGGCATAGAGCGACTGCTGATTCTCCCTCTGTCCCTCATAATCCCTGTGAGTCCTTCATCCTCACACTCACCTTTGGTGCCACATATAGCAACCGTATCCATGCCACAAATCTAAGCCCAAACGCAAACTTTCCCAAAACCTAAAACACGTATCGCCACTTCACCCGATCAAATGCTTTCTCCACATCCATTGACATCACCATGTCCGGTACTAGAGCCCCTGATGGATTCATCACTACATTCAATAGATGTTTTATATAACTTGTGAGCTGGCTGCCCTTCACAAAGCCTGTTTGATCTTCTGCTACCACCCCGGGACACAATCCTCCATCCTCCCTGCCAACAACTTAGCCAATACTTTCACATCCGTGTTCAATAGTGATATAGGACTTCACGACCCACATTCCATCGGGTCCTTCCACTGGGATTAGCATGATTACTGCCTGCGTGACAAAAACAAGGCTAATTCCTCATTTGAAGAAGCCTTCAACTGTGCAGCAAGAGGCTGCTCACAGTCAAAGGGACTGACATTGAATTACAGGATAGAAACCACAGCAGGGCTCTGTCCTGTGGAGTTTGGTAGGGCAGACAGGCTGCAGCTCTGGCTGCCCCTGTTATAGGTCTCTACAATATTTAAAAATGGCTTGAACACCTCACAGGCACAAAGCCTCTCACCCTCACAGCCCAGGGGCAACTTCTGACCTTGAAAGCCTCAGCACCCATACCAAACCCAAACCCCCTGGTTCCCCCCCCCCCCCCCCACCTACCCACTGAGCACTGGCACAGCATCTCCTGCATGCTGGAAAATGGAAATGGTTATTCACCTCCTCACTTCTGTTCAGAATCTAGCGAGCCAGCTTCACGTTTTTGAAAAGTAGTACTGAAAAATGCCCACGTGATTTCTTTCTGGGGAGTCAGGTAATTGCCTGAGGCCAGGAGGCCACTGCATTTGACTACAATCTTGCTAATGAGATTGAAATGAATGCAAATGGAGATTAATGATATTCTTGCTATCTCTGGGCGAGATTCGAAACTCCCCATTGGGAACGGGCCAAGTGAATTGCAAAATGATCCGTGCCCGCCGCAAATCTCAATTTTGACCTATCCCGCTATTCACCCGGCACACCCCGGGGATCTGCATTGGACACAACATGGTAGTTAAATCGCACCCTTAGAGAATACAAATATTGCGTCTCCTATGCCAAAGAACCATCACTGTTTTACATAAGAATTTGGAAGCTCACAGGATGATCTGCCTGCTGTGTCATTTTCTTTCTGTTTTTTTAATTTTTAGGTTTTCAAGCATGGCTTAAATGTTTTAAGATGGCGTTTGGGTTAGATGTTTTTTCGACTAATAATGGGAATAAATCTGCATATACTGTACACTCTGATAGGCACATTGCACATAATCTGAATGTGTGCATTGTGGTAGGATTCTATTACAGTTCTGCACCTAAATCCCAACCCAAGACTATATCAACATTTCTTTGTCTTGTATTTATTCTTCTCTTGCTTTTAATTGCGATTTTCAATTTTAAAGATAACGATAGGGAACATGTTTTGGAGCTTGGCCAGCGAGAGAGGTACAGCTAACAGAAAGCATTTGGAACCTGTTACAATAGTTTCCATGACAGCTGGGCAGCGTGATTGTTCTGGCACTGCTCACATTTCTAAGAAATGATTTATCAGTGATCATGGATGTCCTGATTTGCTCTGCAACTTCATGTAATACTTTCATTCCTAATTCTGTCGGTTTTTAAACAGCCCGTAAGACGACAGCGCATCTTCCCCATGTTCCTAGTGGAGGAATAGTCGTTTAAACGTGCAGTTAATTGTTGAAAATTCGGTGACTTGAATTCTGGCTTATTTCCCTAAATACCATCATTGTTTAACATTACAGGTAGCTTAAAAATGATAATGTGCTTTATATAGGAATGATTGGAAACACCAGATTAGTTATGGGGGTGTAATATAGACCATAAGACATAGGAGCAGAATGAGGCTGTGAGGCCCATCGAATCTGCTCCACCATTCAATCAAGGCTGATATTTTTCTCATTCCCATTCTCCTGCCTTCTCCCTATAACCCCCGATCTCCTTATTAATCAAGAACCTATCTACCTCTATCTTTTTAAAAATAATTTTTATTGAAATTTTTACAAAATATAAACAGCTCAACTCTATTAACAGAACAACCGCGGTAATGCCCCAAGAACAATTCCCACCCAACTTCAAAAGCAACTACAAACAAGAGAGAAAAAAAAAACCAAAAGAACACCCAACGACAAAAGGGAAAGAGATAACACCCGCCACATCCCACAGACCCATGTACACAGTTCTCCCTCCCCCCCGATCCAAACCCCCCCCCCTCCCCCCGGGTTGCTGCTGCTGCCGTCCTATTTCCCTACCATTCTGCCAGGAAGTCCAGGAAAGGCTACCACCGCCTAAAGAACCCTTGTACTGATCCCCTCAGGGCAAACTTCACCTTCTCCAATTTAATGAACCCCGCCATATCATTGATCCAGGCCTCCACGCTTGGGGGCCTCGCATCCTTCCACTGAAGAAGAATCCTCCGCCGGGCTACTAGGGACGCAAAGGCCAGAACACCGGCCTCTTTTGCCTCCTGCACTCCCGGCTCCACTGCAACCCCAAAAATTGCGAGTCCCCAGCCTGGCTTGACCCTGGATCCCACCACCCTCAACACCGTCCTTGCTACCCCCTTCCAAAACTCCCCCAGCGCTGGGCACGCCCAACACATATGGGCGTGGTTTGCTGGGCTCCCCGAGCATCTAGCACACCTGTCCTCGCCCCCGAAAAACCTACTCATCCTCGTCCCAGTCATGTGGGCCCTATGCAGCACCTTGAACTGTATGAGGCTGAGCCTCGCACAGGAAGAGGAGGAATTCACTCTCTCCAGGGCATCCGCCCACGTCCCCTCCTCAATCTCCTCACCCAGCTCCTCTTCCCATTTACCCTTCAGTTCCTCCACCGAGGCCTCGTCTACCTCCTGCATTACCCGGTATATGTCCGAAATCCTCCCTCCTCCAACCCACACCCCCGAGAGCAACCAATCCCGCACCCCTCGTGGGGGCAGCCAGGGGAACCCCTCCACCTGCTGCCTGGCAAACGCCCTCACCTGCATGTACCTAAACATGTTCCCCGGGGGGAGCCCAAACTTCCCCTCTAACCCCCCCAAGCTCGCGAACCTCCCCTCCACAAACAGGTCCCTCAACCTCCTAACCACTGCCCTGTGCCAGCCCAGAAATCCGCTATCAATGCTCCCTGGGACAAACCGATGGTTCCCCCGTATCGGGGCCTTCATCGAGCCCCCCACTTCTCCCCTATGCTGTCTCCATTGCCCCTAAATTTTGAGGGTAGCCGCCACCACCGGGCTCGTGGTATACCTCATTGGAGGAGCGGCAACGGCGCCGTTACCAGTGCCTCCAGGCTCGTGCCCACACATGACGCCGCCTCCATCCTCTTCCATGCTGCCCCTTCCTCGTCCATTACCCACTTACGCACCATTGCTGCGTTGGCAGCCCAATAGTACCCACAGAGGTTGGGCAACGCCAGCCCCCCCATCCCTGCCTCGTTCCAGGAACACTCTTCGAACCCTCGGAGTCCCATGCACCCACACAAATCCCGTGATACTCCTGTTGACCCTCCTAAAAAAGGCCTTCGGGATAAGGATGGGGAGGCACTGGAACAGGAACAAAAACCTCGGGAGCACCGTCATCTTAACAGACTGCACCCTCCCCGCCAGTGACAGTAGTAACATATCCCACCCCTTAAACTCCTCCTCCATCTGCTCCACCAACCTTGTGAGGTTGAGCTTGTGCAGAGCCCCCCCAGCTCCCCGCCACCTGGACCCCTAGGTACCTGAAGCTCTTCCCTGCCTGCTTCAGTGGGAGCCTACCAATCCCCTCCTCTTGATCCCCCCGGATGCACCACAAACAACTCACTCTTGCCCAGGTTCAACTTATACCCCGAGAAACCCCCGAATTCACTAAGAATCCTCATCACCTCCGGCATTCTCCCCACCGGGTCCGCCACATACAGCAACAGGTCGTCTGCATACAGCGACACTCGATGCTCCTCCCCACCCCGCACCAGGCCCCTCCAGTTCCCTGACTCCCTCAATGCCATGGCCAGGGGCTCAATCGCCAACGCGAAGAGCAAGGGGGACAGCGGGCACCCCTGTCTCGTCCCCCGGTACAGCCGAAAGTACTCCGACCTCTCCTATTTGTGGCTACACTTGCCATCGGGGCCTCGTAGAGCAGCCTCACCCACTGGATAAACCCCTCCCCAAACCCAAACCTCTCCAACACCTCCCACAAATACTCCCACTCAACCCTATCAAAGGCCTTCTCCGCATCCAATGCCACCACTATCTCCGCTTCCCCTTCCATGGCCGGCATCATAATGACATTGAGGAGCCTTCGCACGTTCGTATTCAACTGCCTTCCCCTCACAAACCCCGTCTGGTCCTCGTGAATGACCTCGGGCACGCAATCCTCTATTCTAGTGGCCAGGATCTTTGCCAGCAGCTTAGCGTCGGCGTTCAGCAGCGTAATCGGCCTATATGACCCGCACTGCAGAGGGTCCTTGTCCCGCTTCAGGATCAAGGAAATCAGTGCCTGTGACATAGTTGGGGGCAAAGCCCCCCCCCTCCCTTGCCTCGTTAAAGGTCCGGACCAACAGGGGGCCCAACAGGTCCAAATACCTTTTATAAAATTCCGCCGGGAACCCATCCGGCCCCGGCGCCTTCCCCGACTGCATGCTCCCTATTCCTTTGACCACCTCCTCCAGCTCGATCGGTGCCCCCAGTCCCTCCACCTGCTCCTCCTCCACCCTCGGGAATCGCAGCTTGTCCAAGAAGTGCCCCATTCCACCCCCCTCCACCGGGGGCTCCGACCGGTACAATTCCCCATAGAAGTCTCTGAAGACCCCATTAACATCTACTCCCCTCCGCACCACCTTCCCAGCCTTATCCGTCACTCCCCCAATCTCCCTGACCACATCCTGCTTTCGGAGCTGGTGTGCCAGCATCCTGCTCGCCTTCTCTCCGTATTCATACACCGCCCCCTGTGCTTTCCTCCACTGAGCTTCCGCCTTTCTGGTAGTCAATAGGTCGAATCTGGCCTGAAGGCTATGCCTCTCCCCCAGCAATCCCTCCTCTGGGGCCTCCGCATATCTCCTATCCACCCGCACCATCTCCCCTATCAGTCTCTCCCTCTCCCTCTGCTCCCCCCTCTCCCTATGGGTTCGGATGGAGATCAATTCCCCCCTCATCACCGCCTTCAATGCCTCCCAGACTGTCCCCACTCGGACCTCTCCGTTTTCATTGGCCTCAAGGTACCTCTCGATACACCCCCGAACCCTCTTGGCCACCTCCTCATCTGCCAGCAACCCCACCTCCAAGCGCCAGAGCGGACGTTGGTCCCTCTCTTCCCCCAGCCCAAGGTCCACCTAGTGCGGGGCATGATCTGAAATGGCAATGGCGGGTATTCCACATCCTCCACCCTCGAAACCAACCCCCTACTCAGGACAAAAAAATCAATCCTCGAGTAGGCCTTATGTACGTGGGAGAAAAACGAGTATTCCCTGGCCCTTGGCCTCGCAAACCTCCAGGGGTCCACCCCCCCATCTGGTCCATAAATCCCCTCAGCACCTTAGCCGCCGCCGGCCTCCTACCCGTCCGGGACTTGGATCGATCCAATGGGGGATCCAGTACCGTGTTGAAGTCCCCCCCCATGATCAGGCCCCCCACCTCCAGGTCCGGAATGCGGCCCAACATACGCCGCATAAACCCCGCATCCTCCCAATTTGGGGCGTAAACATTCACCAACACCACCCGCTCCCCCTGCAGCTTGCCACTCACCATCACATATCTCCCGCCACTGTCAGCCACCACATTTAACGCCTCAAACGGCACCTTCTTCCCCACCAGGATTGCCACCCCCCCTACTCTTCTCATCCAGCCCTGAGTGAAATACTTGGCCCACCCATCCCTTCCTCAGCCAAACCTGGTCCACCACTCTCAGGTGTGTCTCATGGAGCATGGCCACATCCGCCTTCAGCCCCTTCAGGTGCGCAAATACCCAGGCCTGTTTGACCGGCCCATTCAGCCCCCTCACATTCCAGGTTATCAGCTGGATCAGAGGGCTCCCTGTCCCCCTCCCCTGCCGATTAGCCATACCCCATCCTTTGCCCACCCCCGGCCAGTGTCCCCCGCTCTGCCAGTTTCCCACAGCGGCATCTCCCCCCCCCCCCCCCCCCCCCCCCCCCCCCCCCCCGCGTCCTCCAGCTCCTTCCTGACCGTTTCAGCAGCAACCCGGTACCCCCCCCCCCCCCACCCCCAGGCTAGGACCCCTCCTAGCCGCGCCCCTCCCTCCATAGCACTCCCGTGAGCCAGCTAACTTCTGCTGACCCCGGCGACTCCCGCCCTACCTCCGACTTCTCCCCACGTGGGACTACCCCTCCTCCATCGTGCCCGTCAGCGGGTCCCCCCCCCCCCCCCCCCCCCCCCGCTCTTGCACGGGAAAAGAAAACAGCCAGCAACGACCCGCACTTCTCAGCCCCGGCCCCGCCCCCACCATCTCCCAGCGCTGGAAACCCGCAGAAAGCCCGCGCTTTCGCCCTGCCCGGCCCCGCCTCCTCCAGGGCTACTCCCATTGTCAGTCCCCCCCACCAGCTCCCCAAACTCCCCGTTTACCCCTCAGCCCGAACCCATCCACCCGACCCCTGCAGAAAAACCCACATAGAAAAGACAAATCGACATCACCCCACCCACCCTAAGGCCAACACACATCTTACACTAAACCAAGCAAATACAAATATAAATGCAGTATTATACAGCATCCCCCATCTTAGGCCCTCAGTTTGAGTCCAATTTCTCAGCCTGCACAAAGGCCCACGCCTCCTCCGGGGACTCAAAATAATGGTGCCGATCCTTATAGGTGACCCACAGATGCGCCGGCTGCAACATGCCGAACTTCACACTCCGTCTATGGAGCACCGCCTTCGTCCGGTTAAACCCGGCCCTCCGCCTCGCCACCTCCGCACTCCAGTCCTGGAAGATCCTCACCTCCGTGTTCTCCCACTTGCTAGTCCGCTCCTTCCTGGCCCACCGGAGCACGCACTCACGATCCACGAACCGATGAAACCGCACCAACACCGCCCGCGGCGGCTCGTTCGGCTTGGGCCTCCTAGCCAGAATTCTGTGGGCCCCCTCTAACTCCAGGGGCCCCTGGAAGGACCCAGCCCCCATCAGCGAGTTTAACATAGTCACCACATAGGCCGCTAGGTCCGACCCCTCCAGCCCCTTTGTGAGGCCCAGGATCCGCAAATTCTTCCTCCTCGACCGGTTGTCCAGCTCCTCGAACCGCTCCTGCCATCTTTTATGGAGCGCCTCGTGCATCTCCACCTTCCCCACCACGGCCACGACCTCGTCCTCCCTTTCGGAGGCCTGCTGCTGCAGCTCCCGGATCGCAGCCCCCTGGGCTGTCTGGATCTCCATCAGCTCCCTGTTGGTTACCTTCAGCGACTCCAGCAGCTCCAACTTCAGCTCCTGGAAATAGCGCAGCAGAGTCGCCTGCTGCTCCTGAGCCCACTGCCTCAGCTCCTCAAGGCCTCCGCCGGCCGCCATTTTGTCTTCCTTCCCCCGCTTTTTCGGGGGTGCTTTCTCCGGTTTTCTCCTTACCCCACTCCTGGTCCGGACCATAGGACCGTTGGGGTCGACTCCTGACCTCTTCCCACGTCGGAATTTGCCGCCACAGCTCCGTTGGGGGCCCTGAAAAGAGCCCCAAAGTCCGTTCTCAGCAGGAGCTGCCGAATGTGCGGTTTAGCTCCTCATTGTCGCCACCGGAAGTTATCTACCTCTATGAGAGTCCTCAGCCTCTGTGGTGTAGACAGGGCTGGGCGTGCCATTGTTGTTGCCTGTGCCTCGGTCGATGCTGGGTGTTCCATCCAGTTTCATTCCTTTTCGCTTTTACAGCAGTCTCACATAACTAAGCTGCTGGCTGAGGCTATTTCAAAAGAGTCAACCACATTGATGATTTATTAGCGAACCAGATGGTCACCAGCTTTTAATTCCAGATTTATTAATGAATTTAAATTCCACCAGCTGCTCTGGTGGGATTTGAACCCATGTCCCCAGAGCATTAGCCTGGGCCACTGGATTGCTAGTACAGTAACATTACCAGTTTGGTATTGCCTCCCCTTTGTGAGGGAAGCAGAGGTTAGCAGGAGCCTGGGATGTTGTGTTGTGCCTCAGCCACAGTGTGTCTTAACCTGTATACAGTGAACAAATGACTACCAGCCTGTTTCATATAACGATTCAATATTTATTTACTATCACACAATTGTTAGAGTTATTCAATCACACACACATGCAACATCAGTTAAACTGCAAAGCTAGTACACACAAGACCTTAACTTCAAGTGACTGGCAAGTACTGGCAGGATAAGGCCTTTGTCTGTGACCGCAGTGTTGCAGTTCCCAATGGTTGGTTGCTGGTCTTCCTCGCTCTTAGGTCTGGTCTTTCTTCTGCAGGTGACATGGATGGTCTTCTTTGACCAGTGAAGGTCACCATTGTTGGTTGCTGCTGCAGAAAGAGATACTAAGGTGGTGCAGCATCTTTTAACCTGCTTCGATTTCGTGCCCTTTTGGGCGGTCTCTGGGTCATTGTCAATCAATCAATCAGGGCTTGATCACCCTGATCGATCAAGTCCAATTAGGGGCTGCCACATCGACTTTGGGGTGGGCACTTAGTGGCCATGCCTGCAAGTGTTGGGGGCAGGTAGACCCTTCCAAATAAGGAGTTTAGGTGCCCCTGAGCCTGGTAAACAAGTGTAATTGACAGTTCTATTGTTCCTGGGATGGCCTGGAGATGGCCTTTTTCCTGTGTTTTGTTGAGTCGGAGCTGCAGTTTATTTCTTAAGTGTTTATTTGAGCTGCAGCCTGTTAGTCCTTGAACTTTGCCAATTCTCCCAGCATCCTTTGCAGGTACAATTTTAGGTGGCCACAGTTGCATATAATTCCCACCTCAGAAACTGGACCATTGGCCACAAGGGATGTAGTGCAGCTTCGTTCAAAGAGCTGTTGCACAGTTATGGGCTCGTCCAGCGCAATATGCTTATCTGCATGTTTGCTGCCACTAACAATCCTTTTTTTGACTTTTTTTGTAAATTTAGAGCGTCCAATTCTTTTTTTCCAATTAAAGGGCAGTTTAGTGTGGTCAATCCACCTATCCTGCACATATTTAGGTTGTGGGGATGAGATCCACGCAGACACAGGGAGAATATGCAAACTCTACACGGACAGTGACCCGGGGCCGGGAAGCACTTACAATCCTATCACCATTTAAAGAGTATGAATCTGAAGTCATGTCCCTGTCAGCTTTGTAGGCATGGTTTGATTCTGGATTGATGCGCTATCAATTGCACTTAAAGACTCGAATCGGTACAAGAGAGGCTTTATTATAGTTAGATGTTTATCCTCCGACTGCAGCTGGTAGAATGGCAGCTCAGGAGAACTCATACATATTTATACGGCTCCCTGTGGGCGGAGCTAGCCGGCAGGGGCTACCGACGAACCTGTAGTACAGGTACTGCTGTACATCCCCTAATATAGGCACACACAATTACACAGTGGTGGATCACCACATGGATAAGGTGATGGCTTTGGCACCTCATTTGCAGGCACTAGTGTTTTTGTGATGGGGCCAGATTGTGAAGGAGTTTTTACCATGTGTGTTTGTAATATCATAGAATTTACAACTGTGCTAACCACTGTGCTACCGTGCTGCAGATGGTGAGGGTTTCAGCCATTTTCGTGTAACTGTGTCAATCTCATTGATGTTGATTCTCCCCCTTCTGGCATTCCCCTGAGTAATAGTCGTGTCGATGTAAAGGGTTCTTTGTTTGGAAGTTATTCACCAGAAACAGGCTAATGGGAAGTTGGGATCAGAGGTCCTGGTGTGAATTGATTTTGCACAAGGACATGCCTGGCGGCGATCCCCTCCTGCAGAGTCAGCCCTAGCTACATGGCTCTTTGCATTAGAGATGAAAAATCAATGGGGAAATTAATATTAATTCCGGCACACGAACAAACAGGCCATTGGTAACAGCCTTAATGCAGTTCTGTGTTGCTGACTGGACATACAGTACAGGTCTCCTGCTGAGCCCTGGAAAGTTCTTCCTGGTCCCTGAGAGTAGGGACAGGAAAATTGCCCTGTGAGTCTAGCAGACTTGTCCTCCGAGACACTTGGGTTAAAGTAAGACATTTTAATTTTTTTTTGCCAGTTCTAGGCCAGTTAAGACAAGTTTAAAGCAAACTCTACTGGTGTAAGTGCACATCTCCAAAGTGGTATGCTGGCTATCCAAACAAATGCTCAAAGATCAGACATGCTTCTATCAGGTCTGCTCCACACACTCATGGGGCAGGATTCTCCATTGGCCGATGTTGAAATCGCGAAATGTGACTGGGCAGAGAATAGCCTCCGACCTGAAAATCGTGGTGGGCGCTGGTTTGACGGCAAATCGGATACTCTAGGCACCCCAAAAATGGCTCAATGCATCGTTTGCCGCGCAGCGTTTAGGTACCTTTGGCATATCAGTAAGAATGAACAATAACACTCCTCCACAATAGTCCTCAATACCGGGGCCCCGCAAGGCTGCTACTTAGCCCCCTACTCTACTCCCTATACACATATGACTGTGTGGCAAAACTTGGTTCCAACTCCATCTCCAAGTTTGCTGACGATACTTCCAGTCGTTCAGTGGGAACCTGTCCGGGATCTCGGAGAGCTGGGTGCACAGGTGCATCTACGCCGTCGTAGATGCCCTAAATGCCCAGGCGGATCAATACATCCATTTCAATGTGGACTGAGCCTGGGCAGCGGGGTTCGCTGCCATCGCCGGGATGCCCCAGGTCAAAGAGGCGATAGATGGCACTTTTGGTTAACAGCCGGTCCACACAAACCGAAAGGGGTACCATGCAATGAACCCGGGCAGTGTGCACGATTCTTTCATCCTCAGCGATCCCTGATATGTTCGAGGGGCACCCCCCATGTCCCGGCTGCGGGCTTGGCTCCTGGGTGACGGGGATTATCCGCCGCAGTCATGGCTGATGACACCTATCCGGAGGCCACAGACCGACGCGGAGACCCGCTACAATGACTCACCCATACAGCGATCAGGGACGTGACTGAGGGTGCTGCGACCAGCTGAAGATGTGGCTCAGGCGCCTGGACCTTTCTGGAGTGGCCCTCCAGTATGATGCTGAGAGGGTTGCCCGCATCGTGGCAGCCTGCTGCATCCTCCACAACATTGTGCTGGAGGAGAAGGCTGAGGAGGAAGGCCGGGTCTCTTCCAACGGGGAGCATGTGGGGGAGGGGGAGGATGAGCAGGACATGGGGCCCTGGCAGGCAGGGGAGGCCGTATGACATGTGCGCCAGGGCCAACGCGCACGGAACGCTCTGATCACCTCAGGTTCACTGACACGGAGGGAGGGGGTGGGCTGGGCTGGTCAGGGGCACGGACACCGCCCCCCCCCCCCCCCCCCCACCCTGGCCAGCCCAGACCAGCCCACCCTCACACCCATCAGACACAGCACTGAGGCAGGTTGTAACAGGTGCTTATTGTGAACAAATATATACAGTCTGTGCTGTAGCTCCTATGACTAAATTGTGCCCTGCACGCATGCCAACCTAACTCGTGCCTAACGTTCAGGCTTTACGGCCCATAACACTGCGCCTAGGTGGCTCCCCAGATGGTACAGCAGGTGTGGAGGCGGCCTGCTGTGACTCCTGCCCTGTGACAAGGCACATGGCGCACATCTCCTTGGGCGACCCGGCCTGAATGGGCCCAGCTGCTGCTCGGGTGTCTCAGATGGTGTGGTGCCAACCTGTTCAACCCGCTGCGCACCACATGCACCAGGGACAGGAGGGAGGGTGTCTGAGGTGCTGTGATGTTCCAGTATCACACCTGAGGGAGTCACTGGCACGGACCCCATCACCTTCTCCTCCCTCGGGGTGCTTGATGGCCCCCGGGCTACCCCATGGGACGAGGGTGCGAGCGGAACCATCCCTTGAGCCCTCCCCGGCACCTGGCGCTGCCAGTCCTGGAGGCCCACCCTGGTCTCGCGGCCATGGAGCACAGGGCGTGGACCATCTCCATCTGGGACTGTACCACGTCTCGCTGCGACTCTGCCACCACCTTCTGGGTCTGAGCCGTATCAGCCAGTGACTGGGCCACCTCCCTCTGGGACTGGGCCACCTCCCTCTGGGGCTGGGCCACCTCCCTCTGGGACTGGGCCACCTCCCTCTGGGACTGGGCCACCTCCCTCTGGGACTGGGCCATCTCCCTCTGGGGCTGGGCCACCTCCCTCTGGGGCTGGGCCACCTCCCTCTGCAACTGGGCCATCTCCCTCTGGGGCTGGGCCACCTCCCTCTGGGACTGGGCCATCTCCCTCTGGGGCTGGGTTACCTCCCTCTGGGACTAGGCCACCTCCTTCTGGTACTGGGCCACCTCCCTCTGGGACTGGGCCACCTCCCTCTGGGACTGGGCCACCTCCCTCTGGGACTGGGCCACCTCCCTCTGCGACTGGGCCACCTCCCTCTGGGACTGGGTCACCTCCCTCTGGGACTGGGCCACTGCGCCCGGTGTCTGCGACATGCCGGCCATCGCCTGGCAATGTTGCCGACGTTCCCATGACCTGCTTTGACTGGGCCATGCTGAGGAGCGCCGATGCAATGTCCCGGTGGCTCTGGCACATGGCTGCCGGGGATAGGGCAGCCCTGTCCTGTCCCTCGGCCACCACCTGCACAGACTGCCCCAGGCCTTGGACATGCTGATCCATAGCCAAAACCGTCGCCCCCAATGCCTCCACCACAGACGCCATCCGTGCGGTGTCAGCCTGGGTGGCACGCGTGGCCGGCAACACACCCTGCTCCTGCAGGTGATTGGACTCCTCCACCTGGATGCCCGCAGTGATTCCCTGCTGTAGTCCCTGGCTCACTGCCTGCATCTAGGACTAGATGTTCCAGAAGCCCGGGACCCGTCCGGACGGCAGCTGGTTCCTGACTCAGTCTGCTCTCCGACCGTCTGGCACCTCGCTGCTCCTACCTCCACCTGCTGCATTGGATGCGATGCATGGTACACACCAGGTAGTATCCCAGGAGCCTCTTCACTAATGTGCCCAACTGAGGTGATAGTCTCTGGGATGGTGGAGGGTGTTGGAGACAGCTGTGATGGAAAGTTAGTGTCATCCTCCGTCCCGAGCTCCGGGGTGTCTGATGCGACTGTCAATTCACACGAAACGAGGAGTAGAAGTAAACTGTGGCTTTAATCGACTGGAACATTGCCTGCCTGCGCCTGCTCTGCTACTGAGAGCCGCCTACAGGGCTGCTGCTCTTTATACCTCCCCTCAAGGGGTGGAGCCAGGGGCTGAGCCCACAAAGGCACCAACATGATAAATCACAGGTAATACCTTACAATGGTCCATAGGTGGAGCCCTCATGGGCAACAGCGTGATACAGTTACATACATGGTGAATGGTTAATGCAATACATTCACCACATTCACCCCCTGTTAAAAAATGAAGTCCGGCGGGGGTGTAGGGTTCACAAGTTCAGCCTGTCCGGCGCCCAGATCGTGCGCTGTGATCGCCGGAGCTCTGGTATCGCAACTGGCCCGGGTGTCAAACTCATCCGTGCAGGCGTGGGTGACTTTGCTGGTGCGGGTACATACGTGGACTCCTGGAGCGTGTCTTCCGGAGCTTCGTTCCTGTGGGTCGGTAAAGAGGGAATGGGGGGGCGGGATGGGGTGCAATTCCCTTTAGGGACGGGGATGCTGGTCGGCGTAGGTTGGGTGGGGTACGTTGGGGTGGCGGTGGTAGTGAAACCTGCGGGCGCCAGGTCCCGGAGGGAAACCATATCCTGTCGGCCGTCGGGGTGTTCTATGTATGCGTACTGGAGGTTGGTGTGTAGGAGCTGGACCCTCTCAACCAGAGGGTCGGACATATGGCTCCTGACATGTTTGCGGAGTAGGACGGGCCCCGGTGTCTTCAGCCAGGATGGAAGCGAGGCCCCGGAGGTGGATTTCCTGGGGAAAACAAATAGGCGGTCATGAGGGGTCTCGTTTGTGGCCGTGCAAAGGTGGGACCTAATGGACTGGAGTGCGTCGGGGAGGACCTCCTGCCAGTGGGAAACTGGGAGATTCCTAGACCGTAGGGCCAGTAGGACGGTCTTCCAGACCGTCGCGTTCTCCCTCTCCACCTGCCTGTTTCCCCGGGGGTTATAACTGGTAGTCCTGCTCAAGGCGATGCCCTTGCCGAGCAGGTACTGACTCAGTTCGTCGCTCATGAATGACGAGCCCCGGTCACTGTGAACATGCGTGGGGAAACCCAGCAGGGTGAAGACACTATGTAGGGCTTTAATGACGGTGGTGGCGGTCATGTCGGGGCAGGGTTTTGCAAAGGGGAAGCGGGAGAATTCATCAATGACGTTGAGGAAATATGTGTTGCGGTTGGTGGAGGGGAGGGGCCCTTTGAAATCGATACTGAGGTGCTCAAAGGGCCGGGATGCCTTTACCAGGTGGGCCTTATCCGGACGATAAAAGTAGTCCCTGATCATGGCTCTGACCCCCTCAGTGGAGTGGGGCAGGTTGTGGGCCTTGATGTAATGTAGAAGCCGGGTGACCCCTGGGTGGCAGAGGTCAGCGTGGCTAGCCCGGAGTCGGTCCTCTTGTGCGCTGGCGCATGTGCCACAGGACAGGGCATCTGGGGGCTTGTTGAGCTTCCCAGGTCGATATACTATATCGTAATTATAGGTGGAGAGTTCGATCCTCCACCTCAAGATCTTAACGTTCTTGATTCTGCCCCGCTGCGTATTGTCGAACATGAGGGTTACCGATCGTTGGTCGGTGACAAGGGTAAACCTCCTACCTGCGAGGTAGTGCCTCCAGTGCCGCACAGCTTCCACAATGGCTTGGGCTTCTTTTTCGACCGAGGAGTGTCGAATTTCAGAGGCATTGAGGGTACGGGAGAAAAAGGCTACGGGCCTGCCTGCCTGATTGAGGCTAGCGGCGAGGGCGACCTCTGACACTGACGTCGCTCTCCACCTGGAAGAGGATGGACACGTCCACCGCGCGCATCGTGGCTTTGGCAATATCTGCCTTGATGCGGCTGAAGGCCTGGCGGGCCTCAGCCGCCAGTGGGAAAGTGGTGGCCTTGATTAGTGGGCGGGCTTTGTCCGCATAGTTGGGGACCCACTGGGCGTAATAGGAAAAGAACCTGAGGCACCCTTTCAGGGCCTTGGGGCAGTCAGGAAAGGGGAGTTGCAGGAGGGGGCGCATACGGTCGGGGCTGGGTCCTAAAACCCCGTTTTTCACGACGTAGCCGAGGATGGCTGGCCTTGTTGTGCGGAAAACGCATTTCTCCTTGTTGTATGTGAGGTTAAGGGTTTGGGCGGTCTGGAGAAATTTCTGGAGGTTGCCATCGTGGTCCTGCTGATCATGGCCTCAGATGGTGACGTTGTCCAAGTACGGAAATGTGACCCGCAGCCCGTACTGGGCCACCATTCGGTCCATTGCTCTTTGGAACACCAAAACCCCATTCGTGACTCCAAAGGGAACCCGGAGGAAGTGGAAGAGGTGGCCGTCTGCCTCAAAGGCCGTGTAGTTGCGGTCCTCCGGGCGGATTGGGAGCTGGTGGTATGCAGACTTCAGGCGCACCGTGGAGAACACCCGATAGTGTGCGATCTGGTTAACCATGTCTGCGATCCGGGGAAGGGGGTATACATCGAGGTGCGTGTACCGGTTTATGGTCTGGCTGTAATCTACAACCATCCGGTTCTTTTCCCCGGTCCTGACAACCACCACCTGAGCTCTCCAGGGGCTATTGCTGGCCTCTATGACTCCCTCCCGCAAGAGTCGTTGGACCTTGGACCTGATAAAAGTCATGCCCTGGATGCTGTACCGCCTGCTTCTGGTGGCGACTGGTTTGCAGTCAGCAGTGAGGTTTGCGAAGAATGGGGGAGGGTCGACTTTTCGTGTCGCGAGGCTGCATATGGTGAGTGGGGGTAGGAGCCACCCGAAATTCAGGGTTAGGCTCTTGAGGTTACACTGGAAATCCAGTCCCAACAGGAGAGGAGCGCAGAGGTCGGGGAGTACATATAGCTTAAAATCGGCGTACTCTGCGCCCTGTATTGCTAGGGTTGCGGTCGTGCACCCCCGGATCTGCACCGAGTGCGACCCGGAAGCGAGGGAGATGGTTTGGTGTGCTGGGAAGATTGGGAGCGAGCAGCGCCTTACCATGTCTGGGTGAATAAAGCTCTCATTGCTCTCGGAGTCGAACAGACAAGGTGTTTCGTGTCCATTTACCGGACGGTCATCATGGAGCTCCGGAGGTATTTGGGTTGCGACTGGTCCAGTGTGACAGCGCTGAGTTGCGGATAGCCGGCGTGGTCGGAGGTGCTGGGGTGGTCCCAAGATGGCTGCCCCCATCGGTTGCACGTGTCGGGCGGCGTTGCAGATGGTGGCCAAGATGGAGGCCCCCGTCACTCGCACGTGTCGAGCGGCGAGGAAGATGGCGTCCAAAGTGGCAGCTCCCATGAGTCGCACGTGGCGGGCCGCATGGGCGAGAATGGCCAAGATGGCGGCCGCCGTGAGTCGCACACATTGTGCGGGCTTGGAGTTGGCTACCCCCATGGACAGCACGAGGCACATGATGCACCCGGGGGTGGAGCCAGCAGGCAAGCGGCTACACTGCGGGATCTGCGGGCCTGTGAGTCTGAGGGTCGGGCCTGCGGTTTTGAGGGTTTGGACCTGGCCAGGCAAACCTTAGCAAAATGTCCTTTTTTTCTGCAGTCACTGCAGTTCGCGTTCCGAGCCGGGCAGGGCTGCCTGGGGTGCTGATGCTGGCCGCAGAAATAGCAGGGTAGCCCCCCGTGTTGGGCGGGCAGACGCGCGGCACAGGCCTGAGGTACTCTTTGGTAGGGGGTCCACGAGGGGGTCGCGTGATCTGACAGGTACCTGTTGAGGCTTTGGAACGCTACTTCTAGGAAGAAGGATAGCTTTACCGTTTCTTCCCGATCTCGGGCACCCTTCTCGAGTAGGCGCTGTCTCACGTAGTTGGACCTGACTCCAGCCACGCAGGCGTCCCGAACTGCAAGGTTCATATGTTGAGTGGCCGTAATGGCCTGATAGTTGCAACTTCACGCAAGGATTTTGAGGTCGCGTAGGTACTCCTCCAGCGATTCCCCGGGGCGTTGGTGGTGAGTAGTGAGGAGATGCCGCCCGTACACTCATTCACTGGCCTTACGTATAGATGCTTCAGCATCGCAAGGGCATCTGCATAAGTGGAGGCTTCCCGAGTTGAACAGAGATTCGCTGGCTCATCCGGGCATGGAGGAGGCTCAGCTTCTGATCGTTGGAGATGGAAGGCGAGGAGGAGGCGGCGAGGTAGGCCTCGAAACAGCGGAGACAGTGCGAAAAAAATTGCTTTCGCCTCCGCGGCTCGCGGGTCGAGTTCCAGTCGGTCAGGTTTGAGGGCCGATTCCATTGTGGTGTTGTCGTCGATTAAATTGATGCGACCATCAATTCACACAAAACGAGGAGTAGACGTAAACTGTGGCTTTAATCGACTAGAACAGTGCCTGCCTGCGACTGCTGTGTTACTGAGAGCTGCCAGGGCTACTGCTCTTTATACCTCCCCTCAAGGGGTGGAGCCCACACAGGCACCAACATGATACATCACAGTTAATACCTTATAATGGTCCATAGGTGGAGCCTTCATGGGCAGCAGCGTGATACAGTGACATACATGGTGAATGGTTAATGCAATACATTCACCAGAGTGTCTGAGTCTCGAGCGGGGGTGGGGGGGGGGGGTGGTGGGGGTGGGGGGGGGTGTTCAGGCTGCTCTCCCTATCAGTGCTCGGCCGTTTGGGGGGCACCGGCTCTGGCACTGGCTCCGGATGGACCTGCCCCATGTCTGGCAGGTCCTGTAAGTCACAAGGTGACATGTATGATTAGACAGTGGGCCGGGGGGAGTGGGGCTGGACGGGGGTGTGGATGGGGGGTGTACAGAGGTTGGCTGGCGGGGGAGGTTGATGGTGGTGTGGGGCTGAGGGTGGTGTGGGGGTGAGGGTGGTGTGTCGGTGCATGTGGGGTAATGGGGTGAGGGGTGAAGGGCGGGGTTTCGACCCACGTGTCATGGGCAACTGTATTAAAATTTCTTCAGATGTTTGTTTTACCTTTAAAGGCTGCTGCCCCACTGTAAAATTGGTTACTGCAATTATCATTTTAACTCAGAACACTTTGTTTATTCTTCCTTGAAATCTTCTGAACAATATCGTAATCTCCGTTCGCTTAACTCGAAGTAATCTTAAACATTCTTTCTGTCCCAATTCCCTGATTATCTTGACTGTATCTTCGGAAGCCTGCCTCTTTGCAGCTCCCGTCCTGTCGATTCATTCTTCTGGCAGAGTTGAGGGATGTTCAATACCTGAGATCCTGTCGCTAACAGCTCTGGGTGCCAGTTAAAACTAAGAACAAAGGAAAGCCCTTTCCCCTGGATAGTGGGCTCCTGTTCTTCAGCAATGACTTATTTATTCTTCATGCTGTAACCCTCTATAAAGCACAGCAACACAGTTGGAACTTAACCAACCTCCACACATACAAACTTTGTCCAGCACAAACCTATCCACAGGTTTTAGCCTTCCAGGCACAGAAACATTAAATTAAAACCACTTAAAATAATATCTTATTTCTATTGTTTACCAATAAAAATATAAATTCTTGAAATGAAATGAAAATCGCTTATTGTCACGAGTAGACTTCA
Source organism: Scyliorhinus canicula (assembly GCF_902713615.1). Lineage (NCBI taxonomy): Eukaryota > Metazoa > Chordata > Chondrichthyes > Carcharhiniformes > Scyliorhinidae > Scyliorhinus > Scyliorhinus canicula. The sequence goes on from NC_052152.1 coordinate 57,572,115, forward strand.
ATGAAGTTACTGTGAAAAGCCCCTAGTCGCCACATTCCGGCGCCTGTCCGGGGAGGCTGTTACGGGAATCGAACCGTGCTGCTGGCCTGCTTGGTCTGCTTTAAAAGCCAGTGATTTAGCCCAGTGTGTATGACGTCAGCCGCGCATGCGCAGGTTGGAGCCGGCTCCAATGCGCGGGTGACGTCATCACTACATTGACGGAACCCGCGCATGCGCAGTTCCGCATTTCTCCACCGCCGCCCGACAAGATGTGGCGGCTTGATCTTGTCGGGCGGCGAAGGGAAAATAGTGCGTCCCTTTTGGACGCAGGCCCGATGATCGGTGGGTACCGATCGCGGGCCTGTCCCCTCCCGAGCACAACGGTGGTGCTCCCGCCCCAAACGGGCATCCAGCGTCCGTTTTTATGACGGCAGCGAGCAGGTGTGTTTGCGGCCGTGAAAAAACGGGCGTAAAGGCCCGGCCGCTCAGCCCATCGGCCGCGGAGAATCACCGCTCGCCGTAAAGAACGGCGAGCGGCGATTCGTGACGTGGGTCGGGCGAGGGGGGGGGAGAATAGCGGGAGGGCGCAAAAAATGTCGGGAGACCCTCCCGCTATTCCCCCAACCGGCGTGGGCAGCGGAGAATCGCGCCCTACCTCCCTTGGTTCTCATGGTTCCCACACCCCTGTTAAGTTGATTTAAATTCTCCCCAACACCATGAGCAAACGCCTTGCAAGGAACTCTGTTCAGGGGCAACTCATCATAGAATCATACAATTTACAGTGCAGAAGGAGGCCATTTGGTCTATCCAGTCAGCACCGGCCCTTCGAAAGAGCAGCCCATTTAAACCCCCACTTCCAACCTATCCCAGTAACCCCACCTAAGCTTTTTTGACACTAAGGGCAATTTATCATGTCCAATCCACCTAACCTGCACATCTTTGGACTGTGGGAGGAAACCGGAGCACCCGGAGGAAACCCACACAGACACGGAGAGAATGTACAAACTCCACACAGACAGTGACCCAAGCTGGGAATCGAACCTGGGACCCTGGAGCCAATGTCCCAAGAATTTGAAGTTCACCCTCCTGCACCATCTTTCCAAGCATATATTCATATGTCTTTGCCTTTTATTTCTGTATTCACTTGCATGTGGCTCCACCAGTAATCTGGAGATGACTACTTTTGAGGTCCCACATGCTAATTTCCTACCAAATTTTTCTACCACAATGAATCACCTCACACTTATCAGGGTTAAACTCCATCTGCCATTTCTCGACCCAGCCCTGCATCCTATCGATGTCGCTTTTCAGCCTACAACAGCCCTCCACCTCATCCACGACAATAAGCTCCCGAAATTCACACTGCAGGATCACATCCCGCTTTCTGCCTGTGTCATTGAGACAGGTGACGATTACAACAGCTAATTCTTCAACCTCCTCCATCAGGGTGCTGAAGGGCCTGTTCTGTGCTGTACTGTTCTCTGTTCTATGTTCTCCCTGGTGGCAGGAAGTCACATGGTGTTTGCACTGGCTGTGCTCACGAGCTCCGACTGTCTCAGAGGCTGGATCCCGAGAGCGCGGGAAAACTGGTGCCCTCTGGCTTTATAGTAGTTGTGTCCTGTCTGGTGATTGGCTGCTGTGTTCTGTGTGCTTACTGGTCATCCTGTGTGTCAATCACTGCCTGTCTGCACTCCATTATATACATGGATGTATATTATGACATCTCCCCCTTTTGTTTTTGAAGTTTGTGTTCAGATAATGAATACTAAGGTGCATGTGCGTGAAGATGTGTATATATACGTGACTATATACAGAATATGCTAAAATGGACTTATATACATAGGAAGGTGTCGCTAGTGCAGATAAAGGGCAGATGAAATGGTAAAAAAACAATATTTACATATGTCAAAACGATGAGATAACAAAGTTGTGCAAACATTCAGTCTATAAGTTTAGTCTCTGTGGTGATAGACCTGGAAAGGACATCCGCAACAATGAGGTCTTTGCCCCGTGTGTGGACCAGTTCAAAATCGTAGCGGCACAGCTTGAGAAGGATGCGTTGTAACCGTGACGTCCTGTCATTGAGGTCTTTTTGGATGATGTGGACCAGTGGCCTGTGGTCCATCTCAACCGTGAATTTAGGGAGGCTATACACATAGTCGTGGAACTTGTCGATTCCCGTTAGGAGGCCCAGGCATTCCTTCTCAATCTGAGCGTACCGTTGCTCAGTGGGCGTCATGGCTCTAGAGGCTTACGCAACTGGGGCCCAGGAGGAGGAGTCATCCCGTTGGAGGAGCACCGCCCCAATGCCGTCCTGGCTCGCGTCAGTGGATATTTTTGTGTCCTTGGCGGGGTTGAAAAACGCCAGCACCGGGCCTTTGGTGAGTTTTGTCCTCAGCTCATGCCATTCTTTCTCATGAGCGGGCAGCCACTGGAATTCCATCGACTTTCTGACAAGATGGCGGAGGGCTGTGGCGTGGGACGCCATGTTGGGAATGAACTTCCCAAGGAAGTTGACCATCCCTAGAAAGCGGAGGACCGCCTTCTTGTCCTCTGGGGTCTTCATGGCGTTGATCGCTGAAACCTTGTCAGCATCTGGCTGCACGCCTTGCTGCGAGATGTGGTCACCGAGGAATTTGATTTCTGATTGACCGAATGAGCATTTGGCCCTGTTGAGTGGGAGGCCATGCTCGTAGATCCTGTGGAATACCCGCTTGAGGCGATCGATGTGTTCTTGAGGAGTTGTGGACCAGATTATGACATCGTCGACGCACACTCGCACCCCCTCGATGCCCTCCATCATCTGTTCTATTATGAGGTGAAATACCTCTGAGGCAGAGATGATGCCAGAAGGCATTCGATTGTAGCAGTAGCGACCGAACAGGGTATTGAATGTGCATAGCTTGCGACTGGATGCGTCCAGCTGTATTTGCCAGAACCCCTTGGAGGCGTCCAGCTTTGTAAAGCATTTAGCATGAGCCATCTCGCTGGTTAACTCTTCTCGTTTTGGTATCGGGTGATGTTCCCTCATGATGTTGCAGTTTAAATCTTTGGGGTCGATACAGATTCGAAGCTCCCCTGGCGGCTTCTTTACGCAGACCATGGAGCGAATCCAGTCCGTGGTTTCTGTGACCTTTGATATGACGCCCTGGTCCTGGAGGTGTTGCAACTGCTGCTTGAGGCGGTCCTTGAGGGGTGCCGGCACCCGACGTGGTGCGTGAATCACAGGGGTGGCGTTTGGTTTCAGCAGGATTTTGTATCGGTCTGGGAGTGTGCCCATACCTTCAAACACGCTATGGTATTGCGCTATGATGTCATCAATTTGAGCCTGGAAGTTTTCATTAGGTGAGGCCGTCGCCTGTGAGGATGACATGGTGTGGACTCGCTGAACCAGGTTCAGGAGCTTGCAAGCCCGAGCGCCGCGCAGGGACGCTCTGTCAGGTCCAACGATCTCAAATCGCAGTGTTGCTTTAAGTGACCTATTGGAAACCCCGAGTTGGCATGAGCCACTGGCAGCAATGGCATTGCCATTGTAGTCAAGGAGCTGTCAGGCCAGTGGAAGAATGCTTGGTCTGACGCGGATGGTGTCGAGATCGGATTTCGAAATGAGGTTTGCTGATGCACCGGTGTCCAGCTTGAAACGGATGTGGGTCTTGTTAACTCTGAGGACAGCACACCACTCGTCGTCAGGATCCACGCTTAGGATTGGGATGTGTTTCACCATCTTTGAGAAAGGCAGCGCATGCTTAGTAATGATGCCCACCCGGAATGGGGATTTGAGGCACTTGGTGTCAGGATCTGTTGGGCTGCCGGGGTCAGAGTCTGGCACGGCCTGCTGTATTGAACGGATGCTTCTGCGCCGTGGCTGGGATTGCTGGATGCTGGGCAGTGGAGCAGATCTGCAAAGGGCTGTGTAGCGGCCAAGCTTGCCACACTGGAGACAGCGTCGTGATTTTGCCGGACATTGCCGCTTTAAATGGGCGGAGCCACAATTCGGACACGTCATGACGCCAACATCAGTGCGTTCCGTGTGCCAACGTGCATGCGCAGTGCGGTCGAATGACGTACGCACCTGCGCAGTCTGGTTGTCGGTCTCGCTGTTCCCTCGGTCGTGGCGCGCATGCGCTGGAGCCTGGGAAAAGCGTGCAAAATGGCCACTCTCATCAAGACTCAGGCCCTGCATTTGTGCGGTGGCCTGCTCCAGTTCTGCCTCGTGGGGGGTTAGCTTGCCGTTTCTGCCGCCCTGATGTGGGATTACCGGTTGTTAGCGTGCTCGTGGAGAACACATATTTCGATAGCGATGGTAAGGGTGAGCTGCTTAACTTTTAGGAGCTGCTGGCAAAGGGAATCGGAGTGGACCCAGAAAGCGATCTGATCCCGGATCATGGAATCAGTTGGCGAGTCATAGTTACATGACTGTGCGAGGATGCAGAGATGGGCCAAAAAGGATTGAAAAGATTCATCCTTAGCCTGAAGCCTCTGCTGGAAAACATACCGTTCAAAGCTCTCGTTCACCTCAATGTCGCAGTGGCTGTTGAACTTCAGCAGGACTGTCTTGAATTTCGTCTTGTCTTCGCCTTCAGCGAATGTAAGGGAGTTGTAGATGTAGATAGCGTGGTCCCCGGCTGTGTGGAGAGGAATAGTGCGATCTTCCTGGCATCTGATGCGGCCTCGAGTTCGGTGGCTTCAAGATTGAATTGGAACTTCTGTTTGAAGATCTTCCAATTTGCACCGAGGTTGTCGGCGATGCGAAGCTGCGGAGGAGGATGGATGCTGTCCATGTCACCAGATGGCTGTTTGCTGGTCAACGCTGATTCACTCAAGGTAGGTCCGTCAATTTTCAGCATCCAAACCTGGTACCATGATGTGTTGGGCAGGCTGGGTCTATGTGGACTGTGTTTGATGCAGTGTAGCGAGAGACAGACTTCCAACACTTGATGAGGTGCAACACGATTTTATTTAACACCTAACTATTTTACCTGATCAACTGTGGGTTGACACTATGCTGACTTGACTGGAGACCTGAGTCTAGCCTGACCAGACTAACTACCTACCACATGGTGTTTGCACTGGCTAATGCTCACGATGCATCTATAGAACAGTACAGCACAGAACAGGCCCTTCGGCCCTCGATGTTGTGCCGAGCAATGATCACCCTACTTAAACCCACGTAACCCGTATACCCGTAACCCAACAATCCCCCCCATTAACCTTACACTACGGGCAATTTAGCATGGCCAATCCACCTAACCCGCACATCTTTGGACTGTGGGAGGAAACCGGAGCACCCGGAGGAAACCCACGCACACACAGGGAGGACGTGCAGACTCCACACAGACAGTGACCCAGCCGGGAATCGAACCTGGGACCCTGGAGCTGTGAAGCATTGATGCTAACCACCATGCTACCGTGAGGCCCTAAATCTATCTGTCTGTCAATCTATATATCTATCTTTCTATCTATCTATCTGTCTGTCTGTCTGTCCATCCATCTATCTATTTTTCTGTCTGTCTGTTTATCTATCTATCTATCTATCTATCTATCTATCTATCTATCTATCTATCTATCTATCTATCTATCTATCTATCTATCTATCTATCTATCTATCTATCTATCTATCTATCTATCTATCTATCTATCTATCTATCTATCTATCTATCTATCTATCTATCTATCTATCTATCTATCTATCTATCTACCTACCTATCTATCTATCTACCTATCTACCTATCTATCTACCTATCTAGCTATCTGCCTATCTGTCTGTCTATCTATCTATCTATCTATCAATCTAACGATTTATCGATTTATAGTGGTTGTGTCCTGTCTGGTGATTGGCTGCTGTGTTCTGTGTGCTTACTGGTCATCCTGTGTGTCATTCACTGCCTGTCTGCACTCCATTATATACATGGATGTATATTATGACACTAACCATGTCTCTGTAATGGCCACAACATCGTAGTCCCAATCCATGCTCCAAGTTCACCTACCTTATTCCGGATGCTCCTTGCATTGAAGTAGACACACTTCAACCCACCTTTCTGTCTGCCGGTACACTCCTGCGACCTTGATACCCTCAGTACCTCACTACTTTCAACACTGGCTTCTGGACTACAGCTCGTTTTCCCATCCCCCTGACAAATTAGCTTAAACACCCCCCGAAGAGCTGTAGCAAATTTCCCTCCCAGGATATTGGTGCCCCTCTGGTTCAGATGCAAACCGTCCTGTCTGTACTGGTCCCACCTTCCCCAGAATGTGCTCCAATTATCCGCGTAACAAAATTCCTGTTTTAAATCCCTGTCCCTTCTCTTACCTATGTCATTGGTACCGATGTATAGCATGACTTGTGACTGTTCCCCCTCCCCACACACTTTGTACAGTGTGTGAGGTAACACTTTTGACCAAAATGAATAATTTTACATTTCTGGGCATTGAATTAACTCTGCCATCTGTCTGCCCATTCCACCAACTTGGTCTATGTCCTTTTGAAGTTCAACAATATCCTCCTCACAGGTCATAGTGACTCCAAGTTTTATTTCAGAACAAACTTTGGTATTGTGTCAAGGACTAGGTCATTAGTTTATCAAGACAAACAAGCTTGCCTACACTGACCCCTGGGATTTGCAGAATGCAAATCTTCCTCCATTATCCATTTGCTCGCTGTTTCTAGTAAGAAGTCTTACAACACCAGGTTAAAGTCCAACAGGTTTGTTTCAAATCACTAGCTTTCGGAGCACTGCTCCTTCCTCAGGTGAATGAAGAGGAATGTTCCAGAAACATGTATATCGACAAAGTCAAAGATGCAAGACAATGCTATGGAAGTGCTTCAGAGGGAGAGGATGGCTAGGCTGATAGAGCGGGTGGAGGAGGAGATTGCCTGGATAAAGGCGGCAGTGATGAAGGTGGCAGTCAAGGTGCGGGAGCAAGGAGAGAAGTTGAAAGGGGTGGAGGAGGCGTTGTCGCAACGCAGTGACCAGTTCACCTCGATGGGTGAGGAGCTACGGAGGGTGGAGGACATGAAAATGAAAATGAAAATCGCTTATTGTCATGAGTAGGCTTCAATGAAGTTACTGTGAAAAGCCCCTAGTCGTCACATTCCGGCGCCTGTCCGGGGAGGCTGGTACGGGAATCGAACCGTGCTGCTGGCCTGCTTAGTCTGCTTTTAAAAGCCAGCGATTTAGCCAAGTGAGCTAAACCAGCCCCGCCAGGACATAAACAAAGGGCTCAGAGCTAAGGTGGAGGACCTGGATAACTGGTCGAGGGGGCAAAACATTAGAATTGTGGGGTTGCCCGAGGGCCTGAGGCTGACCGAGTACTTTGCTAAGCCATGTGCGGAGTTGATAGGGGAGCAGGAAGAATCCTCCTGCTGCATGTTGGATAGGCCTAAAGCGAATGAGCCAAGAGTGGTGATAGTCTGCTTCCACAGCTACCATGTGAAGGAGAAGGTTCTGAGCTGGATGAAGCAAAGAAGGATTCTCCGTTCCTGCGATCATGGGCGGGATTCCTGATTGGCTGTCGCCGGAATCAGAAAATGCGATTGGGCGGAGAATAGGTACCGCCATCAAAACAATGGTGGGCACCGATTTGACGCCAAATCGCAATTCTCCATCACCTCGACAGCGGCATCAATGTGCTCCAGAACACATGAACAGTAAACACCATTTACATATCACTAGCTGGTCTGACCCGGTATCCTCTGGAGCCTCCGGGATTCCCGATGGACCAATTTCTCGACAGCGCGATTCATTTGTGCTTTTAAAAATTGTGAAACTGGTGTTGTGGCTGATGACAAGAGAGAGGAGGTAAAACAAGGAGAGGTACGACTGTGTGCTGCCGATAGGGCCAGGGGTGCGGAGTTGGTGGGGCATGTGGGGGCAGAGCCCGCAGTGCCTACCAGGGCCACCATGTAGCCTAGTGGACCTGGTTGGGCACCACACTAGCATATAGGCCTTTCACCCACTGCAGACAATGGATATTGGAATTCATCCGGCAATGGTGGCCTTCCACGTAGACGCCACAGCCCTGGGATTACCTTGCGGCTGTACGAGCTGGAGCTTGTCGAGGAGGAAGAAGCTGCCGCAGCAAGTCCTCTAATGACAGGCACTGCGAGTACACATGGGGCCTCATGCAGAGCTCCCTTTGCATCTCCTCCTCCTTGGCCTGTTGGGTGACTGCCTCTCCATTCTCACTGGCCGCCTCCTGCTCTTCTGTGGCAGGCTCTGCTGCTGCATTACCCTCCTCCTCGAGCAGCTCCAGCTCGTACAGCCTCAGTACATTCCCCAGGGCTCCGGTGACAAAGAACAAAGAGCAAAGATAAGTACAGCACAGGAACAGACCCTTCGGCCCTCCTAGCCTGTGCTGACCATGCTGCCCGTCTAAACTAAAATCTTATACACTTCCGCGGTCCGTATTCCTCTATTCCCATCCTATTCATGTATTTGTCAAGATGCCCCTTAAATCTATCGTCCCTGCTTCCACCACCTCCTCTGCCAGCGAGTTCCAGGCACCCACTACCCTCTGTGTAAAAACACTTACCTTGTACATCTCCTTTAAACCTTGCCCCTCATACCTTAAACCTATTAAAGCAACCTATACAAGGAGGAAGGTCACATTGCTGGTTGAATTCTGATATCTATTGTCTGCAGGGGGTGAAAGGCCAGCATGTTAGTATGGTGGGTACCCAGGTACCCAACCAGGTCCAACAGGCTAATTGGTGGCCCGGTTGACTCTGCGGACCCTGCCCTGCATGTCCCCCTTCACCTCCAGACCCCTCCTCCCCCGTCTCTGCAACACTGGCTCCGTTGGTGCCCGACACAGTGAGGGCTTCTGGCCCTTGTGCCAGCACCTGCTGCCAGGGGTACCACCGGATGGTGCTACCCAAGCCAGCTGTATGCCCTGCGCCCCCACCCCCCCCAATCCGGTGCCCCCACTGTAGGGACTACTGTTGGTGTTGCTGTTGGCTGGGCCGCGTGATGTCCCCCTGACGGGTAGTGGCCGGTTGTGGTGGGGTTTTTCATGGCGGGGCTGGAATGCGGGGGTGATAGGATGGGGCACCCATATGGCCAGTGGCACTCTGCAGAACCAGGGGACACAGTGGGTGGTCAATGAGGTGCACAGAAAGATGGCTCCCTTGCAGGCCGTGGCAATGGTGGTCCGTGCCTGAGCACCTCTGTCCTGTTGGGGTGGGGGTGGGGGGGGGGTCACCCTGCCACCATGACCCGTCCACTGGTAACCCCTTGTCACCACCACCGCCCACCTCTGGTCCTAGTAGGGCTGTCTCCCAGCCAGCCCAGGTAGTATCAGGACCGTCAGCCCACAGCTGCACCTCTGCGTATCCTATCTCCTCTCTCCCCTTCATCAGCCAATTCTTCCCATTTTTAGAAGCGCAAGTGAACCTCGCTCTAAGGAATTTCCCCTGATAGAGGCGGAGGATTGCGGAGGCCCGGAGAATATCAGGTAGGCATACTAATGTTTTGCCAACGGCATTTTCTGTACGTGTGGAGTGGAATGCCGCTGCCGAGACTATCTCTTGCTGATGTTTTGTAAATTCCTGTCCAAACTGATGTATCTCTTTTTTTAATAAACATTTAATTGAGGTATTTTTGGTATTGTAACAACAACAAAATGAACAATGTACATGAAACTATACACATAGTGCAAAAGCCGTCTCCCTTCCTTACAGGTCCCACATTATTAACCCCCTACTCTAAGCTAAACTAAACCCCCCCCCCCCTCCTCCTGCTGACGATTAAAATTCCTTGAAGAAGTCGATGAATGGTTGCCACCTCCGGGTGAACCCTGACCGTGACCCTCTCAAAGTGAAATTGATTTTCTCCAAACAGAAGAAGCTCGCCATGTCCAATAGCCAGGTCTCCGACTTCGGGGGCTTTGAGTCCCTCCAAGCTAATAGTATCCGTCTCTGGGCTACCAGGGAAGCAAAGGCCAGAATATCTGCCTCTTTCTCCTCCTGGATTCATGGGTCTACCGACACCCCGGAAATCGCCACCTCTGGACTCGGTGCCCCCTTGTTTTCAACATCGTGGACATGGCATCTGTAAACCCCTGCCAAAATCCCCTAAGCTTCGGTCAGGTATAGAACATGTGGACATGGTTCGCTGGCCCTCCCGCACATTTTGCGCACCTGTCTTCCACCCCAAAGAATCTGCTCATAGGGCCACTGTCATGTGAGCCCAGTGAACGACCTTGAATTGTATCAGGCTGAGCCTGGCACATGTTGCGGACGTGTTGACTCTACTCAACGCGTCCGCCCATAAACCATCCTCTATTTCTCCTCCCAGCTCCTCCTCCCACTTACGCTTCAGCTCCTCGGCCTGCATCTCCTCTGACCCCATAAATTCTTTGAAAATTTCAGAGACACTCCCTTCTCCTACCCCACCCTCTGGAAACTACCCTGTCCTGAATGCCCCTTAGCGGTAGGAGCGGGAAGGTTGACACCTGTTTACGTAGGAAGTCCCGCACTTGTAGATACCTGAATTTGTTTCCGATTGCCAACCCAAACTTCTCCTCCAGTGCCCTCATACTCGGAAAGCTCCCCTCTATAAACATATCTCCCATCCTCTCAATCCCTGCTCTCCGCCATATCTGGAACCCCCCATCTATACTTCCCAGGGCAAACCGGTGATTATTACAGATTGGGGACCAGAACGCTGCTCCGTCTGCTGCCACATGTTCCTCCATTGCCCCTAGACTCTCAGGGCCACCACGGGCTGGTGGAGTACCGTGCTAGTGGAAACGGCAGAGGCGCAGTTACCAACGCCCCAGACTGGTGCCTTGCATGAAGCTGCCTCCATACGCTCCCATGCTGACCCCTCCCCCACCACCCACTTCCTGATCATGGCTGTATTCACCGCCCAGTAATAGTTACTAAACTTTGGCAGCGCCAGCCTGCCCTCTCCCCGACTCCGCTCAAGCATTACCTTCCTTACTTGTGGGGTCTTGCCCGCCCAAACAAAGCCAGTGATCACTTTGTTGACCCGTTTAAAAAAGGACCGCGGAATAAAGATGGGGAGACATTGAAACGTGAACAGGAATCTCGGGAGGAGCGTCATCTTCACCGTCTGCACCCTCCCACCCAGTGACAACGGAAGCGCGTCCCACCTTCGGAAATCATCCTTCATTTGGTCTACTAGTCGAGCCAGATTTAATTTATGCAGCCGGTCCCATTCTCACGCCACTTGAATGCCTAGGTACCTAAAGCTTCCCCCTACCATCCTAAACGGCAGCTCCCCCAATTGCCTCTCCTGTCCCCTTGCCTGGACCGCAAACATCTCACTTTTCTCCATATTTAGCTTTCCCCCGAAAACCGGCCAAATTCCCCTAGAATCGTCATAATTTAGTCCATCCCCTCTATTGGGTCCGATACATACAGAAGCAGGTCATCTGCATAGAGCGAGATTCTGTGCTCCACCCCCCCCCCCCCCCCCCCCCACCTCCCTCCCCCCACCGCCCCGGGACCAGCCCCTTCCAGCCCCTTGAGGTTCTCAGAGCAATCGCCAATGGCTCTATAGCTAGCTCGAACAGCAGTGGGGAGACGGGGCATCCCTGTCTCGTCCACCGGTGCAGTCTAAAATAGTCAAACTGATGTATCTTAATCAAATTGGCTTCCACATGCTCTGCTGTTGAAATAAGCTGCTGATTGTACAGCTTTTAGCTCCAAAGTACAACCCTGCTTTTTAAACTTATCTGTTTGTGGTTAAAGTAACATCTGCTCTCTGAACCCTGTATTTTCCTTCATAAGCCACCGGGCCCCTTGCCTTTGTCTCTTATTTACAGGCCATTTGCTGGCTGATGTTGTTCTCTCTGTGGCTATTCGGAATGAGTTAATTTACTTTTAATACAAAGGATAGAGCGGTAAAGTTGCTTGTAACCTTAAAACTATGTAAAGATGATGCACTATCAATTACGACGAGACGAGAGTAGAGAGTAATCGAGGCTTTATTACGCAGAGATGTGTAGCCTCCCGCAGCTGTTGCCAAAATGGCTGCAGCTCGGACAGCCCACACATTTATACTCCGCCTACTGGGCGGAGCCAGCAGGCAGGGGTCTACCCCCGTACCTGTAGTACAGGAGCCTTACCGTATTACACGTCACCCGTACACGCGTACCAGCCTCCTCGGACAGGCGCCGGAATGTGGCGACTAGGGGCTTTTCACAGTAACTTCATTGAAGCCTACTCGTGACAATAAGCGATTTTCATTTCATTTCATTTCATGTGTGATATATATATACAACAGTGGTGACTACCACAAAAGCTAATAAAGAAGATTACAAAGTGGGTAGTATTTAAAAGTTAGACAGAGTGCATATAGAGGCCCATTTTCCAGCACGGTGCATCCCCGCCAGAAGCGGGATCCTCCCTTCTGGCAGCTGGCCGATGGGATTTCCCATTGTGACCATCCCACACCGTCGGGAAACCCACTGCTGGTGAAGTGGAGGATCCGGCTGACAGGGAATCCCACTGCATAAGTGCAAAGTCAGAATCTGTGTTTAAAGTCTCCTTATATATTCAGTTTATTGCTGTCCTCTGAGATAACGGGTCCTTAGAATGTTTTCAATGTTTGCTTTATTTGCGGTTTGTAAAGTTCATTTTTACGTCATGTGGGCTTCAGTGGTTAGGTCAGCATTTGGTGCCCATAGCTAAGTGCGCTTGAGAAGGTGGTGCTGAGCTGCCTTCTTGAACTGTAGTCAATGTACTGTACGTACACACACTGTGCCAATAGGTAGGGGTTCCAGGATTTTGACCAAGCAACTGAGAAGGAACAGCGATAGATTTCCAAGTCAGGATGGTGAGTGACTTTGAGGGGAACTTCCAGGTGGTGGGGTTCCCATGTATCTGCTGCCTTTGTGCTTCTAGATGGTAGTGGTGAGTTTGGAATGTGCCTTGGTGAGTTCCTGCAGTGTATCTTGTAGATGGTACACATTTCAGTTACTATGCATTGATGGTGGAGGGAGTGAATGTTTGTGGAACGTGTGTCAATCAAGCGGTTGCTTTCTCCTGGATGGTGTCAAACTGGTTGTTGGAGCTGCACTCCTCCAGGCAAGTGGGGAGTATTCCATGACAGTCTTGACCTGTGCCTTCTATATGATGGCCAGGCTTTGGAGGTCAGGAGGTGAATTATTCACCTCAGGATTTTTAGGCTCTGACTTGCTCCTGTAGCCACAGTATTTGTATGGCTAGTCCAGTTCAGTTACCGGTCAATGGTAACCCCAGGAAGTTAATAGTGAGGGATTCAGTAATAGTAATTCCATTGAATGTCAAGGCGAGATGGTTTGACTCTCTCTTATTGGAGGTGGTCATTGGCTGGCACTTGTGTGGTGTGAATGTGACTTGCCACTTGTCAGCCCAAGCCTGGATATTGTCCAGATCTTCCTGCATTTGCACGTTTTTGAAGTGTTGCGAATGGTGCTGAACATTGTACAATCATCAGCGAACACCCCAACATCTGACCTTACATTGGAAGGAAGGTCATTGATGAAGCAGCTGAAGATGGTTGGGTCTGGAACACTACCCTGAGGAATTCCTGCAGTGATGCCCCGGGACTGAGATGACTGACTCCAACAACCACAACCATCTTCCTTTGTGTTAGGTATGACTCCAACTAGCAGAGGGTTTTTGCTCGATAACCATTGACTCCAGTTTAGCTAGGGCCCCTTGATGCCATACTCAGTCAAATGTTGCCTTGATGTCAAGGGCAGTCGCTTTCACCTGACATCTGGAGTTCAGCTCTTTTGTCCATAATTGAACCAAGTCCTTTAATGAGGTCAGGAGCTGAGTGACCCTGGCAGAACCCAAGCTGAACATCAGGGAGCAGATTATTGCTAAGTAAATGCCACTTGATAGCACCGTTGATGACTCCTTCCATCACTTTGCTGATAGGGCTGTAATTGGCTGGGATGGATTTGTCTTGCTTTTTGTGTACAGGACACACCTGGGCTATTTTCCACATTGCCCGGTAGACACCACTGTTGTAGCAGTACTGGAACAGCTTGGCTAGTGGTACAGCAAGTGCTGGAGCACAAGTCTTCAGCTGTAATGCCGGAATATTGTCACAGTACATAGCCTTTACAGTATTCAATACCTTCAGCGATTTCTTGGTATCATGTGGGGCAAATCAAATTGGCAGAAGACTGGCATCTGTGATGCTGGGGACCTCTGGAGGCGACCAAGATGGATCATCCACTCAGCACTTCTGGCTGAAGGTTATTGTGAATGCTTCAGCCTTGTCTTTTGCACTGATGCGCTTGGCTCCCCCATCATATCTATGAAGCCTCTCCCTACAAAGCGGGAGGACTGCAGAACTGTGTAATCGCTTAGATCTGCCTATCATTTGCTGCTTATGCTGTTAGGCATACAAATTGTCCTGTGTTTTAGCTTCATCAGGTTGATACCTCATCTTTCAGTAGGTGGGTGCTGATCCTGGCATGCTCTCCTGCACTCTTCATTGAACCAGAGTTGATCCCTGGCTTGGTGATAATGGTAAAGTGGGAGATATGTCGGGCCATGCACTTCCAGATTGTGGCTGAATACAATTCTGTTGCTGCTGATGGCCCTCAGCACCTCATGCATACCCAGTCTTGAGTTGCTAGATCTGTACTGAATCTATCTCATTTAGCATGGTGGCAATGCCACACAGCACAATGGAGGGTATTGTTATGACATGCTGGACAGGTGCACAGTTAAATCCAGCCCCACTTGTCACAACACAAGTGAATTAACCAATAATTCTTATAAAAAATCCCTTGGCTGCCCAATAATTACAGTCACCAGGTGTGTGAGTTGAAACAAAATTACTGTTTATTATGTAATGGCAATGTAACGTAATGTAATGGCAAAAATAAAAGAAAGGGACTTCCGGTTGCGGCGATGTGGAGCTACATTGCACGTTCGGCAGCTCCCGCTAGCATAGGACTTTTGGGCTCTTTTTAGGGCCCGCTACGGCGCTTGTTTGACTTTTCCCGGTGTGGAAAGGGAACAGCAACATTTCCTTGCTGGTGTATGGATTGGACCAGCAGCGGGGCGATTAAAAAAGCGGCATTGGAGCAGAGAAAGGTGCGAGGGAGGAAGACCAAGATGGCAGCGGGCGGGGACCAGGCAGCGTGGACGCAGTGGGCGCAGGAGCAGCAGGAGCTGCTCCAACGCTGCTTTAGGGAGCTTAAGGCAGAGCTGCTGGAACCGCTAAAGGCCTCATTTGACAAGCTCCTGGAGACCCAGACGGCCCAAGGGGCGGCGATCCGGGAGGTCCGGCAAAAGGTGTCGGCGAACGAAGGTGAGATCTTAGGCCTGGCGGTGAAGGTGGAGGCACACGAGGCGCTCCACAAGAAGTGGCAGGCGAGGTTCGAGGAGATGGAGAACCGGTCGAGGTGGAAGAATCTGCGGATCCTGGGCCTCCCGGAGGGGCTCGAGGGATCGGACATGCGGGCCTATGTGGTCACCATGTTGAATTCGCTGATGGGAGCGGGGTCCTTCCAAGGGCCCTTGGAGCTGGAAGGGGCCCACTGGGTGCTGGCGAGGAAGCCCAAGCCCAGCGAGCCGCCAAGGGCGGTGCTGGTGTGGTTCCACCGGTTCGCTGATCGAGAGTGCGTGCTTAGGTGGGCCAAGAAGGAGCGGAGCAGCAGATGGGAGAATGCGGAGGTCCGAATCTACCAGGATTGGAGTGCGGAGGTGGCGAGGAAGAGGGCGAAAGCAGTGCTGCACAGGAGAGGGGTGGCGTTTGGCATGCTACAGCCGGCACACCTATGGGTCACCCACAAAGACCGTCATCACTATTTTGAGTCCCCGGAGGAGGCCTGGGCCTTTGTTCAGGCCGCAAAATGGGGGATGGTCGGGGATGGTTGTGTTGTGCTTCGAGGGGGGGTTCTTTCTTTGTTCCTTTGTTCTTTGTGGGGTTGACGGTGCGTTGTTCAGGCCCGCCAGATGGGCACGTGAAGGGGGGGTAGGCGTTTAGCCTGGGGGGTTGATGGTCGGTAGAGGTTGATGGGGCCTCATGGGGGGGGAGGGTGGCCTGGGATGGGGCTAGTGAGATTGGGCCTGAAAAGGGAGCTGCGCCAGAGGAGGCGGGGACGGCCGAGTGGGAAGCGCGGGCTTTTTTCCACGCTAAGGGCTGAAGGGGGCGGGGCTGAAGTTTGAAGCGCGGTCTTTTTCCTGCGCTGAAACCGGAAGATGAAGGAGGTGAGCCTGTTCGTGGGCAGGGAGGGGAGGGGCAGTGTTACATAAGAACATAACATAAGAACATAAGAACTAGGAGCAGGAGTAGGCCATCTGGCCCCTCGAGCCTGCTCCACCATTCAATGAGATCATGGCTGATCTTTTGTGGACTCAGCTCCACTTTCCGGCCCGAACACCATAACCCTTAATCCCTTTATTCTTCAAAAAACTATCTATCTTTACCTTAAAAACATGCAATGAAGGAGCCTCAACTGCTTCACTGGGCAAGGAATTCCACAGATTCACAACCCTTTGGGTGAAGAAGTTCCTCCTAAACTCAGTCCTAAATCTACTTCCCCTTATTTTGAGGCTATGTCCCCTAGTTCTGCTTTCACCCGCCAGTGGAAACAACCTGCCCGCATCTATCCTATCTATTCCCTTCATAATTTTAAATGTTTCTATAAGATCCCCCCTCATCCTTCTAAATTCCAACGAGTACAGTCCCAGTCTACTCAACCTCTCCTCATAATCCAACCCCTTCAGCTCTGGGATTAACCTAGTGAATCTCCTCTGCACACCCTCCAGTGCCAGTATGTCCTTTCTCAAGTAAGGAGACCAAAACTGAACACAATACTCCAGGTGTGGCCTCACCTTATACAATTGCAACATAACTTCCCTAGTCTTAAACTCCATCCCTCTAGCAATGAAGGACAAAATTCCATTCGCCTTCTTAATCACCTGTTGCACCTGTAAACCAACTTTCTGTGACTCATGCACTGGGACACCCAGGTCTCTCTGCACAGCGGCATGCTTTAATATTTTATCGTTTAAATAATAATCCCGTTTGCTGTTATTCCTACCAAAATGGATAACCTCACATTTGTCAACATTGTATTCCATCTGCCAGACCCCAGCCCATTCACTTAACCTATCCAAATCCCTCTGCAGACTTCCAGTATCCTCTGCACTTTTCGCTTTACCACTCATCTTAGTGTCATCTGCAAACTTGGACACATTGCCCTTGGTCCCCAACTCCAAATCATCTATGTAAATTGTGAACAATTGTGGGCCCAACACGGATCCCTGAGGGACACCACTAGCTACTGATTGCCAACCAGAGAAACACCCATTAATCCCCACTCTTTGCTTTCTATTAATTAACCATTGCACTGGGGGGGGGGGGGTTGTTTGTGCGGCGGGAGTGGCCGGGGTCAGCAGGAGTCAGCTGACTCACGGGAGTGCAATTGGATTGGATTGGATTGGATTGGATTTGTTTATTGTCACGTGTACCGAGGTACAGTGAAAAGTATTTTTCTGCAAGCAGCTCAACAGATCATTCACTACATGGAAGAAAAGGGAATTAAACAAAATTCAAGAAAATACATGAGAATACATAATAGGGCAACACAAGATATACAAAGTAACTACATAAGCATTGGCATCGGTTGAAGCATACAGGGTGTAGTGTTAATGAGGTCAGTCAATAAGAGGGTCATTTAGGAGTCTGGCTGAGGGCGGATGTGGCCATTCTCCAGGAGACGCACCTTAGGGTGGTGGATCAGGTACGGTTGAGAAAGGGGTGGGTTGGGCAAGTGTTCCATTCGGGGTTAGATGTGAAGAACCCGGGGGTGGCGATTTTGGTGGGGAAGAGAATATCATTCGTGGCGTTGAGCGTGGTGGCGGACTGTGGCGGCAGGTATGTGATGGTAAGCGGCAAGCTTCAGGGGGAGCGGGTGGTGCTGGTCAATGTGTACGCCCCAAATTGGGACAATGCGGGCTTCATGCGCCGTATGTTGGGGCGGATTCCAGATCTTGAGACAGGGGGTCTAATAATGGGAGGGGATTTTAACACAGTGCTGGACCCAGCACTGGATCGCTCGAGGTCCAGGACGGTAAGAGGCCGGCGGTGGCCAAAGTGCTGAGGGGGTTCATGGACCAAATGGGAGGGGTGGATTCCTGGAGATTTATGAGGCCGGGGGTTCGGGAATTCTCGTTCTTCTCCCTTGTCCACAAGGCGTACTCCCGGATTGACTTTTTTGCCTTGGGCAGGGCGCTGATTCCAAGGGTGGAGGACACGGAATACTCGGTGATAGCCATTTCAGATCACGCTCCGCATTGGGTGGACCTTGAGTTGGGGGAGGAGAGGGACCAACGTCCGACGTGGCATCTAGAGGTGGGGTTGCTGGCTGACGAGGAGGCGAGCGGGCGGGCCCAGAGGTGTACAGAGAGGTACCTGGAGACTAATGATAATGGGGAGGTGCAAGTTGGGGTGGTTTGGGAGGCACTCTAAGGGTGGTTAGAGTAGAGCTGTTCTCCATTAGGGCACACAAGGAGAGGGGGGAGAGGAGAGAGAGGGAGAGGTTGGTGGGGGAGATGGTGAGGGTAGATAGGAGGTATGCGGAGGCCCCGGAGGAGTGATTGCTGAGGAAGCGACGTAGCCTCCAGGCTGAGTTTGATTTATTGACCACCAGGAAAGCGGAGGCGCAGTGGAGGAGGGCGTAGGGGGTGGTATATGAATATGGAGAAAAGGGCGAGTCAGATGCTGGCGCATCAGCTTCGGAAGCGGGAGGCAGCTAGGGAGATCGGGGGAGTTAGGGAGGGAAGAGGGAGCGTGGTACGAAGCGCGGCGGGCATCAATGGGGTCTTTAGGAGCTTCTACAAGGAACTGTACCGGTCAGAGCACCCAGTGGAGGAGGGAGGGATGGATCACTTCCTGGACAAATTGAGGTTTCTGAGAGTGGAGGAGGAGCAGGTGGGGGGGGTTGGGTGCACCAGTTGGACTGGAGGAGCTGGCCAAAGTGATAGGGAACATGCAGACGGGGAAGGCACCGGGGCCAGACGGGTTCCCGGTTGAATTCTACAAGAAGTATTCAGACCGGCTGGGCCCGCTGCTAGTTAGGACCTTCAACAAGGCAAGGGAAGGGGGGGCTCTGCCCCTGACGATGTCTAGGGCGCTGATCTCCCTGACCCTGAAGCGGGATAAGGATCCCCTACAGTGTGGGTCATTTAGGCCGATTTCACTCCTAAATGTAGATGCAAAGTTGCTGGCAAAGATATTGGCCATGAGGATTGAGGACACCGTGCCACAGGTCATACAGGATCAAACGGGTTTTGTGAAAGGGAGCCAGTTGAATGCTAATGTACGGAGGCTCTTAAATGTTATAATGATGCCGGCAGTGGAAGGGGAGGCGGAGATAGTGGCGGCGATGGATGTGGAGAAGGCGTTTGATAGGGTGGAATGGGGATACCTATGGGTGGTGTTCAAAAGGTTCGGGTTTGGAGAGGGGTTCGTTAGGTGGGTGAGGCTGCTATATGAGGCCCCGGTGACGAGTGTGGCTACGAACGGAAGGAGGTTAGAGTATTTCCGACTGTACCGGGGGACGAGGCAGGGGTGCCCCCTGTCCCCCCTGCTCTTTGCGCTGGTGATTGAACCCCTGGCCATGGCGCTGAGGGAGTCAAGGAACTGAAGGGGGCTAGTGCGGGGGGGGGGGGGGGGGGAGCATCGGCTGTCATTATACATGGATGACCTGTTGTACGTGGTGGACCCAGTGGGGGGAATGCCGGAGGTGATGAGGATCCTTAGGGAGTTCGGGGATTTTTCCGGGTATAAGCTCAATGTGGGAAGAGTGAGTTGTTCGTAGTGCACCCAGGGGACCAGGAAAGGGGGATTGGTGAGCTCCGGCTGAAGAGGGCAGAGAGGAGTTTTAGATACCTGGGGGTACAGGTAGCTAGGAGCTGGGGGGCCTTACATAGGCTTAACTTTACGAGGCTGGTGGAGCAGATGGAGGAGGAATTTAAGAGGTGGGATGTGCTGCCACTCTCCCTAGCGGGCGGGGTCCAGTCAGTCAAAATGACGGTGCTCCCGAGGATTTTGTTCTTGTTCCAGTGCCTCCCTATCCTGATTCCGAAGGCTTTTTTCAGGAGGGTCAATAGGAGCGTTATGTGGTTTGTGTGGGCGCAGAAGACCCCGAGGGTGAGGAGGGTGTTCCTGGAGCGGGACAGGGATGGGGGTGGGGGGGGGGGTGGGGGGATTTTCACTGCCTAACCTCTGTGGGTACTACTGGGCCACCAATGTGGCGATGATACGTAGGTGCCTAATGGAGGGGGCAGCATGGAAGAGGTTGGAGATGGCATCCTGTGTGGGCACGAGTCTGGAGGCGCTGGTGACGGCGCCGCTACCGCTTCCCCCAACGAGGTATACTACGAGCCCGGTGGTGGCGGCTACCCTCAAATTTTGGAAGCAATGGAGGCGGCATAGGGGGGAGGTGAGTGCTTCAGTGTGGTCCCCGATACGGGGAACCACCGGTTTGTCCCAGGGAGAATGAACGGGGGGTTTCTGAGCTGGCACAGGGCAGGTATTAGGCGGTTGGGGGACCTATTTGTAGATGAGAAGTTTGCGACCCTGGGGGAACTGGAGGGGAGGTTTGGCCTCCCACCCAGGGAACACCTTCAGATACATGCAGGTAAGGACGTTTCTCAGGCGGCAGGTGGAGGAGTTCCCTCTGTTGCCATCAAGAGGGGTTCAGGACAGGGTGTTCTCGGGGACGTGGGTTGGAGAGGGGAGGATTTCGGCAACCTATCAAGTGATGCAGGAGGGGGAGGGGGCCTCGGTGGAAGAGCTGAAAGGTAAGTGGGAGGAGGAGTTATGAGAGATCGACGAGGGGATGGGGGCGGATGCCCTGGGGAGGGTGAATTCCTCCTCTTGTGCAAGGCTCAGCTTAATTCATTTTAAGGTGCTGCATAGGCCGCACGTTACTGGGAGAAGGCTGAGCCGGTTTTTTGGGAGGACAGGTGTGTCAGGTGTTCAGGGAGCCCAGCAAACCACACCCACATGTTCTGGGCATGCCCTGCACTGGAGGGCATTTGGAGGGGCATCGCGGAGACGCTGTCAAGGTGGAGGGTTCGTTTGTTTTTCTTTATTGGGCGTGTATATTTGCTTTCATGTTAATTATTTCTGTTAACTTATTATTTGTGTATGGGGTGTTAGTTACTGTTCTTATTTCTTTCTGTTCTTGTTGGTAAAAATTTGTGAAAACTTGAATAAAAATTATTTTAAAAAATAAATAAAAGAAAGGGGAAATAAGGGGAAATACTGGAAGGACTCTTACACTATCCTTAATATGAAATTGAACTTTGTCTCCACAAAGACTGCGGTGGTCACTCCCACTGGTACTGTCACGGACAGATGCTTCTGCGGCAGGCAGGTTGGTGAGGATGAAGTCTAGTGTGTTTTTCCCTCTTGTTGGTTCCCTCACCACCTTCGCAGACCCAGTCGAGCAGTAATTTCCTTTAGGACTCAACCCGCTCGGTCAGTAGTGGAGCTAACGAGCCATTCTTGCTGATGGACATTACAGTCTCCCACCCAGAGTTCATCCAGAGTTCAGGGGGTGGTTTAGCACACTGGGCTAAATCGCTGGCTTTGAAAGCAGACCAAGGCAGGCCAGCAGCACTGTTCAATTCCCGTACCAGCCTCCCCGAACAGGCGCCGGAATGTGGCGACTAGGGGCTTTTCACAGTAACTTCATTGAAGCCTACTTGTGACAATAAGTGATTTTCATTTCATTTATGTGCACCTGGCCCCACTTCGTGCTTCCTCCAAATGGTGTTTAACATTGATAAGTACAGGTTCATCAGCTGACCGTCAACAGTACATGGTAATCAGCAGGAGGTTTCCTTGCCCATGTTTGACCTAAAGATATGAGACCATGGGGCCCGTAGTCGATGTCGAGGACCGCCAGGGGAACTCCTTTCCAACTATATACCACTTGGCGTCATACCTGCTTGGTCTGTCCTGCCAGTTGGACAGGAGATACCCAGGGAGGGTAATGGTGGTGTCTGGGATGTTATCTCTAAGTTATGTTTCCGTGAGTTTTTTAAAAATTAGTTTATGAGATGTGGTCGTTACAGGCTGTGGCAGCATTTATTGCCCATCCCTAATTGCCCAGTTAAGAGTCAACCGCATTGCTGTGAGTCTGGAGTCACATGTAAGCCAGACAATGTAGGGAGGGCAGATTTACTTCCCTAAAAAACATGAGTGAACTAGATGGGTTTTTAACTGTTCAACTTTGACGTCTTGCGTCACTGGCTTGGGCCATATGGGTTTTCTCCCTTGTCAGGTGGGAGTGGGATGTTAACAAAAAACAAGTATGTGATGAGTTAGTGTCCCAGAATTCCGCATAAAACCATCTTGGGTTGACATACTTCGATCATCTGACGAATGCCCATAACGCATCTACAAATTACGTGCAAATATGTGCAGAAACCTTTGTCAAAGATGTGCACGGAAAGAAACCAAAGAAAACCCAAGTCCAGAAGGATGAGTCGGACTAAAACTGCAAGAAGATAAATTAGCTCTGTGTTGGGGCGAAGATTAGCAATAACAACACGAACGGTCAGAGGCGGAGCTGCACGCTCCGGTCAGAGCGACGATCCTCAGGCGGAGCTGCACGTTGAGACCGCAATCACCGTCCCAGAGGCGGAGCTCCACGCTGAGGCCGCAGTGACCGTCCCAGAGGCGGAGCTCCACGCTGAGGCTGCAGTGACCGTCCCAGAGGCGGAGCTGCATGCGTGGGACCTCTCAGAGGCTTATAACTGAGCGCGGCTGCTGCCGCCGCTGCCACTCGGTTGAGTGTTGACACCAAGGACGGAGCTTCAGCTGCAGCGACAACATGACAAGCGAAAAATGTGATGTGATCATCATCGGCGGGGGCATCTCAGGTCAGACTCAATTCACTTTGCTGTAAAAGCTATTGGGTAGATTTTTAAAAAACTGCAAACGACCCCAGTGAAATGAAGTGAAAAATAGATGTGGCAGGAAGTGTAATCCGCAGATGTACTCGCTCCAATTTTCATGGCTTGCCAATATTGAATTTACAATATAGAGGGTTTATTATGAAGGTTGAGATTAAGATCAGCGTTGATCCAGCTGCTATTCAAATTCCTTGGCCGGTCAAATATGAAATTTGGCCGGGAGCCGATGGTCTGTTGATAGACGCAATGTCTTCCTGCGGCATGAAGATAGCTTGCACATTTCCTCAGGTTTTGTTTTTCATCTCCCCAGCCGGGTCACGACGAACAGTGTTTTTCTCCCCCTCTATATACACTTCTCTCTTCAAAATAGCGATCAACAGAGTCACTCCGGCAACAACATCTTATACAGATATTCATTGTGAGAAATTATTGATGTTGGGTTTTAACCCATCCTTAACACTGGGGGGGGGGGGGGGGGGGGTGTAACATTTTAAATTGGCTTTGTGTTTTTATTAGTTCTAGGCTTTATAATTCGGGCCTTTTGAGTTCTGCAACAATATGCTGGGCTATTTCTGAGCTTTTATCGTATTTGGCTGGCCCTAAAACGCAATGCCAGTATCGATTTTAATAACATTCAACTGGTTTTTAACCTTGTTAATTTGCATCGAATTGATATCCCGTGTTGTGGTGGTATTCAGTGGGGGAGGGGCCGGGGACGTAAGGGCTGAATGCAGAATTGCATTTTTAAAATCCAGTAGTAGGTTTCACCTTCGAGTTCGAGAGAACTTCCACAATCAACAGGTTGTCGAAAACAAAATCTAGCAGTGTAACCTCTTCAGTCATGGGTTTGCTCCTAAAGATGATCGGTTTGCTCCTAAAGATGATCAGCAAGAAGATGTGATTTAGCTTCTGATATCAGAATTACACAAGTCTAAAGTACCCTTGAAGGTGTGTAACTGCCTCATGAATGTATTCATACATTTCAATTGGGGTGACCCAAATACTTGGCTTTCTGACATCGGAAATGTCACCCAAACAAATCTTCAGTTGATGCAATTCCACCTTCTGTTCCCTTAAACAGTAAGGGATATGAATCACCATTGAGTTGGTCCTCAAAAGTTATTTCAATCCTTACAACGAGCGTTTCAAATCAGTTAGAGGCTCTTTAAAAGGCAATGGCTGCCGAATGAAGGCAGATTTTCTCTTAGTTTTAGTGGATCACAGCAAACTTAATTATGTGTTGTCATTATTGGAAGATTAATGTGGAGGGGATTGAATGTGAAGTTTAGTTCTGTCCATGATGGAGTCTAAGAGTTCCGCTGGAGTGATGTGACCCCTGGAAATTATGCTATTTTGGAATAACTTACAAGTTAACTTACAAGTCCAATTTAGACCAATTAATATCCAACGGTCTGCTCTGAAAACTATGGTCATATTTTTGACAGCTGTGACAAATGTCACCACAGCAGCTGAGACAATACACCACATTCCAAAAATATCATCAACATTTTGAATAAAACTAATGGACAGCGTTCTTGAAAAAATAAAATTGCCCTATCCCCCTAAGTTGACAGATCTGTTAGTACAGTGGTTAGCACTGTTGTTTCACAGCGCCAGGGTCCCAGGTTCGATTCCCGGCTTTGGTCATTGTCTGTGTGGAGTCTGCACGTTCTCCCCGTGTCCCCCCGGGTGCTCCAGTTTCCTCCCACAAGTCCCAAAAGATGGACTGTTAGGTAATTTGGACATTCTGAATTCTTCCTCGTGTATCTGTACAAGCGCCGGAATGTGGCGACTAGGGGCTTTTCACATTAACTTCATTGCAGTGTTAATATAAGCCTACTTGTGACAATAAAAATTATTATTAAAAGAAATTAGAGGATCCGGGTCTGCATCTTTGCCAAAGCTAATCAGTACTTTCTTGGGCAATACCTATCTACATACCAACTTTTGTGGAAATTGTCCATCAGTTTTTGATGTATATTGTTTTCAGACAACAGACTAACAAACAAGGATGGAAACATTGCCTCTGTCTGCTTCAGTGACAAAAATAATAAAAACATGAAATACTGGAAATACTCAGCAGATCTGGCAGCACCTGTGCATAGAGAAACAGATTTCAGGCAGCGGACCTTTCTATTGTCTCTCTCGCCACAGATGCTGCCAGACCTGCTGAGTATTTGCAGCATTTTCTGTTTTATGTGAGATTTGCAGCAACCATGGTATTTTGCTTTTGTAATCATAAACCATAACCTCTGAGCTCCAGATCAGTGTAAATTGGGTGATATTCCTAAGATGCCCTCAGGAAATCTCCAGGTAAGGATCATATCATAGTTTTTGGAAAGTGCAAACTTTCTTTGAGCAATTGCCCTGCACCTGGAACCATATGAAAATGCAATTTAAGTTGCAAATTTCCCATGCTTCTAAAGGACTTGCATCACTAGTTACCCAGGTTAATAAAAGCAAATTACTGCAGATGCTGGAATCTGAAACCAAAGAGAAAATGCTGGAAAATCTCAGCTGGTCTGGTAGCATATGTCGGGAGAGAAAAGGGCTAACGTTTTGAGTCCAGATGACTCTTTGTCAAAGCTGTAAAACAGAGAAAGGGGGATATGTTTATACTGTGGAGTGAGAATGAAAGGTGAGTCAGAGCTGCACAAACGCAGGGAACTGAGGTGCTAATAGCCACAGAAAGCAAGGGGAAAGAGTGTGAATGGCAGTCCCCAGAGAGAACAAAAGGTGTGAAAGGCCAAACTGCAGAGAAACTAACATAAGAGGGTAAACTGTGACAGCTGTAGATGTAGGAGGAGGGGTAGGGGGAAGCAAAGGGGAGAAAAGGCAAACTGGGAGATTCTGTTTCCACTAGTTCGTATGTCAGTGACCAGAGGGGTCACAATTTCAAGATGGTCAGCAAGAGACTGAGGAGTGTGATGAGGAGAAACTTATTTACTCAGAGAGTTGTTGGGGTTTGGAATGCGTTGCCTGGGAGAGTGGTGGAGGCAGATTCCAGAGGAGATTTCAAAAGAGAGATGGCTCCATATCTGAACGTGATTAACTTAGAGCAGGCATTGTCAAACTTGGGGGCACGATCCGCGGTTGGGTCGCAGAGCCGTCTGTTGACGTGCTCCCGATCGTGTCAATTCGCGCACAACAGCAGCAAGCTTTTAATAATGCCGGCTCCGAGTGGCCTTCAAAATGGCCAAGAACAGATTTTAAAAATTTGGCCGCACTGCACATGCGTGCCCGACCAACAGTGCACATGCGCAAATGTGCATGCGCACCGATGATCGGGCACGCATGCGCAGCGGGGCCACATTTTGTTTTACATGTTCGCAGCCTTTTTTTTTCAAGTTCGGGGGGCCAAAGGGACCCAAAGCCATTTCCACTATTTTTGTCAGCAACAAACAAGGTTTGAGAAAATGGAGGGTCGCACAGGTCTGCCAGCATGGGTCGCGAAGATCAGCCGGCGTGGGTCGCGACGGTCGGCCAAACTGGGTCGTGAAGGTCGGCCAAACTGGGTCGTGAAGGTCAGCTGGCGTGGGTTGTGAAGGTCAGCCGGCGTAGGTTGTGAAGGTCGGCCGGCGTGGGTCGTGAAGGTCAGCCGGCGTGGGTCGTGAAGGTCAGCCGGCGTGGGTCGTGAAGGTCAGCCGGCGTGGGTCGTGAAGGTTAGCCGGCGTGGGTCGTGAAGGTCAGCCGGCGTGGGTCGTGAAGGTCAGCCGGCGTGGGTCGTGAAGGTCAGCCGGCGTGGGTCGTGGAGGTCAGCCGGCATGGGTTGTGAAGGTCAGCAGGGTTGGGTCCCGAAGGTTGGCCGGTTGGTAAAAATGGGTCCCTGGAAAAAAGTTTGAAAAACACTGACTTAGAAGGCTACAGAGACGTGTGAACTCATGCTCCCAAACCAGTTTGTCCATAACCCACCTCCGGCTCTCTCGGCTTCATTCATTGGGTGTTGGTGTAAGCACTCCGGCTCCACCTGGGCTAGAAGCATTGCTATAAAAAGCACCCGCCTGTCTGAGCCTGCTCCAATGTCCACCTTGCTGCAGAGTTTTCCAAATGCTGAGAAACCGGGCCAACTACTGTTAAATTTTAACCTGGCTCCCAATTGCACAAATCTGAATATTATTTCACCAGTCACTATCATGATACGCAGATTTGTACCAGGAAATAATGGAGCTGACAATTTGACAAGTTGCTGCTCCTGCTGGATGTCATTTAAAACCATTCATGGTCATTTTCCCTCCTTGGATTTTGGTAATCTGCCAGTTGAGTTCTTCAAGAATGCGTGGGCCATGAACCAGACGCATCTAAAAACAGTTCAGTGTTCCAGGAAGAATATTCATTTTAAACACAAGCAGTTTGCCCAGCAGTGAGTTCCTTTAGGTCAAATCCTGAGAAATTAAACATGAAATAGGAGAGCAACATTGAGAATAATATGGGAAATGAGGGAAAAAAGGAGGTTGTGCTTCCTCCAGTTTTATACCTCTGGGACAATGAACCAAGATAGATAGCAAACAAGGAAAGCAGGCAAATAAATTAGTGAAGAACTAAAATAGAAAATGAGCTTAGGATAGTGGAAAACATCAAACATTTTGATAAGTATATTTTCACAGCAGCAAGCTTAAAAAAATATGGGGCCATTTAAATTCCCAGAGGTGACTTGATATCCAGTAGATACTAAAGTCAAGGTATGAAAGTAAGTAAAGATATGAAAGTAAAGATAACAAAGACACCAAATTACTGATTTCCTGTGATAATGAAGGAACTTCGCCCTCAGATGAGCGTGAGGTCAGGTGTAATGGCTGGATCTGGTATGTCTCTCTTGTGGGTACAATGAATTGGATTCAATTTGAATTGGTGTTTGGAGCAGGCAAGGAGCTGGATAAGGGGTTTGCCCCTGTCCACACTCTGAACACTTTTGTAACTCTGATAAAGTAATTTTTAAAGAAGTGAGTTTTCTGTGCCTGGAATTCGAAAATAAAATAGAATTTTTATGCAAGGCGATTATTGGTTGAAGAAAGTAAAAGGAAGGCCAAACACAAAACTTTATATAAGTTAACGTAAAGAAATGCCTTGTGAAATTAGCCACGTTTTGTCCAATCCCTTTTAGGGATTGTTTTTAGAAACAATCTGGCAAAATACAGGCTTGTGAGCTAATATATTGTGAGTAAAAGGAATTCTGAATGAGAAGATAATGGAACATTTTAAATTGCTATGACATGAGCCTTTGAGAAGTCAACATGGGGTAAAGGAAAGGTCTTGCCAGTTCTTTGAGGATACGATAGAGCTTGTTAACAGTAGAATTTCTGCCACTGCCATGTCCAGAATAAAGCAAAACTTATGATAGTCTGCAGAATAAAGTCTGCAAAATAAAGTATTAATTCCACAAAGCATGAACATAAGAACTAGGAGCAGGAGTAGGCCATCTGGCCCCTCGAGCCTGCTCCGCCATTCAATGAGATCTTGGCTGATCTTTTGTGGACTCAGCTCCACATTCCGGCCCGAACACCATAACCCTTAATCCCTTTATTCTTCAAAAAACTATCTATCTTTACCTTAAAAACATTTAATGAAGGAACCTCAACTGCTTCACTGGGCAAAGAATTCCATAGAATTACAACCCTTTCACCCGCCAGTGGAAACAACCTGCCCGCATCTATCCTATCTATTCCCTTCATAATTTTATATGTTTCTATAAGATCTCCCTCATCCTTCTAAATTCCAATGAGTACAGTCCCAGTCTACTCAACCTCTCCTCATAATCCATCCCCTTCAGCTCTGGGATTAACCTAGTGAATCTCCTCTGCACACCCTCCAGTGCCAGTATGTCCTTTCTCGGGTAAGGAAACCAAAACTGAACACAATACTCCAGGTGTGGCCTCACTAACACCTTATACAATTGCAACATAACCTCCCTAGTCTTAAACTCCATCCCTCTAGCAATGAAGGACAACATTCCATTTGCCGCCTTAATCACCTGTTGTACCTGTAAACCAACTTTCTGTGACTCATGCACTAGAACACCCAAGCCTCTCTGCACAGCGGCATGCTTTAATATTTTATCGATTAAATAATAATCCCGTTTGCTGTTATTCTTACCAAAATGGATAACCTCACATTTGTCAACATTGTATTCCATCTGTCAGACCCTAGCCCATTCACTTAACCTATCCAAATCCCTCTGCAGACTTCCGGTATCCTCTGCACTTTTCGCTTTACCACTCATCTTAGTGTCATCTGCAAACTTGGACACATTGCCCTTGGTCCCCAACTACAAATCATCTATGTAAATTGTGAACAATTGTGGGCCCAACATGGATCCCTGAGGGACACCACTAGCTACTGATTGCCAACCAGAGAAACACCCATTAATCCCCACTCTTTGCTTTCTATTAATTATCCAATCCGCTATCCATGCTACTACTTTACCCTTAATGCCATGCATCTTTATCTTATGCAGCAACCTTTTGTATGGCACCTTGTCAAAGGCTTTCTGGAAATTCAGATATACCACATCCATTGGCTCCCCGTTATCTACTGCACTGGTAATGTCCTCAAAAAATTCCACTAAATTAGTTAGGCATGACCTGCCCTTTATGAACCCATGCTGCGTCTGCCCAATGGGACAATTTCTATCTAGATGCCTCGCTATTTCTTCCTTGATGATAGATTCCAGCATCTTCCCTACTACCGAAGTTAAGCTCACTGGCCTATAATTTCCTGCTTTCTGCCTACCTCCTTTTTTAAACAGTGGTGTCACGTTTGCTAATTTCCAATCCACCGGGACCACCCCAGAGTCTAGTGAATTTTGGTAAATTATCACTAGTGCATCTGCAATTTCCCTAGCCATCTCTTTTAGCACTCTGGGATGCATTCCATCAGGGCCAGGAGACTTGTCTACCTTTAGCCCCATTAGCT
This sequence comes from Scyliorhinus canicula, assembly GCF_902713615.1. Taxonomy (NCBI): domain Eukaryota; kingdom Metazoa; phylum Chordata; class Chondrichthyes; order Carcharhiniformes; family Scyliorhinidae; genus Scyliorhinus; species Scyliorhinus canicula. The sequence goes on from NC_052152.1 coordinate 57,601,918, forward strand.
TGCCCATCACTACCTCCTTAGTGATAACAATCCTCTCAAGGTCCTCACCTGTCATAGCCTCATTTCTATCAGTCGCTGGCATGTTATTTGTGTCTTCCACTGTGAAGACCGACCCAAAAAACCTGTTCAGTTCCTCAGCCATTTCCTCATTTCCCATTATTAAAACTCCCTTCTCATCCTCTAAAGGACCAATATTTACCTTAGCCACTCTTTTTTGTTTTATATATTTGTAAAAACTTTTACTGTCTGTTTTTATATTCTGAGCAAGTTTACTCTCATACTCTATCTTACTCTTCTTTATAGCTTTTTTAGTAGCTTTCTGTTGCCCCCTAAAGATTTCCCAGTCCTCTAGTCTCCAGCAATCTTTGCCACTTTATATGCTTTTTCCTTCAATTTGATACTCTCCCTTATTTCCTTAGATATCCACGGTTGATTTTCCCTCTTTCTACCATCCTTCCTTTTTGTTGGTATAAACCTTTGCTGAGCACTGTGAAAAATCGCTTGGAAGGTTCTCCACTGTTCCTCAACTGTTCCACCATAAAGTCTTTGCTCCCAGTCTACCTTAGTTAGTTCTTCTCTCATCCCCTTGTAATCTCCTTTGTTTAAACACAAAACAGTAGTATTTGATTTTACTTTCTCACCCTCCATCTGTATTTTAAATTCCACCATATTGTGATCGCTCCTTCCGAGAGGATCCCTAACTATGATATACTTTCTTTTAGTTTGATACTATTTTAAACTTCCCGAGAGGCAGGATTCTCCGACAGCGCCCACCCGGTGTCCGGAAATTCCCATCCGAGGTCAATGGACATTTATGTGGTCTGCATCCCACCAGTGGCGATCTTGCAGTGGGCGGAGCAGAAGAATCCAGCCCTAGACAGCCATGGATGCTGCGTCTTTCGCTTAGAGTCTTTCTTTCTTTCTCAATAGAATGTATCTATTTCGAGTATTCTTAAATTTCTCCTTAAATGCTTGCCACTGCATCTCTATTGTGCCTTGGTGAGTTCCTGCAGTGTATCTTGTAGATGGTACACATTTCAGTTACTATGCATTGATGGTGGAGAGAGTGAATGTTTGTGGAACGTGTGTCAATCAAGCGGTTGCTTTCTCCTGGATGGTGTCAAACTGGTTGTTGGAGCTGCACTCCTCCAGGCAAGTGGGGAGTATTCCATGACAGTCTTGACCTGTGCCTTCTATATGATGGCCAGGCTTTGGAGGTCAGGAGGTGAATTATTCACCTCAGGATTTTTAGGCTCTGACTTGCTCCTGTAGCCACAGTATTTGTATGGCTAGTCCAGTTCAGTTACCGGTCAATGGTAACCCCAGGAAGTTAATAGTGGGGGATTCAGTAATAGTAATTCCATTGAATGTCAAGGCGAGATGGTTTGACTCTCTCTTATTGGAGGTGGTCATTGGCTGGCACTTGTGTGGTGTGAATGTGACTTGCCACTTGTCAGCCCAAGCCTGGATATTGTCCAGATCTTCCTGCATTTGCACGTTTTTGAAGTGTTGCGAATGGTGCTGAACATTGTACAATCATCAGCGAACACCCCAACATCTGACCTTACATTGGAAGGAAGGTCATTGATGAAGCAGCTGAAGATGGTTGGGTCTGGAACACTACCCTGAGGAATTCCTGCAGTGATGCCCCGGGACTGAGATGACTGACTCCAACAACCACAACCATCTTCCTTTGTGTTAGGTATGACTCCAACTAGCAGAGGGTTTTTGCTCGATAACCATTGACTCCAGTTTAGCTAGGGCCCCTTGATGCCATACTCAGTCAAATGTTGCCTTGATGTCAAGGGCAGTCGCTTTCACCTGACATCTGGAGTTCAGCTCTTTTGTCCATAATTGAACCAAGTCTTTAATGAGGTCAGGAGCTGAGTGACCCTGGCAGAACCCAAGCTGAACATCAGGGAGCAGATTATTGCTAAGTAAATGCCACTTGATAGCACCGTTGATGACTCCTTCCATCACTTTGCTGATAGGGCTGTAATTGGCTGGGATGGATTTGTCTTGCTTTTTGTGTACAGGACACACCTGGGCTATTTTCCACATTGCCCGGTAGACACCACTGTTGTAGCAGTACTGGAACAGCTTGGCTAGTGGTACAGCAAGTGCTGGAGCACAAGTCTTCAGCTGTAATGCCGGAATATTGTCACAGTACATAGCCTTTACAGTATTCAATACCTTCAGCGATTTCTTGGTATCATGTGGGGCAAATCAAATTGGCAGAAGACTGGCATCTGTGATGCTGGGGACCTCTGGAGGCGACCAAGATGGATCATCCACTCAGCACTTCTGGCTGAAGGTTATTGTGAATGCTTCAGCCTTGTCTTTTGCACTGATGCGCTTGGCTCCCCCATCATATCTATGAAGCCTCTCCCTACAAAGCGGGAGGACTGCAGAACTGTGTAATCGCTTAGATCTGCCTATCATTTGCTGCTTATGCTGTTAGGCATACAAATTGTCCTGTGTTTTAGCTTCATCAGGTTGATACCTCATCTTTCAGTAGGTGGGTGCTGATCCTGGCATGCTCTCCTGCACTCTTCATTGAACCAGAGTTGATCCCTGGCTTGGTGATAATGGTAAAGTGGGAGATATGTCGGGCCATGCACTTCCAGATTGTGGCTGAATACAATTCTGTTGCTGCTGATGGCCCTCAGCACCTCATGCATACCCAGTCTTGAGTTGCTAGATCTGTACTGAATCTATCTCATTTAGCATGGTGGCAGTGCCACACAGCACAATGGAGGGTATTGTTATGACATGCTGGACAGGTGCACAGTTAAATCCAGCCCCACTTGTCACAACACAAGTGAATTAACTAATAATTCTTATAAAAAATCCCTTGGCTGCCCAATAATTACAGTCACCAGGTGTGTGAGTTGAAACAAAATTACTGTTTATTATGTAATGGCAATGTAATGTAATGTAATGGCAAAAATAAAAGAAAGGGACTTCCGGTTGCGGCGATGTGGAGCTACATCGCACGTTCGGCAGCTCCCGCTAGCATAGGACTTTTGGGCTCTTTTTAGGGCCCGCTACGGCGCTTGTTTGACTTTTCCCGGTGTGGAAAGGGAACAGCAACATTTCCTTGCTGGTGTATGGATTGGACCAGCAGCGGGGCGATTAAAAAAGCGGCATTGGAGCAGAGAAAGGTGCGAGGGAGGAAGACCAAGATGGCAGCGGGCGGGGACCAGGCAGCGTGGACGCAGTGGGCGCAGGAGCAGCAGGAGCTGCTCCAACGCTGCTTTAGGGAGCTTAAGGCAGAGCTGCTGGAACCGCTAAAGGCCTCATTTGACAAGCTCCTGGAGACCCAGACGGCCCAAGGGGCAGCGATCCGTGAGGTCCGGCAAAAGGTCGCGGAGAACGAAGGTGAGATCCTAGGCCTGGCGGTGAAGGTGGAGGCACACAAGGCGCTCCACAAGAAGTGGCAGGCGAGGTTCGAGGAGATGGAGAACCGGTCGAGGCGGAAGAATCTGCGGATCCTGGGCCTCCCGGAGGGGCTCGAGGGATCGGACATGCGGGCCTTTGTGGTCACCATGTTGAATTCGCTGATGGGAGCGGGGTCCTTCCAAGGGCCCTTGGAGCTGGAGGAGGCCCACCGAGTGCTGCCGAGGAAGTCCAAGCCCAACGAGCCGCCAAGGGCGGTGCTGATGTGGTTCCACCGGTTCGCTGATCGAGAGTGTGTGCTTAGGTGGGCCAAGAAGGAGCGGAGCAGCAGATGGGAGAATGCGGAGGTCCGAATCTACCAGGATTGGAGTGCGGAGGTGGCGAGGAAGAGGGCGAAAGCAGTGCTGCACAGGAGAGGGGTGGCGTTTGGCATGCTACAGCCGGCGCACCTATGGGTCACCCACAAAGACCGTCATCACTATTTTGAGTCCCCGGAGGAGGTCTGGGCCTTCGTTCAGGCCGCAAAATGGGGGATGGTCGGGGATGGTTGTGTTGTGCTTTGAGGGGGGGTTCTTTCTTTGTTCCTTTGTTCTTTGGGGGGTTGATGGTGCGTTGTTCAGGCCCGCCAGATGGGCACGTGAAGGGGGGGTAGGCGTTTACCCTAGGGGGTTGATGGTCGGTAGGGGTTGATGGGGCCTCATGGGGGGGGAGGGTGGCCTGGGATGGGGCTAGTGAGATTGGGCCTGAAAAGGGAGCTGCGCCAGAGGAGGCGGGGACGGCCGAGTGGGAAGCGCGGGCTTTTTTCCACGCTAAGGGCTGAAGGGGGCGGGGCTGAAGTTTGAAGCGCGGTCTTTTTCCTGCACTGAAACCGGAAGATGAAGGAGATGAGCCTGTTCGTGGGAAGGGAGGGGAGGGGCAGTGTTACATAAGAACATAACATAAAAACATAAGAACTAGGAGCAGGAGTAGGCCATCTGGCCCCTCGAGCCTGCTCCGCCATTCAATGAGATCATGGCTGATCTTTTGTGGACTCAGCTCCACTTTCCGGCCCGAACACCATAACCCTTAATCCTTTATTCTTCAAAAAACTATCTATCTTTACCTTAAAAACATGCAATGAAGGAGCCTCAACTGCTTCACTGGGCAAGGAATTCCATAGATTTACAACCCTTTGGGTGAAGAAGTTCCTCCGAAACTCAGTCCTAAATCTACTTCCCCTTATTTTGAGGCCATGTCCCCTAGTTCTGCTTTCACCCGCCAGTGGAAACAACCTGCCCGCATCTATCCTATCTATTCCCTTCATAATTTTAAATGTTTCTATAAGATCCCCCCTCATCCTTCTAAATTCCAACAAGTACAGTCCCAGTCTACTCAACCTCTCCTCATAATCCAACCCCTTCAGCTCTGGGATTAATCTAGTGAATCTCCTCTGCACACCCTCCAGTGCCAGTATGTCCTTTCTCAAGTAAGGAGACCAAAACTGAACACAATACTCCAGCTGTGGCCTCACTAACACCTTATACAATTGCAACATAACCTCCCTAGTCTTAAACTCCATCCCTCTAGCAATGAAGGACAAAATTCCATTCGCCTTCTTAATCACCTGTTGCACCTGTAAACCAACTGTCTGTGACTCATGCACTGGGACACCCAGGTCTCTCTGCACAGCGGCATGCTTTAATATTTTATTGTTTCAATAATAATCCCGTTTGCTGTTATTCCTACCAAAATGGATAACCTCACATTTGTCAACATTGTATTCCATCTGCCAGACCCTAGCCCATTCACTTAACCTATCCAAATCCCTCTGCAGACTTCCAGTATCCTCTGCACTTTTCGCTTTACCACTCATCTTAGTGTCATCTGCAAACTTGGACACATTGCCCTTGGTCCCCAACTCCAAATCATCTATGTAAATTGTGAACAATTGTGGGCCCAACACAGATCCCTGAGGGACACCACTAGCTACTGATTGCCAACCAGAGAAAACCCATTAATCCCCACTCTTTGCTTTCTATTAATTAACCATTGCACTGGGGGGGGGGGGGGGGGGGGGGGGGGTCGTTTGTGCGGCGGGAGTGGCCGGGGTCAGCAGGAGTCAGCTGACTCACGAGAGTACAATTGGATTGGATTGGATTGGATTTGTTTATTGTCACGTGTACCGAGGTACAGTGAAAAGTATTTTTCTGCAAGCAGCTCAACAGATCATTCAGTACATGGGAAGAAAAGGGAATTAAACAAAATTCAAGAAAATACATGAGAATACATAATAGGGCAACACAAGATATACAAAGTAACTACATAAGCATTGGCATCGGTTGAAGCATACAGGGTGTAGTGTTAATGAGGTCAGTCAATAAGAGGGTCATTTAGGAGTCTGGCTGAGGGCGGATGTGGCCATTCTCCAGGAGACGCACCTTAGGGTGGTGGATCAGGTAAGGTTGAGAAAGGGGTGGGTTGGGCAAGTGTTCCATTCGGGGTTAGATGTGAAGAATCGGGGGCTGGCGATTTTGGTGGGGAAGAGAGTATCATTCGTGGCGTTGAGCGTGGTGGCGGACTGTGGCGGCAGGTATGTGATGGTAAGTGGCAAGCTTCAGGGGGAGCGGGTGGTGCTGGTCAATGTGTACGCCCTGAATTGGGACGATGCGGGCTTCATGCGGCATATGTTGGGGCGGATTCCAGATCTTGAGACAGGGGGTCTAATAATGGGAGGGGATTTTAACACAGTGCTGGACCCAGCACTGGATCGCTCGAGGTCCAGGACGGTAAGAGGCCGGCGGTGGCCAAAGTGCTGAGGGGGTTCATGGACCAAATGGGAGGGGTGGATTCCTGGAGATTTATGAGGCCGGGGGTTCGGGAATTCTCGTTCTTCTCCCTTGTCCACAAGGCGTACTCCCGGATTGACTTTTTTGCCTTGGGCAGGGCGCTGATTCCAAGGGTGGAGGACATGGAATACTCGGTGATAGCCATTTCAGATCACGCTCCGCATTGGGTGGACCTTGAGTTGGGGGAGGAGAGGGACCAACGTCCGACGTGGCATCTAGAGGTGGGGTTGCTGGCTGACGAGGAGGCGAGCGGGCGGGCCCGGAGGTGTATAGAGAGGTACCTGGAGACTAATGATAATGGGGAGGTGCAAGTTGGGGTGGTTTGGGAGGCACTCTAAGGGTGGTTAGAGTAGAGCTGTTCTCCATTAGGGCACACAAGGAGAGGGGGGAGAGGAGAGAGAGGGAGAGGTTGGTGGGGGAGATGGTGAGGGTAGATAGGAGGTATGCGGAGGCCCCGGAGGAGGGATTGCTGAGGAAGCGACGTAGCCTCCAGGCTGAGTTTGATTTATTGACCACCAGGAAAGCGGAGGCGCAGTGGAGGAGGGCGTAGGGGGTGGTATATGAATATGGAGAAAAGAGCGAGTCAGATGCTGGCGCATCAGCTTCGGAAGCGGGAGGCAGCTAGGGAGATCGGGGGAGTTAGGGAGGGAAGAGGGAGCGTGGTACGAAGCGCGGCGGGCATCAATGGGGTCTTTAGGAGCTTCTACAAGGAACTGTACCGGTCAGAGCACCCAGTGGAGGAGGGAGGGATGGATCACTTCCTGGACAAATTGAGGTTTCTGAGAGTGGAGGAGGAGCAGGTGGGGGGGGGGGGGGGGGGGGGTTGGGTGCACCAGTTGGACTGGAGGAGCTGGCCAAAGTGATAGGGAACATGCAGACGGGGAAGGCACCGGGGCCAGACGGGTTCCCGGTTGAATTCTACAAGAAGTATTCAGACCGGCTGGGCCTGCTGCTAGTTAGGACCTTCAACAAGGCAAGGGAAGGGGGGGCTCTGCCTCCGACGATGTGTAGGGCGCTGATCTCCCTGACCCTGAAGCGGGATAAGGATCCCCTACAGTGTGGGTCATTTAGGCCGATTTCACTCCTAAATGTAGATGCAAAGTTGCTGGCAAAGATATTGGCCATGAGGATTGAGGTCACCGTGCCACAGGTCATACAGGATCAAACGGGTTTTGTGAAAGGGAGGCAGTTGAATGCTAATGTACGGAGGCTCTTAAATGTTATAATGATGCCGGCAGTGGAAGGGGAGGCGGAGATAGTGGCGGCGATGGATGTGGAGAAGGCGTTTGATAGGGTGGAATGGGGATACCTATGGGTGGTGTTCAAAAGGTTTGGGTTTGGAGAGGGGTTCGTTAAGTGGGTGAGGCTGCTATATGAGGCCCCGGTGACGAGTGTGGCTACGAACGGAAGGAGGTTAGAGTATTTACGACTGTACCGGGGGACGAGGCAGGGGTGCCCCCTGTCTTCTCTGCTCTTTGCGCTGGTGATTGAACCCCTGGCCATGGCGCTGAGGGAGTCAAGGAACTGAAGGGGGCTAGTGCGGGGGGGGGGGGGGGGGGGGAGCATCGGCTGTCATTATACATGGATGACCTACTGTTGTACGTGGTGGACCCAGTGGGGGGAATGCCGGAGGTGATGAGGATCCTTAGGGAGTTCGGGGATTTTTCCGGGTATAAGCTCAATGTGGGGAAGAGTGAGCTGTTCGTAGTGCACCCAGGGGACCAGGAAAGGGGGATTGGTGAGCTGCCGCTGAAGAGGGCAGAGAGGAGTTTTAGATACCTGGGGGTACAGGTAGCTAGGAGCTGGGGGGCCTTACATAGGCTTAACTTTACGAGGCTGGTGGAGCAGATGGAGGAGGAGTTTAAGAGGTGGGATGTGCTGCCACTCTCCCTAGCGGGCGGGGTCCAGTCAGTCAAAATGACGGTGCTCCCGAGGATTTTGTTCTTGTTCCAGTGCCTCCCTATCCTGATTCCGAAGGCTTTTTTCAGGAGGGTCAATAGGAGCGTTATGTGGTTTGTGTGGGCGCAGAAGACCCCGAGGGTGAGGAGGGTGTTCCTGGAGCGGGACAGGGATGGGGGGGGGGGGGGGGGGGGGTGGGGGGGGGAGGGGGGGGGGTGGGGGGGGGAGGGGGGGGGGGGATTTGCACTGCCTAACCTCTGTGGGTACTACTGGGCCACCAATGTGGCGATGATACGTAGGTGCCTAATGGAGGGGGCAGCATGGAAGAGGTTGGAGATGGCATCCTGTGTGGGCACGAGTCTGGAGGCGCTGGTGACGGCGCCGCTACCGCTTCCCCCAACGAGGTATACTACGAGCCCGGTGGTGGCGGCTACCCTCAAATTTTGGAAGCAATGGAGGCGGCATAGGGGGGAGGTGAGTGCTTCAGTGTGGTCCCCGATACGGGGGAACCACCGGTTTGTCCCAGGGAGAATGAACGGAGGGTTTCTGAGCTGGCACAGGGCAGGTATTAGGCGGTTGGGGGACCTATTTGTAGATGAGAAGTTTGCGACCCTGGGGGAGCTGGAGGGGAGGTTTGGCCTCCCACCCAGGGAACACCTTCAGATACATGCAGGTAAGGACGTTTCTCAGGCGGCAGGTGGAGGAGTTCCCTCTGTTGCCATCAAGAGGGGTTCAGGACAGGGTGCTCTCGGGGAAGTGGGTTGGAGAGGGGAGGATTTCGGCAACCTATCAAGTGATGCAGGAGGGGGAGGGGGCCTCGGTGGAAGAGCTGAAAGGTAAGTGGGAGGAGGAGTTAGGAGAGATCAACGAGGGGACGGGGGCGGATGCCCTGGGGAGGGTGAATTCCTCCTCTTGTGCAAGGCTCAGCTTAATTCATTTTAAGGTGCTGCATAGGCCGCACGTTACTGGGAGAAGGCTGAGCCGGTTTTTTGGGAGGACAGGTGTGTCAGGTGTTCAGGGAGCCCAGCAAACCACACCCACATGTTCTGGGCATGCCCTGCACTGGAGGGCATTTGGAGGGGCATCGCGGAGACGCTGTCAAGGTAGAGGGTTCGTTTGTTTTTCTTTATTGGGCGTGTATATTTGCTTTCATGTTAATTATTTCTGTTAACTTATTATTTGTGTATGGGGGTTGGTTACTGTTCTTATTTCTTTCTGTTCTTGTTGGTAAAAATTTGTGAAAACTTGGATAAAAATTATTTTAAAAAATAAATAAAAGAAAGGGGAAAAAAGGGAAAATACTGGAAGGACTCTTACACTATCCTTAATATGAAATTGAACTTTGTCTCCACAAAGACTGCGGTGGTCACTCCCACTGATACTGTCACGGACAGATGCTTCTGCGGCAGGCAGGTTGGTGAGGATGAAGTCTAGTGTGTTTTTCCCTCTTGTTGGTTCCCTCACCAAATTCGCAGACCCAGTCGAGCAGTAATTTCCTTTAGGACTCAACCCGCTCGGTCAGTAGTGGAGCTAACGAGCCATTCTTGCTGATGGACATTACAGTCTCCCACCCAGAGTTCATCCAGAGTTCAGGGGGTGGTTTAGCACACTGGGCTAAATCGCTGGCTTTGAAAGCAGACCAAGGCAGGCCAGCAGCACGGTTCCATTCCCGTACCAGCCTCCCCGAACCGGCGCCGGAATGTGGCGACTAGGGGCTTTTCACAGTAACTTCATTGAAGCCTACTTGTGACAATAAGTGATTTTCATTTCATTTATGTGCACCTGGCCCCACTTTGTGCTTCCTCCAAATGGTGTTTAACATTGATAAGTACAGGTTCATCAGCTGACCGTCAACAGTACATGGTAATCAGCAGGAGGTTTCCTTGCCCATGTTTGACCTAAAGTTATGAGACCATGGGGCCCGTAGTCGATGTTGAGGACCGCCAGGGGAACTCCTTTCCAACTATATACCACTTGGCGTCATACCTGCTGGGTCTGTCCTGCCAGTTGGACAGGAGATACCCAGGGAGGGTAATGGTGGTGTCTGGGATGTTATCTCTAAGTTATGTTTCCGTGAGTTTTTTAAAAATTAGTTTATGAGATGTGGTCGTTACAGGCTGTGGCAGCATTTATTGCCCATCCCTAATTGCCCAGTTAAGAGTCAACCGCATTGCTGTGAGTCTGGAGTCACATGTAAGCCAGACAATGTAGGGAGGGCAGATTTACTTCCCTAAAAAACATGAGTGAACTAGATGGGTTTTTAACTGTTCAACTTTGACGTCTTGCGTCACTGGTTTGGGCCATATGGGTTTTCTCCCTTGTCAGGTGGGAGTGGGATGCTAACAAAAAACAATGATGTGGAGATGCCGGCGTTGGACTGGGGTGAGCACAGTAAGAAGTCTTACAACACCAGGTTAAAGTCCAACAGGTTTGTTTCAAACACGAGCTTTCGGAGCACGGCTCCTTCTTCAGGTGAATGGAAAGGCTTGTTCCAGAAATGTTTATATAGACACAGTCAGAGATGCCCCGGAATGCGAGCACCTGCAGGCAATCAAATCATCAAAGATGCAGAGAGAGAGGTAACTCCAGGTTAAAGAGGTGTGAATTGTCCCAAGCCAGTTCAGTCGGTAGGCCTCTGCAAGTCCAGGCTTGTTGGGGGGGGGCCGAATGTAATGCGACATGAATCCCAGATCCCGGTTGAGTCCGCATTCATGCGTGCGGAACTTAGCTATAAGTTTTTGCTCAGCAATTTTGCGTTGTCGCGTCTCCTGAAGGCCTCCTTGTAGAATGCTGACCCGGAGATCAGAGGCTGAATGTCCTTGACTGCTGAAGTGTTCCCCAACTGGAAGGGAACAGTCCTGCCTGTTGTCCACACACCAAGAACAGGAAGCTTGAGAAACTTGGCATCACCACCAGCAGCAATCAAGCTTCTCCCGGTACAACAGTCGAAAACAATACAGGGAAATCCATTGTCAACTTGTCAGACTACACCCTTCAACCAGACGAAATCGAAGTCCTCAGCAGAGGGCTCAATTTCTGCACCACCACCAAAATGGACCCCATCAGTCTCGCGGCAGATACGGAGGAATTCATCAGGCGAATGAGGCTCCGGGAATTCTTCCACAGACCCCAAGAGGCCGACAGCGAACCCAGGGACACGACCAATGAACCGGAACAGCAGACCGCGAGATCTGCAGTGCAGCAACCGAAAAGGAAAGAGTCAAATTGGACCCCTCCGGAAGGCCGCTGCCCTAGACTCGACATGTATGCTCAAGCCGTCAGAAGTCGTGTCAATGCCAGATTCATCACTCGCAATCACAAGGCAGCCTCAAACGTCACCCAAGCACAACGCAACGCCATCCGCACTCTCAAGACCAACCGCAACATCGTCATCAAACCAGCAGACAAAGGAGGGGCCACCGTCATACTGAACAGAACAGACTACTGCAAAGAAGTATACCGACAACTCGACAACCAGGAACACTACAGGCAGTTACCCGCAGATCCAACCAAGGAACACATCCGCCAACTCAGCAGACTGATCAAGACCTTAGATCCAGACCTTCAGAACACCCTACGTGCTCTCATCCCACGTAATCCCCGCATTGGAGATCTCTACTGCCTCCCGAAAATACACAAGGCCAACACACCAGGCCGTCCTATCGTTTCAGGCAATGGGACCCTGTGTGAGAACCTCTCTGGCCACATCGAGGGCATCTTGAAACCCATCGTACAAGGTACACCCAGCTTCTGTCGCGACACGACGGACTTCCTACAGAAACTCAGCACCCATGGACCAGTTGAACCAGGAACATTCCTCGTCACAATGGATGTCTCGGCACTCTACACCAGCATCCCCCATGACGACGGCATTGCTGCAACAGCCTCAGTCCTCAACACCGACAACTGCCAATCTCCAGACGCAATTCTGCAACTCATCCGTTTCATTCTAGACCACAACGTCTTCACCTTCGACAACAAATTCTTCATCCAGACGCACGGAACAGCCATGGGGACCAAATTTGCACCTCAATATGCCAACATCTTCATGCACAAGTTTGAACAGGACTTCCTCACCACACAGGACTTTCAACCGATGCTATACACCAGATACATCGATGACATTTTTTTCCTTTGGACCCACGGCGAGACATCACTGAAACGACTACACGATGACATCAATAAGTTCCATCCCACCATCAAACTCACCATGGACTATTCTCCAAATTCAGTTCCATTCTTGGACACACTCGTCTCCATCAAGGACGGTCACCTCAGCACCTCGCTTTACCGCAAGCCCACAGATAATCTCACGATGCTCCACTTCTCCAGCTTTCACCCGAAACACATTAAAGAAGCCATCCCCTATGGACAAGCCCTCCGTATACACAGGATCTGCTCAGACAAGGAGGAGCGCAACAGACACCTACAGATGCTGAAAGATGCCCTCGTACGAACGGGATATGGCGCTCGACTCATTGATCGACAGTTCCACCGCGCCACAGCAAAAAACCGCACCGACCTCCTCAGAAGACAAACACGGGACACCACTGACAGAGTACCCTTCGTCGTCCAGTACTTTCCTGGGGCGGAGAAACTACGACATCTTCTTCGCAGCCTCCAACACATCATCAGCGAGGATGGACATCTTGCCAAGGTCATCCCCACACCCCCACTACTGGCCTTCAAACAACCGCGCAACCTCAAACAAACCATTGTTTGCAGCAAATTACCCAGCCTTCAGAACAGCAACCACAACACCACAAAACCCTGCCAGGGTAATCTCTGCAAGACATGCCAGATCATCGACATGGACACCACCATTACACGTGGAAACACCACCCACCAGGTACGCGGCGCATACTCGTGCGACTCGACCAATGTAGTCTACCTCATACGCTGCAGGAAAGGATGTCCCGAAGCGTGGTACATTGGCGAGACCATGCAGACACTGCGACAACGAATAAACGGGCATCGTGCGACTATCAACAGGCAGGACTGTTCCCTTCCAGTTGGGGAACACTTCAGCAGTCAAGGACATTCAGCCTCTGATCTCCGGGTCAGCATTCTACAAGGAGGCCTTCAGGAGACGCGACAACGCAAAATTGCTGAGCAAAAACTTATAGCTAAGTTCCGCACGCATGAATGCGGACTCAACCGGGATCTGGGATTCATGTCGCATTACATTCGGCCCCCACCAACAAGCCTGGACTTGCAGAGGCCTACCGACTGAACTGGCTTGGGACAATTCACACCTCTTTAACCTGGAGTTACCTCTCTCTCTGCATCTTTGATGATTTGATTGCCTGCAGGTGCTCGCATTCCGGGGCATCTCTGACTGTGTCTATATAAACATTTCTGGAACAAGCCTTTCCATTCACCTGAAGAAGGAGCCGTGCTCCGAAAGCTCGTGTTTGAAACAAACCTGTTGGACTTTAACCTGGTGTTGTAAGACTTCTTACTGAACAAAAAACAAGTATGTGATGAGTTAGTGTCCCAGAATTCCGCATAAAACCATCTTGGGTTGACATACTTCGATCATCTGACGAATGCCCATAACGCATCTACAAATTACGTGCAAATATGTGCAGAAACCTTTGTCAAGATGTGCACGGAAAGAAACCAAAGAAAACCCAAGTCCAGAAGGATGAGTCGGACTAAAACTGCAAGAAGATAAATTAGCTCTGTGTTGGGGCGAAGATTAGCAATAACAACACGAACGGTCAGAGGCGGAGCTGCACGCTCCGGTCAGAGCGCCGATCCTCAGGCGGAGCTGAACGTTGAGACCGCAATCACCGTCCCAGAGGCGGAGCTCCACGCTGAGGCCGCAATCACCGTCCCAGAGGCGGAGCTCCACGCTGAGGCTGCAGTGACCGTCCCAGAGGCGGAGCTGCATGCGTGGGACCTCTCAGAGGCTTATAACTGAGCGCGGCTGCTGCCGCCGCTGCCACTCGGTTGAGTGTTGACACCAAGGACGGAGCTTCAGCTGCAGCGACAACATGACAAGCGAAAAATGTGATGTGATCATCATCGGCGGGGGCATCTCAGGTCAGACTCAATTCACTTTGCTGTAAAAGCTATTGGGTAGATTTTTAAAAAACTGCAAACGACCCCAGTGAAATGAAGTGAAAAATAGATGTGGCAGGAAGTGTAATCCGCAGATGTACTCGCTCCAATTTTCATGGCTTGCCAATATTGAATTTACAATATAGAGGGTTTATTATGAAGGTTGAGATTAAGATCAGCGTTGATCCAGCTGCTATTCAAATTCCTTGGCCGGTCAAATATGAAATTTGGCCGGGAGCCGATGGTCTGTTGATAGACGCAATGTCTTCCTGCGGCATGAAGATAGCTTGCACATTTCCTCAGGTTTTGTTTTTCATCTCCCCAGCCGGGTCACGACGAACAGTGTTTTTCTCCCCCTCTATATACACTTCTCTCTTCAAAATAGCGATCAACAGAGTCACTCCGGCAACAACATCTTATACAGATATTCATTGTGAGAAATTATTGATGTTGGGTTTTAACCCATCCTTAACACTGGGGGGGGGGGGGGGGGTGTAACATTTTAAATTGGCTTTGTGTTTTTATTAGTTCTAGGCTTTATAATTCGGGCCTTTTGAGTTCTGCAACAATATGCTGGGCTATTTCTGAGCTTTTATCGTATTTGGCTGGCCCTAAAACGCAATGCCAGTATCGATTTTAATAACATTCAACTGGTTTTTAACCTTGTTAATTTGCATCGAATTGATATCCCGTGTTGTGGTGGTATTCAGTGGGGGAGGGGCCGGGGACGTAAGGGCTGAATGCAGAATTGCATTTTTAAAATCCAGTAGTAGGTTTCACCTTCGAGTTCGAGAGAACTTCCACAATCAACAGGTTGTCGAAAACAAAATCTAGCAGTGTAACCTCTTCAGTCATGGGTTTGCTCCTAAAGATGATCGGTTTGCTCCTAAAGATGATCAGCAAGAAGATGTGATTTAGCTTCTGATATCAGAATTACACAAGTCTAAAGTACCCTTGAAGGTGTGTAACTGCCTCATGAATGTATTCATACATTTCAATTGGGGTGACCCAAATACTTGGCTTTCTGACATCGGAAATGTCACCCAAACAAATCTTCAGTTGATGCAATTCCACCTTCTGTTCCCTTAAACAGTAAGGGATATGAATCACCATTGAGTTGGTCCTCAAAAGTTATTTCAATCCTTACAACGAGCGTTTCAAATCAGTTAGAGGCTCTTTAAAAGGCAATGGCTGCCGAATGAAGGCAGATTTTCTCTTAGTTTTAGTGGATCACAGCAAACTTAATTATGTGTTGTCATTATTGGAAGATTAATGTGGAGGGGATTGAATGTGAAGTTTAGTTCTGTCCATGATGGAGTCTAAGAGTTCCGCTGGAGTGATGTGACCCCTGGAAATTATGCTATTTTGGAATAACTTACAAGTTAACTTACAAGTCCAATTTAGACCAATTAATATCCAACGGTCTGCTCTGAAAACTATGGTCATATTTTTGACAGCTGTGACAAATGTCACCACAGCAGCTGAGACAATACACCACATTCCAAAAATATCATCAACATTTTGAATAAAACTAATGGACAGCGTTCTTGAAAAAATAAAATTGCCCTATCCCCCTAAGTTGACTGATCTGTTAGTACAGTGGTTAGCACTGTTGTTTCACAGCGCCAGGGTCCCAGGTTCGATTCCCGGCTTTGGTCATTGTCTGTGTGGAGTCTGCACGTTCTCCCCGTGTCCCCCCGGGTGCTCCAGTTTCCTCCCACAAGTCCCAAAAGATGGACTGTTAGGTAATTTGGACATTCTGAATTCTTCCTCGTGTATCTGTACAAGCGCCGGAATGTGGCGACTAGGGGCTTTTCACATTAACTTCATTGCAGTGTTAATATAAGCCTACTTGTGACAATAAAAATTATTATTAAAAGAAATTAGAGGATCCGGGTCTGCATCTTTGCCAAAGCTAATCAGTACTTTCTTGGGCAATACCTATCTACATACCAACTTTTGTGGAAATTGTCCATCAGTTTTTGATGTATATTGTTTTCAGACAACAGACTAACAAACAAGGATGGAAACATTGCCTCTGTCTGCTTCAGTGACAAAGATAATAAAAACATGAAATACTGGAAATACTCAGCAGATCTGGCAGCACCTGTGCATAGAGAAACAGATTTCAGGCAGCGGACCTTTCTATTGTCTCTCTCGCCACAGATGCTGCCAGACCTGCTGAGTATTTGCAGCATTTTCTGTTTTATGTGAGATTTGCAGCAACCATGGTATTTTGCTTTTGTAATCATAAACCATAACCTCTGAGCTCCAGATCAGTGTAAATTGGGTGATATTCCTAAGATGCCCTCAGGAAATCTCCAGGTAAGGATCATATCATAGTTTTTGGAAAGTGCAAAAATTCTTTGAGCAATTGCCCTGCACCTGGAACCATATGAAAATGCAATTTAAGTTGCAAATTTCCCATGCTTCTAAAGGACTTGCATCACTAGTTACCCAGGTTAATAAAAGCAAATTACTGCAGATGCTGGAATCTGAAACCAAAGAGAAAATGCTGGAAAATCTCAGCTGGTCTGGTAGCATATGTCGGGAGAGAAAAGGGCTAACGTTTTGAGTCCAGATGACTCTTTGTCAAAGCTGTAAAACAGAGAAAGGGGGATATGTTTATACTGTGGAGTGAGAATGAAAGGTGAGTCAGAGCTGCACAAACGCAGGGAACTGAGGTGCTAATAGCCACAGAAAGCAAGGGGAAAGAGTGTGAATGGCAGTCCCCAGAGAGAACAAAAGGTGTGAAAGGCCAAACTGCAGAGAAACTAACATAAGAGGGTAAACTGTGACAGCTGTAGATGTAGGAGGAGGGGTAGGGGGAAGCAAAGGG
The DNA here is from genome assembly GCF_902713615.1 of Scyliorhinus canicula. Lineage (NCBI taxonomy): Eukaryota > Metazoa > Chordata > Chondrichthyes > Carcharhiniformes > Scyliorhinidae > Scyliorhinus > Scyliorhinus canicula. The sequence continues at coordinate 57,618,946 of NC_052152.1, forward strand.
GAGAAAAGGCAAACTGGGAGATTCTGTTTCCACTAGTTCGTATGTCAGTCACCAGAGGGGTCACAATTTCAAGATGGTCAGCAAGAGACTGAGGAGTGTGATGAGGAGAAACTTATTTACTCAGAGAGTTGTTGGGGTTTGGAATGCGTTGCCTGGGAGAGTGGTGGAGGCAGATTCCAGAGGAGATTTCAAAAGAGAGATGGCTCCATATCTGAACGTGATTAACTTAGAGCAGGCATTGTCAAACTTGGGGGCACGATCCGCGGTTGGGTCGCAGAGCCATCTGTTGACGTGCTCCCGATCGTGTCAATTCGCGCACAACAGCAGCAAGCTTTTAATAATGCCGGCTCCGAGTGGCCTTCAAAATGGCCAAGAACAGATTTTAAAAATTTGGCCGCACTGCACATGCGTGCCCGACCAACAGTGCACATGCGCAAATGTGCATGCGCACCGATGATCGGGCACGCATGCGCAGCGGGGCCACATTTTGTTTTACATGTTCGCAGCCTTTTTTTTTCAAGTTCGGGGGGCCAAAGGGACCCAAAGCCATTTCCACTATTTTTGTCAGCAACAAACAAGGTTTGAGAAAATGGAGGGTCGCACAGGTCTGCCAGCATGGGTCGCGAAGATCAGCCGGCGTGGGTCGCGACGGTCGGCCAAACTGGGTCGTGAAGGTCGGCCAAACTGGGCCGTGAAGGTCAGCTGGCGTGGGTTGTGAAGGTCAGCCGGCGTAGGTTGTGAAGGTCGGCCGGCGTGGGTCGTGAAGGTCAGCCGGCGTGGGTCGTGAAGGTCAGCCGGCGTGGGTCGTGAAGGTCAGCCGGCGTGGGTCGTGAAGGTCAGCCGGCGTGGGTCGTGAAGGTCAGCCGGCGTGGGTCGTGAAGGTCAGCCGGCGTGGGTCGTGAAGGTCAGCCGGCGTGGGTCGTGGAGGTCAGCCGGCATGGGTTGTGAAGGTCAGCAGGGTTGGGTTCCGAAGGTTGGCCGGTTGGTAAAAATGGGTCCCTGGAAAAAAGTTTGAAAAACACTGACTTAGAAGGCTACAGAGACGTGTGAACTCATGCTCCCAAACCAGTTTGTCCATAACCCACCTCCGGCTCTCTCGGCTTCATTCATTGGGTGTTGGTGTAAGCACTCCGGCTCCACCTGGGCTAGAAGCATTGCTATAAAAAGCACCCGCCTGTCTGAGCCTGCTCCAATGTCCACCTTGCTGCAGAGTTTTCCAAATGCTGAGAAACCGGGCCAACTACTGTTAAATTTTAACCTGGCTCCCAATTGCACAAATCTGAATATTATTTCACCAGTCACTATCATGATACGCAGATTTGTACCAGGAAATAATGGAGCTGACAATTTGACAAGTTGCTGCTCCTGCTGGATGTCATTTAAAACCATTCATGGTCATTTTCCCTCCTTGGATTTTGGTAACCTGCCAGTTGAGTTCTTCAAGAATGCGTGGGCCATGAACCAGACGCATCTAAAAACAGTTCAGTGTTCCAGGAAGAATATTCATTTTAAACACAAGCAGTTTGCCCAGCAGTGAGTTCCTTTAGGTCAAATCCTGAGAAATTAAACATGAAATAGGAGAGCAACATTGAGAATAATATGGGAAATGAGGGAAAAAAGGAGGTTGTGCTTCCTCCAGTTTTATACCTCTGGGACAATGAACCAAGATAGATAGCAAACAAGGAAAGCAGGCAAATAAATTAGTGAAGAACTAAAATAGAAATGAGCTTAGGATAGTGGAAAACATCAAACATTTTGATAAGTATATTTTCACAGCAGCAAGCTTAAAAAAATATGGGGCCATTTAAATTCCCAGAGGTGACTTGATATCCAGTAGATACTAAAGTCAAGGTATGAAAGTAAGTAAAGATATGAAAGTAAAGATAACAAAGACACCAAATTACTGATTTCCTGTGATAATGAAGGAACTTCGTCCTCAGATGAGCGTGAGGTCAGGTGTAATGGCTGGATCTGGTATGTCTCTCTTGTGGGTACAATGAATTGGATTCAATTTGAATTGGTGTTTGGAGCAGGCAAGGAGCTGGATAAGGGGTTTGCCCCTGTCCACACTCTGAACACTTTTGTAACTCTGATAAAGTAATTTTTAAAGAAGTGAGTTTTCTGTGCCTGGAATTCGAAAATAAAATAGAATTTTTATGCAAGGCGATTATTGGTTGAAGAAAGTAAAAGGAAGGCCAAACACAAAACTTTATATAAGTTAACGTAAAGAAATGCCTTGTGAAATTAGCCACGTTTTGTCCAATCCCTTTTAGGGATTGTTTTTAGAAACAATCTGGCAAAATACAGGCTTGTGAGCTAATATATTGTGAGTAAAAGGAATTCTGAATGAGAAGATAATGGAACATTTTAAATTGCTATGACATGAGCCTTTGAGAAGTCAACATGGGGTAAAGGAAAGGTCTTGCCAGTTCTTTGAGGATACGATAGAGCTTGTTAACAGTAGAATTTCTGCCACTGCCATGTCCAGAATAAAGCAAAACTTATGATAGTCTGCAGAATAAAGTCTGCAAAATAAAGTATTAATTCCACAAAGCATGAACATAAGAACTAGGAGCAGGAGTAGGCCATCTGGCCCCTCGAGCCTGCTCCGCCATTCAATGAGATCTTGGCTGATCTTTTGTGGACTCAGCTCCACATTCCGGCCCGAACACCATAACCCTTAATCCCTTTATTCTTCAAAAAACTATCTATCTTTACCTTAAAAACATTTAATGAAGGAACCTCAACTGCTTCACTGGGCAAAGAATTCCATAGAATTACAACCCTTTCACCCGCCAGTGGAAACAACCTGCCCGCATCTATCCTATCTATTCCCTTCATAATTTTATATGTTTCTATAAGATCTCCCTCATCCTTCTAAATTCCAATGAGTACAGTCCCAGTCTACTCAACCTCTCCTCATAATCCATCCCCTTCAGCTCTGGGATTAACCTAGTGAATCTCCTCTGCACACCCTCCAGTGCCAGTATGTCCTTTCTCGGGTAAGGAAACCAAAACTGAACACAATACTCCAGGTGTGGCCTCACTAACACCTTATACAATTGCAACATAACCTCCCTAGTCTTAAACTCCATCCCTCTAGCAATGAAGGACAACATTCCATTTGCCGCCTTAATCACCTGTTGTACCTGTAAACCAACTTTCTGTGACTCATGCACTAGAACACCCAAGCCTCTCTGCACAGCGGCATGCTTTAATATTTTATCGTTTAAATAATAATCCCGTTTGCTGTTATTCTTACCAAAATGGATAACCTCACATTTGTCAACATTGTATTCCATCTGTCAGACCCTAGCCCATTCACTTAACCTATCCAAATCCCTCTGCAGACTTCCGGTATCCTCTGCACTTTTCGCTTTACCACTCATCTTAGTGTCATCTGCAAACTTGGACACATTGCCCTTGGTCCCCAACTACAAATCATCTATGTAAATTGTGAACAATTGTGGGCCCAACATGGATCCCTGAGGGACACCACTAGCTACTGATTGCCAACCAGAGAAACACCCATTAATCCCCACTCTTTGCTTTCTATTAATTATCCAATCCGCTATCCATGCTACTACTTTACCCTTAATGCCATGCATCTTTATCTTATGCAGCAACCTTTTGTATGGCACCTTGTCAAAGGCTTTCTGGAAATTCAGATATACCACATCCATTGGCTCCCCGTTATCTACTGCACTGGTAATGTCCTCAAAAAATTCCACTAAATTAGTTAGGCATGACCTGCCCTTTATGAACCCATGCTGCGTCTGCCCAATGGGACAATTTCTATCTAGATGCCTCGCTATTTCTTCCTTGATGATAGATTCCAGCATCTTCCCTACTACCGAAGTTAAGCTCACTGGCCTATAATTTCCTGCTTTCTGCCTACCTCCTTTTTTAAACAGTGGTGTCACGTTTGCTAATTTCCAATCCACCGGGACCACCCCAGAGTCTAGTGAATTTTGGTAAATTATCACTAGTGCATCTGCAATTTCCCTAGCCATCTCTTTTAGCACTCTGGGATGCATTCCATCAGGGCCAGGAGACTTGTCTACCTTTAGCCCCATTAGCTTGCCCATCACTACCTCCTTAGTGATAACAATCCTCTCAAGGTCCTCACCTGTCATAGCCTCATTTCTATCAGTCGCTGGCATGTTATTTGTGTCTTCCACTGTGAAGACCGACCCAAAAAACCTGTTCAGTTCCTCAGCCATTTCCTCATTTCCCATTATTAAAACTCCCTTCTCATCCTCTAAAGGACCAATATTTACCTTAGCCACTCTTTTTTGTTTTATATATTTGTAAAAACTTTTACTGTCTGTTTTTATATTCTGAGCAAGTTTACTCTCATACTCTATCTTACTCTTCTTTATAGCTTTTTTAGTAGCTTTCTGTTGCCCACTAAAGATTTCCCAGTCCTCTAGTCTCCAGCAATCTTTGCCACTTTATATGCTTTTTCCTTCAATTTGATACTCTCCCTTATTTCCTTAGATATCCACGGTTGATTTTCCCTCTTTCTACCATCCTTCCTTTTTGTTGGTATAAACCTTTGCTGAGCACTGTGAAAAATCGCTTGGAAGGTTCTCCACTGTTCCTCAACTGTTCCACCATAAAGTCTTTGCTCCCAGTCTACCTTAGTTAGTTCTTCTCTCATTCCCTTGTAATCTCCTTTGTTTAAACACAAAACAGTAGTATTTGATTTTACTTTCTCACCCTCCATCTGTATTTTAAATTCCACCATATTGTGATCGCTCCTTCTGAGAGGATCCCTAACTATGATATACTTTCTTTTAGTTTGATACTATTTTAAACTTCCCGAGAGGCAGGATTCTCCGACAGCGCCCACCCGGTGTCCGGAAATTCCCATCCGAGGTCAATGGACATTTATGTGGTCTGCATCCCACCAGTGGCGATCTTGCAGTGGGCGGAGCAGAAGAATCCAGCCCTAGATAGCCATGGATGCTGCGTCTTTCGCTTAGAGTCTTTCTTTCTTTCTCAATAGAATGTATCTATTTCGAGTATTCTTAAATTTCTCCTTAAATGCTTGCCACTGCATCTCTATTGACTGATCCTTAACCTAATTTCCCTGTTCACTTTAGCCACCTCTGTCTTCATGTCCTTATAATTGCCCTTATTTAAGTAGAAGCATTCGTCTTGGATCCACCTTTCTCTCCCTCAAGCTGAATGTGAAATTCAATCATATTATGATCACTGTTGCCTGGGACACCTTAACTATGATGTCATTGAGACTTCCGGTTGCGGCTATGCGGAGCTAAGCTGCACGTTCGGCGGCTCCCGCTATCATCGGACTTTTGGGTTCTTTTTACGGCCCGTAACGGTGCTTGACTGACTTCCCAGTGTGGAAAGGTAACAGCAACACTTCCCTGCTGGTGGATGGACTGGCCAGGAGCGGGGTGGTAAAAAAATCGGCACTGGAGCAGAGAATGGTGCGAGGGAGGAAGACCAAGATGGCGGCGGGCGGGGAACCGGCGGCGTGGGCGCAGGAGCAGCAGGAGCTGCTCCACCGCTGCTTTAGGCAGCTTAAGGCTGAGCTGCTGGAACCACTAAAGGCCTCATTCAACAAGCTCCTGGCGACCCAGATGGCCCAAGGGGCGGAGATTCGTGAGATCCGGCAAAAGGCCTCGGAGAACGAGGATGAAATATTAGGTCTGGCGGTGAAGGTGGAGGTGCACGAGGCGCTCCACAAGAAATGGCAGGCAAGGCTCGAGGAAATGGAGAACCGCTCGCGGCGGACAAATCTGCGGATCCTGGGCCTCCCGGAGGGGTTGGAGGGATCGGGCCTCGGGGCCTATGTGGTCACCATGCTGAACTCGCTGATGGGAGCGGGGTCCTTCCAAGGGCCCTTGGAGCTGGAGGGGGCCCACCGAGTGCTGGTGAGGAAGCCCAAGCCCAGCGAGCCTCCAAGGGCGGTGCTGGTGCGTTTTCACCGGTTCGCTGATCGAGAATGTGTGCTCAGGTGGACCAAGCAGGAACGGAGCAGCAGTTGGGAGAATGCGGAGGTCCGAATCTACCAGGACAGGAGCGCGGAGGTGGCAAGGAAAAGGGCCGGTTATAACCGGTCGAAAGCAGTGCTGCACAGGAGAGGGGTGAAGTTTGGCATGTTACAGCCGGCGCGCCTTTGGGTCACCTATAAAGACCGTCATCATTCTTTGACTCCCCGGAGGAGGCCTGGGCCTTTGTTCAGGCTGAAAAGCTGGACTCAGACTGAGGGTTGTGGGGGGTCGGGGATTGTTGTATAGTGTTTTGGGTTTTCCTTCCTTGTTCCTTTGTTTCTTGGGGAGTTTGTGGTATGTTTTGTAGGCCTGTCGGACGGGCTCGGGGAAGGGCTGGGAGGGGTTGAAGGTCGGTGAAGGTGGACGGGGCCTTGGGGGAGGATAGGGCGGCCTGGGTCAGGGCTGGGGAGTTTGGGCCTGAAAAGGGAGCTGCACCAGAGGGGGCAGGGCCAGCCGAGCGGGTGGCGCAGGCTTTTTTCCCGTGCTCTGGGCTGAGGGGCGGGGCTAAAGTTGGACGCGCGGGTTTTTTCCCGCGCTGGGGCCGGAACGGGAGGGGACTGTGCCTGCTGGTGGGCAGGGAGGGGATGAGCAGTGTTATACTGGGGAGAGGGGGGGGGGGGGGGGGTCCGTTGGGGTGGCGGGAGCGGCTGGGCGCAGCAGGAGTCAGCTGACTTATGGGAGTACAATGAGAGGGGCAACACAGCTAGGTGGGGGGGGGGGGGGCCCTAGCTAGGGGGGGAGGAGAGGGGAGTGGGGGATTACCGGGTTGCTGCTGGAAGGGCCGAAGGGGAACTGAGGCTTTTAGGAGGGGTCAGGATGAGGATTTGCCACTGTGGGGAACGGGCCATGTGGGGGACGCGGGCACGTGGCTGGCCTAGGAAGAGCTATGGCTGATCGGCGGCGGGGGGGGGGGGGAGATAGCCCCCCCCCCCCCCCCCGATTCGGCTGGTCACGTGGAATGTAAGGGGACTGAATGGACCGGTCAAACGGGCCCGGGTGGTCGCGCATCTGAAGGGGCTGAGGGCGGATGTGGCCATGCTCCAGGAGATGCACCTTAGGGTGGTGGATCAGGTAACGTTAAGAAAGTGGTGGGTTGGGCAAGTGTTCCATTCGGGTTTAGATGTGAAGAACCGGGGGGTGGCGATTTTGGTGGGGAAGAGAGTGTCGTTTGTGGCGTTGAGTGTGGTGGTGGATAGCTGTGGCAGATATGTGATGGTAAGCGGTAGGCTCCAGGGGGAGCGGGTGGTGTTGGTCAATGTGTACGCCCCAAATTGGGACGATGCGGGCTTCATGCGGCATATGTTGGGCCAGATTCCTGACCTTGAGACAGGGGGTTTAATAATGGGAGGGGATTTTAACACAGTGCTGGACCCAGCACTGGATCGCTCTAGGTCCAGTACGGGTAGGAGGTCGGCTGCGGCCAAAGTGCTGAGGGGGTTCATGGACCAGATGGGAGGGGTGGATCCTTGGAGATTTATGAGGCCGGGGGTTAGGGAATTCTCGTTCTTCTCCCATGCCCACAAGGCGTACTCCTGGATTGACTTTTTTGTTTTGAGCAGGGCGTTGATCCCGAGGGTGGAAGGTGTGGAATATTCGGCGATAGCCATTTCAGACCACGCCCCGCATTGGGTAAATCTTGAGTTGGGGGAGGGGAGGGACCAACGGCCGATGTGACGGTTAGAGGTGGGGCTGCTGACAGACGAGGAGGCGTGCGGGCGGGTCCGGAGGTGTATAGAGGGGTACCTAGATATTAACTGGGAGGTGCAGGTGGGGGTGGGCAGGGAGGCGCTGAAGGCGGTGGTTAGGGGGGAGCTGATCTCCATCAGGGCACATAGGGAGAGGGGGGAGAGGAGAGAGAGGGAGAGACTGGTGGAAGAGATGGTGAGGGTGGACAGGAGGTAAGCGGAGGTCCTGGAGAAAGGGCTGTTGAGGAAGCGTCGTAGCCTCCAAGCGGAGTTCGATCTATTGACCACCAGGAAGGCGGAGGTGCAGTGGAGGAGGGCGCAGGGGGCGGTATACGAATATGGGAAAAGGCGAGTCGGATGCTGGCCCACCAGCTCCGGAAGCGGGAGGCAGCTAGGGAGATAGGTGGAGTTAGGGATGGAGGAGGGAGTCTGGTACGAAGTGCGAGAGGCATCAACGGGGTGTTTAGGACTTTTTATGAGGAACTATACAGGTCAGTGCCCCCAGTGGAGGAGGGAGGGATGGATCGCTTTCTGGGCAAGTTAAGGTTTCCGAGAGTGGAGGAGGAGCAGGTGGGGGGTTGGGGGCACCAGTTGGGTTGTAGGAGCTGGTTCACGTGATGGGGAGCATGCAGACAGGGAAGACACCGGGGCCAGATGGGTTCCCGGTTGAATTCTATAAGAAGTTTTCAGACCTGCTGGGCCCGCTGCTAGTAAGAACCTTTAATGAGGCGAGGAAAAGGGGGGCTTTGCACCCGACGATGTCTAGGGCGTTGATTTAATTGATTCTGAAGCGGGAGAAGGACCCCCTTTAGTGCGCGTCATATAGACCGATTTCGCTCCTGAATGTGGATGCGAAACTGCCAGCAAAGGTCTTGGCCAGGAGGGTGGAGGATGTGGTGCTGCAGGTCATACACGAGGATCAAACGGGTTTTGTGAAGGGGAGGCAGTTGAACGTTAATGTACGGAGGCTTCTCAATGTCATAATGATGCCAGTGGTGGATGGGGAGGCGGAGATAGTGGTGGCGATGGATGTGGAGAAGGCCTTTGATAGGGTGGAATGGGGATACCTCTGGGAGGTGTTGAAAAGGTTCGGGTTTGGAGAGGGATTTGTTAGGTGGGTGAGGCTGCTGTATGATGCCCCAGTGGCGAGTGTGGTTACGAATGGGAGGAGGTCGGAGAATTTTCGACAGTACCGGGGGACAAGGCAGGGGTGCCCCCTGCCTCCCCTGCTGTTTGCTCTGGTGACCGAACCCCTGGCCATGGCGCTGAGGGAGTCGAGGAACTGGAGGGGGCTAGTGCGGGGGGATGGGGGGGGGGGGGGGGGGGTAGGGAGGAGCATCGGCTGTCGTTATACGCGGATGATCTATTGTTGTACGTGGCGGACCCGGTGGGGGGATGACGGAGGTGATGAGGATTCTTAGGGAGTTCGGGGACTCCTCCGGGTATAAGCTCAACGTGGGGAAGAGTGAGCTGTTCGTAGTACATCCGGGGGACCAGGAGAGAGGGATTGGGGAGCTCCCGCTGAAAAGGGTGGAGAGGAGCTTTAGGTACCTGGGGGTCCAGATAGCCAGGAGCTGGGGGGGCCCTGCACAGGCTCAACTTTACGAAGCTGGTGGAGCAGATGGAGGAGGAGTTTAGGAGGTGGGATGTTTTGCCACTGTCCCTAGCGGGCAGGGTCCAGTCGGTCAAAATGACAGTGCTCCCGAGGTTTTTGTTCCTCTTCCAGTGCCTCCCTATCATGATTCTTAAGGCTTTCTTCAGGCGGGTCAATAGGAGTATTATGGGGTATGTGTGGGTGCAGAAGACCCCGAGGGTGAGGAGGGTGTTCCTGGAGCGGGGTAGGGATGTGGGTGGTTGGCGTTGCCCAACCTATGTGGGTACTACTGTGCCGCCAACGTGGCGATGATACGTAGGTGGGTGATGGAGGGGGAGGGGGTGGCATGGAAGAGGCTGGAGGCGGCGTCCTGTGTGGGCACGAGCCTGGAGGCGTTGGTGACGGCGCCGTTGCCGTTCCCCCCCCAACAAGGTATACTACGAGTCCGGTAGTGATGGCTACCCTCAAAATTTTGGGGCAGTGGAGGCGGCATAGTGGGGGAGGTGAAGGCTTCAGTCTGGTCCCCGATACGGGGGAACCACCGGTTTGTACCAGGGAGGATGGACGGAGGGTTTCTGAGCTGGCACAGGGCAGGTATCAGTCAGATGGGGGACCTTTTTCCTGATGGGAAGTTTGCGACCCTAGAGGAGTTGGAGGGAAGGCTGGGCCTTCCCTCAGGGAACACCTTCAGATACATGCAGGTAAGGACATTTCTCAGCTGGCAGGTGGTGGAGTTTCCACTGTTGCCATCAAGAGGGGTTCAGGACAGGGTGCTCTCGGGGACATGGGTTGGTGATAGAAGGGTTTTGGCAACTACCAAGTGATGCAGGAGGGGGAGGAGGTCTCGGTGGAAGAACTTAACCGGTTCTTTGGGAGAGAGGACAGGTGTTCAGGGAGTGCAGCAAACCACACCCACATGTTTTGGGCGTGCCCTGCGCTGGAGGACTTTTGGAGGGGGGTCGCGGAGACGCTGTCAAGGCTGGTTGGTTCCAGGGTTGAGTCGGACTGGAGGCTCTCAATATTTGGGGTAGCAGCGGAGCCGGGAGTGCAGGAGGCGAAAGAGGCCGGTATTCTGGCCTTTGCAACCATGGTAGCCCGGCGCAGGATTCTTTTGCAGTGGAAGGATGCGAGGCCCCCGAGTGGGGAATCCTGGGTCAACGATATGGCTGGGTTTATCAAACTGGAGAGGGTCAAGTTTGCCCCAAGGGGGTCGGTGCAAGGGTTCTCCCGGTGGTGGCAACAGTTTCTAGACTTCCGCAGCAACCGGGCCGGCGGGGGGGGGGGGGGGGGGGGGGGGGGGGCAGGGCAATAGACAGGTTTTTTTTCTCTTTATTGGGTATGTGTATTTGTTTTCATGTTAATTATTTTTGTTAATTTATTGTTTCTGCATTGGGGGGGGGGGGGTTACTGTTATTTCTCTTTCTCTTCTGATTTTGTTGGTTAAAACTTGTTGAAAATTTGAATAAAAATTTTTTGTTTAAAAAACTACAACGTCATTAATTAATCCTATCTCAGTGCACATTGCCCGATCCTGTCTAGCTTGTTCTCTGGTTGACTGTGGAAAGTGCTGCTTTAAGAAGCTTTTGATTTGATTTGATTTATTATTGTCACATGTATTAGTATACAGTGAGAAGTGTTTTTTGCATGCTATACAGACAACGCATCCCGTACATCGGGAAGGAAGGAGAGACTACAGAATGTAATGTTAATATTACATGTACTCAGCAGTGTGACCTCTCACCAGCATCTGGCCACCCTCCGGTCACCGGAGAATCGTTGCCAATGGCGCCGACTCGGTCACCGCTGCGCCGGTCAGGGGCTGCTCAATGCAGCTCCCGGCAATTCTCCGCGCCCGACAGGCCGAGTGGCCGACAAGTTCGGCCGAATCCCGCCGGCGTCGTTCGCATGTGGTCCTACCCAGCGGGACCTCACCGTTCATGCTGTGAGACCCGTCCTGGTGTGGAGTGTGGTGATATGATTTGCATAGTTGTCTGCCTTTGGTGCAGAACACCGGCATACCATTGGCCCTGATCGGTCATGTGCCTCTCGACCGATTAGTTGAGACCAGTCATGTGACAGCTCTCCGATTGGTCGAGAGGCTGAGTTAACCACGCCTCCAGACTGAGGTATAAATAGTCGGAACGCCTGGCGGTCGTCCATTTTAATGTAGACAACCGCAGGGCTAAGTTCTAGCTTATTAAAGCCTAACTTTTGTATAGCAACTCGTCTCTCGTGCAATTGATGGCTCATCATGGAGGAGGGGAGATCCGACTCCAGGGGCCAGGCCCGCGATCGGTGCCTACCGATCAGCGGGCGGGCTAATCCAGAGAGGCTATCTTCCTCTGCGTGGGGCCCTGTAGGGCTCTGCCATGTTGCCTGGGGGTGTGCGCTGGGAAGCCAACCCACGCGCATGCGTGGACTTGCGCCGGCCATGGTGCGCATGCGCTGACCAGTGCTGGCTCCCGTATCAGCAGCTGGAGCTGCGTGAAGCACTCCAGTGCCATGCTGGCCTCCTGTGCGGCGCAGGACCGATGCTCCTAGGAGCCAGGTCACGCCGTCGTAAAACGCTCTGGCGTTTAAGATGACATCAACACTTAGCCCCATTATCGGAATATCCCGCCTGAGGTCCGCACACAATTCTGGGAGCTTTACCGGCGACGCTGACGTGATCTGTGCCTGTCATCGCTGTGAGCATGCAAAACCAGCATTTGCATGTGTTAATATATAGTTACCTGGTTTGATTCGGTATTCTCTGGGCCTTCACGATGCTTCGCCCCTGTCAGGCGGAAATCATGCGGGCCGGTTTACGACAGGGACCAGGCGCCATGGCTGCTGTGGGGAAGTGGGAAGCTAAGAAAAGTTTTTAAAGTTGCTATAAATTGTTAGAAATTGTAGAGCTTGCTGGGAGGTGGCTGCCTGGGCCGGGGGGGGGGGGGGGGGGGGGGGGGGGGGGGGGGGGCGGGGAGTAGCCGCGATCAACCTGGTGACAGTGGTGTGGATTTGGGGTGCCCCACTCGGGATCGGGGTGGCCTGGCTCAGACTGCCATTGCTACAGTATTTGTTTTAAAAGTAACCATTGTGTACAAGTTATAGGCTCCTGGCTGCTCACTCTGCTGACTGCTCTCTGTGTCCTATAAATACTCTGGTCATTTAGGAGCCCACCAGGCCCATCAATGGGATGGGCGTTGTGTGTTCCGTGATCTTGTCTTGCAATGATTCTACAGAACTGCTGGTGACTTAGCCAGAACAATGATTTATTAATGTACATGTGGTCAGGTAATGATCAGAATCTTATACAGACCAAGTTATCACAGAGTTACAATAGACTCTCCTAGAAATACTCTTAGTGCGACTGTCCTCATGTACGCCTTACAACCTTGTGTTGGTAGCCGGTTGTCACCTGAATGATGTCTGATGCCACCTGCTGGTGGGAGGTCTCACTGCTGAGTACATGGCCACATGCTGGTGGGAGGTCACAATGCTGAGTACATGTAATATTATCTACAGGCATATCACCACAGGTATGGCCAAGCTCAATCAGTGGCACACCAGATGCCACTGATGCAGTAGAATAGCAGAGCTCACCCCAAACAAAGGATACATGCACCATGGCCTTTGGCACCCTCCCTGGCACACTGTCCCTCTTAGGGCAGAGGCCTAATCAGTGCCACTATCCACCCTTCCGGACCAGGCTCTTGGGAACTCACTGATGGGACAGGGTTGCAGTGTGGTAGGCAAAGCATCGGGGGAATGGCTGAGGAATGGGGGTGAGTTTGGAGACTGCAGGTCCAGGCGCTGTTCGGGGGGGACCCTGCACAACAAGAACCTACCCCAGAAGAGCAGGGACCAACCGGTGAGCAGGAGAGTCCAACAGGCCGAGGAGGAGGTGTGAAGGAGGCGCCCCATCAGGCCACGTGTATACCATTAGTGTCTGTCCTTCAAGGACCTGCCGCACCGAGTGTGTCACCGAAAACTCCAGCTAACCAGAGAAAACGTGCAACATCTGTGCCAGGTGATGGTACACTTAGAACCATGAGGGTATGGGGGAGGATACCCACTCCTGGTGACCGTCAAGGTGATGGTCGCTCTGAAGGACCTGGGATCTCACAGACATTTCCATACCGGTGCATCCGTGCCACTACGGACGCCCTATATGCCCAGGCACCAAACTACATTAACTGTGGTTGGGACCATGGGTGGCTCAAGTGGTTAGCCCTGCTGCCTCACGGCGCCGAGGTCCCAGGTTCGATCCCGGCTCTGGGTCACTGTCCGTGTGGAGTTTGCACATTCTCCCCGTGTTTGCGTGGGTTTCGCCCCCACAACCCAAAGATGTGCAGGGTAGGTGGATTGGCCATGCCACATTGCCCCTTAATTGGAAAAAATGAAAGGATACTCAAAATTTATAAAACAAAACTGTGCTCGGGACCAAGCACAGTGGGATGCCCAGGCAGCAGGATTAGCCGCCATCACTGGCATTCCCCAAGTCCAGGGGGTGACACACAGGACACATCCCCCCCCCCCCTCCCCCCGCCCCCCAGGCACTGGCTCGTGGGGGAGGGGTTCCCTTCAGCAATAGGAAGGGCTTCTACTCCCTGACTGTATAGTTGGTGTGTGACCACCAGCTGCACATCATGCATGTAAACACCCGGTACCCAGGCAACACCCACATCCCGTATATCTTGGCGCACTTGATTCCCTTCACCTGCGAGGCGCTTTCTCAGGTGAAGAGTTAGCTCCTGAGCGACAAGGGTTATCCCCCGAGATCTTGGCTAAAAGCGCCAGTCCAGACTCCCCGGACTAACGCAGAGAACCATTATAAAATTTCCCATGTAGCAACCAGGAGCGGTGCCTCAGCATCCTCAAGATGAGGTTCAGGTGCCTGGATCGTTCTGGTGGGTTCTCCAATATAGCCCCAGGAGGGTCTTGCACATCATGGTGGCCTGCTGCATCCTGTACAACATCACGCAGCAAAGGGCGAATACGCTGGAGGAGGAAGTACTCCAGGCTTCATCTGACGAGGAAGATGTGGGGGATGGCCAGGAGGACCAGGACCAGAGCAGGTACAGGAGGCTGCCCAACATGTGCTCCAGGGTCACTGTATACGGGAGAACCTAATCACTTCCCGGTTCACCGACTAGGAGGCCTGGCCACTGACAGCTCGGCCTCCCTATCCCAACTCTCCATACCCCCATCGCCAATCACATCCTCCCTGTCCCTCCTCCCTTCACTCCATCTCGCCCAGCCCCCTCCGAGGTTCCTACCAGCATTACTACAATGTGTTGGCTCTGGGTTGGCAGTCTCATTGGGTCTTGTCCATGGAACCGGTGATCATGACGAGTCACTGTGAGATGAGCTCTGGCTTTCTTCATCGTTTGACAAACTCTGACAAACCTTCGGGATCAAATTCCACTGTGTACCCTGGCCATTCCTGCATGCCGGGGTCCATTCAATCTCGCGGGCCCATATATCGTCGGGGAGGCAGTGGTGTGGCTAAGCTGGAGGAGGGGGTGGTTGCGGGGGGCGATTATGTAGATGGTGAACAGTGATGGGTCACACTGGGTAAGCTGTCCCACATGGCACCCTCACACGTCTGGCCCCGTTCCCTGCCACCTCTGAGGGTGAGTACAGGTAGAGACTACAGGTACAGCCCCCACCACCACCACCCGGCACCCCGAAACACCCAGCCCATCAAATTCCTCCCACCCTTCGGAAGGAGGATTGAGGCAGGTCGGAATGTTGGTGAAATGGTGTTTAATAGTGACTATATACGTTACTGTGCCCTGACCCCTAACTCTAACCTATGTGCTGCACCCGTGTCAACTTAACTGTGTTTAACTTCTTTGACTTATGTGGCCTATTGCTCCTCATACATGTTTTTCCAAACAGCATACCACTCGGGGAGGCGGCCTGCTGCGTTTCTTGCCCTGTAACCGGAGGTACCTGTGGCAGCCGTCCTCTGGAGGGCTTAGACCCTGGATTGGCCTGGCCACCTTCTGGGGATCACAGGTGATGAGGTGCCACCCTGTTCTGCCCACTGCCCATGAGATGTGCCAGTGTCAGGTGGGGTGGATTCAGAAGCGCTGAGGTGTTCCAGCACCTCCCCTCCGGGAGACACTGGCACAGGCCTCATCACCTCCTCCTCCCTTGGGGTGTTTGATGGCCCCTAGCTAGTCCCTGTGATGGAGGTGAGGCCGGAATGAGGTCCAGGGGCTCCACAGCCACTCTGCCAGTCCTAGAGGCCCGCTCTTGTCTTGACCAGGGTCTCAGTGCCCTCTGAGAGTGGGGCATGGCCCATTGTGACTTGCCTACATCAGCCAGCATTTGGCCAATGCTCTCGACACCCTCAGCCAAGACCTTTTGTGACTGGGCCAAGCTTTGGAGTGCGCAGCAATCTCTCTGTGGGCCACTCTCCTCTGTGACTCACCCAGATTAGACAGCGTCTGGCTGAGGGCATCAAGACCCTGGTCAAAACGAGAGTGGGCCTGGTACATGGCTGTCTGTGACTGGGCTCCCCTGTCCTGAGCCTCATCCATCGACCACACAGTATGACCCAAGCCTTGGACGTCTCGACTCATGGCTCATCCAAGGCTTCCACCTCAGGCGCCACCTGGCTATCACGTATTGCTGGCACCATCTCCTGCAGCTAAAGGTGGCTGGGCTACTCCAACTCCACCAACAGGCGCTGGAAGGTTACTGACACCCCCTCCTGTAGATGCAGGTTCTGTAGCTGCATCTCCACCAGTGATGGGATCATTCTTTCCAGAAGTGTGGAGAAAAAAACAATTCTTTCAAGAAGTGTGATACCTGTCTGGACTACAGCTAATTCCTGGGATCAGGCAGCCCTCTGACTGTCCACTCCCTTGGGGGTTACTACCTCCACTTGATGTGTTGCACCAGAAAGTGTCCCAGGATTCTCTTCACGAACATGACCCACCAAGTTGATAGGCTCTGGGATGGTGTAGGGTGCAGGTGAGTTGAGTGGCTAGAAATCAGTGTCGTTCTATGGGGTGTACTGGGCCTGCGGCTGGAGGCAGGGTAGGTCAGATGGGCCACATTTCTCAGATGGTGATCCTGTAAGACAAAAGACAAGAAACAAGGTGAGATGTGGGGAAACGGAGTGGGGAAGCGGGGTGACTCACTTGCTCTGGGGACATTATGTATTAGGGGCTCATTTGGTTGATCTATGCTGACCTCCACCTGGGACAAAGTCCTCACTCCCACCTCTCCAGCTAGCTCCATCGCCCTCTGCTCAGCGGCTGACAGGACTGGCGATCCCCCTCACTCCCAATGGTTTGGGGCCATCTTCTGGGAAACAGATAATGGACATTTTGTGAGACACTTGGACAGAGTGTACTGGGGGGGGGGTTCTGTAGCTGGTGGCCTATGTGTGGAAGGCACCAGGCCAAAGCAGACAATACAGGTGTGGGATGTAAGGGGACTGCTGGCAGATTGGTTTTGATTGGTCTCTAAGGGGGAGGGGCGGGAGTGATGTCAGGGGCACAGACGTGGTGACTCCCCCAGCCTGGTCTAAGGAAGTTGTTCAACTTTTGTTGGCCTGGGTGGCACGCATGGGTTGGCACTGCTTCCTGCCCTGCTGGCGTTTGTACTCTTCCAACTGCACCTACAGGCGCTGGATGATTGCTGACATCTCCTCCAGTATTCCGCGGCTCTGCGCCTGCATCTCCAACATCGATGGACCAGCCTTTTCAGAAGCACAAGAATTGTCTGGACGGCCGGTAGCCCTGGGGTTGGGCCACCTTCCAACCATCCGCACCAGTTGTGCCTATTTGTCGGGGGCAGGATGGATGGTGGCAGTGGTGCAGTTGGCAGGCAGGGCTTGGTGACAGCTGGTGGTCCTAGTGGGTGGGCAGGCTGATGTTGTCACTGGTGGAACATCTGCCCTGCGAGTGGCAGTGTGCCAGGGTGGGTTCCGAAGGCCACCGTGCATGCGTCCACCAGTTGAGTCACGCTCCACGACTCCCCTGCTGTGCCTGCAGTGGGGCAATGCTTAAGTTGGGTGCACTGGCATGTGCCAACATCTGGTGGGCCATGGCGGAGCATCGCGGGAGGGCAGAAACTACAGGTCTGGGCCTTTAATGGTAAGCTAACGCTGTGCTGTACGTTTTGCATACCTACGCCGGCGAGCTGCATGGACCGCATTCACGTCGCTATCGAGGCGCGGGAGCACGGCATTCCTTTGGGCGCCCAGCGCCGACTTCGATTTTCGGCTGACACGCGATTCTCCACCCGATTGTGATTCGCAATTCCGGCATCGCACGGACGGGGAATCCCGCCCTCAAACTCTCAAACGGAGAATCCTGTCCTGGGATTGTAATAGTGTGAGGGCATGAAGGAGAAAGAGCTTTTTTTGAAATATGTTCAGAAAGTCATGATAATACTTTATAAAACGCTGATTCAGCCTCAACTTGAGTATTGTGTCCAATTCTGGGCATTGCACTTGAGGTTGGATCCAAAGACTTCAGAAAGGGTGCAGAGATGTTTTACGATAATGGTTTCAAGGAGGAGAAACCTCAGTTATGAAAATGAAATGAAATGAAAATCGCTTATTGTCACAAGTAGGCTTCAAATGAAGTTACTGTGAAAAGCCCCTAGTCGCCACATTCCGGCGCCTGTTCGGGGCGGCTGGTACGGGAATGTGGATGGATTGGAGAACTAGAGGGCATATTTAAGGTAAGGTGAATTTCAGATGAACCAAATGGTGACATTTAAAAAAAGTTTTAAAAAAATAAATTGAGAGTACCCAATTAATTATTTTCCAATTAAGGGGCAATTTAGCGTGGCCAGCACACCTAGCCTGCACATCTTTTGGGTTGTGGGGGCAAAACCAGCGTAATCACGGGGAGCGAGTGCAAACTCCACACGGACAGTGACCCAGAGCCGGGATCGAACCTGGGACCTCGGTGCCGTGATGCAACAGGGCTAACCCACTGCTCCACCGTACTGCCCTACCAAATGGTGACATGAGGAAAAATTCGTATGTTGTGATCTGGAATATATTTGGAATGTGTGGTGGAAGAAGATTCAATTGTGGCTTTCAAAAAGGAGTTGAACAGAGAAAATTTGAAGGGCTACAGGGAAAGGGTGAGATAGTGGAGTTGCTCTTCTACAGAGCTAGCATGGACATGATGAGCCAAATGGCCTGCTTCTATGCTAGAACAAATCAGGCAAACTCCACTGCTCTGGATGGGCTGTGGCCACACCAGTAACCAGATATAGAAAAGTTGTCTCCAAACAATTTCAGGGTCCGTGTGTATAAGGTTATGTTTTGAGAAATTTCAGTATATTATACAATATCATTTTCCGGTGATGTATAATTGTTCATATAGTTTAAACTTCCCAGTAATTGGGTTACATTGATGTCATTTAATTTTTCAGTTTGGATGTTGTTATGCATCAGTCACACAGGGTAGGCCATTTAGGACTGAGATGAGGAAAAACGTCTTCACTCTGAGGGTGATGAACCTGTGGAATTCTCTACCACAGAAAGCTGTGGCGGCAAAGTCACTGAATATATTTAAGAAGAAAATGATAGACTTTTAAAGTCTAAAGGTGTCACTGGGTACGTGGAGTGTGCGGGAGTATGGTGTTGAGATAGAGGATCATCCGTGATCACACCAAATGACGGAGCAGACTCAAATGGCCGAATGATCTACTCCTGCTCCTATTTTCTGTTTCTGTGTCATTTTCAGAATTAGCACCCTTTTTGATTGCTGTTCTTTGGGGGTTGGGGAGGGAGAAGAGAGATGAAGGACAAGATAATTAGTCTTAACAATCTTTCAGTGTCACATAAAAAATATTGTGTCTTATCACATCCCCAGGAATGTCTCAAAGGGTGTGGTTTCCAAGCAGTTAATTTATCTTGGGATTCAGAAGGCCCTTAAAGTCTATAGTTTGTGATGTTAAGAACTGTGCAAGTTTTTTTTTGTTTTTAACAATATTGTGACTACTAGGTTTATTTACAATCACTATTTTATGCATCACACGGTAGATCCCAACTGGGTCTGCCTTGCCGGTGTCTAACTGGCTGGTTTTATATATCATCCAACTAGACATTGTTTAGAGATCTCTCCCCCCCCCCCCCCCCCCCCCCCAACGAGATCTCTCTCTTCCCCCCCCCCCCCCCCCCCCCCCCCCCCCCAACGAGGCAGCTCGTGTTCTGCAAGGTTCACGGGGAAGTTAATTGTTAAATGTTTAAATCCTCCATTTCAGTAGATAATGCCAGCGACAGCTAATCCAGCAGTGGCCATAAATCGAATGGAGGGCCTTCTTTTCTGAATGGTTCCGATACAAACCTAGAATTTGATCAATCACTTAAAATAAGTCCAGAAAACCTGCAAAGTCCAATCTGTGATGGGCGATAAAATGTAATTATACCACAAGTGTGATGAAGCATGGTTTTTTAAAAAGTAATTTAAGCTGTAGGTACACCCATATTTTATTTTACTGGTATGGGAAGGAGGAAAAAACATAAGCACATGAAGTATCACTTGTTGAAGGCTTATTTCTAGATGACGTATTGTCAGGAAATTTCTATTTTGGTGCCTTTTGAAGGACTTTACCTTCCGTGATCCACTGCCCTTTGCAAATGAAAGCTCAGACCTCCTGGATAGGTACACTATAATGAATTAATGATTAACGTTGAACAAAATACAAGTAAATTGTTAAAAGTGATAAAATTGAATCAAGCTAGCTGTTGCCTCTGTATCATCAGCACTACTGCAGAAACACCCATTGATGACTCCATTGTACCTGAACTTGACTCCTTTAAACTTCTCCCAAACACAAACTAAAACTCATTTAAAATTCCATTGTCTGCATCCTCTTATCCTGTCATTCCTCACCTAACTGCACATGGAAAATATCCTATTCCCTTCTCCCTCATTTGCTTATCTAACCTCCCTTTAAGTGCATCCACACTATTCAAATCACTATTCAAATTCCACATTTTTTTATTCTTTCCCAGTAAGTGGAAATCACTGGTTAGGTCAGGCATTTATTGCCTCTCCCCAATTGCCCTTGTCCTTCCAGGCGGTACAGGTCGCAGTTTTGGAAGTTACTGTTGAAAGATCATCAGGAGTTGCCGCAGTAGTGCGTCTTGTAGATGATGCACACTGGGGCAGCAGGGTAGCATGGTGGTTAGCATAAATGCTTCACAGCTCCAGGGTCCCAGGTTCGATTCCCAGCTGGGTCACTGTCTGTGTGGAGTCTGCACGTCCTCCCCCTGTGTGCGTGGGTTTCCTCCGGGTGCTCCGGTTTCCTCCCACAGTCCAAAGACGTGCAGGTTAGGTGGATTGGCCATGCTAAATTGCCCGTAGTGTCCTAATAAAAGTAAGGTTAAGGGGGGGGTTTTGGGTTACGGGTATAGGGTGGATACGTGGGTTTGAGTAGGGTGATCATGGCTCGGCACAACATTGAGGGCCGAAGGGCCTGTTCTGTGCTGTACTGTTCTATGTTCTATGTCACTGTGCAACAGTAGTGGAGGGAATGAATGTTGAAGGTGGTGGATGGAGACATACCGAACAGATGGAAAGCAGACTGCTTTGTCCTGGATGGTGTTGAATCTCTTGTGTGTTGTTGGATCTGCACTCATCCAGGCAAGTGGGGAGCATTCCATCGCATTCCTGACCGGTGCCTTTTAGATGATGGATAGGCTTTGGGGAGTCAGGAGGTGAATTACTTACCACAGGATTCCTAGCCTCTGACCTGTTCTTGTAGCCACAGTATTTATATGGCTAGTCCAGTTCAGTTTCTGATCAATGGTAACCCCCAGGATATTGATAATCGGGGATTCAGTGATGGCAACGAATGTCAATGGTTCATAGTTGGATCATCTTTTGCCGGTGATGGTAATTGCCTGGCACTTATATGGTGTGAATGTTTCTTGCCCCTTGTCAGCCCAAATCTGTATATTGTTCATGTTTTGCTGAATTTGGACATGGACTGCTTCAGTATCTGAGGAGTTGCAAATAGTCTAGAACATCCCCACTTCTGTCCTTTATGATGGAGGGAAGGTCACTGACGAAGCAGTTAAAGAAGGTTGAACCTGTGATGCTGTCCTGAGGAACCTCTACGATGATGTCTGGGACTGGAATGATTGACCTCCAACAATGACAACTATATTCCTTTCTGTTCGGTATGTCGCCAACCAGTGGAGAGCTCAGCCTCTTATTCCCATTGATTCCAGCTAGGGTTCTTTCCTGCACTCAGTCAAATGCTGCCTTGATGTCACCTCCCCCCTGGAGTTCAGCTCTGTTGATCATGTCTGAACCAAGGCTGTAATGAGGTCAGGAGCTGAATGGCCTTCGAGGAACCCAAACTGAGGGTGGGGGTGACAGCTGTGCTGTGACAATAACAGCTGTGCTGTGACATATTATCATCGAATCCCCACGGTGCAGAAGAAGGCCTTTCGACTCATCGAGTCTGCACTGACCCTCTGAAGGAGCACCCTACGCAAGCCAAATCCCACGCCCTATCCCTCAAATCCCACTAAGGTGCAATTTAGCATAGCCAATCCACCGGAGGAAACGGGAGCACCAGGAGGAAACCCACGCAGACACGGGTAGAACATGCTAACTCCACACAATCGAACCCGGGCCTCTGGTGCTGTGAGGCAGCAGTGCTAACCACTGTGCCACCGTGCTGCATCTAAAGAGCTCTTCTCTGAGGTGGTCTCATGGGAGAAAGGAGAGGAGGCTACCCAGGATGGGCCGGCACTGTTGGCTGGTGGACCTGCAGGAGAATGGACATGTGGTCTGTGGGAGGGATGGGTCAGTAGGTAAGGCAATAACAGCTCACGTTGGACAGGTCGTTTGGCTGGGGCCAGAGGTTCATTACCTCTGAGGCGTCCGCGAGCCTCCGTGTTGGTGACTGCTCTGTCTTCGGCCACACCAGTCACATCCAGGGCACGCTCCTCTAAGGTGGTGAGGATTCTTATGCGACGCACGCCTCCGCCAGTCTGGGCCCTCTCCCGCGATTGTGGGCGAGCTTTTCCTGAGGACACAGAGAGGACGTCATTAGCCTCATGCCTGTTTCACAGTGGTGGGAGGGGGCTACGTGAAGGAAGGGTTCAGCATATTAAAGGGGAAGGAGGGTTGGGGTCACATGGGGAGTTGATGGTGGATGCTCTTGTGGGGGAGGAAAGGGCTTGGTGTGGGCAAGGTGGGGGGGGGGGGGGGGTGGGGGCGTGGTGTCTGCTCACTCATGCTGCCCGGTGTAGGTTGTTGACCTTTTTTCCTGCACTGGAGGCCAGTCTCGCTGGTCACACCCCCGGTGCTCACAGCCGTCGCCATCTCTTCCCAGGCAGTATTGGCTGACCCTCCTGGACCCTCTGGGGAACACTGCATCCAGGGGCCTCCCCAGATCTGCATCCTGAATCTTGAGGTTGGTCTCCTGGGTGCCATTGCTGTGAGCTGGCTGGGGTTGGCGGAGCAAGTGCTGCTCAATTTTGTTAGCAGGAGGCTGGTGAACGTGGTCCTGGCCAATCAGCTGGCGAGCCTTCCGTTGCAGTGAGAAGCCCATGGGGCCTCGTTAAGTGGACCAGTTAACGTTGAATAGCATTGCCGGCCTCGTTCCAAACAGTTTCCGTTCGCTTCCACACTTAGAAATGTTTCTGGAGAATCGTGCCAAAAGTCTGGGCTAAACCAGTGAGAAACCCTCCAAAAAAGTGACTATGGGCTGGATTCTTTCACCCCGCCTGCTGCGAGATCGCTACTGGCAAGACGCGGGCAAGGGAAAAGTGCGTTGACCTCAGGCAGAATCCCCGGTTGTCGGGTGAGCACAGCTAGAGAATCTTGCCCTAAGTGTCATTGAATAATAGCGGGGAACTCGCCGGCAGAGTCAGCGGGAAATTCCCGGAACAACCTGCCACAAAATGAACTTCAACATTTTTTGGGCGAATCAACATGACTTGCTTTGAATAAGGGGCCTAAATGTTGAACGCGCAGCCGAGGCCGCACATAGCCCCGTATTTTTACAATGGGGAACTCCGCTAGCTGGAACACCCTGTTGTAGCGAGAGACCGGGGCGCCATTTTTAAATGGTGTCCCAATCTCCAAGGTGAGGCCCACAAAAAAAACCTGAACTTTCCCCAGCCCAAAAACAACATGAGGGCCCCCACCCCCACCCCATGGGCAAACCCAGCCCAATCATGCACATGCAAACAAATGCGAGCTTGGCCCTTGCCAGTGCCACCTGGGCAGTGCCATGCCAGCTGGCAGTACCACCTGGGCACATTGGCACTGCCAGTCCAGCACCCAGGTGGCAATGCCAGGGTACCCAGGTGGCACCAGCAGTGCCAGGGAACCACCCTTCCCAAAGACCATGCAGCTGGGGGCCTCCGATCCCTTGGAGATCTCCACAAGTGCCGTTCCGACTGGTCCCCGTTTGTGGGGACGAGTACCAAATGTCGCGAGCCCGAGGTTCCCGAGGCAAACGGATTGAATTCAGGGATGGAAGCCCAAAGCCTCGGGCACCTCGGGAATCTGCACATTACACATTACTTGCTCTAATATGCTGATTTGCCAAAAACTGACCCGGCCCACTGTGGGCAGGATTCCCTTTGCAACATCCCGCGAGATTGCGTTGAATCTCGACCTGACTATCAGCGGCCACACTGAGCCGCTGTGATGCATGATCAATTGCTCAAAGACGGGAGTTGAATACAACTGAGGCTTTATTACACTAAGATGTGTGGCCTCCTACAGCAGCTGGCGAAATGGCTGCTGTACGGGGAGCACACATATTTATACTCCGCCTATGGGCGGAGCCAGCAGGCAGGGACTACCCCCGCACCTGTAGTACAGGGCTTTACCATACATACCCTAATATATACAGCAGTGGTTACTATCACACGCAGCCAGCTGCTTTTCCGGCGAAGAGTGGCTGGAAGATTGAGCCCTCTGTTTGTATATGGCTGCGTTTTTGGAGTTGTTCGCTTGTACAAGTTTTTGATATATTTTTAGCTGTTTCAAACTACAGAGTTACAAGAACTCAGGAAATACTTTTGGAAGAGGAAAGTAAACAAAAAAAAATCAATGGCCCGTTAATGTATGCTGAATATGAAAGCTTGAAAGAGGTCATGAACAAAAATAGATAAATTCAAATGATACACACAGATCACATTAGAACATCCGCCTCAAAGTCTAGTTGCATACAATCTCATCACACCAAGTGGCTGGTACATAGAATCGTGGAATACGACACCTCAGAATGAGGCCATTCAGCCCAGAAAGTCAATACTAGTTTTTTCCGAAGGCAAGTGCAGACTTCCTCCCTCTTTCTACATATTCCTGCAGTTTTGTTTTCCTTTTAAATGTTAATGCAATTCCCTTTTGAATACCCATATTGACTCTGTACCCACCACCCCATCAGGCAGTGCATTCCAAATCCAAACCATTCACCCGTAAAATGGTTTTCACTTATGTTCTTTCTGGGTTTTTTTTGCCAATCATATGAAATCTGTGCTTTCTCCTTATTAACTCTATAAACCCGTCAAGATTGTTGACACATTTATCAGATCTCCTCTTGGCTTACTCCACTCTGCCGCGCTCTTTACTGCACTTCCAAGTTTAATGTCATCTGCAAATTTCAAAATTGTGCCAAAGTCTAAGTCATTAATCTATATGTGAAACAGGAGGGGTCCTGTTACTGAACGTAGGAAGCTACACTATGTATTGCCTGCAGTCAAAAAGAAAAACAGCCATTCACCACAACTGTCTTGTTTTCTATCCCTTAACCCAGTGTTTCCCAAACTTTTCCAGCCAAACTTTTGACCTCCTGAGAGCACTGAAGGAACACTTAAGAAACACTTATTGTGTTGATACTCCAAACCACAAAAGCATGACTGTTTTTATGCAACAGGTAAAACTTACGAAAAATATTTATGGAAGTCTTTTCTTTTTCGTATTGGTGTATGTTTACTATAATTAAAAAGTTCTCTTGTTAAAAAGCGTATTTGGATCTTATCTTTTTGTCATTTTTAATGCGAGTGTTGCTGCTCATTTAGTTCAAATGTGAAAGACTGCTGCTGGAATGTCTCACACCCACACACACCCTCTCTCTCTCTCTCTCTCTCTCACACACACACTCTCTTTTCAAAAATATTTTTATTAAGGTATTTGAAAATTTTTATAATAATAATAACAATGACACAGGCATGGCATAATAAACATTACCACCCCCAACCGAATCTTCACACATCCCAATCATAAAACAACAATCCAATATTCAATATGCTTCTGCCGACATTTTAATTTTCCCCGAGAAAGTCGACGAACGGCTGCCACCTCCGGGTGGACCCGACCATTGACCCTCTTAAGGCAAACTTTATTTTCTCGAGACTGAGAAACCCAGCCATGTCACTAACCCAGGTCTCTAAATTCGGGGCTTCGAGTCCCTCACATTAACAAGAATCGTCTCCAGGTTACCAGGGAGGCAAAGGACAAGACGTCAGGCTCTTTCGCCACCTGAACTCCCAGCTCTTCCGACACTCCAAAGATCGCTACCTCCAGACTCGGCACCATCCGTGCTTTTAGTACCGTGGACATTGCCTTAGCAAAACCCTGCCAAAACCCCCAAAGCTTCAGGCATGCCCAAAACTTGTGGACACGATTTGCTGGGCTTCCTGCGCAACTCGTACACCTCTCCTCAACCCCAAAAAACTTGCTCATCTGAACCACTGTCATGTGTGCCCGGTGGACTACTTTAAATTGTATCAGGCTAAGCCTGGCACATGTGGAGGTATTAACCCAGCTTAGGGCGTCCGCCCATAGGTCCACCTTTATCTCTCCTCCTAGCTCGTCCTCCCACTTGCCCTTAAGCTCCTCCACCGGAGTTTCCTCCACCTCCGAAAGCTCCTGGTAAATATCTGAAACCTTCCCCTGTCCCACCCAGGTACTGGAGACTACTCTACCCTGTATCCTCCGTGGCGGCAGCAGCGGAAAGGCCGGAACCTGGTTTCTCAGGAAGTCTCAAAGAACAAAGAAAAGTACAGCACAGGAACAGGCCCTTCGGCTCTCCAAGCCTGTGCCTACTATGCTGCCCGTCTAAACTAAAATCTTCTACACTTCCTGGGTTTGAATCCCTCTATTCCCACCCTATTCATGTATTTGTCAAGATGCCCCTTAAATGTCACTATCGTCCCTGCTTCCACCACCTCCTCCGGCAGCGGGTTCCAGGCACCCGCTGTCCTCTGTGGAAAACAACTTGCCTCGTACATCTCCTCTAAACCTCGCCCCTCGCACCTTAAACCCCCTAGTAATTGACCCCTCTACACTGGTAAAAAACCTCTGACTATCCACTCTGTCTATGCCCCTCATAATTTTGTAGACCTCTATCAGGTCGCCCCTCAACCTCTATCGTTCCAGTGAGAATAAACCGAGTTTATTCAACCGCTCCTCATAGCTAATGCCCTCCATACCAGGCAACATCCTGGTAAATCTCTCCTGCACCCTCTCTAAAGCCTCCACATCCTTCTGGTAGTGTGGCAACCAGAACTGAACACTATATATGGAAGAGGTGCCGTTATCAGTGCTCCCAGTGTCTTTGCATGTCGCCGGCTTCATCCGACACCGACCCCTCGCCCGCCTAATGGCTCAATTAGCCGCCCAGTAGTAATTGCAGAT
Source organism: Scyliorhinus canicula (assembly GCF_902713615.1). NCBI lineage: Eukaryota > Metazoa > Chordata > Chondrichthyes > Carcharhiniformes > Scyliorhinidae > Scyliorhinus > Scyliorhinus canicula. The sequence continues at coordinate 57,645,890 of NC_052152.1, forward strand.
GTTCGGCAGTGCCAACCCACCTTCCCCCCCGAATCGCTCCAGCAACACTTTCTTCACTCGTGTGGTTTTACCCGCCCACACAAAGCCTGAAATAACCTTATTCGCCCGCTTGAAAAAGGCCTTTGGGATGAAGATGGGGAGACACTGAAAGACAAACAGAAGTCTGGGGAGGACCATCATTTTCACAGTCTGTACCCTTCCCGCCAGTGATATCGGGAGCATGTCCCATCTCTTAAAGTCCCCTTCCATTTGCTCTCCCAGCCGGGATAGGTTTAACTTGTGCACTGCCTCCCATTCCCGGGCCACCTGGATTCCCAGATACCGAAAGCTTTTTCCTACCATTCTAAGCGGCAGCTCCCCCAGTCTCTTCTCCTGTCCTCTTGCCTGGATCGCAAACATCTCGCTTTTCCCCATGTTCAACTTATACCCCGAAAAATTGCCAAATTCCTCCAGGATTTGCATTACTTTCCCCATCCCCTCCAATGGGTCTGAAATATACAAGAGCAGGTCATCTGCATAAAGCGAGACCCGGTGCTTCACCCACCCCCGAACCAGCCCTTTCCAGTTCCTAGAGGTTCTTAACGCATGGCCAATGGCTCTATGGCCAGAGCAAACAGTAACGGGGAGAGGGGGCACCCTTGCCTCGTCCCTCGGTGTAGTTTAAAATACCCCGACCTCAGCCGGTTTGTACGCACGCTCGCTACTGGTGCCTGATAGAGCAACCGCACCCAGTCAATAAAGCCCTCACCAAACCCGAGCCTTCCCAGCACTTCCCACTGGTAATTCCACTCACCCGATCAAAAGCCTTCTCCGCATCCGTCGCTACCACCACCTCCATCTCTCCTTCTGAGGGTATCATAATAACATTCAAAAGCTTTCGAACATTGACCTTGAGTTGCTTGCCCTTTACAAATCCTGTCTGGTCTTCCCCTATCACCCCCCGGGACACAATCCTCTATCCTTGTGGCCGGTATCTTAGCCAGCAGTTTGGCGTCCACATTCAGTAGCGAAATTGGCCTGTATGATCCGCATTGCTCCGGATCCTTCTCCCGTTTCAGGATCAATGAAATCGAGGCCTGCGACATTGTTGGGGGAGGACTCCCTTCTCTCTTGTGCTTCATTAAATGTCCTCACCAGCAGTGGGTTCAATATCTCTGAAAACTTCTTATAGAATTCCACCGGATAGCCATCAGGCCCCAGAGCCTTGCCCGACTGCATGCCCTCAACTCCTCGATTATTTTCTCAATCTCAATTGGGGGCTTATGTACCCTTCCACCAGATCCTCATCTACCATTGGAAACCTCAACTGATCCAAAAACTGCCTCATCCCCTCTACCCCAGCCGGGGGTTCCGGCTCATATAGTTTACTGTAAAAGTCCTTAAACACCTCATTCACCCCCACTGGGTCCAGGATAGTACTCCTGCCTCTACTCTTTACCTATCTCCCTGGCTGCCTCCCTTTTCCTGTGCTGGTACGCTAACATTCTGCTTGCCTTTTCCCCATTTCATAAATCGCTCTCCTTGCCTTCCTCAATTGTTTCACAGCTTTCCCTGTGGTCAATACCCAAACTCCGCCTGTAACCTACGCCGCTCCCTCAGTAGCCGCGCGTCCGGGGCCAGCAGAGGGCAGCAGAGCAGAGCTTCTGATTGGCTGTTCCGGGGAGATTTGCATACGTGCAGTGCGGTCAGCGTAAGTTGAAGGTGCACCTGCATCAGTGACCCGAGGAGTTCGACGGAAGGTGAGCATCCAGCAGAGGGCAGCAGAGCAGAGCTTCTGATTGGCTGTTCCGGGGAGATTTGCATACGTGCAGTGCGGTCAGCGTAAGTTGAAGGTGCACCTGCATCAGTGACCCGAGGAGTTCGACGGAAGGTGAGCATCCAGCAGAGGGCAGCAGAGCAGAGCTTCTGATTGGCTGTTCCGGGGAGATTTGCATACGTGCAGTGCGGTCAGCGTAAGTTGAAGGTGGTTTGTGAAGGGGCTGTTCTCGAGTGACAGCTTTACCCGAAACACTACTTACGTAGTGTCTCCCACCCATCCTCCTCCTCTAACCAAAAAAAAAGCTCTGTCCGTTGGATTGCTAAACTAACAAGTTTTTTATTTTTTATTTTTCAGTAGTTGGGAAGTTAGTTCAGTGGGAATGGAGGCTAGGGCAGTTGAATGTTCCTCCTGCAGAATGTGGGAGGAAAGGGTCACCTCTCGTGTCCCTTCTGACTACATCTGCGGGAAGTGCACCCAACTCCAGCTCCTCGAGAGCCGCATTAGGGACCTGGAGCTGGAGCTGGATGAACTTCGGATCATTCGGGAGGCGGAGGAGGTTATTGAGAGGAGTTATAGGGAGGTAGTCACACCTCAGGTAAAAGAAGAAAGTAGATGGGTTACCGTCAGGGGAGGCAGAGGGAACCGGCAGACAGTGCAGGGATCCCCTGTGGTCGTTCCCCTCTATAACAAGTATACCGTTTTGGATACTGTTGCGGGGGACGACTTACCAGGGGTAAGCAATAGGGCGCAGGTCTCTGGCACAGAGTCTGTCCCTGTTGCTCAGAAGGGAAGGGAGAAGAGGAACAGAGCACTTGTCATTGGGGACTCCATAGTTAGAGGAACAGACAGGAGGTTCTGTGGGAACGAAAGAGACTCACGGTTGGTGTGTTGCCTCCCAGGTGCCAGGGTTCGTGATGTCTCTGATCGTGTTTTTGGGATCCTTAAGGGGGAGGGGGAGCAGCCCCAAGTCGTGGTCCACATAGGTACCAACGACATAGGTAGGAAGAGAGATGGGGATTTGAGACAGAAATTCAGGGAGCTAGGGTGGAAGCTGAGAGCTAGAACAAACAGAGTTGTTATCTCTGGGTTGTTACCCGTGCCACGTGCTAGCGAAGTAAGAAATAAGGAGAGAGAGGAGTTGAACACGTGGCTACAGGGTTGGTGCAGGAGGGAGGGTTTTGGTTTCCTGGATAATTGGGGCTCATTCTGGGGTAGGTGGGACCTCTACAAACAGGATGGTCTTCACCTGAACCAGAGGGGTACCAATATCCTGGGAGGGAGATTTGCTAGTGCTCTTCGGGGGGGTTTAAACTAATTCAGCAGGGGGATGGGAACCTAAATTGTAGACCCAGTGTACAGGATGTTGAGAGTAGTGAGGTCAGGGATAGGGTTAAAAGTTCGAAAGAGGGCACCGGCAAGCAGGACGCTGGTTTGAAGTGTGTCTACTTCAACGCCAGGAGCATCCGGAATAAGGTGGGTGAGCTTGCAGCATGGGTTGGTACCTGGGATCTCGATGTTGTGGCGATTTCAGGAGACATGGGTAGAGCAGGGACAGGAATGGTTGTTGCAGGTTCCAGGATTTAGATGTTTCTGTAAGAACAGAGAAGATGGTAAAAGAGGGGGGGTGTGGCATTGTTAATCAAGGAAAGTATTACGGCGGTAGAAAGGACGCTTGAGGACTCGTCTACTGAGGCAGTATGGGCCGAGGTTAGGAACAGTAGAGGAGAGGTCACCCTGTTGGGAGTTGTCTATAGACCTCCGAATAGTCCCAGAGATGTAGAGGAAAGGATTGCAAAGATGATTCTTGACAGGAGCGAGAGTAACAGGGTAGTTGTTATGGGGACTTTAACTTTCCAAATATTGACTGGAAATACTATAGTTCGAGTACTATAGATGGGTCAGTTTTTGTGCAGTGTGTGCAGGAGGGTTTTCTGACACAGTATGTAGACAGGCCAACAAGGGGCGAGGCCACATTGGATTTGGTACTGGGTAATGAACCCGGCCAGGTGTTAGATTTAGATGTAGGTGAGCACTTTGGTGATAGTGATCACAACTCGGTTATGTTACTTTAGCAATGGGCAGGGATAGGTATATACCGCAAGGCAAGAATTATAGCTGGGGGAAAGGCAATTATGATGCTATTCGGCAAGATTTAGGAGGTATAGGATGGGGAAGGAAACTGCAGGGGATGGATACAATCGAAATGTGGAGCTTTTTCAAGGAACAGCTACTGCGTGTCCTTGATAAGTATGTACCTGTCAGGCAGGGAGGAAGTTGTCGAGCAAGGGAGCTGTGGTTTACTAAGGAAGTTGAAGCACTTGTCAAGAGGAAGAAGAAGGCTTATGTTAGGATGAGACATGAAGGCTCAGTTAGGGCAATTGAGAGTTACAAGTTAGCCAGGAAGGACCTAAAGGGAGAGTTAAGAAGAGCGAGGAGAGGACACGAAAAGTCGTTGGCGGATAGGATCAAGGAAAACCCTAAGGCTTTCTATAGGTATATCAGGAACAAAAGAATGACTCGAGTAAGATTAGGGCCAATCAAGGATAGTAGTGGAAAGTTGTGTGTGGAATCAGAGGAGATAGGGGAAGCATTAAATGGATATTTTTCGTCAGTGTTTACACTGGAGAAAGACAATGTTGTCGAGGAGAACACTCAGGTTCAGTCGACCAGGCTAGATGGAATTGAGGTTCAAAAGGAGGAGGTGTTAGCAATTTTAGAAAATGTCAAAATAGACAAGTCCCCTGGGCCAGATGGGATTTATCCTAGGATTCTCTGGGAAGCCAGGGAGGAGATTGCTGAGCCTTTGTCCTTGATCTTTATGTCGTCTTTGTCGACAGGAATAGTGCCGGAAGACTGGAGGATAGCAAATGTTGTCCCCTTGTTCAAGAAGGGGAGTAGAGACAACCCTGGTAATTATAGACCTGTGAGCCTTACTTCGGTTGTGGGTAAAATGTTGGAAAAGGTTATAAGAGATAGGGTTTATAATCATCTTGAAAAGAACAAGTTGATTAGCGATACTCAACACGGTTTTGTGAAGGGTAGGTCATGTCTCACAAACCTTATTGAGTTTTTTGAGAAGGTGACCAAACAGGTGGATCAGGGTAAAGCTGTTGATGTGGTGTATATGGATTTCAGTAAGGCGTTTGATAAGGTTCCCCACGGTAGGCTATTGCAGAAAATAAGGAAGTATGGAATTGAAGGTGATTTAGCGGTTTGGATCAGTAATTGGCTAGCTGAAAGAAGACAGAGGGTGGTGGTTGATGGCAAATGTTCATCCTGGAGTTCAGTTACTAGTGGTGTACCGCAAGGATCTGTTTTGGGGCCACTGCTGTTTGTAATTTTTATAAATGACCTGGAAGAGGGTGTAGAAGGATGGGTTAGTAAATTTGCAGATGACACGAAGGTCGGTGGAGTTGTGGATAGTGCTGAAGGATGTTATAGGATACAGAGGGACATAGATAAGCTGCAGAGCTGGGCTGAGAGGTGGCAGATGGAGTTTAATGCGGAAAAGTGTGAGGTGGTTCACTTTGGAAGGAGTAACAGGAATGCAGAGTACTGGGCTAATGGCAAGATTCTTGGTAGTGTAGGTGAACAGAGAGATCTCGGCATCCAGGTACATAAATCCCTGAAAGTTGCCACCCAGGTTAATAGGGCTGTTAAGAAGGCATATGGTGTGCTAGCCTTTATAAGCAGGGGGATTGAGTTTCGGAACCACAAGGTCATGCTGCAGCTGTACATAACTCTGGTGCGGCCACACCTGGAGTACTGCGTGCAGTTCTGGTCACCACATTATAGGAAGGATGTGGAAGCTTTGGAAAGGGTTCAGAGGAGATTTACTAGGATGTTGCCTGGTATGGAGGGAAGGTCTTACGAGGAAAGGCTCAGGGAATTGAGGTTGTTTTCGTTAGAGAGGAGAAGGCTGAGAGGTGACTTAATAGAGACATATAAGATAGTCAGAGGGTTAGATAGGGTGGACAGTGAGAGTCTTTTTCCTCGGATGGTGATGACCAACATGAGGGGACATAGCTTTAAATTGAGGGGTGAGAGATATAGGACAGATGTCAGAGGCAGTTTCTTTACTCAAAGAGTAGTAGGGGTGTGGAACGCCTTGTCTGCAACAGTAGTAGACTCGCCAACTTTAAGGGCATTTAAGTGGTCACTGGATAGACATATGGATGAAAATGGAATAGTGTAGGTCAGATAGGCTTCAGATGGTTTCACAGGTCGGCGCAACATCGAGGGCCGAAGGGCCCGTACTGCGCTGTAGTGTTCTATGTTCTATGTTCTAAGTATCTCCTGTCCACCTGGAGTATCTCCTCCACTAATCTATCCCTCTCAGCCTGTTCCATCTTTTCTCTGTGGGCCCGTATCGAGATTAATTCCCCTCTGACCACTGCCTTCAGAGCTTCCTGTATCATTTGTTTCCAGGTAGTTCTGGATGGACTTGTTAACCCGCCCACAAATTGCTTTGTCCGCTAGCAACCCCACATCCAGTCTCCACAGTGGGTGTTGCCCTCTCTCCACACTAACCCATAGATCCACCCAGTGCGGGGCATGATACGACACTGCAATTGCCGAGTACTCAGTATCCACCACCCCCGGTATTGGAGCCCTGCTCAGAACAAAAAAGTGAATGCGAGAGTACACCTTATGGACATGTGGAGAAAAAAAAGAAAACTCCTTCGCCCCTGGCCGTGTAAACCTCCATGGGTCTAACCCCCCCCCCCCCATCGGTTCCATAAACCCCTTCAATTCCTTTGCCGCAGCTGGCCTCCTCCCTGTTCTGGATTTTGACCGGTCCAATTCCGGATCAATGACTGTGTTAAAGTCCCCTCCCATAATCAGGTTACGTGACTCTAAGTCTGGGATCTTAACTAACACCCTCCTCATAAATTCTACATCGTCCCATTTCGGAGCATATATGTTCACGAGTACCACCCGCTCCCCCTCCAGCTTCCCACTCGCAATTATGTACCTGCCCCCCCTTGTCTGACACGATTCTTCCTGCCTCAAATGCCACTCGTTTGTTGATTAAGATCGCTACCCCCCTGGTTTTTGAGTCCAGTCCTGAGGGGAATACTTGGCTAACCTACTCCTTTCTCAATCACGTCTGGTCAGTAACCTTTAGGTGTGTCTCATGTAGCATTGCCACGTCCGCCTTCAGGCCCCTCAAATGCGCAAACATGCGAGCCCTCTTGACCGGCCAATTCAACCCTCTAACGTTCTGTGTAATCAGCCTGGTCGCCCCCCCCCCCCCCCCCCTCCCGACGACTAGCTATCACCCCTTTTAGGCCAGCCTCTGGCTCATGCCCTCCATCTCCTCGAGCACCCCCCTCGGGCATTCACTATTCCTGACCTCCCATTTGTCCCCCAGTAACAGCTCTTTCCCTGTCAGCAAAGCAGCTACCCCCCCCCCCCCCCCCACCCCCCAGCAGCAACACTAGAAACCCAACCCCCAAAGTCGAGCTCCAAAGCTCCACCTTATCACATACTTGCCCCCCACTGTGCTTCGGTGAGTCAGCTGACCCATGCTCCCACCCCTGGCACCAAGCAGTCTGTCTCCCCATTGTTCTCTCCCCTCTCCCCTCCACTTGAACAAACATATTAAGAACATCACATTCCCCAGTAAACAAACAACAGAAAAAACAGTGGAGAAACAGCCACTTTAGCAAAAAATATCCACCCAAAAACAGAACCAGCCCCAAAGACCACCCCCCCTCTAATCAGCCCCTGCAAGCCAAAGTTACCTTTAGCCTTCCAAACAGCCCCTTATTACACATAACACTACTTATACTTATACAGCATAGCACAACTAATCATCACCACAGTACTCTCCAAGGCTACAGTGTATTTTAGTTCGCCTCCAGCCTCTTTTCTTCAATAAAAGTCCATACTTCGTCTGGTGTTTCGAAGTAGATGTCCCGTTCCTCATGTGTGACCCACAGACGGGCTGGGTACAACATCCCGAACTTCTTTGCCTGATTAAACCCAGCTCGCCTCTTGGCCAAATCCGCGCCCGGGTCCTGGTAAATGAGCAGCTCACAATTCTCCCATTTGCTGCTCCGATCCTTCTTGGCCCACCGCAGAACGTGTTCCTTGTCCAGGAATCGGTGAAAGCGTATCACCATCGACCTCGGCGGCCCGTTCACTCGGGGCTTCTTCGCAAGAGCTCTGTGCGCTCTAACCACTTCCAGGGGCCGAGCGAACACCTCAGACCCCATCAACTTCTCCAGCATGTGCGTCACATAAACCCTCGTATCCGATCCCTCACTGCCTTCAGGAAGACCGACAATTCTAAGATTCTGCCTCCTGGACCTGTTCTCCAGGTCCTCCAGCTTCTGCTGCAACCTTCTCTGGCAGTCATCCATCATCTCCATCTTGGTCTCCAGCACGGTTAGGTATTCCTCGTGCTCAGACACCTTTTTCTCCACCTCTTGGATCACTCTTCCGTGGGTCTCTTGATTTTGCACAACTTGATCAATCGAAGCCTTAATGGGGTCCAGTGTGTCCTTCTTCAGCTTGACGAAGCAATCTTTGAAAAACTTCACTAGCTGCTCCGTCAACCACTGTGCTGTCTCCGCCATGCTTTCCCACGTTACAAGCTCTGCTCGCGTCTTTCTCATAGGACTTTGTCTTCTCACACGGCTACTTCTGGACCAATTCTCCGTACACTGGAGGGGGATTTCTCCTCACTGTCTCACTCTTCGCCGATTTATCCCATAAAATCCGGAAAAACGGGGAAAAAAGGTCCAAAGGTCTGTCACAGGCGGGAGCTAACAAATGTGCAACCTTCTCCTCCATGGCCACCACTGGAAGTCTCTCTCTCTCTCTCTCTCTCTCTCTCTCTCTCTCTCTCTCTCTCTCTCTCTCTCTCTCTCCTCTCTCTCTCTCTCTCTCTCTCTCTCTCTCTCTCTCTCTCTCTCTCTCTCTCTCTCTCTCTCTCTCTCTCTCTCTCTCTCTCTCTCTCTCTCACACACACACACACACAAACGCACCCTCTCACACACACGCACTCTCTCTCTGTCACACACACACCCTCTCTCACACACACACACGCACTCTCTCACACTCACGCACACACACACGCACCCTCTCACACACACGCACTCTCTGTCCACACACACCCTCTCACACACACACACACACTCTCTCTCACACGCACACACACACACACACACACGCACCCTCACACACACGCACTCTCTCTGTCACACACACACCCTCTCTCTGTCACACACACACCCTCTCTCTGTCACACACCCACTCTCACTCTCACTCTCACTCTCTCTCTCTCTCTCACACACACACGCAACCTCACACACACGCACCCTCTCACACACGCACCCTCTCACACACACGCACCCTCTCTCACACACACACACACACCCTCTCTCTGTCACACACACCCACCCTCTCACATAGGCATACCCTCTCACAGACACACACACCCTCTCTCACACACACACACACACCCTCTCTGTCACACACACCCACCCTCTCACACACACACACCCTCTCTCACACACACACACGCATGCCCTCTCTCTGTCACGCACACCCACCCTCTCACATACACACACCCTCTCTCACACACACACACCCTCTCTCTGTCACACACACACCCTCTCTCACACACACACACCCTCTCTCTAACACACACTCACGCTCTCTCACAAACACACACTCACCCTCTCTCACTCACACTCTCTCTCTCACACACTCACCCTCTCTCTCACACACTCACCCTCTCTCTCACACACACACTCTCACACGCACACACACCCTCCCTCACACACACACTCACCCTCTCTTTCACACACAAACACACTCTCTCTCACACACTCACACACACACCCTCTCTCATACACACACCCTCTCTCTCACACACACACACGCACACACACACACACACTCACTCTCACACATGATGGAACCATCAATTCAGCGAACACGTGTAGTTGGATCTGAACAGAGGCTTTAATACACTTACAACAGAGCCAACCTATTCGTCGTTGAACTTCAGGTGAACTGGCAGGCTGGCTCTAAGGCACTGGTCTTTATACATCAGTCCCAGGGGGAGGAGTCCTAGGCGGAGCCAAGGGAGGAGCCCAGTACAAATTCTCGCGTACTACCAGAGCGACTCCCCCTGGTGGTCGGATAGTGCAACTGCACTTACAGTGGGTAGATAACGAACATATATACATGGAGTGATATTGGCAACTATATATAGTGTGAATCACATTCACCACATTCACCCCCTGTTAAAAAAAATCAAGTCCGGCAGGGGTGATGGCTCAAAGAGTCAGTCTGTCCGGTGGATGAATTGTCCATTTTGATCTGCGGAGCACCGGGGTTGCAGCCTCTTGCGGTGGCTGGGCAGGCGCCGAGGTCTGGGGTACGGTTGCCGGCTCCGGGGCGAGTCTTGTCCGAGCCTCATACACTTCCTGGTCGAATGGAGACTGGGGGCGCGGGGGGCAGGCTGGTGCTGGAGCTCGGGACTGGTGGGGTGAGCTCGCAGAATCGGGGCGCAAGGGGGCGGCCGCATGGGGAACGGGGAAAGGAGTTCCTCGGTGGGGGTAGATGGGGGGCTGGATCCAGCGGGTGCCAGGTCCCGGAGGGATACTGTGTCCTGGCGACCGTCTGGGAACTCAACAAATGCGTACTGTGGGTTGGAATGAAGCAGGCGCACCTTTTCAACAATGGGGTCGGTTTTGTGCGCCCTGACGTGCTTCCTTAGGAGAACCGGGCCTGGCGTCCTCAGCCACGCCGGAAGTGAGACCCCTGTGGTAGTGCCCCTGGAAAAAATGAAAGCCGCTCGTGGGGGGTTTGGTTGGTAGCTGTACACAGGAAGGATCTAATTGCGTGGAGCGCGCCAGGGAGGACTTCCTGCCATTGGGAAACTTGGAGCTTCCTGGACCTGAGGGTCAGTAGGACGGTCTTCCAGACCGTCGCGTTCTCCCTCTCCACCTGTCCGTTCCCCCTGGGGTTGTAGCTGGTAGTCCTGCTCGACGCGATGCCCTTGTCGAGCAGGTACTGACGCAGCTCGTCACTCATAAAGGACGCACCCCGGTCGCTGTGCACGTAGCTGGGGAAACCGAACAGGGTGAAGATGCTATGCAGGGCCCTAATGACTGTGTGGGAGGTCATATCGGGGCATGGGATGGCGAAGGGGAATCGGGAGAACTCGTCAATAATGTTAAGAAAGTAAATGTTTTTGTTAGTGGAGGGGAGTGGCCATTTGAAATCGATCGCAAGGCGTTCAAAGGGCCTAGAAGCCTTGACCAGGTGGGCCCTGTCTGGTCTATAGAAGTGCGGTTTGCACTCCGCACAGATCGGGCAGTCCCTGGTGACCGCTTTTACCTCCTCGTTGGAGAAAGGCAGGTTTCGGGCTCTGATGTAGTGGGCGAGCCGGGTGACCCCTGGGTGGCAGAGGTCATCGTGGATGGCTTTTAGGCGGCTGATCTGCACGCTGGCGCATTTCCCGCGGGATAGGACATCCGAGGGCTCGTTGAGCTTCCCCGGTCGATATTTGATATCGTAATTGTAGGTGGAGAGTTCAATCCTCCACCGAAGAATTTTGTCATTTTTAATTTTGCCCCTTTGCGAGTTGTCGAACATGAAGGCGGCCGACCCTTGCTCGGTAATGAGGGTGAACCTCCTACCTGCGAGATAGTGCCTCCAGTGTCGGATAGCCTCCACGATGGCTTGTGCTTCCTTCTTGACTAAGGAGTGTCGGAGTTCTGAAGTGGATAGGGTACGGGACAAAAATGCAACGGGCCGCCCTGCTTGGTTTAAAGTGGCTGCTAGCGCTACCTCTGAGGCGTCGCTCTCAACCTGAAAGGGAGTGGATTCATCTTTGGTGCTGCTTTGGCAATGTCGTCCCTGATGCAGCTGAAGGCCTGGCGTGTCTCAGCAGACAGGGGAAATAGTGTGGCCTTGAAGAGTGGGCGGGATTTTGTCCGCATATTGGGGGACCCACTGGGCGTAGTACGAAAAGAGCCCCAAGCACCGTTTGAGGGCCTTGGGGCCATGGGGGAGGGGGAGCATGCGGTCCGGGTCTGGGCCCAGCACTCCGTTCTCCACGACGTAGCCGAGGATGGCCAGTCTGTTTGTGCGGAACACGCATTTCTCCTTGTTATATGTAAGGTTTACTTTTTGGGCTTTTGGAGAAAACGGTGGAGGTTGGCGTCGTGATCCTGCTGGTCATGGCCGCAGATGGTAACATTGTCCAGATATGGAAACGTGGCCCGCAACCCGTACTGGTCTACCATTCGGTCCATTGCTCGTTGGAACACCGAAACCCCGTTAGTGACGCCGAAGGGAACCCGGAGGAAATGGAAGAGGCGGCCATCGGCCTCGAACGCCATGCAGTGGCGGTCCTCCGGGCGGATTGGGAGCTGGTGGTATGCAAACTTCAGATCCACCATGGAAAATACCCGATATTGGGCGATCTGATTAACCATGTCTGCAATTCTGGGGAGGGGATACACGTCTAGGAGCGTAAAGCGATTGATGGTCCGGCTATAATCGACGACCATGCGGAATTTTCCCCCGGTCTTGACGACCACCACCTGAGCTCTCCAGGGACTGTCACTGGCCTCTATGATCTCCTCACTGAGCAGCCTTCGGACCTCCGTTCTGATAAATACCCTATCCTGCAGGCTGTACCGCCTGCTGCGGGTGGCTACCGGTTTGCAATCCGGGGTGAGGTTGGCGAGAGGAGGAGGGGGGGCGATGCGCAGTGTGGCGAGGCTGCAGATAGTGAGTGGGGGCAGGGGCCCGCCGAAGCTGAGGGTGAGACTCTTGAGATTACATTGGAAATCCAAGCCTAAGAGGAGTGGCACGCAGAGGTCGGGCAAGACATACAGTTTAAATTTGGAATAGCTAGCGCCTCGAATCGTTAGCGTTGCTGTAGTGCGGCCTTGGATTTGGATGGAATGGGAGCCCGAAGCGAGGGCGATAGTTTGGTTGACGGGATAAATAGGGAGGGAACAGCGTCTTACCAGCTCTGGGTGTATGAAGCTCTCTGTGCTGCCAGAGTCGAAGAGGCACGACGTGTTGTACCCGTTGATCTGGACCTCCGTCATCGAATTTCTCAGATGCTTGGGGCGAGATTGGTCGAGGGTGACCGCGTTGAGTTGCGGGCCGCGTGGTGGGTGCCCGGGGGAGTCAAATTCTTCCGATCAGGCGTCCTGTCGAGTAGATGCCGCTGCATTCTGGCAAGCTTGATGCAGGAACACTGCGCTGAGTTGCGGGCCATGTGGTGACTGCCCGGGGAGGTCGTACTCCTCCGATGAGCTGTTTGAGTCTGGGGATGCAGCTAGGAACCGTGGATCGCACGTGGAGGGTGGTGATGAAGATGGCGTCCAAGATGGCGGCCCCCATGAATCGCACGTGGCCGTCCGCATGGTGGAAGTTTGCCAAGATGGTGGCCCCCATGGATCATACATGGCGGGAGGGGACGGAGCCTGAGCGTAGGCCGCAGCGTTTCGGGCCCCGTGGGCCTGCTGGTGCTGGGGGCGATGTTTTTGACTTTTGGGATGTTGAGGGCTGGGGCCCTTCTGCCGAGGCACACTCTAGCATAGTGGCCTTTCTTCCCGCAGCTGCTGCAGGTCACGGATCGGGCTGAGCAGTGCTGCCGCCGGTGCTGGCTTTGTCCACAGAAGTGGCAGGCTGGGGCAGTTGAATAACTGGTTTGGGGAGCTGAATAGTGGCAGGCTGGAGCAGTTGAATAACTGGTTTGGGGAGCTGAATAGTGGCAGGTTGGAGCAGTTGAATAACTGGTTTGGCGAGCTGAGTAGCTGGCTGGGGGAGCTGAGTAATTAGTTGGAGCAGCTGGATAGCTTGAGTAGTTGAGTGGGACAGTAGGGCGACTGGCTGTGGCAGCGCGATAGCTGGGGGGCCTTGCGGCACAGGCTTGGGGGATCCTCAGGTCTGGGGCCCATGCGGGGTTAGCGGGGTCCGCGGGAAACTAGTTGAGGCTGCGGAAGGAAACTTCCATTGTCATAGCTGCCTCTACGGTAGTCTCTAAGCCCTGTACCCCATTTTCTAATAGTCTCTGGCGTACATAGCTAGATCGAAGGCCCGCTACAAAATCATCCCGCACAGCAAGCTCCCTATGTTCGGCCGCGGTTACGGCCTGGTAATTGCAGTCATTTGATAGATTGTTCAACTCGCGTGCAAATTCAGCTAAAGTTTCAGTAGACCGTTGTCGGCGAGTCGTGAACACATGGCGGGCAAAGACCTCGTTCATGGGCCTAATATACATTTTGTCCAAAATCCCCAGCGCAGTAGTGTAGGAACCGGCTGGATTTAGTTGTGTAGAAATTCTGTGGCTTACCCTCGCGTGCAGTAGGCTGAGCTTTTGTTCCTCCGTAGTTTCAGCGGTGCAGATTTCGGCCAGGTAGGCCTTAAAACATTTCAGCCAGTGGCAGAAGGTTTCTTTCGCCTCTGCATCCTGCGGATCGAGTTCTAGACGTCCTGGTTTTAGAGCGGATTCCATGCTTTACTTCGGCAGCTTCTTAAGTGTATTAAATTGATGGAACCATCAATTCAGCGAACACGTGTAGTTGAATCTGAACAGACGCTTTAATACATTTACAACAGAGCCAGCCTATTCGTCGTTGAACTCCATGAACTGGCAGGCTGGCTCTAAGGCCGATCTTTATACATCGGTCCCAGGGGGAGGAGTCCTGGGTGGAGCCAAGGGAGGAGCCCAGTACAAGCTCTCACGTACTCCCAGAGCGACTCCCCCTGGTGGTCGGATAGTGCAACTGCACTTACAATGGTGGAGAGTGAACATATATACACGGAGTTATATTGGCAACTATATACAGCATTGATCTTACAACAGGTAGATAACGAAATATATACATGGAATGATATAGGCAACTATATATAGTGTGAATCACATTCACCACAACACACTCTCACTCTCTCTCTCTCTCTCCTCTCTCTCTCTCTCTCTCTCACACACACACACACCCTCTCTCACACACACACACACCCTCTCTCACACACACACACACCCTCTCTCACACACACACACACCCTCTCTCACACACACACACCCTCTCTCACACACACACACACACACCCTCTCACACACACACACACCCTCTCTCACACACACACTCTCTCACACACACACTCTCACACACACACACACACACACACCCTCTCTCACACACACACACACCCTCTCTCACACACACACACACCCTCTCTCACACACACACACACCCTCTCTCACACACACACCCTCTCTCACACACACACCGGGCGCGATTCTCTGCAAATGCGGAGAGTCGTAAAGGCTGCCGTGAAACCGGCCGTGTTTCACGGCAGCCTCCACGCCCCCTCCCGGGACCCGATTCACCCCCCCCCCGCCCCTCCCCCGGTTGGGGCTAGCATCGCGGCCCCGGGAAGAACGGCAGCGCGGGCTTAGCGAACGTTCGCTAAGCCCGGCCGCCAAGACTCACGGTGGCTGACGTGCACGATGACGTCAGCCGCGCATGCACGGGCCGCCATGCCCCTCAGCTGCCCCGCGGACTGATCCTGCGGGGCGGCGGAGGGACAAAGAGTGTGCGGGAATCGGACCCGCTGCCCGCGATCGGTGCCCACCGATCGCGGGCCCATGCCATGGTGAGGCCGTGCCAATCGGTGGCATGGTTGTGCAGAACGGCACTTTGCGGCCGTTTTCACGGACTGTGATAGCAGGTGTGTTTAAATTCGTGAAAACGGCCGTAAAGACCTGGGAAATCAGCCCATCGGATAGGGAAGAATCGCTGCTCGCCGTAAAAAAACGGCGAGCAGCGACAGCGATTCGTGTCGTGGGGCAGCCGTGGGGGGGGTGGGGGGGGGGGGGGGGATAGCGGGAGGTCGGGAAAAATGTCGGGAAGGCCCTCCCGCTATTCTCCGACCTGTCGTGGGGGGGCGGAGAATCCCGCCCACCCTCTCTCACACACACCCCCTCTCTCACACACACCCTCTCACACACACCCTCTCTCACACACACACCCTCTCACACACACCCTCTCTCACACACACACCCTCTCACACACACACCCTCTCTCACACACACACCCTCTTACACACACACCCTCTCTCACACACACACCCCCTCTCTCACACACACCCTCTCACACACACCCTCTCTCACACACACCCTCTCTCACACACACCCTCTCTCACACACACACCCTCTCTCACACACACCCCTCTTACACACACACACCCTCTCTCTCACACACCCTCTCACACACACACACCCTCTCTCACACACACACCCTCTTACACACACACACCCTCTCTCTCACACACCCTCTCACACACACACACCCTCTCACACACACACACCCTCTCACACACCACACCCTCTTACACACACACACCCTCTCTCTCACACACCCTCTCACACACACACACCCTCTCACACACACACACCCTCTTACACCACACACACCCTCTCTCTCACACACCCTCTCTCACACACACACCCTCTCTCACACACACACCCTCTCTCACACACACACCCCTCTCTCACACACACACCCTCTCTCACACACACCCTCTCTCACACACACACCCTCTCTCACACACACACCCTCTTACACACACACACCCTCTCTCTCACACACCCTCTCACACACACACACCCTCTCTCACACACACACCCTCTCTCACACACACACCCTCTCTCTCACACACCCTCTCACGCACACACCCTCTCTCACACACACACCCTCTCTCACACACACACCCTCTCTCACACACACACCCTCTCTCACACACACACCCTCTCACACACACACACCCTCTCTCTCACACACCCTCCACACACACACACCCTCTCTCACACACACACCCTCTCTCACACACCACCCTCTCTCTCACACACCCTCTCACGCACACACCCTCTCTCACACACACCCTCTCTCACACACACACACCCTCTCTCACACACACACACCCTCTCACACACACACACCCTCTCACACACACACACCCTCTCTCACACACACACCCTCTCTCACACACACACCCTCTCTCACACACACACCCTCTCTCACACACACCCTCTCTCACCACACCCTCTCTCACACACACACCCTCTCTCACACACACACTCTCACACACACACCCCTCTCTCTCACACACACCCCTCTCTCTCACACACACACCCTCTCTCACACACACCCTCTCACACACACACCCTCTCACACACACACCCCTCTCACACACACACCCTCTCTCACACACACCCTCTCACACACACACACCCTCTCTCACACACACACTCTCACACACACACCCTCTCTCACACACACACCCTCTCTCTCACACACACACCCTCTCTCACACACCCTCTCTCACACACACACACACCCTCTCCACACACACCCTCTCTCACCACACACCCTCTCTCACACACACACACCCTCTCACACACACACCCTCTCTCACACACACACTCTCACACACACCCTCTCTCACACACACACACCCTCTCACACACACACCCTCTCTCTCACACACCCTCTCACACACACCCCTCTCTCACACACACCCTCTCTCACACACACACACCTCTCACACCACACCCTCTCTCACACACACACACACCCTCTCACACACACACCCTCTCTCACACACACACCCCTCTCACACACACACCCTCTCTCACACACCACCCTCTCACACACACCCTCTCTCTCACACACACCCTCTCTCACACACACACCCTCTCTCTCTCACCACACACACCCCTCTCTCTCACACACACACCCTCTCTCTCACACACCCTCTCTCACACACACACCCTCTCTCTCACACACCCTTTCTCTCTCACACACACACACCCTCTCTCACACACACACCCTCTCTCTCACACACCCTCTCACACACACACACCCTCTCTCACACACCCTTTCTCTCTCACACACACACACCCTCTCTCACACACACACCCTCTCTCTCACACACCCTCTCTCACACACACACCCTCTCTCTCACACACCCTCTCACACTCACACCCTCTCACACACACACCCACTCACACACACACCCTCTCTCACACACACACCCTCTCTCTCACACACCCTCTCTCACACACACACCCTCTCTCTCACACACCCTCTCACACACACACCCTCTCACACACACACCCTCTCTCACACACACACCCTCTCTCACACACCCCTCTCTCACACACACACCCTCTCTCACACACACCCTCTCTCACACACACACCCTCTCTCACACACACACCCTCTCTCACACACACACCCTCTCCCACACACACACCCTCTCTCTCACACACCCCTCTCACACACACACACCCTCTCTCACACACACACCCTCTCTCACACACACACCCTCTCTCCTCACACACCCTCCTCACGCCACACACCCTCTCTCACACACACCCTCTCTCACACACACACCCTCTCTCACACACACACCCTCTCACACACACACACCTCTCTCACACACACACCCTCTCTCACACACACACCCTCTCTCACACACACACCCTCTCTCACACACACACCCTCTCTCACACACACCCTCTCTCACACACACCCTCTCTCACACACACACCCTCTCTCACACACACACTCTCACACACACACCCTCTCTCTCTCACACACACCCTCTCTCTCACACACACACCCTCTCACACACACCCTCTCACACACACACCCCTCTCACACACACACCCTCTCTCACACACACCCTCTCACACACACACACCCTCTCTCACACACACTCTCACACACACACCCTCTCTCACACACACACCCTCTCTCTCACACACACACCCTCTCTCACACACACCCTCTCCTCACACACACACACACACCCTCTCACACACACACCCTCTCTCACACACACCCTCTCTCACACACACACACCCTCTCACACACACACCCTCTCTCACACACACACTCTCACACACACCCTCTCTCACACACACACACCCTCTCACACACACACCCTCTCTCTCACACACCCTCTCACACACACCCTCTCTCACACACACCTCTCTCACACACACACACCCTCTCACACACACCCTCTCACACACACACACCCCTCTCTCACACACACACTCTCACACACACACCCTCTCTCACACACACACCCTCTCTCTCACACACACACCCTCTCTCACACACACCCTCTCTCACACACACACACACACACACCCTCTCACACACACACCTCTCTCACACACACCCTGTCTCACACCACACACACCCTCTCACACACACACCCTCTCTCACACACACACTCTCACACACACCCTCTCTCACACACACACACCCTCTCACACACACACCCTCTCTCTCACACACCCTCTCACACACACCCTCTCTCACACACACCCTCTCTCACACACACACCCTCTCACACACACACCCTCTCTCACACACACACACACCCTCTCACACACACACCCTCTCTCACACACACACACCCTCTCACACACACACACCCTCTCTCACACACACACCCTCTCACACACACCCTCTCTCTCACACACACCCTCTCTCACACACACACCCTCTCTCTCTCACACACACACACCCTCTCTCTCACACACACACACCCTCTCTCTCACACACACACACCCTCTCTCTCACACACACCCCTCTCTCTCACACACACACACCCTCTCTCACACACATACCCTCTCTCTCACACACCCTCTCTCACACACACACCCTCTCTCTCACACACCCTTCTCTCTCACACACACACCCCTCTCTCACACACACACCCTCTCTCTCACACCACCCTCTCACACACACACACCCTCTCTCTCACACACCCTTTCTCTCTCACACACACACCCTCTCTCACACACACACCCTCTCTCTCACACACCCCTCTCACACACACACCCTCTCACACACACACCCACTCACACACACCCTCTCTCACACACACACCCTCTCTCTCACACACCCTCTCTCACACACACACCCTCTCTCTCACACACCCTCTCACCACACACCCTCTCACACACACACCCTCTCTCACACACACACCCTCTCTCTCACACACCCTCTCACACACACACCCTCTCTCACACACACCCTCTCTCACACACACACCCTCTCTCACACACACACCCTCTCTCACACACACACCCTCTCTCACACACACACCCTCTCACACACACACACCCTCTCTCTCACACACCCTCTCACACACACACACCCTCTCTCACACACACACCCTCTCTCACACACACACCCTCTCTCTCACACACCCTCTCACGCACACACCCTCTCTCACACACACCCTCTCTCACACACACCCTCTCTCACACACACACCCTCTCTCACACACACACCCTCTCTCACACACACACCCTCTCTCACACACACCCTCTCTCACACACACACCCTCTCTCTCACACACACCCTCTCTCACACACACACCCTCTCTCACACACACACCCTCTCTCACACACACACTCTCACACACACACCCTCTCTCTCACACACACCCTCTCTCTCACACACACACCCTCTCTCACACACACCCTCTCACACACACACCCTCTCACACACACACCCTCTCTCACACACACCCTCTCTCACACACACACTCTCACACACACACCCTCTCTCACACACACACCCTCTCTCTCACACACACACCCTCTCTCACACACACCCTCTCTCACACACACACACACACCCTCTCACACACACACCCTCTCTCACACACACCCTCTCTCACACACACACACACCCTCTCACACACACACCCTCTCTCACACACACACTCTCTCTCACACACCCTTTCTCTCTCACACACCCTTTCTCTCTCACACACACACACCCTCTCTCACACACACACCCTCTCTCTCACACACCCTCTCTCTCACACACCCT
Source organism: Scyliorhinus canicula (assembly GCF_902713615.1). Classification (NCBI taxonomy): domain Eukaryota; kingdom Metazoa; phylum Chordata; class Chondrichthyes; order Carcharhiniformes; family Scyliorhinidae; genus Scyliorhinus; species Scyliorhinus canicula. The sequence goes on from NC_052152.1 coordinate 57,666,560, forward strand.
CTCACACACACCCTCTCTCACACACACCCTCTCTCACACACACACACCCTCTCACACACACACCCTCTCTCACACACACACACCCTCACACACACACACCCTCTCTCACACACACACCCTCTCTCTCACACACCCTCTCACACACACACCCTCTCACACACACACCCTCTCTCACACACCACCCTCTCTCTCACACACCCTCTCACACACACACACCCTCTCTCTCACACACCCTTTCTCTCTCACACACCCTTTCTCTCTCACACACCCTTTCTCTCTCACACACACACCCTCTCTCACACACACACCCTCTCTCACACACACACACCCTCTCTCACACTCACTCACACCCTCTTTCACACACATATACACACATCACCCTCTCACAAACACCCTCTCTCACACACGCACTCACCCTCTCTCTCACACACCCTCTCTCTCACACACACCCTCTCTCACACTCACTCACACCCTCTTTCACACACACGCACACCCTCTTTCACACACATATACACAATCACCTTCACTTTCACAAACACCCTCTCTCACACACGCACTCACCCTCTCTCTCACACACACACACACACACACACCCTGTGGTTTAGCTCACTCGGCTAAATCGCTGGCTTTTAAAGCAGACCAGCAACACGGTTCGATTCCCGTACCAGACAGGCGCTGGAATGTGGCGACTAGGGGCTTTTCACAGTAACTTCATTGAAGTCTACTCGTGACAATAAGCGATTTTCATTTTTTCATTTTCTCATTTCATTTTTCATTTCATTTCATTTCTCACACACACACACATTCACCCCCTCTCTCACACACACACACACACACACGCACACTCCCTCTCTCACACACACATTCACCCCCTCTCACACACACGCGCACACACACATGCACACCCTCTCTCTCACACACACAACACACACACACACATACCCTCACACACACAGAACACACACCCTCTCTAACATACACCCCCTCCACACACATACACATGCCCTCACACACACACACACGCACATGCCCACACACAGACACACACACATGCCCTCACTCACACACCCCCTCTCTCACACGCACAACACACACACATACCCGCACTCCCACACGCATACCTGCCCTCACACACACATACACGTGCCCCCTCGCTCACTCAGTCACACACCCGCCCTGTCTCTCACACACACATTCCCTCTTTCATTCACACACACACCCTCACACACACACGCTTTCTCTTGCATACACACACATGCATTTACATACGTGCCGATTCACATACATATACACACATGCCTACTCACGTGCACATGTGCCTGCTTGTGTACACATGCGCACACACCTTTTTCACATACATACACGCATGCACGTGCCCTCTCACACACACTGCCTCTCATGTGTCTGTGTGGGTTTCCTCTGGGTGCTTCAGTTTACTTCCATAGTTGAAAGATATACAGGTTAGGTGGATTGGCCATGCTAAATTGCCTTTTAGTGTCTAAAAAGGTTAGGTAGGCTTATTGGGTTACGAATCGTGTCGGGGCATGGGCCCAGGTAGGATGCTCTTTCAGAGGGTCAGTGCAGACTCGATGGGCCAAATGGTCTCCTTTTGCACTGTAGGGATTCTATGATCAATGAGAAAATCCAGACCACGGGCTGGATTCTTCAGCCAGGCCTGCCTCAAGATCGCGACGGACGGAACATGAACCATGTAAAGGTCCACTGACCTCGGGCAGGATTTATGGTCCTGGAAGGGTGCGGCCGAAGGATCTTGCCCCTCATTTCCAATGGGAGACAAAAACTATTCTTTAATTCTCTTGGTGAGAGACAATCATTCTTGAACTGGTGGATAGATATTCTGGAGTTTTACCTTATTTAATGCAAAACATTCCTTGGATCATCAAACAGAAAGGGGATCTTGTAGGAGGTTCAAATAAGGTAGAGCAAGCCACTTTTTTATCTTCCACTTTATGCTCCCATAAATGAAGTTACAGATTCAAATGGCCAGTCTCTGTAAATAGTAATGAAGAGCTTGCAGTTATCGAAGCATATTTCATGATGTAAAGACATGCCAAAGCACTTAGTATTTTGGAAGTGTAGTCACTATGTTGTCAGGTATCATCAGTGGTCCCTAATTCTAAAGGTAATCAAGCAAAATTTCAGAAGGTCCAGACACCGGCCGAAGAATTCAGACATAGACATAGAACATAGAACAGTACAGCACAGAACAGGCCCTTCGGCCCTCGATGTTGTGCCGAGCAAATGATCACCCACGGATCCACCCTATACCCGTAACCCAACAACCCCCCCCAACCTTACTTTTTAGGACACTACGGGCAATTTAGCATGGCCAATCCACCTAACCCGGACATCTTTGGACTGTGGGAGGAAACCGGAGCAACCGGAGGAAACCCATGCACACACTGGGAGGACGTGCAGACTCCGCACAGACAGTGACCCAGCCGGGAATCGAACCTGGGACCCTGGAGCTGTGAAGCATTTATGCTAACCACCATGCTACCGTGCTGCCCAAAAGACAAGCATACAAATTTGGGCCCTGGAGTTGCAAATAATGTCTGCACCTCACAAGTTCCAGGCATTGTCCAGTGGAGTAAACCAGCATGAAGACATGATTAAATTTGCATTGAGATTTTAACTGCAATTTGCTGTGAAAGTTAAGCTTCTTTCAGCCTTGGTCAGGGATAAACAATCTCCCTTCAGGAGAGGTAGGCACAGTTAGTCTTCCAGAGAGCTGGTTGGGCCTACTATATCTAGCTAGCAGTGCTGACTCTTTCTGTAGAATTTCAGCTAGGATATATGGTGGTCGTCTTGCTCAGTACACAAAGTGAGTCAGCACAAAGACAGCAGCTCGTCACTGAGTGCATCTTATCACAGATTGTGAACTTGGGAATTTGGGAAGGAAGGGTGCACTGGGGGAGGAGGGAAACAGTTAAGTGGTTGGTGAGTATTTTAATTTTCTTTCAAAACCTGGGTAATCCAGCAGCAATTGTAAGGCTGTATTAGTATTAGTAAGGATTAATGGAACTCACTGGGATGAATAGGGTTTATTAATTAAGAAAATAATTAATTAAAACATAAAGCTAGCAGGGCAGGTGATGTGTTGTGATTGCAGGATGTGGGTATTCTTGGATACCACTGTGATCCAGGGCAAACAGGTCTGTAGTAAGTGCCAGCATGAAGAGGGGCTTCGGTTCAGAGTTATTGGAGGCCGAGCTGCAGATACTGCAATGCATCAGGGAGGGAGAAAGTTACCTGTGCACTTTATTTCAGGAAGTGGTGATCCCTTAGGTTATAACCTTCTGATTTTTCTCAGTGGTCAGGGACAGGGGTGTGAGACTGAGAGTCAGACAGGTAAGGGGATAGAGATTGTAGAAATAGAAGAGCCTCTGCCCTTGCATTTGTTCAAGTATCTTGCATCCTGTGGGGGTGAAAGCGGTGGCTGCAGAGTGGATAAGCAAATTGACCATGGTACCGTGGTACTGGAAGCCCATTCAATTGGGGCGAGGGGCTGGAGATAATAGGAACATTGTGGTAGTAGGGGAAAGTATAGTCAGGAGGATTGACACAGTTCTCTGCAATCGAGAGTGTGAATCTAGGTGGTTGTGTTTATTGCTGGTGCCCGAGTTTGGGACACCTTCTTGGGGTTGGAGAGGAACAGTCGGTGGGAAGGGTAGGATCCAGTTGTCGTGGTCTGTATAGGTGCCAACAACGTAGAAAAGACTGGGGACGCAATTCTCCGGAAACGTTTCTATGTGTGGTAGTGAGCGGGATTGGCGCAAGCTTTCCGGCTCTCGGCTCAGCGAGGCTGGCAACGAAATTCAACGTTAATTTGCGCCACAAATGAACGCTCGCCAGCTGATTCACCGGTACCTCGCTCACCAGCCGCCCACTAACAATGTCAAGCAGCACTTAAGCTGCACTTGCTCAGCCAACTCACAACAATGGCGCCCAGGACACCTGCCCCAAGATTTGGAGATGCTGAGCTGGGAAGGCTGCTAGGCGCAGTAGAGGCCAGGAGGGCTGTCCTGTTCCCCCGAGAATCCCAGAGGGTGAGCCACAAGTCAGCAAGTGCTGCCTGGGGTGAGGTGGCAGCAGCTGTCAGCACGGGGAGTATGACCAGGAGGACTGGCCTTCAGTGCAGGAAGAAGGTCAATGACCTACACTGTGGCAGTATGAGTGAGTAGACAGCAACGCCCCCCACAACCCCAAAGGGAGCACCACCTCCCAACATACTATGCGATCCCTAGCCCTTCGTCCAACCTCCAACCCATCCTTTTACAACCACTCTCCCAACACTATGGACCACGCGTGTGGCTAACGATGCCCCCTTTGTGTCTCCTCAATAAAAGCTTACAGGCGCCGGAATGTGGCGACTAGGGTCTTTCCATAGTAACTTCATTGAAGCCTACTTGTGGCAATAAGTGATTATTATTATTATTATATTATAATCGTCAGGAGATTGCTCAGACTGGCGGAGGCGTGCGGCACGTAAGAATCCTCACCACCTTTGAGGATGTGCTCTGGAGGTGACTGGGGTGGCCAAAGACAGATCAGTCAGCCATGTGGAGCCTGGCGGAAGCCGCATAAGTAAGGAACCACCAGGCTCACCCGGGAGACCTGTCAAATGTGAGTACTGATTGCCTTACTCACTGACCCATCCCTCCCAATGACCACATGTCCATTCTCCATCAGGTCCTCAAACTGACGGCGCCGGCCCATCCCAGGCGGCAACCTCTCTCTCGAGGAGAACACCTTGGAGGAGAGCTTCGAGGATGGAACTGTTATTGAGCACAGCTGTCATCCCCACCATCCACCAGTGCAGATGCACACAGCTCGGTGGGAAATGTTAGTGGTCAGGCTTCTGGGGCATAATCTGTGAGCACAATACTGCTGATGATGCACATCAGGAGGAGGCAGGAACCCCCAAGTGAGACAGCAATCGAAGATCTGCTGCATCCCAGGACCCAGCTGGGTCCCAGCCTGATGCTGAGCCTGTGGTACAGAGGTACCCAGAGCTGATTGAGATGATAGGGACCAACCTGGACATTCAGAGGGAGATTCCAGCATCACTCCAGAAGATCCAGAGCCGATTGGAGGAGCCCCAGAGGCTACGGGCACAGGAGATGGCGTCGGCTGTGAGTGGCACTGAGGCTAACACTGCTAGGGTGGCCACTGCAGTGGAGAGCCTGGTGCATGACGTCGGCACCATGGGTGAAGCTGTCCAAGGCATCGTGCAGACGGTGACGGCCATGGCCGAGTGACTCGCCAGAATGTCCGATTCTCTGGGAGATGTCACCCAGTACCAGGCTGACCTTGATGAGGTTCTTTGGGACATGTCCCACTCTCAGATGGGAATGAGGTGCTGCACAGCATGAGCCCTTCCTCCAGGTTCACATTTTCCAAAAGGAGTCCTAATCACTGCTAGCGTGAGCACTTGCTGGGGAGGCCAATGAATGACGAGAGGCCATTGGATGACAGGTGGCTCTCGTTAATTATATGGAAATGGGGCTTAAGTGGTGACAATTGGTTTCTCGCCACACTACGGCGGAATCCCGATTTTGCCTACGTGAGTGGGCTGGTTTGGTGCCTGGTGCGGATCTTGTTTTTCGCCTCTCCCGCTATTCACCAGCCTCGTTACGCTTGAGCGAGAGCACAACGAGGCTGGAGAATCGCGCCCTAGGAAAGAGTTTCTGCTTTGGGATTGTGAGCAGCTAGGGGCTAAATTTTAGAAAAGCAGGACCTCAAAGGTAATCTCTGGATTACCACCTCAACCACAAACAAATTGGCGTAGAGTAAACAAGATTAGGGAGATAAGTGTGTTGCTCAAAGTCTGGTGTTGGAGAAGTGAGCTTTGATTCATGGGCACTGGCACCAGTACTGAGTTAAATTGGATGGGCGTTCCCTGAACCATGTTGGGATGAATGTTTTGGCAAGCCATATAACTGGGCAGAGATGAGGGAAAAAAAGTCCCTTGAGGGTTGTTGGTCTGTGGATTTCTCTTCCTCAGAGAGGTTTGAAGACTGGATCATTGAATGTATTCAAGGCAGAGTTAGGTTTTTTGATGGACAGGGGAGTCGAGGATTATGGGAGGCAGACAGGAAAGTAGAATTGAGACCACAGTCAGATCAGACCAGATCTCATTGAATGCAGCAGGCTCGAAGGACCAATTAGCCTACTCCTCTCCTAAGTCTTACGTTCCTTTGAGAATACCTACCACCCTACTCTAGACATTCAATGGCACTATCATTGGTGATTCCTAACCAGCAACAGCTTGGGCATCACCAGTCACGTGTATGTTGTCATATCAGAAGCTGAATATGCTTTGGCAAGTAACTCACCCCCGACTCCCTGTGTGGGTGGGGCCTGGGGAGGAGGGGGTGGCAGGGGGCAATCAAATGTCATGTGGGGAGATTGGAGGTCTTGGGATGGTGTCTGATTTCACGATGAGGCAGGGGATTGGTTGTCCAGGTGGGTGGTAAGGCATTTTTTTCTTGCTTCTTGATCCAGCAATACATTGCTTCAGTTTAGACAACGGATTTCCCAAGGCTTGTTAAATCCTGGCTGGACAGAGTTAAATTTCAAAAGGAGAATACAACTGGGGCCTGCAGCCTCATTGTGCTATCTAAAGTGCCAACTCACTTCCCTTGGAGCAGGTTAGTCACCTGGTTCACCAAACCTTTTCAACTTCTGTTAAAACCGGAAATGAGGGTTAGAGTCTGGTTGGGCTTGCGATTCATGTTTCTAACCCGAATGATTTTGGGGGTTAAAATTCTCCACGTTGCACAATGGCAGTGCATCTTTTTTACGAAAATTCAAAAACAATACCTGTTGCAATCATGTTCTGCCTGTGGTGCGTGGTCTTTTCTCCCCCTTTCTTTGTACTTCCCTTGGCGGCATTATATGTCAAATGCCCCTCCCTGCCTAATATAATGTTCCTAAACCCCAGTCTAGTGAGGGAAGGAAATGAGGCTGTCAGACACCCTTCAACAGTCCTTGGGATAAAGCTGGCAGTTTAGCTCTTTCAGCAGGGACATCAGCATTATCCCAAAGACATATAACGAAGTGAGAGCTAACAATCCTAAACAAAGTTCTGAGGAATATAGAAAATGGACGATGACTGAAGCGGGTGATGAGAAACACCAGTGACCTCCAGTAAATGCGGTGATGTGCTCGGTTGCTGTTCTGTTTCTGCTGATATTTCTGTTGGGGATTTTTCCAGCATGGCCCAGGTGACACCTGTTTTGCTAATTGGCATGATGTTATTAGACCTATAACTGGGAATTGATTGTGAGGTACCTGTACATACTTGACCCATTGGTACTAGGCATTGAGTAGCCGAACCCACGTTCATTATAGGGAACTGCTGGTAGAAATGTGAGAAAGGTAAGTTTCTGAGGTCTTTCCAAGGACATTTCTGGGGCGAGGCAGAACATAAATGTTCCGTATTTTGTAACTCGGATATAGTTGTCGACAAACATTAATATATACATATCAATTAAAGGCATACTGCTCGGATTTATTTTAATCAACAGTGAAACATTTTGCTATCTTTATTGGTATTTTTGAAGAAACTACAAAATCAAGGTTCAGCAATGATTAAACAACCTCTTTTAATAGAACACTAACCCGGCATTGGGGATCGGTCACCGTGTTGGCCAAAGTTATTCTTTACAATCTGGCTAAAGTCCATTGTGTTGTAATCATGTTTTTAGTTTCTTGTGTTTATTGATTTATGAACCCTTCATCTCCACTATCTCCACACCGGAAAGTCAATTTCTTTTTTACATTTTTCTGTAATTTCTTCGTGGGTGGAACACTTTAAGTGGTGTTAGAGGCTTTTGTGCAGTAGTTATGTAGCCAATGCTGGAAATTTGAAATGCAAACAGAAATGTTAGAAATACTCAGTAGGCTAGCAGGATCTTTGGGGAGAGGGAAACTGCTGGTTGATGACCCTACATATGAAGTGGAAAATGTTGCGGATGTTATAATTAGGAGGATAGTGGCCAATGCAGCCACTTGCACAATGCAGAAGAGTCTGAAAGGGTGAGAGGGTAAGCGGTATCATGTGAGAATTCATTCTGAAAATAGATGGTGCATAGGAAATCGTTACATCAGTCTTTTTATTTAAAACTTGATTAATTTACAGAATGCAATATTACACAAATGTGCTTCCTCTCTAACCAATACCCAGTGCCCCAGACATCTTTCTTTATACTCTTGAAACAAAGGCCCATTACATTAAACAAAAATGAGGGGGTGACAGCCCCAGTGGGGCACTGTAACTAAAACAAAACATCAAAAGAAACTTAACTGACTAAGACAAAATATAATTCCAGGGTGATGTGTCTTTCTTTTACTCTCTTGGAATGAAACTAAAAACCAGTGACTTAAACAAAAGCAAGATGGGGTGACAGCGCCTGGTGAGGCACTGTAAATAAAACAAAATGTCAAAGAAATTGAACTAACTAAACCAAAATGTCATTCTTGAGGGTGATGATGCACCCCAGTCCCCCGTGGTACCCACTGGTCACAGGAGGTCTGAAGTGTGCTGGTGAACACCACGTGCTCCCTCTCCAAGGCCACTTGGCTGGCGAACATAGCCGCAGTAGAGGGCAGACAGTCAGGTTGGACGACCCCTCGATCACCTGTTGATGGCCACCTTGACCAGGCCCAGGAGCAGACTCATGAGGAAGCCCTCCTCCCTTGAGGATTTTTTTTTGTTTATGCTCTTTAATTTATTGATTTTTGGTTTATATCAAAACAAAAATGAGAGGGGGTGACAGCCCCTGGTCTTCAAAGTACAAAGACTTTCACCTGTGTATGCTTATTTCTGATAATACAATTACCATATTTTTGCGAAGGCCACGAAGAATCCAGCACGAGTTTGTAGAATTGAAAGAAATAACTTTATTTACAATTACATATATACAGCAGCAGTACTTCACCACTGCTCTCTTCTCTCGAGCTGGTTCCACACTGGCCAGCTCTATTTATGCAGGTGACTCTGCTAATGATTTCTCCGCCCCCTCCCCTCATTGGGGGAGCTCATATTCACTAAGGATTGTGGGATAGCAATAGTCCCTGTCGTGTTATGTACTCTGGGATAACACAGGCTGCAACTGGATGCAGCTTTAACCAAAAGATACTCCAGAGCTTGAAGTTAGTTTAATCTGATTTATTGAACCAGTAGCATAGTTAGCACAGTTTTCTATGAATTCGGCTCTCTGATGGTGGTGCAGACCTGCACAAGGCTGCATTGTGTCCAGGCTTCCCGCAGTTTAAACATCGCCTGCCTCTTGCAGGGCAGTGTTTCTTTAAGTGGCCGTTGCCGCAGTTTGGCACGTCATGACGTCGGTGTCCTGACACTCTGCGCGTCGTCGCACATGCGCAGTGCTGGTGTCGGCCGCTTCGTTATCCCATTCGCATCGTGCATGCGTGGGGCCCCGAGAAAAATACGGGAAATGGCCGCTTTCATCAATGCTGAAGCGCTGCATCAGGGAGCTGGTCTGCACACTCTCTGCCTCGTGGGAGGCAAGTTTCTCATTTTCAGCCGATTTGTACTGGGCATAACGATTTTTGGCGTGCTCAAGCACTGTACATGTTTCAATCGCGACTGGCAGGGTCATATTCTTGATTTTCATTAGCTTCTCTCAGGATCAGAGTGAACTCCAAAAATGATTTGGTCCCTGATCATGGAGTCAGCAATATCACCAAAGGTGCAGGACAGCGCTAGCAGGCAGAGGTTAGTTGAGAAGGAGTTGAAAGATTCATCTTTACCTTGTAGGCGCTGTTTGAATATGTAGCTCTCGAAGATTTCATTGGTGTCCACTTCACAGTGACTGTCAAACTTGTCCAGGATGGTCTGAAACTTTGTCTTGTGCTGGCCTTCGGTGAAGTGAAAAGAGTTGAAGAGTTGAATGGCTTGATCACCCGCTGTTGAGAGGAGAAGCGCGATCTTTCTTGCATCAGACGCACCCTCGAGGTCTGAGGCTTCGATGTACAATACCTACCCTCCTCTAAACTTTGAAGGGGACCCAGCCCCTCACATAGACCCTCCCCCAACCAACAGGAGAGAGACACCCAGGACTCTGACCCATCCCCACTAAACCATTGTAAAATACCAACAAGGCCAACATGTGAAAACAGAATAAAACATTGGTAAACATTATACAAACATCTCAGAAACCAAGACATCAAGAACATTCTCCCAATCACCCCTCTTCCAAATCATGCTCTTCAACAAAACCCAGTGCCTCTACAGGCAATGTAAAATAATATTTTTAGGGGAGGCACGCTGGCGCAATGGTTAGCACTGCTGTCGCACAGCACCGAGGAACCGGGTTCGATCCCAGCACTGGGTCACTGTCATATGGAGTTTGAACATTCTCCCCATGTCTGCATGGATCTCACTCCCACAACCCAAAAAAGATGTGCAGGGTAGGTGAATTGGCCATACTAAATTTCCATTAATTGGGAACGAAAAAAAATTGGGTACTCTAAATTTTTCTTAAAAAATAATATTTCTTCCCCATAAAAGTTACTCAAAGTTTGGCCGGGTACAACACGTCAAACCGGACCTTATTTTGAAAAAGTACTGCCTTGGCCCGATGAAAGCCAGCCCACTGCTTGGTCAGGGCAGCACCAATGTCTGGGTATATCGGAATCTGCTGGCCCTCCCAAATATAGTCTCTCGTTGTCCTCGCCACCTCAAGATCTGCCCCTTCACCTGGAATCGATGCATTCGCACTACCACCGCCCTCTGTGTCTCCCCTCATATTGGCCTCTCCTGTAATGATCAACGTGGCCCTTGGTCTACCTCCGGGGCCTTCTCACAGATCCCCTCATGCACCAGCTTCGCCAACATCTTTGTGACGTAGGCTGTGACACTCGTTCCCTCCACCCCCTCCAGCAGGCCTACAATCCATAGGTGTTGGCGCCTGGACCAATTCTCCTGGTCGTCCACTTTTATTTTCAGCTCCTTACAAGCCACTCGCAGCATCGCTACCTTTGCTTTCAACTCCACCATTCAATCACTGTGGTCCGTGACCGCCACTTTTGGGGCAGCGAATGTTTGGCAATGGGGTGTTTTATTTTGGGTTGTTGGCAGTCCGTCTGCGCCGACTTCACACCCGTTTTAGGTGGGTGGTCAGAAAACACAGTGGCCTCTTGCTTTCACCTTTTGGCTGCAATTTTATTATTTCATGGGATGTTGGCCTTACTGGCAAGGCCAGTATTTGTTGTCCATCCCTAATTGTCTAATGAAAGGGTGGTGGTGAGCTGCTGCCTTGAAGTGCTGCAGTCGATCTGATGCTGGAACACCCAAAGTGCTACAAAGAAGGGAGTTCCAGGATTTTGAATCGGTGTCAGTGAACAAACGGCAGCTATATTTCCAAGTCAGGAAGTGTATCGGAGCGCTTTCCCGCTAGAATCCAGATCCAAAGGAAAATTCTCCTCATTTTCTCAAACCAAGGATAAACCTTGATGAAAGCTACTGTAGCCACCTAATATGGACACTGGGCTACCAAAATGGAGAACTGCTAAGGCTGCAGGGAGAAAACAGTCTTAGTAAGGACAAGCAGTTTGCAGAAGGCTAATTAGCATTCTGCACATACAAAAACCAGTTTATGGCCAGGTGCAGGATCTCAGCTTAAGGTGTAAATGGCAACAACGATTTGCATAGTAATGAGGTGATCCAGATCTGGGCCCACACAATAGAAACATTTGGGTTTGAATGGATACTTTGAGTGGACGCCCAGACGAAACGGCACCAGAAGTATCCATCACAAAGAACCCTAGAGACCGCCCCACCCATCGAGAAGAGACCCTCAGATTGGGGGGTTTGGAAAATATCGATTGGGAGAAGACCCAATCGATATACAGCAGGTAGAGACCGCCCCGAAGAGGCACGGACTTTGGGGGGGACCTATAAAAGTAGACCCCGCACATGGTCCGTTCTGTTTCGCTCCGGCTCTGTTGTTTGGCTCCGACTCTCTGCTGTCTTCATCGCTTTGCTGATACATCGCATCCTGACTCCAGTTCCATCACCAGCCGTTGAGCACCAGCCATCGTTCAGTAAGTGCCAAAACAACGCTCGCTACGTGACCCAGGCATTGCTTATACTCTAGCCGACTATTAGTGAACAGAAGGTGCAGTCCAGAAAGGAACAAAGGCCTTGTCCCCTGACCTTGCTGGTTCCTACTTAGATAAGTATTTAGTCGTTTAATAGTAGAAATAAGTATTAGTCTTTAGCGTATGCATGCGTATTTATTATATTGGTTATAATAAATATCAATCGTTTGAACTTACTAATCGGTGTACAGATTTATTACTTTGAACCTGACCTTGATATACTTGTGAGGTGTCTAAATACGGCACCTGGCGACTCCGAGCAGAATTACATACACAGAGCTGTAGTAGTGTTAAGCACACGGCCTTTAAACGGAGGCGTGTTAATACACTCCAATAAACGCGTAATACACTCAAGTAAAACGTGCAACACTACACACGAGTGGTAGGTGCCTCTCAGCACTGAAATTCTAATGTAAAGCAAACCCATTCAAGACCATGATGAGAGCGTGGCCGACCATATGTATCTAATTCACACGGTTGATTCATGTTAGGATTTGTACTCTGCATTATTTTCTCATTCAAAGTTAGAAAGCAGCTAAAATCCAACCCAGACTGACGAGCAAGAGTTTAGGTGAAGTATTAATAAATAATGATGTGAGGGTGACTGCTGTCAGGATTCATTTGTCAATTTTGTGATGCTAATGACATTTTCTTTGACTAGAATAGTAACTGCAATAACAAATCTGTTGGTTTTTAGTGATTACCCAGCTCCTAATGTAATTTGCTGTGACTGATAGTTTTACGAAATGGCAAGAGAAAAGAACAGGATTTGAATGTTAGGCCTTAGTTTTTATTTCAAAGATTTCTCTGTCAGTGTGTCACTGACCCTGTTGAAAGGAATGTTGGTTAGAGTTCAGAACATTGGGCACATCCATTTTGACTGTTCCATCCTGTAATCAATAATGTATAAACAAAATCAGCCGCCACCCGCCTGAAATTGAATCATGTGTAAAGGGACTGATGAAAATCAATTATTAAAATAATATTGAGCAACTCTTCCCTGAGTGGACTGTTTTGATTAGTCAAATTTAAGGGTGCGCTTGTTGGTGATTTGTCTGCTGGGTAATGCTCGAGGACATTCCGAACCTGAATGTTACCTCATTGTTTTAAAATACCTCATCATGCAATTGTTACCGCACAGAGCAACAGAGTTTTGAGAATCAGCATGACTAGGTCTATTGTGAGTTTGGGTGGAATTTCCATTCCGTGCCAAGCTCCTATGGCGGGGCGGGACTGGGAGCATTTCCTGCTGTGGAAGCCGGTGACAATTTGCGCCAAATAGCATGATGCTGGCCTAATTAGTCATGCAGCAAGGGGTTTCCCGGAGTTTTGAGCAGCGAGGGTGGCTGAATTCTGCCCTCACAGTCACAACTGGGCGCCATATTTAAAAGGTGCCTGGACATTAACTTACGCCCCATTGAAGGAGGAAAGGGCCCGCCGACCCCTGGGAGCTCCAGTCCCCAGATTCAGTGAAGCATCCCTCGATAAGTTGCTCAATATGGTAGAGTCCAGGAGGGCTGCCTAAGGTGGCAGTATATCTTGACGATGTATTAATCACCCTGAGGGTGGAAGGAGGTTGCCGAGCCACCAGATCAACCCTGTTTGGGAGGAAATCTCCAGCCTGGTCAGTGCCCAAGGCCTCCAGTCTTCCCTGGTCACAGGTGAAGTGCCAGATGAGTGGAGGATAGCTAATGTGGTACCTTTATTCAAGAAGGTCAGCAGGCACACGCCAGATAATTACAGGTCAGCAAGTTTAACGCCAGTGGTAGGGAGATTATTGGAAACAATGAATTGACACTTAATCAACACTTGGAAAGGCAGGTATTGATCTGGGATAGTCAGAATGGATTTGTTGGTGGGGGATCCTGTGTAACTAATTTGAGTTTTTTGAAAAGGTAACTAAATATATTGATGAGGGTAGCACATTGATGTGGTTTACATGGACTTCAGTAAGACCTTTGACAAGGTCCCACATGGAATGCTGTCCAAAAAATTAGAGCCCATGGGATCCAAAGCAACTTGGTAAACTGGATCCAAAATTGGCTTGTTAATAGGGTGATGGTTGCCTTTGTGGTTGGAAGCCTGTGACCAGTGGTGTAGCCCAGGGATTGCTGCTGGGACCCTTGCTGTTTATTATATACATTAATGACTTGGGATGTGATTGTAGAAGATATCATTAGTAAGAGTTTGCAGATGACTTGAAAATCGGTGGTGTTATTGACAGTGAGGAGGATAGTCTCAGGCTACAGACTGATATTGATCAGCTGGTAAATCGGGCAGAGCAATGGCAGATTTAATTTAATCTTGATAAATGTGAGGTGATACCCTTAGGTGCAATAAGGATAGGATATACTTCATAGGGACCTACCATTTATTGTGTATTGAGGAACAAAGGGACCTTGGTGTACAAGTCCATGGATCCCTGAAGGTGGCAGCACAGATAGACAGGTTGATGAAGAAGACATACAGAATGCCTGCCTTCATTAACCGGGGCATAGAATTTAGGAATAGGGTGGTCTTGGTATCACTTTATAAACATTGGTGAGGCCACGGCTGGAGTACTGTGTGCAGTTCTGGTTGTGCCACATCATCGGAAGGACGTGATTGCACTGGAGGGGGTGCAGAGGAGATTCACCAGGATGTTGCCTGGCATGGAACGTTTTAGCTATGAGGAGAGACTGGATAGGCTGAGAGGAGATCTGATAAAGGTGCACAAAATTATGAGAGGCTTAGGCAGGGTAGATTGTAAGAATCTTTTCCCTGTGTTATAGGCCAGAGGGCATAGGTTTAAGGTGAGGAATAAATGGTTCTGAAGGGACGTGAGGAAACATTTTTCCACCCAGAGTGTGGTGGAAATATGGGACCCGCTGCCTGAGGGGGTGGCAGCGGCAGGCACTCTCCCAACATTTAAAATGCTCTTGGACGAGCATTTAAATAACCACGGTGTAGTAGACAATGGACCAATTATTGGTAAATGGGATTGGTATAAATTGGTATTTGATGGGCGGTATAGACATGGTGGGCTGAAGGGTCTGTTTCTTTTCTGAATGACTGAATTTTTGAATGACTCTTATGTCTGCCCTGCGGTGCTGGAAACGTATGAATGACCTCATCCATGCCCCCAGGGTAAGTGAACCCTCGGCGGCTCACACTCCCCTCACTCCAGTGGGTCTCAGTGGCAAGGTGATAATCCCACTAGAATAAATCTAGTCTGTAGGTGGAGATGACAGTGTGGGTTCCTGGCCCATCCACACGGTGAGCTCAGATGATGCCTGGGAGCAGCGGGTTGTGGGGTGGGGTGCTGCCCAAAAATACCTCATGCAGCCATCCACCTGCAGCTGGGATTAGGTATTGAGGACATCAGCAAGCACAGCTAACAATATGCCTCTTGTGAGCCTTATCCTTCTATCTGCCTTGAATCACTGGTGCTGCCCCAGAACCCTTGTGGACAAGCAGTGAGTAAACCAAATGACACACAATCCAGTGGATTATTTGTAAAACCAGCAGCATGAGAAATATGCATGCAACCTTAATGCTCTCAACCCCATCTTCCCTCCATGTGCAATGAAGTTGAAGGTGATAGGACAGATGGAACGAGCAGTTAATAAAGCATACAGTATCCTATCCTAGACAAGAGCAAGGAGATTATGCCGAATTTACATAAGACCTCAGCAGGAGTATTATGCACAAGTCTGGATATCACACTTTGGGAAGGACGTGAACGCACTGGAGAGAGTGCAGAAGAGATTTACAAGAATTAGAGAGGTTAGGACTGCTCTCCTTGGAGAGAAGGCGGCTAACTGGAGATTTCATAGAGGTGTTCAAATTCATGAGGGGGTAGGGCAGAGTAAATAGGGAGAAATTGTTTGTGCTTGTTAAAGGATCAAGAATGAGAGGCCACAGATTTAAAGTGATATCCAAAAGAAGCAAAAGTGATGTGAGAAAAATATTTTTCACACGAGTGGTTGAGTCTGGAATGCACGGCCTGGAAGTGTGGTGGAGGCAAGTTCAATCGAGGCATTCAAAAGGGGATTAGATGATTATTTGTATGGAAACAAAGTTCAGGGGTACGGGAGAAAGACAGGAGAATGGCACTAAGTCATAGTACTCATTTGGGGAGCCAATGGGATGCATAGTCTTCTGGACCGTAATGATCCTATGATGAGCTGCATCTCTGTCCATTTCTGATGACCCAACTCTCATGCAGCATCCTGAAATCTCCAGTTTGAGGCTCGGGATCATTGCAAGTAACGATGGTGTGTGTAATATTCCATGTCCAGTCCAATACCTTATCCCACCCCCATAACTAATGATCCTGCAGATGTAGCATCTGACCATCCCACAGATACCCTTCACTTTATCCCATGCAGGTGAATGTCCATGTCCGCTACCTTCCTGTGGAGCCCACAGCCATTACAATTGGCATTCACCCCCTCATCCTGCCTCCCTGCATTATCTGCATTTACCTTTGTATCGCCTTAATGCCCCTTCACAGAAACGGCCCTAGGGTTGCTGGCGCCCCGGGCAAGCTGAATTTCAGCGCCCTTACAAGTATAATTTTTAAATATAATTTGGCCCCTGACATCGCAGCAGGAGCTGCCCAGGTACAATGTTACCTCTCCAGCAGTAATTTTCAACAGTGAATACTTGTGAGAATTTACTTACAAAACATCTGGCCCATCGAGCCTGCTCCGCCATTTAATGAGATCATGGCTGATCTTTTGTGGACTCAGCTCCACTTTCTGCCCGAACACCATAACACTTTATTCCTTTATTCTTCCAAAAACTATCTATCTTTATCTTGAAAACAGTTAATGATGGAGCCTCAACTGCTTCACTGGGTATGGAATTCCAGAGATTCACAATCCTTTGGGTGAGGAAGTTCCTCCTAAACTCAGTCCTAAATCTACATCCCGTTATTTTGAGGCTATGCCCCCTAGTTCTGCTTTCACCCACCAGTGGAAACAACCTGCCCACATCAATCCTATCTATTCCCTTCATAATTTTATCTGTTTCTACAAGATCCCCCGCATCCTTCTAAATTCCAACGAGTACAGTCCCAGTCTACTCAACCTCTCCTCATAATCCAACCCCCTCAACTCTGGGATTAACCTAGTGAATCTCCTCTGCATACCCTCCAGCGCCAGTACGTCCTTTCTCAGGAAAGGAGACCAAAACTGAACACAATACTCCAGGTGTGGCCTCACTAACACTTTATACAGTTGTAGCATAACCTCCCTAGTCTTAAACTCCATCCCTCTAGCAATGAAGGACAAAACTCCAATTGCCTTCTTAATCACCTGTTGCACCTGTAAACCAACTTGTTGTGACTCACGCACTAGCACACCCAGGTCCCTCTGCACAGCAGTATGTTTTAATATTTTATCATTTAAATAATAATCCCTTTTGCTGTTATTCCTACCAAAATGGATGACCTCACATTTGTCAACATTGTATTCCATCTGTCAACCTGGGACCTCGGCGCCATGAGGGAGCAATGCTAACCACTGTGCCACTGTGCTGACCCGCTTTCTGTTAATTAACCAATCCTCTATCCATGCTACTAATTTACCTTTAATGCCATGCATCTTTATCTTATGCAGCCACCTTTTGTGTGTCACCTTGTCAAAGGCTTTCTGGAAATACAGATATGCCACATCCTAGTATCCTCTGCACTTTTTGCTTTACCACTCATCTTCGTGTCTTCTGCAAACCTGGACACGTTGCACTTGGTCCCCAACTCCAAATCATCTATGTAAATTGTGAACAATTGTGGACCCAACACTGATCCCTGAGGGACACCACTAGCTACTGATTGCCAACCAGAGAAACACCCATTAATCCCCACTCTTTGCTTTCTATTAATTTAAAAAAAAAATTAGAGTACCCAATTAATTTTTTTCCAATTAAGGGGCAATTTAGCGTGGCCAATCCACCCACCCTGCACATCTTTTGTGTTGTGAGGACGAAACCCATGCAAACACGGGGAGAATGTGCAAATTCCACACGGACAGTGACCAAGAGCCGGGATCGAACCTGGGACCTTGGCGCCGTGAGGGAGCAATGCTAACCACTGCGCCACCATGCTTCCCTGCTTTCTGTTAATTAACCAATCCTCTATCCATGCTACTACGTTACCCTTAACGCCATGCATCTTTATCTTATGCAGCAACCTTTTATGTGGCACCTTGTCAAAAGCTTTCTGGAAATCCAGATGGCTCCCCGTTGTCTACCGCACTGGTAATGTCCTCAAAAAATACCACTAAATTCGTTAGGCATGACCTACAGTGTCATAATAATAATATATATATATATATATATATAAAAAAAACAACAAAAAAAACCCAACCAAAATTATAACTCCCACCAGCCCAACAGAAATTACCTACCTCCAACAATAATATTAACGACCTGCTCCCTCCCCCTTCTAACAGCTGATGGTGATTCATTTTTTAAAAGATAAAAACATGTATTTGCAAGAATTTTGTAGTTTTAACTATTATACATATGGGGCTGGATTCTCTGATTTTGAGGCTATGTCCCCAAGCCGGCGTGGGAACGGTGGTGTTTTACGACAGTAAAAATGGGGAATGGGACAGTTCAGCGCCGACGTTTCAGCGCCGACGTTTCAGCGCCGACGTTTCAGCGCCGACGTTTCAGCGCCGACGTTTCAGCGCCAGGACGTTTCAGCGCCAGGACGTTTCAGCGCCAAATATTTCAGCGCCAAATATTTCAGCTCCAGGACGTTTCAGCGCTCATTCATTCAGAAATCATTCTTGAGTATGGTCACTTGAGTATGGTATATTCGGAAAATTGTTTCCGAATATGGCAGCAGGAATGAAATTGACTACCTTCGTTCAATAGGGCACAATTTAACAAACTAAATGCGTTTTTTCCAATGAATGTCCAATGAACTTTCTTTTTAATGATTGATTTTATGAACTTACAGATTTGTAAATTGTTTTAATGTGCTGTTTTTGGATCTTTATAAGTGGATCTTTTACAATAAAAACATTTTGTTAACACTTGAGTTTTATTTCATTTTATGAACTTACAGATTTGTAAATTGCTTAGTGCCAAAAACAATTCTGTCATAACTATATGACAACATTGGAGAATTTTTTTTTTCTGGCGCTGAAATGTCCTGGCGCTGAAACGGCGGCGCTGAAACGTACCGCACCCGTAAAAATGGCGTAAAATGGCCACCGATCCTCCATTTGGCTGGCGGCTAGCAGCAAGGCAACATAGAGAACCCGGTTCTAGCTGCCGATATTGCCCGGAGAATTTCCAGGTCCGTGGCTGTGCAGGCGCAGGGCAGTGGCCTGCAGCAGCCGCGCTGTGCAACATGGCGCCGGTCGCTTGCCGACCTGGCCTGCAAAATAGTGCCCCCCCTTTGGCCGGATCGCGCTCCGCGGACCACCCCCCCCCCCCCCCACAGTGTCCCAGCCAATGACAGAGTCCCTCCTGCCCATAGATTGGCCCTCCCCCGACTGTGGGGCGCTGGACTGAGTCAGCAACCGGCACGCCAAGTTCCTGACGGATGAGACCACACGCGAGTGGTGCTATCGGGAATTGGTGGTCAGGGGCGGAGCATCCTGAGGCCATAGATATGTCACGCGGATGATGCTTTGGAGGGGGTGGAGTATTGTGAAAGCGGCGCCGCCCCTGATTCGGTCGTAAACGGGGATTCTCCGGCTGATCGCCAAACGCGATTTTGTCATTGGCAATAGAAGAATCCCCCCCCCCCAAGGTGTATCACCTTTACCCGTGGGGCCTGTCATATAAGGTTCAAAAGTTAAGGTCACAAGGTGATCAAGACAGAGACCGAAAGAAGTGGCTTACGGAAAAAGAAAAGCTGCTGTTGAATGCTGGCTGGGCCAGGCCATGGCCTAGAGTGAGTCCACTTGGTCATGGGGGGGGGGGGGGGGGGGGGGTCAGTAGCTGGCTGTGTTCCCCTGGGAGGCGGCCTCCACTCAGCTACTGTGGGGGGGGGGGGGTTCCTGTGTGGGAGTCGCTATGCAGCCTGTCACCCAGCCTTAGTTGTGTCATGGTCCTGAGCCACGTTGGGGGTGGGGGTGTCGGGGGTTGGGCGCATCCTCTGGGTGTACTCTTGCTCTGGTTACCCTTTGTCCCTTGCGGTTCGCCTCTTTCCTACTTGCCCTGCATTTTCTCTTGATGCTTTTAAGCAACCCCCACCCTTTGCTGGTTACAAACAGGTCTTGTAACAGCTTTCACGTTTTGTGGAAGCCTTCCTCTGATCCTTTGATGGCCTAATGTATTTTCTCTAAACTAAAAAACCAGGGAGGCAAAGGCCAGGGCATTCTCCCCTCTCCCCAAGAAAAGCTCTAGCTGTTCTGATAACCCCCAAACTACCACTATGAGGCTCGGCTACACCTACATGCTCATCCCTACAACCTTGGACATGACCTCGAAGAAGGAGGTCCAGTACCCGACAAGACTGGGCAAACCCAGAACATGTAGGTGTGGTTGGCAGGGCCTCCCTGGCACTGTTCACACTTGTCCTCCACCTCCGGGAAGAAATCTCTCATTCTCGTCCTGGTCAAGTGCACCCTGTGCATCACCTTTAGCTGCGTTAGGCTCAGCCCTGTGCACGTGGAGTTGAAGTTAGCCCTGTACAGTGCTTTGATCCTGAGTCCTACCCCAATCTCTGCGCCTAGTTCAACCCCCCCCCCCCACTTCCTTTTTGTCTCATCCAGGGGTGAGCATACCTCCTCTAGCAGGCGGCCGTACGTGTCCGCAGAGTTCCCCTCCCCGTGTCCATCTGCAGTCAGTAACCCATCCAGTAGTGTTTGGCTCAGTATCTGGGGGAATGTCATTGTTTCCTTGCAGAGGAAGTTTTAGATATGATTATATCTGAGTTTGTTCACTTTCGGGAGCTAGAACCTTTCCGTAAGCTCCCCCAGTGTCGCTACTCTGCCCTCTTATGTGCATGTCTCTAACCATCAGTGTCCCCTCGTCCTGTCTCCATCTTTGGAGGAGGCATCCACTGTCGCGGGGAGTAAGTTTGTGGTTTGTGCAGATGGGGGGGCCATGGTGGACATCTCGATCAGACCAAGTGATGTAGCATGTGGTTCCACGTTCAAAGTGTGGCACCTACCACTGGGCTTTTAGAGTATTTGGTTGGGGGGATGAGAGTGTGGTCATGGAGGGATGTCCCTGTCCAGGAACTCTCCTCCATTCTGACTAATTCTGCTCTCAGTTCCTTGACCCATCCCCGTACCCTTTCCATGGTGGGTGCCCAGTTGGAGAACTGGAGGTTCGCGAGGACCGAACCAAAGGCCTTTGGAATGAAGATTGTGAGGGATGGACCGGACCAAAGGCCTTTGGAATGAAGATTGTGAGGGATGGACCGGACCAACAGCCTTTGGAATGAAGGTTGTGAGGGATGGACCGAACCAAAGGCCTTTGGAATGAAGATTGTGAGGGATGGACCGGACCAAAGGCCTTTGGAATGAAGATTGTGAGGGATGGACCGGACCAAAGGCCTTTGGAATGAAGATTGTGAGGGATATTAATTTTGATCGTCTGCACTCTCCCTGCCAGGGTGAGTGGGAACGAGTCTCGCCTCTGAAGGTCCCTTTTAACTTCCTCTATCAGACTCACCAGGTTCCACATATGGAACCCTGTCCAGTCTTTGGCTATTTGGGCACTGGGCCCTCCACAATGCCCTTCCCAGTTGTGGTGAGTGAGCCGACATCTCCCAGAACCCTCCTCAGTTACATCTCACCATCCACCTGTTACATTTTACTGTGGTTACACCCCTTACTGATGGTTGCTGATAGCCTGTACTCACCAACTCCCAGCCTGCACCACCCCCCACCCACAAATCTTCCTCTTGCCCAAAGGATTTAGGCTGATTGTCGGCGAGGTAGCTGGCCTAAATTGGAGGTCACAAAACAGTGAATGAGCGCTGTGGTGAATGAGATTCACACGGTATTATAAGTTACCAATGTCACTCTGTTCCCAGTATATATATGTACCAATATTGTAAGTGCAGTTGCACTACCTGACCACCAGGGGGAGTAGCTCTGGGAGTACTCAAGAGTTTGTACTGGGCTCCCTCCTTGGCTCCGCCCAGAACTCCTCCCCCTGGAGCTGCTGTATAAAGATCCGTGCCACAGAGTCAGCCAGTTCACTGAAAGTTCAACGGCTATCAGGCTGGCTCTGTTGTAAGTAGATTAAAACCGCTATTCTAATCCTACAAGCACGTGTCCGTAGAATTGATGGTTCCATCAATTTAATATACTTACGAAACAGTCGAAGTAAATCATGGAAGCAGCCCTCAAGCCCGGACGTCTAGAACTCAACCCGCAGGATGCAGAGGCTAAATAAATTTTTTCCCACTGGCTGAGATGTTTTAAGGCCTACCTGGCAGAAGCCAGCACCGCTGGAACAACGGAGGAACAAAAACTCAGCCTACTGCACGCGAGGGTAAGCCACAGAATCTCCACACAGCTAAATCCAGCCGGTTCTTACACCGCAGCGCTGGCGATTTTGGACAAAATGTACGTTAGGCCCATTAACGAGGTTTATGCACGCCACGTGTTTACGACTCGCCGTCAGCGGCCTACAGAAACACTAGCCGAATTTGTACGGGAACTGAACAATCTTTAAAATGACTAATTATCAAGCCGTTACCGCGGCTGAACATAGGGAGCTTGCTGTGCCGGACGTTTTCGTAGCGGGCCTTAGATCGAACGATGTGCGCCAAAGACTGCTAGAAAAGGGGGCCCAGGACTTCGATACTACTGTGGAGGCTGCTACCACTATGGAAGTCTCCTTCCGCAGCCTCACCTCGTTTCCCGCAGACCCTGCGACCTCATCATGGGCCCCCGACCAACAATCCCCCCAGGCCTGTGCCGCATGGCCCCCCAGCTACCGCGCTGCCAAAGCCAGCTACGCTGCTGCCCCAGCCAGCTACTCGGCTGCTCCAGCCTGCCATTTCTGTGGACAAAGCCAGCACCCGCGGCAGCACTGCCCAGCCCGATCCGCGACCTGCAGCAGCTGCGGGAAGAAAGGCCACTATGCCAGAGTGTGCCTCGCGAAAAGGGCCCTAGTTTCTAACTCCCCAGTAGAGAGAACAAATCGCTCCCAACACCAGCGGGCCCGCGGGGCCTGGAACGCTGCGGCCTACGCCCCGACTCTGCCCCCTCCCGCCACGTGCGATCCATGGGGGCCGCCATCTTGGCAAACCCCCACCATGCGGCCGGCCACGTGCGACTCATGGGGGCCGCCATCTTAGATGCCATCTTCCTCGTCGCTCACCACGTGCGATCCACGGGCCCCATCTGCATCTCCATGCTCAGATAGCTTATCTGAAGACTACGACTTCCCCGGGCACTCATCACGCGGCCCGCAACTCAGCGCAGCGATCCTGCATCAAGCTCGCCAGAACGTACCGGCATCTACTCGACCGGACGCCCACTCGTTAGACTACGACTTTCCCGGGCACTCATCACGCGGCCCGCAACTCAACGCGGTCACCCTAGATCAATCCCGCCCCAAGCACCTACGAAGTTCGATGGCGGAGTTCCAGATCAACGGGTACAGCACGCCATGCCTCTTTGACTCCGGGAGCACCGAGAGCTTCATACGCCCAGAGCTGGTAAGACGCTGTTCGCTTCCTATTTTTCCTGTGAGCCAAACTATCACCCTCGCTTCGGGCTCCCACTCAGTCCAAATCCAAGTACGCACCGTCGCTACGCTCACAATTCGAGGCGCTAGTTATTCAAAATTTAAACTTTATGTCCTGCCCGACCTCTGCGCACCTCTCTTATTAGGCCTGGATTTCCAGTGCAACCTCAAGAGCCTCACCCTCAGCTTCGGCGGGCCCCTGCCCCCGCTCACTATCTGCAGCCTAGCCACACTGCGCATCCCCCCCCCCCTCCCCCGCCCTCTTCGCCAATCTCACTCCAGATTGCAAACCAGTAGCTACTCGCAGCAGGCGATACAGCCTACAGGATAGGGTCTTTATCTGGTCGGATGTCCGACGGCTGCTCAGTGAGAGGATCATAGAGGCCAGTAATAGTCCCTGGAGAGCTCAGGTGGTGGTCGTCAAGACTGGGGAAAATTTTTCCATGGTCGTCGACTATAGCCAGACCATAAATCGCTTTACGCTCCTAGACGCGCATCCCCTCCCCAGAATTGCAGACATGGTTAACCAAATCGGCCAATATCGGCTATTTTCCACGGTGGATCTGAAGTCTGCATACCACCAGCTCCCAATCCGCCCGGAGGACCGCCACTACACGGCATTCGAGGCCGATGGCCGCCTCTTCCATTTCCTCCGGCTTCCCTTCGGCGTCACTAATGGGGTTTCGGTGTTCCAACGAGCAATGGGCCGAATGGTAGACCAGTACGGGCTGCGAGCCACGTTTCCGTATCTGGACAATGTTACCATCTGCGGCTATGACCAGCAGGACCACGACGCCAACCTCCACCGTTTTATCCAGACAGCACAGAAATTAAACCTTACATATAACAAGGAGAAATGCGATTTCCGCACAAACAGACTGGCCATCCTCGGCTACGTCGTGGAGAACGGAGTCCTGGGCCCAGACCTGGACCGCATGCGCCCCCTCTTAGAACTCCCCCTCCCTCATTGCCCCAAGGCCCTCAAACGGTGCTTGGGTTTTTTTCATACTACGCCCAGTGGGTCCCTCAATGTGCGGACAAAGCCCGCCCATTATTTAAGGCCACACGATTTCCCCTGTCAGCTGATGCGCGCCAGGCCTTCAGCTGCATCAAGGAGGACATCGCCAAAGCAGCCATGCGGGCGGTGGATGAATCCACTCCCTTTCAGGTTGAGAGCGACGCCTCAGAGGTAGCTCCAGCAGCCACTTTAAATCAGGCAGGGAGGCCCGTTGCATTTTTCTCCCGTACCCTATCCGCTTCAGAACTCCAACACTCCTCTGTAGAGAAGGAAGCACAAGCCATTGTGGAGGCTGTTCGTCACTGGAGGCACTACCTCGCAGGTAGGAGGTTCACCCTCATCACCGACCAACGATCGGTTGCCTTTATGTTTGACAACTCGCAAAGGGGCAAAATAAAAACGATAAAATGCTTCTGTGGAGGATCGAACTCTCCACCTATAGTTACGATATTAAATATCGACCGTGGAAGGTCAACGGGCCCTCGGATGCCCTATCCCGCGGAACATGAGCCAGCGCGCAGTTCAGCCGTCTGAAAGCCATCCACTATGACCTCTGCCATCCAGGGGTCACCCGGCTCGCCCACTACATCAGAGCCCGAAACCTGCCTTTCTCCAACGAGGAGGTAAAAGCGGTCACCAGGGACTGCCCGATCTGTGCGGAGTGCAAACCGCACTTCTATAGACCAGACAGGGCCCACCTGGTCAAAGCTTCTAGGCCCTTTGAACGCCTTGCGATCGATTTCAAAGGGCCACTCCCCTCCACTAACAAGAACATTTATTTCCTCAACATCATAGATGAGTTCTCCCGATTCCCTTTTGCCATTCCGTGCCCCGACATGACCTCCCACACGTTCATTAGGGCCCTGCATAGTGTCTTCACCCTGTTCGGTTTCCCCAGCTACGTGCACAGCGACCGGGGTTCGTCCTTTATGAGCGACGAGCTGCGCCAGTACCTGATCAACAAGGGCATCGCCTCGAGCAGGACTACCAGCTACAACCCCAGGGGGAACGGGCAGGTGGAGAGGGAGAATGCGACGGTCTGGAAGACCGTCCTACTGACCCTCCGGTCTAGAAAACTCCAAGTCTCCCAATGGCAAGAAGTCCTCCCAGACGCGCTCCACGCAATTAGATCACTCCTCTGTACAGCGATCAATCAAACCCCTCACGAGCGGCTCTTCGTTTTTTCTAGGGGCACTACCACGGGGGTCTCACTTCTGGCGTGGCTGAGGACACCAGGCCCGGTTCTCCTGAGGAAGCACGCCAGGGCGCACAAAACCAACACCCTTGTTGAAAAGGTGCGCCTCCTCCATTCCAACCCCCAGTACGCATTCGTGGAGTTCCCGGATGGTCGCCAGGACACAGTATCCCTTCGGGACCTGGCACCTACTGGATCCAGCCCCCTCTCTACTCCCACTGAGGAACCCCTTACCCCGTTCCCTATGCTGCCGCACCCTCACGCCCCCGATTCCGCAAGCTCGCCCCACCAGTTCCACGCGCCAGCACCAGCCTGCCCCCAGCGCCCCCAGTCTCCGGTCGAGCCAGAGGTGTATGAAGTTTGGACGAGACCCGCCCCGGAGTCTGCCATCGTACCCCTGCTCTCAACACCCACCCAGCCACCGCAAGAGGCTGCAACCCCGGTGCTCCGCAGATCGCAACGAACAATTCGTCCACCGGACAGGCTAACTCTGTGAGCCACCACCCCCGCCGGACTTGATTTTTTTCACAGGGGGTGAATGTGGTGAATGAGATTAACATGGTATTATAAGCTACCAATGTCACTCTGTTCCCAGTATATATATATGTACCAATATTTTAAGTGCAGTTACTCCCCTGACCACCAGGGGAGTAGCTCTGGGAGTACTCGAGAGTTTGTATTGGGCTCCCCCCTTGGCTCTGCCCAGAACTCCTCCCCCTGGAGCTGCTGTATAAAGATCCGTGCCACAGAGTCAGCCAGCCAGTTCACCGAAAGTTCAACGGCTAACAGGCTGGCTCTGTTGTATGTATATTAAAACCGCTATTCTAATCCTACAAGCACGTGTACGTAGAATTGATGGTTCCATCAAGCGCTGTGGGGTTGTGACATCTGTTGCCAGTTCAATTGAACTATTAAATTGAGGTCCACAGGCCAATTCTGGGTGGTCCTTGGGCTGCTCTTGCTGTCATTTGCAACATGTTCTCTACAGGGTTCCTCTCTTATCTGAAAGGCTTATGTATGGTTTCCTGGTCTTTTTTTTAATGCTTTGTGACCAAAATAAGATGTTTTGCTGGGCGTCTAGTGAACCTATTTACAGTGAATTGAGGCAGGAAGGTGGGCACACACCGTTCCCACCCCCATGTTTGTGTGCCCCTTTGAGGGAACCAAATGAAGCAGGTCTGTGCCACTTTTTTCCCTTTGATGATTGGTGGAATTAGATAGACCCGGGGCAAAGCTGAGAAAAATTAGCCCTCCTTTGCTTTCAATTTTGTGGACAATGTGCATGAATCTAGGACTAAACCGAGAGGATTGCTGATTGTTCAATTTTCAACCTGTAGTCAGGATCTATTTTATACTCTGGATAGGAAGCACGCTCTTGGTACCTGCAAAATATAATTGAAAGATTCAACTTCCCTTAGACATTTGGTTGCTGGATTATTGAAACTGCTTTTCAATCTCTCCATTTGAGCAAGATGTCTGGACTAAATTGGAGGCTGCGCTAATTTCAGATTTGTCATTGTTGTTTGTGAAATTTTAAACTAAAGTATCCCGCTAGTTACTCTGAAAATGATGGCATATTTTGTGATCTCTAACAGCAAAGGCGAGCTTCCATTGCAATTTTACCCATCCACAGCCTGTTGCATAGTAATTGGTAACCATGGAAACAGCAATAGGCACCAAGGTTTACTATCTGTCCATGGGTCTAAACTGATCTAATAACTGCTGTGTACCATCCTGCAAATACATAAAACCTTGTTATTTATTGCAGTTTGTCATATCATCATTCTTCAGTCTGCAGCCAACTGATGCATCATTGTTTCCCTTGTGAAAACCACATTCAACTAATCATCTTCATTAAACTTGACCATGCTGCATAATTAATTAGATATGTAATCACTACACACACTCATCCCAGCCTACAGGATGGCACTGGTTGCACTGGAGTGTGCCCATACAGCTGATGGGTCGGCTGAGCCAGAAGGCTCCCAGGAGGGTGCCCTGGGGGGACACCGATACAACCCATGGCACGAAGTTCAATGTGGGCTGTTAGCATCGTGTGCAACTGTATGGCTGCCTTGCCGGCTGTGGCAACGGTATTCCCTGCCCGTCCACCCCAACCGCACAGCACACCTCCTGGCCACCCTCCACTACTCCCTGGCAGAAGCCCCCTGGCCAGGGGCACAACTGTCAGTAAACTATGACGATATTGGACACCTTCTGTACCCCCCCTCTCCCTCAGCAGCCATCACGTCGGTTTCGTACGTGAAGTTGAGGCATTTATCCTCCACAACACCTCACACCACAGACCCTCCTCCAGCACCACTCCCAACTCTTCCTCGCACTTTGCTTTACCCCCCCCCCCACAGAACACCCCTTCCTCCTCCAAAACCCTCCCGTAAAACAAACCCCCTCTCCAAATGCTCTCCCCCAACCCTCCCGCCCCCCCCCCCCCCCCCCCCCCCCCCCGATAGCACCGCCTCCTTCCAACAACGAGGAGGCAGGCGCTATCTGGAAGGTTGGAAAGACCTTCCTCGCAAAGTCCAGAACCTGCATTTACCTGAAACTTTCACCCCAAGCCAGACCAAACTTCTCGTCCAACTCCTTCAAACTCGCAAATCGCCCTCCATGGAACAGATCCTTCATTTCCTTAATCGCCTGCTCTCCCCATCTCTGAATGGAGACAGCTATTTATTGGGTGTCTCTGGTAAGATTGTACAGGGGAGTGGCCAGGCATTACCAGTTGGGTGGAGCTCCACCTTTTTGGTCCTGGCCTCAGGAAATCTCCAAAGATTGTGCAATTTTGCCCAGAGAGTACAGAGTGCTTACTTTTGGGAGGGGGGTGGGTAATGCCCATGTCTGCGTGGGTGACATTGTCTGTGAGTGGGGAGTGGGGGGCACTCACGCAAAGATGGGTGCACACTTTGAAAACGATGCCCTGATCTCTGAGGAGGCGGAGTTACCAGTAAGTTCCGCTCCCCACTGCTGTAAAGATTTCTATGTGTGGGCTAGACCGGGGGAAACTCACCAAGGCGTAACAAAATTACTCAGGGCGCAATCTCTCAGCCGCGTTGTGCCGGAAAGACGGCACGACACAGCCGGTAGATGCCGGGAGATCCCTCTTCCAGGATCTACCCGACTCATTACGCCTCGCGTGTTCCGATGCATTTTTCAAGATGCCACGATCTGAATCCCGTGCATTGTGGGCGATTTCACGATTTTGCAAATTTGCATATTACAGCGAGACAGCTAGTCTGACTCTAATATGCTCTCCTATGATCTACTCAAGGCGTTGGGATCTAATCTCTTCGCATCAGAGACCTTGGGCAAGGTGTGCCCAATATATGTTCACTCTGCAATTTGGACAGAATCAAGAATGTTGCGAAAACTGTTGTTGCACATTAATGAGAAAATACAGCTGTGTGAAATGAGCAATGAGTATATCCTCCTCCTGTCCAAAGCTTTTTGTTTGTCAATACTGTCATGTGAATGTCCCTTTAAGAAATGTTTTGTTTGACCACTTGAGTTGTAGCACGGCTTCAGTGATGATATTTTAGGATGGAGCTGGGCTGTGGCTATCAGGTGAGAGGGGGTTTCGTGTTTGGGTTTCAGTTTTTCACAGTAACTTCATTGAAGCCTACTTGTGACAATAAGCGATTATTATTATTGGGGTTTGGTTTTTGGGTTGGTTGATGGGGAAGGACAGTCTACCCTCTGCTATGGGTTCCAGTGGGTATATTGAACTTTGGGGCGCGGTTTCTGCACAGGTTTTGTTTATTTGTCTTTGTTTTCCGTGACTAGGTCATGGGGAGGGGATTGGAAGGAGGGTGGGCCTGGGCAGAGGTCTCCACACTAGCAAGCTAAGGTCGGTTAGTGAACGTGAGCGTGGTGGGGGGAGGAGCCGCAATCATTGGAACCTGGTCGAACAGGTTTCGATGGGCCTGAGAGATGTCAACGGTGGGGGATGGGATAGATATTGGGAGAGGTGTGTTCAAGAGGAAGTGGATGGGGGGATTCTGGGAGGGAGAGGTTCAATGGCAACAAGGAGATGGGGTGGGTCAGGCCCAGTGGCCAGGACTCGGGGTTATGATGATGGCAGAGGGGGGGGGGGGGGGGGGTGTGCAGTGGTGAGAGACCCCCGGTGAGGATAGTAACGTGGAACGTGAAGGGGATACGGGGGCCGCGGAAGAGGTTGAGGGTCTCTACATATTTAAAGAGTCTAACGGTCAATGTGGTAATGCTGCAAGACACCCATCTGAGGGTAAAAGATCAGGTGAGGCTTAGGAAGAGTTGGGTGAGTCAGGTTTTCCATTCGGGGTTCAATGGCAGAGCGGGGGGGGGTGGGTATTGTTGGGCAAGAGGGTAAGAGGGTGAGGTTTCAGATGGAGAAGGTGAAGGCGGACCAGAGGGGTGTGTACGTGATTGTGACAGGGGAGTTAGAGGGAAGGTTGGTGGCACTGGTGAGCATATATGGCCCCAACTGGGATGATGCAGGGTTTGACCGGTTGTCCACAGGGAAAGCGGTGCGCCAGTTGAGATGGGTGAGGGTGCGGTCTATGAACATGGGGAGAAGAAGGGGTGTATGTTGGGTGGCCAGCTCTGGAGGGGGGTGACGGCAAGGGTGATAGTCCAGGTGCGGAATCAGATGGCAAAGCTGGTGGTGACCCTGGGGCAGATCAAAAACATTTTTGAAGAGGTCTAGGGAAGTTGTATAGGTAATAATAATAATAATATAAGTCTTTATTAGAGTCGCAAATAGGCTTACATTAACACTGCAATGAAGTTACTGTGAAAATCCTCTGGTCGCCACACTCTGGTGCCTGTTCGGGTACACTGAGGGAGAATTCAGAATGTCCAATTTACCCAATCAGCACATCTTTTGGGACTTGAGGGAGGAAACTGGAGCACCTGGAGGAAACCCACGCAGACACGGGGAGAACGTGCAGAATCTGCACAGACAGTGACCTAAGCTGGGAATTGAACCCAGGTCCCAGGCGCTGTGAAGCAGCAGTACTAACCACTGTGATACCATGAGGTCGGAGCCACTGGGAGAGGAGCAAGTGATGAGGGAGTTCCTTGACAGGTTGGCGTGCCCGAAGTTGGGGGAAGGGGACAGGGCAGAGCTGGAGGGGCTGGTGGGGGAGCAGAGGGTAAAGGACGCAGCCGGGAGGTTGCTGTCAGGGAAGGCAGTGGGATCAGATGGGTTCCCAGTGGAATATTATAAGAAGTACAAGGGCAAGTTGGCGTTGCTGATGGCAGGAATGTTTGAGGTAAGGGGGATGGCGGGAATGTTTGAGGTAGGGAGGTCTTGCCACAGATGTTGGGGCGCCCTGCAGTTAAAGAAGGATAAAGACCCGGTAGAGTGTGGGTCATATAAGCCCATATCTCTACTGAATGTCAAAGGTGCTGGCAGCAAGGTTAGAGGGGTGTCTCCCGAAGGTGATAGGAGAAGATCAGACCGGGTTCATGAAGGCAGTTGGTTTTGTATGTGAGAAGGTTGTTAAATGTGACAATTTCTCTGGCAGAGGGAAAGGAGATGGAGGAGTTAGTGGCACTGGATGCAGAGAAGGCGTTTGATTGGGTAGAGTGGGGTTATTTGATGGCGCTATTGGAAAGATTTGGAATTGGGCCGAGTTTTGCGGTGAGGGAATGGCTGTTGTACAAGGAGCTGATGGCGAGCATTTGCACTAATAATATGAATTTGGGGTACGTTGCTCTGCATCGGGGTACGAGGCAGGGTGTCCTATGTCCCCCCTGTTGTTTGCACTGGCTATAGAGCCTTTGGCCATCGCGCTAAGGAGCTTGGGGCTGTGGAAGGGGATAGTGGGGGAGGGGGGTGGAGCATAGGACATCCTTATTCGCTGATGACCTGTCACTGTACATCTCAGAGCCGAGCTCGTCGTTGGGGAATATAATGGGGCTGCTCCAAAGATTTGGAACGTTCTCGGGGTGTAAATTGAACCTAGGCAAGAGCGAGTATTTTATGGTCTCCCAGCCCGGGAGAAGGGGCGGGGGTGGGGGGTGCTACAATTTTGTCTGGCAGCAATCCACTTTTGGTACTTGCGGGTGCAGGTGGTGCGGGATTGGGGTGGGCTCCAAAGGTATAATTTTAATAGTTTGGTGGGGAGGGTGAAGGCCGGTTTAGCAAGGTGGGAAATTTCCCTCAGTCGTTGGCGGGTCAGGTGCAGGGAATTAAAATGAATATGTTACCGCGATTTTTGTACCTATTCCAATGCCTGCCGGTCTTCCTAGTGAAATAATTCTTCAAGGAAGTGGGCAAATTGGTTTATTGGGTTGGGGGGGGGGGGGGGGGGGGGGGAGGTCAGGATTAGGAGGGTAGTTTTGCATCGGCGGGGTTGGGGGTCTAGACCTCCCAAACATACTGTGCTATTACTACGCAGCAAATGTGGAGAAGGTTTGGGGCTGGGTTAAGGGAGTGGGGGAAGATCCTACGGGTTAAGATGGAGGAGGATTCGTGTAGGGAGTTGTGATTGTGGGCACTGGCAACGGCGCCGCTCCCGATGGCACCGGGTAAGTATTCACGGAGTCTGGTGATGGTGACTTTTTTCAAGATCTGGAGACAGTTTAGGCAGCACTTTGAGCTAGGGGCTGGGTCAGGGGGGATGCCGTTTAGAGGGAATTATATGTTCAAGCCGAGGAGGGTGGATGCGAGGTTTCGGAGATGGGATGGCGGGGCGGGGTGGGGGAGGGCATTAAGGAAATGAAGGATCTGTTTCTTGGGGGACAATTTGCGAGCTTGGAGGAGCTGGGAGAGAAGTACGCGTTGGCGCAGGGAAAGGGTTTAGGTACCTGCAGGTTCAAGATTTTGCAAGCAAGGTCCCCCCGACCTTCCAGATAACGCCGACCCCTCGTCACTGGGGAGGTGGTACTGTCGGCAGGGGTGTGGAGAAGGGGGTTGTATCTGCGATTTATGGGAAGATCCTGGAGGGAGGCAGGGGGCTAGATTCTCCATTTGAGAGACTAAAGTCCCATGCTGGCGTGAAAACAGTGGTGTTTTACGCCAGGAAAACTGGCGCAAAATGGCTACCGATTCCTCATTTACTGGAGGCTAGCAGGGAAGCAGCGGAGAGCTCTAAGCTGTAACTGCTGATACGGCCAACAGCATTTCTGGGTGCGTGGCCACGCACGCTCATGGCGGGGGCCTGCAGTGGGCACACACATGCTTCATTGCAGACTCAGCCTGCGGACCTGGACCGCAAAAATAGTATCCCCCTTTGGACACTCGCATGCCCCGAACGACCCACCCACAGTGCACCCAGCCCTGAATGAAGCCCCCCCCCGCCCGCGGATCGGCCCTCCCCCGACTGTGACGGCGCTGGACTGAGTCCGCAGCCTCCACGCTAAATTCACGATGGGTGAGACCACACGTGTCTCACGCCGTCGGAAACTCAGCCGACCGGGGATGGACCATTGCGGGGATGAACCATGCCTGAGGCCATGGATACGTGGCACGGTGTACTCGAGTGCGCCGCCTTTCAGGGGCGGAGAATCCGAAAACCGCTGCCACCCCCGATATCGCCGTCAAAACGGATTCTCCGCCCCGTCGCCGAACACTATTTCGGCATCGGGGAGCGGAGAATTCAGCCTTGGGATCCATGGAGGGGGTTAATAATAAGAATATTAATTTTTTTAGTGTCAGAAGTAGGCTTACATTAATACTGCAATGAAGTTACTGTGAAAATCCCCTAGTCACCATACTATGGCGCCTGTTTGGGTACACATAGGGAGAATTCAGAATGTCCAATTTACCTAACAAGCACGTCTTTCGGGACTTGTGGGAGTAAACCAGAGCGCCGGAGGAAACCCATGCAGACACGGGGAGAACGTGCAGACTCCGCACAGTGACCGAAGCCGGGAATCAAACCCGGGTCCCTGGCCCTGTGAAGCAACAGTTCTACCCACAGTGCTACCGTGCCACCATGGGTGAAATGGGAAAAAGAGCTGGGGGGGAAGGGGGAGTGGTGGAAGAGGAGCTGTGGTGCGAGGTGCTGCGAAGGATGAACGCCTCAACTTCCTGTACGAGGTTGGGGCTGATACAATTGAAGGTCGTGTAGAGGGCGCATGAGTCGGTTGTTTGAGGGGTGGAAGATGTCTGTGAACAATGTGGGAGGGGTCATGCAAACCATGTGCATATGTTTTGGTCCTCTCTGAAGCTGAAAAGGGATTGGCAGGAGATATTTAGCACCATCTCGGGGGTTTTACATATGGATGTGGCCTGGTCCCCATGAAGCCATTTTTGGGGTGTTGGACCAGTCCGAGTTGCAGGCGAGTGCGGGGGCAGACATTTTAGCTTTTCCCTCGCTGTTTACTTGTAGGTGGGTCTTGTTGGGGTGGAGGTCAGCTTCTCCACTCTGTGCCTCAGCACGGCGGGGGGACCTGCTGGAGATTTTGACTTTGGAGAAGGTGAAGTTTGAGTTGAGAGTGGTTAAGGAGGGTGTCATGATATGCACTCATGCACATAATGAGATACAGACAGGCAGTGACAGACACCCAGTACAGCCAATCAACACACAGGACAGAACACAACCAATCACCAGACAGAACACTAGAGGGGGGTTTCCCACTATAAAACACACGAGGCATTAGCACTCCGCCTCTTTCCACTGGTGACAACTGTAGTGACAGTCAGGGTATATATATCAGTTAGCACCTTCCACACGTGGCTCAGAGCTAGCCTGGTCTAGTTAGTTCTAGATAGCACACTTAGAGTAGTAGAGTGACAACCCACAGCAAGCTGTGTGCACTGTTACAGACGTTCAATAAATCGTATTGAACCAATGTCTAAGTTTGGTGTCTGCTTTCCAGTACAACTGCATCCAGTTGCAGCCCATGTTACCCCAGGGTGAATAATGTGGTTCTACAATTCTTGGTGTTTGTTTATTATGCATTTTTGGGAGTTGGTTGCTGTTGAATGCGAGGGGGAGGGGGGGGGGGGGGGGGGGAGGGGAGGGGTTGTTTTCCATTTTTGATTTACAAATCTATGTTTTAGGTTTTATATTGTTGGGGTTGTTATGTTGGTTTCTTTCTTTGTATGGTGAAAAGGATGAAAATATGGTGAATAAAAATAATTTTAAAAACACATTCAAAAGTCAGATGCAGGTTGCTGCAAAAAGTCTTGCACCAAATTGAATTCAAAAAAGCAAACCAATAACCTGAACTATGCTTTTATCAAGTTACGTTTGGAAAAGCAGTCCTGATAGAAGAGAACAATACCTCACAGAAGGAAGACATTGAACCTATCAGATTTGCACGGTACCTTTTAAAGAGCAATTCAATCAATCCAATTCCTCGGCTCTTTCCTTATATCCCTTCAGTTTCTTCCTCCAAGTATTTATGAGGGGAAAGCACAATGATCTTTGTGTATAACAAAAGGAGTTTAAATAGCGGGGTTGGGGGGTGGGAGGGGGGGGGGGGTGGGTGGAGAGAATGCTGTTAGTTAATAATTATGTTAAAATAGGTTAGCGATAGCCCTTTTTTAATTCACTATCCTTCATTCAAATCTCGCTATCAACAATTGATCAATATGGATCGCAAATGCTTGCTGTGGAAATAACTCGAAACATTTGCTGAAGCAATTGCAATTTAAGAGAAAGCACTACAGGAGATGTTGTATATTTACTGTATTTTGTTTAGAGAATGACAAACGTTTGTTTTCTCGTCCTAAACCAATTAACTATAATTGTTTGCATTGTGCCATTGATCATTGAATAATAGTGACAGTACAAATCAATTGTTACTGCAGTAGTTTGCCCAGGGTTACATAGATCTGGAGCACTGAAACGCCTTGATTGGGTGCTCTAAATCTAGTTTGTGATGAAAAGCTAACCTTTGTAGTTTGATTATAAATAATCCATCTCGGAGAAGGTTAGCACACAACTGAATGGAATATTCTTCAATTTTAAGTTAAGATGAATGAAATTGGATTTGGCATGGAGAGCTCATATTCTGTGATGAATATTTAATTTCAAAATGATTAGATTTTCTTGATTAGTAGAAAATATTGTTTTTTTTGGTGTATTCTCCAATAATGAGAATATATATAAAAATGCAGTGAAGTTTGAGCTACGTTTGGATAACAGCAGAGGGCTAGATTATCCCGTAGTTGCGAGGTTAGTGATAATGTATGGATAACTAAGTGGCAGCGGTTTTCTTCAGTGCTCTCATTTGCAACGCAGGGAAGATTTTTAATGGTATTCCTGTCTTAATAGCATTACTACTGGGTAGCACGGTAGCATAGTGGTTAGCACTATGGCTTCACGACTCCAGGTTCGATTCCCGGCTTGGGTCACTGGTTGTGTGGATTCCGCACGTTCTCCCTGTGTCCGCGTGGGTTTCTTCCGGGCGCTCCGGTTTCCTCCCACAAGTCCTGAAAGACGTGCTGTTAGGTAATTTCAACATTCTGAATTCTCCCTGTGTACCCAAACAGGTGGCGGAACGTGGCAACTAGGGGCTTTTAACAGTAACTTCATTGCAGTGTTAATGTAAGCCTACTTGTGACAAGAAAGATTATTATTGCTACTGGGAGGGAAGGAAATGCAACAATAATGCTGCCTTTCATTGTGATTTTTGAAAGAAGGTCATCTGTTATCCAGCAGCAGAAAGTGGCAGGTATTTTGAGAAGAAACAAGCATTCTCAGTTTTTCGGAGGTGTCTGTGTCAGAGACATTAAAGTGATGAGGGTGGGGTTGACGTTGATAATGGAAAGCAGAAAGCTATATAAAAGTACTATTTATGTTTTATGGATGGAAGTAGTAAAAGCTGTTGTTGAAAAACGTCAAGCAGCGTGCCTTAATGACTATCGTCCAGTGGCTCTGACATCCATCATCATGAAGTGCTTCGAAAGGTTAGCCATGGCACAATTCAACTCCAGCCTCCCGGATTGCCTTCATCCACTACAGTTCGCCTATCACTGCAACAGGTCCACAGCAGACGCCATCTCCATGGCCCTTCACTCAACACTGGAACACTTAGATAACAAAGATACCTATGTCAGACTCCTATTTATCGACTACAGCTCAGCCTTCAACACCATCATTCCTACGAAACTCATCTCCAAACTCCTTGGCCTCGGCTCCTCCCTCTGCGACTGGATCCTGAACTTTCTAACCCACAGGCCACAATCAGTAAAGGTAGGCAACAACACCTCCTCCACGATTGTCCTCAACATCGGTGCCCCACAAGGCTGTGACCTCAGCCCCCTATTATACTTCTTATACACCTCTGACTGTGTGGTCAAATTCCCCTCAAACCCGATTTTCAGATTTGCTGATGACACCACCGTAATGGTTCGGATTTCAAACAATGACGAGACAGAGTACAGGAATGTGATACAGAATAAATATCGACGACAATAATATCTTCCTCAATGTCAACAAAATGAAGGAGATTGTCATCGACTTCAGGAAACATTGTGGAGAACATGCCCCTGTCTACATCAATGGGAACGAAGTAGAAAGGGTCGAGAGCTTCAAGTTTTTAGGTGTTCAGATCACCAACAGCCTGTCCTGGTCCCCCCCATGCCGACACTATAGTTAAGAAAGCCCACCAACGACTCTACTTTCTCAGAAGACTAAGGAAATTTAGCATGTCAGCTATGACCCTCACCACCTTCTACAGATGCACCATAGAAAGCATTATTTCTGGTTGTATCACAGCTTGGTATGGAGCCTGCTCTGCCCAAGACCGCAGGAAACTACAAAACGTTGTGAATGTAGACCAGTCCATCACGCAAACCAGCCTCCCATCCATTGACTCTATCTATAATTCCCGCTGCCTCAGAAAGGCAGCCAGCATAATTAAGGACCCCACGCACCCCGGACATACTCTGTTCCACCTTCTTCCGTCAGGAAAAAGATACCAAAGTTTGAGGTCACATACCAACTGACTCAAGACAGCTTCTTCCCTACTGCCATCAGACTTTTGAAGGGACCTACCTCGTATTAAGTTGATCTTTTCTCTACACCTTGCTATAACTGTAAGCTTATATTCTGCAGTCTCTCCTTACTTCCCTGTGTACAGTATGCATTGTTTGTACAGCATGCAAGAAACAACATTTTCACTGTATACTAACCTATGTGACAATAATAAATCAAATCAAAATCAAATCAAACATGCATCATTCCACATATTATTGGCAGATCATAGAATTCCTACAATGCAGAATGGGCCATTTGGCCCATCAATTCTGCACCGACCCTCCCATATACACCCTATCTTGGGTTACTTCCCTGCCCCATCCCCGTAACCCACCTAACCTTTGGATACTAAGCGGCAATTTAGCTTGGCCGATCCACCTAACTTGCACATCTTTGGACTGTGGGAGGAAACCGGACCAACTGGAGCAGCCGGTGAAACCCCACGCAGACACAAGGAGAACATGCAAACTCCATACAGTCACCTGAGGCTGGAATTCAACCCGGGTCCCTGGCCCTGTGAGGCAGCAGTGCTAACCACTGTGCCACTTAACCTCCTCACCAAAATAGGCAAGGTACGTTCAGGCTGGTCATTCTATTTTCAGTTATCCCGTCGTACAGTCTGCCGTTGTCTCTCCACCATCTCTTGCCCTCCTGTTCTACTGAAATCTCTATCTCCATGTAAACTCTCTCAGCCATTTTCATTGCTACCTCTTCAACCAAGGCACATCTAAATTTCAGTGGTCTTCATCAGTGACAAGACCATCTTTGACTGTTTCCTTCTCTCTCCCCGTATACAGATGGCCCTAAGTGATCCTGTTTCCTCATACTTCAAACCCTAAAATAAATAAGTCACTTAACAGCTGTACTTTCACACACCCAGCTTCTATTTTGAAGTTGTTTTCTGCTTAACCAATAATTTATAATATTTATAATAATAATCGCTCACCTCAATATTTTATATCCTAATTCCCATCAATACGTGTTTTTGTTCCTGTCCTGATCATTCTGTTTCGCTCCAGCACAATGGCTGTCACATATGGGCCGAGCTGGGGCACAGCTGGTTTTGCCATGCAATACCAGATCTGGCTGAACAACATTAAGGCCAGAATATTCCGTTCTTTCCAGTTGGCAGGAGCCTCCAGTCCTGCTGAAATTAATGGGCATTTAAATGACCTGCCACGTTTCTGGACCTGCCCCTGCCAAGACTACTTTAGCATTATCCTGCCATCTATACTCCTTTAACAGTCATTTCCTCAAACCCCTTCCCTTCACCCCTCCCCAACAAATCCCAGGAACACATGGCGTTTTTGAATAGTATGATTCCTCGTCTCATTCAGCTTTTATTTGCTCCCCCTCATCCCGTTTTGCGCCAAGCCAAATCTCCCTGACTCCAAACCCATATCTCACTCCAGTTTCTCATCTTTTCTGGTGACCGTTTCAAGTTAATCTTATCCACAGAGCCCAACTCCTGCTCCTTGACCTTAATTCCCACTCAGCTGATGCCCACTCCACTTCCCCTTGCTAGTTATCATTTTAAATGTTCGCCTGCTCTTGGTACTGTCCTCCTCCATGACATCATTTCCGTTCTCAAATAAACACCCCTCACTTTCCACTGACTACATCATTGTAAATATTCTCCTACTCCCTTTCCTCCCAAATTAATGCCCATCTTTCCAAAACATATCAGAAGCTCTCCAACCTGGTTTCACATCTGTCACAGCGCTGAAAAGCCTCTAATAAAAGTTACAAATAGCATCCTCACTGGCTGTAACTGTGTTGCTAGTGTAATAAAAACAGAAAATGATGGAAATATTCATCAGGTCTGACAGCTTCTGTTGAGAAGGAAGCAGTTAACTTTCCATGTCTATGGCCTTTCATCAGATTTTGAACATTCACAGTATTTTGCTCTTGACCGCTAGCACCCTGCTCTTTATCTAAATTAGTTCTCACCTTCTGACAAATTTTAAATTTTCAATATCTCATCCTTGTGATTAAATATGGGCGGCACTGTAGCACAGTGGTTAGCAGTGTAACATCACAGCACCAGAGTCCCAGGTTCGATTCCTGGCTTGGGTCACTGTCTGTGAGGAATCTGCACGTTCTCCCCGTGTCTGCATGGGTTTCCTCTGGGTTCTCCGCTTTCCTCCCACAAGTCCTGAAAGACGTGCTGTTAGGTGAATTGGACATTCTGAATTCTTCCTCTGTGTAGCCGAACAGGCGCCGGAGTTTGACAACTAGGGATTTTCACAGTAACTTCATTGCAGTGCTAATGTAAGCCTACTTGTGACACTAATAAAGATTATTATTATTATAAAATCTCTTCATGACTTTGTCTCACCCTACCGCTGTATCCGTTCACTAACCCTGTTATCATCCAAATCCCTGTTTATCCAACTCCCTGCTTTGCCCCAACATTGGTGGCTATGCCTTCAGCTCACTAAGTCCCATGTTGTTGAATTCACTTCCGAAACACTCTTCCATTCTATTTCCCTCCCCTCCCAAATAAAAAACACCTCCTA
The DNA here is from genome assembly GCF_902713615.1 of Scyliorhinus canicula. Classification (NCBI taxonomy): domain Eukaryota; kingdom Metazoa; phylum Chordata; class Chondrichthyes; order Carcharhiniformes; family Scyliorhinidae; genus Scyliorhinus; species Scyliorhinus canicula. The sequence continues at coordinate 57,707,030 of NC_052152.1, forward strand.
GGTTAGTCTCTTAGTCACCCTGCAAAATAATATTTCATTATTCTGTCTCAGTGGTCATTTTTGTCTCATTACACTCTAGTGGGATTGTATTGGGATGATGTGCTGTGTTGAAGGTGCTGTGTACAAAAGTTGTAATTCTCATTGTTGGTTGAACTGGATTTGAACTCCTAATCCAAAATCAACTTCAACGCACCATCCAGTCCCCAGTTATTAAAACTTTGCCAATTGCAATTTTGGCTTATTATATACTGCTTTTTTTTTTCCAATAAAGATGGTTTCACATGGTAATGTATTCGGATTTTGTGCAGCTCTACATCATTAGCAGTGCTTTCTAGATGTGTTGAATTTTTGTTTGGTTCTTGAATAGCTCTTCGAGTAATAAAAGGAGCATTATGTGTGGAATATGGAGATAAGAAAAAATTGCATATGGAAGCTTAGTTCACATTGGGTCACATCATATGAAAACAGTTTAACCTTTTGAAATTTGGATGCATTTATACATTTTTTGTTTAAAATAAAAAAAACGATTGTGTTTCTGAGATGCTGAAAGAATGAACCAAAGGTTTAAAAGTTATGTTTTGTTTTCTTGTATCATCTATGTATCACCTAGGTGTACGGTGATTCAGCTTGCCAGGACTTCTTAATAAAGGAGCAATGACAAAGCAGTTGGCCACGAGAAACAATTTGTTTAGGTGCTGTGGGGGTGAATTTCCAGTCCACTCACTTTGTGGAAGATGTGTCTATCAGCCACTCAGTTATACCCTGCCATTCAAGGCTGAGCTATAACCTGATTTCCTCCACCAGCTTTGCTTCTATATTCCTTAATATGCTTGGCTAGCAAAAATCTATTGATTCAGCACTAATGGTATTAATTGAGCGAGTATCTGAGCTGGACCACTACTGCACTTATTAGCTGTACTTGAGTTCTGTCAGGTTCAGCATTGCCACCTTGACCGGCGAAGGTGGAAGTGAAGACCTCCTGACATATTTTTACATGTCTTAATAACTCTGTTCTTTTCCCCAATTTCAGAATAACTTACGGAATCACTATGGTTACTGTTTGAAAGTTTCCACTTTGTTTTTCATCCCTTAGGTCTGTCGGCAGCCAAACTGCTAACAGAATCTGGGCAAAAGGTAGTGGTGCTGGAGGCCCGTGACAGAGTTGGAGGCAGGACATTTACAATCAGAGTGAGTATGAACCATTGCAAAATAAACACTCTACATGTGTTGTTATCTCAGAGTTGCCACCATTTAGTAAGTTAAAAGTAAGTCTGGGAGCAAGTAAGTGGCAGGAATCTTAGCTTGGGTTCTGAAGTTTATTTTTCTGCCAGAAATAAATAATTGAAAACTTCAATCACCTTAATACCTAAACTGCATATCCTTAGTAGTTTTGAAAATTCTTCAAAAGTCAGACTTTTGTTGATCTGGAGTGCAGAGTCTTATTTCAAAGATTCATATAAGGACTGAGATGTCTTGAGCCTTCTACTTACCTGCAGGAAAGATGTCCCTTCAAATCTCCAACTGTCCCACAGTTGTCAGGTCCTGCTTCAACACCGGTGTTGCTAACAGCTTGAGTGTAGCTGCCTCGGACCAGAACGTTCCAGAATCTAATGTTCTTGAACTCTGGAATTTTGCATTTCTCTTTCACACTCTGCTCAGCTTGGCTATCCCTAGAAGTTCAACTCACCGTTAGCACGGTGGCACAGTGGTTAGCATTGCTGCCTATGGTGCTGAGGACCCAGGTTAAATTCCCGGGTCACCGTCTGTGTGGAGTTTGCACACTTTCCCCATGTCTGCGTGGGTTTCACCCCCACAACCCAAAGAAGTGCAGGGCAGGTGGATATCCCACACTAACTTGCTCCTGAGTTGGAAAATAATAACTGGACAGTCTAAATTTTTGCAAGGATAATCCAGGGAACTACAGGCCGGTGAGCCTTACGTCAGTGGTAGGGAAATCACTGGAGAGAATTCTTTGAGACAGGATCTACTGCCATTTGGAAGCAAATGGACGTATTAGTGAGAGGCAGCATGGTTTTGTGAAGGGGAGGTCGTGTCTCACTAACTTGATAGAGTTTTTCGAAGAGTCACAAAGATGATTGATGCAGCTAGGGCAGTGGATGTTGTCTATATGGACTTCAGTAAGGCCTTTGACAAGGTCCCTCATGGTAAACTGGTACAAAAGATGAAGTCACACGGGATCAGAGGTGAGCTGACAAGATGGATACAGAACTGGCTAGGTCATAGAAGGCAGAGAGTAGCAATGGAAGGGTCCTTTTCTAATTGGAGGGCTGTGAGTAGTGGTGTTCCGCAGGGATCAGTGCTGGGGCCTTTGCACTGTGATTTGGAGGAAAATGTAACTGGTGTGATTGGTAAGTTTGCAGACGACACAAAGGTTGGTGGAATTGCGGATAGCGATGAGGACTGTCAGAGGATACAGCAGGATTTAGATTGTTTGGAGACTTGGGCGGAGAGATGGCAGATGGAGTTCAATCCGGACAAATGTGAGGTAATGCATTTTGGAAAGTCTAATACAGGTAGGAAATATACAGTGAATGGTAGAACCCCCCAAGAGCATTGAAAGTCAGCGAGATCTAGGTGTACAGGTCCACAGGTCACTGAAAGGGGCAACACAGGTGGAGAAGGCAGTCAAGAAGGCATACGGCATGCTTGCCTTCATTGGCTGGGGCATTGAGTATAAGAACTGGCAAGTCATGTTGCAGCTGTATAGAACCTTAGTTAGGCCACACTTGGAGTATAGTGTTCAATTCTGGTCACCACAGTACCAGAAGGATGTGGAGGCTTTAGAGAGGGTGCAGAAGAGATTTACCAGGATGTTGCCTGCTATGGAGGGCATTAGCTATGAGGAGTGGTTGAATAAACTCGGTTTGTTCTCACTGGAACAACGGAGGTTGAGGGGTGACCTGATAGAGGTCTACAAAATTATGAAGGGCATAGACAGAGTGGATAGTCAGAGGCTTTTCCCCAGGGTAGAGGGGTTTAAGGTGCGAGGGGCAAGGTTTAGAGGAGATGTACGAGGCAAGTTTTTTACACAGAGGAAAGTGGGTGCCTGGAACTCGCTGCTGGAGGAAGTGGTTGTAGCAGGGACGATAGTGACATTTAAGGGGCATCTTGACAAATACATGAATAGGATGGGAATAGAGGGATACGGACCCAGGAAATGTAGAAGATTGTAGTTTAGTCGGGCAGCATGGTCGGCACGGGCTTGGAGGGCCGAAGGGCCTGTTCCTGTGCTGTACTTTTCTTTGTTCTTTGTTAGAAATCCTCTTTTATTCCTGGTAGCCCGGAGACAGATACTATTAGCATGGAGGGACTCAAAGCCCCCAAAGTTGGAGACCTTGCTATCGGACATGGCTAGCTTTCTCTGTTTGGAGAAAATCAAGTTCGCCTTGAGAGGGTCACTGTTAGGGTTTACCCAGAGATGGCAACTGTTCGTCAACTTCTTTGCAGAAAATTATTCATCAGCAGACGGGGAGGGGGGGAGCAGTTTAGATTAGAGTAGGGGGTCAATAAGGGTGGGACCTATACGAGAGGCAGATGGGGGGGCGAGTAGTTTAGATTAGAGTAGGGGGTTAATAAGGGTGGGACCTATACGAGAGGTAAATGGCTTTTGCACTGTGTTTATGGTTTCATGTATATTGTTTATTTTGTTACTATACCAAAAATACCTCAATAAAATGTTTAATTTTTTAAAAAAATCCTCTTTTAGCCAGCAAACAAAATTTCAATTGAATTTTGCTGTAAAGAAATGTTCCTTGTTCTGCAGCCAGATCGTTCTAAACTAAAACTAAAAATCAAACCTCCAGAACATTGAACCACTCCAGAGACTAATCACCTTAATAATTAACTTTTGCTTGACCTTTATTTCCTATTGTTTATCTGCCCTTTAGTTCCTTATTCAATACATTACTGAACATCCTTTCCAGTTCTATTGCGACCTGTTGCCCAACGTTAAAGTTGAAACGAGACACAGAATCTCTACAGTGCAGAAGGAAGCCATTCAGCCCATCAAGTCTGCATTGACTCTCTGAAAGAGTACCCTACATAGGCCCACTCCCCCACCATAACCCTGTAACTCTACGTAACCTGAACATCTTTGGACTGTGGGAGGAAACCCGATGCATGCATGCAGCCTTGTTAAATGGTTAAATTAGGGATCTGCCTGTTGAGGAGTAATGGGCCACTTTCTCTCCAACCCCCAACTCTCTCCTTGCCGATCTCTGTCAAAGTCAGAAGTGGCCGGTTCCAGGCAAGTTGGGTTCAGGTTTGAAACTTCCCACATTTTAACTTCCCATCCAATCCTAACCCACCTATTTCAGGGTTTCAACTCTTGATCTGCTCAACCAGGGCGGAATTCTCCGACCCCCCCAACGCCCGGCGTCAGTCCCGCCCCTGCCGTGGCCTGAATTCTCCGCCACCTGGGAATCAGCGGGGGCGGGAATCGCGCCGCGCCGGTCGGCGGGCCCCCCGCGGCGATTCTCTGGCCCGCGATGGGCCGAAGTCCTGCCGCTGACAAGCCTTTCCTGCCATCGGGAATCAAAGCACGTCTGGTGCCGGTGGGATTGACGGGGGGAGGGGGGGGGGGGGGCACCAGGGGGGGGGGGGGGGGGCACCGGGGGGGGGGGCACCGGGGGGGGGGGGCACCGGGGGGGGGGGGGTGGCACCGGGGGGGGGGCGCACCGGGTGGTCTGGCCCCGGGGGGTGCCCCCACAGTGGCCTGGCCCGCGATGGGGCCCACCGATCGACGGGCGGGCCTGTGGGGGCACTCTTTTTCTTCCGTCTCCACCACGGTCTCCACCATGGCGGAGGCGGAAGAGACCCCTCCCCCGCGCATGCGCCGGGATGATGTCAGCTGAAACTCCGGCGCATGCGCGGACTTCTGCAGGCCGGCGAATGCCTTTCGGCCCCGGCTGGCGGGGCGCCAAAGGCCGTTCGCACTGGCTGGCGGAGCGGAAACCACTCCGGCATGGGCCTAGCCCCTAAAGCTGCCAAGAATTCCGCACTGTTGGGGAGGTCCGACGCCGGAGTGGTTCTCGCCACTTCACAACGCCGGGAACCCCGCCCCGCCGGGCAGGGGAGAATCCCGGCCCCAATTTCTCAATTCCACCTTCTAGTACCCATGTTTTGAGCAAAATCTCCACTTCATCCATCCTACTCCTTCTGGTATAGCTCCCATCTGAGCATTTTCAAATCTAAGGGTCATGAATGTGTCTGGTGCAGAGCCGCTTCAAGTCATTCACCATTAATTCTGGCTGGACTTTATTAAGTATTACTGGGTCTCACTCTACTCTGCTAAAACCATAAACTACTCCAGGATCATCCTGGAAAGCAAACATAAACTCCTCAGATAACTTTCTGCACTTCTCTCTCCTTTCTATGTTTCATTTCTTATCTACGCAATGCACCCCTTCCCTTGGTCCATCGTTTTCTTTACATTCTCTCCACCCAACATACAGCATGAAAAAGCAACTGAAAATTCCTCTCAATTAATTACTGTTGCAGGAGAACCTTCTGCTGACAATGAGCAATGATCACTTGTAAATATTTGAAGTTTAAAAGGCATCGAGAAACAATTGGACAAAAATGCACAAATGTTTATTACCTTAATTTCTAGAAAGTTGGCCTTTTGTTTGGATTGATATTTCTATTACTGTAAAGAAGAAGTGTTTCATGCTGCAAACATTTTTAAAAATTGATTTTTGTGCGTCGCTGGTGAGGCCAGCATTTATTGCCCATCCCTAGTTGCCCTTCAGAAGGTGGTGGTAAGTTGCCTTCTTGAACTGCTGCAATCCTTGAGGTGTATGTACACCCACTGTGCTGTTAGGGAGGGAGTTCCAGGATGTTGCTCCAGCGACAGCGAAGGAACAGCGATATATTCCCAAGTCAGGATGGTGAGTGACTTGGTGGGGAACCTCCAGGTGGTGGAGTTCCCAGGTGTCCTATGGTGTGTTGGCCTTTATTGGTAGAGGGATTGAGTTCCGGAGCCATGAGGTCATGTTGCAGTTGTACAAAACTCTAGTACGGCCGCATTTGGAGTATTGCGTACAGTTCTGGTCGCCTCATTATAGGAAGGACGTGGAAGCTTTGGAACGGGTGCAGAGGAGATTTACCAGGATGTTGCCTGGTATGGAGGGAAAATCTTATGAGGAAAGGCTGATGGACTTGAGGTTGTTTTCGTTAGAGAGAAGAAGGTTAAGAGGTGACTTAATAGAGGCATACAAAATGATCAGAGGGTTAGATAGGGTGGACAGCGAGAGCCTTCTCCCGCGGATGGAGGTGGCTAGCACGAGGGGACATAGCCTTAAATTGAGGGGTTATAGATATAGGACAGAGGTCAGAGGTGGTTTTTTTTACGCAAAGAGTGGTGAGGCCGTGGAATGCCCTACCTGCAACAGTAGTGAACTCGCCAACATTGAGGGCATTTAAAAGTTTATTGAATAAGCATATGGATGATAAGGGCATAGTGTAGGTTCGATGGCCTTTAGTTTTTTTTCCATGTCGGTGCAACATCGAGGGCCAAAGGGCCTGTACTGCGCTGTATCGTTCTATGTTCTATGTCCGCTACTCTTGTCTTTCTAGATGGCAGTGGTTGTGGGTTTGGAAGGTGCTTCTAAGGAACCTTGGTGACTAACTGCAGTGCATCTCGTGCTGCCACTTCATCAGTGGTGGAGGGTTTGAATGTTTGTGGAAGGGGGAGCAATCAAGTGGGTTGCTTTGTCCTGGATGATGTTGAGCTTCTTGAGTGTTGTTGGAGCTGCACTCATCCAGGCGAGTGGAGAGTGTTCCATTACACTCCTGTCTTGTGTCTTGTAGATGGAGGACAGGCTTTGGGGGGGGTCAGGAGGTGAATTACTGACCTAGGATTCCTAGCCTTTGACCTGCCCTGGTAGCCACAGTATTAATACGGCTAGTCCAGTTCAATTTCTGATCAATGGTAACCCCCAGGATGTTGATTGTGGATGGTTCAGTAATGGTAATGTCATTGAATGTCAAGGACAATGGTTAGATCTTCTCTTGTAGGAGATGGTCATTGTCTGGCACTTTTGTGGCACAAAGGTAACTTGGCATTTGCCAGCCCAAGCCTGGATATGTTCCAGGCCTTGCTGCATTTCGAAATGGACTGCTTCATTATCTGAGGAGTTGCGAATGGTGCTGAACAGTGTGCAGCCATCTGCAAACATCCCCACTTCTGACCTTATGATAATGGAAGGGAGGTCATTGATGAAGCAGCTGAAGATGGTTGGGCCCAGGACACTATCCTGAGGAACTCCTCAGTGATGTCCTGGAGCTGGGATGATTGCTCTCTAACCAACACAACCATCTTCCTCTGTGTGATGTATGACTGCAACCAACGGAGAGTTTTCTCCATGATTCCGATTGACTGCAGTTTAGCTCAGGCTCCTTGATGCCATACTCGGTCAATTGCTACCTACATGTCAAGGGAAATCACTCTCACCTCACCTCTGGCATTCAGCTCTTTTGTCACCCCCACAACCCAAAAGGATGTGTAGGGTAAGTGGATTGGCTATGCTGAATTGCCGCTTACTTGGAAAAAAAGAATTGGGTACTCTGCATTAAAAGAAAGTAATTAACACATAGCCACATAGATATAAAATATATAGAATACACACAGTCCTGACTGAGTGCTATCTTCATGTCATCGTCTACCACTACGCTACCACATCATAATGTGGGCAGTACTATTTCCCCAGTCCCGCATTAACCTTCACAGTCCTGAACACCCTCATACTAAGTCTTTACCCAAACATAACCCTTCTCTCTCCCCCCCATAGCCTTTAATTTTACAGGTTCAGTTCGCCTGGAGGCTTTATTACTTTTCTGGATCTCATTCTTTTTAGGTTTGGAGGAGTGGCAGTCTCAACTGCTTTGTGCTGACTTTGTTGGTTTAGAGTTGGAGTTGTAGTACTGGGAGTTTCAATTATATGGGTGTCAATATGTGGTTTTCTTCTTGCGCTCCTTAGTGATGGATTTTTCTTTGTCAACAATCTGTCTTCCTTGTTTGGTTACTGTTATAACACGACCGGAGGTCACCGGGTCTGTAACCTCAGAGACCCTGCGGCCTCACCTGAGTATGATCTCTCTAGATAAGGGGCCTCACGGTAGCATGGTGGTTAGCATCAATGCTTCACAGCTCCAGGGTCCCAGGTTCGATTCCCGGCTGGGTCACTGTCTGTGTGGAGTCTGCATGTTCTCCCTGTGTGTGCGTGGGTTTCCTCCGGGTGCTCCGGTTTCCTCCCACAGTCCAAAGATGTGCGGGTTAGGTGGATTGGCCATGCTAAATTGCCCGTAGTGTAAGGTTAATGGGGGGGATTGTTGGGTTACGGGTATACGGGTTACGTGGGTTTAAGTAGGGTGATCATTGCTCGGCACAACATCGAGGGCTGAAGGGTCTGTTCTGTGCTGTACTGTTCTAAATCTAAATTCTAAATTCTAAATGAGGGGGCGGAACCACCCCCTTAAGCCAGGGGCCTCTGGGGCATAAATACCCCATGCCAGGTGTTGGCCTGGCACAGGAGACCCTTCGGGGGGCAGGAGGAGGTGTAATATAATAGGTGAAATAAATTGGAGTTTTTTCTTACAGTCATTGCTTCCGTGTTGTCGCTCGCCTGGAACTTTATCATAGGCTATCCCTCTCCCCGTTCGCGCTGTTCATCCGTTGAGTCGACTCAGGTTTTCTTTTTTTCGTGGGGTCAACCATGTTCTTCCTGGAAGTTGAATGTTTACCTCCTTTATGTTTTACGTGTTCCTCACCCTTCAGCTTAATGCGACACACTGGGCGGGATTCTCCGAACCCCCGCCGAGCCGGAGAATCACCAGGGGGGGGCGTGAATCCTGCTTCGCTGCTCCAATGCTGGCTGCCAAATTCACAGGTGCCGGTTTCCGGGCGGGGCGGGGATTGCGCCACGCCGGTCGGGCGCCATTAGCAGCCCCCCCCCCCCCCCCCCCCCCCCCCCCCGGCAATTCTCCGGGCCCCAATGGGCCCGAGTGGCCACCCATTTTTGGCCAGTCCCACCGGCGTGAAATAGACATGGTCCATCCAGGTGGGACCTGGGTTGGAGGATGGCTGGGGGGGTGGCTGGGTGGGGGGGGGGGGGGGACCCACGGTGGCCTGACTCGCAATCAAGGCCCACTGATCTGCGGACGGGCCTGTGCCGTGGGGGCACTCTTTCCCTCCGCAGCGGTCTTTGTAAGGCTCCGCCATAGCCGGCGCGGAGAAGAAACACCCTGAGCATGCGCAGGAAACATGCCGGCGGTTCTGCGCATGTGCCAGAACATGCTGGCAGTCCTGCGCATGCACCAACTCGGGCTGGCCCGTGGCGCCCCTTCGCCGCTAACCCCTCCGCCGCCGGCCTAGATCCCAGAAGTGCGGAGGATTCCGCAACTTCCATGCGGCCCGACGCCGGAGTGGTTCGCGTCGCTCTTGGAGCCGGCGTCGCGCCATCCTGCCAAGTGCGGGAAAATCCCGCCCACTGTTTCTGCATTTGCACTTGTGCCTCCCTGAGTTTAAAAAAAAATTAAAATTAATTTAGTGTATCCAATTCATTCTATCCAATTAAGGGACAATTTAGCGTGGCCAATCCACTTACCCTGCACATGTTTGGGTTGTGGGCGAAACCCATGCAGACACGGGGAGAATGTGCAAACTCCACACGTGACCCAGAGCCGGGATCGAACCTGGGACCTCAATGCCGTTAGACAGCAGTGTTACCCATTGCACCAACGTGCTGCCCCCAGTGCCTCCCTGAGTTTTGTCTTGGTGCGTTGCTTCTCTCCTGCCCCAGGATTGACTTCACATGTTGTGTGAGAGCATTATAGCTTTATTGCTGTAGTTTTTCCTGTTTCTGTGATAACAACTATTTGACTTTGAAATTCAGGCTCAACCTTCTGCTGCTGCTCCTTCTTATCTATCTTCTGTTTTACATATTTTGGTGCTCATCTGGTGGTTTAGATGGTCTGACCTAGAAGTGTATTTTCTGCTGTCTGCAAAGAGTGAGGACAATTTTGAACTTAAGTCCAAGTCAAGATCATCAGCACTGGTGGACCTCTTGGGAGACCAATGTAGATGATTACAGTGGATCTTTTGACATTTTCTGCTGTTTTGAGGCGGGTGTGGGAAACATAGAAATATTGGCTCGTTGAATAGAAATATTGAGGAAGGAGCAGTGCTCCGAAAGCTGGTGTTTGAAACAAACCTGTTGGACTTTAACCTGGTGTTGTAAGACTTCTTACTGATTTACAGATATGTCAGCATTCCAAATGCAAATCTGGGATTCTTAATTTCTCCCAAGAAGCATTGTTGGTGTTCTTGGTGTGGATCAGCCAGGGGAGTACAGCTTTATTTTTTTTAATGGCACTGCAGTATTTGTTCTTTTTTTCCTCTCACCCTTGTGAAGATTTTGCAGGCTCACATTGCAGTTATGGAGCTGTTTTAAACTTCAGTGGTTCTACAGATTTGGCCAGCTAGTGCTTTCCTAAGCTTGGAGAATCAAATTAAAGTTGAATTTTTTTTGCTCTGACTTCTCCTTAGCATTTTCCATTTTGTTCATGCACGGTCGTCAAATATTATGGTGCCATATCTGGATTTGAGCTGTAGGGTTCTTCAAGCTGCGCTCATTAAAACAACGAGTCCTCCAGTGCTGCCTGATTATTGCACTGAATTTAAAAGCTTATTTCAACCTTTCTTTGGAGTTTATTCACCCTTTTATGATTCAGCTAGGTCCTTTGATTCTGCTTCTCAATGGGTCTTGCAACAGACCTCCGTATGCGTGGGTTGAGTCCTTTTTTGCTGCACAGTAGATCTATCTTCTGCTCTTCAGCCTCCATGCTTGTAATCTCTCGCTGTGTATTTGAGGTCTTCAATTTTGGTGTATTTCTCTCAGGCCAGACTGCAGTTTCTTTACTTCTTCATTCATAAGAATTCTGGGGTCCTTCACCTGCTGCCAACAGTTTGTAAGGTTGTATGTTAAGCTTATAAGGTCGAACAATAACTGTTTATTATAACACATAATTATTTATATAAAATACAATCCTGACTCAGTGCTATTTTCATGCCAAATTCTATCAGACTCACCACTACACTCTACTACTCCCACGTGACTCTCTACATGATAATGTGGGCGTACTGTTTCCCCAGTCCCAAGTTAACCCTTACAGTCCCAAACACCCTAATTCTTCATATCCTTCCAAAGCCGAAGTAGTAAGTTTAGTTATAACCAGGTTAGGGGCTGCTAATGTGTTCACTTCATCCACTTGCAGGTTCTTACATGGTAATTGTAATTACGTATAAGCATCGCTCAAACTGCCTGAAATGCTTACATATTATTACAGCCTACACACCAGTGCAATGCATATGACAGTGTTAATTGTATCCCCGGCAGAGCTTTAATGGCATTACTTTTCTTTTGCCAGAATAACAATGTAAAATATGTGGACGTCGGTGGCGCTTACGTGGGTCCAACTCAAAACCGAATCCTACGCCTGTCAAAGGAATTAGGCCTGCAGACCTACAAAGTGAATGAAGTTGAGTCTGTACTGTACTACAGGAAGGTAAGAAAATGTTTGAGTTGATCAGTTTTCCTGCAAATAATGCTTCTATCCAGATGAAACAGTGGATCATCAGACTTACCAAACTTGCCATAAGACCTTCTAATATGCACGAGATGCCACATATCGCACATTGTTACAGATGCAAAATAAACTTAAAATACTGGCTTCTTCTGAACTTCAACAATCCTGGATCAAACAACAGTTGAAAGATGTGGCCAATGCCTATTTTAATTATATTATTTGGATTTTGGTGTAGTATGGTGCGCGCCTGCCATCTTAAAAGCGTATGTTATCTAATTTACTCTGAGCTAAAAAATAGGACATCATAGTTCGAGGGAGAGTAGAATAAATAATTTTTTTTTATATGCCCTGTTCACTCATATATTTTGGGTCTATCTTGATATATTTATTGAAACAATATATTTTTAAAATTTTATTTCTAGTTTTTACTAAGAATTCTATGAACCAGTTTATAATTGAGTTTAAAATATATGTGGATTTTTGCAGCCAGGTTGCGAGTGGCACTTAGTGCTTTTCATCATACAGTTTTTTATTGCTGCAGATACAGTTAGACCAGGGTTTCTCAAGTGTGGGTCACAGGCGGATTGCAGACCATTCCCGCGCTGGTCCCAATCACGGGAGAAGCACCCAACGAATGCTACCGGAGTTTTTATTGAGGTTGGCAGCCACTGCCTCCTTTTAAATAAGAAGAAAATTAAGCTGTGTGCAGTCTTCTGGCCAGAAGCAGCAGCAGTGAGCACGTCACATGCCCTACACGTACACTTGTCGTCAAGCGCCCTCTATGTATGTACTTTTTTCACCAAATCACGGAGGAGAACTTCTTCCATTTTCTAGCTGTTGGCAATCAAGGCAAGAGGACTGTGAAGATGAATTATTTTCTTACAAGTAAGAGACGACTAGGGACACAAATAGGCAGTGTACCTACTGGTCACCATCTCACAAGTGAATCTGCTGGAGAGTGCTGCAAAGGAGAGTCTAGAGCTGGACAGAGCAGTGCTCGTGTTAGCATTGTATAGAGTCCTATGGCCTCTGCTTAACAGCCTACAAAGGAGAAACTTATCTCGGGAACAAAGCAGTATAAAGATGATTTATTGAGGTATGGTTTTGTCAATTGTACCAATGCAAATGAGGGTGCAAAGCCCATGTGTGTTATATGCAGGTAAGTTCGATGTCCGTTCATTCGTTGTCGCAGCGTCTGCATGGTCTCGCCAATGTACCACGCAATGTACCAGACCATGCAGACGCTGCGACAACGCATGAACGGACATTGCGCGACAATCACCAGGCAGGCATGTTCCCTTCCAGTCGGGGAACACTTCAGCAGTCAAGGGCATTCAGCCTCTGATCTCCGGGTAAGCGTTCTCCAAGGCGGCCTTCAGGGCGAGCAGAAACTTATAGCCAAGTTCCACACACATGAGTGCGGCCTCAACTGGGACCTGGGATTCATGTCGCATTACATTGATCCCCCACCATCTGGCCTGGGCTTGCGAATTCCTACCAGCTGTCCTGGCTTGAGACAATTCACACCTCTTTAACCTGGGATTACCCCTATCTCTGGATCTGTAAAGACTTGATTACCTGCAAATGCTCGCATTCTAAGCATTGTCTGGCATCTTTGAATTTGTCTATATATATGTTTCTGGAACATACCTCTTCATTCACCTGAGGAAGGAGCAGTGCTCCGAAAGCTAGTGTTTGAAACAAACCTGTTGGACTTTAACCTGGTGTTGTAAGACTTCTTACTGTGCTCACCCCAGTCCAACGCCAGCATCTCTACATCATTATATATAAAACAACAGATGAGTAACAGTAAGATCAAGCACAAGCAACCTCTCTTCAGCTTCCTCCAGCCAGTCTGAGGGGTTACCTGAGTCTAACATTCATTTATATATTAATGAGACTCCTAGTGGTCAGTTGGTGAATTACAACACAACCATGATATCATTACAGACATAACAAGGTTACAGACAGATATAGATAGGTTGTGTGAGTGGGCAAAAATATGGCAGATGGCATATCATGTGGGAAAATGTGAAGTTGTTCACTTTGGCAGCAAGAATAAAAAGTAGAACGTTTTGCTTGAGTTATACAGGATATTGGCAAGATGGTATCTCGAATACCGTGTGCAGTTTAGGTCTCCTTGTTTAAGGAAAGATGCTAAAATGTTGGAGGTGGTTCACTAGATTGGTGGTTCACTAGATTGGGGCATACAACCTATGAGGAAAGGTTGGTCAGACTGGGCTTCTTTCCACCGGAGTTTCAAAAAGTGAGGAGTCACTTGATTGAGGTGTATAAGATCCTTAATGGTCTTGATAGGGTGGGAGTGGAAAGAATGTTTCCCCTTGTGGGAAAGCCCAGAACTATGGGGCACTGTTGTAAAATTAGGGATCATCCTTTCAGGACTGCAATGTGGAGAAATTTGTTCTCTGAGGGTCCTGTAACTTTGGACCTCTCTGCATCAAAAGGCGATGAAGGCGGGATCATTTAAGGCAGAGGTAGATAGATTCTTGTGAAGCAAGGGAATCAACAGTTATCGGGGGTAAATGGGAATGTAGAACTTGAAACACAAACTGATCATCCATAATCTTATTGAATGGTAGAGCAGGCTCGAGGGGACAAATGCCTTCCTTCTCCTATTTCATAGCTATCATAGAATTTACAGTGCAGAAGGAGGCCATTCAGCCCATCGAGCCCGCATCGGCTCTTGGAAAGAGCACCCAACTTAACCCTACATCTCCACCCTATCCCCGTAACCCTGCAACCCCATTTAACCTAAGGGCAATTTGGCATGGCCAATCTACCTAACCTGCACTTCTTTGGACTGTGGGATGAAACCGGAGCACCCGGAGGAAACCCACGCAGACACTGGGAGAACCTGCAGACTCCGCACAGTGACCCAAGCGGGAACCAAACCTGGTACCCTGGCACTGTGAAGCCATAGTGCTAACCACTATGCTACCGTCCTGCTATGTTCATACATTCTGATGTTTATCAATTTAGGAACATGCAAATTGTAAGCAATGCACTCTAAATACCGTTCCTGGGATATGAGCACCTAATGTCGAATATATCCTCTAAAACAAGGGTTTAGACTTAATTACGGGCAATCTTTATTCACATCGGATTTACTTGCAAGGGGACATAGCTTTTAACAACACAGAGAGAAAAATATTCTAATATTTTTCCTGCAGCTCAGTCTACCAAAGTTTTGGAGGTGGGGATCTTTATACAGAAAAAAGGCAAGCTGTGATGTTTACTGACATAAGAAACACAATGCACTGGCTTAATCCAACGTCCTATATAAATGCAGTGACATCGATACCGATAAGGAAAATGATAAAATTCCTTGTCCTGCAAAGATACATGGAGGTGTCATAATTTTCCCCAACAGAACAATTGGAACCCAGGATGGATAGAAGCATCAATAGTCAGTCAACAGATTTCATGTCACCACAGGAGACATTCGCATAGCAAAGGCACTATAACACAGATGGCTTTGATCCCAGGAAGCTTAGCTTAAAACGGTGACTCTCACTTGCCGCAGGGATGTTATCTAGCAAGGTTAACAATTTTGAGATTTCTTTAATCCTTTATTGATGAATATTCTTTCATGCTAATCTAGACTGACAATCCGGTGCAGTAGTGCAGGAGTACTACATTGCAAGACCAGATGAGATGTCAAGCGTCTGCCTTCTCAGAGACAGGGGAACATGCTGCATCTCTTTCACATGAGATGTTAAATGAAGGTTCCATCTGTCTGTTTAGGCTGATATAAATCATTCCTGTGGCACTGTTTTTGAATAACAGCAGAGGAGACGTCCTCCCACTGTTCTGACCAATATTTACATAATTTGCTGCATTCAGAGTATAAATTAATATTGTGTCTTACATACCCCCTGCAGAAGGAAATTGTGCTAAGGTCTGCGATTCTCTATTCAATGCCCTTCCGAACGGGATTCCTGATGGGACAGAGAATGGAGCAGCGAGGGAAAAACTGGCTTGGCGCTCATGGTGGTACTTTGATCGCCTCAGTGGGAGGATGCAGGACGGCATATTCCCTTCCCTAAAGGACATTAGTGAGCTAGAAGGGTTTTCACGACAATCGGCAATGGTTTCATGATGATCTTTTAATTCCAGATTTTTATTGAATTCAAATTTCACCATCTGCAGTGGCGGGATTTGAACCTGGGTCTCTGGTTTACTAGTCCAGTGACAATACCACTACACCACCACCGCCGCTTGTTATGTTCCCCTTTAAGCATCCATGTTTAAGTTTATTCTAGGGTCTGGTTTAGCACAGTGGGCTAAATAGCTGGCTAGCAATGCAGAACAATGCCAGCAGCGCGGGTTCCCGTACCGGCCTCCCCGAACAGACGCCGGACTGTGGTGACTCGAGACTTTCACAGTAACTTCATTGAAGCCTACTTGTGACAATGAACTATTATTATTATTCAGCACCTTCTATCAGTGATTGAAGTATGGCTCAATTATTAAGGTGGGAATTAACTGTCTTTTGAGATGTATTTTTCTCTTTTCTTGCGTCATCCTGTGCTGTGCGCCGCTCCGTAGGCAACCCGAACCTTTACCAGGCTGTTTATGACAGCAGTCTCGGGTACCCAACCTCTGATTTTTTTCCCCCTTCCTTTAGGCTGTCAAATTTCAACACTGTGCGATCAGGAATTTAGCAATGATTTGGTGCTTTAACCAGCTCCATACTATGTTGCTGACAGGAGAGATTTTTTTTCATGAAACAAGGCCTCTTTTATGAAACATCGGCGATTTGTTTGCCAAAAAACGTAAAGCTGCTTTTGTTGATAGCGGAATGTTTTGAGTCAAAATTTTCTGCCCAATGCAGTTATACAAACAATTAAATCATCTCTATCACGCTAATCAAATGCATCCCTGGGAACAGCTGAATGACAAACAAAGATCAGGAGAGATTGTGGTCATATTTTTGAGAAATTAAACATTCAGCTATCAAAGCCAGAGTCTCACCTCTCACTAAACTGAGACATTATATGAAGTAGTCCATTCAGAAACTGCTGTGCACACAAAACGCAAATAATGACACTGACTCATTATTGCAGCATTGTGATTTTGTAAATATAATTTTCACATCTGTTTGAAAACTGGAGTGGAAGGGAAATGGTGGAATAATGTAAAGTCTTCAGCACATCAAACACTCCTTTAGAATCAGATCAAATTATACCTGTGGAAATTAAATGTTATATCAATAAAGAGTGGCAATAAAAGAAAATATCAATACTAATTTTGAACACTTCTGTTTAGAATGCAAACAAATCCCATTAAAAAAACACAAATCACTGAAAAATAAGAGCAATTTTACTCCTGCCATTACAGGTGGGAGTCTGTTTGCTGGGGGATTAAATGTGAACTCCAATACCAGCCTGCCATGAATGTCCTAACCCCGGGTTTGGGTGAGGCCAGGCAAATGTATCAATCCTGCACTCTCTTTTACAGTTTCATTCCCTGCTTGGATGGGGTGCAGATATGGGAGACATATTCCTCATCATCTGGAAAAATAGAAAACATAGACGGTGGAATTCTCCGTTCTTGAGACTAGCAGGATTCGTGGAGTTCCACGACAGCTGAACTGGCACCGATTCAGCTACTGTTAAGGAGCGAGCACCGGCACCACGTGGAACATAGTCAATTCCAATGAAAAATGGTGCGGGATTTGCCGGTTTTGCGATTGACATTCAGGAGGCTGACAAACTGCAGCTGCATGTACACACTTCACTCCCCACACACGCCATCCCAGCCAACAAGATGGTAGCGGGAAGAGCGGCATCAAGATTCACTGATGCCGAGCTGGAGACCCTCCTTGATGCGGTGCCTGGGCGCAGTGGCAGAGGCGGTCAGCGCCGTGAGCAACACTGTCCGGACGGGCCAGCAGTGCCGGAAAAACGACACAACCTCCTCAGGGTGGCCAGGGCGAGTGGGCAATACTGTGTCCCTGGCACTAACCTGCGTTCCACACACCGGTAACCCAACCCCCGCCCCCACACAGAGGGCGGCCGAACCCCCACCCTGCACCACAGGTCGGCACCCACACTGGCCGGCATGGCTGGATGCCATGGCGACTGAGGCCACCAACTACCCATCCCCTGGGCTGCATGTGTCAGACTGTCTAACACTGTCATTTTCTGTTTCCATCTAGAAGAAGGCCGCCCATAATTGGCAGGAGCGGGAGAAATTTGGGGGGGGGGGGGGGGGGGGGGGGGGGGAGGGGTTGGGGGGGGGGAACTGCGGGACCTGTAGCCCCTCACGGTGGCAGAGCAGAGGGCCCGGGACATGTTCGGCGGCCTGGAGGAAAGGGGGGTTGCTGGGGTGGAGGCCAGCCATGGGCAAGGAAGTAAGATCCTGCTGAGTTGAGGTTCCCCGTGTGTCAACCCCCTGCCCCCAATACCACCTCCACTTCCACCCTCACCCCCACACCGCCCTCACCCTCAGCATTACCCTCACCCCCACACCATCCTCACCCCATCACCCCCTGACCTGGAGTATAACCATGACCTGCAGTCTAATCATGCATAGAATCGTAGAATTTACAGTGCAGAAGGAGGCCATTCGGCCCATAGAGTCTGCATCGGCCCTTGGAAAGAGCACTCTACCTAAGCCCACACCTCCACCCTGCCCCCACACTTCCAACCTATCCCCGTCACCAAGTAACCCCACGTTTTGGACACTAAGGCAATTTAGCATAGCCAGTCCACCTAACCTGCACATCTTTGGACTGTGGGAGGAAACCGGAGCATCCGGAGGAAACCCACGCAGACACGGGGAGAACATGCAGACTCCACACAGACAGTGACCCAAGCCAGGAATCAAACCTGGGACCTTGGAGCTGTGAGGCAATTATGCTAACCACTGTGCTACCGTGCTGCCCATCTGGTCTTGTGTCTTGCAGGACCTGCTAGGGATGGGGCGGGCCCATCCGGTGTCACCTGCCGCGAGCCAGTGCCACAGCCGGAGCCCCCTTTTGAGCTGAGTAATGATGAGGAGAACAGCCTGGATGGCAGCTCTCGACCCGAGACTCGGGTCACCCCGGAGCTCAAGTCTGAGGGCGACACGGATTTCCTGTCACAGCTGCTTCCAACACCCTCCATCATCCCCGAGACACTCTCTCGGTTGGGCACTTTAGTGAAGAGGTTCCTGGACACTTTCTGGTGCGCACCACACAGCTGATCCGGTATATCAGGTGGAGGCAGGAACTCCCGAAGAGACGGACGATTGGAGGGCAGGCCGACCCCAGGGACTAGCTGCCGTCCAGACAGGTTAGGGGCTTCTGTAAGAGTCAGTCCCATTGATAGTGGAGATACAGTTGCAGAGGCAGGGACTACACGAGGAGTTGTTAGCAAGCATCCAGCACCTGCAGATGCGTTTGGAAGAGTCCAACAGCGTGCAGGAGCAGGAGGTGCTGCTGATCATGCATGCCACCCAGGCCAACACCGCACGAGTGGCATCTGCAGTGGAGGCATTGGGGCGAGGGTTGCGGCTATGAGTCAGCATATCCAAGGCCTGGGGCATTCTGTGCAGGTGTTGGCCGAGGCCCAGGACAGGGTTGCCACTTCAGAGGCAGCCATGTGTGAGAGCCACCTGGAAATTGCAGTGGCGCTTCTAAGCATGGCCCATCTTCTGAGTCGCAGCGGGCCATGGCTAAGAATGCCAGGCGCTGCTGGTGCACATGAGGCCTCATGCAATGCCTCATTTGCACCTTCTACACCTCATCGGCGTTTGGGATGACCGGCTCTCCATCCTGGACGGCTCCACTGCTGCAGCTTCCTCCTCATTGAGCAGTGCCAGCTTGTTCACTGAGTCACAGATGTTTACAACATGGAAACAGGCCCTTCGGCCCAGCTGGTCCATGCCGCCCAGTTTCTCTCACTAAGTTAGTCCCTCTTGCCCGCATTTAGCCCATATCTGTCTATACCCATGCTGCTCATGCATCTGTCTAACTGCTTTTAAAAGTACAAAATTGTACCCGCCTCTCGCGCTGCCCCTGGCAGCCCGTTCCAGATGCTCACCACCCTGTGTGTGAAGAAACTTTCCCTCTGGTCTCTTTTGTATCTCTCCCCACTCACCTTAAACCCATGCCCTCTAGTTCTAGACTCCTCTACCTTTGGGAAAAGATGTTGACTATCTACCTTATCGATGCTCCTCATTATTTTATAGACCTCTATAACACCCCTAAGCCCCCTACGCTCCAGGGAAAAAGTCCCAGCCTATCCAGCCTCTCCTTATAACTCAGCCATCAAGTCCTGTGCACAGGGCATCCCCCAAGACTGTGGAGACTAGCAGGAAGGTCATAATTGCTGGTTGAATTCTAATATCCATTGTCTGCAGGAGGTGAAATGCCGAATTGTTAGCATGGTGTGCACCCCCGTGCCCAACCAGGTGCAATGGGCTACATGGTAGCCCTGGTTGTTACTGCAGGCTCTGTCCCCGCATCTCTCCCCCCCCCCCCCCCCCCCCAGCCTCATAGGGGCCTCTGGCCCTGGTGCCAGGGGTACTGTCAGCTGTCACTGTCTATGCCAGTGGTACGCTCCACGGCCCCCACCTGGCCGCCCCATGGAGGCTAAAATGGGTGTTGCCCTTGAGTAGACCACCTGGTGCCCCGTCAACGGCCGACAACCAGGTGGGGTGGGGGGCGGGATGGCGGAGGGGTAGGGGTGTGGTGAGGGGGGGGCGCCCATACGGCTGGTATCACTCTGCAGAACCAGGTGCCAAGGTGGGTGGTCAGTGGAGAGAGCAGCAAAATGGCTGCCTTGCAGGCTGCGGCAATTGCGTTCCATGCCTGGACACCGCCCGAGTCCCGTGGGGGGTCACCCAGGCCATGTGTCCTGTTCCTCCATCACCCACCACCAACCCCTCCCCCCCCCAATCCCCCACCGTGGCCTGCGTAAGCCCCCATTGCCCCAACTTACCTCCTAGAGGTCCTCGAGCACCCTCCCTCACCACACCTCATTTCCTAAGGGCAGGGCATCCAAGACCTAATCCCTGGCAGGATGCCCTGGTGGCGGTGCCTTGGGTGCCAGCAGAGTGCCAGGGATCCGCATTGCCAAGAGCCCGACCACCCGGGGGCCCCCCGTGGGCTGAGAGACCTCCCCCAGGGTGCCGTTATGTCTGATCCACTTTTGCGTGGACCAGTGCTAAACAGTGCCTTGGTGCAGTCCCCCAGGTGCAGCCGTTAGATCCTTGATCTCTGGAGCATCAGGTACCAACATATTTAAAGAGCCTAATAGCTCACTTAAATATGTTAATCTGGATTCATGAGGCATTCTGAGCGCCACAAATCTCGTGAGGGGCCTTTCACGAGAGTTAATGTCCTCATCACTGAGTCAGGCGCGGTGAAGCCATTCGACCACGCCCTCAGTCACCATTTCCTGCTTTCCCCCCCATTTCCTTTGATTCCTTTAGCCCCAAGAGCTATATCTAACTCTTCCTTGAAAACAAAGAGGATGGGATTTCCCCCCCCCCCCCCCCCCCCCCCCCCCCGCATTCCTTGGCAGCGCACTATTCATTGGTAACAAAATTCTCTCTTCCCGCCATTTGTTAACGGATTTCCCATTGAAGTCACCCCACACTGCCAGGAAACCTATGGGCAGGGGTGCACTTCCAGCGGGAAAGAGAATTCCAAAGGCCGGAGAATTCCAACCACAATGTTTTGACCTCAATTGCTTTTTGTGGTAGCGAATTCTACAGGCTCACAACTGTCGGGATGAAGAAATTTCTCCTCAGTCCCAAATGGCTTACCCCATATCCTTAGACAGCAGACTGGGGTGACCTCTCTCTCGTGATGTTTTTCTGTATTTCTCTTTGCAACTTGCTTGACCAAACTCCCCGTTTTCTTCTGTGTGAGAAAGGACCAGTTTATCTTCTATTCTGTACCAGCCCCTGATAATTGTTCGAATCAGACCACCAACCTGTAACACAGCACAGCATGTTAGACACAGGGGTACAAAAATGCTTGGATGTGTTGTCAAAAATGTGGCAGAGAAGGAATCCTGCTGTGCTGCTGACCTTTACTTTAACCTCTGCCAAAGCACAGTTTTATTTTGTACTTTTAGCAGACCTAGACGCCATTATGAGCGCATCTTGTGTGTTTGCCAGAATGGAGGGAAAAAGAGGAGTTGCGGGAAGTTCGCTGACAGTCCTAAAGGATTTTCTCATTATATGGAAACATCTTGGCATAAGTTCTTGTTCTCTAGCTACTTTCTCCAGTGCCTCTTTTTGTTATATGGAGTCTGATTCATTCCTAAAAATAGCTTGATGTCCTGAGTGAAATATTTCTGAGGTTACTGCTAGTTTGAGCGGGAGTGCTGCGGGCCCATTCTTAGACTGGTTCAATATTACAGTGGTGGAATTGATTTGGAACTCAATACAATGAGGGAAATTAATTTTCATCCCACAGGTCTGACACCACAAACACACAAACTGATAATCCAAGGCAGAGTACTTTATAATCTCAATTCTATCTTATGTTCATTCTTATTTTACTTGTTCATATTTTCCCCTCCATTTTCATTTGACCTCAAGCAATTATGCTGACATAATTTTGCTGCACAAAGTCTACCACACATTAAGTCACCTCACTTTATGAAACCCCAGTATCCATTGACTAGGTGAGTTCTCAATGGCAGGTGTGTAGGACTCGGGCAGGGTGCCATGATAAGACTGAACTGGGCTTAGAAACAAGGCTGGAAGAACAGAATTAGAACTTGCACAAATATTAGTGGTTCCTGTATAGAGGCATTTTTTCGACACAAATGGTAGCCTGAAATTGAAAGTCTTCCCACAAAATATGAATGTTAGGACAATTCGAGTTCTTAATATAGATTTTTAAAAAAAAAAATAGATTTTTGTGGGCAGCACGGTGGCCTAGTGGTTAGCACAGCTGCCTCACGGCGCTGAGGTCCCAGGTTCGATCCCGGCTCTGGGTCACTGTCCATGTGGAGTTTGTACATTCTCCCCGTGTCTGCGTGGGTTTCGCCCCCACAACCCAAAAATGTGCAGAGTAGGTAGATTGGCCACGCTAAAATTGCCCCTTAATTGGAAAAAATAATTGGGTAATCTAAATTTATTTAAAAAAAAGATAGATTTTTGTTAGATTAGCATGTCCGGGAATATGAAGGATAGGGAAGCCCATGGCAGCACATTTTAGTGCATATACCGAGATGTGATCCAACTGGAATTTTAGGACAGTAGTACAGGAGGGAAGAATTTGGACATTGGAGGCGCTGGGGTGACTTCCAGAAAACAGTGGGAGGCTGTGCAAATGTTTGGACTGCATTATTATGGCATCATACAATAATTGTACGTTTGGGACTGATTTGAACTAGTCTATCTGAGAATGCTGTTTCTCTTTTTTCATTTTTCATAGCCAAGGCTAGCAACTTTTGTCTACCTCCATTTGTTCTTGAGAAAGTGGCGATGAGTCATTTTCTTGAACCATGGAAGTCCATTTAGTATAAGTACACCTACAATCTGTGTTAGGAAGGGAGTACCGGGATTTGACCCTGTGATGAGAAAGGAACAATGATGGGTTTTCAATTCGGGATAATTTGTGGCTTGGGGGGGAGATGGCAGGTGGGTGGTGTTCAGATGCATCTGGTGTCCTTGTTTTGCCAGGAGGTAGAGTTTGTGGAATTGAACAGAGCCAGCTAAGGAACCTTGATAATGTTGAGGCAGTGTATCTTTCGACATTACACACTGCAGTGTGCCATTGCGGTGGTAAATGGGATGCAAATAAGGTGCACTGCTTTGTTATGGATGGTGTTGAGTTTCTAGTGTGTTCTTTCATTTGCACACTTCCAGGCAAGTGGGGAGAGCATTCCATCATACTTTTGACTTGTGCCTTGTCGATGGTGGAAAGGCTTTGGGAAGTCAGGAGGTAAGTTAATCTATGCAGAATGCTGAGCCTCTGACCCGTTCTTGTGTCCACAGTACTTATTTGACTAGTCCAGTTAAGGTTCTGGTCAATTGACCCCAGTATGCTGCTGGGGGATTAATCCGCGGTAGTACTATTGAATATAAATGTAATTGTTCCTTGACGTAAGTGGTTAGGCACCTCTGGAATTTAGCAGTTTTGTCCGTCTTTGAGCAAAGGCTGCAATGAGGTTTGCAGCTGAAGTGTCCTGGCAGAATCCAAACTGAGCTTTGGTGAGCAGATTATTGCTTAAGTGCTGCTTGAAAGCACTATCAATAAAACCTTTGTCACTTTTTGGCTAGTTGAGGGTAGATTGTCCGTGTAGAAATTGGCTTCATAGGATTTGTTCTGCATTTTTTGTGAACAGGATATACCTGGACAATTTTGCATTTTGTCAGTCGATGCTAGTGTTCTGCTGTGCAGGTATAATTTGACTAGAGACATGGCTAGTTTTGGAGTACAAATGTTCTACACTACAACCAGGCTGGTGTCAGGGCCCATAAGCATTTCCTGTATCCAGTACACTCAGCTCTTTATCATCATCAAGTGGAGCAAATTAAATTGGCAACATACTTGCTTTTGTGATGCATGGAGCCCCAGCAAGAGGCTAAAATGGATTATTCACTTGGTATTTCTAGCTGATGTTGCAACTAAATGAGAAGGGTTGAACTGTCTGCCCTTCTATTTAATCGCCACAGTTGGTTACAACAAAGGTTTAAGTTTCTTTTCCACGAGGATTTGCCTTTTCCAAATCAGAATGTGTTTAATTATTTAAGCCGTGAGCAATAAGGAGCCAATCATATTGGGCAATGGCAGGCATTTGGGCCTCATGCAATCTTCGGCACGCACACGTATCAGAAATAACAAGAATTAGAGTCCAATTTTGAAAAATAGTTTAAAGAATATACAGTTAAGTGTCCTTTGATTGACCTTGAGACGTAGATTTTAAATGCTGCGACCGATTTAGGTTAGCTGGTTTCTTCGATGAGATCAGATATGGAAGATGTTGCAATTATTGCAAGATCTCAGTCGGTTGAAATATTTCTGGTAGAGTTTGCTTCTCGTGCTGGGTGACCACCTTGTTCCAAAAGGGAGAGGGGGAGAGAGAGCAGCCTTCAGCTTGTTTCCTCTACTGAAAACTTTCTTCACACTGCCTGTATCATTTGCAAGCTCTCTCTAGTGGCTGGGCAGCAATGCTGTGAAATACTGCACCCATTGTGTATTTCAAGAGATTTAGGGAGTGCCTGTCTGTGGCAGCCATTGTTCCAAAACCTACTAATTTGCATTATATCTCTCCCTTAATGAGTTCCGAGTTCCAATGGGTGTCTGGATTATAGGAAATGTCTCTTTCTTCACACTTCCCTGAGGGTGATATGTTTGTTCCTCAT
This sequence comes from Scyliorhinus canicula, assembly GCF_902713615.1. Classification (NCBI taxonomy): domain Eukaryota; kingdom Metazoa; phylum Chordata; class Chondrichthyes; order Carcharhiniformes; family Scyliorhinidae; genus Scyliorhinus; species Scyliorhinus canicula. The sequence goes on from NC_052152.1 coordinate 57,731,975, forward strand.
CTTCATCTTCGAATGTGGGCTTGCATTTTTAAGCAGCTTACTCTGACTCCGTTTAAATAAAAAAAATTCCGATCAGTTGAACATTGAAAAATCATGGCCGGGGAGCTTTTGCAGGGCTGTAGTGTGGGTATCCAGGAGGTGGGTTGTGAGGTCGGGGTGGAGGGGCACGGAACACCATTGCTGCGTATGCCGCTGATTGCCCTCTGTGAACCTAGGGCCACAGGTCGCATGGGTATCCCCCAGACCACCCCCCTAGGTGCCCTCTGGCCCCAGCCGACACATCAGCGGGATGGCCGTGCTCCAGCGCAACCAATGCCATCTTGTTGGCTGGGTTGAGTGTCTGTGGGGAGTGAAGTGTGTATGGGACAGCAGCTTATCAGCCTCCTGAGTGTCAATCACAGACCCTACAAATCCCGCACCATTATTCATTCGAATTGATTGTGTTTCATGTGGCGCCAGTGCTAGCCCCTCCACAGTCACTGAATCAGTCTTTGTGTGCCGCCAGTTTTGCTGTCGTGGAAGTCCATGACTCGTGCCCTGGCGTCAACACTTGGCTCAGGAACGGAGAAGCCTGCCAGATATTTTCAAAAATGAAGTGGCATAGCCTTGTGACACTAAAGATGTTTGCAAACACTACAAAGTTGACTTTTGTACTCACATGCTGGGCTCCATCATCATTGAGGATGGGAATGTTCTTGGAGCACCCTCCTCTTGTTAGTTTAATTGTCTGCCACTGTTTACAATTGAATGTGGTAGAACTGCAGAGCTTTGATTTGATTCTGTTTGGTTGTCAGATTGCTTCGCTCTGTCAGTAAAAATGCTGCTTCTATTGTTCACGCCCAGACATACAAATTAGGAGCAGAATAGGCCAAATGGGCCCCTCGAGCCTGCTACATCATTCAATAAGATCATGACTGATCTGCTTGTGTTGAGTTCCACATTCCCATCTACCCCCGATAACCATTGATTTCTTTGCCCAACAAGAATCTATCTACCTCCGTCTTAAAAATATTTAGTGACCCTACCTTCAGCGCCTTCTAAGGCAGACAGTTCCAAAGTCTCACAATCATCTGAGAGAAAGAAATTCTCCTCATTTCTGTACTCTAGGATTGACCCTAATTTTAAAACAATGTGCCCTAATTTTGGACTGACTCACAAGGGATAACATCCTTTCCACGTCCACTTTGTCACGACCAATCAGGATTTTTTATACTTCAATCAAACCACTTCTAAACTCCAATGGAAACAATCCCTGTCACTCTAACCTTCTTCATAAGACAGCCTGCTCATTTCAGATATCATTTTAGTAAATCTCTTCTGAACCACCTCAAGCACATTTATATCTTTCCTTAAAAAGGAGGCCAAAACTACAGGCAATATTCAAGATACAGCCTCGCTAATGACCTCGCTAATATCTGAAGTTTAGCATGCTCCTGGTTCAGTATTGTATCTTCATCATGTTGGCACCTCATTTTCAGGTGCATCTGGTCTTATGCCTAGCATCCTCTTCTTCACTCCTGAACCACAAGTTATGGTAATATTAGAGAAATATGCTAGCGCATGAGGTTACAAATTGTGGTTGAATCCAATATTGTTCATGCTGATGGTCCACACTGCCTCATGGATTCCCCGTTTTAATCAATAATCTTTATTGTCACAAGTAGGCTTACATTAACACTGCAATGAAGTTACTGTGAAAAGCCCCTAGTCGCCACATTCCGGCGCCTGTTCGGGTACACAGAGGGAGAATTCAGAACGTCCAAATGACCTAACAGCACATCTTTCGGAACATGTGGGAGGAAACTGGAGCACCAGGTGGAAACCCACGGAGACACAGGGAGAATGTGCAGACTCCACACAGACAGTGACCCCAAGCCAGGAATCGAACCTGGCACCCTGGAGCTGTGAAGCAACAGTGCTACCCACTGTGTTACCGTGCCGTCCACAAGGCTGGCACTGGCGTCACTTGAAACAAAATCGATTCCAATGAAAAACGGTGCGGGATTCGCCGGGTCCGATTTCAATAAAATGAGGATAGAGTTAGCTATAGTGGACTGGGCGGATAGATTAGTAGGAATAACAGTAACCAAACAGTGGCAGACATTTAAGGAGGTAATTCATGGATCTCAGCAAAGATATATGCCAGTAAGAAGGAAAGATTCTTACCTTACCATTCTGCCGAGACTCTCAACCAGGCCGTCAACGACTGCGCCATGACTTAGACACCTCCACTAATGGTGCCGACGTCGTGCACCAGGCTCTCAACTGCGGTCGCCACCCTAGCAGTGTTGGCTTTGGTGCCGCGCATTGCCGGCGACAGCTCCTGCCCCATAGCCTCTGGGACTCCTCCAGTCGGCTATGGACATGCTCGAGTGTCGCTGACATCTCCCTCTGAATATCCCGGCTGCTCCCTAACGTCTCCATCAGTTCCGGGTAACCCTGTTCCCCCGACTCAGCATCAGGCTGGAACCAGTGAGTCCTGGGATCCAGCAACCCTCTGACTACTGTCTCTCCTGGGGGGTTCCTGCCTCCACCTGATGTACACCAGTGACTGAGTGGTGCTCCCCAGATTATGCCCCTGAAAACTGGCTGTTAACATTGCCCACCGAGGTGCGTGTCTCAGCACTGGTGGAGAATGGGAATGACATCGGTGATGCATCAATTGTGGATCCTCTTAGTTCTCCGAGGCGGTCATGGGAGGCAGGAGAGGGGGGGCCACCCGGATGGGCCGACACCGTTGGCTGGCAGACCTGCGGGAGGGATGGGTCAGTCGGTATAACATTAACAACTCACGTTTGACAGATCTTCTGGGTGGATCCTCACCTCTGTGTGTGCGCAGACCTCTGCATTGGTGACTGCTCTGTACTTGGCCACCCCCGTAACCACCAGGGCCGTTCCTCGAAAGTCGTACAATTATGTCCGGCACCCTTCCACCAGTCTGGGCCCGGGGGCATTGTTAGCTACACGTGCATATTGGTTGTAGGTGAGTGAAGGGAGGAGGGTGAAGGGTGGATAGGGTGGGCTGGTCGCATGGGAATGGGAAGGTTTCGGGCGGGGGGGGGGGGGGGTTGTCAACTCACCCATGCGGCCCAGTGTAGGTCGTTGACCTTCTGGCGGTACTGGAGGCCAGTCCTCCTGGTCATGTTTCACGAGCTGACGGCCACTGCCACTTTATCCCAGGTGGCACTGGCTCCTCTGTGACTCACCCTCCCCTTGGGGGAACAAGAGGTGCCTCCTGGCCTCAATTGCATTTAGGGGCCACTCATCTGACGCCATGGCTGCGAGCTGAGTGGGGTTGGCTGTTCAACTGCTGTTTAAGTGCTTCTCCACCTTGTTAGTTGGTAGCTGGCGAGTGCGGTCCAAATTGGCCGCCAAGTCTTCATTTGCGGTGTGAAGCCCGTGGGGCCTTGTTCAGTGGACCAATTAACGTTGTATTGCGTCGCTGGCCGAGCGTCGGGGAGCTCGCGGCAGGTCCCGCTCGCTACCACACGTGGAAATCTTTCTGGAGAATCGTGCTCACTACGTCCTGACTATGTATCACTGCGTTGCCACGTCTAATGGATGTGCCCTGCTGGTGGGACAGGACATACCCAGGGATGGTGATGGAGGAATGTGACAGTGGCTGAAAGGCATGATTAATTGACTATTACTGTTAGGCAGCAGTTTGCAGCAGCCCAAGAATGATCTTAAACTAAGGCTGGAGGAACTGACCAATATTAGTGGGAATGCCAGGATCATCAGTATTTGCACCACAGGATTTGATCACTAATAGGGTATTTTGAATAAACAAATCTTACCTCAGTATTATGTTGCATACCAGGTCAGTGTGAGAAGTCTGAAAAAATAGATTTGAAGTAAATAAAGTGAGAGGACGAACGTGGTGTTTCCTGTGTCAGTAAATGAAAAACAATCAGAAACTATGGTGTTATCAACTCACTAAACTGGCTAATTGAAGCTTATCTCGCCTCCCCTAATTAAGCTGCATGGTAAAATAGTATCAAAGAACAAAGAAAATTACAGGCCCTTCGGCCCTCCCAGCCTGCGCCGATCCAGATCCTTTATCTAAACCTGACTCCTATTTTCCAAGGTCTACTTCCCTCTGTTGCCGCCCGTTCATATACCTGTCTAGATGCCTCTTAAGGTGCTCTAACATGTGATACACGGAGGCTCACAGAAGAAAATGAAATGGATTTTATTCCACCTCTTTTGTTGATCCTGAATAGTGATAATGAGGTACATAATCCAATTTTAGAACAAATTAGTTTTGAGTTTTTTTTGTCAGTGGTTCATGAAAATTTGATTTGTACCTGAAATTAAAAAAAAGGAAATAAACTCAGACATACATATTTTGTTGTTATTGTCTCTTGGGATGTGGACACCGCAAGTAAGGCCACAAGTTGTTGCCCATCCCTAATTGCCATGATGTGGAGATGCCGGCATTGGACTGGGGTGAGCACAGTAAGAAGTCTGACAACACCAGGTTAAAGTCCAACAGGTTTGATTCAAACACTAGCTTTCGGAGCACTGCTCCTTCCTCAGGTGAATGAAGAGGTACCTTCATTCAGCTCTTCATTCACCTGAGGAAGGAGCACTGCTCCGAAAGCTAGTGTTTGAAACAAACCTGTTGGACTTTAACCTGATGTTGCAAGACATCTTACTGTGCTCATCCCTAATTACCTTTGAGAAGGTGGTCGTGAGTCACCTCCTTAAACTGTTTCAGTCTGTGTGGTGTAGGTACACCCACAGTGCTGTCTGGAGGGGAGCTACAGGATTTGGATTCAGTGACAGTGAAAGAACGGCTAGAAATTGCCAAGTCAACATGATGCGGCTTGGAGGGGAACCTGCAAGTTGTGGTATGCCCATGCGTTCGCTGCCCTTAACCCTCTAGAATGTAAAGATCATGCGCTAGGAAGGTGCTGTCAAAATAACCTCGGTGAATTGCTGCAGTGCATCTAAATACACATGCACCACACAGACAGCAGCAGTTCAAGAAGGCAATTCACCACCATCTTCTCAAAGGGATCGGTGGTGGAGGGAGTCAATGTTTAAGTTGGTAGATAGGGTACCAGTCAAGTGGACTACATAGTCCTGGATGGTGTGGAGTTTTTGAACATTGTCGAAGCTGCAGACATCCAGGCAAGTGGGGAGTATTCCATCATACTCCTGATTTGTGCATTGCATATCATGGAAAGACTTTGGAAGTCAGGAGTGAGGTACTTAAACGCAGGATTCCAAGCCTCTGACCTTCTTTTGTAGACACAGCATTTGTATGGCAGTTTCTGATCAATGATAAACCCCAGGATGCTTATAAAGAGGGATTCAGTGACGGTAATGCTACTGAATGTCGAGGGAAGATTGTTAGATTCTCTCTTGTTGAAGATGGTCATTGCCTGGCGCTTATGTAAAGTGAATTTTACACGAGATTCTCCGATGCCCTACGAGACGACGGAGTCGGAACCCTGCCCCAAATGGGCATTACTGAATGACTCTTGTGGACGTAGGTTGTAAACCTACTTACGACCTAACTGCGTGGGGTCCACCGGCCTCCCCAGGGAGGCTGCAGCCGGGCTCCGATCAGTGATGGTCTAAACAAATGTGGATCAGGTAGAACAGCACCCGGGGGGTCGCCTGGGCCACCCCAGGGTGGTATGGGTCAGTGCAGGGTCTCCCTGTCCCTCCCCATGGAACATTGGCACTGCCCAGCTGGCACCTTGGCATTGCCACCCTGGCGCTGCCAAGGGCCAGGGGGCAATGCCCATAAATTAAAGTGGACGGGGGGGGGCGGGGGGGGGGGGGGTGGTTGAAGTATGGACGAGTGCAAGGCAGGGGCCTCTGGGAAGTTGGGGGCCGAGGGGTGGGAGTCCTGTAAGGGAGCTTGGGGAGGGCCTGAATAGAGGGGACTCCCAAGGACCCCATAGCGGGGTGTCCTCACTTGGGGGGTGTGGGGGAGTTCCCATGTGTGTGGAGGGTGACATTGTCCTTGGGTTGGTGGTGTGGGGGACCCACAAGCTCACTTAGAGATTGGGGCGCCCTTTCAAAATGGCGGTTCGATCTCTGAGTTCAGCTCCCCAGTGCTAAAGTGTGGCCTAAGACGGTGCAAAATTCCCCAGGACCCAAAGTAACTAAGTGTCATTGAATAGCGATGGGGAACTCACTGGCAGAGCCGGCGGGAAACTCCCTGAAAAACCTGCCACTAATGAACTTAGAATTTTTGGGGGAGAATCAGGCCCATTGAGTCTGCACTAAAGTCCAATCTCCCACCCTACCCCCATAGCCGATTCCCATAACCCCACTTAACCGGAGGACACTTAGGCGCAATTTAGCATGGCCTTACCCGCACATCTTTGGACGGTGGGAAGAAACTGGAGCACCCACGCAGACATGGGCAGAAAGTGCCGACTCCACACAGACAGTGGCCGGAGTTCAGAATTGAACCCGGGTCCCTGGCTCTGCGAGGCAGCAGTGCTAACCACTGTGCCACCGTGCTGCCCCTGATAGAGTTCAAAGGTTATTTCACTGGTGGGATCATAGAAAGAGGCCATTTGGTCTATTGCAGCTGTGTTGGTACTAGCTCTTTAACTGGAATTATTCATGTTAATCATGTTGTGGCGATGCCGGCATTGGACTGAGGTGGGCACAGTAAGAAGTCTCACAACACCTGGTTAAAATCCAACAGGTTTATTTGAAATCACAAGCTTTTGAAGCACTGCTCCTTCATCACGTGAATCATATTGCTCTTAAGTTATTTTTTGTTTTGTCAATTTAATTCAATTTTAAATTCTGTTCTAGCTTTACCATAATAACCTCTTCTAGCAAAGCATTCTAATAATTCTTGGGTGGAATAAAAGGTTTCTTTAATCTCCCCCATCATGTTTTTAGCAATAATTATAACTTTATTTTTGATCCTTCAACCAGAATTTTTATGGCATCCCATCTGAACTAGGTTCCTTGCACACTTTTATTTCATTTGTATGACATCTGCTAAAAGTAGATTCTTCGACCAGAATTACTTTATATGGTTACTGATAAAGCGCAATTTGGCATCCCATCTGAACTAGGTCCCTTGTAAACTTTTATTGCATTTGTATGATATCTGCTAAAAGTAGAATCAAGGCTTCAGATTGGCTGCGAGGTATCATAAATTCTACTTTTGTTTTCCACAAAACTTGCTCTGTTGCAATCAACAACTTGCTGGAGTTTGCATTAAAAGCAAAAGGCAACAGGGAAAAGTTCACAGCAGAAAACAATTCAGCAAAACTCTCTGGTGTAAAGAGACACAGTTTTTTGTGACGGCAACGAAGAATCCAGCACGAGTTGAAGGATAGAAAGAAATAACATTTATTTACAATAACATATATACACACACAGCAACAGCAACTTCCTTGCTGCTCACTGTCCTCTAGCCGGTTCCAAACTGACCAGCTTTATTTATGCAGGGAATCTGCTAATGATTTCTCCGCCTCCCTCATTGGGGAAGCTCATACTCCCTAAGGATTATGGGATTGCCATTAGCCCCAGCCAGTGGTAAGCAGGCAGGTATAACATCACCCCCCCCCCCCCCCATGGGAGGCCATGCATACTGAAAGACAAACGCATCTTCGATTGTTGCGGAGGATGTTGTGCCTACCATCTTATGCACCTCTAACCATTTAGACTGGGCGTCGATTAATAGAAGGAACATGGATCCTTGAAAAGGGCCGGCAAAATCCGCATGCAAGCGCGCCCACGGCCGCCCTGGCCAATCCAGTGATGCAGGGGCGCGACCGGCGGAAGCTTCTGATGCTCCTGGCAAATGGAGCAGTTTTGGGCCACCTTCTCAATGTCGGTGTCGAGGCCTGGCCACCAGACATAACTCCGGGCCAACATTTTCATTTTGGTCACACCCGGATGCCCATTGTGCTAGTCCTGTAGTATCAGCTCCTGTCCTTTTTCCGGGACAATCACACGCATCCCCCACAAGAGGATACCGTCTTCCACGCTAAATTCTGACAGCTTGGAGGAAAATGCCCGCAACTCGCCTGGGAGCTGTCTATGCTCCCCACCATACAGGACTATGTGCAGAACCTTTGAGAGGACTGGCTCCGTCTGGGTCCACTCACGGATCTGTGATGCCGTGACAGGTGAGGTGTCCATAAAATTTAGGGTTGCAACCACCTCACCAGTCGTGGGAGTCGACATGGGGCCAGTCGATAAAGGTAATCGGCTCAGTGCGTCGGCATTCGTTATCTGGGTTGCTGGTTTGTGCTCCAGAGAATATTCGTAGGCAGCGAGCAACAAAGCGCAGCACTGGATCTGTGCGGAAGCAATGGGCGGTGTTGGCTTATCCTCTCTGAAAAGTCCCAGCAGAGGCTTATGATCAGTCACAATAGTGAAGTGGCGGCCATACACGTACTGGTGGAAGCGTTTCACTGCAAAGACCACTGCCAGCCCTCCTTCTCGATCTGCGCATATTTATTTTCCGCTGCAATCAATGTGCGGGAGGCGAAAGCAATCGGCCACTCAGTCCCGTTCTCCATCTTGTGGGACAGGACGGCCCCAATACCATATGGGATGTGATGAGCAAAGGCTTTCCAGGATCATAGTGGGTTAGTAACCCAGGCGACAACAATTATTGTTTTACCTGCTGGAAAGCAGTTTCTTGTGGCTGACCCCAAACCCAGGTGTGATTCTTCTTTAGCAGAAGGTGCAACGGGGCCAGCGTAGTTGCCAGATTGGGGAGGAAGTTCCCGTAATAGTTTACGAGGCCGAGAAAATGACGAAGATGCAAAGTGTCGGTCGGGGCGGGGGCCTGTTGAATTACGCGCACTTTCTCTGCGACGGGGTGCAAACCTTCGCGGTCCACCCGATAACTTGGGGAGACTACTTCCTTCGCCTGAAAGACGCACTTTTTGCGACGTAAACGGACTCCGGCCTCCGAAAAGCGTCTAAGGACAGCCTCCAAATTTTCCAAATGTTCCTGCTCTGACGTCCCTGTGATCAAAATGTTGTCTAAGTAGACAGCGACACGTGGTAAACCTTTCAAAATGCCCTCCATGATGCGTTGAAAAATAGCGCAGGCAGAGGATGCCCCAAAGGGCAATCGTGTATATTCATACAGGCCCCGGTGTGTATTAATCGTTACATATGGCTGGGAGGCAGGGTCCAGCTCCAACTGTAGGTAGGCGTGACTCATATCTAATTTCATAAATGAGAGTCCGCCTGCAAGCTTCACGTAGAGATCCTCTATGCGGGGCATTGGATATCAGTTGAGTCGGGAAGCCGTATTCACTATAAGTTTATAGTCGCCGCACAAGCGAACTGTGGCGTCTGGCTTCATTACAGGTACAATTGGTGCTGCCCAGTCAGCGAAACGGACGGGCCTGATAATACCCAAAGTCTCCAAACGGATGAGCTCCCCTTCTACCTTCTCGAGCAAAGGGTAAGGCACTGGACGTGCCCGAAAATAGCGCGGCGTGGCTCCTGGTTCCACTTGGATACGGGCTACAGCCCCTTTTATTTTCCCCAAACCTGGCTGGAATACATCTGGGTATCGTCCTAGCACCTCAGTCAACCCTCCAGAAACTGTTTGGAGGATGTGCTGCCACTGCAACCACAAATGGCGCAACCAGTCCCGACCCAACAGGCTAGGCCTGTGGCCGCGCACCACGATAAGTGGGAAACGCCCCTCCTGGCGTCCATAAGCAACAGGGGTCATCGTAGTTCCTGCAATGTCCAATGGTTCCCCCGTACAGGTGGCCAACCTGGCCTGTGTGTCGGTTAATGTAAGGGTCTGTATACCCTGCTTGATGCGCGGTCGAATGTCCTCTGGGCGATCACGGAGACTGCTGCGCCAGTGTCCAACTCCATCTCAAGCGGGTGACCATTGACCCATACTGTCACCTTAATGGGGGCCACACGGGGAGCTGCAACACAATGCAGCTGCAGGCAGTCGTCCTCCGTCTCCACGTCCTCGGGAGTAGTCGCCGCAGGTTCATCCAAATGGAAGGTACAGCCCCTGGGCTGGTCCCAGTTTCTGTCGGAACGACGGCGCCTCTGGTGCCCCCAGGACCAGCGTCCGCGACGGTGTCGGCGCCCACAAGTCTGACATCTATTGGTTCTGGAGAAGGCTTGCTTCGGGGAGGAATGTCCAACGGCCGCTGGCGTCAATCCGGACGTCGTCTCGACCAAGGTACCGCAGGGGTGCGGGGGACGCTTTTGGATGGAAGGGGTTGCCCCAAGTCATGCACCCCCATTCCCTGTAGCTCCTGCACTCCCGTTCTGCGCTCTCTTGGGACAATACTATTTGAATGGCCTGCTGAAAAGTCAATGTTGGTTCACAGAACAACTTTCTCTGGGTGGCCGCATTGTTAATACCACAAACCAAACGGTCACGTAACATTTCTGACAAGGTCTCACCATAGTCACAGTACTCTGTAATCCTTCGTAACCGAGATAGAAAATCGGCAAAGGATTCGCCTGGGGTCCTCTCAGCGGTATTAAACCGGTAACGCTGGACTATCGTGGACGGGGTTGGGTTAAAATGTTGCCCCACTAAGTTCACAAGTTCATCAAACGTTTTGGTGTCCGGCGCAGCTGGATACGCAAGGCAACTGGCCAGCTTTATTTGTGCAGAGAATCTGCTAATGATTTCTCCGCCCCCTCATTGGGGAAGCTCATACTCCCAAAGGATTGTGGGATTGCCATTAGTCCCCAGCCAGTGGTAAGCAGGCAGGTTATAACACAGTTCCACCTCAATGATTCTATTTAAAACATCACAGCACAAAACATTGTTTATCCATTTTTTGCACCTGACCGGCCTGCACTGAGTAACTGGTGTACCCATCTTATCTGCCTGATGTACCTTCTGACTAAGCAAGTGCACACTGTTTCCTTTCTTGTTTCTAACATTGCCAGTAGCCCCTGTAGTCAGCAAGGGAGCTGTGCAGTGTTATTCGCAAACAATGTGGTACAGCCAGCCAGTTCCTCTTAATGACTTTGGGTGTGATTTAACAGGAAAAAACAGTCCTGTACGGGGTGTGTTTCGCAGGGTGTTTCAACAGGTCTCTTTTTTTGGCCTCAACATCCCACTGAGGCTGCACGTACCTTCATTTCAAAATGTCACCCAATCTCCCCGATCTTTGGACCCCCCCCCCCCCTTGAATCCCCCATCATACCTGTTAGGAGGTCCTCGCGCACTCCCCACACCCCCCCCCCCCCTCCCCTCCCCTCTCCCACCACACCTCATAAGAGCAGGGTGCACCCAGTCCTGAACCCTGGCACCTTAGATGCCAAGCTGGCAGTAGAGACTCAGGTGCAGACATATTTAAGTGAGCCTGACTGCTTCCTTAAATATGTGAATCTGGATCCTGCCCAGTGAGGGAGAGGTCCTGATCGCAACGTTCCATCGCAAATCTGGCAAGAGACCTCTCGTGAGATTTAATGGCCTTGTCGCGCCACTGAGCCTTGTGCAATGAGGCTGTTTGGTAGGCCCATAGAAATTTGAACACCAGCTTGGAAATGAAAGGAAGACGGGAGCTGCCAGCTCCACAAAATGATTGTCATTTACAGCCCTCCTTAAAGACATAATGTGAAGGAATAGTCCATATAGCCTCTTGAGCCTGTTGTACCATGCAGTACGATTATCCAATATCCCACCTGATTTCCTCACAGTCCAAAAACATGTCTATCCCAGCCCTATATATGATCAATGACAACCCAGCCTTGTATATGCTGAAGGACTGAACATTGTCAACCCTCTATGATCGAGGATTCTAGGCCCAACCATCTTCAGCAGCTTCATCAATGACATTCCTTCCATTGTACGGTCAGAAGTGGGGATGTTTGTGGATGACTGCCCAATGTTCATCATCATTCTTGACTCCTCAGATAATGAAACAGTCCATGTCCAAATGTAGCAAGACCTGAACAATATCCAGGCTTGGGCTGACAAGTGGCAAGTTATATTCGTGCCACACAAATGCCAGGCAATGACCATCTGCAAGAGAGGATCTAACCATTGATATTCAGTGGAATTACCATCAATGAAACCTCCACAATTTACATCCTGGGGGTTACCATTGATCAGAAACTGAACTGGACTAGCCATATTAATACTGTGGCTACCAGGGCAGGTCAAAGGCTAGGAATCCTATGGCATATAACTCACCTCCTGGCCTCCGAAAGCCTGTCCACCATTTACAGGGCACAAGACAAGAGTGCAATGGAATACTCTCCACTTGCCTGGATGAGTACAGCTCCAACAACACTCAAGAAGCTTGACACCATCCAGGACAAAGCAGCCCACTTGATTGCTCCTCCTTCCACAAACATTCAAACCCTCCACTACCGACGAACAGTGGCAGCCATGTGTACCATCTATAAGATGCACTGCAGTAACTCACCAAGGTTCCTCAGACAGCACCTTCCAAACCCCTGACCACTACCATCTAGAAGGACAAGAGCAGCAGATACCTGGGAACCCCACCAACTGGAGGTTTCCCTTCAAGTCACTCACCACCCTGACTTAGAGATATATTGCCTTTCCTTCACTGTTGCTGGGGCAAAATCCTGGAGCTCCCTAACACCTCAGGCATACACCTCAGGAACTACAGCAGTTCAAGAAGGCAACTCACCACCACCGTCTGAAGGGCAACTAGGGATGGGCAATAAATGCTGGCCTAATCAGGGCACCCATAAATGAATTTAAAGAAAGCATTTTAAAAATTCATTTATGGGTGCCATTACTAAATGAAGACATTTATCCTCATCTTAGTCCTGAATAGCTGACCCCTTATCCTGAGACCACTGCCCTAACATGCACAATGGGGAAACATGCCCACACTCCTAATGCTTCTCTTTGCTTGGAGAGAAGACAACAAAGTCTCCTCCTCAGACACTGACCTCCTGGATGCATCGATAGATGGTGTCCTGAGATATGTTGGCAATATCTCCTTGGCAACTGCTGCCATCCTTGCACTGCACTGAGGCTGCAGGTCCAGTTTGAGGAGGTGACACAAATCTGTGGTCATCGCCTTGGTGAGGCGCCATTACTAAATGCACTGCTCCTGGTTAAAGTTCAGTTAGGAGAGGTGTTCTCGGAAGACCCAAGGTGTGTAAAGCCTTCTGCTAAGAACCCTCCTCCTTTTGCCTCTGTGAACAGCTTCTCTTCCCTGCTGTCTCTGCCCCCTCTCCCTCTGATCCTGCACTCTAAGGGGAACGCCTCCCGTAGCTCCCCAAAACTGGGTGCTCAGAGGCCTTTCACGCCACACAGTCCTTCTGAAAGTCCAGCTCCCTCCTGACTGAAAGAACTCCAGTTAACTCGTCCAACAACATATTTATTTACAACATATTATTTACAACAACATATAAACAGGGGCTGTTTAGCACAGGGCTAAATCGCTGTCTTTGAAAGCAGGCCAGCAGCACGGTTCGATTCCCGTGACAGCCTCCCCGAACAGGCGCCGGAATGTGGCGACTAGGGGCTTTTCACAGTAACTTCATTTGAAGCCTACTTGTGACAATAAGCGATTTTCATTTCATTTCATTATTTCATTAACCTGCAGCAGCAAGCTTTTAGTCAAAGGCTGCTCAGCTGAAAGTTGACTGGTGATCCTTTAGATATACTGGTCAATGGGGTGTTGCTCATGCAACTGAACGCATGTTTAGCTGTGCCTGTTTGAGAAGGCTTTAACACAGGGGTGGGCAAACTACGGCCCGCGGGCCGCATGCGGCCCGCCAAAGGTCTTTATGCGGCCCACCAAGTAATTTAAAAAAAAAAAAAAATTTTTTTTTTTAAATTTAAAAAAAAAAAATTTTTTTTTAAAAGGTTAATGGGGGGGGGGGGGGGCTGTTGGGTTACTTATTGGTATAGGGTGGATACATTGACTTGAGTAGGGTGATCATTGCTCAGCACAACATCGAGGGCCGAAGGGCCTGTTCTGTGCTGTACTGTTCTATGTTCTGTGTTCTATATGAGGCGCCCAGAATCATAACCGGGTGAAGTAATTATTTTACTTAATATACTATGCGGCCCTTTAAAATTGTGAATTTCTGAATGTGGCCCTTGCACGGAAAAGTTTGCCCACCCCTGCTTTAACAGATGTGGCATGGCTCAAAATGGTGGATTGTGCATCAAATCGGCATTAGATGCTGCCTGACTGACATCACAATTTACTCACCTTGCATACTCCTGGTCCACTTGTGGGATACCGGCATGATCGCCAATCACAACAGGCGGTTGCACAGCAAGGATCAGGACCGAACCACCCACCACTTTTGTCTGAACTGTTGGAACTACTGCTGCTACAGAGTCGCCTTTTGTGGCTAATTGCTCTAGTTTTGGACTTGCATATGTCACTCGCGAATGTAATAAAAATGTTATACTCACATTAGGGCAGCAGGGTAGCACAAGTGGTTAGCACCGTGGCTTCACAGCGCCAAGGTCCCAGGTTCGATTCCCTGCTGAGTCACTGTCTGTGCGGAGTCTGCACGTTCTCCCCGTGTCTGCGTAGGTTTCTCCGGGTGCTCCAGTTTCCTCCCACAGTCCAAAGACGTGCAGGTTAGGTGGATTGGCCATGATAAATTGCCCCGAGTGACCAAAAAAAGGTTTGGAGTGGTTATTGGGTTATGGGGATAGGGTGGAAGTGAGGGCTTAAGTGGGTCGGTGCAGACTTGATGGGCCGAATGGCCTCCTTCTGCTCTGTATGTTCTATGTTATCATTGTTAATAGTCTTCCTCAGAGGTTTCCTCACTAAACAATCCTATTTCATGGATGATAAGATCAAAAAAAAACCCCTTCACTAATTGGTTTCACAATGTGTTGTTGCAGGAAACTGTTTTGAATATGTTCTTCAAATTGTTTTGTCTAATTTGATTTGTCCAATTTGTATGAAGATTAAAATTACCCACATTTATTGCATTGCCTTTGTTACAGGCTGATGTTCAATGGTCTGGCAAACAGTATAATTGTGAAGGGGGTTGTAAACTTTTCCCAATGGGTTTAGCCCATGTTATTCTTTGGGTGAGATTTTTTTGGCAGAATGCCATCTCGGGCAGGAAAAGTGAAGGCTAGCTCACCGGCTGCTCTGCTGGGTTTTCCTGTCGCATTTTTAAACACATTGCCAAAAAAAAATGAAAGGGGCGGGTTCTACGCAAAATGCTGATGGGCAGGTGAACTTAAGTTTTTAAACACCATTTTTAAAGGGCGCTGCGATGAAAATGAATAAGAATTGAAACACCCTACAACACGCACATCATGCCCCCCCCCCCCCCCCCCCCCCCCCCCCCCCACATACAAACACCATCCCCCCTTCCCCCACACATTGGTTCCTGCCACTTCCTGGGCAGTGTCAGGGGACTGTGCCTGGGCATAGCCCTCTACCTCTGGTGTCTGTACTCACTTATGTACCCCCCAACCGTGGATTACAATTTAACATGGGGGGAACTACAGATGCAAAGCACTAATAACGATATTAAGTCGATGCAAATGGGAATCCCAACAATTTTTTATTTGTTCATGGAATGCGGGCATCGCTGGCTGGCCCAACATTTATTGTCCATCCCTGATTGCCCTTGAGTTAAGAGTCAACCACACTGCTGTGGATCTAGGGTCAGGATTCATGTTATATCATTGGTGGGGCCACTGACAATCGATTGGGGAAATCCTGTTAGCATGAGAGTCATTTTGGGACTCCCACTCAATTTTCTACTGCGCCTGCCATTCCCAGACCCTGAAAACGGGAGCAGAAAATCCCCCTTATCTCCATTATTACTGATTCTTGTTTCTGATCATTCAAACCAAGACCTTTTCTCACAGTTGTCTTTATAGCATTCTTTATTATCAGGGCTACTCCCACTTCACATCTCTGAAAAGGCTATTAGGTCAAACCCATTTATCTCTATCCATGTCATCGATGTATCTAGATTCTTATGAATGCTTTGTGCATTCATATAATGCACCTTTTAATGTTAACATTTCCCATTTATTTAACTTTGGTCTCTTCCTATCACACTCTGCTCACCTTTTCCAAATTGCTATGTTGTTCTGTGACCTTGGCATTTCTCTTTAGTTTTATAAATTTCCCTTCACCTTTGGTTTAAAACCTTCTTTAAATCCCAATGGTTTTAATTCACCAGACCCCAGACTGGTTGAAGTAAAGTCTGCCCCAACAGACTAGCTCCTATTTTCCTCAGCACTGAGCCAAAACCACTGTCTTCCACGCCACTCTTTCAGCCACGCATTCTACTATTTGATCTGTTTGACCATATGCCAATTTGTGGACCATTGTCCCTCAGTAGAACCTAATTTCAATTTAGCCATTGACATCTATAAGGAACACAGCTAGGTGGTTCCACTCCCAAGTATTTTTCCAAATGCCCTGGCATTGAGTAGGCAATGCAATTTCAGAATTTCAGATCATAGCAGGAGAGAATGATATCTATTCCTCCAACAATACTGACACCAATCACTACCACATTCCGTTTCACTACCCCCCCCCCACAATTAAATGGCCCCCTGTACCACGATGCCATAGAGTTTGCTAATACACCCTGCAGACTTTGCTTTCAACCCCGCCACGCAGCAAGAACATGTTTGATCAAGACAAAGGCTGAAGGTCCATTTGTTCCTGACCACTGACTAGACCTGCCCCACGACCTAATTCAAAAATAACGATTGCCTCCTGAGTCAAAGATCCTGATTTTACCAGCATATCATAGGTGTGGCACGAGGAATTGGATTCCCCGTTTAGGAGACCATTTTTTTCCCGCCGGAGTAGAATTGCTCCTGGTCAGCGCTGGTGCTGGGAGTGGCACAGACCAGGAGCGATTCCCTTTCCCTTGCAATGCAAATGTATGTATGGTGGGGAGCTCCCGGGAATCCCCGATACCGAGGTCCGGCGGCAGGATCCCTCCCCCGCGGCCACAATGGAAATTCATCCCCTTCCCTCTCTCCCTGTTGACAAATGGGAAATCCTCTTTCCCCACCCCTTCAACCCATGCAAATTGCTGGTTGACCCCCCCCCCCCCCTCCGCACAGCACACATGCATGAGGGTGTCTCGACCTCCCAATCAGAGCCCCCATATCAGAGACCTCCCTTTCAGAGACGCCTTCATGTCAGTGACCCCCTTCACATCAGATTTCTCCCCTATCAGAGACTCCATTATCAGAAACTACCCCATATCAGAGACCCCCATATCAGAGCCCCCCCCCCAATATCAGAGACTCTGCCACCAATATCAGAGAATCCCGTCCCCCATTTGTCACCATGCCTGGAAGCTAAAGGGCAGTCCAGGCAGAAATAGTGAAAAATCATTGTTTTTTTCACATACCTGTCCCTTACACCTACTGCCTCAGACAGAGGTCTAGAAAACAGCAGGTGTTACTTTATAGAAAGCCAAAACCACATCACCTGTCTTGAAACCCCCCAGATCCTTTGATCTGCATAGCGTCTACTTAATTTCAAAGATAAATTGCTTTTGGAAGGCTGTAATTGACAGAGTAATAGCTTCCAGGCAGCCTGGTGGCTGGATTGCTTTTGTTTTAATTTCCCTTTAGACTTGAATACCTCTCAAGTACCCTGCTGTGAAGCTAACCACAATGTTTATGGCCATCTAACTGTAATTGGCAGCTCGTCACCACATAAAAAACAGTTAAGTACTTTCTGCTGAGAAAAAGAATGAGTGAAAGCACTTATAGATGTTCATAAACATTGTGGGTCCCTGATTCAGGGGTGTATGAAATTTGGGGTGTCTGAAATGGTTGGTATCTGATATTGGGAGAGGTGCCTGATATTAGAGGGGTGTCAGATATGGGGGGGATGTCTGATATGGGGGGTATCTGATATGTGGCTCCGATGGGGGCTGGAAGTTGGGGTGGGCAGAATTTGCCTTGTGGGAGGGAGGGGGCCCTGTGATCCTGTGATGGACATTGAGGATATCTACATTAAATAAATACCCCCTTATTCCACCGCGAGGCCCTAACACATCAGGGTTATGCTTCAAAATACTTGCACCAATCCACGCTCACAGCTTGAGCATCACAGAGGCATGGAAAATATGTTGTACAGTCTGTTGATTGGATGTAAATGACACATTTGCATCCTCCTGCCAGCAATGGGGTGCGTAGCTCGCTGCGGAACAGGAATATTGGAAGGGCGGCGATCATGTCTTTTGCTCGACGCGCGATTCTCTGCCATGTCGGGAACTCCCCTTCCGGCGACGGGTGGTGGACAATTTAGCCCTAGGACAAGATGTGGTTCCTGCGCCTATGATAGTGAATGGCAGGACCACTAGCGGCAGACCATTAAGAGGCTGCTGCAAGGACTACCATCCAATCGAGGGCAGCAGCTGCCCTTTCAGAGCTGCCAGCCCAGGATCAATAGAAGCAATTAAGGCTACAGGGAATAGGTGAGGGTACCTCCGTGATTAAACACCCTTGAAGTGCAGATAATTTATTTCAACGTGTCTGGGCCAGGGTGACCAACAGGGCTTACAGAATCGGGCCAGGCTCCTGGGTCTTGGTGTGCTGGAGGCTGAGACAGTCTTTTTATTGTATTTGTGAGGTTGTGGTATGCAAGTGGGGCAAATCCTCTGCTCGGCCTTGAAGTAGTGTGATTGGATCTTTTTACATCCACTCCCCCAGGTAGATGAGGTCTCGGTTCAATCGAAATATAGTATCTCAGAAAGTGAGTCACACTGCTCAAACTCTGGAGTATGATTGGATCCCAGAATCTTGTTTCTCAGAGGCAAGTGCACAACCAACTAAGCCACAGTTTAGATTCTGCTAACAGGTTCTTTCTGACACACTACCCAGCCGCTGTTTACTTTTATACCCGCCCAACCGCACCCAAGATACAAGAGCTTTCGACTCACAGTAATTAATCCCTATTCAGGCGATCGCCCGCTGCTGTTCCCTGCAGAAAAGCAAATATAGGTGAACTTTCAAAACTTGCAGTTTGTGTAACAGTTTCTACAGTTAAATTCAAAAGGTTAAATCTAAATTGCAGTTTGAGACTATTCAACTTCTCAAGGGTAGTTAGGGATGGGCAATAAATGCTGACCTAGCCAGTGACTCCCACCTCCCGTGATGGAAAACAAACACGACTTACCAGAGAGTTCCATTCACCAGATTGCTGACTTTTTCAAAAAATGTATTTTGGTTAGAATTTTCAATTCTTGCAAATATCACATTAAAGGAAACAAAGGAAGAAAGGTAGCCACGGGTATCAATCTACAACAGACGCCGCACAAATCAGTAGTCAATACATATTTGGGAACAAATAAGACCGGATGAATCGGGGATAAAATCCCCAACAAGTTCCGGATACATGACCCATCAGCACCAAAACAGGATACAGATAACATCACAGACCCACATCATACCCATAGCTTCAAACCAAGATGATAGAAGAAGAAAACAATATCCTGAGAACCCCAGTGCTAAGGAGAAGTTGTCTAACTCGTACAATGCAATTTAAACTCTTCCCCAGGCCCAAGCCAGGACAGACAGCCATCACACAAGCATAAGATGACAAAGTGACAGTTACATCATAATTTGAGGACATGGTGCTTCTAACGATTGTTTTAAAAAAAAAAATTTTTTTTTTTATTCTCCTAATTTTCCATATTTTCATCAAAGACACACCAAAACACAACCAAGAATAACAAATACAGTACAAATCCCCCTAACAGCATCCCCTTGAATATACCAACCCAAACACCACCCATACATTCCAAAATTAACGGTCATCCCATAAACAATGTACTCAACCCCCCCAATAGCGGCACACCCTCCCCTCACCCCCCTAAGTTCGATGGCATCCAATTCTTGAAAGTGCATGATGAACAATCCCCATGAATTGTAGAACCCTTCCATCCTCCCCCTCAGCTCAAACATCAAGCCACACCTTGCATGCCGGCGTCAACAGTGGGCCACAGGGGCCAGCACAGTGCCAGAGTACTGCGCGCTGCTCCAGCGCTGATACGCGGCCCTGCACTGTAGGCATGGGTCCGCGCTTGTGAGTGGTGGCCGTTTCCACGCAGGTGCATGCGAGTTGTGGCCATTTTGGCGCCGGTGCCATGCAACATTACGGAGCCACACAGCGGGCATGCACGGAAGGAGGTAGGCCCCCTCCAGATCGCACGTGCCCGCCGATCGGTAGCCCACGATCGCGGGCCTGGCCATCGTGCAGGCTCCCCACAGAGTCTGATCCCCCCGCTCCCCCATCAGGATGGCCACCGCGGTCGCGGGTCCGAACTCCCGCTGGGTGGTACCAGGTTGGAACCACATCGGCGGAACTCGGCGGGAACTCGGCCGGTCGACCATGGAGAATCGCCGCAACGGCCCCCGACCGGCACCCCGTCGACTGCCGCTGATTTGCCGGTCACCGGAGAATCGCATCCGGGCGTCGGAGCAGCATGGCGGAAATTTCCGGCGTGACCCCCAACTCGGCGCGGGCTCGGAGAATCCCGGCCCACCTTCTCAAGTGTCCAAAATTCTAGCAGGGCCCTCACCCCCGCCAAGTCAAGGCACAGGGCAGAGAAGCTGACTTCCACCCCAGCAGGACTTGCCTCCGGGCAATCAGCAAGGCGAAGGCTAAAACATTTGCCCACGCGCCCGCCTGCAGCCCGGGCCAGTACGACACTCCGAAAATGGCTTCTAGGGCCCTGGCTCCATAGGCCTGTATGACTCGCAGTCTTCGGGTCCTCATCCTTCTTCCCAACAAGGAAATTGAGGCCTGCCCCAAAGTCTGTGACAGCACCCCGTTCGCTATCGCCTCCTGAAACATCCCCACCATTAGTGGCGCCAACATGTCCTTAAATTTCTTATAATACTCCACTGGGGACCCAACTGGTCCTGCCACCTTCCCCGACTGCATCCTCCCAATTGCCTCCTTTATCTCCTGTTCCCCTACCGACCCCTCCAATGTAGCCCTATCTTCCTCCCCCAACCTTGGGTACTCCAGACCATGCAGGAAATCCCACATCCCCCAGTCCTCCCCCGGAAGCTCTGACCTATACAAATTTTCATAGAACTCCTCAAACTGATAATACTTGAACTGATCCGGGGCCACCACCAATTTTCCCGTCCTATCCCGCAGTTGGACAATTTCCCTCGCACCTGTCAGCATGTGCCTCGCCTTCTTCCCACACTCATAAACTGCTCCCCTCGCCCGCCTCAATTGACGCACCGCCTTCCCTGTGGAAAACCAATTAAAACAAGCTTGTAGCTACCTCCTTCTATCTAAAAGTGCTGGATCTGCATCCCCGCGTACCTCCTGTCCACCTCCAACATCTCAACTATCAACCTTTGCCTCTCCAGTTTCCCATCTTTATCTACCTTAGCCTTAAACAATATCACCTCTCCCTTCACCACCGCCTTCAGAGCCTCCCATAACATCTCCTGCGATACCTACCCCGTGCAGTTAAAACTAACGCACTCCTCAATTACCCTCCCGATCTTTACAAAACCTTTGGTCCCCCAGCAACACCCACCCCCCGTCCATTTTCTATTCCGGTCTCTGCACTGTCCCCTTCTCCAAGACCATGTCCACCTAATGCAGCGCTTGATCCGAAATTGCTATTGCCGAGCACTCTTATCCCTTAACCCCAGCCAACAGCGCCTTCCCTACCACAAATAAATCTATCCTTGAATAAACCTTGTGGATCGAGGAGAAAAACAAATACTCCCACTCCCTCGGGTACAAGAACTTCCACGGGTCCACTCCTCCCATTTCCTCCATAAGCCAAGTCAGAGTCTTCTCCCACTCCTGACTGGGTGAGTGAGCGTGGCTGCGACCAGTCAAACCTTGGCTCCTGCACAAAGTTCCACTCCCCACTCATTATCACCTTATATGAGTCCAAGTCCGGAATGACCCCACATACTTTCCTCACAAACCCTGCATCATCCCAGTTAGGGCCATACACGCTCACCAACGCCACCAACCTCCCCTTCAGTGCCCCTATTACTATCGCATATCTACTCCACTGGATCGCCACCACCTTCTCCATCTGGAACCTCACTCTTACTGACCAACACCACTACCAACCACGCCCTGAATTAAACACTTGGCTTACCCAGCCCTTCCTGAGCCTGATCTTTCACCCTCAAATGAATTCATAGAACATACAGTTCAGAAGGAGGCCATTCAGCCCATCGAGTCGGCACCGACCCACTTAAGCCCTCACTTCCACCCTATCCCCATAGCCCAATAACCCCTCCTAACCTTTTTGGACACTAAGGGCAATTTAACATGGCCAATCCACCTAACCTGCACGTCTTTGGACTGTGGGAGGAAACCGGAGCACCCGGAGGAAACCCGCGCAGTCACGGGGAGAACGTGCAGACTCCACACAGACAGTGTCCCAGCGGGGAATCGAACCTGGGACCCTGGCGCTGTGAAGGCACAGTGCTAGCCACTTGTGCTACCGTGCTGCCTACAAAAAAATCTAGTCTCCTAAAAAAAGTCTAGTCTGAGTACCCTGTAACATAGCCACATCGGCCTTTAAACTTTTTAAGTATGCAAAGATGCTTGACCTCTTCACTGGCCCTCCCAACCCTCTCACATTTCACATAACTAGCCTAACTGGGGGTATTTCTCCACTCCCCCCCTCTCCTATCCACCACCATCATAACTCGGGGCCCTGCCCACTGGACCTGACCCGGCCCTCTCAATGATTCCATCGAACCCCTCCACCCTCCCATAATCCCCCTACCCACATCCTCGTGAAAACACCTCACCCAGTATCGATCCCCTCTCCCACCCCTTTTGACACCTCCTAGGCCTATTGAAACCTGCTCACCAGGTTGCAATGTCCGCAGCCGCTCCCCCCACCACATCTCCATTCTCTAGCTGACTTAAACTTGCTAGTGCGGGGCCCCTGCCCAGGCCCTCCTCCCGCACCACCACCCCCCCCCCTCCCCCGGCCCGGTCCCAGGAAAAACAACAAGAAAATATATACCTCATATACCTCCCTGAAACAAATATATCCAGTGCAAAACATACAGACCTCAGAAAAAGCGTCGCTACAAAAAACAAAGGACAGAATCCCCCCACACCTCTTACCTTATCCAAAACAACAACTGTACCCCATTAACCCATATAACAGCATGAAGTAAAAATAGAACTATATACACTCTTGCAACTGCCCTCCCCTCGGTCCAAGATCAGTCCTCAGTCTCATTCCTCACTTCTGCCCCATTTCCCCACTTCTGCTACCATCTCAAAATAAAAGTCTCTGGAATCGTAGGTCACCCTCAACTTCGCTGGCTACACTACGCTGAGTTCACATACCAGCCTATCACTGTCATCTGGTGTTTCACCAAGCTCTCTGTATTTTGCGAACCTTCTTTAAGGATGCCATGAATTGTAAGATGCTTTCTCCTTCTTCCTGACTATGGCGGTGGAACCAAAACCTTTCTGCAATTATAAGTGGACTTGGTGAGAAATGGTTTAGCACACTGGGCTAAATCGCTGGCTTTTAAAGCAGACCAAGGCAGGCCAGCAGCACGGTTCATTCCCGTACCAGCCTCCCCGAACAGGCGCCGGAATGTGGCGACTAGGGGCTTTTCACAGTAACTTCATTGAAGCCTACTCGTGACAATAAGCGATTTTCATTTCATTTCATTTCAAATGCCCTTCTGGAACCTTCTCAATTTATTCTACGTTTTAGCTCCCAGATTTTCTGGATGGACTAGGTTTTGCAGTCGTAAAAAATCTTTATGCTCTATCGAATGGGGAAATGTTGCAACCTTTCAGTCCTCCCAATATTTGATTTAGCTATGAGGTAATGTTGAATCTTTCTTCATACGAGTTCCAAATCGCACAGTTTTCATCAAATACATCCATGGTGCCACCTTTGCCTGCCATTTCAGATACCGGCTCCCAGGGTCCATACTTTCTTCAGCCTTCATGCCTTCCATTTTTTAAATGTTTTTTATATGAATGACACAAGAGGTCTCCTAATCCACAATGCAAAATCATTTTTCTTTTCCTGGTCTATAATTTGTTTCATTCGAGTAGTAGCTTGCATAGAATCGGGCAGGCTTCTGAATCCCCATTCCCGTAGCCCATTTCACTTCGCCACGCGTGGTCCCTGCAGCTTAGAGTCTCCACACTTCTAACGGTAAGCAAGTTTTAAACAATATAACTTTGTCCTGACTTACTCGCAGTTGTGCTTTGTTAATGGATGCCGTTAACCCCTATTCAGGTCAATTGTTTTGACTGCTGGTCAGTGTAGTTGTGTGCATTTTAATGAATATTGCTATATTAATATTGTTGATTTGGATTGCAACATTAGATTTCAAAATGCATTGAAAGAACTTTTGTAATACAGGTACATTATTCAAAATCCAGTTGTGTGAAAACCGGACATTTTCTCTTGGGGGATCTGGGAGCCACACGCAGAGCAGAGTAAGTGGGGGAATGAAGAGGCCATTCTTGGGCTGATCCCAGAGGACTGAATCCATGAGAGTTTTCGACACATGGAACCCAAGTACATTGTGGCACTTTTAAGATCTGGCTGCTCCAGGGCAATCCCTATTCTCCGACACAATGCTGTTGGGCTTAGAATTTGGGATTCTCTTTGGTAGGGTCTGCTGCCTCGGGGAAGTCATGGTTAGAGACAGAGTGATGGAAGTGGGTCCACCAACTCCTTTCAGTGAAAACTGGGATCTATCTGCAGCTGCAAGGTCCTCTCCAAACTACACACCACCTTGACCAGGAAACTTATCATCATTGCTTCAATGTCACTGGGTCAAAATCCTGGAACTCCCTCCCTAACAGCACTGTGGGTTTACCTACACACAGAGTCTACGGAGGTTCAAGAAGCCAGCTCACCATTATCTACTCAAGGGCAATTAGGGAAAGGTAATAAACACTGGCAAAGCCAGCGACGTCCACAACCCAGAAAATGAATAATTGCCTTTTATTTGACTAAAGCACAATGAACCTCCAGCAATCCTGCTTTATGAATAAAGCATTCCCGATCATATCTAAGTCCTGCACTATGTGACAACATGAAAACACGTGTCTTCTTCTCCAATCTAAAGGTAGGTCATGGAAAATTCAAAATCCAGCACAGTCCCCGTCCCAAGAGTGCCAGACCTGGGACATCAACGTGAAAATGTGTGATTGAAGTGTCAACATTTACTTGCAATACCAGTTATATTTGTAGATAGTGCTGTGGTTGGTATTTATAGTTGTTTTAAAAAACACCACGGCCTTACTTTACCAATTGCAACTCAATCGGCATTTGCTTGCAAATTTGTAACAATTCCACCCTTATTAAAAACAGCTTTATGTGTGTAGATGTCTTCCCTGGTAGCTTCAGTAAAAAGGCGTCCTCAAATCTTGTCAGTCCACTTCCCTCCCCCAAGAGCTACCCACCCCATGGAAAATTACAACCCTTCCGGCATCTCCCAACAGTTGTTCAGATTATCATCAAACCTCTGCGTGTACTTTGTAACAAATTGCATGTGCATGCCAGGCAGCAATTACCTTGGCACCAGACCATTGATGTTTCTCCTGAAGCTGCAAAAAACCATTAAAATACTTCAGCCGTTCATTTAGGTTCACCCATTCTATGCCCAGTAACACTTCATTGAATATGTGCTCCATGCTCCAGAACCTAAAATAGGATCCTTTTGACATCGATATAATAAAAATATTTTAGCAAGACCTGCATGCCCCTCACTAGGCCCCAGTGGAAATGACAGCAGAAACAGGGCGGGAAGATCCGCACTCTGATGCATGTTATTTATTCTAAGCCCCCAAAATATGGAGATGGAAATCGGGGCCGAAGTGTTCCCCCCCATATGCTTTCATTTTACTATTTATACTTCTACTGCACTTCCATTTTACCAAATTATTTTTTGTTGCCTCTGTATTTAATGGGCCTGCGCAGTACTGTCTTTAGTACAAGATTGGCTGTAAATTGAGTGTGGCAACAAAAGGGTTCCACTGTTTATCTTAAAAACTTCCTGCCATTTATGCCTTCATCAGAAGAAAGCCGTTGAGTACATCTTTATTGCGGTTTCAAATCAAGGGCAGTGTTCAATGCGAAAAATATTTGACAACGTTACAGACTTGAATAATGAGGCCACGAGTATAGACAGAATGTAATTAACTTTGGCTGCTAGGTTTTCCAAATCAAAATATAAGCTGTAGCTTTGCGCTCCATTACCAAACAAATATATTAATTTATTGCAATTTGTTATTTTTCATCCCCCAGCAAAGCTAATTCTCTGCTGCCCCCTTCTGTTCCTTTTGACATTACTTAATTGCAATGTTTATATACAAACATGAAAAGATGATGGCATCCCCTCCCCATCCGGAGCTATGGAATCTCCTGGGAGAGGCAGGGAAACAGAGAAAATGCCAGACCAATTCGACAAAGGAATCTGGATAGTACCTCTACGATCCACACTAGCCCCAGGAGACGGCTTTCATGCTGATTCATTTTTACAGCACCTAGATTTCTTGTATGGAGTGCCTTATGCCCAGAATCCTGCTTGAAGGAATTCTGCAAATCAGTGTTCACTGCACCAGCTGGCAACCTGTACCACAATTGTTGAATATTTTGATTTGACTGTGTCAGATTCAAACCTATGTCCTGGGAGTTATAGTCTGAGTATTCATATTGTCAGCAACCCACTTCAGACCTGATTCTAAGTCTGTCTTGTCACGCTCCTGTCAAACTAGAATCCCACAAGGATCTCCCCGGCTGTGTTGTTGAATCCAGAAGATTGTGAATATGACACCTTGTAGTTCAAATCTCTCAATTATAGCAACAATTTCAGGATTGTACAATAATGAAATGAAAGGGAAATCACTTATTGTCACAAGTAGGGTTCAATGAAGTTACTGTGAAAATCCCCTAGTCGCCACATTCCAGCGCCTGTTCGGGGAGGCTGGTAGGGGAATTGAACCGGGCTGCTGGCCTGCCTTGGTCTGCTTTAAAAGCCAGCGATTTAGCCCAGTGTGCTAAACCAGCCCTTTACTTTGTGTGTCCCCATGACTTAACTGGATACCAACATTAGCTGTTACGTACCCCGCAATTAGGCAGGTAGACAATTACTATTGGGCATCTAAACTCAAATGAAACTTAAACAACAAAACGGCTCGAGCTCTGAGCGATTGGCATCAGAAAGCTCCAACACTTCACCAGAATCTACCCAAAATCAACGGTGCAATGCCACAGGGGCTTGACTAATGTATAGCCATTTAGGATAAATTATTTTTGATTTTGGATACATTTCAAAATATTCCAAACTTCACCAAAAGAAGCATCAAAGGTAAGGGGCGCCATTCTCCGCCCCCCACGACGGGTCGGAGAATAGCGGGAGGGCCTTCCCGACATTTTTCCCGACCAGCTCCCGCTATTCCCCCCCCCCCCCCCCCCCCCCCCCCCCCCCCCCCCCACGGCCGCCCCACAACACGAACAGTTTTTTACGCCGTTTTTTTTACGGCGGGCCCCTATCCGATGGGCCGATATCCCAGGCCTTTAAGGCCGTTTTCACGAACTCCAACACACCTGCTCTCACCGTTCGTGAAAACGGCCGCAAAGTGCCGTTCTCAAGAACCACGGCACCGATTGGCACGGCCGCACCGATCGCGGACAGCGGGTCCGAACCCCGCGCACTCTTTGTTCCTCCGCCGCCCCGCTGGATCAGTCCGCGGGGCGGCTGAGGGGCATAACGGCCCGCGCATGCACGGGTTTCACGCATATGCGTGATGACGTCATCCGTGCATGCGCGGGTTGGAGCTGTCCAATCCGCGAATGCGCGGCTGACATCATCGTGCGCGTCAGCCGCCGTTACCCTTGGCGTGCGGGCTTAGCGAAGTTCGCTAAGCCTGCGATGCCGAGGTTCACGGCGCCCCGCTGCTAGCCCCGACCGAGGAGCAGAATCGGGTCCCGGGAGGGGGCGAGGAGGCTGCCGTGAAACACGGCCAGTTTCACGGCACCCTTCACGACTCTCCGCATTTGCGGAGAATCGCACCCAGGGTTACTGTTGGGGGAGGGCTGGTGTCTCCAAAGAAAGTAGAGATCACCTCCCCCTTAGAAAATTTCTAACCCAACTACTGCCATAATTGCGCATTGTGTGCATTAGCTGTTTCTCCCTCAATGACAGGGGTTTTCAAACTCAGGGTCGCGACACGCGGGTGGGTTGCAGGCATGTTTCGGAAGGGTCGTTCCCAATCACAGGAGGAATGCCCAATGGTCGCAACTGGCTTTTAAAAATGCTGGCGCGGCGGATGATGTGTTAGGCAGGCTGGGTCGACGTGGACTGCACTTGATGCAGTGTAGCGAGAGACAGACCTCTAACATTGGATAAGATGCAACACAATTTTATTTAACATCTTAACTAACATACATGTTCAACTGTGGGTTGACACTATACTGACATGACTTGAGACCTAGTACTAGCCTGACCAGACATACTAGCTACCACATGGTGTTTGCACTGGCTAGCTCACGAACTCTGACTGTCTCAGTGGCTGGGTCTAGAGAGAGCGGGAAACCTAGTGCCCTCTGGCTTTATAGTGGTCGTGTCCTGTCTAGTGATTGGCTTCTCTGTTCTTTGTGCTTACTGGTCACCCTGTGTGTCAATCACTGCCTGTCTGCACTCCATTATATACATAGATGTATATTATGACATCTCCCCCTTTTTTGTTTTGTTTCTTCTAGATAATAAATATTAAGGTGCTTGTGCGTATGGATGTGTATATGTGCCTGACTATATACAGAATGTGTCAAAATGAAATTATATACATAGGAAGGTGTCGCTAGTGCAGATATAGGGCAGATGAAACGATAAAACAATATTTAAAGAGGTCAAATCGATGAGGTAACAAAATGTACAAAAGTTCAGTCTATAAATTCAGTCTTTGTGTGGAGGGCGCCGAATTCTCGTTGATCGCCGCATGGGTGGGATCAGGGGCCGCCTGCACTTGGATAGGCGGGACCGCTGCCAATGCGGTGGTCGCAGGGGCCGGCAGGATTGCTGGTAGATCGGTGGAAGAATACTTGGATTGACGCGGATGGTGTCGAGATCGATTTCGAGATGAGTTCGCCGATGTGCCGGTGTCCAGTTTGACCGGATGCGAACCTTGTTAACTGTGAGGGCAGCACACCACTCATCGTTAAGATGCACGCTGAGGATGGAGAAGTGCTTCGCTATCTTGGAGAAAGGCAGCGCATGCTTTGTGATGATGTCCACCCGGTATGGGGATTTGAGGCACTCAGCATCAGGATCTGTTGGGCTGTCGGGATCGGAATCTGGCATGCCTTGCTGTAATGAACGAACACTTCTGCGCCGTGGCTGGGATCGCTGGCTGCTGGGCAGTGGAGCAGATCTGCAAAGGGCTGCGTAGTGGCCAAGCTTGCCACACTGTAGACACCGTCGTGCTTTAGCCGGACATTGCTGCTTTAAATGGGCGGAGCCACAATTCAGACACGTCACGACGCCAACGTCAGAGCGTTCCGTGCACCATCGCGCATGCGCGGTGCGGTCAAACGCGTACACACCTGCGCAGTCTGATCATCGGTCTCGCCGCCCCCTCAGTCGTGGTGCGCATGCGCAGGGGCCCAGGAAGAGCGCGCGAAATGGCCACTCTCGTCGATGCTTAGGCCCTGCATTTGTTCGATAGCCTGCACCCGTTCCGCCTCATGGGAGGCTAGCTTTGCATTTTCTGCTGCCCTTATGTGGGAGTACCGATTGTTAGCATGTTCGTGGACAACGCACGTCTCGATAGCGAGGGTGAGGTGCTTGACTTTCAGGAGCTGCTGGCTAAGGGAATTGGAGTGGAGCCCGGAAACGATCTGATCCCTGATCATAGAATCAGCTGTCGAGTCATAGTTACATGACTGCGCGAGGATGCGGAGATGGGTCAAAAAGGACTGAAAAAGTTCATCCTTACCCTGAAGCCTCTGCTGGAAGATGTACCGTTCAAAGCTCTCATTCACCTCAATGTCGCAGTGGCTGTCGAACTTCAGCAGGACTGTTTTAAATTTCGTCTTGTCTTCGCCTTCAGCGAATGTAAGGGAGTTATAGATGTGGATGGTGTGGTCCCCAGCTGTGGAGAGGAATAGTGCGATCTTCCTGGCATCCGATGCGGCCTCGAGGTCGGTGGCTTCGATGTATAGGAGGAACTTTTGTTTGAAGATCTTCCAATTGGCACCGAGGTTGCCGGCGATGCGGAGCTGCGGAGGAGGATGGACATTTTCCATGTCACCGGATGGCTGCTTGCTGGTCAACGCTGATTCACTCGAGGTAGGTCCGTCAAATTTCAGTATCACTCCGTGGTACCATGATGTGTTGGGCAGGCTGGGTCGACGTGGACTGTACTTGATGCAGTGTAGCGAGAGACCGACCTCTAACACTGGATAAGGTGCAACACAATTTTATTTAACGTCTTAACTAACATACATGTTCAACTGTGGATTGACACTATGCTGACTTGACTAGAGACCTAGTACTAGCCTGACCAGACTTGGTGTTTACACTGGCTAGCTCACGACCTCTGACTGTCTCAGTGGCTGGATCCAGAGACAGCGGGAGACCTAGTGCCCTCTGGCTTTATAGTGGTCGTGTCCTGTCTGGTGATTGGCTGCTCTGTTCTGTGTGCTTACTGGTCATCCTGTGTGTCAGCCGCCGTGGGTTTCAAAGGATGGCCAGTGTGGGTGGCAGAGCTCAGCAGGTGTGGGTGGCAAAGTTTGGCCAGTGTGTCCCCGAAGTATGACCAGTTGGTAAAAATGGGTCCCGGGCAAAAATGTTTGAAAAACACTGCTGTATGGTAGCACTGATATAATATTGGACATAGCAGCAAGTTTAGTTCAGACAAATCCCTGCCCCACTGCACTGCCATTATGATTACTTTACTCACACAGTGCTGAGGCCATTGGATCTTATTTCGCAGGAAATATCTGAATTCTGCAATATGGCCCCAAACCACCAATGCAATTCCTGAAAGGAATTTAGTTTGTGGACTGCTGTGTAAGCATTTATCTTCCATTGTTGTTAGATGTAGGACTGTGGAACCATGGGCGGAATTACCCGACTTTGTTTTCAAAATGTTGCCGTTGGTAGTGGATCGCAGCCTGCCTAAAAAGTGAAGAGGCGGGACCCACAACAGAGCCTGTCCCGCCAGCACACCCGGCTCCTGACAAATCAGGGCAGTCTAAAATTTTAAAAAGGACCCATCCCCGACCCCATGCCCCCACCCATGGACATGGAATCCCATCTCAAACCTCCCCTTCCCCCCAGTGCCAGGGCCAGTGCCAACCAACATCCTTCAACATCCTCTGCCTCCTGCCACTAAGCTAATTTTGGATTCAAATTGCCAAATTGCCCTGGATCCCATGGGATCTTACCCTTTTTTGATCAGTCTCCCTTGTGGGACCTTGTCAAAAGCCTTCCTGAAGTCTGTGTAGACTACATGAACTGCACTGCCCCCATCTACATATCTAGTCAGCTCCTCGAAAACATGAAACAAATTTATTTATTATGATCTCCCCTTGACAAAGCCATAGTGACTAACCTTCATTAAGCCTTGCCTTTCCGAGTGGAGATTAATTCTGTTCCTCTAAATTTTTTCAAATAATTTCCCTACCACTGATGTTAGATTCACTGACCTGTAATTACTTGGTTCTACCCTATTTCCCTCCTTGAATAATGATACCATATTAGCTGTCCTTAAGTCCTCTGGCACCTCTCCTGTGGCGAGAGTGAATTTTGGAAATTAGCAATCTCCTCCCTTGTCTCACACAGCAGCCTAGGATACATCTCATCTGGGCCTGGGGATTTAAACTCGTTATAACCGCAAGCATCTCCTCTCTCTCAATGCTAATCTGTTCATTTATATCACAGTCCCCCTCCCTACTTTCCATACCTACATCTTCCTTCTCCACAATGAACACAGATGCACAACACTCAATTACCTGACCTAGGTCTTTCAGTGCAACACACAGATTGCCACTTTGGTCCCAAATAGGCCCTACTTTTTCCCTGGTTACACTCTTGCCCTTAAATGCTTCTAGAATACCGTGGGATTTTCCTTTATTTTCCCTGTCAGTGTTTTTTTCATGCCCCCTCTTCATTTTCCTGATTTATTTTTTAAATACCCCCCCTGCACTTTCCATACTCCACTAAGGCATCCACTGTTTCCAGCCCACTGTATCTGCCATAAACATCCGTTTCTTTCCTTATTCAATCTCGCATATTCCTCGACATCCAGGCTTTTCTGGACTTATCAGTCCCACCTTTACCTTGATGGGAACACGTTGGTCCTGTACTTTCTCTATTTCTTTTTTGAATGACTCTGATGTGGATTTTCCTACAAGTAGCTGCTCCCAGTTCACTTTTGGCCAAATCCGGTCCTGTCTTATCCTATTAAAATCGGCCTTCTGCCCAATTCAGAACCTTTATTTCCAGTCAATCTTTGTCCATAAATAGCTTAAAGTTATGGCCATTACCACCGAAATGCTCTGACTCTTCGACCAATGTCATTCCCTAAAATTAGGTTAAGTACCGCCCTCTCTTCGTATCCCGGCCCTGGGTCACTGTCCGTGTGGAGTTTGCACATTCTCCCCGTGTCTGCGTGGGTTTCACCCCCACAACCCAAAGATGTGCAGGGTAGGTGGATTGGCCACACTAAATTACCCCTTGTCCTGGGGAATGAATTAGCGAATGGCTTTTGTGAATTAGCAAATATTTTGTTTAGCTAAAATAAGCGTAGTGTGTATACATGTTCTTCCTGTCTGCAAAGAACAGGGCCTTGTGTATTAATATATGTAGCTTCCAGTACATGAAAATGCGCCACATGGCGAGCCTGACTGATGGTCTAAAATTGGTTGTCAGCGTAATTCCTAGCACACTGAGGATTATTTATTTCACCTGTTGCTCAAATTTAAGAGATGCCTTGCCCTTCCAGGATAATCTGAGGTAGCCTGGTACTTTTCAGGGCCAAAAGTGATGACCGTGGGCCCATAGATGGGATTGTATGATATACAGGGTATTCTTACCAAATGCCCTGATGAGTGCATGTCGAAAAGCTTCAAGATGTCCCTTTCCTCATGATTATTAGCATTGTATTTAACTTTAAGCATCAGTTATACTGTAATTGTTTAGATTACATGGAAATGTAGCTCCTCAGAAGACGCTTTTAAGGAAAACTAACTCTATTTTTGATTTATTTGTTTTTTTCAGGGAAAATCCTCTACTAGTAGGTCTTCTTTTCCACCTGCATGGAATCCATTTGTCTATTTGGATTACATAAACCTATGGAGAACCATGGATAACATGGGAAAGGAGGTAAAGAGTAATTTTAAAGGTATTCATATACAGTTGTGCTGTTAATCTGGGAATTATCCCAGCGATGAAGCCTACATGTAAAAATATATATGTTGCTTTCTCCTTTGGGCACAAGTAACAGAGGGTGGTATGAAGTCATCGTAGGTTCTGTGTGTTAATTGGTCTTTCTTGAGCCACATATTGATAACTTTTTGCGGTTGGCGATATGTAAAGAGGTGGCTGCAAGTTTGGTGGTTTCCGTTAATGTCCTCGATTCTTGCCCTTTTTTCCCCATTAAAAATTTTCTTTAGCCAGAAATTGATCCCAGTACATTTTACTGTTGAGGATACATCGATCCCAGCGGATGCTGTCTGATAAAAAGCCAGCCCTAAGGGATTCTCTGCTGACGGCGGCGAATGAAAGCCTGAGCCCTGAAGAAGGCAGGGTGGAGGTGATAAAGCCGTCAGATAGTGCAGCCAAATTGGTGGGAGTAAAGTCATCGGATGATGCTGCTGTTATTGCTGCTGTGCTTTTCGCAGTAGTAAAAAGGAGCCCCACAAATGCTGCTGCTGCGCTCACCACAGTAATCCCAAATAAAGGTCAAAACCCAGAAATAAGTACAATGACGGGTGTAATGCCGCCGGATTGTACAAGCAAATTGGGGGAAATAAAATAGTCGGGTGGTGCTTCTACACTTGTCACAGTGAATATCCTCTTTGAAGTCATGGCTGCTGAATTTGAAAAACTATTCACCAAGTACTTTGAAGGACAAGGTAAAGAGATGATGAAAACTCTAAAACAGTAATTGGAGGACGTGTTAACCCTAATAAAGCAGGCTTTGAGCAAGGTATCATCAACAGTGCGGAACATGGGGAAGTGATGAAAGGGATGTAAATAGCACTGTCAGGACATAGCAACCACCTCGAAGTGCTAGAAATAAAGGGAGCAAGAGTTCATACCATCATTAAAGACCCGAAGACAAAGATGAAAGACTTGGAGAACCGGTTGAGACGGAATAATCTTCGTATTATGGAGCTAACGGAGGGACTAGAAGGCCAGAGACCAACAGAATACTTTGGCAGAATGTTTATGAAGCTGTTGGGTGAAGAAGAGGAGGTTGGGGCAGTACGGTGGCGCAGCAGTTAGCACTGTTGCCTAGGGCGCTGAGGACCCGGGTTCTATCCGGCCCTGGGTCACTGTCTATGTGGAGTTTGCACATTCTCCCCATGTCTGCGTGGGTTTTGCCCCCACAATCCAAAAATGTGCAGGTTAGGTGGATTGGCCACAACAAATTGCCGCTTAATTGGAAATAAAATAATTGGGCATTATAAATTTACAAAAAAGACAGGAAAAACGATGTTTTAAAAAAGGGGAGGTTAACACTTTTGAGCTTGACAGGGCCCATCGATCATTTTGCCTGAAACCACAGGTGAACCAATCACCAAGGTTAATGATCATTTGATCAGCAGGTATTATTAGGCTGAGGAACAAGTATTGCAATGGATGAAGTTGAAACGCGAGTTAAGATAGGAAGGCAACGCCATTCGCATCCGACAAGATGGACAATGGAGCTGGCGAGAAAATATATATTGCTTTCAACAAGGCAAAAGCAGCACTCTATAAGAGGGTATATGATTCGGAATGGTCTACCTGTCGAGGTTACGAGTGATATACAACTCCGAGGACCTTTTTTTTTGATTTAGCAGGGAAGGCAGAGGTGTTCTTTGAAGGGCTGAAGGCCTGGGATTGGACTAAATCTTACTTTGGGTCTTTATGATGAGATTGGATTGGTTTGGAGGTGATGGAATGTTATTTTAAAGTTACCCCCTTACATAAGGTTTTGATGTTTAGTGTTAACATATTTGGTTGTTTATATTATATTCGGATTATACATAAATGTTTAGGAAAGAATTGGGGGTAGGGAATATTTAAGAAGGGAAAAAAATATTTTTAAAAAAGTGGCAGAGAAGGGCAAATGAAGTCCCTTACGTTTGAGATGTTAATGAAGAAGGCTTTATGGGAGTCACCTCGCTAGTAATCTGGAGCTGACCGGGAGCATGGTGTGGGGAATGGCTGCGGCGGTTCAAACCTGCTAAAACAGACCTAGGAGGTATGAATGAATGGTGAAGGATGAGGAAAGTAGTTTCAAGAGTAAACATCTGGGGGATTTATGGGATGGGGCAAAGCTGGCTGAGGGAGGTAATGGATCAAGGTCAGGCCCACCCAACGGTTGAGGCCAAAGGTTATAAAAATGAGGTGAGGAATTGGAAATATTGGCAGGGGGACAGACATGCCCTTCAGAAGGGTGATGGTTGAACAGGCTGGGAGGGGTTGAAAGAGCCCCCCGGTCTGGTTGGTGACATGGAACGTAAGGCAACTGGGAGGACGGTGACAAGAATCCGCTCACATCTGAAGAGTTTGAAAGCCAATGTGGTGCTGCTGCAGGAGACTCATTTAAGGGGAAAGGAAAGCAGCTCCAAAAGGGATGGGTTAGTCAGGTGTTCCACTCGGGTGTTAAGAACATAAGAACTAGGAGCAGGAGTAGGCCATCTGGCCCCTCGAGCCTGCACCGCCATTCAATTAGATCATGGCTGATCTTTTGTGGACTCAGCTCCACTTTCCGGCCCGAACACCATAACCCTTAATCCCTTTATTCTTCAAAAAACTATCTATCTTTACCTTAAAAACATGTAATGAAGGAGCCTCAACTGCTTCACTGGGCAAGGAATTCCATAGATTCACAACCCTTTGGGTGAAGAAGTTCCTCCTAAACTCAGTTCTAAATCTACTTCCCCTTATTTTGAGGCTATGCCCCCTAGTTCTGCTGTCACCCGTCAGTGGAAACAACCTGCCCGCATCTATCCTATCTATTCCCTTCATAATTTTAAAAGTTTCTATAAGATCCCCCCACTGTTAATAGCAGTGCCCGAGGGGTGGCAATATTGGTTAGCAAAATGGTTAGGTTCGAGATAGAGCAAGGAATAGTAGATCAAGGGGGCAGGTACGTTATCAAATCCATTATTACTGTGAACACTGAGAAGGTTCGGTACTGGGGTAGGGAACCAGATATGGTGTGGGTGCGGATGGAGGAAGTTGCAAGTTAAGGGTCGGGGCTATGGGTGCTGGCTATAGCGCCAGTTCCATTGGCACTGCAGAAATACTCCTAAGAGCCCGATTCACTGATCATAGAATTTACAGTGCAGAAGGAGGCCATTCAGCCAATCGAGTCTGCACCGGTGGTTGGAAAGAGCACCCTACATAAGCCCACACCTCCGCCCTATCCCTGGACAGGCGCCGGAATGTGGCGACTAGGGGCTTTTCACAGTAACTTCATCGAAGCCTACTCGTGACAATAAGCGATTTTCATTTTCATTTCATAATCCAGTGACCCCACCTTTTTTTGACACTAAGGGCAATTTAGCATGGCCAATCCACCTCACCTGCACATATTTGGACTGTGGGAGGAAACCGGAGCACCCGGAGGAAACCCATGGGGAGAACGTGCAGACTCCACACAGACAGTGACCCAAGCTGGGAATCGAAGCTGGGACCCTGGAGCTATGAAGCAAATGCGCCAACCACTGTGCTACTGTGCCACCCTTCGGTTGTGGTGTTAGCACCACAAATATGAAAGCAGTTTTACAAACATTTTATGTTATGGACAGGGTCAAAACTGATGCCAGTCCGAGAAATCCACCTGTTTGAACCGGCAAAAATAGATGCTAGGTTCCAAGACTGGGAGGAGAAAGGTGTGATCACGTTGAAAGACTTTTTCGTGGAAGGACGTTTTGCAACATTTGAAGAATTGAGGGAGAAACACGAGCTCCCGAGGAGGGAGGCCTTTAGATATATGCAGAGACGAGCTTTTGTAAAGAAGACCTTCCCTACATTCCTAATGTTACCTCCTTCTTCTTTGCTGGAAGAGGTGTTGATGGTGTTGGGGATAGAGGGAGAAGTTACCTTGGTTATTTATGTGAAAATTATGGAAGCAGGATCAGACTCCCTGGATGGGGTGAAGGCCAAATGGGAGGAGGAATTGGGGGAGACGTTGGAGGAAGGGTTGTGGTGGAAAATTTTATGGAGGGTAAAACATCGACCTCTTGCGCGATGTTGGCATTAAAACAATTGAAGGTAGTTCATAGAACACGTTTGACAAGGTCGAGAATGAGTCACCTGTCCAAAGGGATTGAGGACATTTGTGAAAGGTGTGGGAGGGGCCCGGCCAATCATGTGCACATGTTTTGGTTGTGTCTAAAACTGAGGAAGTTCTTGTGCACCTTCTTCAGCACCATCTCGACAGTGTTACAGTTGGACCTAGAACCCAATCCCCTGGGGGCTATATTTGGGGTGTTGGACTTGCCAGAGCTCCAGATAAGGGCAGGGACAGATGTCTTAGCTTTTGTCTCGCTAGTGGCAAGGAGACGAATCCTATTGGGTTGGAGGTCAGTTGCTCCACCCTGTGCCTCAGTGTGGCTGGGAGACGTAATGGAGTTACTAACCCTAGAGAAGGTTAAATTTAGCTTCAGACAGAATTAGGGGGGAGGGGTTCACAAGTGATGGCAGCTGTTCATAGCTCACTTGAAAGAATTAGCCTCTGTCAGCAGCTAAAGGGAGGGTTGTTAGTTAGTTGGTGAATTGTTTTCAGTTTGAGGGTGGGATTGTTAAGCTTTAGTTAAATATGTGGAATGTAAATTATGTAAAACATTTTGAACAGCTAATAAAAATATTTCTTTAAAGAATTGCTAACTTTTCAAATGATCTTTGCAAAACTCACCAAATTCAGAGATATTCAAGGCAGGCTAAAAAATTATCTCCTCAAGTCGACAATGATGACCCATCATGTCCTCTTAGAGGCAGTCCCAAAGAACACAACAGTTTAATTATGGCAACAAACATCTCAACACTTTTCCTCCAAGAAGAACATCCCTTTTCAAATTGAGCAAATACTGCAGAATCAATTCTTCCAGAAAATGTACCTCTTTGGATGAACACGTACACTGGGCAGTATTCACCCCCCCACGCCAGGTGGGAGAATCGCCGGGGTGCCGTTTGAATCGCGCCATGCCGCCCCGACCCCCGCACGCAATTCTCCCACCACCCGAAACCAGCGCTGCGAGAATCGGGCCACGCCGCTCGGAGAATCGCCGCAAACGGCGAGCAGCAATTCTCCGGCCCGAATCGGCTGAGCGGCCAGCGACGCCGTCCACACCTGGTCGCTGCCGGCGGGTACTCATCGTGAAGGCATGGGGGGTGGCCTGTGGGGGGGAGAGGGGGGCTCCTTCATGGGGGGGGCCCACAAAGGGGTCTGGCCCGCGATCGGGGCCCACCGGTCGGCGGGCCGCCCCCCCCATCCCCACCCCCACCACCCACACTGGGCCTACTTTCTGCCGTGGCCGGCCCCTGAACACCAACCCCATGTTGGGTCGGGGCCGACGCGCGTAAAAAGTTCCCCGAGCATACGCAGGATGGCGCGGCCCAACTGCGCATGCGCAGGATTGAGCTGGCCCAACTGCGCATGTGCGGGTTGGCACGGCGAAGGTGGCTGAAGCGGCATGAACCTTGTGGGGGCCAGAATAGGCCCTGCCCAGGTCCTGTTCGCGCCGTCATGAAACGCGACGGCGCGAACACTTGGCCTCAATATCGGAGAATCGCCCCCATAGATTTAACATTAGCTTTGGAGGCTTCATGATCAGCAATATCTCTTCCAGCATTTCTCCAGTTAGAATACCCATCGACAAATGATTGTTTACCTTTACTCGGGCCAGGAAATAATTTGCCAACATTACAGTTGACTGCCTCAGAGGTTTCCGAAATAAAACAACCAATTTCTCATTTCTGTCTTCGCAGTTCCCTTCACCCTAAGAAAATGGGACTTATGAAGGCTTCTAACCTGCTTTCAGCCTCCAACCTCAAACTCTTTTCTCAAATTTTCCATATTACCCATGTTTATTTAGTGCAAATTATTCTGCATACACAGTGGAACCGAGTTTGGCCTTTCGGCAAGTCTTCAGGATAGGTTACTTCCCTCACTTTAACAGAAAAAATATCTTGTAGTTCCATTGCCATTTCAGATTCCACTTCTTGCACAACTTTTTCAGGCGATATGGTTTCTCCAGAAATCAGCAATTCTAAGTCATTAGGTAATTCATCCATACTTTTGGTGGATGAGTGTGAATGTACAGTTTTTGCACTGTTCAAAACTTCTAACTTTTTTAAGTAAACTGACAAACCATCTTTTTGCCTCGCTTTGTCCTCTTGTCTCGTCTTCATTTTTCTGCGTTTTGACTGCCACATTGATCGTGTCGCTTTATATTAACTGATCTCACTTGATTTCAATGAGTATGAATTTTCTGCAAGAGCAGGTTTTTGCCCTCCTCACTCCCCTGGTGGTTGTGTTACCCCTGTTCCCCTTGATGACCTCATCTCACTGCTGGCTCAGGCTGCCTGGCCTCCACTGCCCAGCCCTCCTCAGCCCTGGCCTGGGAGTCGCATCACCTCGCTGCTCCCCTCAACAACCGACACCTTTGCCTGCCTGACAGTCCTGATATTGGGCAGCACGGTAGCACAAGTGGATAGCACTGTGGCTTCACAGCGCAAGGAGCCCAGGCTCGATTCCCCGCTGGGGCACTGTCTGTGCGGAGTCTGCACAATCTCCCCGTGTCTGCGTGGATTTCCTCCGGGTGCTCCGGTTTCCTCCCACAGTCAAAGACGTGCAGGTTAGGTGGATTGGCCATGATAAATTGCCTTTAGTGGCCAAAGCGTTTAGGAGGGGTTATTGGGTTACGGGGATAGGGCGGAAGTGAGGGCTTAAGTGGGTCAGTGCAGACTCGATGGGCCGAATGGTCTCCTTCTGTACTGTATGTTCTATCTTCTATGTTCTATGCTCTCACCTGGCTGGCTTGACAACCTCACCTCACTGCTGGCTGCCTGGCTATGGCCTTGACTACCCAGCCCTCCTCAGCCCGAGCCTGGAGATCGAACCGCCCTGCTGCTCCCCTTGACAACCGACACCTCGCACCTCACCTCGCTCAACAACCCCACCTCGCTTCTGGTTGCCTGGTTGTGGGCTGCCCTCCTCAGCCCTGGGTCAAGAGCGAGAAACCTGCTGCTTTTTTCACAAGAACACAGCATATCTTCGCCTTGACAGTTGCCTCTCTCCCTCCCAGTGACATCACAGACTTAGGATCAATGTTTTCACGCTTTAAGGGGACTCGACCAATCAGAGTCTGATCAGCAAATGCAGAGCTATCAGGCTCTGATTGGTGCCTAAGGACTACCCACAAACACGGTCCAGCATGGGGACCCCCTATTGGCCGGAGCTCTGTGCCTAGGCATGTATTGTTTCATTGTAAGCCCGCCTCTGCATGGATCAAACAGTAGGAAAAGGAGGTAATGAACCTGAAACCTGGATCCAGCAAGGAAAACGATCAGTAGTAAAGTTGGAACGTGGATTGGAGGATGAATGTGATGGGAAAGAGTAGACTTGGGATACAGATCAAAGACTGTCTCGGAATTAATGGATTTACATTGATTCAACAGTATGAAGAAATGAGAATGCAAGTGTTGCAATTCAGAGAGTGGGTTGCGTCAGAGAGAATGAAGCTAGCACATGGATTAAGGAGTAGCAGGGGGCTGTGTGAAGTGGTGGATAAAAATGGATCTACAACATAGATAAAAATGGGATAGGGCAGAGCAGAGCTGGCAAATGGATCAGAAAGTGAGATGAAGAGAATGAGAATGGAGTCAGCACAATGCATGTGGACAAAGTCTTATACAAAACACAACTATTACTCTGAGCCTAGAATATAAAGTTTTACCTTTAAAGTGAAAAGGTCTTCCTGGTAGAAATGCATTTCAATACAAGTTTTATAACTAATTAATAAGAATATTTCTTTAAAATATAATGAAGCATGCCTTCCCAGATACCAGTTGATGCACCATGGAAAGCACCCCATGCTGAAGAATGGGATAAAATAACTATGCAACAGCTGATTGACAAGATTTGCTGGACCAAGTAAGTTTTTTTAAATTATGCTGTTATTGGTAGTTTGTTCAAGCTCATTAGACACATTCTTCAGTCCAGCTGGGCCCTTGCCCCATTCCAGATAGTGTGGGTGGATGGCCAGATACTTTTACTTCTGCCAACATTACCTTTGGCTAGTAATTGGGAGATAAATGAATTATTGCCCTAGTTAGCGTTTCCAAGTTTGACTTTTCTCCCACTGCGCTGAGACACCGAATCCGGCTGCTTGGCATGAGTCCAATTGGGAATTGAACACAACAAATGAATTGTATCATCCTGCTCCACTCCACGATAATCTAATGCTGACTCCCGGCACAGTGCTCAAAAGGTAAAACTATCTTCTTCACTCAAACAGTCCTGGTTCTCCTGAGAATTACTGACATTTTTGGTAATTTTACATGGAATTCCTGTACTTTTTGTGGACTTCCTGTCCATTTATGTGATGAGGATCAAATTAATTTAACGATTAATTGAAAAAGAGCTGTGGCCCTAACATCAGTTCTTTTTAAGATGTGCGGCATTCAAAATGATTGATTCTCATGTGCTGCAAGAACAGAGTTCCTATCTTATAGATTTTTGTAATGGATTACTGACGACAAGAAAAGGTAGTCAGCCTGTATACATGCACTTAAGCTCTGTTACCAAAGGTACAGATAAGAATGGGAGTGGTGAGGAGTTGGCGGTTGGGTGTAAATGCACAGCAAATCAACTTGAAGGAATGTACCATTTGGGATGATACATTGGGCTGGAAGATATTTCACTGATAGGATGGGACAAGGTCACAGGCAGATTTAAACATGAGGGTAAGGGTTTTCAAAGTGCTGCATGGATTCAGTGTAATGGGCCAATGAAAATAGGGGTGAAAACAGGACACAGCTGGACTAAGTGTGGGACTGGATACAGGTGGTAGAGCTGGGTGGATGGGAGATGCGATAAGAAAAATAATTATCAGTACACCAAATAACTACTACACCATTTTTATACAATAAACTTTAAAAACACAATCATTTAGTTTGGAGATGACAAACTGATGATTCAGGATTTCAGTGACAGAAAGATTGAGTTAAGGCCGGAATGGGCAGAGCTGCAGAGGTGGAACTGAGAAGTCTTGGTGATGGCTAGGACCCGGGCTCAGATTAAGATTCAGTATGGCAGTGAGATTACAGATAGTTTTGTGCAGCCAGTAATCCAGGGTCTCAGAGAATTTTGCCATTGAGCTCATTTACATGCATAATCTGGTGCTGTACTTGTACTGAGGAGGTCAACAAGATTCCTACTTGTCTATAGCACTTGATATCAGGGCATGTGTTTATTGTTGTACTTTAATGACCCATTAAACAGTAGTAACTCCCTAATGCCGAGTTCAAATGTGTACACTTAATGTATTTGTGCGCCTCTGCTTATACTGTTTATGCACAGATGTTAAGCAGATTAGTACTTTTGTAATACACCAATGTTGTATGAACACACTAGGTGGGATTTGCCGACCAACCCACCATATGCTTTTCAGCAGCGGAGCGGCCCGTCAGCAGGATTTTCCAGTCCCACCATTGTCAACAGGATTTCCCCTTGACGGCACCCCTCGTCACCAGGAAACCCGTATGCCATCGGTGGGACCGGAATATCCCCCTGGCGTGAACAACCGGAAAATTCCGCCCATGATCTGTATATGGACTTTGTTAATCAGAATTTTGATTCCATGGACTATTGTAGTTTACCCCTGAATGTTGAACTTCTCACATTCATTTACAGGCTTTGCTGTTGTTGCATTTCAGATTTTGTTGGTATCTTTTGAATATTAATTTAGTTTACTTAATCTGCATAATTGAATAATTGCACCACAAGTCCGCTGCAGTGAACATTTGAAGAGGTTTTCTAGACATTTTAATTTTCAACCTGTAGGATTGCCAAGGGTTTTGCTACGATCTTTATAAATGTAAATGTCACCTCTGAACCACATGAAATCTCAGCTCTCTGGTTCCTCTGGTATGTCCGGCAATGTGGTGGAACATCACGGATATTTTCAACAACCAATGGTGGACAGGTGAGCAAGCATCTCCCAAGTGTTCTGTTCTTGATTTACTTGTTCCAGTACATCCTGTAATAAGATTTATAATAAATAACAATGGAGATATTTGATATTTTTTACATTTGTATTGTTTGTGTAGAGTTGGGAGAGTTGACTTGCATGGATTAAGTGACTCTCTTCTCGTAATTGTTAAATGCATCAATTGTGGATGATTGCCTCTGAATTCTCATTAGATATTTTTATATTATGGTGCATAACTTAATTGAGAATGTCCAATGGAACATTCTCTTAAAAATTCATTAAAGTGCCTTTCTGAAGCAAACTGAAAAGTAACAGGGTCTAGTTTCAATAGACATGCTCCTTTAAGAAAACGGTGCTAGTTTGCATATGTGTCTCAGCAGTCTGTTAACAGAATGGCAATTGATTCTGTGCCAACAGGTTTTCAAAGCTGCATCTGTCTGTATTTGCAAGGATTGATGAAAAAGATTTGTTTTTCTCTTTATAATTTCCAAATGATCTACTGATTACAAATCTCTCTTAATGGCTCTGAATCCGTAGTATCTTGTATTCCTTCCCT
Source organism: Scyliorhinus canicula (assembly GCF_902713615.1). NCBI lineage: Eukaryota > Metazoa > Chordata > Chondrichthyes > Carcharhiniformes > Scyliorhinidae > Scyliorhinus > Scyliorhinus canicula. Next base: position 57,775,872 of record NC_052152.1, read on the forward strand.
CCCTGAAGGATCCTCTTATCTCTTACTCAGGATACAGTATTCAGTCCAGTGTGAGGTGTCCAAGCACGCTTATTTTCAATAATTCACTTGGTACATTAGCACAAAATTAAATCGAAAACTTTTGAGAGTACATTGAAAAGTCTTTGAGATACTGAAGCGTGAAAGCAAAAGACTTCAAGATAAAAGTAACTCCAGATCTACAAAATTAAAGTCATTTCAACAAGGCTCCTGTCCCATGGTAAAACTCCCTACATCACTTCTAGTCTCAGTTACGAGATTGTTGCAAATTTGTTGAATGTACCCTCATGTCGCTTCTCTACAATACATCTTTTGCAACGTATGTCAGTATCTCTGGACAGTCATGGTCAGGATTCAAAAGTTTACCCAATTTTTATAACTTGATCATATTTCTACAAATTCAATAATTTTCAAGAATTCTTTTATTTTCCAGTATATTTTAACTAATTCTCTTAAAAGGACCCCCTTTATAATTGTTGAACCCAACATCTCCCTTTTTATTATTTTAAACATAATAAAATAAATCAATTAATAGATTAATAAATAATTTCAGTAATAAGGAATCAATAAAAGAGCCTCCCATGCCCTGTAAAGGGTTTGCTATTTCAGGGTTTCTTGACATCCTTTTACAGATACATTTGGTTGTCGGAAATACAAGATAGATAGCAAAATTAACTACAAAGAAAATAAGCAGCCCTTGCACCACTGAAACTCCAAAGGATCCCAACCATTCCGTAGTCCAGCTCCAAAGAATGCTCAACTCTGATTGTTTTAATTTTTCCACTTGCTTTTGATGTGTTTTGCCAAATTAGTGATTTCTTTGTAACTATCTGGAATACAGGACAACATTTTGATCCAATCAGGACACGTGTCCCACCTTTCTTGGTGAGAATATAACGAGAGCATTCAATTTTGTAAGGCCACAGTACGGCTTTAGATTGATAGTTTGTCTCAGCAATTGTTCAACCTTGACGTCTCACATCACTGTCTTAAGGCCGTATGTTCTTTCTCCCTTGTCAGGGGCTGGATTTTCCGCTACCCGGCGTGACGGAGGGTCCCGGCGTAGGGGAGTGGCGCCAACCACTCGGGGGTCGGGCCTCCCCAAAGGTGGGGAATTCTCCCCACCTTTGGGGGCCAGCCCCGCGCCGGAGCGGTTGGCACCAGAAGACTGGTGCAAAAAACCGGCGCCCCCGGCAGCGGGGCTGGCCGAAAGGCTTTCGCCGGTCGGCGCATGCCAGCTGCCGCTGACGTCACCACTGGCGCATGCGCGATGCGGGTTTCTCTTCCGCTTCCGCCATGGCGGAGGCCGTGGCAGCCGCGGAAGGAGAAAGAGTGCAGCCAGGGCACTGGCCCGGAGTCTGAGCGGGGGGGCCCCGATCGCGGGCCAGGCCACCGTGGGGGCACCCCCCGGGGTTTGATCGCCCCCCCCCCCCCCCCCCGAGGACCCTGGGGCCCGCTCGCGCCGCTGATCCCGCCGTTACAGAGGTGGTTCAAACCTCGGCGGCGGGAGAGGCCTCCCAGCGGCGGGACTTTGGGCCATCCGGGCCGGAGAATCACCGCAGGGGCCTCGCCGATCGGAGTGCACCGCCACTTCCCAGGTGGCGGAGAATCTCTGCCACGGCGGGAGCAGGATTTTCGGCGGCCCCAGGCGATTCTCCGACCCTGCTGGGGGTTGGAGAATTTCGCCCAAGTTTTGAGTGTGATGCTAAGACCTGATCATGGAATGAGCTTTTGATTAGAAATTGACTATAAAATCATATTGAGTTGCCATACATAGGGGGCGATTCTCCGAGCCCCGGGCCGGAGAATCGGAGCAACCGCGTCACGACGCCCCGACGCTGGCGCGCGATTCTCCGAGGTGCGCTCGGGGTGGCGGCCTGTAGTGGGGGGGGCTCCTTCACCGGGGGGGGCCTCCGACGGGATCTGGCCCGCGATCGGCCTCTTTCCCCCCCCACGCCAGCCTACTTTCCGCCGCGGCCGGCCCCTGAACACTGACCCCATGTTGGGTCTGGGCCGGCGCGTGTAAGAAATTTCCCACGCATGCGCAGGATGGCGCGGCCCAACTACGCATGCGCGGGTTGGCATGGCGCCCACTTGGCACTGCGGACGGAGGCTGGAGCAGCGTGAACCACTCCAGCGCCGTGTTGGTCCCCATAGGGTTGTGCCCGGATCCTGTTCGCACCGTCGTCAAACGCGATGGCGTTCACGACGGTGCGAACACTTGGCCGCCATATCAGAGAATCGCCCCCATAGATTATGTGTTAACTAAACTAAAATAAATGTAATTTCAACTTGTGTGTAACGTTTAATACAGTTCCAACATTCACAGGGTGAGATTGTACCCTTCCATCCCTTGTCTTACTATTATTCTTGGTCACTTTCTTTCCCTCGCCCTTGAGTGGGGTGATCTGTGCAGAGAGAAAATTCACTTTATTTTTGTTTTCGATTCCAGTTTATTCCATAATCTATTGTAATTTGAATGTGATCTCTGAATAATTGGATTGATCCCCCTTCTCTTTGACTCTCCCCTTTTACAAATCATCTCACTCAAATATCATTCAAAATAACATCATGCATGGACTTAAAATATTCTCCAGCTCTCCAAATTGCCTGTATCCATCTTGTGGATATTCCTCACCAGGGTTCACTTGCTGCCAGACCATTACTTGTTCTTATCCAAATAATTTATCTTGTCACTTCAATTGTGCTCATTTTGACAGGTAACAGTGCGTTTGATTCTATCCCAATTATTTTAAAGTCAGTTTCTCTATGGACTATGTGTCAGTACCTTGATCACTTAATGATATTGTTTCACTCTGTTGCCCCCATTGACCATTTCTAACCATGCTGTTTGTCAAGTCGTGTGCATGCATGGGGCCTGCTCTTCAGTGCATAATGGCAAGCCTGCCTATTGGTCACTTCACAAGTAATTCATCTGCACATTCACATAGTGCCCCCAATGTGATACCACACATTCTTGAACCTGTTGTGATCTTATCAAAAGATCTCAAAGTTGTTGCTTATCTCTCCACGTCCCGGTCTAGGTGCCTTGGGTGGTGGCCAGAGTATCAAACTTTGTTCTCTTAAATAAAAGCATTGGCAAGGACACAAGCATTAGCCTCAAGAATTCTGCTTCGGAATCATCATCGGACTCTGATAATTCCAAAGATTCTAAAGTCTCCGGTTCAGTTACCAATTCGGAATCTAAGGATCCCTTCAGAGTTTTGTTTTCTTTTTTCACTGTAGTGAGACTGCCACCTGACTGCTTGTGGCTGTAACTGGTTTTCCTCCTTTCGAGATAGCGTGTCTTACATTGGGGGTGACCATGCTATCTCACATGCTGGGAGAGGCGAGGCTTCTGTGGTCGAGTCTGCTGTGCCAGATACGGGTTTTTGGTGTACGGGGAGCCATTGAAAAGACGTTCCCCCAGGACAAGAGTTCCACTGGTCTATTTTTTATTCCCAATTTTGACTGAAAAGACCTGCTATGCCCACTTTCAGCTTTGTGCTTTCCAATGTCATACTGGTAGTTTTTTCCCCAAACCTTTCTTAAATCATCAGTGGACCATTGTCCCTTTGAAGCATCGTGCTTTAAACCTTTTGTTCAATTTCTGTACTGAGAGTACACAGTGGGAAGAGGGGGGGAGGGTGCATTGTTGGGGGGTGGAGGGGTTGGGCGGGTGGGACGGCACCATCGGGGGATTGGGGACACGCCTATAGCATTTCAAAAATGTTGACCTTGATCAATATGACACTTGCAGAGCTTTCTTCTGCAATGTGGGTCAAGTATCAATCCCATGCCTCAGCTCCCCAGACATGGAAGTCCTGAATGCCTTTACCATCCTGGGATGGTCCCCCGAAAAGGCCAGGGATTTCCGACTGCCCCAGGATGTAGCTGTCATGCATACTCCCTGGAAAGCGTGCACACATGTGCATGTTCTTCTTGTGGTTGCCCCATACGAGCTGGATGTTCAGGGAGGGGAATCCCTTCCTGTTGGTGTCGGGCACTCACAGATGCCCCGGTGACATGGGTGTGTCATCTATTAGCCCCTGGGCCTGGGGCATTCTCTGATGGCAGGGTATCCTGCAGCTCGGACAAACAGGGGCTGGTTTAGCTCACTCGGCTAAATCACTGGCCTATAAAGCAGACCAAGCAGGCCAGCAGCACAGTTCGATTCCCATACCAGCCTCCCCGGACAGGCGCCGGAATGTGGTGACTAGGGGCTTTTCACAGTAACTTCATTGAAGCCTACTCGTGACAATAAGCGATTTTCATTTTCATTTTCATTTTCTGAGCATTTGTGACTTCACAGATGCACTTGCGGGTTGTAGCTTGTGAGATGCTGTGCAATAACCCACTTGAACTCTGGAATGATCCTGAGGTGTAGAGGTTCAGGGCTGTGGTGACCTCAATGGCCACCGGCAGCAGATATCCTCCTCTTCCACATGGTACCAAATCCACAAGGACATGGCACAGGTGCCGCACCATCCCCTTGTTGAGGCGGAGCCTTCTGCAGCACACGCTGTCCGTCATCTGTTCAAAAGACCGACAACACTTTTATACCTTGAGCCGTCGTCAGCCATCCCCTCTGGGTCCCTCCTGGCCTGATGGGCGATCGGGTCCTTAGGGTGTGGGGAAGGACCCTGCACATGGGCCGCTGATTCAATTCTCTGTCGCCGCTGCCTTCTCCGGCGTCTGGTCACCTGGCCAAACAGCAGCACCATGAGGGCAGCCTCTGTGGGGTTCAAGGTACCGTCCATTCTGTGTAATATCTGTAAGGAATTGGTGAGGATGTGAGGCTGACAACCAGCTGTGATTTCCACCCCGGGACCCTCGTTTCTCCCATTTCTCCCTCCCCTCCCCACACATTCCCTGCCTTTCAACATGCCTTACCTACGCACCCCTGGCTGCTGCGGGGGCCCATGCTCACCAGACCCCACAGCCTGTACCTAAACACTAGCATAATGTTACCTGCACTGGACACTGGTCTCCTCCCCGGTGCACACACCCTCTGGTCGCCAAAATATCCCTGGTGCTGGAACTCAGCCCCTGGGTGTTCAGATGTTGGCCTCTGTATCCGTGGTGCCTCCCACAGTGTTCAAATACAATGTCTAGGCATCATGGTCTGATTGGGATGCTAGGCAATAAATCACACATGCTACATGGCACGCCCATACACTTAGGGCGCGATTCTGCGCTCCCACGCCGGGTGGGAGAATCGCGGGAGGGCCGCTCTGCAACCCCCCGCGATTCTCCCACCCCCCTCCAAAATGGCATGTCGCGTTTTGCGACACACCGCTCGAAGAATCGCGGGCCGCCGTTTTTCACGGCGACCCGCGATTCTCCGACCTGGATGAGCCGAGCGGCCGGCCGTTCCCGACCGGTTCATGCCGCCGGCAACAACACCTATTTGCTGCCAGCATGAACATGGCGCCAGCAGCTGTTTTGTGGCTTGTGGGGGGCGGAGAGAGGAGTGAGCACCATGACCGTGCTCGGGGACTGGCCTGCGATCGGTGCCCACCGATCATCGGGCCGGCATCTCAACAGGACGCACTCTTCCCATCTGCTGCCCCGCAAGATCAAGCCGCCCCGTCTTGCCGGGCAGCGGAGGGCAACCGCACATGCGCGGGTTTGAGCCCTCCAACCTGCGCATGCGCAGCTGACATCATTAGGCGTGCCGACCGCGTCATTCACGGCGCGCCGGACCTTGACGCCAGCGACAAGGCCCCCGCGGCCGAGATTCACGGCACGGCCCTCCTAGAGAATAGGGGGCCAGGATCGGCCTCCGATGGCGTCGGGCCTTGCGGAGAAATACGCCCTTGGGATACACTTAGGAGCTGTGAAGTGCTCACTTAACTACGATTGCCAATTCCTAATTAGCAATAGCAATCAGCCGCGCGGCCAGAGGTCTCTGATTAGTGGGAGTTGTGGGTGGTCGGTGGGGAAGGCGGCTGGAGCTGGGGCTGCCCCCAGAATGGGACCATATAGTCCAGGGGTTGGCATGGCAGAACCACAGCTGCTGAGACACCTCTCTTCCCCCCCAGCCAGCCCCCGCCTCAGCTGAGGCCATGGTCAACCAACACCCCCCCCACCCTCTCACCCCCTCACCGATGGCGGCTCTCCCTGACTGAGGCTGGCCCCACAAGGCTACCCAACCCCCCTCCGAGCACCGCTACAGCAACCCCAGTGCTCCCAGGCTCATTGCCCAGGAACAAAGATGGCTACTCATCTCCTTGGTCCCAGCAACAGCCCTTCCACCAGCGTCAAGTTTTAAAAAGTAGTACTAATCGATGCCTGCGTGACAACTTGCTGGGGAGACTGTTAAATCATGCGAGGCCCTTAATAGAGGGTTGCTCCTTGTATGGGGATTGGGCTTAAGTGGTTATTATTGGTTCACGCTACAGCGGGGTCCTGATTTTGCCAATGGGGGCGGGCCGGTTAGATTGCAAAGAGATTGTCGCCTGGTGCAGTTCTCGTTTTGGTTTCTTCTGCGCTTTAACGGCCTTGTCACGCTCTTGTTTAAGCGCGACGTGGACATTAAATTGTATCCGTAGTCACTATTGCAATGTGGAAAGGCAGCAGCAAATTTGTGCACAGTAGCTCCCACAAACGCTAATGTCCTGATGACCTGTTTTTTTTTGATGTTGAGGTGTAAATAGTTGCCAGGACACCAAGGAATAACTTACCTGCTCTTCCTCAGAATGGCTTTATGGGATCTTTGCTGTCCATCTGACTTTCGGATGCCATCCAAAAGATGGCTTTTCCAATAGTGAAAAGCTCCCTTCAATATTGCACAAGATTGTTAGCACAGATTTTTCTGCTCAAATCCTGGCATGGACAACAACCCAGAATCTCTGACTCAGAAACAAGTGTGTTACCAGCTGAACCACAGCTGACACTTGACACCAAGTTGGTCCTGCACGCTAGGACAGTGGATGTGCAGAAGTGTAGAAATTTACCCGGGCCTGTTCATTGGTTTAGACTCTGCATTGCACAAGAAAATAACATAATGTGTTATAGTGCTTTTAGAAGGGACCTGATAGGCAAGAAGAGAGGAGAAATAGCAATTTTGACTAAGGAGGATAAGTATTGTCCAGGCAGATTTGGGTTTATGGAAAGAAAATAGGTTCAAACAGAGTTGGAAGGTTAGAGATCAAAGGTTAAAAATAGAAGTCTGTTGTTTCACTTGGACGCTAATTGTGGAAGAGAAGGAAATTTGCAAACTGGCAAAAGATGAAGAACAGAGCCTATGTAGGTACAAAAAAAAGGATGAAAATATTGGAAAATAAAGGAAAACATTAAGAGATTGATAAGAAAACCAAAGAGGGAGCATTAGTAAACTATCTCAAAAATATAAATTAAAAACAGTAAAATACTCCAGAAATATATCAGTAAAAAGAGAATTATTAAATGTGAGGTGGGACCCTGAAGAAAAGAATAGTGAATCAGTGGAGAATCCTGTATGCTTCACCCGATACCTGTGCCTATGTATTTACATTATGTGTTTTATGCTTGCCCTATGTATTTTCTTTTCATGTACGGAATGATTTGTTTGAGCTGCATGCAGAACAATACTTTTCACTGTACCTCGGTACACGTGACAATAAACCAAACCAAACAGAATAAATGATTTTTTACCTTGTCCACCTTATCCAGGGCCAGTTCCACACACTCGCCTCAACTCCCATCTCCACTTCTGAAACAGTATAACTTGGACCAGAACATTGAACCCAAAATATGAAGCTTGGCCTAATCCCAAGGTTTTGAAAGGGAAATGGGCAGCCCTTCGATTCGCTTTCAGACCTGTCCCATGGGTGGATTCTGCTGGGTTAGTGAACTAAAATGGTCCTGATCTTCAGCCAACACCCAGTGTAATTGTCTCACTACCTCAGTCAGGAAGTTAACATTCCAGTACATCACCGAGGGAGTGCTGCTTTATCGGAAATGCTGTCTTGCAAATGGGGCATTAAACTGAGCCCCATTTGATTTCTCAAGAGGATATGAAATATTGCACTGCACTACTTCAAAGTGCAGGGAAGTTCTCCAATATTTACCTCTCTCCGTTGTCCCTAATACAGACTCTCTGGTTGTTATCACTTCACTGCTTGCAATACGTTGCTTTGTGCAAATTAACTGCCATGTTTACTACATTACATCATTAACTACACTTCAATGCTATGCTGCATTGGCTGTTGAATGCTTAGGACTCCCCTGCCTTTATCTATGCTTTTTGATGTCTTAAGTATCTCATTCATAGAGCCATGGTTATTGCCTATTTTAGTGATCCATAGTTTTCAAGTAGTCCATTAATATATATTTTACATTTGCAGGAGCGAAAATTTGTGGGTGGTTCTGGTCAGATCTGTGAACGATTGATGAACAATCTTGGAGACTGCGTGAAGCTGAAAAAACCTGTAATCCGGATTGATCAAACACAAAGTACAGTCATTGTGGAAACATTGGATCATTCGACATTTGAGGTGAGGAAAATGGACACCAACAACTGGTAATGTAATTTCCTTAAAGCACACCAGAAAATTGGGGTAGCATATAGGGGCTCAAAAATTCTTGGGGATTGTCTGTCAGCGTAAATGCAGGAGAGTGAGTCACATTTGCCTTTTCCAATGCCACGAAATCTCTGCTAAATTCTCGGAGAAGAGGGTCATTTGTGGAGCCAACATGCAAAGGTGCATCATTGACATGTTCCATTGCCCGCCCACTTATTCAAACAACCACTTTTCCCCTGATAGATGAGGCCCGCGCGGCCTTCAGCATCATCAAGGCCGACATCACCAAGGCCGCAATGCACGCGGTGGATGAGTTTGCCCCTTTTCAAGTAGAGAGCGACGCGTCAGACGTCCCACTGACCGCCACACTCAACCAGGCGGGCAGGCTAGTAACATCCTTCTCTAGAACCCTCCACGCTTCCGAAATTCAACACCCCTCGGTCGAGAAGGAAGCACAAGCCATAGTGGAAGCTGTGCGGCACTGGAGGCACTACCTAGCTGGTAGGAGGTTCATCCTCGTCACCGACCAACGATTGGTAGCCTTCATGTTTGACAACACACAACGGGGCAAAATAAAAAATGATAAAATCTTGAGGTGGAGGATCAAACTCTCCACCTACAATTACGATATCAAGTATCGTCCTGGGAAGCTCAACGAGCCCCCAGATGCCCTATCCCACGGCACATGCGCCAGCACGCAAGATGACCAACTTCGGGCTATCCACAATGACCTCTGCCACCCGGCGGTCACCCGGCTTACCCACTTTATTAAGGCCCGCAATCTGCCCTTCTCCACCGAGGAGGTCAAGGCCATGACCAGTGACTGCCAAGTCTGCGCGGAGTGCAAACCGCACTTCTACCAGCCAGACAAGGCCCACCTGGTAAAGGCCTCCTGGCCCTTTGAGCGCCTAAGCATTGACTTCAAAGGACCCTTCCCCTCCACCAACCGGAATATATACTTTCTCACCGTCATCGATGAGTACTCCCTCTTCCCCTTCGCCGTCCACTGCCCCGACATGACCTCAGCCACCGTAATAAAGGCGCTGCACAGCATCTTCACACTGTTCGGTTTCCCTGCCTACGTCCACAGCAAATGGGGCACATCGTTCATGAGCCATGAGCTACGTCAGTATCTGCTCAGCAAATGCTCGAGTGGGACTACGAGCTATAACCTGCAGGGAAACGGGCAGGTGGAGAGGGAGAACACGACAGTAAGGAAGGCCGTTCTTCTGGCCCTTAGGTCTAGAAGTCTCCTGATCTCCCGCTGGCAGGAGCTCCTCCCTGACACCCTCCACTCCATCAGATCGCTCCTCTGCACAGCCACGAACGAGACCCCTCACGATCGCTTGTTTATCTTCTCCAGGAAGTCTATCTCTGGGGTCTAGCTTCCAACTTGGCTGAAAACTCCGGGACCAGTCCTTCTCCGGAGGCACATGAGGAGCCATAAGACCGACCCCCTGGTCGAGAGTGTCCAGCTGCTCCACACTAACCCCCAGTACGCTTACATCGCGCACCAGGATTCACGGCAAGATACGGTCTCCCTAAGGGACCTGGTGCCAGCTGGTTCCCCCGCCAACGCGCCCCCCCCCCCCACATCCCCCCCCCCCCCCCCCCCCGCCCACCACCACCCACTATGCTCCCCTGGATCTCCTGTATTGTCCCACGCCGACACTGCCGCCACCAATCAACCCCCTCCCTACCCCCGCACCTGAGCCGTCTCCGACACCCCAGACTGAGGCTCAAGCTCCAGACACAACGCCCCTGGAGTCACCACCTGCGACAACTGTGCCCGCCGCACCGCCAGAGCTGCGGAGGTTGAAGAGAACGATCCAGCCTCCAGATAAACTGAATATGTAATGACCCCACGTCACCCCCTCTGGACTTGATTTTTTTAACAGGGGGTGAATGTGGTGAATGTATTCACCATAACACTAATTTTAGAATTCTGGCAAATTTAGGACGACAGTTTCCAGGAGCCAATGCATTTTTGTCATGGTGGAACCGAGGTTCAATTCAGAATTTTATCAATACCTTACCTTTCAGACATTGTGCCTAACTTGATTCCTGAGAGTGCTTTTGCACACTTCCAGATTGAAAATAAAATGCCGAGAGGAAAGGCTGAAGAATCATCTGTTGGCCAATGCCATACCTACCCTCCCCCAACTCTGAACACCTCCAGAATTTATCACTACTTGGTCAGTAAAGTGTAAAGTTGGTAAATTTCCAGCTCCTCTTCTGCTCTTATCCCAAAATTCAACCTCACAAAGGAGAGGAATCTCTGATGTTCAATCTGCACAAAGTTGTCTATTAGTTGAAAACCCTGTTTATTCGAATGTGTAAGATCTTTGAGGGCAGGGTGGAGAGGATGAGGGGAGTTAATAAAAGAGGAACGGTGAGAAGAAAGTTACACTTTTTTGTTCTCGTTTAGGGTAAATATGTTATCAGCGCCATTCCACCAGCACTCAGCGCAAAGATTCATTATGAACCACCCTTGCCAATTCTGCGAAACCAACTCATCCAGCGTATTCCCATGGGATGTGTAATCAAATGCATGATATACTACAGAGAGAGCTTTTGGAAGAAGAACGGTGAGTTTTCTTTTCTGGGGGGAAATAAAAATGGGCAGAATTAACCTTGGATTCTGACATACCCGCCTAGGGATAATATTACAAAGAATCATAGAATCCCTACAGTCCAGAAGAAGGCCATTCGGCCCATCGGGTTTGCACCAACCCCCGAAAGAATACTCCACCCAGGACCACTTCCACTCCCTATCCCCATAACCCCAGAACCCCACCTAACCGTTGGAAACTAAGGGGAAATTTAGCGTGGCCAATCCACCTAACTTGCACATCTTTGGATTGTGGGAGGAAACCCACACAGACACTGGGAGAACGTGCAAATTGCGAACAGTCACCCAAGGTCAGATTTTAACCCGGGTCCCCAGTGCTGTGAGGCAGCAATGCTAACCGCTATCAAGTAGTTTTGTTGGATGTTTCATTTTATATTATATCTTAATTTATTAAATTCTGATAGAACACATATCGCAATTTAGTATAATTGTTGCTTATGTGTCCTGCAACCTCAAATTTTAAACAACAGATATTAAGCATGTTGTCAGTCAGTTCAAAACTGCTGTCAGAAGGAGATGTGATGTATTTCTCTTTTTAATCAGATTGCTGTGGTAGCATGATCATTCAAGATGAGGAGTCTCCTATTGAACTGACTCTGGATGATTGCAAACCAGATGGCTCTGTCCCTGCAATCACAGGGTGAGTACTATATTGGCTTAGGCACTGTAGTTGTCAATAATAACCTCTAGAAGACCGGTAATCAGGAAGAAATAGGAAGATTTCATATAGACTCGGATGAAGAGTACACATCTGAAGCATTGTATTCTGTCCTTCCTCTTTCCAGATACAGATTGGCACATACATTTCCAACACTTTCAGTCTTTGTTACAATCTACTGCATGAAAGGACAATGATTACTTCTGCTTGGCTTGGCAATAATTTACTTTTTGATTTCATTCCATTTTTGCAAGATTTTGCTAGATGCTGTTAGGGTCCGTTAACATTTAAAGAAGAAATTCAAACACCCTGTGATTAACAGACAAAACTATGCTGCAAGATTTCACCTTTTTCAACAAAAACATACTTTATTGTGTTATGGGTCAGGGTTTAGAAATCTCCAAAGTATATCATGGAGTACATCTGAAACTTTTCATTTCTCTTCCACCCTCCTGGATTTATTTTTAAATCTGAGGTACACTCTCCTTATTATCTCCCATCAGATCCCCTTTACCTTTACCACTTGAGTATTTTTCTTTTCCCCAGTTTCTATCCCTCACAGGCTGAAACTGATGTTGGAAACCAAACTTTGATTTATGAATTAATTCATACTTATTTGACATTTCTGCTGCTAATCTCGCAGTTTTAACTTTTACTGTTCCACATGAGTTCTCACTGCATCAGGAATTGAATTTTTTAACTCCTCCAAAATTATTAAGAGCTTCATAAATTTGGTCTATTTTCAAAGCCCTTATCCACCTATCAAAATTACTCTGATCCGTTCAAACTCCATGTATGTTTGACCAGGTTCTTTCCTTAAATTTCTAATCCTTTGTCTGTAGGCTGCAGGCACTAGTTAATGGGCACCTAAGATGGACTTTTTCACCACCTCATACGTCCCAGATACCTCCACTGATAGTGATGCAAACACTTCACTAGCTCTACCCTACCAACTTTGTTTGTATCAGTAATACCCAGATGTTGTGTGGCCATTTCATTTGTTTAGCTACCTTCTCAAATGAAATGAAAAAGGCTTCTACCTCCTTCTCATCAAACCTTGGCAATGCTTGGACATATTTAATAGATCCCCACCAAGCCTTCAACTATGACGCTCTTTCTCACTGTCCTCAAACTGTACGTTTCTCTTTACCTCTGCAAATTTTAACTGACTGTCACATTTCATGCCATTTTCTGAAGTTCAAAGTCTCTCTTTTTCCCTTTCTTCTCTCTCCTTTTCTTTTTCCTCTCTCTCTTTTTCTTTTTCCCTGATCTGTACCTCCATTTCTCTTTCTTTTTCTCTCATTTCGTATTGAAGCTGCGTTAATTCTTTTTCATGTTCAAGCTGCTTGATCTGTAATTGAATTCTTGCCATTTCCAATGATTCTGAATGTATCTCAGGCAATTTTAAATGCTACGCTACCACAGCAATTACCTCTTCCTTTCATATTTTATCAGGCAATGTTAACTGCAAAGTTTTTTCCAAATCTAAAAGCCTTTTTTTAGTCTGTGTTTGTCAGGTACTGCGTGTGACCTTCTCCACCCCCAAAAACTTCTGAGCCGCTGAAAGAGCCATTGTCCACAACACACTCCCTACTTAAACTGGAATACACCACCTGAAAAGCAAACACAAATATGCTCACCCCTCACTGTCTTTAAGTTCACTAAGCTAACCCAATTACGAAAGATAGACTTTTATCCCACGAGCCCCCACTTTATTATGGGCCAGGGTTTAGAAAACTCCAAAGTATATCATGGAGTTCACCTGACCTACAACTGTTTATTTATTTTGGTTACGCTGAGAACAAGGGCCTGCCTTTCAGGTATTATTCAACAAAGGCCTAAAGCACTCTTAATGAAAAACAAAGTTTATTCTACGAATTTAGTTAACATTTTTATAAACACACACAGTAAGCATTTTTTATCAGCAACCAACATAAATACCCCACACAGCTACAGTATTCTATGTATATCCCTTAATAAATTCCCCCCTTAAGCTGTTCCAATTTAATAACAAGATCCCATATTCCAGAAACACCCTTTTATTTTTAAAAAATATTTTTAATTTCCTTTTTCACATTTTCTCCTGAATTTACACCCACCAACAATAAATAACAATCAGCAAGATATGTCAATCCCCATAATAATAACGATCCCATCCTCCCACCAACCCCCAAACATTAGCCCGCATGTTCACACAAACAAATGACAAAAAGGAATCAAGGATAACTCATAGTCATCCTTAATAGACACAGCCCCCTCCCTCCAACCCCCCCCCCCCCCCCAACTAATGTTCAATGTTATCCAGTTCATGACTTGTAGAACCCCTCCGAGCTTCCCCTCAGTTCAAACTTAACCTTCTCAAGGGTCAAGTATTCGAACAGGTCCCCCCTGCCACGCCAGAGCACAGAGTGGAGAGGCTCCTCTCCATCCCATCAGGATCCGCCTTCGGGCGATCAACGAGGTGAAGGCTACGATATCTGCCTCCGCAGCCGTTTCCAACCCTGGCTGGTCCGACACACCGAATATGGCCTCCAGGGGACCCGGGTCCAGTTTCACGTGCACCACCTTGGAAATTACCCTAAACACCTCCTTCCAGTAATCCTCTAGCTTTGGACAGACCAAAACATATGAACGTGATTAGCAACCCCCACCCCCCCGGCAACGCTCACATACATCTTCCACTCCTGCAAAGAATCGTCTCATCCTCGCCCTCGTGAGGTGTGCCCTGTACACCACCTTTCTGTATCAGCCCCAACCTCGCACATGAGGTGGAGGCATTTACTCTCCTGAGCACCTCACACCAGAACCCCTCCTCCATATCCTCTCCCAACTCTTCCTCCCACTTTGCTTTGATCCCTTCCAGTGGTGTCTTATCCTCGTCCAAAATAGCTCCGTACACCGCTGACAGTACCCCCTTCTTCAGTCCACTTGCCGTCAGCACCTCCTCCAACAATTTGGAGGCCGGTTCCTCCGGGAATCTCTGTATCTCCTACCTGCCAAAATCTCGAACCTGCATGTATCTAAACATTTCTCCCTGCTCCAGCCTATACTTCGCTTCCAGCTCCCTCAATCCTGCAAACCGACCCCTAAGAAACAAATCTTTTAGCATCTTAATCCCCTTCTCTTCCCATTTCCGAAAACTTCCATCCCACTTCCCTGGCTCAAATCTGTGGTTCCCCCGAATCGGCATTTCCTTGACCCTGCCCCCAAACAGCCTCCAGATTTTCAATGTAGCTATTATTAACAGACTCCCTGAGTATTTCCCCGGAGCTATCGGGAGCGGCGCTGTTGCTAGTGCTTTCAGTCCCGACCTCCTGCACAAACTCTCCTCCATTCTGACCCACTGGGAATCAACCCCTCTGACCCAGCTCCGCACCTTCTCCACATTCGGCGCCCAGTAGTGGTACATCAGGTTCGGGAGACCCAAACCCCCTGCCTGCCTTCCCCTCTGTAGCAGTACCTTTCTAACTCTGGCCACCTTTCCTCCCCATATGAACGTGGTAATTCTTCCCTCAATCTCCCTGAAAAAAGCCTTTGGGAGGAAAATCGGTAGGCATTGAAAAATAAACAGAAATCACGGAAACACATTCATTTTAACCACCTGTACTCGACCCGCCAGTGACAGAGGGAGATCATCCCACCTTGCCAAATCTGCTTTCACTCTCCCCACCAAACTAGTGATGTTGTACCTGCGAAGCCTCCCCCAATCCTGGGCAACCTGCACCCCCAGATACCTAAAGTGAGTCCCTGCTCTACGGAATGGCAGCCCCCCCCTCATCCCGCCCCCACCCCTGGCCGAGACACCACAAAATACTTGCTCTTGTCCGGGTTCAGCTTGTACCCCGAGAAAGACCCAAATACTCGCAGTAGCTCCAATTTTCCTCCTATCGACGCACTCAGTTCCGACACATACAGCAGCAAGTCGTCAGCATATAAGGACATCCTACGCTCTATCCCCCCCCCCCCCCCCCCCCCCCCCCCCCCCCTCACTATTCCTTTCCATGCTCCCGAACTTCTTAATGCAATGGCTCAATTGCAAATGCAAACAGCAGGGGGGACATAGGACACCCCTGCCTCGTCCCACGGTGGAGAGAAATGTATCTCAAACTGATATTGTTCGTGCGGACACTTACCTTCGGCTCCTTATATAGTAGCTTTACCCAGTTCACAAATCTTGTCCAATCCCAAACCGCTCCAGAACTGCCACCAGGTACCCCAATTTACCCGGTCAAACGCCTTCTCGGCGTCCAGTGCCACAACCACCTCTGTTTCCTCCCCTTCCGCCGGTGCCATAACAACGTTCAAAACCCTCCTAATGTTCGAAATCAGCTGCCTCCCTTTCACGAACCCCGTCTGACCCTCACCTATCACCTTTGGGAGGCACTTCTCCAGCCTACCCACCAGTACCTTCGCCAATACTTTTGCGTCCACATTCAGAAGTGATATGGGCCTATACGACCCACACTCCATCGGATCCTTATCTTTTTTTAGCAACAGGGAAATTGATGTCTGCCCCCAAGTTTGTGGCAGCACCCCCTTCCCTATCGCCTCTTCAAACATCCCCACCATCAGGGGTGCCAACTTATCCTTGAATTTTTTATAATATTCCACCGGAAACCCATCTGGCCCTGCCACCTTCCCCGACTGCATCCTCCCAATCGCATCCTTTATCTCCTGCTCCACTATTGATCCTTATAATGTAGCCCTGTCCCCCTCCCCTCGCCTCGGGTACTCCAATCCATCCAGAAATTCCTGCATCTCACGGTCTCCCCGGGTGGCTCTGACCTGTACAACCTCTCATAAAACTCCTCAAAAACCTTGTTAATCAGCTACGGTGCCACCACTAACTTCCCTGCCCTATTCCTCACCTGAAGAATTTCCCTTGCCGCTGCCTTCCTCCGGAGCTGGTCTGCTGATATACACCTTATCTCCATGTTCATAAACTGCACCCCTTGCTCGTCTCAGTTGGCGCACCGCCTTCCTGGCGGACAGTCGGTCAAACTCGCCTGTAGTTCCTTTCTCTTTTCCAGCTTCGCTGGGTCCCCATCTTCTGCATAACTCCTATCGACCTCCAACATCTCATCTATTACCCTCTAACGCTCCAACCTCTCCTCTTTGTCCACCCTGGCCTTAAATGAAATTACCTCACGCCTCACCACCACCTTTAGAGCCTCTCAGACAACTGCCTTCGACACCTCACCCGTACAGTTGAAACCTACATATTCCTTAATTACCTTTTCAATTTTCTCACAGAACACTTGGTTCCCCAAAAGCCCCACATCCAGTTTCCATCCCAGCCTCTGCGCTACCCCCTTCTCCAGCACCATATCCACCCAATGCGGAGCGTGATCTGACACAGCAATTGCAGAGTATTCCGACCCCTTGACTCCAGCCAGCAAAGCCTTTCCCACCACAAAAACGTCGATCCGCGAGTATACCTTATGCTTCCTTGGGTGCAGGAACCTCCAAGGGTCCACCCCTCCCATTTCCACCATTAGCCCAGCCAGCGCCTTCGCCCCCCCCCCCCCCCCCCCCCCCCCCCCCCCCCCCCCCCCCGATGGGACCAGCAAACGCGGCCGTGATCTGTCCAACCTTGGCTCCTGCACCAAGTTCCAGTCCCCCCCACAATCAGTTCGTGTGTGTCCAAGTCGGGGATGGCCCCAAACACCTTCTTCGCGAATCCCACATCGTCCCAATTGGGACCGTATACACTTAACAGGGCCACTAATCTCTCCTCCAGCGCCCCTGTCACAATCACATATCTACCCCCCCTGATCTGCCACCACCTTCTCCATCTGGATGTGTATCCTTTTGCTGATCAACACCGCTACCCCTCCCGTCAAATCCAGAGTGAAACACCTGACTGACCCAGCCCTTTTAAAGTCTCACCTGATCCTTCACCCTCAAGTGAGTCTCCTGCAGCATTGCCACATCGGATTTCAAACTTTTAAGATGCACAAGCACCCTTGACCTCTTGACCGGACCTCCTAGCCCTCTCACGTTCCACGTGACTATCCTAACTGGGGATCTCTCACCCCCCCCTCCCCCACCTTTCTTATCCACCATCATCGTAACACCAGGCCCTGCCCCATAAGCCTGACCCACCCCTGTCCATTGTTAACATCAAACCCCTTCCCCCCCTCTCAAGAACCCCCCTACCTTTCCCCCTGAAACAACATCTCCCAACATCCATCCCTTCCCCACCTCTCGCTCGCCTCGTAGGCCCATTGAAGCCTGCTATCCAGCCTCCAATGTCCGTAGCCCTCCTCACACCTCACTTCCGTTCACCAGCTGACTTTAGTTAGCTAGCGAGGGTGGCTCCCACCACCAAGATATATCGTCCCCTTCCACCCAGTCCCAGAGAAAGAAAAAACTAAAATAAACAAATCCAACAATCCAACCCATACAATTCACTAACATAACATTTAACCGTCGCAACACAGAACACCAATCAACCCACCATTAACTTGAACTCTGTAACAATGCAAAGAGAAGTAAATTACAGTACACATCAGTAAAAAGAAAGTTGTTGCATTTATACATTTTCCAGCTGCTCAATCACAGTCCACAGTCTTTCTTCCAGTTCCGCTCCTCACGTCTGACCCAAGCCTTCTGCCCTCACGAACGCCTCAGCCGCCTCCGCTGTCTCAAAATAAAAGTCTTTGGCATTATACATTACCCTCAACTTCACCGGGTACACCATACCAAATCGCACCCCCTTCTTGTACAATGCCCAAACGCCGCTCGTCTTTTTGCCAACTCCACCGTCACCTGGTACATCCGCACCGCAGTACCATCACACAGCACCTCACACTTCTGCTTCGCCCAGCTTAATACCCTTACCTTCTTCTTGCAGAACTTATGAAAGCAGATAATTACTGCTCTTGGCGGCTCGTTCACTTTGGGCTTCGGCCTTAATGACCGATGAGCTCGGTCTAGTTCGTACCGGGAGGGATTCTCACCCTCCCCCATCAGCTCCGCCAACTTCTTAGCAAATTACTCTGTTGGCCTTGGGCCCTCTGACCCTTCGGGCAAGCCCACAATTCTCAAATTGTATTGCTTTGAGCGGGTCTCCAAGCCTTCAAGCTTTGCTCGGAGTCCTCTGTTGACCTCCACCACCCTCCGCAGCTCATCCCCCATCGAGGTGACCTGGTTGCTGTGTCGTGACATGGCCTCCTCCACTTCCTTCATCTTCTCGCCCTGCTCTCTCATCTCGGCCGATGCCTTTGCCACTGCCACCCTCACCGGGGTGATTGCCTCCTCCACCAATGACTTCAATGCGACCACGTCTCCTTCCTCAAGGCCTCCATGTGCCTCGCAAACTGCTTTTTCAGCTCCACCGCCATCACCTCGGTCATCTTCTCCACCGTAAGTAGTGCGGCCTGCCAGCTTGGCCTCCTTGTAGCTCTGCCCCCGCTGCTCCGACCTTCAGGCTGCGCTGGGCCCAGCACCTCAGCCTCTGTCGCCCGACACCCATGCAGGGTTCTTCTCCGGTTTTTAAACTGGCCCCGCTAGCTGCCCGTGACGTCCCCAAAGGCCGACGATAGTCGGGGGGGGGGTGAGTGATGACTCAGGGAAATCCCCGAAATCACCGCAAATCTCGGCCACTGGTGGGAGCTCCTCTTACTGCGGCCGCCCTGCTCGCCCACGCCACCGAAAGAACAAAACCCCTTTTTCAAAGGTGTGGTCCAGCACACAGCACTCGAGACCTGATATGGATAGCCCTATTTCCTTTTCGAAACAGAAGGTTTGAATTCCTTCCAGAAAGCAGTTATTTATTTTCAAGCTATCAGGCAGTCTGGAAACAGCTTTTAAACTCTAGGTAGAGAGACACTCCAAGATACTTGTCTGTCTGAATACAGCAGCCAAATGTGAAAACTAAAGCAAAAAATTCGAGCCACCAAAACAAGCCCAACCAAAAACAAAAGTAAAACTCAGAGCCACAGCCCAGCACCACCCACACAGTGACATTACTGAGGCCATGTGATAAGACAAAAAATTTCTTAAAGGGACACTCCCATGAGAATTGTATCTAAAAAAAACTTGAAGAACACAAGAATTACTAAATTAACACGACAGTTGACAAAACGTTATGGGGCGGGATTCTCCGACCCCACGCAGGGTCGGAGAATCGGCGGGCAGCGGCGTTATTTCCGCTCCCGCAGGGTTTTTAAATCTCCCACCGGCCAAAAACTGGCGTTGTGCAAATCCCGCCGGCAGCCTCTGAAAACAGCTGGCGCCGGCGGGATTTCATTTTTTTTTTAGTGTCCACAAATCTCCGGCCCGGATGGGCCGAAGTCCCGCCGACGTGGCCACGGGTCACGTCGGCGAAAATCAGAGTTGCTTTAAAATGTCGTCAACCATTGATGATGGTTGACGCCGTTCAGTGTCGGGGGTGGGTGGGTTGCGGCATCGGGGGGGGGGGGGGGTGGGTTGCGGCATCGGGGGGGTGGGTTGCGGCATCGGGGATCGGGGGAGGTTGCGGCATGGGGGGGGTTGCGGCATGGGGGGGGTTGCGGCATCGGGGGGGGGTTTGCGGCATCGGGGGGGGTTGCGGCATGGGGGGGGTGGGTTGCAGCATCGGGGGGGGGGGGTTTGGGGGCAGCGGCGTGCAGAGAGGGAGGGCGACGGATGCCCGGGGCCAACGCACCGTCGCCCCCCCTCTGTACGCCGCTGCCCCCTACCCCAACCACCCCCCCCTCACCACCCCTACCTCCCTCCAACGCCCCTACCCCCCTCCCCACCACCCCTACCCCCCTCCCCACCACCCCTACCCCCCTCCCCACCACCCCTACCCCCTCCCCACCACCCCTACCCCCCTCCAACGCCGCCCCCCCATCCCCCCTTCAACGCCGCCCCCCCATCTCTCGCAATGCCGCAACCCCCCACCCTCAACGCCGCAACCCCCCCTCATCGCCGGGTCCCCCCCCCTTCAATGCCGGTACCCACACACCCCCCCTCTCTCCTCCTCCCCCCCTTCCTTTTTCCTCCCCCCTTCCTTCCTCCGTTAGTGGGGGGGTGGTGCGGCGTTGGAGTGGGGTAGGGGTGGTGAAGTGGGTAGGGGTGGTGAGGGGAGGGGGTTGGGGTAGGGGCAGCGGCGTGCAGAGGGGGGGCGACGGTGCGTTGGCCCTGGGCATCCGTCGCCCCCCCTCTCTGCCCCTGCCGCTGCCCCTACCCCAACCTCCCCTTCACCACCCCTACCCCCCTCCAACTAATGTGGAAGGAAGGGGGGGAGGAGGAAGGAAGGGGGGAGGAGGAAGGAGGGGGGGGGTGTGGGTACCGGCCTTCAGAGGGAGGGGGGGTGTGGGTACCGGCCTTCAGAGGGAGGGGGACGGGGTGTGGGTACTGGCGTTGAGGGGGGGGGGGACCCGGCGTTGAGAGGGGGGGGGTTGCGGCGTTGAGAGGGGGGGGTTGCGGCGTTGCGAGAGATGGGGGGGTGGCGTTGGAGGGGGGTAGGGGGGGGCGATGTTGGAGGGGGGTGGGGGGGCGGCGTTGGAGGGGGGTAGGGGTGGTGGGGAGGGGGGTAGGGGCGTTGGAGGGAGGTAGGGGTGGTGAGGGGGGGTGGTTGGGGTAGGGGGTAGCGGCGTACAGAGGGGGGGGGGGCGACGGTGCGTTGGCCCCGGGCATCCGTCGCCCCCCCTCTCTGCACGCCGCTGCCCCCAACCCCCCCCCCCCCCATGCCGGGTCGCTCTTCTCCCCCCCCCCCCCCCCAATGCCGGGTCGGTCTTCTCCCCCCCCCCCAATGCCGGGTCGCTCTTCTCCTCCCCCCCCCCCCACCCCCACCCCCACCCACCCCCATGCTGGGTCGCTCTTCTCCCCTCCCCCCCATGCCGGGTCGCTCTTCTCCCCCCTCCCCCCACCCCCACCCCCACCCACCCCCATGCCGGGTCGCTCTTCTCCCCCCCCCCCCCATGCCGGGTCGCTCTTCTCCCCCCCCCCACCCCCACCCCCACCCCCCCCCACCCCCATGCCGGGTCGCTCTTCCCCCCCCCCCCACCCCCACCCCCACCCACCCCCATGCCGGGTCGCTCTTCTCCCCCCACCCCACTGGTCTCTCTCTCTCCCCACCACACAAACGCCGGGAATCGCCACTTCCGCAGCTGGAGAAACTGACGCCTATCGCGTCAGTCCGCTGCTGGCCCTTCCGGGAACGGAGATTGCCAGCTTAAAAGAAGGCCCGGACGCCGGAGTCATGCACACCGCTTTTTCCCGCCGGAAATGGGCGTCACGTCGGTCCGCGGAGATTTTCGCCCATGATCTGAATTCAGGTCGGAATTCTCCCATCTGGGACTAAGTCCCGTAGCATGGACGTGGAGTGGTTCCCGCTGCGGAGAATGGCTGGAAATCGCTCCATATCTTCCATCTGTAGATGCTCGCCCACCCACTGTTGTGCTGTTACAGAGTTCAGGATTGCTGACGGCCTGCATCCCAAATTCTGGAGGCAGCCCCAGACATTTCTCGACCTCTGCCTGCTACGTGGTTCCAAATGTGTTCTGGACGAACACGTTTACCTGCTGGCGTCATAGGGAATCTGCCATGGGGTGAAGAATCTGGTTGGGCCTTCATCTGCACCACATTAGCAGAATGCAAATCAGTTTCACTTTGGCTTCCAGTGGGTTTCCTGATCTGCCACGGCAGGCACCAGAGGAAGATTCCATGGGAAATTCATGCTGGCATGAAATCGATTTTTGGACTCCATCAAATTCTAAACCCCCCTCCCCCACATCGCCCACTATTGCAACTATCGGCAGGGACATGGGAGAATTCTGCTCTGAATTTTAAGTTTTACCTCTCAACCCCAAGAATTCCCTTGTACATTACAAGAAGCTTGCAGGATCAGAAACCATCCCAATGGTATGCTACAGCCATCCGGAATTCACTTTAATTCTCTTCCATATTCAAGAAGCTATTTGTTGGAGTATAATATTTTTATGAAGCTCTTTCAATGAGCTTTTTTAGCTAGGTGATCCATAACATTTCTTTAACACCTCATGACTTTGAATGCCTAAATTCTTTACTCTGGTTCCTGGCAGATATCTAACTGCTATCACACAGCTTCCAGCCTAACTCTGTTGACTGCTTTCTGTCACACGGCTGTGTAAGGACTCATGGCGATTTCTTCTTTTAGCTGTAAATTGGACACACCTTCCGGCTGGGTTTCAAGGGGTTATTTGAACTTAAATTTAAATCATATTAATTTGAGACCTTAACCATTTAGGCAACAGGAGACAGTTTGGCAAAGTAACTCAGGAAATCTTTAATAAGTTGCAGATAGCTATTAAAAACAGGGTGGGACTTGACTAACCTACTACAGCTCTTGCTTTCTGGTTCAGCCGGGGACGCAGGTTGACACTCAATCTCTCTCTGTAATTTCTGCTTCCTTCTGCACAGCAGTCACTTGCTGTGCAACCTGCTCAGTGAAAGCTTCTGCTTATTCATTCATCCCAAGCCACAACCCACAGCGCGATCAATGATGTTATTGAATTCCAATTGGCCAAAATCATAGAATTTACAGTGCAGGAGGAGGCCATTCGGTCCATCGAGTCTGCACTGGCTCTTGGAAAGACCACCCTACCCAAGGCAACACCTCCACCCTATCTCCATAACCCAGTAACCCCACCCAACACGAAGGGCAATTTATCATGGCCAATCCACCTAGCCTGCACATCTTTGGACTGTGGGAGGAAACCGGAGCACCCGCACACAAGGGGAGAATGTGCAGACTCCGCACAGACAGTGACCTAAGCCGGGAATCGAACTTGGGACACTGGAACAGTGAAGCAATTGTGCTAACCACTATGCTACCGTGCTGCCCTAAAGCTAATTGGTAATTGGATTAAGGGGTGAGTGATCAATCTGTGATTGTCGAGGTGGGCATGACCAGGTTTCCAATTGATGCCATTTCCCACTTTCCCCTGACTGGCCCTCTGAGGCATCAATTAATTGTGGGACCATCCCTCTCATTAAAGTTTGTTTCTGTTCCTTCTTGCTAAGTCAAAATAATATTTGTTGAGAATGGGGAAATATGCCGCCATGCCCCTATGTTTGGTACCTTGAGCTCGTCATTTCAAAACTTAATTTAATTAGTATTAAATCAGACCCCTATCGGTGACTGTTTTGGGCAGGTTATTTAAAGATTGCTGTTACTTCTCTCTTGTTATTTGGAATGACAATATTTTACTTTTAAAACAAAGAATGTGTTAAAGTTGCTTATAGCCTTAGAATTAATAAATAAATATACAAAGTATTAATATAAATTACATACTTTATGTACAGAATGTAAGTAAGAATAGTTTTTACTTGAGATGAGACAGCATGCGATGTCTAAGAACATGGATTCATTTGATGTCTATTTGATCGATAGAAAGTCATTAAAACAAGCGCTTATCAATGTGTTTTTGCTGACTCAACAGCTTTGTTATAGTGGGCTCTAGTCAACCAAATGGGAACGTAGGACGTGATTCTCCGGCCTCGTTTCACTCTCACTCGAGCGAAGCGAGGCCAGTGAATAGAGGGAAAGGCAGAAAACGAGAACCGCGCCAGGTGCCAAACAATTTGCGATGCAACCAGCTAACAGGAAAAGAGCCCGGGGGTGCTGGGCTTGCCACCCCAGGACTCGGCTGGGGGTGGGGGATACTTGGCTTGGGGTGGGGGACCCTCCACAGGGGTGGGTTGCCATGGGCGTGTGTGAAGGCGCTGGGTGGCAACCGGGGGGGGAAATCACGTGCGGCACTGGCATGCCAACCACTGGATAATGTGCACCCATTCTAGGGCATCCCTTGTCCCTGTCCATCTGCCCCACCGACCACCCAAACCCCCACCGACTGCCGACGCCTCTGGCCGTGCGGCTGAAAGCTATTACTAAGAGGGAATTGGCAATCATAGTTAAGTGAGCTCTTCACACAACCCAAGTGGATACCTGTGGGTGGGTGGGCAATGTAGCATGTGCAGCTCCCAATCACACCATGATGCCCACACAC
Source organism: Scyliorhinus canicula (assembly GCF_902713615.1). Classification (NCBI taxonomy): domain Eukaryota; kingdom Metazoa; phylum Chordata; class Chondrichthyes; order Carcharhiniformes; family Scyliorhinidae; genus Scyliorhinus; species Scyliorhinus canicula. Next base: position 57,800,667 of record NC_052152.1, read on the forward strand.
AGTGCCTGAACTTTGCGGGAGGCAAGACCAAGCACGCAGCAGCCAACATCCAACACCCAGGGGATGGAACACAGCTCTGGGGACATGTCCACGGCCAGAGGGTGGGTGAGTGCATTCGGGAGAGGAGGTGCCAAGAGAGATGGGCCAAGGGTTCGGAGGTTGGTCTGCATTGTAGAAGAAACAGCTGTGCCGCCCTGTCCTGTGTGCTGGCTGTGATACGCGGCCTCATCAGAGGGGTGGAACTCAGGGAGCTGGTGACCAGCAACACCACTTCATGGGATAGGTCCAGGTTGTCATCCAGTGCTCCTCCTCCCGCTCGGTGCCCATCGGGCCCTGGGTTTACCTTGGAAGATAGGGGCAGCTGGTTCGAGCCCTGGCTGCCCCTGTGTCACCTGGCTCTCCCAGCCCTGACGGTTCACCATGGTCCGCACCATCGTGTCGATGCCCTAAACAATGCTCCTCAGTGATTGAGACATGCTCTCAGCACCTCGGCAATGCCCACCTGCGACGAGGACAAGCTCCGCAGTGCCTTGGCCTTCCCATCTGAGAGCGGGTAACGTGTCACAGCACCTCATCAAGGTGAGCCTGGTACTGGGTGACATCCACCAGCGAGTTGGACATTCTGCTGAGACCCTCAGCCATGGCTGTCACCGGCTGCAGGACACCTTGAACACCTTCACTCATGGTGCCGACATCATGCACCAGGCTGTCCACTGCGGTCACCAACCCAGCAGTGTTGGCTTCAGTGCACTGCATTGCGGGCAACATCTCCAGTGCCTGTAGATTCTGGGACTCCTCCAAGCGGCTATGGATCTGCTGGCATGACATTGACATCTCCCTCTGAATGTCCCAGCTGCACCCTAAAGTCTCCATCAGCTCCAGGATGACCACTTCCGCAGGCTCAGTATCAGCCTGGGAACCAGCTGGGGGTTCCTGTCTCCGCCTGATGTGCATCAGCAGCTGTGTGGTGTTCAGATTGTGCCCCAGAAGCCTGACCACTAACATTTCCCACCGAGGTGTGTGTATCTGCGCTGGTTGAGGATAGGAATGACAGCTGTGCCGTGACTATTATGGTGGCATCCTCAGAGCTCCCCTCAGAGGTGGTCTCATCGGAGGCTGGAGGGGGGGCCACCCGGGGTGGGCCGGTACCGTCAGCTGGAGGACCTGCTGGAGATTGGATGTGTGGTCAGTGGGAGGGATGGGTCAGTCAGTAAGGCAATAACAACTCACATTTGACAGGTCCTCCGGGTGGAGCCTGGTGGTTCTTCACATCCGCGGCATCCGCCAGCCCCCGCGTGGGTGCCCGCCCTGCCCTCTGCCACACCAGTCACCTCCAGGGCTTGCTTCTCGAATGTGGTGAGGATTTTATATCCGTCGCCCCACTGCCAGTCTGGGCCCTCTCCCAACGATTGTGGGAGAGCTTCTCCTGAGGAGATACAGAGAGGGCATTATTCAGCACATACGTGGTTCACAGTGGTGGGAAGGGGGTTTGTGAAGGCTGGGTGAGGGGTTGAAGGGAGAGGGGGTGAAGGGAGGGTTGGGAGGTGCGTAGGGAATTGGCGGCGGATGCTCGGGTGGGGGCGGAACAGTCTCCGGGGGTGGGAGGGGGGGGGGGGGGGGTGTGAGGGTCGATCTGCACACTCGTGCTGCCCGGTGTAGACCGTTGTTTTCCTGCAATGACCAGTCCTGGTCACACTCCCTTCACTCACAGCCTCCGGCACCTTGTCCCAGGCAGCACTGGCTGACCCTCTGGGACCCTCAGAGGAACAAGACATTTCTCCTGGACTCCACTGAGTCTAGCAGCCTCCCCAGATCTACATCCCTGAATCTTGGGGACGGTCTCCCGGGCGCTATTGCGAGCTGGGGTTGGCTGAGAAAGTGCAGCTTAAGAGCTGCTTGATGTTGTTATCCGGAGGGTTGGCGAGCGCGGTGCCAGTGAATCGGCTGACGAGCCTTCATTTGCGGCGAGAAGCCCGTGGGGCCTTGTTAAGGGGTGTTGCCAGACCGAGTGCTGGGAAGCTCGCGTCAGTTCCCGCTCACTACCACACTTCGAAATTTTTTCTAGAGAATCGCGCCCAAAGTCCCTTAGCGAGCGCATTTAGCCGCGTGTTTCACAGTACTCGCAGTGCCGAGTAACATATGGCTATTCAACGCGACTCGCATTGCATAAGGGGCCTCAATGGGGAAGGCCGCACATAGCCCCACTTTGTACAGTGGATAGCAAGTGGGGAGGCCCCAGAAAAGATCCCTGCTCCAGCCCCAGCCTGAACACACTTTGGGAAGATCGGCAATTCCCCCTGCCGCACCCACACAAGGCACTCCCAGCCCAATTGCGCACGTGCAAAAAACGTCAACTTTACACCTTGGCAGTGCCACCCTGGCAGTGCCAATACAACTGGCAATGCAACCTGGGCACCATGGCAGTGCCTGGCTGGCATTCAGGTGGCACAGTCAGGATGCCCAAGTGGCATCAGCAATGCCAGTGTCCATGTATCTGGGGCCTCCAATGCCCCGGGAGACCCCCATAAGTGCCGTTCCAAACCGTCCCCGTTTATGGGGGCCAGTGCTGACCAGCACGCGCCCAAGTTTCCGAGTCGAAGGAGATGAATCCCAAAGCCTTAGGTACCTCGGGAATCTGCACATTAGTTTAAGACTGACTGTCTCGCTCTAATGTGCAGATTTGCCAAAATATGAATCCGCCCACAATGGCGAGATTCTCATTGCAAAGTCACATGAGATCTCATTGGATCTTGCGAGGCATTGTGAGCCGGGTAGATCCCTGGACTGGGTCCTGCTGCTTTTATCAGCAATGCTGCACTGTGGGAAGCTGCTTTTCCGGCACTGCATGGCCATTGGATCGTGCCCAGTACGTTTTTGTTGTATCACTCCGGGTCCTTATCTTTCATTAAAATCAGGGATCTGGAAGCCTTAACCCTCTTGTCCTTCACCTTACCAATCTTTCTCGCTGTTGCCTGCTTCCTCAACTGATGGGTCAGCATCCTACTCACCTTCTCCCCATACTCATGCATTGCCCCTCTGGCCCTCCACAACTGCCCCACCGCCTTCCCCATGGATACTAGTCCAAACTCCGTCTGGAGCCTCTCCAGAGTCTTCAAAAGCTGATTCTTGGGAAACTGCCCCGAATATTTGGATTTTAGTTTTGTTGGGGCAGTTGCTAACTCAAGTCAGGCCTGCCACTCAGAAAGTGCTCAGCAACAGCCACGAGGGCTGCTGGGTGCCAAAGCGGGCTGTTTAAAAGGACAGTCCTGGTGCTCTGAATCTTTGTCCCAATTGTAAAATAAAGCAGTAAAACCAAAAACAGCCAGCAAACATTTGCCCCTCATCTCCCACAGACTCCACATACCCCATTCATGTCAACTCATGCCACTTCATACCCACATCTACCCCATTGTCTCACATTGCCCTCCATGCCAGCCTTGTGCCAACCTTTGACCCACTCATTTCCATAGTTCTTTATAGCCCTGATGCAACTCAGTGCCAACTCATGGGCCTAACCAACACCCTTTGCCTTTACACCCTCCATGCCAACACACCCACTATCCACCATGGGTAGACCCCTGGAGCTCTGCTGTGATTAAATAAAGTTCTAAATATCTATTATAGGCTTCACTATATTAGAAAAACATTGATTTAAGCCCATCCATTGCATTTAAATCACTTCAAATACTTAAAACCTTATTTAAAACATACCTTTCCTGCAAGTACTTAATCCCTTATAAAATAAACAGTTGTAGTCATTGCCTCACTTCAGAGACAGTTAATCTGTCTAGGACCTCTTGAGCTGTCAATCAAATTGTGAACTTAAAAGCCCCACAGCAATAATGATAGGTTGTGGAAGCAGTCAAGCAGCACTAATCTTATAATGATAACCCTCAGGCTTATATCAGCAAACATCTATTGAAATTGAAAGCACTTTTGTTTTACAACTGCAGGCTGGCTTATTTTCTTCTCCAAAATTTAATGGACAGTATATTTAAATGACTTGACAGCTTGACAGCTTCCATCTTTACGCACTTTGATGTCTACTCTCAACCACATGGAATGCAGCTGTTCAAAAAGGCACTTCACCACTACCTTCTCAAGGGCAATGATGGATGGGCAATAGATGTTTGTCCAGCCAGTAATCTTTGCATCCCTTGAAAGAATAAAAGAAAATAGCAATTTCAAAGGGAACCTCAATTTTCCCAAAGGGATATGTTACCTCTGCAAATGGATACCTAACCTTGCCTAAGAACCTCCAGTAGGTTTAGACCTTTTCCACGACTTGACTAAAATCCAGAAGTCATGTTTCATATACCTGAGTGACTAAAACTCCTTCTGTTTGAAGGTAGCTGCATCTTTAAAAGTGCCTTTGTGAACTGCAGATGTGTAAAATACCTCCAGCCCTTGTTCCCCCTTTTCCGCACCCCTCCAAGCCCCTCGTGAAAATGGTGGGTGTCAAGTTCAGGAGTGGGTTTTCTGGATTCCGGACTCTGGTGCCATTCTGTCTAAGGCAACTCTTTTTCTTTCAGATTTATCCTTTCTCGAAAAGCACGGAAGCTGACAAACCTCACAAAGGAAGCTAGGTGAGTGAACTTCTTTAGAAATTATACATGGTTAATGCCATGTTTTATAATTAGTCTGGAACCACCTTGGGCCCAAACACTAGTATTTCCTCTCAGCACTTGTTCCTTCTCTTTCCTCCTTTAAGACCTACCTTAAAACCTCCCCTTTAACCAAACCTTTAGTCACCTATCCTAAAATCTACTTCTTTGGTTTCGTGTCAGATTTTGTCTGTGTAAATGTCTGTGAAGCGTCTTAAGGAGATCCCTACAGTACAAGTGCTGTTTGAATGCATGTTATTGTATTTGCTAGTAATCATAAATCACAAATTATTTTGGTAAAAAGCACCCATGGTGAACATAAACCACATGTGCTAAATTATGCTGAACTACTAGGCCTGAGGCTTATAGAAATGTCCTCCTGCTATGTTGCTCCATTGATATTCAGACATATCGCCGTTTCACTCATCATTAATCAGTACATTAATCTCTGCTTACTTGATCTGCTTGGTGATGAGAGTTTGGATCTACTGATGCAATGGCATTCATTATAAAATCATTGCATATAAATCACCAGTTTTGTAATTTAGTGATTTAACAAAGACATTATTTACAAGTCTGCAAAAAAATTTGTAACTGAAGTAAAAATGCCTGTGGATTGAAGCCATACCATGGAGTAGCCTAAACCCATGAAATTATGCATTATATACAGCATCTATTTTATTTGCTACTGCCTACTTTACAAGTGACCTGGATTATTTTTTCTTGTGCAGGAAGCAAAAGATCTGTGAAATATATGCCAAGGCACTTGGGTCTGAGGAGGCATTGCATGTAAGCTATTTCTTCTCTTGTGTAGTTATAGGGTTTAATCTTTTTTATTTTATCATATTCAATCATATTTAGTGTAATAAATTTCCCCAAACCACACATCACGTTCAAGGGAAGGAAGTCTCATAGGCCCTAAGATCCTCAGCGGGATTCTGTGATCCTGAGGCTAAGTGTTGACGCTGTCAGAAACGCCGTTGCATTTCTCGACGACGTCAACACGGCCTCAGGATCAGCAATTCTGGCCCCTACAGGGGGCCAGCACGGCACTGGAGTGGTTCAAGCCGCTCCAGCTGCTGATCCCGGCGTGAACTGGGCGCGGTGGGATTCACACATGCGCAGTGGCACCGGCGCCAACACACACATGTGCAATGGAACTGGCGCCAATGTGCGCATGCGCAGTGCCTTCCTTCGCCGCGCCGGCCCCGATGCAACATGGCGCAGGACTACAGGTGCCTGCACCGAAGAGACGAGGCCCCCAGCCAGAGAGGCCGACTCGCCGACCGGTGGGCCCCGATTGCGGGTCAGGCCACATCGGAGGCCCCCCCCCCCCCCCCCACTGTAGGCCGTCCCCTTACACACCGAGTTCCCGCTGGCTGAGAGCAGGTGTGGACGGCGTCGGCGGGACTCGCGTTTTTACTGATGCTGCTTGGCCCATGCCGAGCCGAGAACCGGCGGGTTGGCCGCGTAGAGTGGCCCCCGACCGGCGGCGCGCCAATCACGCTTATGCCAATGGCGCCAATTCTCCGCTCTGAGGAGAATCGCATGTCGGGGCGGCGTGGCGCGGTTCACGCCGGTCATGGGGATTCTCCGGCCCGGCCCCGGGCTGAGAGAATCCCGCCCCCTGTATAATTTGTTTCCAGGAAAATAGACGCAAACGACCACCTCTTTGTTCCAGTATTCTGAAGAATGTTCTGATATCAATACCTCCTCATGCAGATTAGCAATGTTGAAAACAACTTTCTGCTGGTTAAAGGCCAGTCGTGGCAGAACCAAAATAAACACAAAAAAAATATTAAAACCAGGCCGTACCAGGTGCCTTTCAAATCAAAACAGTGTCCTTTCACCCATCTTAATGCAGAAGGAAGCAGCTGAGCATCCTGTAGGATATACATACTTAATGTTCAGCTGTTCCAAGCAGCAGATCGAGCATAAACAGGCAGCTAGCTGGACCCGTCCTGCAGTGTAGCATTCTGATCAAATAATTAGGATCCCTTGACTGAGTAATTCTCATTTCCTTGCATTATATTTGAAGAAAGCAATTGAAGCCTCGACTGGGGTTTTGCTGCCAGAATGTAAGGCCCGATGTTGGGTCCCCATGCAGGTTCTGAGCCCGCGCAGGAGGCCAGCTAGACCGCAGCCACAATCTTGCTAGTGGTGGCCATGTCATGACGTTGTGCAGAATTTCGAAGCTGCTGGCCCAAGCAGAAGGCAGGCAGACCTGAGGCCGTGACAGATGCCACTGATGGCTGAGGCTGCTGCTGAGGCTGCTGCTGAGGCTGCAAAGGTAAAGAGATGCCCATAGTTCACCTTGAGGCACCTCGCAGCTAGGTAGGAACTTTCTTTACCGTACCAGGGTCAGACAGTCCCGGCGGTCAGATGGGTAGCCATGGAGGGGTGGGGGTTTGGAGGAATGGCCAATTGGGCTGGTGTGTACCTACGCAGGCCATGTAAAAGCCAAAAGGGAAAGGCCATCCCAACACCAGTAAAATGCCAGCAGACACGTTAAATGATCTTCAGTTGGCCTGTTAATTGGACCAATTGGCTTCCTACCTCTGAGTCACTGTCCTTCCAAACTTTGGGAATATTTTGCAATGTTGGGATTCCCCCCTGGTGCCTTCTGTTGCCATTTTTCCAGCCCTCCCAACTCCCAACTTGTACAATCCCAGCCCTTGCTCCAAAGCAGTCACCTACATTCAGCAGGGCAGTGGTCCCCAGTCACAGCAGATGCAGCAGTAGTTATTTTTCAAGTTAGTTCCACCAATATTCAGGGAGGTTGCTCTTCTGGTGTACTTCCTTTGTACTTCTTGTGGGCGAATGGCTGGAACTTGGGTTAGGCCCTGGATTGCTTTTCCATGGCCTACCATCATGATTTCTGTTTGGCCTTTGAAGGAAAGACCCTCTGCTTTTCCCTTACAGGTCAATTCTTTAAAAATTCATTTTTGGGATGTGGCCGTCGCGAGTTAGGTCAGCATTTATTGCCCATCCCTAGTTGCACTTCAGAAGGTTATGGTGAATTGACTTCCTGACCTGCTGCAGTCCTTGAGGTGTAGGTACACCTACTGTGCTGTTAGGGAGGGAGTTCCAAGATCTTGACCCAGTGAAAGTGAAGGAATGGTGATAAATTTCCAAGCCTGGTGGTGGGGTTCCCAGGTATCTGCTGCTCTTGTCCTTCTAGATGGTAGTGGTCATGGGTTTGGAAGGTCCTGGCCTAAGGAACATTAGCGAGTTACTGCAGTGGATCTTGTAGATGGTACACACGGCTGCCACTGCTCATCAGTGGTAGAGGGATTGAATGTTTGTGGAAGGAGAAGCAATAAAGCGGGCTGCTTTGTCCTCGATGCTTTGAGCCTCCTAAGTGTTGTTGGAGCTGCACTCATCCAGGCAAGTGGAGAGAATTCTACACCAGGCAGCACGAGTGAGTAGACCCAATGCTCACCCCTGTAACCCCCCCCCCCCCCCACTTACCGAGACCTGTCCGCCCCCATGGGAGCATGCACCCCCAAATCTCAATTACCCTCCCACCACTGTGAACCATGCGTGTGGCTAACGATGCCTCGCTGTCTCCTCAGGAAAAGCTCTCCCATAATCTCCCCGATCTCCCAGCCTGGCAGTGGTGTGCCAGATCTAAGAATCCTCCCGTCCTTCGAGGAGCGTGCCTTGGAAGTGATTGGGGTTGCCAAGGACAGAACGGTCACCCACGCGGAGGCTGGCGGGTGCCGCAGAGATGAGGAACCACCGGTGCTCCACCCCGGAGACCTGTCACTCCGAGTTGCTATTGTCTTACTGATTGACCCATCTCTCTCAATGACCACAAGTCCATTCTCCAGCTGGTCCTCCAACCGGCAGTGTCGGCCCATCCCGGGTGGCACTCTCTCCAGCCTCCCAGGAGACCTCCTCAGAGGAGAGCTCCGAGGATGCCACCATAATAATCATGGCACAGCTGTCATCTCCACCTTCCACCAATGCAGATACACACAGCTCGGTGGGAAATGTTAGTGGTCAGGCTCCTGGGGCACAATCTGGTGAGCACCACACTGCTGATGATGCACTTCTGGTGGAGGCAGGAAGCCCCAGGCGAGATAGCAGTCGGAGGTCTGCTGGATCCCAGGACCCAGCTGGGTCCCAGCCTGATGTTGAGCCTGTGGAAGAAGTCCCACTCTCAGATAGAGAGAAGGGCAAGTGCATCGAGGATCCTGAGGGCACCGAGGTAGGGTGGGACGGGGTCAAAGGGTATGTAGAGGGTGAGGGGGTGAGGGGGCCTGCAGCCCATCACCGCAGCAGGGCAGCGGGCCCTAGACGTGGTTGGTGGGCCCGAGGAAAGGGAATTTGCCCGAGTGGAGTTTGGCCTCGGGCGAGGAAGTGAGACCCTGCTGAGTTGTGATTCCCCATGATACGTCTGTTTACACCCCACTCCACCCTCATCCCCACACTCGCACCACCCCCACATCATACCCCACCCACCTCCGGCGTGCAGTATAATCATGCGTCTTGTCGTGTGCCTTGCAGGAGCTGCTGGTAATGGGGTGAGTCCTTCTAGTGGCCTCCATCCCCAACCACAGCCAGTGCCACAGCCCGAAGCCCCCCTGTGTGCCAGGTAGCGATGATGACAGTGACATGGAGGGGACCCATATGCCATTGTGGTGGCGGTTAGGGGTGTTATGGGAGAGGGTGAGGTGCGGGCGGTGGTAGGGTGGGGGTTGGATTGCGGGGGGTGGTGGGGTGGAGGGTCATTGAGAGGGTGGTGGATGGAGTTGGAGTACCAGGTTGGTGGGTGGAGATTGGGGCCTGAGTTGTGCGGGTGGTGGTGTGGGGGCATCTATACGGCTGTTGTCACCCTGCAGAACCAGGGACCAAGGTGGGTGGCAAGTGGGATGCGCAGCAAGATGGTTGCTTTGCTGGCTGTGGCAATGGCAGTCCATACCTGGAGACCGCCCCAGTTCCATGGGGGGTTACTCCGGCCCCATGGCCTGTCCCCCCCCCCCCCCAGCCAGCCCGGCCAGTGTCCGGCCCAGCAGCCCATGGCTAAGCCTCTCTGTGTCCTACCTCCTCTTTCTTCCTCATCAGCTATGGTGCCAGTTTCAAGATTTTTAAAAGCACAAGTGAACTGCGCCGTCGGGAATTCGCTCCAGTGGAGGCGGAGAATCTTGGAGGCCCCGAAGAATACCGGCGGTGGTAGGGTGGGGGTTGGATTGTGGGGGGTGGTGGGGTGGATCTGCTGATGATATGCATTGACGTTTACTGTACGTGGGGAGTGGAACGCTTTGACGCTGCTGTCGAGACGATGGAACATTTCAATTTGCTCACCACGATTTTGGCGTCAAAAAGAATTCACCGCCCAAATGCGTTTCCCAATTTCGGCGTCAGCCAACAGGGAATCCCGCCCATGACGTTTCAGCAGCAGCTGAAGTTCGGAGACAGGAGTGAAGTTTGGTGATGTTATGGAGGTGGAAAAGTCAGTCTTAGTGGCAATGCTGGAATATGAGGTCCAAATTCTATCCTGGAGACAAATATGACACCAAGAATACGAACAGAATGGTTTAATCTTGGACTGTTGTCATGGAGATGGGAAGAGAGTTTGGAGTGGGGTCCGAAAACAATGGCTTTAGTCTTCTCGATAGTTAATTGGAGGAACCTTTTGTTCATCTGGTCCCGGATGGTAGATAATTTAGCAACAGTGGAGGAATGAACAAAGGTGGTGGGAGGTACGGTTGGGTGTCGTCAGCGTACCTGTTAAACTAATGCTGTGCTTTTAGATGTTGTTGCCGAGGAACAGAGTGTAGGTGGGATATAGGTGGGGGCCAAGGATAGATTTTTGGAGGATACCAGAGGTGATGGGTTGGGAGCGGGAAGAGAAGTCATCACACGTGATTCTCTGGCTCTGATTAGATAGATATGAGTGGAAGCAGGTGAGAGCAGTCCCCAGTTGGACGGCAGTGGAGAGTTATTGGAGAAGGATGGTGTAGTCAATCCTGTCAAAGGTTGCAGATAGGTTAATGAGGACAAGGATGGAGAATCTGTATCAGTGCATCGTGGCATCAGTTAGTGAGGCTACTCACAGTAACCGCAAGCCTTGTAATAGTGTCCCTGTGGACTACATGTTGTAAATGTGATTGACAATGCAGATGCACATCTCAAATACCCAAGCAAGAGACCCAGCAGTAGATCAGAGCACACTCACTGAAGATACTTGGGGTGCAAAGGCAATGTTTCATGTGATTAGGCATATCAAATGGCATTGGAAAATTCAAACCATAAGATATGTTGGGTCAGATTTTGCCGTAGAAATAACACTAATGGCACAGTTAAACTGTGAAATCGGAAATCGATGCCTGAATTACCCTGCTCCTCCAAAACCTGTGCAATAAAGACGAGAGGCTTGGCCAATAAATAGAACATAGAGTGCAGAAGGAGGCCATTCAGCCCATCGAGTCTGCTCCGACCCCCGTAACCCAATAACCCCTCCTAACGTTTTGGTCACTAAGGGCAATTTAGCATGGCCAATCCACCTAACCTGCACGTCTTTGGACTGTGGGAAGAAACCGGAGCACCCGGAGGAAACCCACGCAGACATGGGGAGAATGTGCCGACTTCGCACAGACAGTGACCCAGCAGGGATTTGAACCTGGGACCCTGGCGCTGTGAAGCCACAGCACTATCCAGTGGTGCTACCGTGCTGCCCGTTACATGGAACGATGCGAAGAACTTGTAATTAAGTCCCACTAAACTTGCCAGAAAAAGGACTTGCACTTTCCAATGTAAGTGAATTTTTAAGTCTTAATTAAGTCTTATAAGTCTTAATTATCAAACAACTTTTCTGGCAGTGAAAATTGGCTTTTTGTAAAAGGGGAGATGGGGAGATGATGAGGTAGTGGTAATTTCACTGGATTGGTAATCCAATTGGATTGGTCCAGCCTAATGCTCCGGGGATATATGGGGCGAGATTTTCCGGTTGACGACGCCAAAATCGCGTTCGGCGATCAGCCGGAGAATCATAGTTCACCCTGAAATAAGGGGCAGTTGCCTGAGGCCCTCCCCCGATGCTCCGCTCCCGACAGCGTGGATATCTCCTGCTATTATTTGTTGGGTACTCAGCGTGACAGCTGCGGACTCAGTCCAGCGCCACCACAGTCCGGGGGGGGGGGGGGGGGGGGGGGGGGGGGGGAGCGCAGATCTGAGGGCAGGTCCATCCTGGGGGCTGGGGGCCAAACGGAGGATCAATGGCCGCTTTGCCCCAAATGTCCGGTCGTAAAACCCCACCATTCCCACGCCAACGTCAGGGCATAGCCTGAAAATCGGAGAATCCAGCCCATGATTCTTCAACCTGCTTTGTCAAGGAATACGTGGCTTTGCCTTTACAAAAAGGTTTCACATGTCCCATAAATAATGCTGGCTCAGTTTTGGTTCCTTGGCCACAGTACGTTGCAGGGCAAAATCCCATAGAAAGTCTGTGGGCAAGTATAATCAACAGCTCGCTTTGTTCGTTTGCTGCTGAGAACAACATCCAGCTCATTGAAAATGAAATAGCTTATTTGTAGTATAAGGCAATTGAGTGCACATGGGATATTTGTTCAGCATATTTTGCCCAGCCCTTGTACTTTGTGAACTTGCTTAAGCCTTGTATCCATCCTCTGTGCTCTACTAATTGAGAGAGCAGCAAAGGTGGACAGCTGATCAGCCAAATACAGTGCTTAATGGTTTACAGCAACCACTAGCTGTTCCCAGAACAGTCCCATATACCTCCATGAGTGATGACCATCTCCATTGCTGTAAGCTCATCACTTTTGGAGATGCTCTGCTATATGATTGTACAGATTTAGTGGCAGTTGAGTCTCCCTGTACTTTTCCATACATATCATTGCTGGCTGGCATTTCCTCATAATGCTGTCCAAGTACAGAACACTAGTCATCTTTGAGCTCAGAATCCCTGGGTCACTGTTGTTGCAAACACAACTTGCCAGATGATCATAGAATTTGCAGTGCAGAAGGCGGCCATTCGGCCCATCGAGTCTGCACCGGCTCTTGGAAAGAGCACCCTACCCAAGTTCAACACCTCCACCCTATCCCAATAACCCAGTAACCCCACCCAACACTAAGGGCAATTTTGGACACTAAGGGCAATTTATCATGGCCAATCCACCTAACCTGCACATCTTTGGACTCTGGGAGGAAACCAGAGCACCCGGAGGAAACCCACGCACACACGGGGAGGATGTGCAGACTCCGCACAGACAGTGACCCAAGCCGGAATCGAACCTGGGACCCTGGAGCTGTGAAGCCATTGTGCTATCCACAATGCTACCGTGCTGTCCAATGATGTTCCCTGTAGAGTCTTTCTGCAGACTGACTGCAGCAAAGCTTGCCTTCAAAGATCTGTATCCACTGTCAAGAATTTCAGATTTCTAAATGATGTATTCAAACCAAAAAGATACAATATGCCACAGAATTGTAAGCTTTTTGTGTTTTTTTGTCCAGCCCGTTCATTATGAAGAGAAGAACTGGTGTGAAGAGCAGTATTCAGGTGGATGTTACACTGCGTACTTCCCTCCGGGAATTCTGACTCAGTATGGCAAGTATGTACACTAATTTTATTAGCTCCATCAGTTAAACAGTCACTGAAGTGTGCATGAATTCAGATTGGACCTTGTAGAGCAGAAAATTGCTAATTTAATCAGCATTCTTGTACAGAACATTTGTTCAGCTTTATTGCCATTCTGCAAAGTGAAATCCTGCTTCTCCATACTGGTCAAAGGAACGCTTGCTGTAACATCCATAGATTGGGTTAAAAAGCTGTATATTGTCCTGCAGTACTCTTGTTTCTGTTGATAGTGAGGTGCTCTTTGGAACCTTGTGCCCAGTTACATCAATTTTATCAAGGCAATAGTGCATGTCTAATGCATTGATTGCACTGCTCAGCTGCACACCTTCATTACAGGCAGTGAAAAGGTTGGAACAAAGGTTTATTACTGGGCCAAAGTAGATGGGTGGGACTTTAAGCTGTATTTTGGTATTATACCTGATATGATGGTCCTTGAAGGTAAATTGGTGATGCAATGCTTTGCAAGTGGAGTTGAAATAGATAAGGATGAGGTTAAAAGAAACCTGGGGCAGAATTTTACACTCCCTTGTGATGGATAAATTGCAGCATGTAGCCACCCCAAACTGTTTCCCATTTTATGGGGCAATGGAGGCATTGGGTACCCCACCCACCTATGGACTTATTGAAACCCTTAAATGGGCAGTTAATGGTCACTTAATGACTGTTTCTCATCCCTGTGGCTTTTTACTCGCTGCATATGCCAGGTGGGTAATCGGGCAGTTTTTACTGGATGAGCTGGCGTCAGGCAAGCTGTGGTTATGCAGGCGGTGGGAGGGGAGGGGAGGGGGGAGGGGAGGGGAGGGGAGGGGAGGGGAGGGGAGGGGAGGGGAGGGGGGGGGGGCTCACCCTTGCGGGTGCCCTGTGCCGATCAGAGGCACCCTTTCCCGAAAACAAGGTTTTCCCCTTCCCCCACCTCTTAAACCCAAGTGCCCAACCAGCACTCGCTTGCTGAGGCCTGCCAGCCAGGCCTTGCCTAATTCCCAGACAACTAAGGATGCCCACATCTCGTAAATAAATTTAAAAACATCAATAAACAGGTTAGCATAATTGGAAAGGCAAAATACTGCAGATGCTGGGAATTTGAAATGAAATACAGGAAGTATTCAGGTCAGGTAGCATCTGTGGAGAGAAACAGAGGGTGTGATGTCTCTCCTGCGATTCACTGGCCTTGTTTCACTTGAGCGAGAGTGTAAAGAGGCTGGAGAATAACACCCTTAGAATTTCTTTTAGCACTGGGGAGCTGAACTCCGAGATTGGGCTGCCATTTTGAAAGGTGCCCCGATCTCTAAGTGAGTTTGTGGGTCCCCCACACCCATGGGCAATGTCACCTTTAACACATGGATGTGTCCCCCACATCCCCCAAGTGAGGACAGCTGTGGCGCGGTCCCTGGGGGTCATCCCACTTCAAGCCCTCTTACAGCATCCCCTCCCTTCCAGGACCCCACCCTTCACCCCCCAACCTCACAGAGGCTCCAATTTATGTGCACTCCATTCTTCAAACTCTCCCTCCACTCTTTTTTTATGGGCATGGCTCCCTCACCCCCAAGTCCTTGGCAGTGCCACCCTGGCACCCAGGCAATGTTCTGTCGGCTTGGCAGTGCCAGGATGGTCGTGCCAAGATGCCCGCGCTCCAGGGGGAGTGCCAGCGGGTCACCCTGCACTGACCCTGACTACCCAGGGGTCTCCTGGGACCCAGACCCCCGGGTGCTGTTCCGCCAGGTCCACATTTGTGTGGACCAGTGCTGAATGACGCCCAGTTGCGGCCTCACTGGGGAGGCCGGAGAATGGAGGGTGGCCAGTGAATGCCAGATAAGTTTGCCGCAGGTGGTTTAAAACCTTCATCGGTTCATCTAGAATTTTACCTGTGATACCTCTGTGGTAGAATTGTGGAAGTGAAACCCCTGGAATAATTTAAAGAAAAAAGTTGATACTTCAATGGGAAGAGCGTACAGTTCTTCTGGATACATGAATCAAGATAGCTCAAATGGCCTTTCTCAGCTTTAAGTATCTCATCATGTTGATGCTGCCAGTGGGTGCCAACAAAATGAATGATTTCCATTCTTCCCTGGAGGAGCACAGAATGAGAAAAACACACACAAAAATTGGCACCACTTTTTATAATTACACCTATAGGTGTACTGGTTGATGCTGGCTAGTTGCACATGTGCACATACACATTCCTATTGACTCATTATAGCAGTGTTCCATATCATAAACAACATGTTGTTGATGAATATATTTTGTCTTTGAAGAATCATAAGGCAGCCATTTGAGAAGATCTACTTTGCTGGCACTGAGACAGCCACCGAGTGGAGTGGATATATGGACGGTGCTGTGCAGGCCGGGGAGAGAGCAGCCAGAGAGGTAGGGCAAAGGGAATCCTTTACTGTAATATTTTTTACTGCGCTGCTCAACAAAATTCCGGTTGATTAAGAAAATATCCTGGTGTTGGGAAGTAAGTGCGACTGAATCATACAGTGAAATAAATATAGTCTTTGCATAAGTGGAAACATTCCTCGTACTTCATTACTGAGATGATAGGCTGGATTCTTCGGTTCCCCAGCCACGTGCTTCTTGGTGGCGCACCATTCGCTGGCGGTGCTATTCTGCCTTCCCGCCACTTGTTAATGGGATTTATTATTGTAACCACCCCACGCTGTCAGGAAACTCGCGGGTAGGGGTGCACTGCCGACAGGAAAAGTGAATTGCAACAGCCAGAGAATTCCGGATTATGTGTTTGCCTAAAGCATGCTGCTTGCAACGTAAGTACATCTTTAATACTGGACTCTCACCTGCTGCTGGTTTTCAAGTATTTTATTTATGAGACTCGATTGGCAGATGACACATTGAGCCCATGGGAAGGGAAATCTACAACTTTATTGGTAGCTTGATGAACATTCATGTCTAATCCTTGGCTCCATGGTAGCAATCGCCTCTAGTCAGAAGGATGTGGATTCCAGAGACAAGCATATAATCTAGACTGACATTCAGAGGAGTACAGTGGGAATGCTGAAGTGAAGTGCCAACCTAGATTAAACAGAGACCCTCTCTGTCTTCTCAGATGGAAATAAAAGTGGTTTTCATGTTGACTTGGCCAAAATCTATCCTTCAACCAACATCATTAAAACCAGCGCCAACCCACGCATGCATGGTTGCCGTCTTCCCCTCCGCTGCCCCGCAAGACGTGGCAGCTTGATCTTGCGGGGCAACGGAGGGGAACGAGTGCGTCTCTTAGAGACGCCGGCCCAACGATCGGTGGGCACCGATCGCGGGCCAGTCCCCTCCCGAGCACGGCCGTGGTGCTCGATCCCTTCTCCGCCCCCCCCCACTGGCCCCAAACTTACCTTTTGTGCGATGTTCACGCTGGCAGCGATCAGGTGTGGTTGCCGCTGGCGTGAACAGGTCAGAAACGTCAGGCTGCTCGGCCCATTCGGGCCGGAGAATCGCGGGTCGCCTTGAAAAACGGCGACCCGACATGCCATTTTAGGGGGGGGGGGGGGGGGGGCAGAGAATCGCGGGGGGTGCCAGAGCGGCCCTCCTGCGATTCTCCCACCCGGCCTGGGGAGCGGAGAATCGCGCCCCTTGTTTTTTTTATTTGCGGGGCTTTGCCGTGTGCAGCTAGGCCCCATGACAACAGTGATTATGGGCTGGGTTTGACACTTGCAATTGGGACTGCAGCACATGTGTAAGATCAGTGTGATGACTGTATCTCAGAAACCCAACATTAAGTTTCCCATAATACTGCAAACGGACGGGTGGGCCGGGATTCTTCGACCCCGTGCAGGGCCGGGAAGACACGAGAATCGCGCCCCACCATCCCGACGCTGGCTTACCGATTCTCCCCCACCGATTCTCAGGCGCCCGCGGGATTCCCGCCGTACCGGTCGGGTGCATTGAAAGCGGCCTTCCCCCAGACGATTCTCCGGGCCCTGACGGGCCGAGTGTTCTTCCCCGCCTGGCCTCCAAACCCCAAACCACATCCCCCTTACCCCAGTTCCCCTGTTCCCAAGGTATCCAATCCCTCACCAATCAAAAAGCCGCCTGCCATGGCGGCAACAGTATTAACAGTATTCTCTATGGACCTGCTTGCAGTACCCAGTACTGAGATCTGGAGCTGCTGGGACTGCTAGAGTTACCGGCCAGTCCAATTAATTGGCAGCTCTCAGGGATGTGACTTTTGCCTCTGAAGGGCAGATGTCCCACTCTCTCTGCTCTCATAAACTGCTGGTGGTGAGTTATTCCTGCGGGATGACATTTTAAAAAATTGGATACTGTTTATGACAGAGCAGTAGCCTCCCCGCCTCCGCGCCCTGTAAAATCCAGTCTGACATTTCAAGAGTACTTCATTGAAATATTTCAGGGTGACATGAAAATCTCAAAGGCTCTATCCAAAAGCAAGTTCTTTCTTCCTTTTACTCCTTTTATTTCCTTCCCTCCTACCTTCCCTTTTATTTGGATATCACTTTAATGCCACCTTTTGCGAATGCATAAATCATCATATTTAATAGTATTTTACTTCAGGAGTAGCTTTTTACCATTGCAGGTTAAATACATTTCAATTTGGAATAAAGGAGCATTTCAATGGCTCAGAATGAATTTAAAGGCTGGAGCAAAAATGAGATATACAATCATTATCAGGGAATACTATGCAATTATATTTGAGAAACATAGAAAGCAAGTAAAAGGGGAGTACAAGGAGGCAAAGATAAATGAAAACCGGAGATGAACCAGTGACAAAAACCATAAAAGTATAGCCAGTTAACAGCAAATTAGAAGAGGTTTCCTAAGCAACTAAGTAGTGGCCAAAGGATTGAGACCATCTTATACTTGAGAGAGAGAATTAAAGGAGATGTTTTTTTTTTAATTTCCCTCCGTTTTTAGTGGATAGTGAAAGTAGAACCTTGAGAGTGCAAGAACAAAGAACAATACAGCACAGGAACAGGCCCTTCGACCTCCAAGCCTGTGCCGATCACGTGTCCTATCTAGACCAACCACCTCTATCCTTCTATACCCCGTCTGTCCATGTGCCTATCCAGATAAGTCACTAATGTATCTTCCTCAACCACCTCACTTGGCAGTGCATTCCAGGCCACCACCACCCTCTGTAAAAACCTTCCCCCGCACATCTGTGCTGTGCTGTACTGTTCTAAATTCTAAATCTCCACTGAACCTGACCCCCCTCACCTTGAACTTGTGCCCCCTTGCAATTTTCAATTCTGCCCTGGGAAAAAGCCTCCAACTGTTCACCCTATCTATACCCCAAATAATTTTATAAACTTCTATCAGGTTTCCCCTCAGCCTCCGTCTCTCTAGGGAGAACAATCCCAGTTTATTCAATCTCTCCATATAGCTAATACCCTCATAGGAGGCAACATCCTGGTACTCTCTCCAAAGCCTCCACGTCCTTCTGGTAGTGTGGTGACCAGAATTGGACACAGTATCCCAAATGTGGTCGAACCAACGTTCTATATAACTGTAACATAATTTTCGGGATTTTGTACTCGATGCCCCATCCTATGAAGGCAAGCATGCCATATCCTTTCTTTACCACCATTTCCACCTGTGCTGCCACTTTTAAGGATCTGTGGACCTGCATGCCAGATCTCTGTCTCTCTATGCTCCTGATGGTTCTGCCATTTATTTTATAGCTCGCATCTGAATTGGATCGACCAAAATGCATCACCTCGCATTTGCCGGGTTAAAATGGCAGATGGTGTCCAAAAAATGGCAGATGGAGTTTAACCCTGATAAGTGCGAGGTGATTCATTTTGGTAGGACAAATTTGAATGCGGATTACAGGGTCAATGGCAGGGTTCTGAGGAATGTGGAGGAACAGAGAGATCTTGGGGTTCATGTCCACAGACCTCTGAAGGTTGCCACTCAAGTGGATAGAGCCGTGAAGAAGGCCTATAGTATGTTAGCGTTTATTAACAGGGGGCTTGAGCTTAAGAGCTGTGGGGTTATGCTGCAACTGTACATGACCCTGGTGAGACCACATTTGGAATATTGTGTGCAATTCTGGTCACCTCATAGGAAAGATGTGGAAGCCTTGGAAAGGGTGCAAAGGGGATTTATCAGGATGCTGCCTGCATTGGAGGGTAGGTCTTATCAGAAAGGTTGAGGGATCTAGGCTTTTCTCATTGGAGCGAAGGAGGATGAGAGGCAACTTAATAGAGGTTTATAAGATGATGAGGGGGATAGATAGATTGGACGTTCAGAGACTATTTCCTCGGGTGGATGAAGCTGTTACAAGGGGGCATAACTATAAGGTTCGGGGTGGGAGATATAGGAGGGATGTCTGAGGTAGGTTCTTTACTCAGAGAGTGGTTAGAGTGTGGAATGGGCTGCCTGCTGTGACAGTGGAGTTGGACACTTTAGGAACTTTCAAGTGGTTATTGGATAGGCACATGGAACACACCAGACTGACAGGGAGTGGGATAGCTTGATCTTGGTTTCGGACAAAGCTTGGCACAACATCGGGGGCCGAAGGGCCTGTTGCGTGCTGTACTGTTCTATGTTCTATATTCTATGTTTAAATTCCATCTGCCATTTCTTTGCCCAATTTTGCAGCCTATCTATATCCTGTGGTATTCTCTGACAATATTCATCACTATCCGCAACTCCTGAAATCTTCGTATCATCCGCAAACTTGCTACTTAGACCCGCTACATTTTCTTCCAAGTCATTTGTATATATTACAAAGAGCAGAGGTCCCAGTTCAGATCCCTGCAGAACACCACTAATTACAGATCTCCATTCGGAAAAACATCCTTCCACTGCTACCCCCGTCTTCTCTGGCCAAACCAGTTCAGAATCCATCCAGCTAGTTCACCCCTGACCCCTGAGGGTGGTGTGATAGCACAGCGGTTAGCACAGTTGCTTCACAGCTCCAGGGTCCCAGGTTCGATTCCTGGCTTGGTTCACTGTCTGTGCAGAGTCTGCCACTTATAAGACCATTCACTTCCAAATGTGCATAGATCCTGGCCGGGACTCTTCAAAACGGTGGCTAAGTGTTGACGCGGGCCTAAATACTAGAATGTTTCACGCCGACGTCAATGGGCCTCTTGGCCCAGTGATTCCATGGCCCACAGGCGGCCACGCAACTCCAGCTGCCGATGTGCGGTCCTGAACTGCCGGCGCTGGCCCCATGCAACATGGCGGACCTACACAGCGGGCCGGCGCGGAAGAAGGCCTGATCGCGGGATTGGCCGGCGTAGAGGCCCCCCTCCGGAGACTGATCCCCGCGCCCCCCCCACCAGGACGGCCACCGCAGCCGCGACGCCGAGCTCCCGCCGGGTGGAACCACACGTGAACCACGCCAGCAGGAGCTCGGCCAGTCGACCGCGGAGAATCACCGCGGGGGCCTCTTTAAACAGCCCCCGACTGGCACCGCGTCGACCACGCATGCGCGACTGGTGCCGATTCAGTGGTCGCCGGAGGTTCGTGTCCCGGCGTCGGACCCGATCGTGTGTCTGACACCCATTCTTCGCATCGCGCCGAAAGCGATTTCGGCTTGGAGAATCCTGGCCCAAGATTTCTGTTAATGGCCCAGTGGTTTGATCTCTTGTCTCCTTAACTAATCTGGGATAGATGCCATCTTGCCCTGGGAATTTGTTTACCTAAATGCTTTTTAACACACCAAACACTTCCTCCCTCGTAATAACGATGTTTACACATCCCTCTGAGACACCACCAATCAATGTGTTCCTTTCCTTTGTGAATTCCGATGCAAAGTACTCATTAAGGATCTCACCTACTTCCTTTGGTTCTACACATAATTTCCCTCCTTTATCTTTGAGTGGACCAACTCTTTCTTTAGCTACCCTCTTGTTCCTAATATATGTATAAAATGCCTTAGGATTCTCCTTACTCTTGTCTGCCAAGAGCATTTTGTGACTCCTTTTTGCCCTCCTAACTCCCTGCTTGAGCTCTTTTCTACTTTCCTTGTATTCCTCAAGTGCTTCATCTGTTTTTAGTTGCCTGTACCTCACGTATGCATCTGTGCAGTATATGGAATAACTCCTCAGGAGCTACTTTTTCAAAAGGAAATGATAGTTAAAGATTTAATGGGACTAAAAAAGCAGAGCTGCCAGGCCCAGATGATTGGCATGTTAGAAAACTGAAACTGGTTAGGGAAAGGGTAACAGAAGAATAACTGTAAATTGGAAACAGGAATTGAACCAAAGGGCTTGCGAGAAATCCTAACCCCCCAATTCAAGAAAAGGGAAGGAAATTATGCAGGAAATTCTAAGCCTGTAATACATTGGTTGTAGTAAAGTTCTGCAGTTCATTAAATATGGGATACATTAGTTAACTGTCCTGGTTGAGACGAGAAGGAAAATATAAACACGCAGCAATGTTTTTTTTTTATTTTAAAAAGTTTTTTCGAGTACCCAATTCATTTTTTCCAATTGAGGGGCAATTTAGCGTGGCCAATCCACCTACCCTGCACATCTTTGGGTTGTGGGGGCGAAACCCACGCAGACACGGGGAGAATATGCAAACTCCGCACGGACAGTGACCCAGAGCCGGGATCGAACCCTGGACCTCGGTGCCGTGAGGCAGCAGGGCTAACCCACTGCACCATCATGCTGTCCTAACATGCAGCAATGTCAACTGGACTACTCTGTAAAGTTATAATTTTTAAAATGGACAAGGCTTTACCCTGACTTGCCATGACTCATACCTGAGAAATATCTAACCTTCAGGCCAACCAGCAGAGTCTCATTATCCTTAATCAGGCACTAATGTTCCTTCCTGGAGTTGCACATTTCAGAAGACGAGTTCTGGCCACCAGAGATGTGTCTCCAAGGACAAAGGCAGCTTTGTTTGTGCCTCTGAATCTCCCATCTGGGGTTAATGGCCCAAGCGTTACCTGCTCCAAAACACAATGGGTTTCAATTGGGGACATTGTTGACCAACCCAAAACAACACTGTTCCATGACTCTGACTTGCACTATCTGAATTCCTTTAATGAATAAGCTGTTGGATCTTATCTTCAGTCACTGTTTGATCTCCAAAATGGACACTAATTCCAGGCAAACAGCCTGTCATTGTCTGTCATCTTACCATGAAACAGGTAGCAATGGAGGGGGCTCTATTCAGGTACAATCGCCTGACCGTCATCTACACTGTAAAACACTGGAACACTGGAGTTTGCACTTTCTCCCCATGTCTGAGTGTTTTTTTTCTGGGTGCTCCTGTTTCCTCCCAATGTCCAAAGACGTGCAGGTTAGGTGGATTGACAATGATAAAAATTGCCCTGTGGGCGGAATTCTCCGCAACGGCCGACACCATCGTGAAACCCGGAGTGTTTCACGACGGCGTCAGAGGCTGCTCCTCACCCCCTATTCTCCACACTGCCCCCACGGGGGGCTAGGAGCGGCGTTTCGTCAAACTCGGCTGCCGGGCCTTGACGTTGGCGTCAAGGCAGCGCGCCGAGAATGACGCGGCCGGCAGCGCCTAATGACGGCAGCCGCGCATGCGCAGGTTAGCCGGCTCCAACCCGCGCATGTGTGGTTGCCGTCTTCCCCTCCGCTGCCCCGCAAGACGTGGCGGCTTGATCTTGCGGGGCTGCGGAGGGGAAAGAGTGCGTCTCTTGGAGACGCTGGCCCGACAATCGGTGGGCACCGATCGCGGGCCAGTCCCCTCCCGAGCACGGCTGTGGTGCGCAATCCCCTCTCTGCCCCCCACAGGCCCCAAACTCACCTTTCGCGCGATGTTCACGCTGGCAGCGACCAGATGTGGTTGCCGCCAGCGTGAACAGGTCAGGAACGGCAGGCCGCTCGGCCCATGTGGGCCGGAGAATTGCGGGTCGCCGTGAAAAACGGCGACCTGCGATTCTCCGAGCGGCGTGTCGCAAAACGCGACATGCCATTTTGGAGGGGGTGGGAGAATCGCGGGGGGTGCCAGAGCGCTTCACCACGTATCCTAATACTTCATACTCATGCAACCTCTCGGGTTTCTCTTTTTTAGTGTAATTGCTCATTCAACGCTCAATGCACTGGGAGATAATTCATTTCAGAAATCAATTAAAAAACCCACTGAGGTGAAAATTCTCATTTTGGCAGTGGTCTCCTCAATTTTAGATTGTTTCCCCAATCAGTGCACTGCACTTAAAGGTCTTTTGCAGTCTATTTGGTTTATCCCCTTAATTGTTTTAAATACTGAAAATGTATCTTCTCTTGGTCCTCTGGTTATACTGAGGAAAATAATCTGCACTCTTGGACGACTGTCATCAATCAGGAATAATCCTTTTTGCCACTTTGTATAGCGATTGAAAACTGTAAGGTAACCACTGCAATATTATGTGTACGATTTAACTAAATGGGAACAAAGTCTCATAGTGAGTGCATTTAGCTACGTGTTTCCCACGGCTCACAGCACCAACAAACACAAAGCTGTCAAACATCACTTGGGTTAGATAGGGGGCCTCAGCGGGGAACGCGCAGCCAAGGCCGTACATAGCCCCGTTTTGTGCACTGAGGAGCTCCACTCACCATTTAAAAATCGCGTCCCAATCTCTTGACCCCTGACACCACCAAGCTCCAACTCGCTATGAGGGGACCCGGGGGCCCTCTGCAATCCCCAACACCCACACAGGGCACCCCAAGCCCGATCGCCACCATGTGAAAAATGACAGCTTGGCAGTACCAGGCTGGCACCCAGGTGGCAGTGCCAAGGTACCACCCTACCTGCGGTCCTCCAATCCCCTGGGAGTGCCGTTCCATCTGGTTCCAGTTTATGGAGACCAGTACTGAATGGCACTCACCCGAGGACTCCTAGGCGAAGGGGATAGATCCCAACGCCTCGGGTGCCTTGGGAAACTGCATATTAGAGTGAGGCTAGCTGTCTCTCTCTTATATGGAGATTTGCAAGCTGTTTCTCACATGGAGATTTGCTAAAAAGTGTTCCTGCCCACAATCTGCAGGATTCACATTGCAATGTTTCGCAAGATTGCGTTGGACCTTGCATGCCAGGTAGATTCCGGGAGCGGAGTCTGCTGGTTTCTATCAGCCACATTGCGCCACGGCGAGCTGCTTTTTGGGTGCGGCATGGGCGTTCGATTGCGCCCTATGTATCCAGTTATGAACAGTTATCCAGTGTTGACAGATTTGCCTTGCATTTTAAATGAGGCAGAGATAGCAATAGGAGATTTGGCATGTTTTAGAGAATTTTTCCAAATACTTTGACACATCAATATGCTATTTGAGATACGTGGTTAAGAACTGCTAACAGTATGTGGAAACAGAACTTCTGTTATCATCGTTGTAGGTCTTAGCTTAAGTTGTGTGAGGATTGATGGAGGCTGGTGATAAACATTGTTCAATGAAATGCATCCTGATAACTGTGTACAGGACAAGGCTGAGCACGAGGCTTCATACAGAACCACCTCTCTGTTGTCATGTGATTTACATAACCATTGATGTAGACTATTTGCATGTTTAACATAAGCCCTTTACACTACATCTGCCCCCAAATGTTTATATTAAGTTTTTAATATTTTATACGAAATTACCAAACGCAACCAAATATCTTTAAAAGAAAACAAGAGAAACACAGAAAAATAAAAGACCAGAATGTACTGCCTTCCTCCGACCCCAAACAGGAGAGAATCCCCTCCAGAAAGGAAGATGGCTGCAACACCAGAAAAGCCAAAAGAAAACTTTCAACAAAACTCTGCACCTGGACACACCCAAACACGTCCGCGTCCACCGCCACAGTACTTTGCCGGCGCCAATGGAAGTAGTGCCCCCAAACCTGCCCCCCTACACGACTTTGACTCCATCTGAACCCAAAGAGCTCCTGGGTCCCCGCATCACACCCAGCACTTTCTCCATGTTAGCGGCCCAATAATAATACAGCAAATTTGGCAAAGCTAAGTCCCTGCCTGTCTCTCCCTCTGAAGGCACCCCCCCCCCCCCCCCCCCCCCCCCACAACCTCCGAATACTCGAGGCCTTACCTGCTAAAATAAATCATAAATAAGCCGCTCGATCTTTTGGGAAAATGACTTAGGCAGAGGCACCAAGAGACATTGAAATAAAAATCTCAGCAAGTTGTTCATTGTAACCCATTGGACTCGGTCCACCAACGAGCTCGGAAGACGATCCCACCTCTGCAAATCCACCTTAACTCTACCCACTAGGCTAATATAATTCAACCTCCAAAGTTGCCGCCAATGCCCCACCATCTGGATCTCCAGGTATCGAAAATTAGTCCCTGCCAAACGAAATGGCAACCCCCCTGTGGGATCCCTCTGTGGGATCCTTGTCCTTCTTCAGGATGAGCGAGTTGGATGCTTGTCCCAGTGTCCCTGGAAGGGTGCCCCGCACAAAGGAGTCCCTGAATATACCCAACAACAATGGACCCAACAGATCTGAAAATGTCTTAGAAAATTCCACCGGGAACCCACCTGGCCACGGTGCCTTCCCTGCCTGCATCTGCTTCAATGCTGACTGAATCTCCTTCAGGGACAACGGCACCTCCAGCTTCACCCGCAGATCCTCCCCCAACTTAGGAAACTCCAGACCCCCCAAAAACTCTGCTATCCTTCATTTGTCCCCCGGCACATTGACCTAATTAACTTCTCATAGAAGGTGCTAAACACCCCATTCATCTTCTCCGGGATGGAGACCAACCTAACCTCCAGATCCCTAACCTGAACAATCTCCCTGTCTGTGTCCTCTTGCCTCAGTTTCTACACCAAAAGATGACTGGCCTTCTTCACATACTTGTAAACTGCCCACTTCCCCCGCCTCATTTGCCGCACCGTCCTCGCCTGGCCAGCAGGTCAAACTGCAATGGCAAATCTTTCCTACATGCCAAGAGCTCCGGAGCTGGGTCCCTCACATATCTACTGTCCACCCGTAGAAACTCATCCAATAGTCTCTGTCGCTCCTCCCTCGCCTTTACCTCCACATGTGCCTTAAACGTAATAATCTCTCCCTTGATTACCATCTTCAACGCCTCCCACAAAATTGAGGGCGAAACCTCCCTGTTATCATTATATTCCATGTGCTCCCATATGGCCCTCAAGATCCTCACACAGAACCCCAGGTCTGCTGACAACCCAATGTCCAACCACCACCCCCTACTACTCTCCCAACCAACCTCCAACACCATGTCCACCCAATATGGAGCATGGTCGGAAATAACCACAGCTGAGTACC
Source organism: Scyliorhinus canicula (assembly GCF_902713615.1). Taxonomy (NCBI): domain Eukaryota; kingdom Metazoa; phylum Chordata; class Chondrichthyes; order Carcharhiniformes; family Scyliorhinidae; genus Scyliorhinus; species Scyliorhinus canicula. The sequence continues at coordinate 57,827,043 of NC_052152.1, forward strand.
CAGACTTCCTCAACCCTGCAGAAGAGCCTGGCTCATAACAAGATAATGAATTCTCAAATATGCTTTGTTTTCCAAAGAGAAAAACAAAAACTCCTTCCTCCCCCTCCAGGATTCATGAAATGCCACGGGTCTGCCTCTCTTGACTCCTCCATAAACAGACAATACATTCGCCATCCCCACTGAGACCAATAGTTTTGGCCAAGAGCGATCCAACTTTGGGTCCAACACACAGTTCATATCACCCCCCCACCCCCCAAAATCAATTGGTTGTTCTGCAAATCCTCGAACTCGCCATGCTTTGTCTTGAAACGCCTTTGAACTTTTGAGGGCTTTAATCTTGCATTTGCCAGTACTTCACTGCATATAACACACATAAACTTTGCATCCTGATTTGCAGTAGCACAATTAATAAACCCATACCTCAAGAAATCATCTTTATACTGCTTTCAGCTTCTTCATGAGTTGTTCACCAGAGGCCCTGGAGCTCATACCAGCACGGCTGGCATCTACAAAATGGAGGAATCTCTCTCGCGCCAAGAGCACATGACGTCAGTGTCTGAGCACGTGATCTGCTCTCTGCCGCCGTTTCTGGAGAGAAGACTCCATCGATCCATTTAAAAGAAGCTGCTCCTGGGTCAGCGCACTGATGTCAGAAGGAGGCGGTCTGCCTCTCTGGGCTCTGGACCTGCACACTACTGAGGGGGCACGCATGTGTGGGCTGCCAGCATTCTGAAAGCCAGTCAGCATTTTTAAAAGCCGGTCGCAGCCGTTGAGCACTTCTTCGCGCGATTGGAAAGACCGCGACCCTTCTGACACCCGCCCGCAGGTCGCAAACCTGACTTTGAAAATGACTACTCTCAACCCATCAAGCCTCACCAAGCTGGCCCAATAAGTCGCAGCCTCCTCTACCACACCACTCCCGTTAACTAGCCTACCTCTTAGTGCTAGCAAGGTGTTCCCCCCCTCCCCAGGTCCCGCCCTAAAAACAAACACCCAAAACAAGGGCCTACAGCTACTTGTGATACTAATAAAGATTATTAATATTATTATTAAAGGCTGCCTGCCGCTTCGCCAACTCGGTGCCAATGTCTTGGTGGATGCGCAGAGAACACCCATCCCAATGGATGTTCCAACTCTTTCTGGCCCATTCCAGGACCCGCTTCTTTCTCTGGTAACTGAAATCGATGATCACCTCCGGGGCTTCTGTAGCAAGACCTGATGCGCCCTGTCCAATTCCGGCACGGTGAATACTTTATCCCAGGCCCCCAACCAAGAACATTCCTGAGAAATACTTGGTTGTGCTCAGGCCCTCCATGCCCTCTGGCAAACCCATCACTCTGGGGTTCATGCCCCTCGACCTGTTCTCCAGATCCTCCACTTTGGCTTTCAGGCCCTTATTCCTCTCTGACATAAGCAGGTGATCCTCATACCTCGACAAGGCTTCCTCAATGCCCTTGAGCATCTCCCCTTTCTCTTTACAGCTTTGGCAGTCTTGCCCAGCTGGTCCCATATCGGACCCAACACCTCCTCGATGGTGGTTTGAACGATTCTATGATCTCCTTCACTTGTCGCTCGATTTGGCCATCCATCTGCCTGCCAAACTTCTCCAACTCCTGCACCATCACCCCAGCCATTGTCTCCAGCATGATGGGTGTGGCCGCCTCCGCCATCTTTTCTCCCCTGGGTTCTTTGTCGGGCTCCCAGCCAGGGGTTCCTTTCCCAGAGCTGCCTTCGATGTGGATTTTGACATTCCTCAGCAAACTTATTCAAACTCAACATCAATACACTGGGTTAGAACCCAGAATTTCTAAAACAAAAATGTAAAAATGTTCCATATAACGGGACCTTGGCAGGTGCCACCTTTTATGTGACCTGAATTAACATGCCGTCACTGGAAGTCCCTTGTTTACAGTGTTAACCATTGTGGTTGTTTCACCAATCTCCCTGACCTTGTTCTCAGTTCTCTCAGTGGATGTACAGGATTCAAGTTCCTCTTGTTCTCCCTCAAACTCAGTGGAGTTTTAAATCAGAGACAACCAGCTCACTATTCAGGTCACCTTCCTGATCTTCTGGCCAGCTGATCCATTCCATTGAAGTTTGTCTTTTCGATATGGGTGCGTTTCTGTTTCTTTTCACTATTCTATTTTCAGTCTCCACAAGATAAGAATCGCGGATGTAGTGAATTTTTCAAACCCTGGTTTTCATGATCTCGGTTACAAATTCATACTGATTCCCCGGCCTGGGGTTCTGGTAAGCCATGTACTGTATGGTGTTGATTATTGTTTCTGGTTTGTTTTGCATAGTGCACTTCCTCCTTCTCCCTTACTCTCTCTGCTTGCTTCCTTGAGGAATGGCATAAGCATGTATGTAACAGCAGGAATTTGAGTCCACAGTTGTCCTCCCATTGGTAGTTTGCACAGAGCCAGGCCACTCTGGAACAGTGTGGAACCGCTGGGGAATACCACCACGGGTTGGGGGGGGGGGGGGGGGGGGGGGAGAGAGATCCTGCTGGTACGTAGCTGAAAATCACCCCCAAAATCTGATTATGAAGTTTAATGTTAACATAAAGGATTTTATTACTGAATCCTTCATGCTTCTATCAATCTCCTATCATTAGCAGTTTTGATCGTTATTGCAGCCAGTGGACCAGGTTTTTTCTGTGTCAGTGCTTGAACTGAGAGGAAAAGAGATTTTCCAGTTCATTGAACTGTCTTCAGCTTGCGGATGTGCTGGCTGTCAAAATTATTCCATGGACACATTCACTGCTAATTAACCATTGTAGAATTTCCAATGTTACAGTATGATGTCTAATTAGAAAGCTACTGAAATGCATTGCATAAAATCCAACTTGAAGGTGATTTTGGTTCCTGAAAGATGAATTTGGTTTACATTGCTATTTGACTTGAAAATAAGATCATTGTCAAATCAAAACTTAACTTGCCTTTACTCTTCCCATTCTCATGATTTTCCGTTGGAATGGCGATTAAAGTTGTTCTCTAGGCAAATGCACATTGGTGAACAGCATGTTCCCATCAAAAGTAGCCATGATGTGGAGATGCCGGCGTTGGACTGGGGTGAGCACAGTAAGAAGTCTTACAACATCAGGTTAAACCTGAGGAAGGAACAGTGCTCCGAAAGCTAGTGTTTGAAACAAACCTGTTGGACTTTAACCTGGTGTTGTAAGACTTCTTACTGCCATCAAAAGTAATGAGAGGACGGACCAGGTGATCTGTTTTGATTATATTTGATGGGGGACAGATGTTTGGCAGGATGCTCTTTTAATGGTGCCAGGGAATCTTTTACATTCACCTGCATAGTTAGATTGGCCTTTGGTTTAACATACCATCTGTAGACATCTCCAACAATGCAGGACTTTTAGAGTATTACACTGAAACATCAGCCGAGATTATGTTCTCAAAGCCTGTGTCGAAGCTTTAATCCATGATCTCATGACTCAGAGGTGAGACTGCTACTACTAAACTAACCTGGCAGATTTTCCAACCTCCAGCCAAAATACATCATAGCTAGAATATTTAGCTCAGCTTTCTTCTGTTCCGAGGATATAGCCTGTTTACAGTTCTTGCCCTTTGTGATATTGTCCAGTGACAGCACAGATTGGAACTGCGACTATTTTCTGATATGTGCTGGTTGGAGGTGGTACTTCTGCTGCATTAAGTACTTGGAAACCTATCCTCATTTAATCTTGGTGAGGCTCAAGGGTTAGTCTGAATAGAAAAGTTGTCCTGTGATAGTTTAAATACAGGGAAGGTAGAAGCGTTGCCCTGGTGATGCAGATAAGAGGTTAATGCGTGTTTGTTGTCCTAAGCTTCTATCCCATAGTATTTGTTATCAGCAGTTAGTTGGCAAATATCAGATAATTGGTAGCGGTCAGCCCGTTCTCTGTTATTCATGAAGGGTCAGCCTTCTCAACCTTGCCCCTCGCCTGAGAGGTATGGTGACCCTTAGGTTAAATCACCACCAGTCAGCTCTCCCCCTCAAAGGGGAAAGCAGCCGATGGTCATCTGGGACTATGGCGACTTTACACTGAAGGTACGCATTACCAGGAAATGTAAGATAACTTTACTAAGATATACTTCTGCATTTTCTTTTCCCCCTTCAGATCCTGCATGAAATGGGAAAGATTTCGAAAAGTGAGATCTGGCAGGCTGAACCAGAATCTTTGGTAAGTTTCTGAGCATTTCTATTATGTCGCTTGTGTGCTGTCTATGGTCACATGGACTTTCTGCTTGAGGCCAACTGAGAATTGTAACATCACATTTTACCTGTCAGTCTTTATGTTCATCAACTGGGACCTCCGGCTGGCTGCTTTCAAATATACATTATTAAAATAATTAGTACTACATGCAAATGTAGTGTGTTCAGTCAATTGTTTTTGTCATGTGCACATGATTGTGTGCTAATGAGGTGATTTTACAATCTTCATATACCACCTTATGATTTCCACATGGAAGACTTCCGAATTCCACTAAAACTTCCATATGTAACCATTAGCAGTTCTTCTTCTATCAACTCTTTACAACTTCTCAGACATCATGGGTAGGATTCTCCAAGCCCAGTGCCGAGCCGGAGAATTGCCGCAACCACGCCACGCCGCCCCGACGCCGGCATGCGATTCTCCGAGAAACGGAAAATCAGCATCATTTGCGCTGGCGCGTTTGGCCTGGCTCCGGTCGCGGGCCGCTGTCAGCGGCCGGGCCACCGATTCTCCGGCCTTGATGGGCCGAGCGGCCGATCGGAAACGGCAGAGTCCCACCGGCGCCGTCCACACCTGCTCACAGCCGGCGGGAACTCTGCGCGCAGGGTCAGGAGGCAGCCTGTGGGGGGGGGGGGGGGGGGGGGAGCTCCTTCACTGGGGCGGCCTCTGATGGCGTCTGGCCCACAATCGGGGCCCACCGATCGCAGGGCCGGCCTCTCCAGCCCAGACCCTATTATGTTACGTGACCGGCCCCTGATTTCCCATGTTGCGACGGAGCCGGTGCCTTGAGGATGTCCCCCGTGTATGCGTGGGTTGGCGTGGCACCACTGCGCATGTGCGGGTTGGCGTGGCACCACTGCGTATGCGTGGGTTGGTGCGGTGCCCAGTTGGCACCGGGAAGGGAGGCTGGAGTGGCGTAAACTGCTCCACGCCTTGCTGGCCCCCTGTGGGGGCCAGAATCGGTAGTGCCCACGCCCGTTCTGCACCGTTGTGAAACGCGACGGCGTTCACGATGGCGCGGGCACTCTGCCTCCATTTCGGAGAATCCCGCCCCATTAATCTGTACTTCATTCAGAGGAAAGTCTGCAGTGCCTTAGAACATAGTTTTTTTTTATTGTTACGTGTAATCTTAATTAAAACCCAAGACAAAAATAGTCGCTTAAAAATTGTGCACATTGCCTGTTCCTTTATCTTGTGATAACATTCAGTCTTGGTTGCTGGGAGGCAAGTAACATTCGTGCTACATAGGTGGCAGGCAATGGCCATTTCCAACAAGAGAGAATCCAACCATCTCCCTTTGACGTTCATTAGCATTATCATCACTGAAACCACCACCATCAACATTCTGGGGGTTCCCATTGACCAGAAACTGAACTGAACCAACTATATAAATACTGTGACTACAAGAGCAGGTTAGGGACTGGGAATTATGTGGCAAGTAACTCACTTCCTAACTCTCCAAAATCTGTCCACCATCCAAAAGGCTCAAATCAGGAGTGTGATGGAATACTCTCCAATTGTCTGGATGAGTGCAGCTCCAACTTGTCAACTCAAGAGGCTTGACATCATCCAGGTCAAAGAAGCCGATTTGATTGGAACTCCATCCACCACCTTAACCATTTACTCCCTCCACCACTGACACACACCGGCACCAATGTGCACCGTATGCAGGATGCATTGCAACCACTCGTCAAGCTTCCCTTAACAACTCCTTCCAAACCTGCAGCCAGTTCTGGTTGATTTGATGCAAAGTCTTGTAACTTTGGCCATGTGGCTCCAAAGTACATGTGGCTATGGGTATGAGGAACCACCACCAGTGCTATTTCAAAGACAACCATCCAAACTTGCAGGTATGGTGCTTTTATCTTCCGCTGTGGCAATGTTTGTGAAAGTATTGCCATTTGTCTTTAGAGATCTTTTGTTGAGCTAGTCACTCGAGCATATATTCAGCAGAGACCAAAGGATTTGGTTACCTGTATCTGCCAAAAGTCTCCAACAGGTACAGTGCCTTTGCAATGGCAATCACTGACGCTTCTGTTGGTCAGCATCGCGAACAAATGGAACAGAAGCTGCAGAGATGGGAAGCTCAGAGCAGAGGGAGGAGGAAATACGCTCTCCATTGATGGCTCTACTCACCTTAAGTGTTCTTGTAGAGCAATATTTAATGTGACTCAGATTCCAACAATAGGGCAAGGATGGCATTACCAGTGACCGTAATGGTCACAGTCTTCTATGCAACCAGATAATTCCAGACTGGAGCAAGGCAACATATCAAACATCTCCCAGGACAGCATTTGTCACTGAATTTGGTTTGAGAGGTGACAAAGGCTCTATTTGTGAAGGGAGATGATTACAGGATCAGTGTGCGTATGGATTTGCCTGGACACCACGATTCCCAATGTTGCATGAAGCCATCAATTACACACACATGACTCCATGTCAACGGGGAGAGACACAAGAACTAAATGGGTTACCATTCTATCAGTGTGCAGTTGGTGTGTGGCCATGCACAAAGCATCATGTCGATGAATTCCATTGTCCTGGCAGCAGTCACAATAACTATTCCTGCTGTCTTGATGCTTCCAAGCAGAACCAGAAGGTGGCTGTTTGGAGACGAGAGCTACCCCATGTACACCTAGCTGATGACCCCTTACGCTCTTCCACCCAAACAGACCAGGAAAGCAGGTGATCAATGAAAGCCTTGCCACCTCATGGAGCAGACTATTAGCACTCCAGTGGCATGGTTCAATTCCCGTAACAGCCTCCCCGAACAGGCGCCGGAATGTGGCGACTAGGGGCTTTTCACAGTAGCTTCATTTGAAGCCGACTTGTGACAATAAGCGATTTCCATTTTTCCATTATCCATTCCACTCTAAAGCACACTTTTGTTGCTCCAAGATGCCACTGTCACTCCAGGGCACCACCTTGCCAATCTAGTAACCTGCTGGAGGACAGGTCACTGCAATGCAACGAGAGCCTGCAAGCCCCTTTGAGCATTGAGATCCACAGCCATGATGGCAACAGTCTGATACTGCACAGCAGCAATTATGGATCTCATTATCACAGTCTGAGCTTCCAATGGAAACCTGAGATGTTGGGATGACTTTTGTTAGTGCTCCGATGGAAACTCAGTGAGCAGCCACCAGATGCTGCATCATGGAGGGAGCCACAAATATTGTCACAAAGTTGGCCACCACTTCCATGGGGAATGAATGGGCTCCAAACTCTGCATGATGCCCTGTGCCAAGTTGGAGCCAGACTCCTCCATGCTCTGGTATTTACAAAGGGCTATCTGGCAGACCTGTCATTGCGCCAAGTATCACGGTGTGCATGACCATCAGCTTTCTCAAGTCGGTTTATAAATGTCCTCATCTGAGGCCTCACCCTGTAGGAATCCAGCACATCAACTATCCTTCCCCCCCTGGCCTGGACTCAGTCCTGCCTTGCCTGGTGAATCACCAGATTCTGACCCTATACTAGCGTTAAAAATATGTGCGGTACCCAGTATCTGTCAGATCAATTGCATCTTGTTCAAAGGTCTAGTGGAGCTCACTTTCTCCCTCTTGGGGCTGCTATAGCTGGCACCACTCCACACACAGACTCAGTCATTCATTCCTGCCCCCCCCCCCCCCTCCCACACACACACACACACACTCACTCACTCACTCACTCCGCCCCACACACAACTCACACACTCAGTTGCACTCACTCCATGCACACACTCAGTCACTCATTCCACCCCCCCACACACACACGCACACACACTCAGTCACGCACTCACTCCCCCCCACACGCAGCTCACACACTCAGTTGCTCACTCCCTCACTCGCCCCCCACAAATACACTCATGCACTCCCCTCACACACACAAAAACTGTCACTTACCTGGCTCACCGGGCTCCGGTACTGCCTTACCTGGCTCCCCGGAACTGCCTTACCTGGCTCCCCGGGCTCCGGAACTGCCTTAAGTGGCTCCCGGATCTGGTACTGCCTGACCTGGCTCCCTGGGCTCCGGTACTGCCTTACCTGGCTCCCCGGGCTCCGGAACTGCCTTACGTGGCTCCCCGGATCTGGTACTGCCTGACCTGGCTCCCTGGGCTCCGGTACTGCCTTACCTGGCTCCCCGGGCTCCGGAACTGCCTTACCTGGCGCCCCGGATCTGGTACTGCCTTACCTGGCTCCCTGGGCTCCGGTACTGCCTTACCTGGCTCCCCGGGCTCCGTTACTGCCTTACCTGGCTCCCTGGGCTCCGGTACTGCCTTACCTGGCTCCCTGGGCTCCGGTACTGCCTTACCTGGCTCCCCGGTACTGCCTTACCTGGCTCCCCGGTACTGCTTTACCTGGCTCCCCGGGTCTGGTACTGCCTTACCTGGCTCCCTGGTACTGCCTTACCTGGCTCCCCGGTACTGCTTTACCTGGCTCCCCGGGTCTGGTACTGCCTTACCTGGCTCCCTGGGCTCCGGTACTGCCTTACCTGGCTCCGCGGTACTGCCCTACCTGGCTCCCCGGTACTGCCGTACCTGGCTCCCTGGGCTCCGGTACTGCCTTACCTGGCTCCCCGGTACTGCCTTACCTGGCTCCCCGGTACTGCTTTACCTGGCTCCCCGGGTCTGGTACTGCCTTACCTGGCTCCCCGGTACTGCCTTACCTGGCTCCCCGGTACTGCCTTACCTGGCTCCCCGGTACTGCTTTACCTGGCTCCCCGGGTCTGGTACTGCCTTACCTGGCCCCCCGGGACTACCTTACCTGGCTCGCCGGCTCCGGTACTGCCTTACCTGGCTCCCCGGTACTGCCTTACCTGGCTCCCCGGTACTGCCTTACCTGGCTCCCCGGGCTCCGGTACTGTCTTTCCTGGCTCCCCGGGCTCCAGTACTGTCGTACCTGGTTCCCCGGTACTGTCGTACCTGGCTCACCGGGCTCCGGTACTGCCTTACCTGGCTCCCCGGAACTGCCTTACCTGGCTCCCCGGGCTCCGGAACTGCCTTAAGTGGCTCCCGGATCTGGTACTGCCTGACCTGGCTCCCTGGGCTCCGGTACTGCCTTACCTGGCTCCCCGGGCTCCGGAACTGCCTTACGTGGCTCCCCGGATCTGGTACTGCCTGACCTGGCTCCCTGGGCTCCGTACCTGGCTCCCCGGGCTCCGGAACTGCCTTACCTGGCGCCCCGGATCTGGTACTGCCTTACCTGGCTCCCTGGGCTCCGGTACTGCCTTACCTGGCTCCCCGGGCTCCGTTACTGCCTTACCTGGCTCCCTGGGCTCCGGTACTGCCTTACCTGGCTCCCTGGGCTCCGGTACTGCCTTACCTGGCTCCCCGGTACTGCCTTACCTGGCTCCCCGGTACTGCTTTACCTGGCTCCCCGGGTCTGGTACTGCCTTACCTGGCTCCCTGGTACTGCCTTACCTGGCTCCCCGGTACTGCTTTACCTGGCTCCCCGGGTCTGGTACTGCCTTACCTGGCTCCCTGGGCTCCGGTACTGCCTTACCTGGCTCCGCGGTACTGCCCTACCTGGCTCCCCGGTACTGCCGTACCTGGCTCCCTGGGCTCCGGTACTGCCTTACCTGGCTCCCCGGTACTGCCTTACCTGGCTCCCCGGTACTGCTTTACCTGGCTCCCCGGGTCTGGTACTGCCTTACCTGGCTCCCCGGTACTGCCTTACCTGGCTCCCCGGTACTGCCTTACCTGGCTCCCCGGTACTGCTTTACCTGGCTCCCCGGGTCTGGTACTGCCTTACCTGGCCCCCCGGGACTACCTTACCTGGCTCGCCGGCTCCGGTACTGCCTTACCTGGCTCCCCGGTACTGCCTTACCTGGCTCCCCGGTACTGCCTTACCTGGCTCCCCGGGCTCCGGTACTGTCTTTCCTGGCTCCCCGGGCTCCAGTACTGTCGTACCTGGTTCCCCGGTACTGTCGTACCTGGCTCCCCGGGCTCCGGTACTGTCGTACCTGGCTCCCCGGTACTGTCTTTCCTGGCTCCCCGTGCTCCGGTACTGCCTTACCTGGCTCCCCGGGCTCTGGTACTGTCTTTCCTGGCTCCCCGGGCTCCAGTACTGTCGTACCTGGTTCCCCGGTACTGTCGTACCTGGCTCCCCGGGCTCCGGTACTGTCGTACCTGGCTCCCCCGGCTCCGGGTCTGCCTTACCTGGCTCCCCGGTACTGCCCTACATGGCTCCCCGGCTCCGGTACTGCCTTACCTGGCTCCCCGGGCTCCGGTACTGCCTTACCTGGCTCCCAGGTATTGCCGTACCTGGCTCCCTGGGCTCCGGTACTGCCTTACCTGGCTTCCCGTTACTGCCTTACCTGGCTCCCCGTTACTGCCTTACCTGGCTCCCCGGTACTGCCTTACCTGGCTCCCCGGTACTGCCTTACCTGGCTCCCTGGTACTACCTTACCTGGCTCCCCGGGCTCCGGAACTGCCTTACCTGGCTCCCTGGGCTCCGGTACTGTCTTTCCTGGCTCCCTGGGCTCCGGTACTGCCTTATCTGGCTCCTCGGTACTGCCCTACCTGGCTCCCCGGTACTGCCGTACCTGGCTCCCCGGGCTCCAGTACTGCCTTACCTGGCTCCCCGGTACTGCCTTACCTGGCTCCCTGGGCTCCGGAACTGCCTTACCTGGCTCCCCGGTACTGCCTTACCTGGCTCCCCGGTACTGCTTTACCTGGCTCCCCGGATCTGGTACTGCCTGACCTGGCTCCCTGGGCTCCGGTACTGCCTTACCTGGCTCCCCGGGCTCCGGAACTGCCTTACCTGGCGCCCCGGATCTGGTACTGCCTTACCTGGCTCCCTGGGCTCCGGTACTGCCTTACCTGGCTCCCTGGGCTCCGGTACTGCCTTACCTGGCTCCCTGGGCTCCGGTACTGCCTTACCTGGCTCCGCGGTACTGCCCTACCTGGCTCCCCGGTACTGCCGTACCTGGCTCCCTGGGCTCCGGTACTGCCTTACCTGGCTCCCCGGTACTGCCTTACCTGGCTCCCCGGTACTGCTTTACCTGGCTCCCCGGGTCTGGTACTGCCTTACCTGGCTCCCTGGGCTCCGGTACTGCCTTACCTGGCTCCCCGGTACTGCCTTACCTGGCTCCCCGGTACTGCTTTACCTGGCTCCCCGGTACTGCTTTACCTGGCTCCCCGGTACTGCCTTACCTGGCTCCCTGGGCTCCGGTACTGCCTTACCTGGCTCCCCGGTACTGCCGTACCTGGCTCCCTGGGCTCCGGTACTGCCTTACCTGGCTCCGCGGTACTGCCCTACCTAGCTCCCCGGTACTGCCGTACCTGGCTCCCTGGGCTCCGGTACTGCCTTACCTGGCTCCCCGGTACTGCCTTACCTGGCTCCCTGGGCTCCGGTACTGCCTTACCTGGCTCCGCGGTACTGCCCTACCTAGCTCCCCGGTACTGCCTTACCTGGCTCCCCGGTACTGCCTTACCTGGCTCCCTGGGCTCCGGTACTGCCTTACCTGGCTCCGCGGTACTGCCCTACCTAGCTCCCCGGTACTGCCGTACCTGGCTCCCTGGGCTCCGGTACTGCCTTACCTGGCTCCGCGGTACTGCCCTACCTGGCTCCCCGGTACTGCCGTACCTGGCTCCCTGGGCTCCGGTACTGCTTTACCTGGCTCCCCGGTACTGCCTTACCTGGCTCCCCGGTACTGCTTTACCTGGCTCCCCGGGTCTGGTACTGCCTTACCTGGCTCCCCGGTACTGCCTTACCTGGCTCCCCGGTACTGCCTTACCTGGCTCCCCGGTACTGCTTTACCTGGCTCCCCGGGTCTGGTACTGCCTTACCTGGCCCCCCGGGACTACCTTACCTGGCTCGCCGGCTCCGGTACTGCCTTACCTGGCTCCCCGGTACTGCCTTACCTGGCTCCCCGGTACTGCCTTACCTGGCCCCCCGGGACTACCTTACCTGGCTCGCCGGCTCCGGTACTGCCTTACCTGGCTCCCCGGTACTGCCTTACCTGGCTCCCCGGTACTGCCTTACCTGGCTCCCCGGGCTCCGGTACTGTCTTTCCTGGCTCCCCGGGCTCCAGTACTGTCGTACCTGGTTCCCCGGTACTGTCGTACCTGGCTCCCCGGGCTCCGGTACTGTCGTACCTGGCTCCCCGGTACTGTCTTTCCTGGCTCCCCGTGCTCCGGTACTGCCTTACCTGGCTCCCCGGGCTCTGGTACTGTCTTTCCTGGCTCCCCGGGCTCCAGTACTGTCGTACCTGGTTCCCCGGTACTGTCGTACCTGGCTCCCCGGGCTCCGGTACTGTCGTACCTGGCTCCCCCGGCTCCGGGTCTGCCTTACCTGGCTCCCCGGTACTGCCCTACATGGCTCCCCGGCTCCGGTACTGCCTTACCTGGCTCCCCGGGCTCCGGTACTGCCTTACCTGGCTCCCAGGTATTGCTGTACCTGGCTCCCTGGGCTCCGGTACTGCCTTACCTGGCTTCCCGTTACTGCCTTACCTGGCTCCCCGTTACTGCCTTACCTGGCTCCCCGGTACTGCCTTACCTGGCTCCCCGGTACTGCCTTACCTGGCTCCCTGGTACTGCCTTACCTGGCTCCCCGGGCTCCGGAACTGCCTTACCTGGCTCCCTGGGCTCCGGTACTGTCTTTCCTGGCTCCCTGGGCTCCGGTACTGCCTTATCTGGCTCCTCGGTACTGCCCTACCTGGCTCCCCGGTACTGCCGTACCTGGCTCCCCGGGCTCCAGTACTGCCTTACCTGGCTCCCCGGTACTGCCTTACCTGGCTCCCTGGGCTCCGGAACTGCCTTACCTGGCTCCCCGGTACTGCCTTACCTGGCTCCCCGGTACTGCTTTACCTGGCTCCCCGGGTCTGGTACTGCCTGACCTGGCTTCCTGGGCTCCGGTACTGCCTTACCTGGCTCCCCGGGCTCCGGAACTGCCTTACGTGGCTCCCCGGATCTGGTACTGCCTGACCTGGCTCCCTGGGCTCCGGTACTGCCTTACCTGGCTCCCCGGGCTCCGGAACTGCCTTACCTGGCGCCCCGGATCTGGTACTGCCTTACCTGGCTCCCTGGGCTCCGGTACTGCCTTACCTGGCTCCCTGGGCTCCGGTACTGCCTTACCTGGCTCCCTGGGCTCCGGTACTGCCTTACCTGGCTCCGCGGTACTGCCCTACCTGGCTCCCCGGTACTGCCGTACCTGGCTCCCTGGGCTCCGGGAGTACTGCCTTACCTGGCTCCCCGGTACTGCCTTACCTGGCTCCCCGGTACTGCTTTACCTGGCTCCCCGGGTCTGGTACTGCCTTACCTGGCTCCCTGGGCTCCGGTACTGCCTTACCTGGCTCCCCGGTACTGCCTTACCTGGCTCCCCGGTACTGCTTTACCTGGCTCCCCGGTACTGCTTTACCTGGCTCCCCGGTACTGCCTTACCTGGCTCCCTGGGCTCCGGTACTGCCTTACCTGGCTCCCCGGTACTGCCGTACCTGGCTCCCTGGGCTCCGGTACTGCCTTACCTGGCTCCGCGGTACTGCCCTACCTAGCTCCCCGGTACTGCCGTACCTGGCTCCCTGGGCTCCGGTACTGCCTTACCTGGCTCCGCGGTACTGCCCTACCTGGCTCCCCGGTACTGCCGTACCTGGCTCCCTGGGCTCCGGTACTGCCTTACCTGGCTCCCCGGTACTGCCTTACCTGGCTCCCCGGTACTGCTTTACCTGGCTCCCCGGGTCTGGTACTGCCTTACCTGGCTCCCCGGTACTGCCTTACCTGGCTCCCCGGTACTGCCTTACCTGGCTCCCCGGTACTGCTTTACCTGGCTCCCCGGGTCTGGTACTGCCTTACCTGGCCCCCCGGGACTACCTTACCTGGCTCGCCGGCTCCGGTACTGCCTTACCTGGCTCCCCGGTACTGCCTTACCTGGCTCCCCGGTACTGCCTTACCTGGCTCCCTGGTACTGCCTTACCTGGCTCCCCGGGCTCCGGTACTGTCTTTCCTGGCTCCCCGGGCTCCAGTACTGTCGTACCTGGTTCCCCGGTACTGTCGTACCTGGCTCCCCGGGCTCCGGTACTGTCGTACCTGGCTCCCCGGTACTGTCTTTCCTGGCTCCCCGTGCTCCGGTACTGCCTTACCTGGCTCCCCGGGCTCTGGTACTGTCTTTCCTGGCTCCCCGGGCTCCAGTACTGTCGTACCTGGTTCCCCGGTACTGTCGTACCTGGCTCCCCGGGCTCCGGGTCTGCCTTACCTGGCTCCCCGGTACTGCCCTACATGGCTCCCCGGCTCCGGTACTGCCTTACCTGGCTCCCCGGGCTCCGGTACTGCCTTACCTGGCTCCCAGGTATTGCCGTACCTGGCTCCCTGGGCTCCGGTACTGCCTTACCTGGCTTCCCGTTACTGCCTTACCTGGCTCCCCGTTACTGCCTTACCTGGCTCCCCGGTACTGCCTTACCTGGCTCCCCGGTACTGCCTTACCTGGCTCCCCGGTACTGCTTTACCTGGCTCCCCGGGTCTGGTACTGCCTTACCTGGCCCCCCGGGACTACCTTACCTGGCTCCCCGTGCTCCGGTACTGCCTTACCTGGCTCCCCGGGCTCTGGTACTGTCTTTCCTGGCTCCCCGGGCTCCAGTACTGTCGTACCTGGCTCCCCGGTACTGTCGTACCTGGCTCCCCGGGCTCCAGTACTGTCGTACCTGGCTCCCCGGTACTGTCGTACCTGGCTCCCCGGGCTCCGGTACTGTCGTACCTGGCTCCCCCGGCTCCGGGTCTGCCTTACCTGGCTCCCCGGTACTGCCCTACCTGGCTCCCCGGCTCCGGTACTGCCTTACCTGGCTCCCCGGGCTACGGTACTGCCTTACCTGGCTCCCAGGTATTGCCGTACCTGGCTCCCTGGGCTCCGGTACTGCCTTACCTGGCTCCCCGTTACTGCCTTACCTGGCTCCCCGTTACTGCCTTACCTGGCTCCCCGGTACTGCCTTACCTGGCTCCCTGGTACTGCCTTACCTGGCTCCCCGAGCTCCGGAACTGCCTTACCTGGCTCCCCGGTACTGCCTTACCTGGCTCGCTGGGCTCTGGAACTGCCTTACCTGGCTCCCCAGTACTGCCTTACCTGACTCCCCGGGCACCGGTACTGCCTTACTGACTCCCCGGGCACCGGTACTGCCTTACCTTCATTTCTCTTGCCCTCGATTCTTCAAGACACCGTTGGCTGTTCTTCCAATCAAAGACTGTTTCTATCCCCTATTTGCTGCTGGTATGCTCTATTGTCAGCCTTTCCGTAACAAAAGCAGGAGGGAAGCAGCCTTTGATTGGAGGAGCAGCTCCAACCAGGTTCCCAATTCCCAACCTCAGCTGGTTGACAGCAATTGTGAAAACTGCCTCCGGGAGCTCCAGAGAGGGGCTTTGTGGGCTGCATCTGGCATTTGGGCCGTTCTGTGGACAAGCCTGCTCAGAAAGAATAACAGTTTGACTGTTTGACACATTTTGCTCTCTCAGCGAGACTGAAAATATATTGAAACAATTGGCCTCCCCCATTTTCCAATCTGGCTTTCATGAAGACTGATGAAATTCTGGGATGTTCTGCACTATGATGTTGGGAATTCATGCGTGTAACCTCCAGTTGTCACTTACGTTTATAATTCTACCTTTGTCCCTCACGTGTTGAGTCATCTGCAGGTTCGTCCTCCTATTTGGTTGCGGCTGTGTTTGTGTTTTGAAAATAGCTGTGCGGATGGCTAGGTCCCTGATGCAGATCTAAATATTTATTTCAGGATGTTCCTGCATTCCCATTCAAGACGACATTCTGGGAGAGAAACTTGCCTTCAGTTTCAGGATTTTTGAAACTTTGCGGATGGTCAACATTCCTCGCCGGCGCAGCTGCTGCAGGGCTCTTTACATATCAAAAGGGAGTGCTGAGAAAGAATTAAGTAGGAGATACTTCAAAGCCAGACCCGTCACCTCTTCCTAAGTGCACGGTTTCACAGCCACTATCTGCCAGCTGTGCTAATCCTCCAAAAATATTTCTGCTCTGCTGATTCATACAGTAATTTACTTTCCCATGAGGAAATCTGCGAATGAAAATGTCATTGTGAATCTTTATTTCTTTTTACGCTCCATGAAATTTACTCTAACCCACTGGGACATAATAAGTCAGAATTGGACTTGCTGTTGGTATTTGGAATCTATGCTTTTTGCATATATCTGCTATCTTTTTATACAATTTACGTTGAATTTTTCATTACGTTACATTGATAAACTTCAGTTTTTTGGTAGATGTATCATACCCTGCACAGAGCATTTCCTTGATGATTGCATTACTGATGATTGCACTACTGCCGTGAATTTTATGGAGCCCGTAAGCGTGAGAAACGTGGGTTTGCAGGGTGACTTAATCAGGCAGGGTGCAGGTTGGGGTGCAGAGATTAAGTTAGCAGTGTGTTTGCAGGATGTCGAGCCTTGCACTGGCCTGAGGTGGGTTCGTACTTGTAATATGCATGTAACAGTTTTTAATAAAGTCCTACCCGTGCGATAAGTCAATGGTACACAAAGGTCTCGTGGCGCCCAGTTCACAATTGTTTAAAAGTAGAGCTTGCACCAATTGGTTTTGTGAGGATGTGCGTGAGGTCAGTGGTTTTCTTGTCTGCAGCACAAGGGAGGGGAGCAGGAGAAAGGCAGCATGTGTGGATGCCCAGGATCAGCAAGGGTGAGTCAGTGGTGAGGTGGGGGAGGAGGGGGTGGAGAGGGAGGTTGTAGAGTGGGGTTGGGGGCATGGAGGAATGAAAGAGGAATCCAGGAGAGGACAGCGGATGGGTACAGAGGCACAGAAGAGGGAAGTGGAATGGACCTGGCATCCTGGGTGTGGTGGGTGCAGGGACGTGATGAGAACAGTCAGTCAAAGTAAGACAATTAGGGGCCGAATGGGCGGTGTGAGTAATGTCGGGTTATAGGCTGACCGAACCCTTATAGGGCTTTGAGTTCATCTACAACTGCCAGAATTTTCAATTCTGGAGACTAAGTGCAGTGGTGGACAGCAAAGTTGGTGTGATTCCCACCAGGTGGCAGGTGAACATGCGCAACCTTCCGCTTTTTAGCTTATTAATTGTGCATCCATGAGGAGCTCGGTGATCATGTGAAGGAAAGGGCAGGAAGTCAGTTGCCTCGCTGTTAACTCATGGAGACATGGGTCCTGGTACCATATTTAAAGGGCATCTGGACAGACATTTGCGCATTGCAGGCCAAGAACCCCACATTACTCCTTCAGATTCCTTGCTCCCGCAACTCATACTGGAGAAACAGGCAGACGTGAGCAACCACATTCAAGGACATACAACAGTGCCTCCGGCATTACCTTTCACTCATCTCTAGTTAACAGCATCACTGGCAGTACACCTGTGCTCATCATTGCAATAGTCCGTGTTCGCAGCCTCTTGACCTTGAGGCCCCATGGCCCATTGCTGTTCAAGGCAATGAACCTTCCTTTCCTGGTCCTGTGCCATCCTGTGATGGACCCTCCTTCTCCTCATCTGGATGAGAACCATTATGAAGATAGGGTTGCCTGCAGCCTGTATTGTTGATGCCTCAGTGGATGTGCGGATGAATTGAAGTGATACATTTAGTGAGTATGTCCTTTATAGGTTTCCCTCTATCACAAAGCCTGAGGCAGTGCTAAGCCCTTCACGTGACCTTCATTGTATTTCCATCCCACCCCTTCCAGCCAAACGATATCCGAGAGGACCAGAGATGGGTGTTCCTCCCATTCATACTTGAATGCATATGGAGATATTGCTCTTTGACCCTGATAATGAGAGCCATATGGAAGAAGCCTCAAGCGGACACTTTTTCTGCTGTCTCCCTACCTCAAAACTTGATAGACCATTGCCTTGGCAGTGTAGACAGACTAACCTCATGATTCTTTATCAGCCATGACCATTCACCCGGCACGATGGAGGTTTGGAGTTCTGAATTGACTGCCCTCCACCACTTCCCTCCCTTCATCACTGCCTCTGACTGCAGCCAATGGCAAATATCACAGAATGAACAGCAGCTCCACACCTTGTTGGGATCTCAATGCTATGGGACACATGAGTCGGGAACAATCCTGCTGCAATGCGGGCTTCACCATAGAGAGGAGAATACAAGTGAGCATCTTTAATGTCCAGTTGTCTCATTATTATGTTATGGGCCAGGGTTTAGAGAACCCCAAAGTGTATCATGGAGTTCACCTGACCCACAACTTTTAATAGATTGTGGTATGGGGAGCACACGTTCCACTCTACAGGTGTGGTACAGCAGAAATGGAAAAGTATTTTTTAAAGCAAAACAATGTTTATTCTATTAACTCAAGTTAACCTTTTTAAAACAAACAGTGAACATCTTAGCAATCATTAATTCAAATACAACCCCAAAGAATACAACACTAAGTAATCCTTAAGCTGTCTTTTTAACATCCATAAGACTTAAAAAAAAGACTTTTTAACAGAAGCACGTCAGGTTAAAGTCACTACTGAGAGCAGTAAATAGTTTTAAATCGCAAAGGATCGATTTACAGTCTTTCGATTACAGAGAGAGAGACTAATACCCCTTCTGGCTGTGACTGCAGCTATCCAGCTCTGAAAATGAGACTAAAACACACACTACAGCAAATAGCCTAAAACGAAAGTAAAAAAGCTGACAGACAGCCCAGCTCCACCCACACTCTGACATCACTGATAAACACCCATTTCTTAAAGGTACTCTCACATGACAATTATTAGGGTGTTCCTTTAGTGGCTCACTTCCGCTGATCCTGAACTCCACCCACCCATAAACACCTTCCTCCCACCTCGAGGGATCACAATGACTGACTTAACTGTGTGATCAAGATCAGTTTGGAAAAACGATGTTTTTCAAACCACCCTCCCCCATCACCGTCCAATTTCACAGCATCAACGTTGACCCACAAAATACCATCATTCCTCTCCCTTCTGTCAACCTTGCACCTCTCTCCATTATCCTGGACCTTATCATCATCCACCTCCACATGCCATTCACCCCCTTGGAGCTGACACCCTGCCCCCTTCCATTATCCACACCTCCTGCCTTGTCCCTTTCCACCCAATCAGACCTTCCCCTACCAGAATCTCACCATGGACCCTTCCACTCCTGTGCATCCCACTCCCTCCCTCTGACTGTGACTGTTCCTTCCTATCACCAGTACCCTGATTTCTCTCCGCAGGACCCCACCATGGACTGCACCAATCCCACCCTCCGAGGGCACTCCTCACCTTCCCGGGCACTCTCCCCAACCTCCACTTGCCTCTCGTGTCCAGCCTTGGTGTAAACATGTGCTAATGGCACTCAAAATGTGTGGAATTAAGCATGGTCCCTAAGAGGGAGACAGTCAACATCAATGGACCTCAATGTCATTGAAAAGGTAAAGCTTGCCATGTGCACACCACATATATACAGTCAAGAAACAGGTTTTTCTAATAATCTGCGGGGCACTTAATTTGACAGGGGAACTTAATTCCAGAGTTGACCTTTTAATGAGCATTCATGAGATGCAAGTGAGTGAGGATGTGGTTCCCAGCACCAATCAGCAGGAACCCTGACCTGCCTTAACCCACCATCAAAGTCGGGAGAACAAAATTCCAAACTAATTTCCCACCGGTGAGAAAGTGACTTTCTCCATCACATCAAATTGGCGCCCCTAGCTGCCTCGGCTCCTGCTGCCAACAGGAGTGGAAAAACTCTGCCCAACATTTCAGTTATTCCTGCTGCGAGTGGTCTTGGACAGTGTCCTTTCCAATGCTTAGACGGGAGGGTCAACTGAGCCTGTAAGTTCAGCCATGTCCCACAGAGTGGTGAATACAACATCGGACACTAACATGAACATTTGAGTAAAAGAGTGAACAATTTCTTCTACCATAAAGGAAATATATTTAAATTCCCTGAAACCATAAATATATGCATAACATGAGGAGTGCAAATACATTTAGCATTAAACCAGTCTCAACAAATAACACTGATGCACACATGAATGAAGTGAAACCAATATAATATGAAATATTTACAAGTGAGGTTTAATTTTGAAAACTATCCATGTCCCGTTTCTACTCTCTCGCCTTATGTTACCAGCAAGGTAGTTAGGAAGGAAAGTTGTGGCCATGTTGTACAGCCTCCCTGTTTGACCAAGAGGTCCTTTAATAGTCTACCTGTGCCTGCTGCATTGCCAGATTTCAATGAAAAGCTTGCACCAATGCTGAACCGTACATGTTGTCCGTGCATGCCATTGGCTCTTAGAATTTTAATTGTAATCGCGTGGGAGCGTGAGCGACACACAGTTCCGGTTATGATGTTGAGAACAGGAACTAATAAAATTCTAACGTGAGTGTCTTTCATGAGGAATTCATTTTAAAAGGCATTGCTTGTGTCCTCATTTAGAATTGATACTTAAAGCATTGATTCATAGTTAAGATTGATTAAAATAACGCATAATAGTTACTTTTAAATATCGAAAACATCTGGATTACCCTCGGGATCAGTCATTATTCGGGCAAAGATTTTATTTTGCCCTCTTACTAATTATGGTTATGATTTAAAAGTTTGACAAGTGAGCATATTGAGAGGTTAAGAATAGAGTAACTTTAAAAAATCGGGATCTAGATTGATGTCGCAGAAGTCAAAATGATGAGTTACTATTTTGTTAAACGAATCGATTAAAGAAGTCACATTACAGTGCAAATTCATGTCACCACTAATCCAAAATGTTAAGAATATTTGTAAACATGATTGTAAGTTCAGTGTAATAGTGCTAAAACAGATATGGAAATACAGTAATGGATAGTGCAATTTGGGTATCAGTGTCTACGATGAAATCAGTGTATTTGAACATTCTACAGTGATGCTGATTTTGTCTCTTTTCCAAAGATATTGTGTGTTTAGTCTTTGTGCCTTATCCTCTTGTGGTGTTACCTTTTCTCAAGTGCCTATGTGACTGTCCCGTGTTCACATTTTCCAGCTGTAACATTTGAAACTTTTATATTGTCAATTGTAGCACAAGTAAGAGAAAATATAAACCTGGTGACATCTGTATTGTGCTGATAGATGAGTAAATCAGTGTGCTTGAATTGTGTGGAAAACTCATACTGATGTCTGAATTGCTTGGTGGAACTAAATAATTTGGTTTTGCATTATACCATTAATTAGCATGACAAGACATAGGAAATTTCTTACTGATCTACAGAATGTTAATGACGAAAGCTGGTAGCTTTGAGAAGTAACAAGTAACTTGTCCTAGCAGGCTTAGCACTAAATTAAGAAATATTTACTGTAAAATCATGTGAGATCTCTTGTGTTTCAAATCATCCTTGTGCTTAAATGGATACTGTTGATTACTGATCTGATAATAAAACCATGTGAAAATATTGATGGGTAAAAGTCATTTAAAAAGTCCTTGAAATTACAGCGGCAGTGTGAAATGGGAGTACACGGACAGTGTGAAATGGGTTTACACGGACAGTGTGAAATGGGTGGACACGGACAGTGTGAAATGGGTTTACACGCACAGTGTGAAATGGGTGTACACAGACAGTGTGAAATGGGTGTACACAGACAGTGTGAAATGGGTTTACACGGACAGTGTGAAATGGGTTTACACGGACAGTGTGAAATGGGTTTACACGGACAGTGTGAAATGGGTGGACACGGACAGTGTGAAATGGGTTTACACGCACAGTGTGAAATGGGTGTACACAGACAGTGTGAAATGGGTTTACACAGACAGTGTGAAATGGGTTTACACGGACAGTGTGAAATGGGTTTACACAGACAGTGTGAAATGGGTGGACACGGACAGTGTGAAATGGGTTTACACAGACAGTCTGAAATGGGTGGACATGGACAGTGTGAAATGGGTTTACACGGACAGTGTGAAATGGGTTTACACGGACAGTGTGAAATGGGTGGACATGGACAGTGTGAAATGGGTTTACACGGACAGTGTGAAATGGGTTTACACGGACAGTGTGAAATGGGTGTACACAGACAGTGTGAAATGGGTGTACACAGACAGTGTGAAATGGGTGGACACGGACAGTGTGAAATGGGTTTACACGGACAGTGTGAAATGGGTGGACACGGACAGTGTGAAATGGGTGGACATGGACAGTGTGAAAGGGTTTTACACAGACAGTGTGAAATGGGTGTACACAGACAGTGTGAAATGGGTGTACACAGACAGTGTGAAATGGGTGTACACAGACAGTGTGAAATGGGTGTACACAGACAGTGTGAAATGGGTTTACACAGACAGTGTGAAATGGGTTTACACAGACAGTGTGAAATGGGTTTACACAGACAGTGTGAAATGGGTGTACACAGACAGTGTGAAATGGGTTTACACAGACAGTGTGAAATGGGTGTACACAAGACAGTGTGAAATGGGTTTGCACCGACAGTGTGAAATGGGTTCACACCGACAGTGTGAAATGGGTTTACACCAGACAGTGTGAAATGGGTTTACACCAGACAGTGTGAAATGAGTTTACACCAGACAGTATGAAATTGGTTTGCACCGACAGTGTGAAATGGGTTTACACCGACAGTGTGAAATGGGTTTACACCGACAGTGTGAACTGGATTTACACCAGACAGTGTGAAATGGGTTTACACCAGACAGTCTAAAATGTGTTTACACCGACAGTGTGAAATGGATTTACACCAGAAAGTGTGAAATGGGTTTGCACGGACAGTGTGAAATGAGTTTACACGGGCAGCGTGAAATGGGTTTACACGGGCAGTGTGAAATGGGTTTACACGGGCAGTGTGGAAGGGTTGTTAAATGGGTTTAAACTGACAGTGTGCAATGGGTTTACACCGACTGTGTGAAAGAGGTTTTCACCGACAGTGTGAAATGGATTTACACAGCCAGTGTGCAATGGGTGTGAAATGGGTTTAAACTGACAGTGTGAAATGGGTTTGCACGGGCAGTGTGAACTGGGTGTTAAATAGGTTGACAAGGGCAGCATGAAATGGGTTTACTTGGAAAGTGTGTAATGGGTGTACACGGACAGCGTGAAATGGGTGTGAAATGGGTTTACACCAGCAGAGTGAAATGGGTTTACACCGGCAGTGTGAAATGGGTGTGAAATGGATTTACACCGACGGTGTGAAATGGGTTTACACCAGCAGTCTGTAATAGATTTAACGGTCACTGTGAAATGGGTTTACATTGACAGTGTGAAATGGGTTTACAACAACAGTGTGAAATGGGGTCACACCGACAGTGTGAAATGGGTTTACATGGGCAGTGTGAAATGGGTTTATACCGGCAGAGTGAAAAGGGGTCACACCGGCAGTGTGAAATGGGTTTATACCGACAATGTGAAATGGGTTTATACCGACAATGTGAAATGGGTTCACGCTGACAGTGTGAAATGGGTTTACACCGGCAGAGTGAAATGGGTGTGAAATGGGGTTACACCGGCAGTGTGAAATGGGTTTACATGGGCAATATGAAATGGGTTTACACCGACAGAGTGAAATGGGTGTGAAATGGGTTTAAACTGACAGTGTGAAATGGGGTTACATGGGCAATGTGAAATGGGTTTACACCGACAGTGTGGGATGGGTTTACACCGACAATGTGAAATGAGTTTACACACCGGCAGTGTGAAATGGGTTTACACACCGACAGTGTGAAATGGGTTTATGCCGACAGTGTGAAATGGGTTTACACCAACAGTGTGGGATGGGTTTACACCGACAGTGTGAAATGTGTTTTCACTGACAGTGTGAAATGGGTTTACACCGACAGTGTGAAATGAGTGTGAAATGGGTTTACACCAACAGTGTGGGATGGGTTTACACAGACAGTGTGAAATGGGTTTGCACCAACAGTGTCAAATGGGTTTACACCGACAGTGTGAAATGGGTTTGCACCGACAGTGTGAAATGGATTTACACCGACAATGTGAAATGGATTTACACCGACAGTGTGAAATGGGCTTAGACCGGCAATGTGAAATGGGTTTATGCCGAAAGTGTGAAATGGGTTTACACCAACTGTGTGGGATGGGTTTACATGGGCAGTGTAAAATGGGTTTACACCGACAGTGTGAAATGGGTTTACACGGGCAGTGTAAAATGGGTTTACACCGACATTGTGAAATGGGTTTATACGGACAGGGCGCAATGGGTTTACACAGGGATTGTGCAATGGGTTTACACCAACAGTGTGAAATGTGTGTGAAATGGGTTTACACCGGCAGTGTGAAATGGGTTTACACCAACAGTGTGAAATGGGTTTACACCAACAGTGTGAAATGGGTTTACACCGGCAGTGTGCAATGGGTTTACACCGACAATGTGAAATGGGTTTACACCAACAGTGTGGGATGAGTTTACACCGACAGTGTGCAATGTGTTTTCACCGACAGTGTGCAATGGGTTTACACCGACAGTGTGAAATGGGTTTACACCGACAGTGTGAAATTGGTTCACATCGACAGTGAGGACAGTATGGGATGGTTTTACACAGACAGTGTGGGATGGTTTTACACCGACAATGTGAAATGGGTTTGCACCGACAGTGTAAAATGGGTTTACACGGACAGTGTGAAATGGGTTCACATCGACAGTGAGGACAGTGTGGGATGGTTTCACACAGACAGTGTGGGATGGTTTTACACAGACAATGTGAAATGGGTTTGCACCAACAGTGTCAAATGGGTTTACACCAACAATGTGAAATGGGTTCACATCGACAGTGTGAAATGGGTTTACACAGACAGTGTGAAATGGTTTACACAGACAGTGTGAAATGGTTTACACAGACAGTGTGAAATGGTTTACACTGACAGTGTGAAATGGTTTACACTGACAGTGTGAAATGGGTTTAAACCGACAGTGTGAAATGGGTTTACACCGACAGTGTGCAATGGGTTTAAACCGACAGTGTGAAATGGGTTTACACCGACAGTGTGCAATGGGTTTACACCGACAGTGTGAAATGGGTTTACACCGACAGTGTGCAATGGGTTTACACCGACAGTGTGCAATGGGTTTACACTGACAGTGTGAAATGGGTTTACACCGACAGTGTGAAATGGGTTTACACCGACAGTGTGCAATGGGTTTACACCGACAGTGTGCAATGGGTTTACACTGACAGTGTGAAATAGGTTTACACCGACAGTGTGCAATGGGTTTACACCGAAACATGTGCAATGGGTTTACACTGACAGTGTGAAATAGGTTTACACCGACAGTGTGCAATGGGTTTACACCGAAACATGTGCAATGGGTTTACACCGAAACATGTGCAATGGGTTTACACCGAAAGATGTGAAATAGGTTTACACCAGCTGTGAGGACAGTGTGGGATGGGTTCACACAGACAGTGTGGGATGGGTTCACACAGACAGTGTGGGATGGGTTCACACAGACAGTGTGGGATGGGTTCACACAGACAGTGTGGGATGGGTTCACACAGACAGTGTGGGATGGGTTCACACAGACAGTGTGGGACGGGTTCACACAGACAGTGTGGGACGGGTTCACACAGACAGTGTGGGATGGGTTCACACAGACAGTGTGGGATGGGTTCACACAGACAGTGTGGGATGGGTTCACACAGACAGTGTGGGATGGGTTCACACAGACAGTGTGGGATGGGTTCACACAGACAGTGTGGGATGGGTTCACACAGACAGTGTGGGATGGGTTCACACAGACAGTGTGGGATGGGTTCACACAGACAGTGTGGGATGGGTTCACACAGACAGTGTGGGATGGGTTCACACAGACAGTGTGGGATGGGTTCACACAGACAGTGTGGGATGGGTTCACACAGACAGTGTGGGATGGGTTCACACAGACAGTGTGGGATGGGTTCACACAGACAGTGTGGGATGGGTTCACACAGACAGTGTGGGAAGGTTTTACACAGACAGTGTGAAATGGGTTTGCACCAGCAGTGTCAAATGGGTTTACACCAACAGTGTGAAATTTTGTTTAGATCGACAATGTGAAATGGGTTTAGACCGACAATGTGAAATGGTTTTGCACGGTCAGTGTGAAATGGGTTCACACCGACAGTGTGAAATGGGTTCACACCGACAGTGTGAAATGGGTTCACACCGACAGTGTGAAATGGGTTCACACCGACAGTGTGAAATGGGTTCACACCGGCAGTGTGAAATGGGTTTACACACCGGCAGTGTGAAATGGGTTTACACACCGGCAGTGTGAAATAGGTATTATAGATCATAGATCATAATATTTAGAGTGCAGAAGGAGGCCATAAGGCCCATCGAGTCTGCACCGGCTCTTGGAAAGAGCACCCTACCCAAGTTCAACACCTCCACCCTATCCCAAAAACCCAGTAGCCCCACCCAACACTGACGGCAATTTTGGACACTAAGGGCAATTTATCATGGTCAATCCACCTAACCCGCACATCTTTGGACTGTGGGAGGAAAACGGAGCACCCGGAGGAAACGCACGCACACACGGGGAGGATGTGCAGACTCTGCACAGACAGTGACCCAAGCCGGAATTGAACCTGGGACCCTGGAGCTGTGAAGCCATTGTGCTATCCACAATGCTACCCTGCTGTCGGTATACACCAACAATGTGAAATGGGTTGACACCGGCAGTGTGAAATGGGTTTGCGCCGACAGTGTGAAATGGATTTACACAGACAGTGTGAAATGGGTTTACACCGACAGTGTGAAATGGGTTTACACCGACAGTGTGAAATGGGTTTACACCGACAGTGTGAAATGGATTTACACCAGATAGTGTGATATGGATTTGCACGGTCAGTGTGAAATGGTTTTGCACGGACAGTGTGAAATGGGTTTACACGGGCAGTGTGAAATGGGTTTACTAGGGCAGTGTGAAATGGGTTTACAACAACAGTGTGAAATGGGTTTACACCCCTGCAGTGTGAAATGGGTTTACACACCGGCAGTGTGAAATGGGTTTACACACCGGCAGTGTGAAATGGGTTTACAACAACAGTGTGAAATGGGTTTACACACCGGCAGTGTGAAATGGGTTTACACACCGGCAGTGTGAAATTGGTTTACACACCGACAGTGTGAAATGGGTTTACGCCAACAGTGTGAAATGGATTTACACGGACAGTGTGAAATGGGTTTACACCAGCAGTATGAAATGGGTGTGAAATTGGTTTACACCGGCAATGTGAAATGGATTTACACCGACAGTATGAAATGGATTTACACCGATAGTGTGAAATGGGTTTACACCGATAGTGTGAAATGGGTTTACCCCGGCAGTGTGAAATGGATTTACACCGATTGTGTGAAATGGGTTTACCCCGGCAGTGTGAAATGGATTTACACCGACAGTGTGAAATGGGTTTACACCGATTGTGTGAAATGGGTTTACACCGACAGTGTGAAATGGATTTACACCGACAGTGTGAAATGGATTTACACCGACAATGTGAAATGGATTTACACCGACAGTGTGAAATGGATTTACCCCGGCAGTTTGACATGGATTTAATGGTCACTGTGAAATGGTTTTACATCGAAAGTGTGAAATGGGTTTACACCCCTGCAGTGTGAAATGGGTTTACAACAACAGTGTGAAATGGGTTTACACACCGGCAGTGTGAAATGGGTTTACGTCGACTGTGTGAAATAGGTTTACACGGACAGTGTGAAATGGGTTTACACCAGACAGTGTGAAATAGGTTTACACGGACAGTGTGAAATAGGTTTACACCGACAATATGAAATGGGTTTACACCAGACAGTGTGAAATGGGTTTGCACCAACAGTGTGAAATGGGTTTGCACCGGCAGTGTGAAATGGGTGTGAAATGGGTTTACAACAACAGTGTGAAATGGGTTTACAACAACAGTGTGAAATGGGTTTACAACAACAGTGTGAAATGGGTTTACACAGACAGTGTGAAATGGGTTTACACAGACAGTGTGAAATGGGTTTACACCAGACAGTGTGAAATAGGTTTACACCAGACAGTGTGAAATAGGTTTACACGGACAGTGTGAAATAGGTTTACACCGACAATATGAAATGGGTTTACACCAGACAGTGTGAAATGGGTTTGCACCAACAGTGTGAAATGGGTTTGCACCGGCAGTGTGAAATGGGTGTGAAATGGGTTTACAACAACAGTGTGAAATGGGTTTACAACAACAGTGTGAAATGGGTTTACAACAACAGTGTGAAATGGGTTTACGTCGACAGTGTGAAATAGGTTTACACCAGACAGTGTGAAATAGGTTTACACGGACAGTGTGAAATGTGTTTACACCGACAGTGTGAAATGGGTTTACACCGACCATACGAAATGGGTTTACACCAGACAGTGTGAAATGGGTTTGCACCAACAGTGTGAAATGGGTTTGCATCGGCAGTGTGAAATGGGTGTGAAATGGGTTTACACCGGAGTGTGAGATGGATTTACACCGACGGTATGAAATGGGCTTACACAGGCAGTGTGAAATAGATTTACACCGGAAGTGTGAAATGGGTTTACACCGACAGTGTGAAATGGATTTACACCAGATAGTGTGATATGGATTTGCACGGTCAGTGTGAAATGGTTTTGCACGGACAGTGTGAAATGGGTTTACACGGGCAGTGTGAAATGGGTTTACTAGGGCAGTGTGAAATGGGTTTACAACAACAGTGTGAAATGGGTTTACACCCCTGCAGTGTGAAATGGGTTTACACACCGGCAGTGTGAAATGGGTTTACACACCGGCAGTGTGAAATGGGTTTACAACAACAGTGTGAAATGGGTTTACACACCGGCAGTGTGAAATGGGTTTACACACCGGCAGTGTGAAATTGGTTTACACATCGACAGTGTGAAATGGGTTTACGCCAACAGTGTGAAATGGATTTACACGGACAGTGTGAAATGTGTTTGCACGGGCAGTGTGAAATGGGTTTACAGGGACAATGTGAAATGGGTTTACACCAGCGGTATGAAATGGGTGTGAAATGGGTTTACCCCGGCAGTGTGAAATGGGTTTACCCCGGCAGTGTGAAATGGGTTTACCCCGGCAGTGTGAAATGGGTTTACCCCGGCAGTGTGAAATGGATTTACACCGATAGTGTGAAATGGGTTTACCCCGGCAGTGTGAAATGGATTTACACCAATTGTGTGAAATGGGTTTACCCCGGCAGTGTGAAATGGATTTACACCGACAGTGTGAAATGGATTTACACCGACAGTGTGAAATGGATTTACACCGACAGTGTGAAATGGATTTACACCGGCAGTGTGAAATGGATTTACACCGACAGTGTGAAATGGATTTACACCGACAGTGTGAAATGGGTTTACACCGGCAGTTTGACATGGATTTAATGGTCACTGTGAAATGGTTTTACATCGAAAGTGTGAAATGGGTTTACACCCCTGCAGTGTGAAATGGGTTTACACCCCTGCAGTGTGAAATGGGTTTACAACAACAGTGTGAAATGGGTTTACACCCCTGCAGTGTGAAATGGGTTTACAACAACAGTGTGAAATGGGTTTACACACCGGCAGTGTGAAATAGGTTTACGTCGACTGTGTGAAATAGGTTTACACGGACAGTGTGAAATGTGTTTACACCGACAGTGTGAAATGGGTTTACACCAGACAGTGTGAAATAGGTTCACACAGACAGTGTGAAATAGGTTTACACCGACAATATGAAATGGGTTTACACCAGACAGTGTGAAATGGGTTTGCACCAACAGTGTGAAATGGGTTTGCACCGGCAGTGTGAAATGGGTGTGAAATGGGTTTACAACAACAGTGTGAAATGGGTTTACAACAACAGTGTGAAATGGGTTTACACAGACAGTGTGAAATAGGTTTACACCAGACAGTGTGAAATAGGTTTACACCAGACAGTGTGAAATAGGTTTACACGGACAGTGTGAAATAGGTTTACACCGACAATATGAAATGGGTTTACACCAGACAGTGTGAAATGGGTTTGCACCAACAGTGTGAAATGGGTTTGCACCGGCAGTGTGAAATGGGTGTGAAATGGGTTTACAACAACAGTGTGAAATGGGTTTACAACAACAGTGTGAAATGGGTTTACAACAACAGTGTGAAATGGGTTTACAACAACAGTGTGAAATGGGTTTACACCGACAATATGAAATGGGTTTACACCAGACAGTGTGAAATGGGTTTGCACCAACAGTGTGAAATGGGTTTGCACCGGCAGTGTGAAATGGGTGTGAAATGGGTTTACACCAGAGTGTGAGATGGATTTACACCGACGGTATGAAATGGGCTTACACAGGCAGTGTGAAATAGATTTACACCGGAAGTGTGAAATGGACTTACACCGACAGTGTGAAATGGATTTACACCGATAGTGTGAAATGGGTTTACACCGGCAGTGTGAAGTGGATTTAACGGTCACTGTGAAATGGGTTTACACGGGCAGTGTGAAATGGTTTTACAAGGGCAGTGTGAAATGGGTGTGAAATGGGTTTACACGGACAGTGTGTAATGGGTGTACACGGTCACTGTGAAATGGTTTTACATCGACAGTGTGAAATGGGTTTGAAATGGGTTTACACCGGCAGTGTGAAATGGGTGTGAAACAGGTTTACACCGGCAGTGTGAAATGGATTTACACCGATAGTGTGAAATGGATTTACACCGATATGTGAAATGGATTTACACCGGAAGTGTGAAATGGATTTACACCGACAGTGTGAAATGGATTTACACCGACAGTGTGAAATGGATTTACACCGACAGTGTGAAATGGATT
This sequence comes from Scyliorhinus canicula, assembly GCF_902713615.1. Taxonomy (NCBI): domain Eukaryota; kingdom Metazoa; phylum Chordata; class Chondrichthyes; order Carcharhiniformes; family Scyliorhinidae; genus Scyliorhinus; species Scyliorhinus canicula. Next base: position 57,857,958 of record NC_052152.1, read on the forward strand.
TACACCGACAGTGTGAAATGGGTTTACACGGGCAGTGTGAAATGGATTTACACCGACAGTGTGAAATGGGTTTACACCGACAATGTGAAATGGGTTTACACCGGCAATTTGAAATGGATTTAATGGTCACTGTGAAATGGTTTTACATCGACAGTTTGAAATGGATTTACACCGGCAGTGTGAAATGGGTTTACAACAAGTGTGAAATGGGTTTACACACCGGCAGTGTGAAATGGGTTTACCCCGACAGTGTGAAATGGATTTACACCGATAGTGTGAAATGGATTTAATGGTCACTGTGAAATGGTTTTACAATGACAGTGTGAAATGGGTTCACAACAAGTGTGAAATGGGTTTACACACCTGCAGTGTGAAATGGGTTTACGCCGGCAGTGTGAAATGGGTTTACGCCGTCAGTGTGAAATGGGTTTACAACAGCAGTGTGAAATGGGTTTACACACCGGCAGTGTGAAATGGGTTTACACCAGACAGTGTGAAATGGGTTTGCACCGACAGTGTGAAATGGGTTTACACACCGGCAGTGTGAAATGGGTTTACAAGAACAGTGTGAAATGGGTTTGCACCGACAGTGTGAAATGGATTTGCACCGACAGTGTGAAATGGGTTTGCACCGACAGTGTGAAATGGGTTTGCACCGACAGTGTGAAATGGGTTTGCACCGATAGTGTGAAATGGGTTTGCACCGACAGTGTGAAATGGGTTTGCACCGACAGTGTGAAATGGGTTTGCACCGACAGTGTGAAATGGGTTTGCACCGACAGTGTGGGATTGTTTTACACCGACAGTGTGAAATGAGTTTACACCAGACGGTGTGAAATAGGTTTACACCAGCAGTGAGAACAGTGTGGGATGGGTTCACACTGACAGTGTGGGATGGTTTTACACCAGACAGTGTGAAATGGGTTTGCACCCACAGTGTGAAATGAGTTTACACAACAGTCCCAGTTCTAGTCTCCATGCATGTGTGAAAACAACACCTTGCTATCAACACTGACTCAGGATCTTATATGTTTCAATAAGATCACATCTCATTCTTGTAAACTCCAGTGGGTATAGGCCCAACCTGATCACTCTTTCTTCATAGGGTAAGCCTTTCACCCAGCAATGAGTCGAGTCTACCTTCTCTACATGTGCCCTAGTCCCTATCACTAAACTGTGCCCTCCATGGCGCACAATGTGCCCTCCACGGTGCACAATGTACCCTCCATGGTGCACAATGTACCCTCCATAGTGCACAATGTACCCTCCATAGTGCACAATGTACCCTCCATGGTGCACAAGTACCCTCCATGCTGCACAAGTACCCTCCATGGTGCACAATGTACCCTCCATGGTGCAGGCACTTGTAGACATCCATGAGTACCAATGCTAGAGGACAGTGGGGCTTCTCAAGTTCACTCCAGCTACCCCTCCATCTTAATGAGGAAGCCAGGGGCTCTCAAGCCCCTCTAGGGAGAAGGAGAAGCTGGTGCATAATCCTGAGAAATCCACCCAGGAGACTCTGGGAGTATCCCACTCATCTGAATCCCGTCTTCCTCGGACCAAATCAGTTCCAGCCTCACTGCCCAAGCAAGGAGGCACTACCACACAGCAACAACCCAAAAGCACACTGGGGCCCTGCAGATCTAGGCCCTCCAGAGGAGGTCCGCCATGGTCATTACAGACAACTGGGCCTAGCATACAGCAGGGTACCTCCACCTCCACTGTGGATCCTGGGGATGCACTAAGATGTAACGGAAGAGCTAGAAAAGTTACAAAGGTCTAGTTGTGTCGTATGGGCATTGGACTTGAGCACTTGTAGATACTCACCACCGATGTAAGTTAAGCACCCACCTCTGTAAATTAAGAAAATCTAATTTAATGCAACCTCTCTATAGCTACATGGACTCATAAGATTTCTTCCTGTAATGGCGCTGATACAACTGTGTCCATATTCTCCAGAAGGGCTAGGTTCTTACTTCAGAGCCTCTTCCATTTGCTCTCTGGCGATGCTGCTAGCTCATTGCAGGCATCTCCTTACAGTTTCTCCTTGATCATGAGCACATCTCCACATTCAGGACCAATGTCACTGAATTCAGTCATTTTCAATGTGTGAACTCTGCACATGTAACCGAGCAGCTAGATCCTTATGTTAAGTGTGCATCTTCCTTGGTGACACAGAACCTCAGGGGCACAGAAAAGGAAGGAGGAGACGAGATCAGGAGAGATGAAACCTCCGAGCGACATCTCTCTAATATGACCCTGGTCACTGAGAGTACGTGAACTGCCTTTTGGAGGTAGGAGTCAATCATTTGCAGTAGCTATTTGAGGAACAATGCACTGTCCCTACTGCAAGACATCATCGTCCTCCTGCAACATTGGAACAATGAGTAACTGCTCCCTCCCCATGACGAGCCCTATTAGTGAGGGTGTGCATTGTCAGCAGTCAGACGGGAGAGCAGTGCCCATGGAAGCGACTTTTGGATGATGGGACATTATCATTGACCCTCATCATCACAATCCATGAATTGGCTGGCAATGAGTTAGTCCCTTCTGGCCATCACCACTGTCTGCTAGCTGACCACCTCTTCCTCCAGGACCTCCTTTGTGTCCTCCGTCTCAACATCCTCTTCATCAGAGGAAACGTGTGTTCCTCTATCTCCTCCTCGGGCAGCTCCTCAACCTGCTTAACTGTTAGGTTATGGAGGGCGTGGCAGACAGCAATGATGTGCGACACCCTCTGTGGACCAAACTACAGGGCTCCACCAGACCGGTCCAGACACTGGAACCACATTTTCAACAGACTTATGATCTTCTTTACCAAAGTCTTAAGTAGCAGCAAGAGCCACGTCATACCTGGTCACAGCTGTACTCTGTGGCCTCCATACAGGCACCATCAAACATGCTCTCAAAGGGTATTGCTTGTCCCCATGGAGCCAAACCTGTAGCCACTGTGCTTCCTCATAAACATCGAGGATCTGAAACTGGCGAAGAATTTAGCTATCATGCACATTCCCCAGGAATCCAGTGCACAACAGGAGGATGCACTTTGTGTGGTTGCTGACTAGCTGAACATTTAGGGAATGGAAGCTCTTGCGGTTGATAAGCTGCACTCCTTGATGCTATGGGTATTGGTGAGCCAAGTAAGTGCAGTTGATTGCCCCCTATTCTTGTGGAAAGCTATGCGAAACACAGGGCTCTAGCGTTCTAACTAGCCTGATCCTGGTCAAAATAGAGGTCATGGTGTGCTCTTGTGAAGATGTGCGTCCATTCTTGATGCTTTTGTGAGTGAATATGCTCGCCATTTTGGAGAGTGGTACAGGGAGGCTGTGGTACTCAAAGAATGGGGAAGTCAGCGCACATAGGGATATTAGCTGATCCATCATCAGTGGCACTCATATGCATCAGTGATGAGTTAATGGACATAATTGGCTTAGTTGTCAGGCTGAAAGAATTTTAATTGACTTGTAGATGAATTATTCATTGGTGTCATGTCTCTCCATTAGAGTTAACATGCTCAATCATGAACGCACACGCACCTCCCATCCATCTTATTGGCTCCTGCAGCTCATGTCTACTGAACACTCATTCAGGCTTCCCTTCCCAGTGTCAGAATGCAGAGGCCAAGAAGCTGATGATTGCACTTCAGGATGGGTCAGTTTTAAACTTGGCCTTCTTCCCCTTCTTGCGATGAGACTTCCAGCTTTCAGGGGCCAACTCTTCTGCCATTTTGGTGGCAATGGACATTGCCCCTCTGCCGCCCTCTGCCTGTTGGTCCGCTCTGCTGCGTCAGACCCTCTGAGTAAAGCCTTTGACAAAGTGCCTCATGGCAGACTGGTATAAACGATGAAGTCACATGGGATCAGAGGTGAGGTGGCAAGATGGATTCAGAACTGGCTCGGTCACAGAAGGCAAAGGGTAGCAGTAGAAGGGTGTTTTTCTGAATGGAAGGTCATGACTAGTGGTGTTCCACAGGGATCTGTGCTGGGGCCTCTGTTGTTTGTAGTATACATAAACGATTTGGAGGAAAATGTAGCTGGTCTGATTAGTAAGTTTGCAGATGACACCAAGGTTGGTGGAGCGGCAGATAGTGTTAAGGATTGTCAGAGGATACAGCATGACATAGATAGGTTGGAGACTTGGGCACTGAAATGGCAAATGGTGTTTAATCCGGACAAATGTGAGGTAATGCATTTTGGTTGCTCTAACATGGAGGGGAAATATATAGTAAATGGCAAAACCCTTGGGGATATGGAAAGACAGAGAGATCTGGGCTTGGTGTTCCACAGGTCTTTGAAAGTGGCAACACAAGTGGCCAAGTTAGTCAAGAAAGCATGTGAATGCTTGCCTTCATTGGATGGGGCATCGAGTAAGAAAACTGACAAATCATGCGACAGTTGTACAGAACCATGGTAAGGCCGCATTTGGAATATTGCGCACATTTCTGGTCACCACACCACCAGAAGGATGTGGAGGCTTTGGAGTGGGTGCAGAGGAGGTTGACCAGGATGTTGTCTGGTCTGGAGGGTGTTAGCTATGCGCAGAGGCTGAATAGACTCGGACTGTTTTCATTGGAACGATGGAGGTTCAGGGGTGACCTGATAGAAGTCTACAAGATTGTGAGGGGCATGGATAGAGTGACAGTCCTCAACACTGGGGCCCCACAAGGCTGCATTGGTAGCCCCCTACTATACCCCCTATACACACACGACCGTGTTGCAAAATTTGGCTCCAACTACATCTACAAGTTTGCTGTTGGCATGACCGCAGTGGGTCGGATTGCGAACAACGATGAGTCAGAGTACAGGAGGGAGATAGAGAATCTAATGGCATGGTGTAACGACAACAATCTCACCCTCAATGTCAGCAAAACTAAAGAGCTGGTCATTGTCTTCAGGAAGCAAAGTATCGTACACACCCCTGTCTGCATCGACGGGGCCGCGATGGAGATGGTTGACAGCTTCAAATTCCTAGTTGGTGCACATCACCAACAATCAGTCCTGGTCCACCCGCGTCAATGCTATGACCAAAAAAAGCACAACAGCGCCTATACTTCCTCAGGAAACTAAGGAAATTCAGCATGTCCACATTAACTCTCACCAATTTTTGCAGTTGCATCATAGAAAGTATCCTATCTGGCTGCATCACAGCCTGGTATGGCAACTGCTCGGCCCAGAACCTTAAGAAAGTACAGAGAGTCGTGAACACTGCCCAGTCCATCAAGTGAACCCGCCTCCCATCCATTGACTCTGTCTACATCTCCCACCGCCTTGGGAAAGCGGGCAGAATAATCAAAGACCCCCCCACACAGATTATTTTCTCTTACAATTCCTTCCATTGGGCAGGAGATGCAAAAGTCCGAGAACACGCACAAACAGTCTCAATAAAAACCTCTTCCCCGCTGTTACCAGGCTCCTGAATGACCCTCTTCTGGACTGAACCGATCTCTTCAACATCTTCTCTACTGAGTAGTACTGCAGTCCGTATGCTCACCCTGTGCCTATGTATTTACATTGTGTCTTTATGTATGTCCTATGTTGGTTTTTGCGTATGGAATGATCTGTCTGAACTGAATGCGGAACAATACTTTTCACTGTACCTCGGTACACGTGACAATAAAACAAATCCAATCCTTTATTCTTCACACACTTCCTCCACCAACCAAATACACATAGCTATGTGTGAGATCATTGGTTCATGGGTAGCTCACTGATGGGAACAAACTATAGAGAGCCACAGTACATGGTTTGATGGCTGGCATAGTAATTGCTAACTTGGGGTGGGGAAGATGACAAGGGATGCGGACACTTCTTCCTTCTGCCTCATACCAACAGTACTTTGGGCATATGTCTAGGAAGGTGAGAGTTAATGAGAAGGAGGAGCCTCTGGGTGCTCCAATAAGTTCTGTTAGACATGCCAGCAATGAAGTATGTATTCCTGCCTGCCTGTAGAAAGCTGATGTACATGTTATACTGCACTGCATAAGGGCCCTACTAAGAAAATATGCCAGATTTTCAAATGCCATTATATCATTAGGAACAACAAACCCCTTAGTAAGGAATGAAATTAAATGGAGAGCAAGGAGCGATATACGATCAGAAGGTGTAGAATCTCTGTGGGAGAGCTGAGGAATCACAAAGGTAAAAAGACCCAGATGGGAGTGATGTACAGGCCCCCTAGCAGTAGTCAGGATGTGGGGCAGAAAATAAATCAGGAGGTAGAGAAAGCATGTAAAAAAAAGGCAATATCACGATAATCATGGGGGACTTCAATATGCAGGTGGACTGGGAAAATCAGAGTGGTAGTGGATCCCAAGAAAAGGAATTTGGGGAATGTTTAAGAGATGTTTTTTTGCAGCAGCTTGTGGCAGAGCCCACTAGGGAACAGGCAATTCTGGATTTGGTGATGTGTAATGAGGCAGACTTGATTAGGGAGAAGTGACCCTTATATGATAGAATTCACCCTGTAGTTTGAGAGAGAAGCTGGAATCAGATGCAATGGTTTCACAATTAAATAAGGGTAACTACAAAGATATGAGGGAGGAGCTGGCCAGAGTTGATTGGAAAAGGAGCCTAGCAGGGAAGACAGTGGAACAGCAATGGCAGGAGTTTTGGGGGTTATTCGGGAGGCACAGCAGAAATTCATCCCAAGGAGGAGGAAACATGTTAAGGGAAGAACAAGGCATCCATGGTCAACGAGAGAAGTCAAGGACAGCATAAAAGCAAAAGAAAAAGCAAACAAAGTGGCGAGGAATAGTGAGAAGCCAGAGGATTGGGAAGCCTCTAAAAGCGAGAAGAGGACAACTACAAAAGAAATAAGGGGAGAGAAGATGAAATCTGAGTGCAAGCTATAAAAGAAGATAGGAAGAGGTTTTTCAATATATAAAAGGTAAGAGAGAGGCAATAATAGACATTGGACCACTGGAAAACGTGGCTGGAGAAGTGATAATAGGAAACAAAGAAATGGCAGATAAACCGAATAGTTACTTTGCATCAGTCTTCACGGTGGAAGACACCAGTGGGATGCCATGATGTGGAGATGCCGGTTTTGGACTGGGGTGGGCACAGTAAGAAGTCTTACAACACCAGGTTAAAGTCCAACAGGTTTGATTCAAACACTAGCTTTCGGAGCACTGCTCCTTCCTCAGGTGAAACAGTTTTGGGCCCCGTATTTAAGGAAAGATATGCTGGCCTTGGAAAGCGTTCAAAGGAGGTTCTCAAGAATGATCCCTGGAATGAACAGCTTGGAATATGAGGAATGGTTGTAGACTCTGGTTCTGTACTCGGAGTTTAGAAGGATGAGGGAGGATCTTATTGAAACTTACAGGATACTGTGAGGCCTGGATAGTGTACATGGAGAGAATGTTTCCACTTGTACGAAACACTAGGAGCAGAGGACACAATCTCAGACTAAAGGGACGATCCTTTAAAACAGAGATGAGGAGGAAGATAGATAGGTTCTTGATTAATAAGGGGATCAGGGGTTCTGGGGAGAAGGCAGGAGAATGCAGATGAGAACAATATCAGCCATGATTGAATGGTGGAGCAGATTTGATTGGCGGAGTGGCCTAATTCTGCTTCTATGTCTCATGGTCTTCTGGTCTTATGGTCTTAGCTATGGAATTCCCAGCATATTAGATCAAGCTGATGAGTGACATTCTCCCACAGAGGTGCAAGGATCCTCTCTGATGTTCCTACATGACTGGTATTCCCAGATGGCATAGTACTTTTAAGAGAGATACATTAACATATACACCTGTAAGGTGTACATGGATGGTATACAGATGGTACATTTGATAATCTTTATTATTGTCGCAAGTAGGCTTACATTAACACCACAATGAAGTTACTGTGAAAATCCCCGAGTTGCCACATTCCGGTGCATGTTTGGGTACACTGAGGGAGAATTCAGAATGTCCAAATTACCTAACAGCACGTCTTTCGGGACTTGTGGGAGGAAACCAGAGCACCGGGAGGAAACCCACGCAGACATGGGGAGAACGTGCAGACTCCACACAGTGACCCAAGCCGGGAATTGAACCCAGTTCCCTGGCGCTGTGAAGCAACAATGCTAACCACTGTGCTACCGTGTCACCCATAGTGCGATAGGCGGTCCTTTTATACAGTGCTACCAAAAATTGAGATGAAGCTTGCTAGAAATGGAAACTGACTCTTTTTTAAAATGTATTTGTCGGTCGTGGCAATTGTGCCACTTAAGTAATTTAGTGAGAATGATGGAATGACTAGATTCATGTTATGCTTCCTCTGTACAAGACAATCATTTAGCGTAGAAAACTAATGAATAATTATAGAAAAGCTGTATTTCCTTTAGGGGATTCATAATTCAAATATGTAGAGCAACTGCCAAGATTGCAGTCCTGAGAAGATAAGTAGTTGTCGTATGTGGAAAGTTCATGATTGTGATTGGCTCAGCCCATGATATTCTTTAATTAGTGTTGAGAGGAGCTACACTGTTTGATGGAAATCCTGCCGTACTCTAATTGCTCAAACAGCTGTGTTTCATTAAGGTAGGACGGTATCTCAGTTCCTCTTCCGTATTGTATTGTCTAGATAACCATAACTGGGGAGACATAAATGAAAATACATCGTTCTAAAACAATGCATATAATGTCTCACTGACTAAATTAAAATTGCATCGCATCTTTTATTATTAATCATTGTATTCCACTCCCTCCATAAATAAAACATTAAATTGAAAATCCCCACAATTATCCTACCCCGAATCTTACAGCACCATACTGTTTTCAAATGATTAAAACAAGAAAGAGCTTGTGGTGCGGCAATAATGCAGTGTGATGGAGCATCAATGCATGCTGCAGTTTGTAAAGAAAATGGAAATTCAGTTGCTAAAATCTATAGAATTGCCAGGGTAGTTTGAGCAGAGATCATTATCTCACTATACAAGAGATAAACATCACCTGAATTGCCCAGTCAATCTTTGAGGGTTTAGCTGAGAATACAACTGGTAAGCATGTGGAAGAGGTTTATCTTGATATCTGTCACAAATCATGACAGCGTATTGAAAAATAGCAAAGTTCTGCTAAGTAATAACTGTTAGCCAAATAGAAAAGTGGAAAGTTCGGCTTTGCTGCTGGTTTTATTGTGTTGTAGCTACTTAAAGTGGAGATGCAATTTAGTGGCCAAAGGAAGAAAGAAACAATGTGACCTGCAGTGAGGTGTCCATGGAGATGAGTTCCAGCTGAGCATCAACTTTCAGATAAGGCAATGAAGATACTGGTAGACCAAGTTCAGATTAGAAGCAACCTTTGATTGATTGGCTGCCTACTGCCACCATCCCAAATAATCTAACAACTAGTAAGTGTGCGGGTTAGGTGGATTGGCCATGCTAAATTGCCCGTAGTGTCCTAATAAAAGTAAGGTTAAGGGGGGGGTTGTTGGGTTATGTGTATAGGGTGGATACGTGGGTTTGAGTAGGGTGATCATGGCTCGGCACAACATTGAGGGCCGAAGGGCCTGTTCTGTGCTGTACTGTTCTATGTTCTATGTTCTATAGTAGGTCTCAGAAAGTAAAACCTCATTGCCTGATATCATTTTCTTCACCCTGAGGGATTAAATTCCATTTGGATCTTTGTCCGCATCAAGTCGGTAATCTTGGAGGTAGAAAGCGTAATGAGTGCTCTGCACTTCTCTCCAGTTGAAAGAGTCAGGCCTGTTGCTGGGGAAGAGTGATGTCTAGTCGTATAGGTGAGTGACGAGGGAAGGCTGTTGCTTAACAGTGACTTCAGGGACGGTGGAGGAGCAGAAAAGCCAATCTTGTGAAGTTTCAGAAGCCTTGAAGACCCAATTTGAACCCTCTACTAATGCGATTTGTGAAAGCTACATGTTCAACACCAGAGCTCAGGAAGAAATGGAGAATGCTGATCAGTATGCACTGAGACATCAAGGTGAATCTTGTGAGTTTGGGCAACTGAAGGGTGCTCTCATCAGAAATAGGATGGTCTTAGGAACAATAGATCCCTCCATGAGAGTACATCTGTGAGGAGAAGAGAAACTTACTCTCAAGAATACTATTGACATGTGCAGATGCTTAGAAGTGGTTCATCGTCAGCTGAAGAGTATCAATAGTAGAAGTGGCGAAGCTTTGCTCCATACAGAGAGCATCACGCCTTCCAAGCACAAAGTAATGGAGAAAAGGAAGAACTACTTATAGAAGGACCAGGAGAAAGATCAAGGCCAGGGCAATGGATATAAATATTACAGAGGACAGCACACAGAAGAAAAGGAAGCCTGTCCAGTGTAGGGAAAGTAGTGCTCTGACTGTAAGCTGAATCACAATGCACGTCAATGTTTCGCTGGAAAGTTGAGAAGCAAGTCAATAAAAATGACTGCTGGAGAGATGTTGAACGATGATTTAGACAAATCACACTGCGCCCTAGAGCAGGTCCTGTCTCAAAGTACAAAATGGCCTGTGACTATTGGAATGCTGCGCAGGAGTCTCTGGTCTGCCAGCCGCGTTTTCCAGCGCAGCGCACCCCCGCAGGCAGCGGTATTTTCCGGTCTGCCAGCCGCGTTTTCCAGCGCAGCGCACCCCCGCAGTCAGCGGGATTCTCCGTTCCCACAGCCGGCCAATGGGGTTTCCCATTGTGGCCACCCTACGCTGTCGGGAAACCCGTGGGCTTGGGTGTGCTGCCAACAAACCAGAGGATCCCGTGACGGAGAATTCCACTGGATGATTTTCAAAGGAAAGCATCAAGTTAATGTAAAGTGTCAGATGGGCATGGGTGTTATGTGTAACATCATTAACTTTGCACACCGGCATGAAGTGGCTCAAGATGGTAATCGGAAAATGATACCATTGAAGGTAAAGATGAGACTATGTGATAGAACAATGCGCAATCAAGAGGACAATCTAAGCTTCTATGGGAAGAAAGAATGTAGGTAGGAAAAAGGGTGTGGAGGTAATAAACAAGTTTAGGGAGTTAGGCTGGAAGTTAAGGGCCAGGACAGACAGAGTTGTCATCTCTGGTTTGTTGCCGGTGCCACGTGATAGCGAGGCTAGGAATAGGGAGAGAGTGCAGTTGAACACGTGGCTGCAGGAATGGTGTAGGAGGGAGGGCTTCAGGTATTTGGATAATTGGAGCGCATTCTGGGGAAGGTGGGACCTGTACAAGCAGGACGGGTTGCATCTGAACCAGAGGGGCACCAATATCCTGGGGGGGAGGTTTTCTAGTACTCTTCGGGAGGGTTTAAACTAATTTGGCAGGGGAATGGGAACCGGATCTGTAGTCCAGCAACAAAGGTAGACGATAGTCAGGACGCCAAAGCACGTAGTGATGCAGTGGGGAAGGTAACAATGACAAAGGAGAGTACTTGCAGGCAAGGAGATGAGTTGAAGTGTGTATACTTTAATGCAAGAAGCATCAGGAATAAGGTGGGTGAACTTAAGGCATGGATCGGTACTTGGGACTACGATGTGGTGGCCATCACGGAAACTTGGATAGAAGAGGGCCAGAAATGGTTGTTGGAGGTCCCTGGTTATAGATGTGTCAACAAGATTAGGGAGGGTGGTAAAAGAGGTGGGGGGGGGGGGGGGTGGCAGTGTTAATTAGAGATAGTATAACAGCTGCAGAAAGGCAGTTCGAGGGGGATCTGCCTACTGAGGTAATATGGGCTGAAGTCAGAAATAGGAAAGGAGCAGTCACCTTGTTGGGAGTTTTCTATAGGCCCCCCAATAGCAGCAGAGATGTGGAGGAACAGATTGGGAAACAGATTCTGGAAAGGTGCAGAAGTCACAGGGTAGTAGTCATGGGCGACTTCAACTTCCCAAACATTGAGTGGAAACTCTTTAGATCAAATAGTTTGGATGGGGTAGTGTTTGTGCAGTGTGTCCAGGAAGCTTTTCTAACACAGTATGTAGATTGTCCGACCAGAGGGGAGGCCATATTGGATTTAGTACTTGGTAATGAACCAGGGCAGGTGATAGATTTGTTAGTGGGGGAGCATTTTGGAGGTAGTGACCACAATTCTGTGACTTTCACTTTAGTAATGGAGAGGGATAGGTGCGAGCAACAGGGCAAGGTTTATAATTGGGGGAAGGGTAAATACAATGCTGTCAGACAAGAATTGAAGTGCAGAAGTTGGGAACATAGGCTGTCAGGGAAGGACACAAGTGAAATGTGGAACTTGTTCAAGGATCAGGTACTGCGTGTCTTTGATATGTATGTCCCTGTCAGGCAGGGAAGAGATGGTCGAGTGAGGGAACCATGGTTGACAAGAGAGGTTGAATGTCTTGTTAAGAGGAAGAAGGAGACTTATGTAAGGCTGAAGAAACAAGGTTCAGACAGTGCGCTGGAGGGATACAAGATAGCCAGGAGGGAACTGAAGAAAGGGATTAGGAGAGCTAAGAGAGGGCATGAAAAATCTTTGGCGGGTAGGATCAAGGAAAACCCCAAGGCCTTTTACACATACGTGAGAAATATGAGAATGACTAGAGTGAGAGTAGGTCCGATTAAGGACAGTAGCGGGAGATTGTGTATTGAGTCTGAAGAGATAGGAGAGGTCTTGAACAAGTATTTTTCTTCAGTATTTACAAATGAGAGGGGCCATATTGTTGGAGAGGACAGCGTGAAGCAGACTGATAAGCTTGAGGAGATACTTGTCAGGAAGGAAGATGTGTTGCGCGTTTTGAAAAACTTGAGGATAGACAAGTCCCCCGGGCCTGACGGGATATATCCAAGGATTCTATGGGAAGCAAGAAATGAAATTGCAGAGCCGTTGGCAATGATCTTTTCGTCCTCGCTGTCAACAGGGGTGGTACCAGAGGATTGGAGAGTGGCGAATGTCGTGCCCCTGTTCAAAAAAGGGAATAGGGATAACCCTGGGAATTACAGGCCAGTTAGTCTTACTTCGGTGGTAGGCAAAGTAATGGAAAGGGTACTGAGGGATAGGATTTCTGAGCATCTGGAAAGGCATTGCTTGATTAGGGATAGTCAGCACGGATTTGTGAGGGGTAGGTCTTGCCTTACAAGTCTTATTGAATTCTTTGAGGAGGTGACCAAGCATGTGGATGAAGGTAAAGCAGTGGATGTAGTGTACATGGATTTTAGTAAGGCATTTGATAAGGTTCCCCATGGTAGGCTTATGCAGAAAGTAAGGAGGCATGGGATAGTGGGAAATTTGGCCAGTTGGATAACAAACTGGCTAACCGATAGAAGACAGAGAGTTGTGGTGGATGGCAAATATTCAGCCTGGAGCCCAGTTATCAGTGGCGTACCACAGGGATCAGTTCTGGGTCCTCTGCTGTTTGTGATTTTCATTAACGACTTGGATGAGGGAGTTGAAGGGTGGGTCAGTAAATTTGCAGATGATACGAAGATTGGTGGAGTTGTGGATAGTGAGGAGGGCTGTTGTCGGCTTCAAAGAGACATAGATAGAATGCAGAGCTGGGCTGAGAAGTGGCAGATGGAGTTTAACCCTGACAAGTGTGAGGTTGTCCATTTTAGAAGGACAAATCTGAATGCGGAATACAGGGTTAATGGTAGGGTTCTTGGCAATGTGGAGGAGCAGAGAGATCTTGGGGTCTATGTTCATTGTTCTTTGAAAGTTGCCACTCAAGTGGATAGAGCTGTGAAGAAGGCCTATGGTGTGCTAGCGTTCATTAGCAGAGGGATTGAATTTAAGAGCCGTGAGGTGATGATGCAGCTGTACAAAACCTTGGTCAGGCCACATTTGGAGTACTGTGTGCAGTTCTGGTCACCTCATTTTAGGAAGGATGTGGAAGCTTTGGAAAAGGTGCAAAGGAGATTTACCAGGATGTTGCCTGGAATGGAGAGTAGGTCATACGAGGAAAGATTGAGGGTGCTAGGCCTTTTCTCATTAGAACGGAGAAGGATGAGGGGCGACTTGATAGAGGTTTATAAGATGATCAGGGGAATAGATAGAGTAGACAGTCAGAGACTTTTTCCCCGGGTGGAACACACCATTACAAGGGGACATAAATTTAAGATAAATGGTGGAAGATATAGAGGGGATGTCAGAGGTAGGTTCTTTACCCAGAGAGTAGTGGGGGCATGGAATGCACTGCCTGTGGTAGTAGTTGAGTCGGAAAATTTATGGACCTTCAAGCGGCTATTGGATAGGTACTTGGATTAGGGTAGAATAAGGGAGTGTAGGTTAACTTCTTAAGGGCAGCACGGTAGCATTGTGGATAGCACAATTGCTTCACAGCTCCAGGGTCCCAAGTTCGATTTCGACTTGGGTCACTGTCTGTGTGGAGTCTGCACATCCTCCCCGTGACTGCGTGGGTTTCCTCCGGGTACTCCGGTTTCCTCCCACAGTCCAAAGATGTGCAGGTTGGGTGGATTGGCCATGACAAATTGTCCAAAATTCTATGATTAACCTAGGACAAAGGTTCGGCGCAACATCGTGGGCCGAAGGGCCTGTTCTGTGCTGTATTTCTCTATCTATCTAAAGAAGATCGGCAGTTCCACATAGTAGGAACTAAGAAAAATCTCCTCATCTTAGCTGAAACAATTCAAAAGATTAGACTGATAACCCTCTATATGCCAGGAGAGATTTTCAGTATTTCACATGGCACCATACCTGACTGCTGAACACATCCTAAAGAAATTACACAGATGCTTTCACGGGTCTTGGATGCCTTCCTGGTGAATATCATCTTGCAGCAGATGAGAGTGTGAGACCAATTCAGCATAGTCCAAAGAGAGTTCCAGCTGCCCTCAGGTCCAGCCTAAAAGACAAGCTACAGAATACAGCTGTGGGCAGCACGGTAGCATAGCAGTTAGCACTATTGCTTCACAGCGCCAGGGTCCCAGGTTCAATTCCCGGCTTGGGTCACTGTCTGTGCAGAGTCTGCACATTCTCCCAGTGTCTGCGTGGGTGTCCTCCGGGTGCTCCGGTTTCTTCCTGCAAGTCCGAAAGACGTACTGTTAGGTGAATTGGACATTCTGAATTCTCCCTCTGTGTACCCGAACAGGTGCCGGAGTGTGGCGACTAGGGGCTTTTCACAGTAACATCATTGCAGTGTTAATGTAAGCCTACTTGTGACAATAAAGATTATTATTATAAAAGAGCTGGAAAAGATGGGAGTAATTGATGAAATGACAACTCCTACGGTTGCATTATCAGCATGGTAGCAGTGAAATACCAGGAAAGTTGAGAGTGTGCATAGATCCAAAGGACCTCAATGAAGTATTGAGGAGATCTTACTGTCCCAAGCCAACCATTGAATAATGTTTGGTGCAACTTATCAAGACATTTTTTTGACATTGCTAAGATTGAAGGATGGTTACTGGCAAGTGAAGTTGGATGAAAGAAGAAGTTTTTAGACTATCTTCTGAACATCTTTTGAAAGGTGCAGATGGTTGCACATGTGAATTGGCATTTCTACTGCTTTGGAAAGTAGCAACACAGACAGCATGAGATAGTCAATGATCTTTCAGGAGTGGAAGTGATCGCGGATGATCTGCTGGTCTCAGGACGTGAAATTATAATGGAAGATGCCATTGCCAATCATGACCAGAATATTGTGAGGCCGCTAGAGAGAGCTAGCCAGATGAACCTGAAGCTGGGCAAGAAAAAAACTATGAGTGCAATTCTCCGGCCTGGTTATGCTCCCACTCAAGCGTAATAAGGCCAGTGAATAGCGGGAGAGGCCAAAAACAAGAACTGTGCCAGGCGACGAACAGTTTGCTCCCATAGGCGAACTCGCGATCTCACCGTAGTGTGGCGAGAAACCAATTATTACCGCGAAAGCCCTATTTTCTTACAATTAACGGGAGGCACCCTGTATCCAACAGCCTCCCGCCATCGATCGGCCTCCCCAGCAAGTGGTCACGCTGGCGCCGATTAAAACTCCTTTTGAAGAATATAATCTGCCGGAAGGACGTCCGTGGGGATCCAAATTGGTGAGAGCCATATTTGCTCACAGGCAAAGCGCCTGAGCAGTTGCCAGCCCAGTGCTCGGCAGGGTGTGGGGGACCCTCGGCTGGGGGGTGGGATGTGGCACCCTATGCAGGGGTGGGCTGCAATGGTACAGTGGAGGGGAGGCGCTAAATGGCAACCACTCACGGCACCACCTTGCCAACCGCTGGATCGTGTGTACCCATTTCACGACCCTTGTCCTTGCCCGTCTGCCACACCGACCACCCATAACCCCGACTGACTGCCGAGGCCTCTGGCCATGCGGCTGAAGGCTATTTCTAATAGGGAATTGCCACTTCACTCAACCCAAGTGGATTCCCATGAGTGGGCGGGAATGTGGGAGTTATTGTCTTGCATTCCAATCAGACCATGATGCTGGACACTGTGCCTGAACATTGCGGGAAGCAGCACCACACATGCAACAGCCAACATCCAAATACCAAGCGAATGGGACCGAGCTCCGATGGACATGTTCACGGTCAGAGGGTGGGTGAGTGCCACGGGGAGGGGGCCAGTGCCAGGTCCAGGTGACGTTATGAGCGTGTGCCCGCCTTACAGGGTCTGGGGTCCGGAGAGGGGAGCCAGCTGCAGCCAGGAGTGCCTAGGAAGTGCGTTCCGGGTGTGGGGCGGGGGGGGGGGGGGGGGGGGGGGGGATTAATGGGGGTTTGGAGGATCCCGGGATGGGAGCCACCGTTTCCTGTCACTCCCTCCCAATTCCTTACAGATATGGAAGGCTATGGCAGAACTTGCCCTAGTGCTGCTGCTGGAAGCCCGGGCGGTAGCCGGTGACGGCGGCAGCAGCAGCGTCTGCAGATGCTCTAGGTGGCGGCCCATTTGCCGGACCCCGCCCCACACCCTGAGGACCTGGCTCCCCATCAGGCCAGGAAGGGATCCAGAGGGGGAGTCCTGCGATGGCCCAGGATGGACAGGCGTCGTTGGTCATTTGAACAGATAATGGAGAGGGAGTGTCGCGGAAGACTCTGCCTCTACAAGGAGACGGTGCGGCACCTGTGCCATATCCTCATGGACTTGATACCACATGGAGGAGGCGGACACCCGCCCAGTCACCGCAGCCCTGAACCTTTACGCCTCTAGATCATTCCAAGGCTTGAGTGGGGACCTGTATGGCATCTCGAAGGCCACAGCCCACAGGTGCATCCGACAGGTCACAGATGCCCTGTATGCCCGGGCGGAAAACTGCATCGTCTTTGATATGGACCAAGCCCAGCAAGGTGCCTGGGCAGCAGGTTTCTCTGCCATCGCCAGAATGCCCCAGGTAGAGGGGGGGCATGTTGCCCTGCACTCACTGGACCATCTGGGGGTGCCCTACGTTAACAGAAAGGGTTTCCACTCCCTCAACATAGAGCTTGTGTGTGACCACCAGATGGAGATAATGCACACATCCCGAGGAGTGTCCATGACAGCTACATCCTGGGGCAGTCGGATTTCCCTGGCCTCTTCAAGGAGCACCTCAGGATGGGTGGTAAGGGGTACTCACTGAGGATCTGGCTAATGACACCAATACAGAGGCCGGAGACTGAGGCGGAGACCTAATAAAATGAGGCCCATGCGGCCACCCGGGCTGTCATTGAGCGGTGCATCGGACTCCTCAAGATGCGGTTCCGATGCCTCAACCCCTCCAATGGTGCCCTGCAGTACAACCCCCGCTTTGTGGTGGTCTGTTGTGCCCTCACCAACCTCGCACAGCAGCGGGTCGACGAGCTGAAGGTTGGTGATGAGGAACATGTGGCCACCGAGGATGAGGAGGATGAGGTGGTGCCAGACCAGCAGGGGCCAGAGCACAGGCTGGGGAGGAACCTGAGGACCAGCCGGAGGCTGCAGGACAGGCAGCATGGCGTGGTTCCGGCAAGGCCGGAGGACCAGGGAGGCCCTCATACTTGCACAATTCACAGAGGATGTGGCCAACTCCCATTTCCATTTGCAGTCCTTTTTTAATCTGTTTAATGAAGCAATGACTTCAACTAGTCAAATGGAAATAGTTCAACTAGTCATGGCATCTACCCCTGAAAAGCAACATACTGATTATAAAGTTACATTCATGACTGAACACTCAGCCAGATAAGCCTGCATCTTACTCTGTGCAAGTCACATCCTTAGATTTATAGATCCTTAAAGCACCGATGTCAGCTTGACTCATACACTACAGTACATCTTAGACATTTCTGTTGTTCTGAACACTAACATATTTAGGATTGATATGCAGAGCTTAGCAAATGTTACTGTGCCCAACATTCAAAGCATAAACCAGATTTATAGGAAGCAATTCTATGGAAGCATGCAAGATTAAAAAAAAGGGTGTAATTCACAGTTGATTCCATCTCTTATCTCAGCATTGCTTTGATTTGCTGTATAAGCCCAATCTATTTACCATGTACACAGATTTAGCACAACACTTCCATATCTATAAAAGACTTTATAAGCCAGCAGATTTGCTTGAAAATAAATTCAATGACACAATAGAATGAATGAAGGTGGCCTTTGGTCAAGCTTATTGCCATAACGTTGCTTTGGGTCTAATTTAAATTGATGGATAATGGCTTTAGATCAATTTAGCAAATATAATATCACAACCCCCTTCAAAATTAGATTACAATCATCCTGTATTATCAATTTGTTAAACAGGGCAAAATTAACATCTATCCTTCTGTGTTTAATGACTATTTTATATAACTTAATATGGAAGCAATGGCGTCATTGGTATTGTGACTGGACTAGTGATCCAGAGACTCAGGGTAATGCTTTGGGACAGACGTTAGAATCCCACCACAGCAAACAGTCAAAATTGAATTGAGTATATTTAATTGAGTACATTGGAATTTAAAAAGTCCAATGATGACCATGAAGCCATTGTCAATTGTAGTAAAAACCCATCTGGTTCACTAATGTTCTTTCGGGAAAGAAGTCTGCCGCCCTTACATGCCACATGTGACTCCAGACCCACAGCAATGTGATCAAACTCTTAAATGCCCTCTGAAATGGCCGAACAAGCCACTCAATTCAAGGGCAATTAGGGATGTGCAATGAATGCTGGCCTAGCCAGCGATGCACACATCCCATGAATAAATTTTAACAATTGTACACTTATACCCAATTATAATGAAGTATGATCACCGATATCATAGTCATAGGGTCTGGAACATAATGGCTTAATGTGGCACTGAGTACAGTACCACCCACATAGCGATGTAAGAAGATATATGACCCAGAACCAAGGACAGTCTAGAGATAGACAGACATAGACTGGAGTTGGCTCCATACCTGTACCCTATTACTGTAAATATATACATAGTTATAAGTTGTTAATAAAGATGTGTTGTCAACATTCTCAGGAATACAAAACCTATTTCATGGTGTCTGAGGCAAGATTGATCACAAAAATGCAGAAAAACCTTGGAAAATGGACATCATCAATGGATTCTGCACAGAACCTAACTCCCTAGTAAAGCTACAAATGCTGAGAAAACTCATCAGACAAAAAGAAAAAGCTCCAGAGAGCCTGGAAGGAAACCAGAAAGGTTGGAGGTTTTACTTAAGCAGAAGACTCCATTGAATCTTCCTTGGATGTCCAGTTTCGGCAAGCAGAACTATCAGCCTGCAAGGGTGAAATAATTATTTTAAATTTCAGGCCTAGCTCGTGCCGAGAAACCCCTTTTAAATCGTTCAGTCAAAGCCCCATTTGAAAGTAACCCATCACCAAACCCAATCACAGACTCCGGGTCTCAACACGGAGTTGCCAAGTCCATCAGAAAAAAAATGCTAATTGATTTTGTCCACTGTGTGGACTTCGCGACCGTCCCAGTTATGAAACAGCAAGTCCATGTTTCTTTTCCAAGAGTCCTGACTCATAACGCGAGATCACTGAATGATTTAAGCCAGCCAACCTACACCACCATTTTCAAAACCATCAAAAGTGGTTTGTAATTCTACACTTGTGGCTTCACTGGGATTCACCCATGGCCCAGATCAGTCATAAAATTGGAGCCTCTGGAGGAACAATTTTTTAAGATGCAGCATTGCTACAGGTTGTGTTGGTCGTTCTGGGTGAGTGTGCTTAACACTCAATTTGGCTCTGTTTCTTTACTTAGCTCTGGAGTCACCAGGTATCGTTAAGATACCGCCACAAGTTCAAGGTGAAGTTCAAAGCAATAAAACCATACATCAATTAGTAAGTTCAAACAACTGAGTTTATTATAATACAATTATAATAACTACCCATGCACACGCTAAAAGGATTAAACTATTCCTACCGCTAAATAAACTAATACTTATCTCGAAGGAACTGCCGGGTCAGGGAACAAGGCCTCTTGCTCTGCTCTGGTCTGCAGACTTCAGGTTGGCATAAGTTAAAAGGGGTCAGGAGTGTCTACCTCTGGTAGCGATCGTTGTGAGACACTTACTTGCTGGCGGTTGCTGTCCAAACCTCTCTCTCTCCTTCAGGGTCTTCTTGGCAAAAGCTGGTCGAGGTGCTGGTCCACGGAGGAGGGCTGGTCAAAGAGAGAGGAGGGCTGGACAAGAAGACTGAACCATGTGTGGGACCTGTCTTTTATAGGTCCCAGGGATCCATGCCCCTTTGGGCGGACTCCCTTACCTGCTTGGAATCGATTGGGTCTCTTCCCATTCGATATGTTTGAATCCCCCCAATACTGAGGCTGTTCCTTAGCTACTGGGCGGGCTTTTAGGCTCTTTGTTTTCGAACCCTGCTGGTGCCAGGGTGTCTGGTATCCTTTACAATGTTGCAATTACTTCCCCATTTGTGTCTATTGTCTCTGGAATCGTTTCATTAACATGCAAACTATTTCGGAGATTGCCTCATTAGTATGCGGAATGTTCGTTCGGTGTTGTCTGCTTTCTTAGCAGACAGAATCCACACCTTCTTGGTGCAGCCTGCTGGTGCTGCAAACATTGTCCATTTTATCCTATATGCTTTGCGTTCCTCCATTTTGTGTTTAGGGAATGGCCAACTTCGGTGGCTACAGTTGAAATTAAAAAATCAAAGGCAGAACAGGTTAGTACGCTTCTTTATACGATTAGTCCAATAGCAGCCGACATAATTGCAGGACAAGTTATTGATAAATAATCTGCCAAATTTGATGATGCCTTTGAATGTACATATTCATCGTTTATTGGGATCCAATAAAATACAGCCTCAGGACATTGCCTGAGGCCCCCCCCACCCCCGATTCTTCGCACCCCCCCCCCCCCCCCCCCCCCCACCGGCCGAGTTCCCAAAGCGTATGTTCACATCCATCGGGCACACAGCGTGGCACCTGCGGTCTCAGTCCAGCACCGCCACAGTCGGGGGAGGGCCGATCCGTGGGAAGGGGGGACATTATCAGGGGCTGGGGGCACTGTGGGAGGTGGGGGGGGGGGGGAGGTCCAGGGTGCGCGAGCCGGCCAAAGGGGAAGACTATTTCACAGGCTGGGTCTGCGAGCAGCTGCCGCCATGTAGCGTGGCGCAGCCGTTGCAGGCTGCCACCGTGCGCATGCGCAGCCACGGACCCGCCAATTCTCCGGGCCGTATCGACAGCTAGAGCTGGGTGCTCTACGTTGCCGGCATGGTGGCTCGTGGGCCAAACAGAGGATCGGTGGCCGTTGTGCACTATTTTTCTATGTCGTAAAACGCCACCATTGCCACGCTGGCGTGGGGACATAACCTCAAAATCAGAGAATCCAGCCCCAGATCTTTGGGGAACCTATTAATTTTCTCACTAATGATCGCTTTAGAATAACAGAAGGATGTGAACATGGCCATTTAAGAACATAAGAACTGGGAGCAGAAGTGGGCAATTCAGCCCCTCTAACCCGATCCACCATTTAATGTGAGCATGGTTGATCTCTCCTTGGCCTCAACTCCATTTTCCTGCCCCTTCTCCATAACCCTTCAACTAATTAAACATTTGTCTATCTCCTCCTTAAATTTACTCAATGTCCCAGCATCTACCTCACTCTGAGGTAGTGAATTCCATAGATTTGTGAGCCCTTGAGAGACGTAGTTACTCTTCATCTCTGCTTTAAATATGCTAAAACTTATCCTAAAACTATGATGTCTTGTTCTAGATTTCTCTACAAGAGGAAGCATCTGCTCTACATCTACTTTGGCAAAACCTTTTATCATCTTATACACCTCAATTAGATCTCATCTCATTTTTCTAAACTCTAGTGAGTATAGGTTTAAGCTGCTCATTCCCTCTTCATAAGTCAAATCCCTCATCTCTGGAATCAATCTAGGGAACCTCCTATGAACTTCTTCCAATGCAACTACACTCCTCCTCAAATAAGGGGACCAAAACTGTACATAATACTCACGGTGCTGTCTCACCAATACCTTGTACAGTTGCAACAACACTCCCCAACATTTATACTCTATTCCTTTAGCTATAAATGCCAAAATTACATTTGCCTTCCTTATTACCTGCTGTACCTGCATGCTAGAGTTCTGCGATTCATGCGTCAGGCCACCCAGATCCCTCTGCACCAAAGCACTCTGACGTTTCTCTCCATTTTGATAATAAATTGCCTTTCCATTCTTCCAACCAAAATCAATAACCTCACACTTCTCCATCCACGTTAAACATCATCTGCCAAATTTTGGCCCACTCCCCTAGCCTATCCATATCCATTTGTAAATTTCTTATTCCCTCATTGCAACTTACTATCCCACCAAATCCATCCCTGCTTCCAAGTCATTGATTGTAAATAGTTGGGGCCCGAGGACCGAACCCTGAGGCGCCCCACTAGTTACACTTTTCCAACCAGAAAAACACCCATGCCATAACCTGCATGAGATGGTGTGGGAGCAATCAGACTCCCCATAAATCTAATTGAATATGAGCTCCCCTGTTAAGGGGATGGAGAACCTTAAACCATATATAGTATCTTCTCCACAAGATATCGTCATGCTTGGTCATTGACAGTAAGTGACTTGCCAACATCCTGGACCATGACATTCGTTTTCCTGATGCTAATGGTGTAACTAAACATGGCATGAGAGAATGTCCATTTTCTGCTAAAATTGTCCTTGGTATGGATTTGTGAGTATAGAAATAGAAGGATAGAGCAAATGAATGCATGGCTAAAGAGATAGTGCAGGAGGGAAGGCTTTAGTTTCCTGGATCACTGGGTCCGTTTCTGGGCAAGCTGGAACCTGTACTGGTTGGACGGCCTGAACTTGAATCGGAAACTGGACCAACATCCTTGCGGGGAGGTTTGCTAGTGCTGTTGAGGGACGTTTAAACTAATTTGGCAAGGAATGGGTTACGGAGTGGAGGAACAGCAGGTAGTGGCGCACATCGAAATATAGTAGAAAAACCAAGTCAGTTTGGAAGGCAGAACAAAGATAGACATGTTAATGCACAAGGGAATTTGTCAAGGCTAGTTGGCATTTATGTTAATGCAAGGAGTCTTACGGGTAAGGCAGATGAACTGAGGACATTGATTAACACATGGGAGTATGATATTATTGCTGTCAGAGAAACATAATAAAGGGAGGGGCAGGACTGGCAGCTCAACATTCCGGGGTATACTCTTCAGGTGAGGCAGAGGAGTGTAAAAGAGGAGATGGTGCCACAATAGGAGTCAATTACTGCGGTGGGGAGGGATGATATCTTAGCAGGCTCCTCAATCGAGGCCAAATGGGTGGAACTTTAAAACAATGAGGAGGCAATCATATGGCTGAAAATGTACTTTTGGCCAGTGTTTTTCAAACTTTTCTTCCAACGACCCACTTTTACAAAATGGCCGATTTTCATGACCCACGCCACAATCACCATAGAATCTCCATGGTTACTTCAAGAAATGTCACACTAATTATTGTCACTTCTGTATTATTAAATGTAAAAATTGTAAATGAAAATGTATTTTCTATTTTTTGTTGTTATTTGGAGATCTGAATAACTTGTAATAAAAATCTCTGCGCAGATCAGTGTGGAAGACCTTTGATCACAGACTCCTGGGTGTTTGAAGGGGGAATGAGGGAATTCTTGGAAACAAGCCTGGATTTGTGCTGATGGAAAAGGAGACTCACTATTGATCGCAAAGTCAGTCTCACTGAGAGAGTAACTGAATTCAAAAAGTGAGTGGAGAAGAGCTCCAAATTTTAAATATACATCAAACTCCTTATGCACATACAGCATGACTTTAAACATAGATCTGATTGACAACGTTAAGAGTAACAGAAATTCAACAGACATCAACAAGTTTAACTAGCAGAAATTCAATTAACACTGACAATGTTAATAGTAACAGAAATTCAATATTAATTGACAATGGTAACAGTGGCAGCACGGCAGCACAGTGTTTAGCACAGTTGCTTCACAGCTCCAGGGTCCCACGCTCGATTCCCAGCTTGGATCACTGTCTGTGCAGAATCTTCACGTTCCCCATGTGTGCGTGGGTTTGCTCCAGGTGCTCCGGTTTCCTCCCACAATCCAGGTTAGGTGGATTGGCATCATAAATTGCCCGTAGTGTCCAAAAACTTTACGTGGGGTTACAGGGATAGGGTGGACGTGTGGGCTTAAGTGGGTGCTCTTTCCAAGGGCCAATGCAGACTCGATGGGCCGAAATGGCCTGTTTCTGCACTGTAGATTCTATGATTCACATTGAACATGCATCCGATTCAGAACGTTAACCCTGACGGTGGTCTCTGTGTGATCATTGACTCTGTGTTTCCTATGATCTGCACTTGAACAGATGCATTACCCACCTGACTGGGATGGATG
The DNA here is from genome assembly GCF_902713615.1 of Scyliorhinus canicula. Classification (NCBI taxonomy): domain Eukaryota; kingdom Metazoa; phylum Chordata; class Chondrichthyes; order Carcharhiniformes; family Scyliorhinidae; genus Scyliorhinus; species Scyliorhinus canicula. Next base: position 57,882,619 of record NC_052152.1, read on the forward strand.
GAGTTCCCAAACCTATACCCGTTGTCCCGGGGCCGAATTCAGAATGGGGCAAACATGAATCAGCTTCGTTACAATGGATCAATTGAAAGGCGGGAGATCCCAACATGATATACAGGAATTATTTGCTAAATCTTGCATATGGGAGACCTCTGGCTGCGATTTGTGGAAACATATCGCAGTAAAAGTCATATGGCTATGGGTGGGAGATGCAAGGTCAGGCAATCTTCGGGTCCGTTTTTGTTGACCTTTTGGCAGTGCATTTTACACCTTCCTGCTGTGACCCACTCGTGGGTCGCGACCCCCATTTTGAAGAACACTGCTATAGGCCCTCAATCAGGGAGGGATTGAAGAGCAGATAGACAAATCTCAGAGAAGTGTAAAAATAATAGGGGTAATAATTGTAGGGCATTTCAACTTCCCAAATATTAATTGGGATAGGCAAAGTGTGAAAGGCTTTGGGGGGTGGAATTCTTAAAGTATATCCAGGAAAGCTTTTTGAGTCAGCACGTAGAAGGTCCTACAGGAGAGGGTGCGGCACTTGACCTAATGTTAGGGAATGAAGTCAGACAGGTATCAGTGGAGGAGCATTTCGGTGATAGTGACTATTGTTATATTACTTTCTGTAATATAGTATTTTACTCTTTTGAACCAACAGAATTAATGAAATGAACAGTAGTCTTCTTGTAAAGATAAACTCATTTATTGAGTAATATAAATCATATTTGTGAGTTTTTTTTACTTAATACTCAACTAGGAAACAAATAAAATACAGTAAAGATAACTAACTATACAATATAATAATGAAATAACTTATAACTTCTCTCTCTCTAGCCATTCTATATCTTGTCGGTTCACTCTCCTAGAAAGAGCGTGAAAAAGTCATTTTATATCACCTGATAGTGAGACATCTAGTGTTGAATTGACTGTACTAGTTTTACATACACTGATCATGTATATTGATATACAGAGATCATTACATCCCTCTTTTTTTTAACATTTTCTTGCAAATATTTAAATAAAATTTTACATGTGAAATGCAGTGTCTATATTGTACAGCAATAACTGGAATTATGTAAAAGTTCACAAATTCAGACGATTCGGTTTTCTCCTTGCCGATCGTCTTAATGTCAAAGGAGATGAAGAAGTTTTAATGTCTTTGTTGATCATCAAATTTGACTGCAGTTGGTGTTTAATTTGTTTCAAAATTGTGTGATTTAAATCAAGATTTGGAAACATCTTCATAGTATCTGTGACTTGAAGTTGATCTCATAGAATTTACAGTGCAGACGGAGGCCATTCAGCCCATCGAGTCTGCACCGGCTCTTGGAAAGAGCACCCTACCCAAGGTCAACACCTCCACCCTATCCCCATAACCCAGTAACCCCACCCAACACTAAGGGCAATTTTGGACACTAAGGGCAATTTATCATGGCCAATCCACCTAACCTGCACATCTTTGGACTGTGGGAGGAAACCGGAGGACCCGGATGAAACCCACGCACACACGGGGAGGATGTGGAGACTCCGCACAGACAGTAACCCAAGCCGGAATCGAACCTGGGACCCTGGAGCTGTGAAGCCATTGTGCTATCCACAATGCTACCGTACTGCCTTGAATGCTCAGAATGTTGCCATCTAATGTTTTTATCAGATAAGATCTTGGAGAGAATTGCCTAATGACGCGAGCAATGTCAAACCAACCTCCTTCAGGAAGTCTTAATCTAACAGTATCATTCTCTGATTGAGCAGACAATTCTTTTGAATGTTGATCAAAATATTGCTTTTGTTTCATTTTCTGTTGTTGAATTTTCTTCACAGTCCGATGTTGTTCAGGATCAGGAATATGTAACTGTAGAGTTGTTCTTATAACACCTGAGATGGAGATAATCCTGTTGCTAAAAGCGATGTCCTGTAACTGAGTAAAGCTAGATAAAAATCAGATTGTGAATCTTTTGATTTGCTAGGTAGCTGTTTCATAATGTGGACACCTTTCTCTGCCTTTCCATTGGACTGTGGAAAATGAGGGCTTGAAGTTACATGTTCAAAATTGTAATTCAATGAGAATTCTTTCCATTCATGACTCAAAAAACATGGACTATTGTCAGACATGACGATACGAGGGATACCATGCCTGGCAAATATTTCTCTGCATGCTTTTATGGCAGTGCTGGATGTGATGTCTTTCAATTTCACTAGTTCAGGAAAATTAGAAAAATAGTCAATGACGAGTAGATAATCCTTGCCAAGTGAGTGAAAGAGATCAGCACCAACCTTAATCCATGGTGATGTAACTATATCGTGTGGTTGCATTGGTTCTTTGCATTGATGGTTTTGATGTGACTGACATGTTGAACATGCTGATATCATGTTTGAGATATCATTGTTGATACCTGGTCAATAGATTGATTGTCTGGCACGACAATGCCGAAATGACCCTCACGAAGTCTAGAAAGCATTGCAGACCTCATGTGGTGTGGAATCACAATGCGATCTTCTCTCAGCAGAATACCACCCATAATAGTCAGTTCTGGATGAATGCTTTGGTATTGCAGACAATTACCTTTTTTGCCATCCTTGTTGAAGATGATGTATGACTTTCATCAAAGTGGCATCTAATTTTAATAACCTTTATTGCCATAAGTAGGCTTAATTACAGTGAAGTTACTGTGAAACGCCCTTAGTCGCCGCACTCCAGTGCCTGTTCGGGTACACAGAGGGAGAATTCAGAATGTCCAAATCACCTAACAGCACGTCTTTCGGGACTAGTGGGAGGAAACCAGAGCACTTGGAGGAAACCATACAATCTTGGGGAGAATGTGCAGACCTGCACAGACAGTGAACTAGCCAGGAATCGAACCTGGGACCCTGGCACTGTGAAACCACAGTGCTAACCACTGTGCTATTGCGCTGCCCACATGCTGTCCATTTTTCAGTGTTTCCATGCAAATTTGTGCAGTTTTGAATCAGAGGCTGGAAGTAACTCTGAATAATTGCAGTTGAGAATCAATATCATTGATCAATTCTTCTTGAAGAATTTCAGTGTTGACTGATCTAGATAAAGTGTCACCAATTACTAACTCTTTACCTGGAGTATACTGTAGAGTGAAATCATATCTTCTCAATTTCATAATCAGACGCTGCAGTCTGGGAGCCATATCATTTAATGTTTTCTCAATTATGTTGACAAGTGGCGATGGTTAGTTTCTACTGTGAACTTGGGTAGACCATAAACATAGTTGTGGAATTTGGTAATCCCCAGTAACTAACCCAAGACACTCCTTTTCAGTTTGGGCGTACCTGTACTCAGTCATAGTCATAGATCTATAGGCAAGAGGAACCCAATTATTGAAATGGTCTTGTTGAAGTAAAATAGCACCTATGCCATTTTGACTAGCATCTGTTGAGATTTTAGTAGACCTTGTAGGATCAAAAAACGATAAGCACGGAGCTTGTATCAATTGTTGTTTTAGATCTGTCCATTCTTCAGTATGTTTTTCAGTCCAGATGAAATCTGTGTTCTTTCTGAAAAGTTGACACAGTGCAGTTGTTCTGTTAGCTAGATTTGAAATGAACTTTCCAAGAAAGTTGACAAATTCTAGAAAGCATAAGACTGCCTTCTTGCCTTTTGGAATTTGCATTGTCTTGATGGCTTGCACCTTATTTTCATCCGGCTTGATTCCATCAGCTGTAATATTGTCACCTAAGAATTTCAAAGAGGAGGACGCAAACATGCATTTAGACTGGTTCAGTTTCAGACCATATTTGTGTATCCTTTTGAACACTTCCCGAAGATGTTTCATATGCTCTTCAGGTGTTGTTGACCAAACGATTATGTCATCAACATAAATACGAACACCTTCAATGTCCTCAGTCATTTGTTCCATTGTACGATGAAAAATGTCCGAAGCTGATATAATTCCAAAGAGTATTCTGTTGAAACAGTACCTTCCAAACGTATTAAAGGTACAGAGGAGTTTGCTGGAGTCCTCGAGTTGCATCTACCAAAAACCTTGTGAGGCATCAAGTTTGATAAAAATCCTGGCATTTGCCATTTCTGCAGTAATGTCTTCCTTCTTTGGTATTGGATAATGTTCTCTTCTAATATTACGATTGAAATCTTTGGGATCCATACAGATTCTTATCTCATCTGTAGATTTATTTATTTTTTTATAAATTTAGAGTACCCAATTATTTTTTTCCAATTAAGGGGCAATTTAGAATGGCGAATCTACCTATCCTGCACATCTTTGGGTTGTGGGGGTGAAACCCACGCAGACACGGGGAGAATGTGCAAGCTCGTCACAGACAGTGACCCAGGGCCGGGATTCGAACCCGGGTCCTCAGCGCCGTGAGGCAGCAGTGCTAACCACTGTGCCACCGAGCTGCCCCCTCTGTAGATTTTTAACGGAAACTAGGGAGCTAACCCAGTCAGTAGATTGTGTAATCTTCGATATGAAACCTTGAACTTGCAATCTTGTTAATTCAGCCTTTAATCTGTCTCGGAGAGGAGCAGATACACGTCTAGGTGGATGGATTACTGGTTTGGCATCCTTTTTCAGTTGGAACTTGTACTGAAATGGTAATGTACCCATACCTTGAAATACATCAGGATATTCCTGTAAGAGTTGCTGAATGTCATCTTTGAGCGTAGTCGACTGACAAGTATTAAAGAAAATTCTGTGAGTGAGCTGCAAATCTTTACATGCTTGAGCACCAAGTAAAGAAGAACAAGCATCATTTACTATCTTGAATCTGATTTGTTTGTGAATGTCCCTGTTTGTGACACTCAGGTAACACGAACCATGTGAGAAAATTAGATTACCATTATAATCTTTTAATGAGCACTCTGGAGGTATCATCTCTTGACACTTTAATCTTGAACAAGTCCTTGGAATTCAGAAGGTTTGCTGAGGCACCTGTGCCAAGTTTGAAAGAAATTGGAATTGCGTTAATATACACAGTAGTCAGTAGTTAATATCGCAGTAGTTCCTGCAACGTTGACTTGTTGATCTTAGCTGACTTTGTTGCTTGAAGATTATTCTTGCTTGTTTGTAGATCATTCTTCATGGACGATTCAACCATACCAATGAAGAAAGTATTTTCTAACAACAAAATGTCATCATCTTTCGTGAAATCTTCTTGTGTGTTGATTTCTTCATTGTTGACCACAGCTCCCACTTTGTAGTATTTTTTTCTGTGCATGAGAAATGTAACTTGCAGATGATTGACATTGAGAAGCATAATGATTTAACTTCTGACATCTCAAACATCGTTTACCAAAAGCAGGGCAGTTTCCCTTTAAGTGGGCATTGCCACACCTATGACATATATTAGTGATGTTCGCGCATGCGCAGACCTGTTCTTTGACGTCTTGCATTTCTGTGCGTAGTGCGCATGTCCTGAGCCCGAAAATGCTTGCGAAGGATAGCTACTGTTCCTCACAGTTTTCTGCTTTGCATGCGACACCATTTTGATTTTCTCTGCCTCGTGGTAGAGATTTGAGCCTTTTTCCTTAGGATAAAATTCTAAATACTGAATTTTGGTCGGTTCAACAGAGATGCATTTATCTATCGCGATTTGCATAGTTAAATCATTTTGTCGAATTAAAGCTTCTCTGACAGTATCATTAAGTATGCCATAAATAATTTGGTCTCTCACAAACGAATCATGTAGGTCTGCGTAGTTACACATTTTAGCTAAGAGTTTGAGATCTGTGATGAAGTTATTCATAGGTTCACCAACTTTTATGAAATTTGAATCTTTCTAAAATTTCATTAGTTTGCATTTTGCAATGTTTGTCAAACTTTGCGATTACTTGATCAAACTGCGATTTGTCTTCACCAGCAGCAAAATTAAATGAATTGAAGATTTCAATTGCTTGCTGGCCTACTAGGGACAGAAGTAAAGCAATTCGCCTTGCATCTGACGCAGCGTTTAAATCACTAGCTTCTAAATAGAGCTGGAACTGTTGTTCGACCAACTTCCAATTCAAATTAAGATTACCAGTGGCCTTGAGATGCCTGGGTGTTTGAACTTGGTGTGGTAAACCACGTTATTGCATGATATGTATTGTACTGTATTGTGCATGAGGAAGCCTCCCCTCAGGCTTCTATATAAAAGTGGCAAGTCTCCGCCTCCGGACCCAGTTCGGGTCAAGAGGCAGGAGGTTTGCTGTTTAGTGTATTAAAGCCTCAGTCACGTTCATCACTCGTCGTGTGTTATTGATGGTGTATCAATTTAATACACTAAACTCCTCAAGATGAACTTAACACTCAAGCATGATCACTTGGAACTGGACCCACAAGCAGCCGACGCTACAGAGATTTTTGAACACTGGCTAAGCTGCTTTGAGGCGTACCTCGCATTCTTTAATGAAGACCTCACAGACCTCCAGGAGAAGCATGTCCTCCACGCACAGGTGAGCCCAAGGGGTTTTCCCCCTCATCAGGGACGCCCCCTCGTACGCGGAATCGATAACGCTGCTAAAAGGACAATTCATGAAATCCATTAACCAGGTATATGCCAGGCACCTCCTCGCCACGCGTCGGCATCGCCCTGGGGAATCACTTGCAGAATTTCTGCATGCCCTGCGATGCGCAGGAACTCTGCCGGAACTGCGATTGTCGGGTGATATCGGCTACCCAGTACGCGGAGCTGCTGATCAGGGATGCTTATGTCGCGGGCATGAATTCTAACTATATCCGTCAGCGTTTATTAGAAGGGGGGGGGGGCACTCGGCTTCCCAGAGACAGTGCAACTCTCTGACTCACTGGAGGTGGCCTCCCAGAACATGGGGGCCTACACCTCCGACAACGCGGCACCCTCGTGGGCCTCGTGGGCGCAGCCATCAACCGACCCGGGTGCGACACAAGCCTTTACCGCGCAGTGGCCCGACAACGCCGGAGGCCCGAAGTGCTACTTCTGCGGCCAGAGTAATCACCCCCGGCAATGCTGCCCTGCACGGAACGCAACTTGTAACGGCTGTGGGAAGAAGGGCCATTTTTCAAAAGCCTGCCAGGTCCGAGCTTCCCCTAAATCTTCTAGACCCAGCAGCGTTGCCTGCTGCCTGTTGGGGCCCCCCCAACTGCCGCACCACCCGCCATGTGTGACCCGTGGACTCCGCCATCTTTAATTTCAGCCGTCACATGCGACCCATGGGGGCCGCCATCTTGGACGCCATCTTGCACCTCACCCGCCACGTGCGACTCATTGGGACCACTCCGCAGCCACCCGGGAGCCCTGCTCACCCGACCGTACGCTGGCCACCGCTACCTCCGACCGGCCTACCGACTGCCTTCTGACACTCGCCTCCGTCACACTCGACCAGTCCCGGCCGCACCACCTCACGGGTCAAAGGGCACGAGACGGCCTGCCTTTTCGACTCCGAGAGCACAGACAGCTGCATACACCCAGATACGGTAAGGCACTGCTCCCTCCCCATCCTACCCGCCACCCAGAAAATCTCCCTGGCTTCCGGATCCCACGCAGTAGAAATCCGGGGGTACTGTGTTACAACCCTTAGCGTACAAGGCGTAAAGTACACCAACTTTAAGCTCTACGTCCTCCCCCATCTCTGCACTGCCCTATTACTGGGGCTCTATCTACTTCCAGTGCCATCTCCAGAGCCTTACATTAAAGTTCAGTGGACCCCTGCCCCCATCACCGTCTGTAGCCTCGCGACCCTTAAGGTCGCCCCACCCTCCCTCTTCGCAAACCTCACCCCGGACTGTAAGCCCGTCGCTACCAGAAACAGACGCCATAGTGCTCAGGACAGGGCCTTTATCAGGTCAGAGGTCCAGCGACTCCTACGAGAGGGGATCATTTGAGGCTAGTAACAGTCCCTGGAGAGCCCAAGTGGTGGTCGCCAAGCACTGGATGGTCATCGATTATAGCCAGATCATCAACCAGTACACGCAGCTCGATGCGTACCCCCTCCCCCACATATCTGACATGGTCAACCAGATTGCGCAGTATCGAGTCTTCTCTACAGTCGACTTGAAGTCTACGTACCACCAGCTTCCTATCCACCCGGAGGACCGCCAATAGACACCCTTCGAGGAAGATGGCCGCCTCTATCACTTCGGCGTCACCAACAGGGTTTCTGTCTTCCAAAGGGAAATGGACCTAATGGTTGACCAGTACAGGCTGTGGGCCACGTTCCCGTACCTTGACAACATCACCGTCTGTGGCCGTGACCAGCAGGACCATGACAAGAACCTCCAATGCTTCCTTCCACACCTCTAAACTCCTGAACCTAACTTATAATAGAGAGAAATGCGTCTTCCGCACAACCCGCCTGGCCCTCCTCGGGCTACGTCGTGGAACGCGGAGTCCTTTGGCCCGACCCTGACCACATGCGCCCCTCCTGGAAATCCCCCTTCCCCACTGCCCCAAGGACCTGAAGAGATGCCTGGGGTTCTTCTCTTACTATACCCAGTGGGTCCCCAAGTACGCGGACAAGGCCCGTCCACTGATCAAATCCACCATTTTTCCCTGATGGCTGAGGCCGACTAGCCTTCAATCGCATCAAAGCACACATTGCCAAAGCTGCGATGCACGCTGTGGACGAGTCCATCCCATTCCAAGTGGAGAGTGATGCGTTGGACTTAGCTCTGGCCGCTACACTCAACCAGGCGGGCAGGCCCGTGGCTTTCTTCTCCCGCACCCTCCATCCCCCCGAAATTCGGCAGTCCTCCGTCGAAAAGGAAGCCCAAGCCATTGTAGAAGCTGTGAGACATTGGAGGCATTACCTGGCCGGCAGTCAATTCACTCTCCTCACTGACCAACGGTCGGTTGCCTTCATGTTTAATAACACACAGCGGGGCAAGATCAAGAATGACAAGATCCTGAGGTGGAGGATCGAGCTCTTCCACCTACAGCTATGATACCTTGTATTGACACGGGAAGCTCAATGAGCCCCAAATGCCCTCTCCCGCAGTACAGTACATGTGCCAGCGCACAAGTAGGCCGACTCCGGGCCCTCCACAACAATCTCTGTCACCCGGGGGTCACCCGGTTTTTCCACTTCGTCAAGGCTCGCAACATGCCCTACTCCATCGAGGAGGTCAGGTCCGTGACCAGGGACTGCCAGGTGTGCGCGGAGTGCAAACCACACTTTTATCGGCCAGACAGAGCGCACCTGGTAAAGGCCTCCCGCCCCTTTGAGCGCCTCAGCATCGACTTCAAAGGGTCCCTCCCCTCCACTGACCATAACGTGTACTTCCTCAACATCGTTGATGAGTACTCCAGATTCCACTTCGCCATCCCCTATTCTGACATGACCTCTGCCTCCGTTATCAAGGCCCTGTATAGTCTTTTCACCTTGTTCGGGTTCCCTGCCTACCTTCCCAGTGACCGGGGCTCCTCCTTTATGAGCGACGAGTTGCGTCAGTTCCTGCTCAGCAAAGGCATTGCCTCCAGCAGGACGACCAGCTATAACCCCCGGGGAAACGGGCAGGTAGAGAGGGAGAATGCGACGGTCTGGAAGGCCATCCTCCTGGCCCTACGGTCGAAAAGTCTCCCAGTCTCCCGCTGGCAGGAGGTCCTCCCCGATGCGCTTCACTCCATCCGGTCGCTCCTTTGTACAGCCACTAATGAGATTCCTCATGAACGTATGTTTGCCTTACCCAGGAAGTCCACCTCCGGCGCCTCGCTTCCGCCCTGGCTGACAGTCCCGGGGCCCATCCTTCTCCGGAAGCATCCGAGGAGCCATAAAACCGACACCCTCGTCGAGAAGGTCCTGCTGCTCCATGCGAACCCCCAATATGCCTACGTGACACACCAGGACGGGCGGCAGGACACGGCTTCCCTTCGGGATTTGACACCTGCAGGCTCCCCGGCGGCCATCACCACCACCCCGACCCTACACCGTCTTCCCCCACCCCTGCCCACCTCCCTCACAAACTAACACCCGCAGGCCCACCGGTGACAATCACCACTACCTCCGCCCATACACCGGCCCGCCCCTTCACCAACTCAACATCTGGGTGAAGAGGAAGAAGTCAGCACGCTCCCAGATGCGCAGGTCTCGATGCCGGTGCCCACACCACAGCCGGGACTGAGGCGATCACGGCGGGAAGGTCAAAGCCCCCGACAGACTTGACCTTTAAGACCACTTCACCCCCGTCGGACTCTTTTTAAAAAAGGGGGTGAATGTGGTGAACCACGTTATTGCATTATATGTATTGTACTGTATTGTGCATTGTGCATGCCTGGGCTTGTCTAGGCTGGCTCCGCCTGTGGCTCAGGCTTCTGTATAAAAGTGGCAAGTCTCCATCTCCGGACCCAGTTCGGGTTCAGAGGCAGGGGGCTTGCTGTTTAGTGTATTAAAGCCTCAGTCACGTTCATCACTCATCGTGTGTTATTGATGGTGCATCAATTGGTCCATCGAAAAGTTGATTTTGTCAATGATTCCGATGTTGTGATGATTTCTGCAGTCGAATAGTTGAGTCTGATTTTTCTTCTTTATTTTGTTCAAATGTTTTACTAGTCTTTCTGAAAAGCCTAATAACTTTGATACCATGTTATATTACTTTTTATAATATAGTATTTTACTCTTTTGAACCAGTCGAGTTGATGAAATGAACAGTAGACTTCTTGTAAAGATAAACTAATTTATTGAGTAATATAAATTAGATTTGTGAGTTCTTTTTACTTAATACTCAACTAGTAAAAAATAAAATATAATAAAGATAACTAACTATACAATATAATAATTTATAACTTATAACTTCTCTCTCTCTAGCTATTCTATATCTTGTCTGTTCACTCTCCTAGAAAGTGCAAGAAAGTCCTTTTTATATCACCTGATAGTGAGACATCTAGTGTTGAATTGGCTGTACTAGTTTTACATACACTGATCATGTATATTGATATACAGAGATCTCTACAACTATAACTAAGGGTGGCACGGTGGCACAGTGGTTAGCACTGCTGCCTCACAGCACCATAAGACCATAAGACCATAAGACATAGGAGTGGAAGTAAGGCCATTCGGCCCATCGAGTCCACTCCACCATTCAATCATGGTTGATTTCAACTCCATTTACCCGCTCTCTCCCCATAGCCCTTAATTCCTCGAGAAATCAAGAATTTATCAATTTCTGTCTTAAAGACACTCAAGCACCAGGGATCCTGAGTCACTGTCTGTGTGGGATTTGTACCTTCTCCCCGTGCCTGTGTGGGTTTCCTCCGGGTGCTCTGGTTTCCTCCCACAGTTCAATGATGTGCGGGTTAGGTGGATTGGCCATGCTAAATTTCACCGAGTGTCCAAAAGGTTAGGTGGGGTTACTGGGTTATGGGGATAGGGTGGAGGCATGGAGGCTCTTTCAGAGGGTCAGTGCTGACTTAATGGGCCAAATGGCCTCCTTCTGTACTGCAGTGATTCTATGATTCTAACTCATTAAGATCTAAGGTAGTTATAGAAAAGGAAAAATATGAGCTGGAAATAAAGGTTCTGAACTGGGGAAAGAGTTATCTTAATTTGAGAAGACAGGATGTGGCTAAAGTGGACTGGGAGAAGTTCCTTGCAGGAAAATCCACAACAGAACAGTGTGAGTCATTCAAAAGGAAATAGAGAGAGCACAGGTTAACATCTTCCTGTAAATGGTAAAGGGTATGACCAAAATGTCCCGAAAACCCTGGATGTTGAGGGATGTTGAGGGATATACAGGATTGAATAAGAAAAAAGAATAGAGGTTTATGGCAGAAACAGGAGCGCATAACAGTGGATTCCATAAAGTAGTGTAGAAAATGCAGGGCGGGTGCTTAAAAAATAAATTGTAGAGTGAAGAGAGGGCATGAAAAAATATTGGCGGGCAAAATAAAGGAAATTTCCAAGGTATTTTATAAGCATATTAAAGACAAGAGTGTAACCAGGGAAAGAGTAGGGCCCATTGGGACGAATGTGGCAATCTGTGTGTGGAGCCAAAAGACGTTAGTGAGGTATTAAAGGAGTATTTTGCATCTGTGTTCACTTTCGAGAAGGATGATGTAGGTATAGGAAGCAGGCAGGAGGACTGAGATATAACTGAGCAGATTAACATTGAGAAGGAGCAGGTGTTACTAGTTTTAGTGGGCTTATAGTGGATAAATCCCCAGGTCCAGATGAGATGTGTCCTAGGCTGCTGTGTGAGGCAAAGGGGAAGATTGCAGGAGTTGTCACGCTAATTTTCAAATCCTCTCTAGTCACAGGAGAGGTGCTAGAGGACTGGAGGACAGCTATTGTGGTACCGTTATTCAAAAGGGAAAAAACAGGTAATTACAGGCCAATGAGTCTAACATATTTGGAAAATATTCTGAGGAACAAAATTAATCCCCACTTGGAGAGGCAAGGATTAGCCAAGGATAGTCAGTATGGCTTTGTCAACAGGGGGCAATGTTTAACAAATTTGATTGAAGTTTCTGAGGAAGTGACTAGATGTGTAGATGAGGGCAGTGCAGTTGATGGACTTCAGTAAGGCTTTTGACAAGGCCCCACATGGGAGACTAATCAAGAAAGTAAGAGCCCAAGGGATTCAGAGTTTTGACACAGCAACAGTGAAGGAACGGTGATATATTTCTAAGTCAAGATGGTGAGTGGCTTGGAAGGATAAATTTAGGTGGTGGTGTTCCCATGTGTCTGCTGCCCTTGACCCTCTAGATGGTTACAGCAATAGATTTGGAAGGTGGTGTCTAAGGGGCCTTGGTGAGTTCCTGCAACGTATCTAGTAGATGGTATACACTGCTGCCACTGTTCATTGGTGGTGGACGGCTTGAATGTTTGTGGATGGAGTGCCAATCAATTGGCTGCTTTGTTCTGGATGGTGCCAAGTTTCTTGAGTGTTGTTGGAACTGCACTTATCTAGGCCAATGGAGAGTGCTCCACCACGCTACGGACATTTGCTTTGTAGATGGTGGGCAGGCTTTGGGGAGTTAAGAGGTGAGTTAATAGCTACAGGATGACGTGCTCTTGTAGCCACAGTATTGAAATGGTTGGTCCAGTCTAGTTTCTGACCAATACTAACCTCCCACAATGTTGATAGTGGGGGGGGGGGGGGGGGGGGGGGGGGGGGGGGATTCAGTGACGGTAAGGCCATTGAATGTCAAGAAGAGATGGTTGGGTTCTTTCTTGTTGGAGATAGTCATTTCCTGACACTCGTGTGATATAAATATTACTTGCCACTTATTAGCCAAAGCCGGAATATTGTCCAGGTCTTGGTGCAGTTGGACATTCACTGCTTCAGTATCTGAGCAGTTGTGAATGGTACTGAAAATTGTGCAATCATCTGCGTCCATCGCCACTTCTGGCCTTATGATGGAATGCTGGAGCAGCTGAAGGTGGTTGGGCCCAGGACACTGGTTAGTTAAGATGTTCTGAATGAGGGATTCTGCTGATAGCAATGTCAAACTCCTTATTGAACTGGTATTTCACTTCCGTGGTGGAATTGGAGCATAGATACTCACGAGGCTGAGCGATCCTGTTTGAGCTGAGAGGCGGATGGAGAGAACACATTCTGAACCATTTGTTGGTGGCCAGGGTGGGTTTATCATCGAGAACAGAGAGTTCATTACAGTGAAGCCGACACATGACTCACACGTTTCTCCTGAAATCTTCCCCCACAAGATGCATGTGTTCAATGATCTGCTCTCAGAAAGCCTGGTCTCTTGTAGGGATGCTATGCCAATGTTCAACCTATCAAGTTCTATGTTGTTTATTCTTAAATCGCCACAAAGAGAAAAAGTAAGCAGGTGCCACATCCTTGGGATTCTTGAAAACATGATACAGGGTTTATTCAGGCGATGTTGCTCATACAAGTCTAAGAGAACTAAAGCATGCACACTGTGCTGACGTCTCTACAGATCACACAATGTTCCAACATCAGGGAGGTGCTACTTAAATACATAACAACCCTCTCCCTTTACGTCTTTAGTCCAAACAACAACTTTTATTAGTGTTTAAACAACAAACCCAATTAAAAATTAGATATATTAGTTTGCAGCATTTTTAAAACATACCTTCAATTTAATAAGACTAATATGTGGGCGCCTTTTCTTTTGGGTTGTACTCAACATTCTAGAACCTGGCTACTCGAGACATTTGAAGTGTCCTCTTTTCCTTCAGTCGGTCAAGTAACTTCAGTGTCCATCTCTATTGTTGGTGAAGATTCCTCAGAACCAGCATCTGAACTTGTCTCTGTGTTTGGTGTCTGTTCAGAAGTATAACTTCTTAGATTTTCCGCTGGAAACACTTCCTAGGAAGTTTCAGCGATTTCACTTTGTGAAGCTAGTAGTTGGTCAGTGTGACGTTGCCAAACTCTCTCATCATGCATCTGTACGGTGTATGATATTCGACCTGTTTTTGCGAAAATAACTGCAAGTACCCATTTCTCATTTGTATTGCAGTTTCTTGCTAGCGCTTGCCCTCCTTGAGTAAATACTCTCTTTTCAGAACTTTGTTCTCTCCTAGCAATCTGTGCTTCTTGTTGTCACCTGACAATCTCTGAAGTATCGAAAGGTCAAACTTTGTTCTTAGCTTTCTTTTGAAAGCAGCATTGTTGGTGAACTCTGTGTCGTTGCGTGTGTGGTGTTTCTGTACAATATCAAGAAGTTATTTACTCATTTTGACAATGTACCAAGATCCTTTGATACCTTGATTGAGGGACTCTACAAATCGCTTGGCCAATCAATTCATTGCAGGATTCATTCAGAGGCAATGCAATTCATTCAGGGGCAGCACGGTAGCATGGTGGTTAGCATAAATGCTTCACAGCTCCAGGGTCCCAGGTTCGATTCCCGGCTGGGTCACTGTCTGTGCGGAGTCTGCACGTCCTCCCCGTGTGTGCGTGGGTTTCCTCCGGGTGCTCCGGTTTCCTCCCACAGTCCAAAGATGTGCGGGTTAGGTGGATTGGCCATGCTAAATTGCCCGTAGTGTCCTAAAAAAAAGAGTAAGGTGGGGGGGGGGTTGTTGGGTTACGGGTATAGGGTGGATACGTGGGTTTGAGTAGGGTGATCATTGCTCGGCACAACATCGAGGGCCGAAGGGCCTGTTCTGTGCTGTACTGTTCTATGTTCTATGATTGTTCGGAGCTGACTTTATATGTTGTATGCCATTTTATTTTTAGTCGTCTTCAAAGTCCTTAGAAGTCAACTAAGTTCCATTGTCACTTTCAACCTGTTCCAAAATGTTGCAAATATTTCATCCAACTTCTCAATAGTTTGATCTGTCATTGTGGATTTCATAATCACTACTTACAGCCATTTAGAGTGTACGTCTACAATCACTAGGGACATGTGTCCCTCAATTGTACCAGCTTGGTCTATGTGCATTCTCTGCCATGGCTGTTTTGACCATTTCCAAGGATGTGATGGTTGCAGTGTTGGAGTATTTCTTAGTTTTTCACAGGAGTGATATTGTCCTACTTTTGTTTCAATTTGAACATCTAATCCCAGCCACCAAAAATAGATAAGTGCCAGTTCATTCATCCTCACCACACCAGGATGTCCCTCATGTAATCAGTCAAGGATTTTTTGACGCAAATGTGGAGGAATAATCACTTGGATTCCCCATAATAAAACTCCATTCTGGACTGTTAACTCAAGTCTTCAAAGAACAAAGAACAAAGAAAAGTACAGCACAGGAACAGGCCCTTCGGCCCTCCAAGCCTGCGCCGACCATGCTGCCCGTCTAAACTAAAATCTTCCACACTTCAAAGACGTGATGCAGGGCTTGAGGTCTGGACTTTTACGATGCACGTCTGTCATCGCTCCTTTTAGAACCCTGTCCATCACCTTCCCCATCACCGGATCAGTTCTTGTGTGTCCCTGTACTTGAGATGAAGTCATTATCCACTTTTGAGAAACATAGATGACGAAACTGTTTAGGTTCTTGCTTGATTTGCAATGGCAATCTTGACAAAGCATCAGCATTCGCATGTTGCTGCAATTTACGATATTGAATATTTTGGGCGGGATACTCCGCTTCTGAGAGTAAGTGTTGACGCCAACGCAGAATTCGTGGACTTTCACGGCAGCAAAACTGGCACCGCACCTGGACTGATTCCGTTACTGTTAAGGGGCTAGCACCGGCGCCGCATGGAGCACAATCAATTCCAATGAAAAACGGTGCGGGTTTCACCGTGTCCGTGATTGACACCTTGGGAGGCTGACAAGCTGCAGCCGCACATGCACATTACAAACCCCCAACACACTCATCCCAGCCAACAAGATGCCGCAGGTTATGCTGGGGCACTACCATACAGCTGATGGGTCGGCTGGGGCCAGAGGGCACCCAGTGACCCTTGGCACTAAGTTCAAAGTGGGCAGTCAGCAACATGCATAGCTGCCTTGCCGGTTGTGGCAATGGTGTTCTGTGTCCAACCACCCTGACCCCACAGCCCACCTCCTGGCCACACCCTGCTACCCTACCCCCTCCCCCCTCCTGGCCCTGGCAGAATCCCCTGGTGAGCGGCACAATTGTCAGCAAACTATGGCGATGTTGGATACTTTCTGTACCCCCTCTCCATCTCTCAGCAGCCATGATGCCGGTGTCATGATTTTTAAAAGCACAAGTGAATCGCGATCGGAAAGTCGGCCCATCGGGGGAGGAAGATCGCTGAGGTTCCGGAGAATCCCGGGTCAGGCTCCCTAATGAAATGTAAAAGGTGTTTACTGTACGTGCCTTCTGGTATGCATTGATATGCTGTCGAGGTAATGGAGAATTGCGATTTGGCGTCAAATCGGTGCCCACCATGATTTTGGCGTCGGAACTGATTGTCCGCCCAGTCGCGTTTCGTGATTTCGGAGTCGGCCAAGGGAGAATCCCACCCCCTAGGTTTGCGCCGATAGTATCAAAGACCATCTCTGTAACCTACCCGTTGCTAAAGAAGGAATATCTTTATACGCACAAAGTTGCCGTCAAGAGTCAGTCATCTGTCAAAAATGTAAAACGGCGTCCATTAAGGTGGTGATGGAATCTTCTTACTCTGAGGAGGGGGGGGGTGGGGGGGGAGGGGGGGGGGAAGGGGGGGGAGGGGGGGGAGGGAGGGGGGGAGGGGGGGTGTTGGGTTACGGGTATAGGGTGGATACGTGGGTTTGAGTAGGGTGATCATTGCTCGGCACAACATCGAGGGCCGAAGGGCCTGTTCTGTGCTGTACTGTTCTATGTTCTAAGTGTTGCTAAATTTGGAACAAATATAAAAAAATAAATATAGTGAGAGTGCTCAATTTTTTTTTCCAATTAAGGGGCAATTTAACATGGTCAATCCACCTACCCTGCACATCTTTTGGTTGTGGGGGTGAGACCCACGCAGACACAGGGAGAATATGCAAACACCACACAGACAGTGACCCAGGGCCGGGATCAAACGTGGGTCCTCGGCGCCGTGAGGCAGCAGTGCTAACCACTGTGCCACCGTGCTGCACTTTAAATTTGGAACTAATTTATTAATCACAGATACAACCTCAGTTGTGTCACATTTTGAGGACATGGTTCTTCTCAGATTCCTATCATCTTTTTCGGCTCATGGTGCAAACCATTTTTATCAATAATGTGATCCAAGTAGTTTATGAATGTCAATTCCAGCTCTACGTGCCTGGGATCACAACACCAGTGAATTGACCAATAATTCTGACACAAATAACCAAAGTCCTTGGCCTTGGCTGCCCAGGAAATTACAGCCACCAGGTTTGCAAATGTAATCACAATCACTCTTTACTTCTAACAAGAACTATAATGAAATATGCAACAAATTTAATTAGTTAACTATAAACTAATTCCTAATCCCCACTTTAACACGCCCTATCCTCTAAAAATATACACAAGACAGTCAAACACAGAGGGGTGGAAAGGGGTAAAAATCATAAGTTAAAGGAAGAAAGAGTCGTTGTTTCAGATGAAGGTTTTGTTTTTAAAATATTTTTTATTCGCCTCCTTTTTCACATTTTCTCCCAAATTTACACCCAACAATAAACAATAATCAGTAATGAATGTAATGTCAATCCCCATATCAATAATAATGATCCCATCCTCCCACCAAACCCCAGACATTAGCCCGCATGTTAACAGAAACAAATGACAAAAAGGAATCAGGAATCACCCATAGTCACCATTAACACATACAGTCCCCTTCCCCCCAACCCTCCCAGCCCCCAAACCCCTAATGTTTGATGCGATCAAATTGTCGAAAGTGCATAATGAATAACGCCCATGAATTGTAGAACCCCTCCATCCTCCCCTTATTTCAGTTCAAATTTGACCTGTAAGGAATTAAGAATTCCATCATGTACCCCCTCCACGTCAGGGCACAGGATGGAGAGGTTGATCTCCACCCTAACAGGATCCGCCTTCGGGCAATCAACGAGGCGAAGGCTACAACATCTGCCTTCGTGCCCGTTTCCATCCCCGGCTGGTCCGACACCCTGAATATGGCCTCCCAAAGGCCCTGGTCCAGTTTCACATGCACCACTTTAGAGATGACCCTAAACACCTTCTTCCAGTAATCCTCCAGCTTTGGACAGGGCCAAAACATATGAACGTGATCTGCGGGGCCTCTCCCGCAACGTCCACACACATCTTCTTCCTCTCAAAGAGCCGGCTCATCCTTGCCCTTCAGCACCTTCAGCTGTATCAGCCCCAACCTTGCACACATGGTGGAGGCATTCACTCTCCGGAGCACCTCACACCAGAATCCCTCCTCCATACCGTCTCCCAACTCTTCCTCCCACTTTGCCTTGATCCCTTCTAGTGGCGCCTTCTCCTCCTCCAAAATAGCCCTGTATACCACTGATACTACCCCCTTCTCCAGTCCCCCTGTCAGCAGCACCGCCTCCAGCAATGTGGATGCCAGCTCTACCGGGAAGCTCTGTATCTTCTTTCCGGCAAAGTCTCAAACCTGCATGTATCTAAATATTTCCCCCTGCTCCAGCCCATACTTTGGTCCCAGCTCCTTCAATCCCGCAAAACGTCCCCAAGAAATCTTTTAGTGTCCTAATTCCTTTCTCCTCCCATCTCCGAAAATTTCCATCCCACTTCCCTGGCTCAAATCTATGGTTCCCCCAAATCGGCATTTCCCTTGACCCTGCCCCCGACCCGAAGTGCTGTTGAAACTGCCTCCAAATTCTCTTTTTTTTTTATATATAATTTTTATTGGAATTTTTTACAGAAAATATAAAACATAACGACAAACAATGAAATGCAACAAAATAACCCATAACTGTGACACCCCCAGACCGTATCGACGCATGTATCACACCCCCCCACCCCCCAACCCCAATGAACAACAAAAGAACTTAAAAATATATTAAAATTAAATAAACAAACATAGTCATTGTCCGCCCCCACCTTTTCCCTCCCCCTTCCCCCCCCTCCCCCCCCCCCCCCCCCCCCCGGGTTGCTGCTGCTACTGTCCCAGTACCCTATCGTTGAGCCAGAAAGTCGAGAAAAGGTTGCCACCGCCTAAAGAACCCTTGTACCGACCCTCTCAGGACGAATTTGACCTTCTCTAGCTTAATGAAACCCGCCATGTCATTGATCCAGGTCTCCACGCTTGGGGGCCTCGCATCCTTCCATTGTAGCAAGATCCTTCGCCGGGCTACTAGGGACGCAAAGGCCAGCACACCGGCCTCTTTCGCCTCCTGCACTCCCGGCTCCACCCCAACCCCAAAAATTGCCTCCATATTCTCAACAAAGCTATTACTACTGGACTCCCTGAGAATCTCCCCGGGGCTGTCGGGAGCGGCGTTGTAGCTAGCGCCTTCAATCCCGACCCCCTGCACAAACTCTCCTCCATTCTGACCCACTGGGAATCAACCCCTCCGGCCCAGCTCCGCACCTTCTCCACATTCGCCGCCCAGTAATAATATATCAAGCCTGGAAGACTGAAACCCCCTGCCTGCCTTCCTCTCTGTAGTAGCACCTTTTTAATTCTGGCCACCTTCCCTCCCCATATGAATGAGGCCATCATTCCTTCAATCTCTCTAAAAAATGCCTTTGGCAGGAAAATCGGTAGGCATTGAAAAATAAAAAGGAATCGTGGCAACACATTCATTTTAACCGCCTGTACCTGACCTGCTAATGACAGAGGGAGATCATCCCACCTTGCCAGATCGGCTTTCACTCTCCCCACCAAACTAGAAATGTTGTACCTATGGAGACCCCCCCCCCCCCCCCAATCTCGAGCAGCCTGCACCCCCAGGTATCTAAAGTGAGTCCCAGCCTTAAGGAATGGCAGCTCTCCCACCCCTGCCTCGACCCCTGGCCGAGACGGCACAAAATATTCACTCTTGTCTAGATTTAATTTGTACCCCGAGAAAGACCCAAACACCCGAAGCAGCTCCAGTATTCCCCTATTGACACACTTGGTTCCGACATGTATAATAACAAGTCATCGGCATATAAGGACACCCTATGTTCTATACCCCTCCGCACTATCCCTTTCCATACATCCGGACTTCTTAATGCGATGGCCAACAGCTCAATCGCGAGTGCAAACAGCAGGGTGGGGGGGGGGGGGGGGGGGTCATAGGACATCCATGCCTCATCCCACGGTGGGGAGGAAAGCAGTCTGAGCTGATGTTATTTGTACGGACACTGGCCCTCGGCCCTTATATAATAGCTTTACGCAGTCCACAAACCTGGCTCCAATTCCAAACTGCTCCAGAACTACCATCAAGTACCCCCATTCTACTCAGTCAAACGCTTTCTCGGCATCCAATGCCACAACCACCTCTGTTTCCTTCCCCTCCGCTGGTACCATAATCAGATGAAGGTTTTTAGCACACTTTTCTTCACAGAAATTTTGCAGGTTAAAGTATTTACTGCAGTTTGAAATGGTATTCTTTGTAGATTCATTCATTCATGTTCTCTGTAGTTTAGAAATGCAGTACTAACGCTTTTCTGGAGAGGCACCTCACTTCTGTTCAAACTTTGCTTTCAGTTCATGGTTTGTATTCAGGCTTCTGTAGTTTCAGGAAAGAAGCACTCACAGCCTCCTGGAGAGAGAGAGATAGTCTGTTCACCTCAACCTTTCTGGAGAGAGTTAGCAGAGTCTTGCCCCTGCCTTTCCCGAGAGTATTAGCTCTGTGCAGCCAGAATCAAAACTGAAACCTTGGGACTCTGAAAAGCATCCCAGTGGGATAGGATCCAATCACCACCTGTTACCGGGCAGAGCATCTCCTTTTGGGCCAATTCATTCCTCAATCAAACCAAGTTCCAACCCATCTGTCTCACTGGTGCCGACCAGTCCGCAACTCCAGTTTAAACCAGCATAGTCTTCTGAATTTTTCTGCTTGAATCAAAGATACAGGCTGTTTGCCTTAAAGTGACATGTCCAATAATCATCATGGATCAAAATAGGAACAGCAAAATAAAAGGAAGGGGAAATAAGGGAATAAATAGGAAGGACCCTTACATACTGAATTTCTGACCTCCAGAAAGTGCAGCAAATAAGTCTTCACTCAACAGCAGTGGGTGGTGATCTGTGCACAATACCAGGTTAACTGTTGTCTTAAAATCTCCACATATCCTTACTGAGCCATTTGGTTTTAGTATAGGAACTATTGGGGGTAGCCCAATCACTTGTAGTAACTGGTTCAATGACTCCGGTTTGGATTTCTTTTGAGTTCTTCTTTGACATTTCTTTTGATGGCGTATGGCACCATTCTAGCTTTGAGATGTTTTAACGTACTGCTTTGATTAATTTTGAGTTGGACTTCAACTCCTGTCATTGAGCTCAGTGAGTTTTCAAACACCTTTTTATACTTTTCCGGAAGTTTCTGTCAGTTATTCTTTAAACAAACCAATCGGTATACCGCTTCCCAGTTGAGTGAAATTTTTGCCACAGTTCTTGCACTTATTTTCTCTACTATAGCATTCCCCCTCTGAGTGTCCAACTTGTGCACATCAATGGCATGGTTGTACTCTCGCAGACTTTTTTTGGTGGTCTCCACTCAGTGGATCTTCCCTCCAGATCCTACCTGTGAAGCCTCTTTTGCTGCTAGCTCCGTTGGTGTGACAATTTCTACTGTTGATTGAAGAGTTCAGGCACTTTCAGTGAGCAGCTTTCTCTGAATAGCTTTGTTGCAGAGTCCAGGAAGGGTGTTGTCTAGTGCTGCACCAAATCCGCAGTATTTTGCTAAACGTCTTAAGGTTGCCACGAATTGTGAGATGCCTTGACCTTCTTCCTGACCATAGCAATGGAACTAAAACCTTCTTGCAATTATAAGTGGACTTGGTGAGAAATTCCCTTCAAGAACCTTCATCAATTTATTGTAGATTTTAGTTCGCGGATTTTCTGGATGCACTAAGTTCTGGAGTAGCATAAAAGCTTTATGCCCTACCGAATGGAGAAATGTTACAACCTTTCGGCCCTCCGATATTTGATTCGTTATGAGGTAATGTTGAATCTCTCTTCATATGTGTTCCAAATCTCTCGCTCTTCATCAAATGCATCCCTGGTGCCACCTATGCCTGCCATTTTGGATACTGGCTCCCAAGGCCTATACCTTCTTCAGTCTTCCTCCCTTCCATTTTTTTTAATGTGCATGATCCAAGAGGTCTCCTAATCCACAATGCAAATTAATTTTTATTTTCCTGGACTATAATTTGTTCTATTCGAGTAGTAGCGGCGCGGAATCGGACAGACTTTTGAATCCCCATCCCCACAGCACATTTTGCTTCATAACGTGCACAGTCCCTGCAGTTTAGAGTCTCCCCACTTCTAATCATAAGCAAGTTTAAAAATAAACTTTATTCTGATTTACTCACAGTTATGTTTTGATTTTTTATCAAACCTTTCTGCATCAGCAGATTGATGTTTAAATCTAGTCCCGAGAATCTTCTCACACTTTTTTGTTGCCCGTTTTCTCTTTTCGTGTCAACAGTTTGAGTACCTCAATCCTCATCGCCAGTTTTCTCCCTTGTTATATTCTTAAATCATTGCAAAGAAAAAAAGCATGGTGGTGCCACACTCTTAGGTTTCTTCAAAATGCAATGCAATATTTATTCAGGAGATGTTGCTCATGCATGTCCGAAAGGAGAGCTAAAGTCCTTATAAACACTCCGTTGGCATCTCTACAGATCACGTGATGTTCCACCAGCACGGATCAACTACTTAAATACATAACACGTCAATCAAGGCTGTCTTGGATTTGTTATTGACCAGATGCAAGTCGTCTGTCAGTCCCATGCACATGGTCCTGACGTTCCACCTTCCCAATTGAAGAGTTGGCATCTTCTTTCTTTTTGTTTGCTTTATTTGTTTGCCTAGTGCGATGGATTCCATCCGTATGCTGAGCAGAGACTCTAAGCTCCACGCACCTATTGAAGCAAATGGACCGCGGCAAGTCAGCACCTTATTAGTCAGTGAGCTGCCCAACTTGAGGTGGTTGGCAAATGGAACACAATGGTTCCTTCCACTGTTAGAGGCAGTCCTTTGCACCTGGATTCTATGGCAACTGAGCTGGGCCAATTACCTCTAACTGCTGTTGCCCATGTTATATTAATGTTCTGCAGCAAAACTAGAGAGTCTTTTCCATGGCTCAGCCCTGGGAAAACTTTATGGAGACGCTGGACTGCCCAAACATCAGGGTCACCCCTCTAGATCTCCCCTGTTGAGTCCAAAGGATTGCAAAGCACTAACATTTGGCACAGACTTGGCTGCAGGTGCTGCTGATAATATGACATTTTTAGATATCAGTTTTCTTTTGCATTCCACTCGTGATTTTTTTTGTCAGATTTCTTAATCTTCAACTCTCCCAAGGCACTGGAGCCATGGGAGTTTGGTTCATGAGTGCCAGGATGTGTCCACATGGCAATGGGGGCCTGGACAATGAATTTTTAAAATGCAATTAACAGTAAATATGATAAAAAGAGAATATTATTTTCCCATTGTAGCTAGTCTGTTTGCCATTGCGATGTCTATTTGCCTGTAATGATACAGAATGACCACCAGGTGGCACATGGTAGCATTCTGCTGAAGGTCTCGTGGTCCATTGAAAAAAATGAATGCTTCGCGTTTACATAAATACTTTACAGGATACTTAAAATGTCAAAATAAACCTTAACTAGAATAAGCATAACCCGAATCGTCTTCAAAGATCAAAAAAAATTATGATAGACGTGTTTTTTGGTTCACTGACTGCTCCCGTGATCATAGAATTTTCAGTGCAGAAGGAGGCCATTCGGCCCATCGAGTCTGCACCGGCTCCTGGAAAGAGCACCCTATCCAAGGTCAACACCTCCACCCTATCCCTATAACCCAGTAACCCCACCCAACACTAAGGGCAATTTTGGACACTAAGGGCAATTTATCATGGCCAATCCACCTAACCTGCACATCTTTGGACTGTGGGAGGAAAACGGAGCACCCGGAGGAAATCCACGCACACACGGGGGGGATGTGCAGACTCCACACAGACAGTGACCCAAGCCGGAATCGAACCTGGGACCCTGGAGCTGTGAAGCGATTGTGCTATCCACAATGCTACCGTGCTGCACACCTCTGGACTCCCAAGCCAGTCATGTTGGACTCCAATCTTCTATGACAAACACACCTGAAATATTTCTTAGTCAACTTAGCGGACGGAGTATTTGATGACCATCTGATAATAAATCTACAGAGAAAAAGGTGGTGTTAAAAATATAAATCGTCGAAGGACAGTTTTGTTTGAGACTAGGATATGCTGACTGGGTAGGGTGGTGTGAATATAACGGTCATGCATATTCAATTCCTGTGATGGGAAAGATATGCTTCATTTACTGTCAGTGAACACGAGGCACTTGAGGTTTATGACAACATTCCAAACCAGAGGTTTGGATATCTTTGGCTGATGCAGATTCGAAGCAAAGTTCTGCCTGGCAGGAGGCACAATTTAGGAGACTCCTAAATTGACATTCAGCTTCTAAAAGGGTGCACAAAGAAAGTGCATACGTATGAGAAAGGGAAGAAGGAAAAGCACGACCTTGACACAAAAGCTGGAAAGCATCTCAAAAACAATGTCAACACCGTGAAAAGATGTACAAGGAATCGAAAAGTAGTGAGGGCTGTTGTAGATAACTGAACAAAACTTCAAACTAATATGGCAATGGAGAAGCAACCGCTGCATTCTATATTTTGTTTCAGAGCTAAAGATGTGTGTTCAAGGAAGTTCTTTGGAGGAGACGTTGGGAAGAAATATTCTGTAGGGTGAATTCTGTTATGAGTTTCTTGTTTTCATTCCCCAGAAGCTGATATGGAGAGATGTTCCTGATGACCCCACATCAGATCAACCATGTGTTAAGTACAGTGGAAATAAGATAGAAAATGCTGAAAATACACACCAGGGCAGTCCACATCAGAGGGGACCCTCCACCAGACAGGAGGTTAACCACCATCTCAATAAGGTCTCAAAGGCAGAGAGTAAAGGTGGGTGACAGAGGGAGAGAACCAGCTGATTCACGGAGGCAGATGGTGTGTTAAATGACTGGGCAACCACTAAATATCAAAGTGATGTAAGAAAGGCAAAGGAGAGTGGAAACAGTGAGGGATAAGAAGAGTGAAACAGAACAGGAGAGCTCCACCTACAACTAAAGCACCAGAAATAATGAAACGGACAACAAGGAAACAAATTCAAAGGGTACTTATACAGCAGATCAGTTGGTAAACAGAAAAAACTACAAGCAAATGCAAACATATCCGATTAGGAATGGAATTCAAAGTCATGGGAATAAATATCTGACTTAAAAATATTCAAAGGCTCTGCTTCCACCTCCTTTTCAGGAAGAGAGAAACAATGCCACCCAACCCCCTGAGTGAAAAGATTTTGCCTTATCTCCATTTTAAATGGGCACCCCTTATTTTTAAATCGTGACCCATAGTTCGAAATTCTCTCACAAGAGGAATCATCCTCTCCACATCCACCCTGTCAAGACCCCTCAGAATCATATATGTTTCAATCAAGTCACCTCTTACTCTTCTAAACTCCAGTAGATACAAGCCTAGTCTGTCCAATCTATCTTTCCTCATAAGGCAATCCGCCCATTCCAGGTATCAGTCTACTAAACCTTCTCTGAACTGCTTTCAATGAATTTACATCCTTCTTTAAATAAGGTCAGTTCTTCAGATGTGGGTCCACTGGTGTTCATGTAACCGAAGCATAACCTCCCTACTTTTGTATTTAATTCCCCTTGCAATAAATGATAACAATCTATTACTTTCTTAATTACTTTTTAAAAAGATTTCCAATTAAGGGTCAATTTAGCATGGTTATCCATCTACGTAACACATCTTAGGATTGTGGGGGTGAGACCTATGGGGAAAAAGATCTCCTAATTACTTGTTTATCTGCATACCAGCCTTTTGCAATTCAGGCACTAAACACCCAGATCCCTCTGGATCTCAGAGCTCTGCAATCTCGCACCATTTAGATAATATGCTACTTACTGTATTGCGAGGCAAGTGCTAAGGCAGATTTAATCACAACAGTAATTTATTTAACTAAGAAGAATTGGACACACAAAACAGTGCAACAACTACACAGGTTTGGGGCTGGAATTTACAATTCTGGGGCTTTGTCCCCACGTCGGCGTGGGAACGGCGGCATTTTATGACAGAATAAATAGCGTAAAACGGCCATCGATTCTCCATTTTGCTGGGGGCTAGCAGGACGGCAGCGTAGAGCACCCGGCTCTAACTGCCGATATGCCCTGGAGAATTGCCGAGTCCGTAGCCACGCATGTGCGCGGTGGCGACCTGCAGCGGCTACGCCGTGCAACATGATGGCGGCCACTTGCAGATCCGGCCCATGAGGTAGTCCCCCCCTCGGGCGGCTTGCGCGTCCCGGATCACTCTCCCACAGTGCCCCCAGCCCCGAATAATGTCCCTCCCTGTCCACGGATCGGCCCTCCCCCAACTGTGGCAGGCACCAGATTGATTCCGCAGCCGCCGTGCCGAGTTCCCGATGGGTGAGACCACACGTGTGCCACGCCTTCCGGTACTCGGCCGGTCGGGGGCAGAGCATGGGGGCGTGGGCCTCAGGCAATGTCAATGTGGTCGGAGATGACGCAGCTTTAGAGGGGGTGGAGGATCAAGAAATCGGCGCCGCCCTAGATTTCGGAAACTTGGATTCTCTGCCTTGTAGCCGAACGCGAATCCAGACTCTGGTTCCCACAACTTCCAGGAGAACTCTGACCAATACCCAACAGCCAGATCTGCAACCAAACACCTGATAGGCTAACATTCGCGCACTCCATCCCCATGTGGCCCGCAAAGTCGCACCCCTTAAAGGGGCCACATTACCGCATTCCTCCCCCCTTAAGTTCCCTCACAGATCCCTGAAATACAGAAACAGAAAAACTCTAATTTATAGTTATACACTAACAAAGAGTTCTAGTAAGAGAGCTCAAAACAAAGTTCATAAGGTGACTTCCTAATTCTTGCCAAACGTCTCAACTTGGCACTAGGCTTTTCCAATTGGAGGCATGAAAGTCGACATCAAGGGAGGGCAAATTGGTAGCATCTGAATTAGGGGCAGTACTGACTACCTCTTCAACCCCTTCTGTGCCCCTGCTAATTCCCCGTGAGAATATCTCGGTTCTAACACCACCAACTCGACAAGTGGTATACTGGTAGCTGGGTCAGAATCATAGAATTCCAAATAAATAACTAAATAAAGAGACAAGGAAAGAGAGAAAGGAAGGAAGAGAGGAAGGTAACCAGCAACAAACCCCCCCGCCAACAAAAAAAAAGGGAAACCGGAAGCCCGAGGCAGACCCAGCGAGAGCAGAGGAGCGGGGGAAGTGAGGGCAACCCCAGGGGAAGGAACAGCAAGGAAAGAAAAATACCAAGGTGTAGGGACAGCGAGACACAAGCAGCAGCATCAGTGAGGGTAAGGCGTGTGAGCGGGGGAGGCGCAAGCAGGCGGCCCCACAAGACGAGGCGGAGGTACAGGCGAGCCTGAAAGGGAAAACGATGGCGGACCAGGCAGCGGAGCGTGAGCAGGACGCAGCGACCAGCATAAAGGAGACACTCTGGTCGGAGCTCCAGGCAATGATGACGGAGATGACGCACAAAATGCAGCAGACCATCGAAGGCCTGGAAAGGGAAGTGAAGGCGCAGAAAAAAACAATTCTAGAGTTGGAGAGGGCCGCCTCGGACCAGAGCGACAGGGTGATAACCCGAGAAGCTGAGGTCAAAAGGTTAGTAACG
Organism: Scyliorhinus canicula; assembly: GCF_902713615.1. Classification (NCBI taxonomy): domain Eukaryota; kingdom Metazoa; phylum Chordata; class Chondrichthyes; order Carcharhiniformes; family Scyliorhinidae; genus Scyliorhinus; species Scyliorhinus canicula. The sequence continues at coordinate 57,910,779 of NC_052152.1, forward strand.
GCCCAGGGGAGCCTCAGAGGGAAAGTGGAGGACCTGGAAAATAGGTCCAGATGGCAGAACATTAAAATAGTGGGACTGCCAGAGGGGATAGAGGGCAGAGAACCAACAAGCTACGTCACCCAAATGATGGGCAAGCTGGTGGGAAAGGAGGTATTCACAAACCCTCCGGAAATAGACGGGGCGCACAGGTCGCTCCGACCCAAGCCCAAAGCCGGGGACCAGCCCAGAGCAATTATTGCAAAGCTGCACAGGTTTCAGGACCGGGAGAGAATCCTGAAGTGGGCCCGGCAAACGAAACAGAGCACATGGGAAGGGAAGACCATAAGGGTGTATCAGGACATTGGGGCGGACCTGGCCAAAAAAAGGCCTGAATTCAACAAAGCGAAATCAGCACTGCACAAAAGCAAGGTAAAATTTGCAATCAGCACACACAACCGCAATGAAGGACATGGGGACGGAAAAGGAAGGGAAAACCCCAGAACAAAGAGCGGAGGACTGACCGCAAACAAGGACAATGGACCCATGAACTGTGCTGTTCATGTGTGTTATGCCTTGCGTGGGACTGTGCTGTCTTGTTTCAGAGCTCGTCTCCTCTCTCAATGCAATGGGAGGGAGTGGAGCGAGGGAAATGAGGGTGAGGAAAGCAAACAGGAGGGTGACACAAGGTCCAGTAGGAGAAAGGTTAAACAGGGCCAGACTGGGCGAATACTGGGAGGAGGGTCACCGTACTAGCGAGGAGGGCCAGCACAGGAGGGCAGGAAGGAAGGAGGGCCACGGTGGGTCAGAAACCCCCCACCAAGATTGTTACCTGGAATTTAAGGGGACTCAACGGCCCAGTGAAAAGATCCAGAATGTTGGCCCACCAAAGAAGCCGAAAAGCCGACATAATTTACCTACAAGAGATGCACCTGAGGGAGAAGGACCGACTGCTGGTGAGGAAGGGCTGGATGGGACAGACGTACCACTCATGCTACGGGACGAGGGCGAGGGGGTGTAGCAATATTAATTATCAAAAGGACGAGGTTTACGGGAACCAAGACAGTTACGGACCCAGGGGGATGGTACATCATGGTCAGCGGTGTCCTGGAAGGGGCACCTGTCGTACTGGTAAATGTGCACGCTCCCAACTGGGACAACACAGAATTCATAAAGAAGACCATGGCGGAAATCCCCGACATTGACATACACCAACTCATTAAGGTGGGTGACTTGAACTGCGTGCTAGACCCACTGACCGACCGGTCAAACCCCAGAACAGGGAAAACGCCTGGCATGGCTAGGGAACTAGGGGTCTTCATAGAACAGATGGGGCAGTGGACTTATGGAGGTTCCTGCATCCGGGAGAAAAGGAGTTCTCGTTCTTTTTGCAGGTGCACAAGGTATACACCCGTATCGACTTCTTTGCAGTGGGGAAATCGGTGCTTCCAGGCATCACGGGAACGGACTACTCCGCAATCGTTATAAAAGAACAAAGAACAAAGAAAAGTACAGCACAGGAACAGGCCCTTCGGCCCTCCAAGTTTGTGCCGACCATGCTGCCCGACTAAACTAAAATCTTCTGCACTTCCGGGGTCCGTATCCCTCTATTCCCATCCTATTTATGTATTTGTCAAGATGCCCCTTAAATGTCACTATCGTCCCTGCTTCCACCACCTCCTCCGACAGCGGGTTCCAGGCACCCACTACCCTCTGTGTAAAAATCTCCTCTAAACCTTGCCCCTCGCACCTTAAACCTATGCCTTCGAGTAATTGACCCCTCTACCCTGGGGAAAAGCCTCTGACTATCTCCGACCATGTCCAAACTATATGGATGTGAGGTTGGAGACAGGCCGGGTCCCCCGTCCCACATGGAGGTCTCAACACGGACCTCCTGCCGACAAGGCCTTCTGCCAGACAATATCGTAGACCATAGGCGATTACGTTAGTAACAACCAAAATAGGGCGGTCTCACCCTCCACGGTTTGGGAGGCACTGAAGGCAGTGATTAGAGGAGAGATCATAGCCTACAAGGCAAGCAGAGATAGGGAAGAGAGGGTGGCCAGGCAGCGACTAGTGAACTCCATTCTGGAAGTCGATAGAAAATACTCCGAGGCCCCGACCGTAGTGCTGCCGGTGGAGAGGAAAAAGCTGCAAATGGACTTTAACCTGCTATCCACCAGGAAAGCAGTGTACCAACTCCGCCAGACATGGGGGACCTTCTACAAACACAGAGACAAGGCTGGCCGCCTATTGGGCCACCAGCTGAGAAAGCAGGCAGCCATGAGGGAAATAGCGCAGGTAAAGGATAGCAGAGGCAGATTGGTTACAGAGCCAAAGGAGGTCAATCGGGTATTCAAGACCTTCTACCGGGGACTGTACACCTCCAAGCCCCCCAACAGGGACTCGGGGATGAAACAGTTCTGAGACAGACTGGAACTATCAGTGGTGGGGAAAAGACAGACGGGGGAGCTGGAAGCACTAATAGACCTGGGAGAAATCATGGAGAGCCTCAGCTCCATGTAGGAGAGGAAGTCACCGGGGCCCGACGGGTTCCCGGCGGACTTCTATAAATAATTTGCACCAGTCCTGGCCCCACACCTAAGGGACATGTTTGAGGTCTCACTGGCAGGGGGCACCCTACCCCCACGCTAGCGCAGGCCACAATTTCACTGATACCCAAAAAAAGATAAAGACCTGATTGAATGTGGATCATACAGACCCATTTCACTGCTGAACGTGGATGCGAAAATACTCGCAAAGGTCCTGGCCAAAAGTCTGGAGGGCTGCGTACCCAAGGTGGTCGCAGAGGACCAAACGAGCTTTGTCAAGGGTAGGCAGCTCACTGCGAACATCAGTCGGCTGCTGAATGTGATAATAACCACCACCCCCCCCCCCCCCCCCCTCCCCGGGGGGCGAGAACACCAGAGGTGATCGTCTCCCTGGATGCAGAAAAGTCCTTTGACAGAGTCGAATGGAAATACCTCCTCGAGATAGTGGAACAGTTTGGGCTAGGAGCGGGGTTCACCGCCTGCGTGAGGCTCCTGTACAATGCTCCCAAAGCGAGCGTCCGAACTAACACTACCAGCTCTGAATACTTCCAGCTACAGGGAGGAACAAGACAGGGCTGCCCCCTGTCCCCACTCTTGTTCGCGCTAGCGATCGAACCCCTGGCGATAGCCCTGCGGGACGCAAAAAGCTGGAAGGGAATCCGGAGGACAGACAGAGAGCACAGAGTCTCAGTCTATGCAGATAACCTGCTCCTCTATGTCTCAAAGCCACAGGAGGGACTGAAGGCAATACTGCAAATACTGAAAGAGTTTGGAGCCTTCTCGGGCTACAAACTTATCCTGGGCTAAAGCGAGACATTCCCAGTGAACCCAAAAGGGGGAGGGACAGAGCTGAAGGGGCTCCCGTTAAAAACGGCACAGAATAGATTCCGTTATCTGGATCTAAATAGCCAGAGACTGGACACAGATCCACAAATGGAACCTGACCAGCCTGGTGGAGGAAGTAAGAAAAGACCTTCAACGGCGGGGCTCACTCCCACTCTCCCTGGCGGGAAGAGTGCAGATGATCAAGATGAACATACTGCCAATGTTCCTCTTCCTGTTTAGATCCATTCCGATCTTCATCCCCAAGCCCTTTTTCCAAAACATAGACAGTCTAATCATGGCGTTTGTGTGGAGGGATAAGAACCCGAGAATTCCCAAACTGGCACTGCAAAGAGGGAAATCAGAGGGGGCCTGGCTCTACCGAACCTACAACACTACCATTGGGCAGCAACAGCAGAAAAAGTGAGGGGATGGGTACAAGAACCCAACACAGATTGGGTACAAATGGAGGAGGCATCCTGTAAAGGAACGACCCTCCGGGACCTGGCCACAGCAGCACTCCCACCCCCCTCAACAAGATACACAATGGGCCCAGTGGTAGCGGCCACGCTGAGAACATGGACACAGCTGAGACAGCATTTTGGGATAACCAAAATGTCCCCCATGGCTCCCATCTGCGGCAATCACAGATTCCCCCCAGCCAGGCTCGATACCACCTTCAAAAGATGGAGGCGGGACGGGGGCACACTGACGGTCAGCAACTTCTACGGAGGGCGCAGATTGGTGACACTGGACAAACTGACGAGGAAGTGGAAACTAGCAAAAGGACAGGAATTGAGACACCTCCAAATAAAACACTTCCTCCCCAAAGAGACAGTAGGGTACCCCCGAGCCCCCAAAAACCACACTACTAGAGGACCTGATAGGCACAAGCAGCGAGAAGGGGGGGCTATGTGGGAAAATATATGGACAGCTACTGGACAGAGCCCGAACACCACTGGACGGGACCAGACAAAAATGGGAGGACGAACTGGGGACAGAGGTAGGATGGGGACTCTGGAGTGAAGCATTGACCAGGGTGAGCTTCACCTCCCCCTGCACAAGGCTAAGCCTAATGCAGCTCAAAGCGGTGCACAGAGCGCACCTGACCAGAACCTGAATGAGCAGGTTTTTCCCGGAGGTGGAGGACAAATGTGAGCGGTGCCAGTGGGGCCCGGCCAACCACACCCACATGTTTTGGGCTTGCCCCAAGCTTGCTGGGTTCTGCACAGCCTTCTCCGAGACAATGTCCAAGGTTGTGGGGTGAGGGTGAAGCCATGCCCAATAGTGGCAACCTTCGGGGTATCGGAGCAGCCAGAGCTACACATGGGGAAAGGGGCCATCGCCCTTGCTTTCGCTTCCCTAATCGCACGCCGGAAAATCCTGCTCGGCTGGCGATCGGCAGCACCACCCAAAGCTGCAGACTGGCTCGCTGACCTCTCAGAATTTCTCCCCCTGGAGAAGGTTAAGTAGGCCATCTGAGGGTCAGAGGAAGGCTTCCCAGATACTTGGGGTCAGTTCGTCGGGCTGTTCCAAAACCTGCTCGAGGCCAGCAACGAGGAGTAAGCCAGGGAAAAAAAAGATGAAGAACCAAAGGACTGTGCAACCGGTGGTGGTGGTGGGGGGGGGGGGGGGGGGGGGGGGGGGGTGTAGCCATGCTGGCCACGCAAAATGGACACTGAGCCAAACTAAAATGGAAGACAGCAGGGAAAGCCTGTTTAGTGAGAACAGACAGCCTGCTCTCAACTAATTAGCATTTTGCAAGCAGCAAACCAGTTTTCTGGCCAGGTGCAGATCTCCAAGCCAAAGGTGTTAATGGCAAAGCGCATAACATCCTGATGAGGCGGCCCAGATCCAGGCACACACAATGGCAACATTTCCACCTCAATGTAGCACTTAATTGGTGGAGCAGACAGGATGGCGCCAGAGTAACGAATATCGAAACCACCCCCCAACATCGAGGAAAGCCCCGCATTGGAGGATTTCGAAGGTAGCCGTTTGGAAACGTTCCAATCGGTACCGAAAGGTAGAGCCCGCCTAGAAGGGGGCAAGGACATTAGAGAGGGGTATAAAGCAAATTCCCCACAGAGCCCGGTCTGTTAAACTCGTGCTCCGGCTCTGACTGACATCTTGCATCCTGACTCCAGCCGTTGAGCACCAGCCGCCGAAACCGTAAATTCAACGCTCGCTACGCGATCCAAGCCCACTAGACCCCAAAGTACCAGAACGCTTGCTGAAGGCTGCAGTACAAGACCAGGACGAAGGCCTCGTTCTCTGACCTTGCCTGTTCCTGTTAGATAAGTATTCTGTTTGCTTAAGTTTAGTTATAGCTTAGTCTCTTAGTGTGTGCATGAGTATTTATTATAACTGTATAATAAATATTGATCGTTTGAACTTTACTAATCGGTGTATCGTCTTTATTACTTTGAACTTGACCTTGGAATACTTGTGACGTTGCCTATACGGCAACTGGCGACTCCAGAGCTAAATAATTACTTAGAACAGAGCCTAGCAGTGTTAAGCACACGTCGAACTCGGAGGCGTGTTAATACACTCCAATAAACGCGTTTTACGCCCATAGTAAAACGTGCAACATTTAGTGGCGACCTCCTGGCGGGACACGGTTGTAAGTGGAAACCCCACACCGTCCAGGACCCTGAAATTTGAATTAGAACTCCAAATTGCAGAGAAAGAAAGAGATCACAAGTATTCAAGGTGTTCAAAATAATAAGCGAAATTCGGAAGTGTGTTTAGTGCATGCGTACTAACAGGGCTGTAAGGTAAAACTGAAAGCTTTTTGTTGCGACAAACTTTCGGTAGTTTTGTGATCGGAAAATAGCGTAAGCCGTACCCTTTTCTCGAAACACCACCCCAACAACCCCCTGTTCCAAATTATACAAAGAGAGTCAGAGGAAATGGCCATGCAGGCAATGGAACGTCTGATGGATCCAGCAAAGTTTGTGATCGCAGCGACCAGCAGCAGTAGCAGGGTAGGCCAGTGTCCCACGTGGGAGCTGGAACTCCGCAAATATTTACAAGGAAAGGGATGGCCCCTTTGGAAAGAGTTTTGTGCAAATGAGGAGACAGGTCCCGGGAGTATAGGTCATACTTGGTGGGAGAACCTCTCTCAAATACACAAAAAGAATCTAGGTAAAGCACGCAAGCCGATGGCGATTGTGTCCTGTTTGGCACAGTTGCGAGGCGCAGAGGAGGTCATCAGGACGCTCCGGACAGATTTAGAAGAGAGGAATAGGATGAGTAAGGTCGATGTCAGGGACATCGAGAAAGAAAACCTGGAATTAAAAGGGAAGTTGGCAGAGAAGGATAGAGAGGTGGATGATGCCAAGAGGGCTCCCCAGTCTTGTCTAGCTCATCTGAACAGTTCCCAGACCCAGTATGAGAAAGCCTATCAGGACGTGCAACGTGCCGTTCTGATAAGACAGGAATCGGAAAAGCAGGTGGAGGCATTGCAGAGGCAATGTTCCGATCTCAAAGCAGCTTTGAGAGCACTCCATGCTGCAACGACCGAACAAAGACAAAGCACAGTTGACCACGCGAAATGCAGGAAACAGATTGCGGAACTGCAATCTCTGCTTTCGGTGCAGAATGGCTTCCAAAGCACCTTTGGAGCACAGTTAGATGGGGAAAACGCCCCAGATTGGCAGGAATTAAGCGAGACAGCACAGCGTTATGTTCAGGGAACATGTGCGCCAGCAGCTCAACAGAAACGACAGGCACCCCAACCCCCCACAGCTCAGACCATAACCGCACCCATGAATCCCGTAACCACACAGAGAAAAGCCGAATCCGAAGGCGCCCCAGACATAACTTACACCACCCCTTTAACAGTAACCCAGCTAAGGGACGCTTGTGAAAAGATCACTCCGTTCCTCCCCACCGCAGACCCCCACCAGTTTTTCGCTAAAGTAAAACAGCAGGCTACCATGTACGGCCTGGATGAGAGAGAGCAGGTTAAGCTCACCGTGCTGAGCTTAGACCAGAGTGTAGTAGCAGCCCTCCCCGACCCACAGAACGTGGCAGGAGGCAGCCTAGAGGAGATGCACACCGCCATTTTAGATGCCATCGGGTACAATAGAGGTGACCCCGTAGAAGGATTGAATAAGTGCAGGCAGAAAAGATCCGAACACCCCACAGCATTTGCAGGAAGGCTGTGGATTCATTTCAGCGCAGTTTTCGGACAGTTAGATAGAGCGCATTTAACCCGTGAAAACATGGTTAAGTGGACGCGCAAAATTATCTCACACGCAACAGAAGCAGGACAGAGCGCTTGCAATAGCTATGACCCCTCAGAAGAGGCCCATAACGAGAAATGGGTCCTGAAAAGATTGTCCCGCGCTTGGGAGCAATCGCTTCAGGGAAAAGGAAAAGTTAGATCCCCAGAAGAGGCTCAGGCTGCTGCAGATATCCAAGCAGTCAGAGAGCACCAGAAGCCCGCATGGGTAAATGAAGGCAAGAGCAGCCCTCAACAGAAAGGACAGGAATGCTATAACTGTGGACAGTTAGGGCATTGGGCAAAAGAGTGTAATGCACCCCAGCGATCTCAGAGAGGCCAGCAGACAGGCACTCTGAACCGCAGTAAGGCAAAACCCATCCACAATGTGATAGTACAGTCAGGACCCACCAATGTGGACGAGACGAACTGACGGTGTTCGGGCTCCCCCACTTGGGTCTGTGACACACTATGGGACTCATCAGGGAGGCCCGTAGTCACAGCGAAAGTCAAAGGGAAGCCCATAGAGTTACTGTGGGACACAGGAGGGTCCCGCACCACCATTAACTCCACAACCACGGCACACGCAGACACGTGGCCGACCACCTCCACCATTACACTTAGCGGGTTCACCGGACACTCGCAGCAGGGACATATCACAGCGCCCGTAGCGATCCAGCTAGGGAACATTAGCACAAGGCACCCCGTAGTTCTAGTAAATCTTCCCCGGACGGCAGAACACATCCTGGGGATAGATTTTATGAACGCTCACAGCTTGTCGTTCGACCCAGTGAACCAGTGTGTCTGGCGAATGGCTAGATCAGACAGAGCCCCAGCCACCCTCACAGTAGGAGACTACGCTAATCGGATTAGCGCAGTGGGAGAGTACTCATTCGACCTGACTACACTCCACACCGACCGACAAATTAAGGCCCTACTAAACAAACACCGGACAGCATTTGCAAGTCACCGTCATGACTGTGGCAGAATGACTGGACAAGTTCATGTTACCGGACAGGACCCCCGACCGCAAAAGCAATATAGATTTCCCCTCGAGGCAGAGGTGGAAATAGAAAAAGTTATAGGTAGCTTGTTGGACCAAGGTGTACTGAGAACGGTAGCCTCCACCAACAATGCCCCTATTTGGCCAGTGAGGAAGCCCGATGGATCATGGCGTCTGACCATCGATTATCGGGAACTCAACAAAGTAACCCCCGCAGTAGCCCCAACGGTAGCTACTAGTCCCGAGACCATGCTCAAGCAGGGTCTCAACGCCAAGTACTTCACGGTATTGGATATCAGTAACGGATTCTGGTCCATACCATTGGCAAAAGCGTGCCAATACAAATTCGCATTCACTTTTAAAACTCAGCAGTACACGTGGACATGCCTCCCACAAGGATTCCACAATTCACCCTCCATTTTCCACCGACAGCTGGCAAGTGGATTAGAAAAATTTTCCCGACCCGAATGTCTGGTACAGTACGTAGACGACCTACTACTGCAGACAGACACAAAGGCAGAGCACATTTCGCTTCTGGCCGAACTCCTGGAACTCTTGACTGAAATTGGCTGTAAAGTTAACCCGAAAAAGGCCCAAATATTGGAAAGTAAAGTGATGTATTTGGGATCAGTCATCACGCACGGCAAACGCGAGATCGAATTCAAAAGAATTGATTCGATTGTCAAATTGCCCCTTCCCCAGAATGTTTCAGCCCTCCGGTCGTTTTTAGGACTGGTTGGCTATTGTCGGAACCACATAGACGGATTCGCGACAAAAGCCGCCCCACTTTCAGACCTCCTTAAGAAAGGAGCCCCCTGGGAATGGCTTCCGCAGCATACAGGCGCTGTGGAAGAGTTGAAACAAGCCCTTAGTGCAGCACCCGCGCTGCTAGTCCCCGACCAACTTTCCCCGTACGCAATCGAGGTAGCTAGCACAGATCTAACCCTCTCGGCCGTGTTGCTTCAGGAACGGCACGAGCAGCTAAGACCAGTGGCTTATGCCTCCCGACTGCTAGACCCAGTAGAACAAGGATTTTCAGCCTGTGAGAGGCACCTCCTTGCTGTCTTCTGGGCAGTACAGTATTTTTCATACATAACCGGACTAAACCCCATCACCATTCTAACCGAACATACACCCACACAGCTACTACTAGACGGTCGACTGAAGGACGGTTCAGTTAGCCAGATTAGGGCAGCTAGGTGGACCCTACTTTTACAAGGACGGGACATTACAGTAAAACGGACACGCACACACACATACTTAGCAGACAACCTCCAATACCCCGGACAGCCCCATGACTGTGAAATTGTAGCTCCCCTGCATAACACAGGACCCTTTTTAGCAAAAACACCCCCCAGGAAGATAGGGAACCCAAAACAAAGCCCCCAGCCCACAGACACGTGTGGACCCTTGAGGATTTATGTAGACGGTTCCTCCACAGTTTTAAATGGTGAGCGTATCACAGGATGCGGCATCTATGTAGAGGACGCGCAGGGGCGCGCTCTCGAAGAGATAGCTCTTAAGTTACCAGGTCACTTAGGCGCGCAGGCAGCAGAGCTAGCAGCCATAGCGTATATAGTGGACCACCCCGATTCTTTCCCCAGCCCAGCAGACATATATTCAGACAGCTTATATGTCTGCAATAGCCTAACAGATTTTCTGCCCCTGTGGAGGACACGAGGTTTTGTATCCGCAGACGGAAAACCCCTTCCATCAGCCCCCTTACTCCAGCATATCCTAGAGAAAGCGAAGGACAGGACCTTCGGCATAATAAAAGTTCGCAGCCACCATAGGTCATCACCCCCTGGGAATGTAAAAGCCGACGCATTGGCTAAGGCAGGTTCCAGGAGAGGACACTTATGGACCCCCCCCAGCTAGCGCACCAGCTAGCGCCCCTGTGAGCGCAGTACAAGTCTCACAAACAGAGGTTAAAGATCTCGTAGCAGCACAGAAACAGGACGGAGACCTCAGGGAGGTTTTCAAGGGAAACTTTGTGCCTGCGTACGAGCACTTTAAACACACACTGACCACACATGAGGGTGTGATCATTAAGGACCAACTTTATGTGGTCCCGAAGCAGGACAGGAATCAGATGATTGCCTTGTTCCATGACGGACACGGGCATCAGGGAATTGATGCAACAACGAGGCACCTCAGGCAACTCTGTTGGTGGCCTAATCTCAGGACTGATGTCACACATTACATAGAGAATTGCCTTATTTGTGCACAGAATAACCCGGAGAGGTATTCTAAGAAGGCACAACTTCGGCATACTCGCCCAGTTAACGGCCCTTGGACAAACCTCCAGATCGATTTTATAGGTCCATTGCCCCCTTGTAGGAATGGCTATAAATACGTTCTGGTGGTCATCGACACCTTTACCAAATGGGTAGAGGCATTTCCCTCACGAACAAATACAGCAAAGACAGCTGCAAAGATCCTGACCCACCACATCTTCACGAGATGGGGTTTACCCCGAAGTATCGATTCGGACCAGGGATCTCACTTTACAGGACGGGTCATGAGGAACGTCCTGACAATATTCGGTATCAAACAAAACTTCCACATTGCGTATCATCCACAGTCCAGCGGGATTGTGGAGCGCATGAATCGGACCCTAAAAACTACCCTCAGGAAAATGGTTCAACAGAACAATTCCACATGGGATTCAGTGCTCCCATTTGCACTCATGTTCATAAGGAACACTGTCTCCACATCTACAGGATACACACCACATACACTCATGACCGGACGCCCTATGAAAGGTACAGAATTCCTTTCAGGACTGGACATGACAAGCCCCGAAGTGACGGCCCTCACACATGAAAAGGCAGTTAAAGATCTAGTTGAGACTGTGAGGTCTGCACAGCTCGCAGCCGCAGTCCAGCTAGGAAAACGCCGACAGCAACGTACTGCCTGTTTCAATAAGACCGTCCACACCACAGAATTCCAGGTTGGGCAACAGGTAATGTTATCTGTTTATAACCCCAGCAGTTTTTTGGCTCCAGAATATTCCGGTCCCTACTCAATTTCGGACAAAATTAGCCCCTCCGTTTACAGGATCAAATATCCCAATGGGAAGACCGCGTGGTTCCATATAAACCAGTTAAAGGCATATGGAACACAGGCCAACCATGCTCACCATGTCCTGCTGGATGCAGCAGAACACTTCACCCCGCCCACCAGAGACACTTTTCCACCATCCCCCTCACAGACCAGTTCATCCACGGACTCGCCCACGACTCCGCCCACAGACCACGACAGACCACGCCCCGACACGCCCACAAGCTGCCACAGCAGAGACAGCAGGACTGACACTGACTCTGAAGACAGCGACAGCACACAGCCATACAGCCCACACTGCACCAACTACGACCCCGACTCCAGTGACCCCATGGAAGTCACTTACCTTAAAAACCCAGAACCACCACCCGACCCCGATTACCCCGACAACACACTCGACACTACGCAATGGCACAGGGACAATTCCTACAGACTTGTCCGCAATGATGAAAGTGACCCCCGGTCACACAATTCCAAAATTTCATGCCTGATCCACACAAGGGTGTGGGATCCGGGAGAGCAGGACGACGCAATGTCTGAATCCCGACACGGCAACCCCTTTGTTACCCTGTTCACAGAGGCAGAATCAAAGTGAGGTGTCCAGATGATGTAAGATAGGAATCGTTTGAGGGAAACGATGTCCTTTCTGATGGAACCTGCACGTATGTTTGTCTTCGTTTTATGTTTGTTTGTCTCAGGATTGTACATTGTTCAGCTGGAGGATGGACATCTTCTTTTCAGCTGAAAAGATTGTGACCACCTCACATACACGTTAGTTTGTCTGCAGATATCTCTGAGAACTTCAGTGATGTCCTCAGTTGGAGCATCTTGGCTCCCTTGGTTTTTTTTAGGTGCCCCTCTATTCGGCGAAATAGAGGCTGCAAGTCATGGTAAATACATTCGTACCCGTTTTTTTCCAGGTTACTCAGGCAGTGGACAAACGGCACTGAGGACCCGCCCTGTCTGAGAACCAACCCTTGGTCAGCCAAGCTCGGGTATGGCACAGCACGCCCTACCCGGGGATCCCATCCAACTCGTACCCGTAGCGGCCCATACGCAACTCATTCGGATGTTTGTTTCAAAGTTTGTTTTCATTTTACGTTAGGTAGCCCTTCGGCCACCATCCCACATGCTATTTACATCCGGGAACATTCGGATGGTAAATCAGCAAAGCCTGCGAGACGGCTCGCAGAAGGAAGGATTGTTAGGTGTATGCTGGTCTTTAAATTCGCTTTTTGAAAAAAAAAATGAGGGGAGTCACAGGGTGTGACTTAGCCAGTCATTTTAAAGGGTCAATTGGGTTTTGAAAGACAGATGCACTAACAAGTAAAGGTCTTAAACTGTGTATTGACAGATACTGTGCTTGATCCCAAAGGTTTCAAAGGACGAGACAGAGGTCGAAGCCAGGATTGTCAATACCGGAGGAAGAAGGAAGAGAAAGAAGAAGAACAGCAAAATGATGGAAGCCCACTTATTACTGTTTAATGTCATATGTATATGTGTGGAAACAAGACACGTTTCCCCCACAACCCCCACCGTAAATGTTTCAATTACAGCAAACCCCCAGTGCTCAGCTCTGATCAGCGAGGTTCAGACCTGGTGTACTAAATTCATGACGTGGTACTCCATGTCCTATATAATCGAATCACTGTTGGTGATCGCGATCCTCATCATACTAGTGCAGACCCTCAGGTTGAGGAAATGGAAGAGGAGAGCCTCTCGTTCCAGCACCTCACCCATCTATAGAGTTCAATCCCCCATCTTCGGATTCCACCAAACCCCTCAACCCCTCACTGATTACAACACTCTGTAAATAAAAATTCAGCCATGTATTATATTGTTCCATACTCGACTGCCGAGTTGGGAAGTGTGATGTTGTGGTGTGAATGGTTAAGGTTTTAGAGTGATAAAGTGTTAAGTTAAGGTTAAGGTTAATAGTGATAGGTAGAGGTTCCCAGTTGTAGTAATGCCTGTCCCTTTGACATAGGGCCAAGTAGAAATGTTAGTTAAAAAATTTTTCTCTTCTTCCCATAGTTTAAGAACAGAATAGAACAGGAACTGGCAAGAGGTCAGAACAAAAGGAAGGCAAAGTACATAGGTGATCCTTCACAATAGTATGATTGTGAGGATCACAAGGAGGGAATGTAGCCATGCTGGCCACGCAAAATGGACACTGAGCCAAACTAAAATGGAAGACAGCAGGGAAAGCCTGTTTAGTGAGAACAGACAGCCTGCTCTCAACTAATTAGCATTTTGCAAGCAGCAAACCAGTTTTCTGGCCAGGTGCAGATCTCCAAGCCAAAGGTGTTAATGGCAAAGCGCTTAACATTCTGATGAGGCGGCCCAGATCCAGGCACACACAATGGCAACATTTCCATCTCAATGTAGCACTTAATTGGTGGAGCAGACAGGATGGCACCAGAGTAACGAATATCGAAACCACCCCCCAACATCGAGGAAAGCCCCGCATTGGAGGATTTCGAAGGTAGCCGTTTGGAAACGTTCCAATCGGTACCGAAAGGTAGAGCCCGCCTAGAAGGGGGCAAGGACATTAGAGAGGGGTATAAAAGCAAATTCCCCACAGAGCCCGGTCTGTTAAACTCGTGCTCCGGCTCTGACTGACATCTTGCATCCTGACTCCAGCCGTTGAGCACCAGCCGCCGAAACCGTAAGTTCAACGCTCGCTACGCGATCCAAGCCCACTAGACCCCAAAGTACCAGAACGCTTGCTGAAGGCTGCAGTACAAGACCAGGACGAAGGCCTCGTTCTCTGACCTTGCCTGTTCCTGTTAGATAAGTATTCTGTTTGCTTAAGTTTAGTTATAGCTTAGTCTCTTAGTGTGTGCATGAGTATTTATTATAACTGTATAATAAATATTGATCGTTTGAACTTTACTAATCGGTGTATCGTCTTTATTACTTTGAACTTGACCTTGGAATACTTGTGACGTTGCCTATACGGCAACTGGCGACTCCAGAGCTAAATAATTACATAGAACAGAGCCTAGCAGTGTTAAGCACACGTCGAACTCGGAGGCGTGTTAATACACTCCAATAAACGCGTTTTACGCCCATAGTAAAACGTGCAACAGGGGGGGGGGGGGGGCTATCCCTTATCCCCACTTAACCTTTGGACATTAAGGGCAATTTATCATGGTCAATCCACCTAACCTGCACATCTTTCGACTGTGGGAGGAAACCGGAGCACCCGGAGGAAACCCACGCAGACACGGGGAGAAGGTGCAGACTCCACACAGACAGTGACCCAGCGGGGAATCGTACCTGGGACCCTGGCGCTGGGAGGCAGCAGTGCTGACATATTTAATTCAATGTGCGAACTCTGTATTTCTCTCCACAGATGCGGCCAGAGCTACGGAGCATTTTGTTTTGATTATGGCCAATCACTCATGTCAGCTGATAATTTACCTTAGTCATGGTGCAGAGGTCCAGTGAGCATGTGTAAAGCCGCATTATCTTGAATTATTTCAACACAATAATAATACTGATGGGAGTTTCCTAAAGTTCTTACTAAAGTTCAGATTTTGAGATAATGAAGCTCGCTCGAGCTTTGTGGCTTTGTGTTTGGTTCCTGAGGGAACTGCAAGGCTGAGGTTCCTGAAACAATCCAGTTATGAGCCTGAGCAGTCACCACGAAAGAAACAGTGTCAGAGTTATGAATTACAAAGAGTTCACAGTTTGAAGGGTTTCATCTCTTTTCGGGTAAGCATGGGCTCCGTACTGCATTTTACACTGACTACTCCGAGAATGAATAGTGTCCGTGTTAACAGAAAGGTAAAGGATACTTTGATCTCTCACACTTGCTTTCCACTAACGGCATATTACTCATGACACATAGGGAGTGATTCTCCGGAAAGGTTTCCACCTGTTGTAGTGAGTGGGAATTGCCACGAGCTTCCCAGGACTCGGCCCAGCGAGGCCGGCAATGCTATTCAACATTAAGTGGTCCACTTAATGAGGCCTCACAGGTCTCTCTCCGCAAATGAAGAGGTGAGGAACAACCGGGCCCCACCCGGGGGACCTGTCACACGTGAATTGTTATTCCCTTACTGAATGACCCATCCCTCCCACCGACCACATGTCCATTCTCCAGCAGGCCCTCCAGCCGACAGTGCAGGCCCAACCCAGGTGGCCCCCTCTCCAACCTCCCATGAGACAACCTTGGAGGAGAGCTCCAAGGATGCCACCGTACTAGCCACGTCCAGCTGTCATCCCCACAGGCACATGCACCTTGGTGGGACATGTTAGGGGTCAGGCTTCTGGGACACAATCTGGTGAGCACCACACTGCACATCAGGCGGAGGCAGGAAGCCCCGGGCGAGACAGCAGTCGGAGGTCTGCTGGATCCAGGGACCCAGCTGAGTCCCAGCCTGATGCGGAGTCTGTGGAAGAGGTCACCCCGGGGCTGATGAAGACTTTAGAGTGCAGCTAAGACATTCAGAGGGAGATGTCAGTGTCATGCCAGCAGATCCATAGCCGCTTGTAGAAGTTCCAGAGGCTATGGGCACTGGAGATGTCGCCGGAAATGAGTGGCACCGAGACCAACACAGCTAGAATGGCGACCGCAGTGAAGAGCCTGGTGCACGACATCGGCACCATTTGTGAGGGTGTCCAAGGCTTTGCGCAGTCGGAGACAGCAATGGCTGAGGGTCTCGGCAGAATGTCCTCCTCACTGAGGAATGTCACTCAGTACCAGGCTGACCTTGATGAGGTTCTACAGGACATGTCCCACTCTCAGATGGAAATGGCCGAGGTGCTGCAAAGCATGTCCCAGTCACTGAGGAGCATCACCGAGGGCGTCGAGACGATAGTGCGGCCCATGGGGAACTGCCAGGGTTGGCAGAGCCAGATGATGCAGGGGCAGCCAGGGCTCCTTCTGATATGCCTATGGCAAGTGGTAAGAGCAGGAGAGTCTACTGATCATTCATGCTGGATGTGGAGTGGTGCCCCTCAAGCTATAGCCTCTGGGTGACAGGCTAGCAACCTGTTCCAGGAAAAACTAGCTATAGACACAGAGGCAAACCCAGTGCCCCAGTCATATCCTGGTTATGTTCTAGTAAATCTCTTCTGTACTATCTCCAAAGCCTTGGCTCCCTTTCTGAAGTGAGATACCCAAAATTGAACTCAATACTCCAGCTGGTGCCAATGCTTTTTCGATCATGAGCATAAACCTCCTGACATTGGCACTCTATGCTACTATTTATAAAATTCAGGGGGAAGGATTCTCCAGTTTTCCAGCTGCGTGTTTCTCAATAGCGCCGTTCGATGGCGGCTGATTCTATCTTCTCGCCACTTGTCAATGGGATTTCTCGTTGAAACCATCCCATGCCACTGGGAAACCCGTGGGTGTGGGTGCGCTGCCAGCAAGCAAAGTGAATTGCAACGAGTGGAGAATTCCAACCAAGATCTGATAAGCTTTACTAAATGCTTTGTTACTCTATCCTGTCATTTTCAAAATTTGTGCACAAACACCCGCAGTTTTTTCTCATCTTGCACCACTTTTAAAATTGTACCTTCAGATTGTAATGTTCTCTCCTCATTCCTCTTACAAAAATATATCACCTCACACTTTACTGTGTCGAATTTTATCTGAACTCAATTTTTCGGCCTTTGTCCATATCACTTGAAACCCTGACCCAACAAAATCCAGACTCTCCGTTGCCCGACATCGATATCATTTTCGGCGATCGGGCGGAGAATCCCCGTTTGCGACTGAGTCGGGATCGGTGCAATTTTTCGGATGCTCCGCTCCCTCCAAATCAGAATCATTGTAAGGCCCTCCCCGATTCTCCGCCCCCAATAGGCCGAGTTCTGGACTGCGCGGATCGCGTGTGGTCTGAGTTTTGGTAAACCCGGTGTTGCGGCTGCGGAATGTGTCCAGCATCACCAGAATCAGACGGGAGTCATGCTGCTGGCGGGGGGGGGGGGGCTTTGGCGAGGGCTGGGGGGACTGGTGGAGGGTGTCAAGGGGCTGGTGAGGAGGTGTCCAGGGGGACACCATTTGGCCTGCTGGTTCCGCACGCGGCCGGCACATGTTGTTCGGTGCGACCACTGCACGTCGCCGCCATGTGCATGCGTGCCCACGAATCCGGCAATTCACCGGCCATTTATGTCAGGAACGCCAGAAGCTTTACGTGGCACGGCTGCTAGCCCCCCATCGGGCGGGGCATCGGTGCGAGGGCGGCACCAACTGTTTCATTGTAAAGCTAGACACTTCCTCCGAACACAGCATCAAAATCGGAGAATCCAGCCCGCTTCTCTCTTCCAATCGATTATCAGTCCATTTCACAACCTTACCTCTAAATCAATGTGGTCTCATTTTACTAATAACCTCAAATGTGGAACTTTATTAAATGTCTTCTGCAAGTCCGCAAAAAAATCATACATAGATGCTTTCCTATTGATCATGTTAATGACTTGCTAAAAAATAAATTGATTTGATTTGTCTGGCATGACCTACCTTTCACAAATGCAAGCTGGCACTCTTTTACAGCAGATACTTCTTTTAGCACCCAATCAGTATGCCTTTAAAGATAGATTCCAATAATGCCCCTAAAATAATAGTAAACTAACAGGCCTATAGTTGCC
Source organism: Scyliorhinus canicula (assembly GCF_902713615.1). Taxonomy (NCBI): domain Eukaryota; kingdom Metazoa; phylum Chordata; class Chondrichthyes; order Carcharhiniformes; family Scyliorhinidae; genus Scyliorhinus; species Scyliorhinus canicula. The sequence goes on from NC_052152.1 coordinate 57,929,032, forward strand.
TGGTTTCTCCCTCCTCCCATCTTAAATAGTGAGGCAACATTGGCAATTGTTTAATCCAAAGGTATATGTCTTGAATCTAAAGAGATTTGGAAAATTAGGATCAGTGCAACTAGAAAGTCCTGACTTATTTAACATTAGGTCCTTGCATTCAGTCTATGTTAAGACCCATTATCTTCTCCTTTACAATTGTTGATGTTGAAGTCCACTGGATTCATCTTTATGATCTATATTTATGTTCCCTTGCAGCTCTGGCATTTTGTCTTTAGAACATAGAACATAGAACGATACAGCGCAGTACAGGCCCTTCGGCCCTCGATGTTGCACCGACATGGAAAAAAACTAAAGGCCATCTAACCTACACTATGCCCTTATCATCCATATGCTTATCCAATAAACTTTTAAATGCCCTCAATGTTGGCGAGTTCACTACTGTTGCAGGTAGGGCATTCCACGGCCTCACCACTCTTTGCGTAAAAAACCCACCTCTCACCTCTGTCCTATATCTATTACCCCTCAATTTAAGGCTATGTCCCCTCGTGCTAGCCACCTCCATCCGCGGGAGAAGGCTCTCGCTGTCCACCCTATCTAACCCTCTGATCATTTTGTATGCCTCTATTAAGTCACCTCTTAACCTTCTTCTCTCTAACGAAAACAACCTCAAGTCCATCAGCCTTTCCTCATAAGATTTTCCCTCCATACCAGGCAACATCCTGGTAAATCTCCTCTGCACCCGTTCCAAAGCTTCCACATCCTTCCTATAATGAGGCGACCAGAACTGTACGCAATACTCCAAATGCGGCCGTACTAGAGTTTTGTACAACTGCAACATGACCTCATGGCTCCAGAACTCAATCCCTCTACCAATAAAGGCCAACACCCCATAGGCCTTCTTCACAACCCTATCAACCTGGGTGGCAACTTTCAGGGATCTATGTACATGGACACCGAGATCCCTCTGCTCATCCACACTACCAAGAATTTTACCATTAGCCAAATATTCCGCATTCCTGTTATTCTTTCCAAAGTGAATCACCTAATTTAACCTCATTTAACATGTCTGCTATTTTCTTATTATTTATTAATTATTACTTGGTCTTTAATAAGCCCACATTCCCATTTACTATTCTTCATTTGTAAAAGTTTTGGTCTTTAATAGGCCCACATTCCCATTTACTATTCTTCATTTGTAAAAGTTTTTGCTGTTAGCTTTGCTAACACTTTTGCAATTTTTATTTTATATCCCTTTGTTGATTTTATACCTCTCCCAGTCAGCTGGGGTCCCATTTCCCCTTACTTTTGTGTAAAACTTTCCTTCCATTTTCAGGCTGTCACAACTTATTTGTTCATAATTATTACTTAACGACATGAGTAGAGCTGCATGTATTTTCTGTCTAAAAACAACCATGCTTTATGATTGCACTTCTGATATTCAGCGCCATATGTGTCTCAGTGATCCACAATGGAAAGTAGAAAAATGTTGTTTCTTAGTGGTCCTACAAGGAAGTAAATCTGAAGGAACAATGCTGCAAATATCTTTATCCAAGAGTCGAATTGTAACTTCCATTTAGTCTCACCCATGGGGATTATCGTCACATCTCATTGCTCCATAGGAGTAATCTGCTGTGATGAAATTGGAATTGCAGCCTTTAGACAGTCAGTTCTGGTTGAAGTATGCAGCAGAAAGCTGGGGAACAGCATGTTAGTAAGGAATGTTTCTTGTCTCTGTCAGTAGACTGATATTCAGCTTGACTGCGTGTATCGTGACTGCTTTTCTACCACTTTACCAGCACGTTTAGCTCAGAATGACCTGGCAGGGACAGCCACACAAGAGGTAAGCACATGACATGGCAAAAAAGATGCCATCGCTTCATACATTCCCACCTGAAACGTTCATAGGCTGATGGATGACCATGGCATGGCAAGAGAAAATGTCACTTGTGCCTCATGGAGAGAGTTAGTACTGGCACAGGGTGCAAAGTGCTACCAAAAGTTCAATCCTCCGACCAATGTATATATGGTAACACACCAGCCACTTTTTCTTTTCTCCCTTTGATATACCCTGGGAAGCAACACATTCTCAATCTTTTAAGAAGAACAATTGTGCAACTAATCCTTCAAATACTGTTTGGTTAGGGGTAACACAAATTTAGGGATTTTACAGTATGTATGCCCATCTCCCCTAATAGCAGATGCTTGCACACAACATCCTAAAACCTTGTACTCAACTTAGAAGCCTGATGCTACTACATCTCTTACTTCAGCTGTCCCAGGCCAATTGGCATAAACTTCTGAATTGTCGGCTGTCGCCTAATTAAAGGGTCCGCCTGTTAAGCTGCGTGTGGTTTGGTTTTAAAAATACCTTAATTCAGAGGACCAAGTGTGTTCGCCTCAACCCCACATTTGAAAAGGCAAGCTGTTCCCGTGATCATCCCCGCCATCTCCCCCACTCTGATTTCCATCTACTTCCAGCCTGGTCACCACTTCCTTCCCATCCCAACCAAATCCTTTCCTGGACCTCCACTTCATCACTTAATGCTAGCTGATGCTGAAAATGCCGTCGTCCAAACTTCTATCCTACTTTGCTGATCAGCTACCTGTTACTGTCTGCACTTTGTATGCACTTCGCCGACTCAGTGAAAGGGGAGACAGAGGCTCAATGCGAAGTGCATCAACATTCAGCCACAGATATTGCTCCCTGAGCCCACCAGCCTCCTGCTGATCAGAGGCAACGTAGATCCAAGGTCCAGTGGAATGACAATGGCAGGCGTCCACCTGTTTGGCAACTCTGATTCTCAATTGCCCTAACCTAACTTTAGCGATGGGATGAGCTCTGACGCCTCTTGCAACAGTCACTGAGGAATCTGCTCAATGCACATCTTTATGATGATTTTCTCCATGTAAGTCGGTATCCAAAGCAGATAGACTGCCTTCCCAGATCTTTCTGTATGCTGAAACTGCACTGGGTACAGCAAATTGCAACAAACCTTGCCGCACTGCAGAGTGTATTGCAGAGGTTTCCTGGCCCGTTCAGACAGCAAAAGCATCCTTTTTGACACATTGATCCACTTGCTAGCCAATTTTGTGAAACCATGTGCCTTATTGAAATATTCTTCTGCTGATGTTCAGGCTACACAACGGCATGGGGTAGGTTTTGTAATTTTGTAATCCACAAACCATCGATTGAAATTATTTTTTTCCATGATGTTGGTTGCAAGATCAAGATTTAATTTCAGGCTACATAGATATAATTAAAGTTAAAATTAAAATTGGGAATAATTGATACATAATTAGATTTAGAATTTGAAGTATATCAACAAAGGAATAGTTGTAACATCATTGGCTAAGTAACAACGGGAACATTCCATTGGATTGTTCAGGAATTAAGGCTTCAATCAGGTGGAATGGACAGGGATTTGGCAATCCAATGAGATGTCACAACCAATTAATTTCAAAAGTATGCTTTTGGAATTGTCTATTATGTTTCAATTATCAAACTTATCATTTGGATGCACCAAATTTTAAGATTGTCAATTAATTTTCATCAAAGTGAACAGTACTGAAGTCATGATCATGATATCTGCCCCCTCCTTTTCTTGCTTCTGGTGTTAGTAAAGATTGGCAATAGTAGTTAGTAGTTGAAGTAAAAAACAGGCCAATATGAATATGGATAAAAACACAACTGAATGATGGAGGCCTATCAGTTCAGGAACTACCAGTGCTTCTACTAATTTATTCTGTCTGTACTATGCGTAAGAACACTTCTGTAAAAATTGTCATTTCAGAAAAGTTACGTAATTATTATCTCAATTCCACACTCGCAATTGAGGAAGCCACATGCAAGGTGTGTCAAAGAAAAATTTGCAACATTGTGGTCCCAAATTATATTTGGTAGAATCCTGTAGAATTGGAGGGGGAATCCTGGGTTGAATAGAAATTTGGTGGCATTCTGAAGGACAAAGTGTTGTCACTAATACTTCTGGAGTCCTGCAGTGATCAATGTTGGGACCATTTTTCCTCGCAATTTATATCAATGATTTTCAATGACTGGGTGGAGACATAATAATAATCTTTATTAACATAGAACATACAGTTTAGAAGGAGGTCATTTGGCCCATCGAGTCTGCACTGACCCACTTTAAGCCCTCACTTACACCCTATCCCTGTAACCCAATAACCCCTCCTAACCTTTTTGGACATTAAGGGCAATGTAGCATGTCAAATCCACCTAACCTGCACGTCTTTGGACTGTGGGAGGAAACCGGAGCACCTGGAGGAAACCCACGCAGACACGGGGAGAAAGTGCAGACTCCACACAGACAGTGACCCAGTGGGGAATCAAACCTGGGACCCTGGAGCTGTGAAGCCACAGTGCTAACCACTGTGCTGCCCATATCACAAGTATGCTTACATTAACACGGCAATGAAATTACTGTGAAAAGCCCCTAGCTGCCGCATTCCGGTGCCCATTGAGGTACACAGAGAGAATTCAGAATGTCCAAATTACCTAACAGCATGTCTTTCGGGTCTTGTGGCAGGAAACCGGAGCATCCGGAGGAAACCCATGCAAACACGGAGGGAACGTGCAGACTCCATACAGTGACCCGAGCCTGGAACCTGGGTCCCTGGCACGATGAAGCAACAGTGCTAACCACTGTTTTGGAAATTCTTGCAAATGACACTGGACTAGTGATAGAGTCACTGAGGAAAGAAAATAATGACAATCTGATTGAAGTGCATTGGTTAATGGACCCTCATCTGGCAGATAACTTTTAATATAAATGTAATTCAGTGTTTCAGCATGCACCGTCTAAAAAGCTAGTCTCACTAACTTCCTTTATTACTCCCCACTGAAAATTTGGTACATTATCATAATGCAGTAAACTTTGGCACTGGCTGATGGTTTTAATAGCACTAAAATTAATATAGTATTCTTTTCCACGCTGTATGCTGTCATATTATAGTTATGGCCATGTTGGCATCTAAATCGATTGAGTATACGCCAGCACAATTTCCTTGCAACTGCATAATCAGAATGCATTATCAGGCACTTGATCAGAGCTCTCATAATCCTTTATTTTACACATGTCTCTTTTATATAAGGCTGCACAGAACAAATAGTTGTGCTTTTCAACAGGAGGGGTTGGGCAGCAAAGCTGCAATCTTTGATTCCTTTAAGGTTGTGTGAGATGGTGAGGACAGAGACCATGTCAAAGCTTGAACTCTTCTTGCTTATCTTCTGGTCCCTCGGATGCTCAGTAAAGAGAAATATTAAAGGGGCAACAAACAGGATTCAGACTAGATAAGGTGTTTAAATTAGAGAAACACACCGGTGCTGTTTAAGGGGCTGCTTGTGCTGTAACATTTGATGACTCTTTGTAAAGCTGTGAATTGAACTCGTGGTGTGAACCTGGCAGGAGGGGCAGCAAACTACCCCAACCTCGGCAGACAGGGACCTCATTTCCAGAGTCTCAGTTAAGACCTGAGCCGGGCGGGAGCAACAGCTGCCTGTGGTTGGGAGTGAAATCCCAGATGGCAGGAGATTGCCATTGGAGATCAAGGAAACAGTGCTGCCACTCAGGTCAGTTAATGAGGAGGTGTTCAGGAATCTTGTGATGGAGGAATGGAGGGGGTTCGAGGGCAGCGAAGACTTAGCTTCGCTTGTTTTGGGCTCAAAAGAGGCACTCATGACCTTGCTGATTGTGGTGATATGAGTGGGAGCACTACCATTGGTGCAGAGCATTGGTTCCCCATTGGCTTTGGCTGGTCATGTGCCTCTCGTCTGATTGGCTGGGACTAGTCATGTGACTGCTCACCACTTAGTCGAGAGGCAAGTAGACCCCGCCTCTGAGGCGGGGTATAAGTACCCAAGTTTCCCGGCGGTCGGCCTTTCTCTGTAGTCGACCACCGGGCTAACAACCAGCTGATTAAAGCCACAGTTTGGATCTTCATTGTGTCTCGCGTCCAATTGATGGTTCATCAATTTAATCAGCTAGAATTTTGGAATGGAGCAACGCATCAAGCCTGACTGCCTCCGCACCAGCCCGCATGCTGCAAATGCGTCTGCAATCTTGAAACACTGGCAGGCGTGTTTTAATAGCTGCCTGACGACTGCAGCCGGCAAGCCCACCAAGGAGCAGGAACTCCACATCCCCCACTCATGCATGGGCACAGTGGTATACTCAATGATTGAGGACGAAAGCGATTATGATGCAGCCATGGATATCCTGAAAGGACACTTTCTCCGGCCGATCAACGAAGTATACGCACGGCATCTCCTGACGACTAGACAGCAGTTCCCTGGTGAGTCACTCAATGAATTCTACCAGGCCATCACAGCTCTAAGGAGAATGTGCGCCTGTTCCCAAGTTCTGGCGACCGAGCACATGGAACTTTTAATTAGAGACGCTTATGTTGCCGGCATACAATCCTCCTCTATCCGCCAACGATTGCTGGAGAAGAACGCTGCTGTTCTGCACAGCGACAGCGGATGCCCCCCCCCCCCCCCCCCACCTCCCCCAGGGCCCCACGCTGCGCACCAACCTCTCCGGCCCACCTCCCGGCCCCCGCAATGGCCCCACGGTCCTCCCGACCCCCACTCCCAGCTGCCCCGACCGGCCCGCAGACGCCACTAACACTGCCCCCAGCTGCCACGGGGTCCCCACGGGCGCCACCATCTTGGGCCCTGGACGCCACGTGCGGGTCATGGGCGCCGCCATCTTGGGGCCCCGGCTCCACGTGCGGGTCCTGGGCGCCGCCATCTTGGGACCCTGATTCCATGTGCGGGTCCTGGGCGATGCCATCTTGGGACCCCGATTCCACGTGCGGGTCCTGGGCGCCGCCATCTTGGGGCCCCGGCTCCACGTGCGGGTCCTGGGCGCCACCATCTTTGGCCAACACGGAAGGCCCTGCCAGCGATTACTCTGCCACCGAGGATGACATGGAACTCTCGCCACGACTTGCTTCCATCACTCTCGACCAGTCGCGACCACGCTCGCTCGCCAAGACTACGACAACGATCCAGCTCAACGGACACAAGACGAAATGCCTACTGGACTCCGGGAACACGGAAAGTTTTGTCCACCCCGACACGGTAAAACGCTGCGCGCTCCCCATCCACCCAGTTAAGCATAAAATCAAATTGGCCTCGGGTTCGTACTCCATCCAATTCACCGGGTGCTGCATAACGGACCTCACGGTCCAGGGGAGGGTTTTCAAAAACTTCAAACTCCTCATTCTCCCCCGTCTATGCGCTCCAGCACGCTTGGGCCTGGATTTCCAGTACAACCTGCAGAGCTTAACCTTCCAATTCGGCGGTCCTATTCACCCCCTTACTGTCTGCAGCCTCGCGTTCCTCAAAGTGGACCCACCTTCCTTATTTGCTAATCTCAACCCAGATTGTAAACCTGTCGCCACTCGGAGCAGACGATACAGTGCCCAAGACCGGACCTTCATCGGATCCGAGGTCCAGAGGCTCCTTAAGGAAGGAGTGATCGAGGCCAGCAACAGTCCCTGGCGAGCCCAAGTGCTAGTAGTTCGGACTGGGGAGAAAAACCGGATGGTCATTGATTACAGTCAGACCATCAACAGGTAACAGGTTTACGCAGCTGGACGCGTACCCTCTCCCCCGTATTTCCGACCTGGTTAACAGGATCGCGAAATACAAAGTCTTTTCCACGTTAGGTCCACCGACCACCAGCTCCCCATCCACGCGAGTGACCGAAAGTACACCGCGTTCGAGGCAGATGGGCGCCTCTACCACTTCCTCAGGGTTCCATTCGGTGTCACAAATGGGGTCTCGGTCTTCCAACGGGAAATGGACCGAATGGTCGACAAGCATGGGTTACGGGCTACCTTCCCGTACCTCGATAACGTCACTATCTGCGGCCACGATCAGCAGGACCACGACATCAACCTTAAAAAATTCCTCTGAACCGCGAAACTCCTTAATTTAACCTACAATAAGGATAAGTGCGTGTTTAGCACCGACTGTCTAGCCATCCTCGGCTACGTAGTGCGTAACGAAGTGATAGGCCCCGATCCCGAACGCATGCGCCCCCTGATGGAACTCCCTCTCCCTAACTACCTCAAATCCCTCAAACACTGCCTGGGCTTCTTCTCCTATTACGCCCAGTGGGTCCCCAATTACGCCGACAAAGCCCGCCCCCTCATCCAGTCCACCTCTTTTCCCCTGTCGATGGAGGCCCGCCAGGCCTTTAGCCGCACCAAAGCGGATATCGCAAAGGCCATGATGCATGCTATCGATGAGTCCCTCCCATTGCAGGTCGAGAGCGATGCATCTGACGTAGCTCTGGGGGCCACCCTGAACCAAGCGGGCAGACCCGTGGCCTTCTTCTCACGAACCCTCCACGCTTCCGAAATCTGCTACTCCTCGGTGGAAAAGGAGGCACAGGCCATAGTTGAAGCTGTGCGACATTGGAGGCACTATTTGGCTGGCAGGAGGTTTACCTTCCTCACAAACCAACGGTCAGTAGCTTTCATGTTCGATAATGCACAGAGGGGCAAGATCAAGAACGACAAGATATTGCGGTGGCGGATCGAGTTGTCCACGTACAACTACGATATCTTGTATCGTCCTGGGAAGCTCAACGAGCCTCCCGATGCCCTGTCCCGCGGTACCTGCGCCAGCGTGCAGATTGACCGCCTCCGCTCCCTCCACACGGACCTCTGCCATCCAGGGGTCACCCGTTTCTACCATTTTATTAAGACCCGCAACCTGCCCTACTCCGTTGAGGAAGTCAGGACAGTCACTAGGGACTGCCACGTCTGCGCCGAGTGCAAACCGCACTTCTACCGCCCTGAACGAGCGCGTCCGATCAAGGCTTCCCGCCCCTTTGAACGCCTCCGTAGAGACTTCAAGGGTCCCCTCCCTTCCAACAACCGTAAAACATAGTGTTACGACGAGTACCCCCGCTTCCCTTTTGCCATTCCCTGTCCCGACATGACCACAACAACCGTCATAAAGGCCGTCCTATCCATCTTCTCCCTGTTCGGTTACCCCGCGTACATCCACAGCGACCAGGGGTCCTCCTTTATGAGTGACGAACTGCGTCAATTCCTGCTCAGCAGGGGCATAGCCTCTAGCAGGACGACCAGTTATAACCCCCGGGGTAAGGGTCAGGTCGAGCGGGAGAATGGCACCATTTGGAAGACCATCCTGCTGGCCCTACGGTCCAGAGATCTCCCTATCCCCCGTTGGCAAGAGGTCATCCCCAACGCCCTTCACTCAATCCGGTCTCTCCTCTGTACCACCACTAATCAAACACCTCACGAACGTCTTCTTGTTTTCCCCAGGAAGTCGCCGTCAGGATCCCGACCTGGCTGGCCACTCCCAGGCCCATCTTGCTCCGGAAGCATGTGCGGGTGCACAAGTCCGACCCGTTGGTTGAGCGAGTCCAGTTACTCCACGCCAACCCGCAGTATGCGTACGTGGAGTATCCCGACGGTTGGCAGGATACGGTCTCGCTCCGGGACCTGGCACCCGCCGGCGTGCGGCCCTCTCCTCTTCCATCAACACCCCACCCAACCTCAATTCTCCCCCCAGCGCGCCCAGCACCCCCTGCGCCCCCACGACCCAGCGCATATACCCTCCCTTCCCCGATTACAACATCTCCACCACCGGCCCGGGGTACGGAGACATATCTACGACCGACGCTCCCGGAGGCAAGGACGACCATCAGCCCGACGTCACCGGCTCCACTGTGACGGTCCACCAGAACATCACGGGCACCCAACAGGCTGATCGTGACCATCTGATGCAACCATTGGACTTTATTGGACACTATTGTAATTTTTTTTGTAGTATGTAGTATTGTTATTTTTGCCACGAGCCAGTGGGCAGCCCATATCTTCGATTATCTCTACTCATATCACCAGTCCTCGGAACCCCCCCCCTTTCTTCCCCTCACACACCACCCCCCCCGCCTTCTTTCTCCACAAGGGGTGAATATGGTGATATGAGTGGGAGCACTGCCATTGGTACAGAGCATTGGTTCCCCATTGGCTCTGGCTGGTCATGTTCCGCTCGTCTGATTGGCTCGGACTAGTCATGTGACTGCTCACCAATTGGTCGAGAGGCAAGTAGACCCTGCCTTCGAGGCGGGATATAAGTACCCAGGTTTCCCGGTGGTCAGCCTTTCTCTGTAGTCGACCACCGGGCTAACAACTAGCTGATTAAAGCCACAGTTTGGATCTTCATCGTGTCTCGCATCCAATTGATGGTACATCACTGATCCAAAAGAGAAACCTAAAAGAAAAACAAGACAATACCCTCCCGTGGACCCCTTCTGGCTCTTATTCTGACTCTTCTTTACACCAGGTTAGCCCTGCCTGAAAAGCCGCATAAAAATGGTGGCCCTGCGCAGGCCTCTGGTTAAAATAGCAGCCTAGTCCTAATGATTCAATTGGAGCTCGATCTGCATATTTAGAAAAATATCCTGCAGGTTTCCAACGGGTGCGCATCCGACATGCGCAGGCAAGTGATTTAAAAATCAGGAGAGGATGCAGAACCTGCGGGGAGGGGGGGGGTGGTTTTGGAGAGAGAGAAGTCTTCAGAGGTGATTTTAACTGCCCCCAAATCCCTGAGACTACTATCCCCTAGATGGGAGAGGTTAAAATCAAGCCTTTAGTGTCAACCATTGAAATTGTCCAAATGTCAACGACAGACATTTTTCAGCGTAAAATAGGTGTATTGGTTATGAAAGATTGATTGTGATAAATTAAGAGTAAGGTGGCACTTTTCTAACATTGCTTAGTCAGAAAATAGAGCTCCTAATAATGTTGTTTACTCCCAAGATACCTTCTCAGTCTGTGCAGGTAGTTATTTTTTGCTCAGAATTGTTCAGTCTCAGCGTTTCGCTTTGTAGTCCTTTTTGTAAAAATGCTGCTTGACTGCAAACTGCTCTTCCTGATGGATCAGCATCGGTCTCCCCTGTAACCATAGCAACACAGATGACATCAGAAGAAGGACTGAATCACATAACGTGCTGTCCACACTAATGAGGTGCTACTACAGTGGATTTTATTTTTGAGCTGTAACATTCACTCTGTTGTCTGTGTGAAAGGCCAGTTGGGTTGAATTTTCGGTCCTCTGCATCAAGGGCGACAGCACCCCGAAAATGGTGGGCAGTGACTGCCACATCACTGCCACCATCATTGTCTCTGCTGCATTGTTCCCCTGGCCCAGCACTACATCGGCCCCCTGTGAAAAGAGGGCCCATTTAAAATGCCGAACAGGATCGTGTGCCATGCATAGGATCCCAATTGCTATTCTTGGCCTGACCTGAGGGTAGGATGCATTGACAAGAACCAGCTGGTGACTCAGCCAAGAGAGATCCCAGAGGTTAAGGTTCTTGTGGACCCCGCTAAAGCAGCACACATGGATCAGCCAGGTAGAAAACAAGGATTCTATTTATTCACAATATTATATTCTCCACTCCCTGAAGGGCCTCCTTTCCGACCTGCTCCCAGGCCGGGTTTTTATACTGGAGAGCTGAGCTCTCAGTTAAGGGGGAAACCCCGCCCCTCGTTACCAGCAAAACTCCTATTCAGAGGAGGTCACCTGGAAGCTAATTGTCCTTATCTTGTTACCTCCATGAGGGTTATAACAATTCCCTTAATTTTTCCAGAGCCCCCCCAAAAAAATCAGCCGAGAACACTGCCCCAACTCACAGACTTCTTTCCCTTCCTTGCACCAAGATGTCACCGAATAATGTAGCAGCCTGCTGGCGCAACCATACACTTCTGGCCGCAGCCCGCCAGTACAATATTAACGAAGCCAGGCCCTTTAAATAGACCAGGGTCTTGATTCGAGGGGAATATCCTCTCCATTCTTCTTTAAAAAAAGGATCAAAATCCAAGTGACATTAAAACAAGATCAGTCAAGATTATAGCCAGTTATATTTTAATGCAGTTCATGAAAATTAATTAATTAATTTCTACACAAAGCTGGGAGTTATATTAAAAATAGCCCAAAAAAGAAAATAAGCACGATAATAGCTTCTAAGTGAATTACTGAATGTTGCTTTTAAGGGAAAGGTAATACAAGATTCAAAATATTAGGCACAACTGTGTAGTCAGTGACTCATAGTTGAAATCTTGACACCTACACAGGGAGGCAAGCAAATATAGAACATCTTGTGCACATAATTATATTTGTCTGAAGTTAAGGGTGTGATGTTAGTATAAAAGAACATTGTAAATTACACACGGAAACATTCCACAAATGGTTTGAGGTAATCTCTGAATCATAAACAACTACTTACCTAAATCTATAATAATTTGGTGAGCAAATATTAATTAGCACCATGAAACTAAAACATAAACAATTTTTGACACTAGCTGTAACCAAATATATAAAAGACCATTTATATAGCGCGTTATTAGATCTCTCAGAAAATCCTAACACGTCTCATACAGACAAGTTAATGAAGACATGGAGCAGGAGGAAAGGTAAATGTGTTGTTCTCTGCTTTCCTTTACTTGGAGGGTTTGGATATATGGGGCAGGATTCTCTCAGCCCACGCCGGGCTGGAGAATCGCCGGGCTGGGCACGAATTGCATGACGACGTCCCGACGCCGGTCTGCCGATTCTCCAGCGAGCGGAGAATCAGCGCCATTGGCGCCGGCGCAGCATTGGTCGGGGGCCACTCTACGCAACTCCACCACCGATTCTCTGCCCGGGATGTGCCGAGCAGCGGCAAAAAAAAATCTGAGTCCCGCCGCCGCTATCCACGTGTGGACAACTCGCTTAGTGCTAGGGGCTTAGACGGGGCAGAGTTTGTAAGGAGCATCCAGGAGGGCTTCTTAAAACAATATGTAGACAGTCCAACTAGGGAAGGGGCTGTACCTGACCTGCGATTGGGGAATGAACCCGGCCAGGTGGTAGAAGTTTCAGTAGGGGAGCATTTCGGGAACAGTGACCACAATTCAGTAAGTTTTAAAGTGCTGGTGGACAAGTATAAGAGTGGTCCTAGGGTGAATGTGCTAAATTGAGGGAAGGCTAATTATAACAATATGAAGCAGGAACTGAAGAACCTAGATTGGGGGCAGATGTTTGAGGGTAAATCAACATCTGACATGTGGGAGGCTTTCAAATGTCAGTTGAAAGGAATTCAGGACCGGCATATTCCTGTGCGGAAGAAGGATAAATACGGCAAATTTTGGGAACCTTGTATAACGAGAGATATTGTAGGCCTCGTCAAAAAGAAAAAGGAGGCATTTGTCAGGGTTAGAAGGCTGGGAACAGGAGAAGCCTGTGTGGAATATAAGGAAAGTAGGAAAGAACTGAAGCAAGGAGTCAGGAGGGCTAGAAGGGGTCACGAAAAGTCATTGGCACATAGGGTTAAGGAAAATCCCAAGGCTTTTTACACGTACATAAAATGCAAGAGGATAGCCCGGGAAAGGGTTGGCCCACTGAAGGATAGGCAAGGGAATCTATGTGTGGAGCCAGAGGAAATGGGCGAGGTACTAAATGCATACTTTGCATCAGTATTCACCAAAGAGAAGGAATTGGTGGATGTTAGAACATAGAACATAGAACAGTACAGCACAGAACAGGCCCTTCGGCCCTCGATGTTGTGCCGAGCAATGATCACCCTACTCAAACCCACGTATCCACCCTATACCCATAACCCAACAACTCCCCCCCTTAACCTTACTATTAGGACACTACGGGCAATTTAGCATGGTCAATCCACCTAACCCGCACATCTTTGGACTGTGGGAGGAAACCGGAGCACCCGGAGGAAACCCACGCACACACGGGGAGGACATGCAGACTCCACACAGACAGTGACCCAGCCGGGAATCGAACCTGGGACCCTGGAGCTGTGAAGCATTTATGCTAACCACCATGCTACCGTGCTGCCCAGACTGTTGAGTCTGGAGAAGGCTGTGTAGATAGCCTGGGTCACATTGAGATCCAAAAAGATGAGGTGTTGGGCGTCTTGAAAAATATTAAGGTAGATAAGTCCCCAGGGCCTGATGGGATCTACCCCAGAATACTGAAGGAGGCTATAAAGGAAATTGCTGAAGCCTTAACAGAAATCTTTGGATCCTCACTGTCTTCAGGTGATGCCCGGGAGTACTGGAGAATAGCCAATGTTGTTCCTTTGTTTAAGAAGGAAGCAAGGATAATCCAGGGAACTACAGGCCGGTGAGCCTTACGTCAGTGGTAGGGGAATTACTGGAGAGAATTCTTCGAGACAGGATCTACTCCCATTTGGAAGCAAATGGACGTATTAGTGAGAGGCAGCATGGTTTTGTGAAGGAGAGGTTGTGTCTCACTAACTTCATAGAGTTTTTTGAAGAGGTCACAAAGATGATTGATGCAGGTAGGGCAGTGGATATTGTCTGTATAGACTTCAGTAAGGCCTTTGACAAGGTCCCTCATGGTCGACTGGTACAAAAGGTGAAGTCACACGGGATCAGGGGTGAGCTGGCAAGGTGGATACAGAACTGGCTATGTCATAGAAGGCAGAGAGTAGCAATGGAAGGGTGCTTTTCTAATTGGAGGGCTGTGACTAGTGGTGTTCCACAGGGTTCAGTGCTGGGACCTTTGCTGTTCGTAGTATATATAAATGATTTGGAGGAAAATGTAACTGGTCTGATTAGTAAGTTTGCAGACGACACAAAGATTGGTGGAATTGCGGATAGCAATGAGGACTGTCAGAGGATACAGCAGGATTTGGATTGTTTGAAGACTTGGGCGGAGAGATGACAGATGGAGTTTAATCTGGACAAAAGTGAGGTAATGCATTTTGGAAGGTCTAATGCAGTTAGGGAATATACAGTGAGTGGTAGAACCCTCAAGAGTATTGGAAGTCAGAGAGATCTAAGTGTACAGGTCCACAGGTCACTGAAAGGGACATCACAGGTGGAGAAGGTAGTGAAGAAGGCATTTGGCATGCTTGCCTTCATTGAGTATAAGAATTGGCAAGTCATATTGCAGCTGTATAGAACCTTAGCTAGGCCACACTTGGAGTATAGTGTTCAATTCTGGTCGCACACTACCAGAAGGATGTGGAGGCTTTAGAGAGGGTGCAGAAGAGATTTACCAGGATGTTGCCTGGTAAGGAGGGCATTAGCTATGAGGAGCGGTTGAATAAACTTGGTTTGTTCTCACTGGAACGACGGACGTTGAGGGGCGACCTGATAGAGGTCTACACAAATATGAGGGGCATAGACAGAGTGGATAGTCAGAGGCTTTTCCCCAGGGTAGAGGGGCCAATTACTCGAAGGCATAGGTTTAAGGTGCGAGGGGCAAGGTTTAGAACAGATGTGCAAGGCAAGTCTTTTACACAGAGGGTAGTGGGTGCCTGGAACTCGCTACCGGAGAAGGTGGTGGAAGCAGGGACGATAGTGACATTTAAGGGCCACCTTGACAAATACATGAATAGGATGGAATAGAGGGTTACGGAGCCAGGAACTGTGGAAGATTTTAGTTTAGTTGGGCAGCATGGTCGGCATGGGCTTGGAGGGCCGAAGGGCCTGTTCCTATGTTGTACTTTTCTTTGTACTTTGTTCTTTGTGTGCTCTTACCCAGTGGGGCCTCAGCGCTCATCCATCCGGGGGCAGCCTGGTGGGAGGGGGAAGGAGGAGGTACGACCCGGGGGGGGGGGGGGGGGGGGGGGGGGGGGCCTCCGCTGTGGCCGGGCCCGCGATCGTGGTCTACCGATCGGCTGGCCGGCCTCTCGGGCTGGGGCCTCTTTTGCTCCACGCCGGTCCCTGTAGCCCTAAGCCATGTTACATCGGGGCCGGCGCGGAGAAGTCAGCCACCATGCATGCGCGCAACCGTGCTGGTCGCAGTGCGCATGCGCAGACCTGCGGAACCCATTTGATGACGACATCAGCAGCTGGCGTGCCGTTGGTCGCTCCAGTGCTGTGCTGGCCTACTGAGGGGCTCGGAATCACTGCTCCTGAGGGCCTGTTGATGCCGTCGTGAAACACGACACTGTTTACGACAGCATCAACACTTAGCCTCAGGATCAGAGAATCCCACCATGGTGCTGAACAAAAAACAACAAGCTTTGTTAACGAACAAAATTGTACAATTATTTACATTACTTACTATAATTCATTTACATTCCTAAAGTAGAAGGTTTCTATATTAAACTATGCTATCTCTAACAAACAAAACTCTCAAGTACACAACTGCTCTCTCTGTCATGCCTCACCATCTTCTCTAACCTTCATCTGTCCCACAAGGCTTAGCATCATCCCTTATATACTTATAGGACTAGCTCCCTCTAGTGGCTGTCTGTATACATGCCATTAACCCTTGCATTGCCTTCATGTATGATAACACCACAGTAAAGTCATTGTCGTCCCAGAGGTTGCTTTCCCTTTTTTGTTTTGTAAACATTTTATTGAGATATTTATGGTTAGAACATAGAACATAGAACGATACAGCGCAGTACAGGCCCTTCGGCCCTCGATGTTGCACCGACATGGAAAAAATCTAAAGGCCATCTAACCTACACTATGCCCTTATCATCCATATGCTTATCCAATAAATTTTTAAATGCCCTCAATGTTGGCGTGTTCACTACTGTTGCAGGTAGGGCATTCCACGGCCTCACCACTCTTTGCGTAAAAAACCCACCTCTGACCTCTGTCCTATATCTATTACCCCTCAATTTAAGGCTATGTCCCCTCATGCTAGCCACCTCCATCCGCGGGAGAAGGCTCTCGCTGTCCACCCTATCTAACCCTCTGATCATTTTGTATGCCTCTATTAAGTCACCTCTTAACCTTCTTCTCTCTAACGAAAACAACCTCAAGTCCATCAGCCTTTCCTCATAAGATTTTCCCTCCATACCAGGCAACATCCTGGTAAATCTCCTCTGCACCCGTTCCAAAGCTTCCACATCCTTCCTATAATGAGGCGACCAGAACTGTTCGCAATACTCGAAATGCGGCCGTACTAGAGTTCTGTACAACTGCAACATGACCTCATGGCTCCGGAACTCAATCCCTCTACCAATAAAGGCCAACACACCATAGGCCTTCTTCACAACCCTATCAACCTGGGTGGCAACTTTCAGGGATCTATGTACATGGACACCGAGATCCCTCTGCTCATCCACACTACCAAGAATTTTACCATTAGCCAAATATTCCGCATTTCTGTTATTCTTTCCAAAGTGAATCACCTCACACTTCTCCACATTAAACTCCATTTGCCACCTCTCAGCCCAGCTCTGCAGCTTATCTATGTCCCTCTGTAACCTGCAACATCCTTCCGCACTGTCTACAACTCCACCGACTTTAGTGTCGTCTGCAAATTTACTCACCCATCCTTCTGCGCCCTCCTCTAGGTCATTTATAAAAATGACAAACAGCAACGGCCCCAGAACAGATCCTTGTGGTACGCCACTCGTAACTGAACTCCATTCTGAACATTTCCCATCAACTACCACTCTCTGTCTTCTTTCAACTAGCCAATTTCTGATCCACATCTCTAAATCACCCTCAATCCCCAGCCTCCGTATTTTCTGCAATAGCCGACCGTGGGGAACCTTATCAAACGCTTTACTGAAATCCATATACACCACATCAACTGCTCTACCCTCGTCTACCTGTTCAGTCACCTTCTCAAAGAACTCGATAAGGTTTGTGAGGCATGACCTACCCTTCACAAAACCATGCTGACTGTCCCTAATCATATTATTCCTATCTAGATGATTATAAATCGTATCTTTTATAATCCTCTCCAAGACTTTACCCACCACAGACGTTAGGCTCACCGGCCTATTTATGACAATAACAGAAAAAACAGTGTACATACAAATATAAACACAGTGCAAAGGCCATCTTCCTCCCTCACAGGTCCCACCTTTCTAACACCCTACTCTAAACTAAACTAAACCGCAGCACCCCCCCCCCCCCCCCCCCCCCTCCTTCTGCTGACGGCTAATTTTCCCCAAAGAAGTTGATGAACGGCTGCCACCTCCGGACGAATCCTAACATTGACCCTCTCAGGGCGAAATTGATTTTCTCCAGACAGAGAAAGCTAGCCATGTCAGTTAGCCAGGTCTCCGACTTCGGGGACTTTGAGTCCCTGCAAGTTAATAATATCCGTCTCCGGGCTACTAGGGAGGCAAAGGCCAGAATGCCTGCCTCTTTCTCCTCCTGGATTCCCGGGTATTCCGACATGCCGAAAATCTGGACTCGGCTCCACCCTTGTTTTTAACACCTTGGACATGACATCCGCCAACCCCTGCCAGAATCCCCTAAGCTTCGGGCAATTCCAGAACATATGAACATGGTTCGCTGGCCTTCCCGCATATCTTGTGCACCCGTCTTCTCCCCCAAAGAACCTGCTCATCTGGGCCACTGTTATGTGAGCCCGGTGAACAACCTTAAATTGTGTGGTGATTGTGTATCAGTGTAGATGCAATACAACTGAGCAAGCACTAGAGGGAGCACGGGAGAGCTATAAATACACAAGGACAGGAAGTGAGGACTCACTTCACGGAAGGGAGAACTGGTAGCAAGACACAGACACACAGGCAGGCAGCATTTGAGGTAGCCGTAAGTTAAGCTCTGAAGACAGAACAAATTCACAATAAAGCATCTTCTCCATCTTTGAGACTACGAGCTTTATTAATACACAAGGAACAACACAAATTGTATCAGGCTGAGCCTGGCACACGTTGTGGACGCATTGACTCTACTCAATGCATCCGCCCAGAGACCATCCTCTACCTCTCCTCCTAACGCCTCCATTTCTTTCTCTTTTGAGGGGAAGAGCTGACTGGTGATAATTTAACCTGAGGATCACCTCACCTCAAGGAAGAAGCAAGGTTGAGAAGACGAGCCTTCATAAATAACTTCAGCAAATACGGGAATTGAATCCACGCTGCTGGCAGAGGAGCGGGCTGCAGAGGAGCGGGCTGCAGAGGATCGAGCTGCAGAGGAGCGGGCTGCAAAGTAGCGGGCTGCAGAGGATTGAGCTGCAGAGGATCGATCTGCAGAGGAGCGGGCTGCAGAGGTCCAGGCTGCAGAGGACCGAGCTGCAGAGGACCAAGCTGCAGCAGAGGAACGGGCTACAGAGGAATGGGCTACAGAGAACCAAGCTGCAGAGGACCGAGCTGCAGATGACCGGGCTGCAGCAGCAGAGCAGCCAGCAGAGCACCGGGCTACAGAGGACCGAGCTGCAGAGGAATGGGCTACAAAGGAATGGGCTACAGAGAACCAAGCTGCAGAGGACTGGGCTGCAGAGAACCAAGCTGCAGAGGAATGGGCTACAGAGGACCGAGCTGCAGAGGACTGAGCTGCAGAGGATCAGGCTGCAGAGGACCGAGCTGCAGAGGACCGGGCTACAGAGGACTGGGCTGCAGAGGACCGAGCTGCAGAGGACCAGGCTGCAGAGGATCGGGCTGCAGAGGATCGGGCTGCAGAGGACCGAGCTGCAGAGGACCGGGCTACAGAGGACCAGGCTGCAGAGGACCGAGCTGCAGAGCACCGGGCTACAGAGGACCGAGCTGCAGAGGAATGGGCTACAGAGGACCGAGCTGTAGAGGACCGAGCTGCAGAGGAATGGGCTGCAGAGGAATGGGCTACAGAGAACCAAGCTGCAGAAGAATGGGCTACAGAGGACCGAGCTGCAGAGGACCGAGCTGCAGAGGATCAGGCTGCAGAGGACCAAGCTGCAGAGGATCAGGCTGCAGAGGACCGGGCTGCAGAGGACCGAGCTGCAGAGGGTCGAGCTGCAGAGGATTGGGCTACAGAGGACTGGGCTGCAGAGGACCGAGCTGCAGAGGACCGAGCTGCAGAGGACCAGGCTGCAGAGGATCGGGCTGCAGAGGATCGGGCTGCAGAGGACCGAGCTGCAGAGGACCGGGTTACAGAGGACCGAGCTGCAGAGGAACGGGCTGCAGAGGATCGGGCTGCAGAGGATCGGGCTGCAGAGGATCGGGCTGCAGAGGGCTGAGCTGCAGAGGATCAAGCTGCAGAGGACTGACTGCAGAGGACCGAGCTGCAGAGGATCGGGCTGCAGAGGATCGGGCTGCAGAGGGCTGAGCTGCAGAGGATTGGGCTGCAGAGGACCGAGCTGCAGAGGACCGAGCTGCAGAGGACCGGGCTGCAGAGGACCGGGCTACAGAGGACCAGGCTGCAGAGGACCGGGCTGCAGAGGACCGGGCTGCAGAGAACCGGGCTGCAGAGGACCAAGCTACAGAGGACCGGGTTGCAGAGGACCAGGCTGCAGAGGATCGGGCTGCAGAGGTCTGGGCTGCAGAGGACCGGGCTGCAGAGGACTGACTGCAGAGGACCGAGCTGCAGAGGACCGGGCTGCAGAGGACTGACTGCAGAGGACCGAGCTGCAGAGGATCGGGCTGCAGAGGTCTGGGCTGCAGAGGACCGGGCTGCAGAGGACTGACTGCAGAGGATCGAGCTGCAGAGGGCCGGGCTGCAGGGGAACGGGCTGCAGAGGACTGACTGCAGAGGACCGAGCTGCAGAGGATCGGGCTGCAGAGGTCTGGGCTGCAGAGGACCGAGCTGCAGAGGACTGACTGCAGAGGACCGAGCTGCAGAGGATCGGGCTGCAGAGGATCGGGCTGCAGAGGGCTGAGCTGCAGAGGATCAAGCTGCAGAGGACCGAGCTGCAGAGGAATGGGCTGCAGAAGACCGAGCTGCAGAGGATCGAGCTGCAGAGGAACGGGCTGCAGAAGACCGAGCTGCAGTGGACCGGGCTGCAGAGGACCGGGCTGCAGAGGACCGGGCTGCAGAGGACCGAGCTGCAGAGGACCGGGCTACAGAGGACTGGGCTGCAGAGGACCGAGATGCAGAGGACGGGGCTGCAGAGGATCGAGCTGCAGAGGACCGGGCTGCAGAGGACCGGGCTGCAGAGGACCGGGCTGCAGAGGACCAGGCTGCAGAGGATTGGGCTGAAGAGGACCGGGCTGCAGAGGACCGAGCTGCAGAGGACCGAGCTGCAGAGGACTGACTGCAGAGGACCGAGCTGCAGAGGATCGGGCTGCAGAGGATCGGGCTGCAGAGGACCGAGCTGCAGAGGACCGAGCTGCAGAGGACCGGGCTGCAGAGGATCGGGCTGCAGGGGAATGGGCTGCAGAGGACTGGGCTGCAGAGGATCGAGCTGCAGAGGACTGGCCTGCAGAGGACTGGGCTGCAGAGGACTGACTGCAGAGGACCGAGCTGCAGAGGAACGGGCTGCAGAGGATCAGGCTGCAGAGGACCGGGCTGCAGAGGACCGGGCTGCAGAGGACCGAGATGCAGAGGACCGGGCTGCAGAGGAATGGCCTGCAGAGGACTGGCCTGCAGAGGACTGGGCTGCAGAGCACCGGGCTGCAGAGGAACGGGCTGCAGGGGAACGGGCTGCAGGGGAACGGGCTGCAGAGGAACGGGCTGCAGGGGACCGGGCTGCAGAGGACCGAGCTGCAGGGGACCGGGCTGCAGAGGACCGAGCTGCAGGGGAACGGGCTGCAGGGGAACAGGCTGCAGAGGACCGGGCTGCAGAGAATCGGGCTGCAGGGGAACGGGCTGCAGGGGAACGGGCTGCAGGGGAACGGGCTGCAGATGACCGAGCTGCAGAGGATTAGGCTGCAGAGGACCGAGCTGCAGAGGATTAGGCTGCAGAGGAACAGGCTACAGAGGTGCAGGTGGTGCAGGTGGTTCACCACTACCA
This sequence comes from Scyliorhinus canicula, assembly GCF_902713615.1. Taxonomy (NCBI): domain Eukaryota; kingdom Metazoa; phylum Chordata; class Chondrichthyes; order Carcharhiniformes; family Scyliorhinidae; genus Scyliorhinus; species Scyliorhinus canicula. The sequence goes on from NC_052152.1 coordinate 57,950,699, forward strand.
CTTGGGCTCTCCAGGGGCTGTTGCTGGCATCGATAATACCCTCCCTAAGCAGCCGCTGGACCTCAGTCCTGATGAAGGTCCTGTCCTGGGCGCTGTACCGTCTGCTCCTGGTGGCGACGGGTTTGCAATCCGGGGTGAGGTTGGCAAACAGGGAAGGTGGGTCAACCTTAAGGGCCGCTTACAGTAAGGGGTGGTAGGGGCCCGCCAAATTTCAGGGTTAGAATCTGGAGGTTGCACTGGAAGTCTAGGCCGAGTAGCAAGGCAGCGCAGAGGTTGGGGAGGAAGTAGAGCCAAGAGCCGCTGAACTGTACACCCTGGATGGTGAGGGTGGAGATGCAGTACCCCAGATCACCACCGAGTGGGATCCGGAGGCTAGGGAGATTCTCTGGTTAGCGGGGTGTACCGCGAGGGAGCAGCACCTTACCGTATCGGGGTGGATGAAGCTCTCAGTGCTCCCTGAGTCCAGCAGGCCAGGAGATCTCGTGCCCGTCGACCTTCACCTTTGTTGAAGCGGCCGCAAGAGTGTGCGGTCGAGACTGGTCAATTGTGACCGAGGCGAGATGCGGCTGGTCGTCGGCAGTTGCAGGCGATGAGCGGCCTGATGAGGTGCTCGACAGGCAGGGGTCCTGAGGTGGGTAAGATGGAGGTGCCCACGGGCCGCACGTGTCCTGGGGCAGGCAAGATGGCGATGCCCATTGGTTCTGAGGCAGGCAAGATGGCGGCGCCCACGGGTCGCATGTGGTCCGAGGAGGGGAAGATGGCGGTGCCCACGGGCCGCACGTGGGGGGTGCTGGGACAATAGCGGCTATTGAACGGGCCTGGCACACTGCAGCGAAATGTCCCTTCTTGCCAGAGGCCTTGCAGAGGGCGCTCCATGCCGGGCAGCGCTGTCGGGGTGTTTTGACTGTCCACAGAAGTAGCATTTGGTTCCCCCGGGGTTGGTTGGCTGCCGCGTGGCGCAGGCGTGGTGTTGGCTGGGGTCTGTCGCTGATGAGGTCCATGATGGGGTGGCCGTCGGCAGGGTCCACGATGCCATGGCTTCTGCGTAGGTTGGTGCGTCCTGGCTGAGGGGAAAACGTTGGAGCTCAGCCGCGTGTAAAGGATCTGGAGATTCTGTGCTTCTGGGATTGTGTCTGGCGCAAACCCGATGTAAGCTTCAAAACAGGCTAGCCAATATTCAAAGTCCTTTTCAGCGTTGTATGCTTGAGGATGCAGCTGCAGGCGATCCGGCTTAATGCGGAAGTACATCTCTGAAAAATCTCTGCGTAATAAATTGATGCACTATCAATTACGACGGGACGAGAGTAGAATGTAATCGAGGCTTAATTACGCAGACATGTGTGGCCTCCTTCAGCAGCTGACAAAATGGCTGCTGTATGGGGAGCACACATATTTATACTCCGCCTACTGGGCGGAGCCAGTAGGCCGGGATTTACCCCCGTACCTGTAGTACAGGGGCCTTACCGTAAAACCCATATATAGATACAGTAGATATAGTGGTGACTAACACAATTTGTTCCGTCACGGAGGCCCTATTTGCCCAGGCGGCTCAATACATCCATTTCCATGTGGACCGAGCCCACCAGGAGGTCCAGATAGCGAGGTTCATTGCCGTTTCCAGGATGCCCCGGGTCCAGGTGGCGATAGATTGGATCCATGTCACCCTACTGATACCGCCGAAAAACAGGCCGCTCTACACTAACCGAAAGGGGTTCCACTCAATGAAATGAAATGAAAAAATGAAATGAAAATTGCTTATTGTCACAAGTAGGCTTCAAATGAAGTTACTGTGAAAAGCCCCTAGTCGTCACATACCGGCGCCTGAGCGGGTCGGCTGGTACAGGAATTGAACCGTGTTGCTGGCCTGCCTTGGTCTGCTTTCAAAGCCAGCTCTTTAGCCCTGTGCTAAACCAGCCCCAAATGAACATTCACCTGGTTTGTGACCATCAACTGCGCATCGTGCACCTCTACGCCCGATATCCGGGCATTGTGCACGACTCCTTCATCCTGGCACACTTGGCGATCCCTGCCATTTTCGAGGGGCACCCCCACCGACCGGGGGGTTGGTTCCTTGGTGACAGGGGTCACCCGCTGCGGCCGTGGCTGATGACATCTATCCGGAGGCCACAGACCTACGCTGAGAACCGCTACAACGCCCTTACAGCGACCAGGAGTGTGATCGAGCGGTGCTTCAGTGCCCTATAGATGTGCTTCAGGTACCTGGACCACTCTGGAGGGGCTCTCCAGTATGACGCTGAGAGGGTCGCCCACATCGTGGTGGCCTGCTGCATCCTCCACAAGATTGCGCAGCAGAGGGGTGATGTTCTGGAGGAGGATGAGGAGGAAGGACAGGCCTCGTCCAACGAGGAGGATGCGGGGGAGGGGGGCGATGAGCAGGACATGGGGCCCGGGCAGGCAGGGGACGCCGCACAACGTCATCGCCAGGGCCAGCGTGCATGGGACGCTCTGATCGCCTCCAGGTTCACCGACTAGGAGGGAGGGAAGAAAGGAGATGCAGAGCTAGCCAGGGGCATAACACCACATCCCATACCTACATCCCCTCACCTCCCAAACCGCCTGCTTGCACACCCTCCGTTATACATACATGCGGCGCTACGAGCTGGGGGCCATGGGTTGGCAGAGACAGTGGGTCTGGTCCATGGGATAGAGGATGATGACAGCCCACTCTGTGATGAGCTCCATGCTCCAAATCAAGTGACAACGTCTGACTCATGCCCACAGTAGCAACCTCCACCTGGGTGATCCCTGCATACAAGCTGGCCTGTCCATCACACGGTCCTGTCGGTGGCTGTGTACAGACGTAGTACCGCTGGGAGCGGGTGGAGGGGGTGTGGGGGGGGGGGGGGGGGGGGGAGAGCATGGTCCTCCCACAGGGCCAGCCCTGACCAGCCCACTGCCACCCCTACACACATCAGACAGCACAACAAAGCAGGTTTTAACGGTGCTAACAGGTGTTTATTATGCGGAAATATATACACAGCCTGTGCCCTAGCCCCTATAACTAATTGTTCTCTCCACCCGTGCAAACCTAACTAGTGTCTAACCTCTGGCCTTACGGACCCTGGTACTATGCCAATGCGGTTCCCCAGACAGTACAGCAGGAGTGGAGGTGGCCTGCTGTGTCTCCTGCCCTGCGTCTCTTGGCACGCGTCTCTTGGGGCTGTCTGTCGCTGCTTGGGTGTGCCAGGTGGTGTGGTGGTGCCCTGTTCTGCCTGCTGCCCACCACGTGCACTAGGGACAGGAGGGGTGGGGGGGATTCCGAGGTGCTGCTGTGTTTCGGCATCTCCCCTGCGCGCTCACTGGCATGGGCTCCATTACCTTCTCCTCCCTCGGGTGCCCGGGCTACTCCATTGAACAGGGGTGCGAGGGGAGACATACCCTGAGGCCCTTTGCCACCTGGCGCTGCCAGTCCTGGGGGCCCACTTTGGTCTCGGACAGGATCTGCACTCTCTCGGCCATGGAGCACAGGGAGTGGACCATCTCCATCTGGGACTGCACCACGTCTCGCTGCGACAGTGCCCCATCCTCTGGGTCTGTGTCACATCAACCAGTGACTGGGCCACCTCCCTCTGGGACTGGGCACCTCCCTCTGGGACTGGGCCACCTTCCTCTGGGACTGGGCCACCTCCCTCTGGGACTGGGCCACCTCCCTCTGGGACTGGGCACCTCCCTCTGGGACTGGGCCATCTCCCTCTGGGACTGGGCCACCTCCCTGTGGGACTGGGCCACCTCCCTCTGGGACTGGGCCACCTCCCTCTGGGACTGGGCCACCTCCCTCTGGGACTGGGCCACCTCCCTCTGGGACTGGGCCACCTCCCTCTGGGACTGGGCCACCTCCCTCTGGGACTGGGTCACCTCCCTCTGGGACTGGGCCACCTCCCTCTGGGACTGGGCCACCTCCCTCTGGGACTGGGCCATCTCCCTCTGGGACTGGGCCACCTCCCTCTGGGACTGGGCCACCTCCCTCTGGGACTGGGCCACCTCCCTCTGGGACTGGGCCACCTCCCTCTGGGACTGGGCCATCTCCCTCTGGGACTGGGCCACCTCCCTCTGGGACTGGGCCACCTCCCTCTGGGACTGGGCCACCTCCCTCTGGGACTGGGCCACCTCCCTCTGGGACTGGGCACCTCCCTCTGGGACTGGGCCACCTCCCTCTGGGACTGGGACACCTCCCTCTGGGACTGGGCCATCTCCCTCTGGGACTGGGCCACCTCCCTCTGGGACTGGGCCACCTCTCTCTGGGACTGGGTCACCTCCCTCTGGGACTTGGCCACCTCCCTCTGGAACTGGGCCACCTCCCTCTGGGACTGGGCCATCTCCCTCTGGGACTGGGCCACCTCCCTCTGGGACTGGGTCACCTCCCTCCTGGACTAGGTCACCTCCCTCTGGGACTGGGTCACCTCCCTCCTGGACTAGGTCACCCCGCCCAGTGTCTACGCAACGTCTGGGGAATGCCGCTGACGTTCCCAGCTATGGCCCGCTGTGACTGGGCCATGCTGAGGAGCGCTGCTACAATTTCCAGGTGGCTCTGGTGATGGCTGTTGGTGAGAGGGCAGCCCTGTCCTGGGCCTCGGCTACCATCTGCACAGACTGCCCCAGGTCTTGGACTCACTGATCCATAGCTGCAACCGCCGCCCCAAATGCCTCCACCGCGGACGCCACGCATACGGTGTCGGCCTGGGTGGCACGCGTGATGGGCACCACCCCCTGCTCCTGCACACGGATGAACTCCAGCACCTGCCCGCCGTCATCTCCTCCCGTAGTCCCTGTGTCTCTGACTGGGACCGGATGTTCCAGAGTCCCGGGACCCATCTGGACGGCAGCTGGTTCCTGGGGCCGGCCAGCCCTCCGACCGTCCAGCCCCTCGGCTACTCCTACCTCCACCTGCGATGTGTGGTGCTCACCAGATAGTGTCCCAGTGCCTCTTCACTAGTGTACCCAATTGAGATGATAGTCTCTGGGATGGTGGAGGGTGTTGGAGACCGCTGTGACGGAAAGTCAGTGTCTCCTCCGACCCAAGTCCGGGGTGTCCTGAATCTCGGGCGTAGGACTGGTGTTTGTGCTGCTCTCCCCGTCAATGCTTGGCTGTCTGGGGGGCACCAGATCTGGCACTAGCTGGCTGGCTGGCGGGGGGGGGGGGGGGGGGGGGGGGGGGGGGGGGGGGGACTCTGGACCGACCTGCCCAATTGCCGGCAGGTCCTGCAAGACACAAGACGACATGTATGATTAGACAGTGGGTTGGGGGGCTGGGGGGAGGGGGGGGAGGGGTGCGGGTCTGAGGCGGGTTGAAGGGGGTGAGGGGGGTGTGGGTTGTGGAGGGTGTGGATTGAGGGGGTGACGAGGGTGAGGGGTGAGGGGGGTGTGCATAGGCGTGAGACGGTTTGGCCGTCCCCTGGGGGGGGGGGGGGGGGGGGGGGATGAGCCGGGTTATGGGTGTGTGGGGGTGGGCGGGGTTAGTGCCAGGGGCACAGAGCAGCCGACTCACCCTGGTCGCCCTGAGGAGGTTGTGGAATTTCCTACGGCATTGCATGCCAGTCCGGGCGACGTTACCCACGCTGCTGCCCGCTACTGCCACCTTCGCCCAGGCACGGAGAAGGCCGGTGCCTGGTGGCCTTCCTCTTGGGTCAGGGTATAGGTTCATCCATCCCTCCTCCACGGCATCCACGAGGGTGTCCAACTCAGCGTCCCTGAACCCAAACGCTGCTCTCCTTCCAGCCATCTTGTTGACTGGGAGGGTGTGTGTGTGGAGGGGTAATGGATCGTTTAAGTGCGGCAGCGGAATGTGAGCCTCATATGCGGCAATCATGGACCCGGCGAATCCGGCACCGTTTTTCATGGAATTGGTTGTGTTCCACGTTGCGACGGTGCTAATCCATTTAAAGTAGCTGAATCGGTGCAAGTGTTGCGCCATTTGTTTCTGGAAAACACCACTGTTTCCACGCCGGCATCGGCACTTAGCCGCAAAATCGGAGAATCCAGCCGAATTCAGGATCAGTGGACTTCTATAACAGCAAAATTGGCGCCATTCCCGGAGCAATTCAGGAACCGTTAATAGGCTAGCACCAGCATCACCTGGAACACGACCCATTCCAATGGGAATTGGTGTTGGATACATTGGGGTCGGGTTTGGCATGCGAGGGGTTGACAAGCCGCCGCCGTATATGAGCACTCCACTCCCCACACACTCTCATCCCAGCCAACAAGATAGCACGCGTTGCACTGGAGCGTGCCCAACCCGTTAATGGGTCGGCTGGGGCCAGAGAGTACCTAGAGGGAGTGGCCTGAGGAGACACCCATACAATCCCTGGCACTGATTTCACAGTGGGTAGTCAACGGTGTGCGCAGTCGCACTGCGGCCTCGCAGGCTGTGGCAATGGTGTTCCATGTCCGTCCATCATGACCCCTATGGCCCACCTACTGGCCATCCCCGGCAGCTCCACCCGGCCTTGGCAGAAGCACCTGGCACCTGCCACTATTTTCCCTCGACCGATTCTACGCCTAATCGCCTTTCCCGATTTCGGCGTTTGCCGATGGAGAGACCCGCCCAGAACCTTTACATATGATCTACCTATAATGCAAGTTACCCCCATTATCTTTGGAATTCGGACCTCTTTTTCTGACCTGATCTGACACTTGCAGCAGAGTAAATGAGCCACTGACAGTGCCACTCCTGTGTTATAGAGTTGGTCAGCTAGGCCCGAGGTTTCCCGCTGATATCCCTCCCATTCTCTGCTGGGAGAGATTGAAATCTCCACTTTCCATGTCTCAGCTCTCTACAGCTCAGACAGGGAGTTGAGTGCAGTAAAACTTGAAACTCGGCAGAACCTTGTGCTCTCGCTGGTGGGAAGCTTGGAGGTGGGAAGGGAACATCATTCTGTGGGATGGTGAGGTACTTGAAGTCTGCTGCTTTCCTACCACCACCAGAATTCAGTTCTGGGTGGGAGAGCCCATGGTTGACTTCCTGTCCCGCTGTTAATTGAGGCATTTAAGTAGCCAATCAATGAACACTTCAGGGCCTCGTCCTGCAGCCGCTAGAATTAACCAAGTGGCAAGCAGCCTGTCACCATGTGGCTTGATAGCAGCTGAAAACATGTGGCCATCTCGAGGGGGTCTCCTCAATCAAAGGCATTCAATGCCTGATGGAGGGATTGAATATTAGCTGGTCGGCAATTGAGAGACATACCCCTGCTGTTGCCGCAACTGCACTTCACTTTGCGACCTTTCAAAGCCGCTCCATTATCCTGGGACTATGGTGCCTATCCTTTCAGCAGTCACTGCCTCCCCTGTGGTGCTGCTGAGCATTAGAGCTGCCGGCCCTTGATTGTCTGGCAGCTCATTGTAGATGAGACTTCGGCCCTCAGGGTCTTGATTCCAGGGGAGGTCCCCTGCTGGCCTGGCCACTGCCTGATTGACTTGGGGTTCAGCAGCCCTTTCCAAAATGAGACAGCACAGGTCTCTCTCTCTCCATCAGGCAGGCAAGACCCCCAATTTAGTAACTTGCGGAAGCCAGTGGAAATAGAACAGAGATTTATTTAACTAATATTCTGCTCAAGGCAGTAACTCAGTCCCAGTACAGTCCTTGCTGGGAGTCGCCCCTCTGATGCACTATCAATTACGAGAAGACGAGAGTAGGATGTAATCGAGGCTTTATTACACAGAGATGTGTGGCCTCCTACAGCAGCTGACGAAATGGATGCTGTACGGGGAGCACACATATTTATACTCTGCCTACTGGGCGGAGCCAGCAGGCAGGGATCTACCCCCGTACCTGTAGTACAGGGGCCTTACCGTAAAACGCACATATATATACAGTGTATATATCAGTGGTGACTACCACACCCTCACTATTTGAAACTCCAGTGGAAACAAATCCAGTCTGTCCAACCTTTCTCCATAAAAGACCATTCATTCCAGGTATCAATCTCGTAACCCTCCCTTGAACTGCTTTCAATGTATGTCCATCCTTCCTTGAGCAAGGAGAACAAAACTACATACAGTATTCAAGATGCAGTCTCACCAATGCCTTGTATAACTGTGGCAAAACAACCTGGGTGGAATTCTCCGTCAGCCGACGCCAGAATCAGGAAAGGTGATTGGGCGAAGAATTGATTTTGGTGCCCAAATTGTGGTGGTCACCGGGTTCATACCAAATCGCAATTCTCCGGTGCTTCGACAGTGGCATCAATGTGATCCACTCCGCAAGTACAGTAAACGCCATTGGCATATCACTAGTGGGCCTGATCTGGTATTGTCCAGGGCTCCACGAATCTTCCGTCTCCATCGGGGAGGGAGGGATTCCCAACGGCGATGTTGACTTGTGCTTTCCAAAAGTGGGAAACAGGCGCCATGGCTGCTGAGGGAGAGCGAGGGGGTACGGAAAGTGTCCAACATCACCATAGTGTGCTGACAGTTGTGCCACTGGCCAGGAGACCTCCGCCAGGGCCAGGTGTGGCCAGGAGATTGGCTGTGGTGTCATGATGGTCGGGCAAGAAACGCCAGTGCTGTAGCCTGCCAGGCAGCCATGCACCTGTGCACGCCGCTGACTGTGAACTTAGTGCATCGGATCATATGGGTGACCCCCCCCCAGCCAACCCATCAGCGGGATGGGCACGCTCTGGCGTAACCAGTGCCATCTTGTTGGCTGGGATGAGTGGGTGTGGAGAGTGGAGTGCTCATATGTGGCTGCAGCTTGTCAGCCTCTCCAGTGCCAATCCTGACCCCAGCGACTCCGACATAGTTTTTAATTGGAATTGATCGTGTTTCGCCGAGCTAGCCACTCAAGGATCGGTGAATTGGTCCAGGTGCGGCACCAGTTTTAGTTGTGTATATGGGCCCCTGCACTTCCAGTTTCGAGTCCGCGCATGCACACGGCGGTGGCCTCTTGTGGCCCCGTCGAGTGCACGGCGGACTCAGACCACGGAGGCAGCTGCAAGATGTAGCCCCCCCCCCCACCCTGATCGGCCGCATGCCCTTGCATTCGACCCGCCTGATCTGTCCCCTGGCCACCCATAAGGCGGCCCCTGGAGTCCAATACCCCGCCCCCCCCACCAGGGCGGCCGCAGACTGAGTCCGCAGCCGTCACGCGAGAGACCCAACCGCCATAGCATGTTAGTTCCATACCGTGGTGATCTCGGCCAGTCAGGAGCGGAGTAATTCCTGAAAACCCCGATTCCCAGGAGAATCGCCAGACCAGTGCCGAGCCCGATTTTGGCGTGAAAGTTGATTCTCCTCCCCCCCCGCGCCATATGCAATTCCGGCGTGGGGCTGCGGAGAATCCAGCCCCTTGAGTCTGACTTCAAAAATAATTTTCCAAAATGATTCACTGGGCTGGAGTGATTGGAGACTGAACACAGAACAACGCTGAGGAAAGATGCTAAACCTGTGTGTATTTTCACACTGGGGAAGATGCTGCATCCACTTATGAAACAGATCCACCGTGGGTCCCAGGTTCGATTCCCAGCTTGGGTCACTGTTTGTGCGGAGTCTGCACGTTCTCCCCGTGTCTGCGTGGGTTTCCTCCGGGTGCACAGGATTCCTCCCACAAATCCCGAAAGACATACTTGTTAGGTGAATTGGACATTCTGAATTCTCCCTCTGTTTACCCGAACAGGAGCCGGAGTGCGATGAATAAGGGGTTTTCACTGTAACTTCATTGCAGTGTTAATGTAAGCCTACTTGTGACAATAATAATAAAAGATTGGCTTTCCGCCTTGAAAGAGAGAATTCCTGATTATGAGGCACATATAATGTTTCCTGTATCTGTTTGTTCTTGTATTCAAGCAACACATCTTTGACCTGCACCCTATTTCCTCCTGGGCCATGTAACTGGGTTGTAGATTGCTTCAGACATTGTTTAGATCTGTGTCAAAGACTGTTACCCTTACTCCTGTATCCAATTTGAAATTAGTGATCTGTCTATTGACACCAATTTCCACATTTCAGGGGCGGGATTTTCCGATCCCCCGCCGGGTCGGAGAATCGCCAGGGGCCGTGTGCCGTCTCCCGAAGTCTTCGGCACCAGAGATTCGGCGGGGGCGGGAATCGCGCCGCGCCTGTCGGCGTGCCCCCCCCCCCCGGCGCTTCTCCGGCCCGCGATGGGCCGAAGTCCCGCCACTGTCAGCGGGACGCTGGCGGGAATCAAACCATCTACCTTACCAGCGGGCCCAGGCAGCGCAGGCGGGCTCCAGGGTCCTGGGGGGGGGGGGGGGTGCGCGGGGCGATCTGGCCCCAGGGGGTGCCCCCACGGTGGCCTGGCCCGTGATCGGGGCCCATCGATTGGCGGGCGGGCCTGTGCCATGGGGGCACTCTTTTCCTTCCGTGTTCGCCATAGTCTTCACGATGGCGGACGCGGAAATGACCCCCTCCGCCGCTGACGCTCCGGCGCATGCGAGGACTTCCACCGACCGGCGAAGTCCCTTCGGCCCTGGCTGGCGTGGCACCAAAGGCCGTTCCCACCGGCCGGCGGGGCGCCAACAATCCAGCACGGGCCTAGCCCCTCAAGGTTAGGGCTTGGCCCCTAAAGGTGCGGAGAATTCCGCACCTTTGAGGCGGCCCGACGCCAGAGTGGTTCACGTCACTCCATCCCGCCGGGACCGCCATCCCGCCGGGTAGGGGAGAATCCCGGCCCAGAATGTGTTTCTGGGGTCTTTATATAGTTCCTCTTCTTGCTGAGAGCCCTCAATTTCATTAATGGCATTGTGTGTGAAGATTCTCTTGTATCCTCTGAGTATCTTGAGGTTTTAGTTCTGCACATTATTCCAAAGTGTCCAAATCTTTTACAATGAAAGTATTCCGCCGTGATAGTAGGACACTATTTGTACCACAGAACTGGCATAGTTTAATGGCATTTTGATATTTTGTTTCATAAATGCCTTTTCCATGGGGTGTCTTTAACATTCTTTTGTTTAATGAGCTATTGCCAATGTTCTGAACCATGGTTTGTCTTCTCTATATGGTTATATTTTGTTTACAGACCTCTGACTGTCACACCAACTGTATTGCCTTCTCCAAAGCTAAGCCTTCTTTGGAGTGCAGTAGTTCAAATAAGGTGTCATTCGGCAACCTTGAATACATTGTAGTCTTGTATCAGCTCAGTTTTAAGATGAGCATATTCGCTACCTTTAGCCAGTCAATACAGATCATTGATTAAGGCAGCTGGCTACTGTTTCATCTGGTTTCCGGACCCTTTTGCTAACTTTGGCTCTTTCTAATATCTTGTTTCTCTGTAACTTAAAATAATTATCAAAGGCTTTTTATGACTTCTTTGAATTTGTCTGATGTTTCAGTAATGCTTTGTCTTGCTATAACACCATTAGCAATTGCTCTAATGGGGTACAATAATATATTGACTTGATCAGCCTCAGATTTATTGTTCAATCAAGGTACAATTCTGAATCTCAAAAATCTCTTCCTCCATAGTGCTTAATTCTGTGTTTGGTCTGGCTCTTTCATATCTCCAAATCAGTCTGGCAAAGTGAATTTGGAATCTATTGCTGTTTGTAACAAAATGTTTTTATTGGATTTCCATATTTTATGTTCAACAATTCATAAGTTACAAATTACAAAACTGCGCCAAAAAGGAAAGTAAAAAAGAAAAACAGAAAGCAACACATATATTTACAAGCAATTGTCTTCCCTCCCACTGTGGCCGTGACCCCCCCCCACCATATGTTACACCCACCCCCCACCCCGTTACTCTGCTGGTTGCTGGCTACGAACAGGTCTTGAAACAAGTTGGTGAATGGCTTCCACATCCTGCGGAAGCCTTCCGACCCACAAATGGCAAATTTAATCTTCTCTAGCCTGCGAAATTCCGCCAGGTCAGCCAGCCAGAATGCAGCCTTGGGTGGTGCTTTGATCATCAGCCGAGCAGGATTCTCCAGCGGGCAATCAGGCAGGCATAGGCTTGGGCATCCCCCCCCCCCCCCCCCCCCCCCCCCCCCCAATAAAGAGTTCTGCTGATCTGAAACCCCAAAGACAGCCACGTTTGGGCATGGCTCCACCCTCACTCCCACAACCATGGACATTTCCTCGGAAAAGGTCGTCTCGTACCCGACAAGTCTGGGGCTGACCCAGAACATGTGTGTGTGGTTGGCTGGCCCTCCCCGGCACGTTCAAAATTGCCCTCCACCTCCAGAGAGAACCCACTCATTCGGGTTCTGGTTAAGTGCACTCTGAGCACCACCTTTAGCTGCTTTGGGCTCAACCCTTCACACGTGGAGGTGAAGTTCGCCCTGTGCAGTGCTTCAATCCAGAGTCCTCCCCCTATACCTATGACTAGTTCCTGCTCCCAATTTTTCCTTGTCTTATCCAGGGTGGAATGTAACTTCTCCAGTTGCCCATACAAGTCCGCAAAGCTTCCCGCACAGAAGTCCGCCGGGAATCCATCTGGCCCAGGCAAATTCCCTGCCTTCATGGAGATGATACTTTCCATAACTTCCCCCAGTTCTAATGGTGCTTTCAGGCCCTGTCTCTTATCTTCCTCCACGATCAGCATGTTCTGCCTGTCGAGGAACTGCTTAATCTTCGAGTCCCCCTCCCGGGGCTCAGACGTGTGCAGCCCTCGGTAGTAGGTTGCAAAGGCTTAATTGATTATTTCTGGTGGAGCGACTAGCCTCCCACTACTTTCTTTAACCTGGGCTATTTCCCTCGTGGCTGTGTGCTTTCTCAGCTGGCTTTGTCTCGATATTCATAAAAGGTCCCCCATGTCTGGTGCAGCTGGTGCACTGCTCCCTCAGTGGACAACAGATCAAAGTCCATCTGTAGCTTTTTCCCCTCTGCCAGTAGGTTCACGGTTGAGGTCGGCGAGTAACGCCGGTCCACCTCCACTCTGAACTCCTTCTCCCTGGATATGTGAAGTTCCATGGGTTCACTGCCCCCATCTGTTCCATGAAAAGATTCAATTCCTTTGCCATGTTTGATCTTTTCCCCGCATTGGGGTTTGATCTGTCTGTCCGTGGGTCCTGTACGCAGGTAAAGACCAACCCCCCCCCCCCCCCCCCCGAATGATGAGTTGGTGTGATCCTATGTCGGGAATTCCTGCCATGGTTTTGTTCATGAATTCCACGTTGCCCCAGTTGGGAGCGTACATGTCTACAAGGACCACTGGTGACCTTCCAGGATGCCACTAACCATGATGTACTGTCCCCATGACCGTCCTCGTCGCTGTAAATGCTGTCCTCTTATTGAGTGGAGATGCCGGTGCTGGACTGGGGTGAGCACGGTAAGAAGCCTTACAAAACCAGGTTAAAGTCCAACAGCTTTGTTTCAAATACTAGCTTTCGGAGCACTGCTCCTTCCTCAGCTCCTTCCACTGATCCTCCTTCATCTGAGGAAGGAGCAGTGCTCCGAAAGCTAGTGTTTCAAACAAATGTGTTGGACTTTAACCTGGTGTTGTAAGACTTTTTACTGTGCTCTTATTGAGTAGTATGGCCACCTCCCTAGCCCTCGTCCTGTGGTATGAATGGTAAGTCTGTCCTGCCCAGCGCTTTGTTACCCACAGTCGGTTCTTCTCTCCCAGGTGGATCACCTGGAGGAAGACAATGTCAGCTCTCAGACTTTTCCAATGTGCAAAGACTGGATCTTTTCACTAGCAGTTAAGTCTCCTGATTTTCCAAATGACTTATTCTGACGGGGGCACTTCTGTGACCCCCCCCCCCCCCCCCCAACACCTGTGGGGTCAATCATACTCAGCGCCGGCCCTAGGGTTGCTGGCGCCCCGGGCAAGCTGAACTTCGGCGCCCTTGGGGGGGGCGGAGCCGAGGGGGCGTGGGGCTGAGGGGGCGGGGCCGAGGGGGGGGCGGACCCGAAGGGGGGTGGGGGGCGGACCCAAGGGCGGGGCGGGGGGGGCGGACCCGAGGGCGGGGCGGGGGGGGCGGACCCGAGGGCGGGGCGGGGGGGACTGAGGGGGGGGGCGGGGGGGGGCGGGGGGAGCGGACCGAGCGGGCGGGCGGACCCGAGGGGGGGGGCGGACCCGAGGGGGGGGGACGGACCCGAGGGGGGGGGCGGACCCGAGCGGGGGGGCGGGGGGGGACCGAGCGGGTCGGGGGCGGGGGGGGGGACCGAGGGGGGGGGGGGGGCGGGGGGGCGGGGGGGGGACCGAGGGGGGGCGGGGGGGGGACCGAGGGGGGGGGGGACCGAGGGGGGGGGGCGGGGGGAGCGGACCGAGCGGGGGGGGTGGGCGGACCGAGCGGGGGGGGCGGACCGAGCGGGGGGGCGGACCGAGCCGGGGGGGCCGCCCTGGGGGAGGGCGGCCACCGCGCATGCGCTGGTTGGCACCAGCCCAACTGCGCATGCGCGGGACCCGAGTCTCTGGCGCCCCCTAGCACATGGCGCCCCGGGCGACTGCCCGAGTTGCCGGTGCCTTGAGCCGGCCCTGATCATACTCACCTCGTGGATGCACTCCGGGATTTCGACTCTTTTAAAAATAAATTTAGAGTACCCAATTCATTTTCTTTCCAATTAAGGGCCAATTTAGTGTGTTCAATCCACCTTCCTTGCACATCTTTGGGTTTTGGGGGTGGAGCCCATGCAAACACGGGGAGAATATGCAAACTCCATACGGACAGTGACCCAGAGCCAGGATTGAACCTGGGACCTCGGTGCAGTGAGGCAGCAGGGTTAACTCACTGCGCCACCATGCTGCCCTGGGATTTCGATTTTTTGGGGGCCATCCAAGATGACCATAATCACAGTAACTCATCTATTGCTGATTTAAGGTTTTAGGTGGTCTGCCTGGATTTTCTAAACTTCTATTGCAGTGATGGAGTTTCCCTATGCTGATCAGTCTTTCAGTGATACCTTGACCCTTTTTGGTAAATGGTCCTAAACTTTGCAAAATGTTTCATCTAATCTCCAGCGGTTATTATTAAGATCTGTTCACTACTTTCTTCCTGCAGGGAAATCGTGTCTGTGAAGCCGATTTCCTTTTCTCTCGACTGTTGCCCTGCATTTGTCACGCATAATGTTGCCGATCTTGGACTGGGACTGTGGGATGTATCGAAACCCGCACTTGCTAAAAATGGAATTTGCCCATTGCTGCCTGCCGTGCCATTAATTTGTAGATTTTGAGCCTTTTTCAAGCTTTGCTCAAACTTCCTCGATGATCACTAGGTTCCTTGACTCTGCTGCTAGATTGGGATTTTTTTCACAGACGACCACATGCCCTTAGTAAGCTGAACAGTTGATTTTCTCTGCCTCACCCTGTACCTCCATGTCTTCCGTGGAGCTCTTTTGGACATTTTCAACTGTATTACCAAAGTCTTTAGGTTTGGTACCATTTCTCAGGACAGACCTGTGAATTTCTTTAAAATTGATTTTTGGATATTTCGGGGTCCTTCACAGATGTTCTTCTTGTGCTGATTTGGGGACTTTTTAAGGTCCTCCCCTGCTGCCACCATATTGTATTTTGGTTGTGACTGGCTAAGGAACAGGTGCAGAGACATACCTGTACAATAACTGGTTTATTAGATGAAAATTACTATTTACAGATATACAGACTGTAGGCTTTTGCTCAATCTAAGCCATGAGCTTTCTCTCCCTGACATCATCGTGCAGGCTGTCCTGTTTCTCTCGTCCCACACGTTAACCCTTTCAGCCCGAATACAACAGGAGCGCAAGTTTGAAATTTGGAACACAGTGCTCAATTTTCAACCATGAATTTATTGATGGAAAACTCAGACACGGCACATGTCTACATTTCTAAAATATGCTCCTGCTGGTCAAGGTTCCCTGTTGTGAACATAAAGTCAGAACATTATCCCTGGTGTAAACTCCCTTGGAGCTATTCATAGTGAGCTGGGGACTGTAATGTGTTGTTCAACCTCTATTCATTTATTCTTATTATTTAACCCTTCAGTCTTGGCATCACACAAGGTTTTGGGATGCCTGTAATATCATTCAATGACTAGTTTATCTCTAACCATATCTTCAGCCTCCTACATATTCCCATGCATTTTCCTTGCACCTTGCGCCCCTGGAACAAAACTACCCTGGGATAACTCTCTGGTCTCATCTTTAATTCTGATCTCATTGTTGGTCTGTCATCTGCATTGACATTGATGACCCTATTAATTTTCTTCACAATTGTCTTGCCTCCACCTTGAAAGCTTTCAGAACTCTTAAATCCTGTACAATTTGCCATCCGCACTGTTCCCCTAGTATAGAAGGAACTTTCACAGCCTCAAATCAGACAGTTGTAAACTCAAACGTACTTGGCATTTATCCAACCTGGGTGTCTATCAGCAGCTCTGGAGGGTCACAACATCACTGGCTCTATCTGGATTAAAGCATTCTCTATTCCAGCAGAAAAGAGGCAATTCCAAATTATTTGTCTCTGCTACCAATCACCTTCTCAGACCTCCTCGCCTTCAATTCTCACCTCAGAGTGGTTTGATTTGCCAGTGACTCTTGGGTGTGGTGGAGTTGTAGCAGTACTGAGGAGAGCCATGTACACCATTATGACAGCAAGGTGAGGAGGAGATGCTGGGATCTCTGAAAATTGGGCGTCAGAAGGAGGAGGGGAATGTTCCATCAGAATTGGTGGTGGTTTGCAGTAGCAGGTAGTACTGTGAATCGTGTTTATTGTGCATTGTGGGAGCATTCTTCGGAGGTGTGGATTGCGAGGGTGTGTTAGAGCTGGAAGGAGGAGGCAAGCAACTGATGGGGCAGTGTGGCAGGGTGAAATAGCATTCGGGAAAAAGTACAAAGTCCAAGCCAGTATCCTGGGATTGTAACTATTTGGAAGGCAACACCTAAACTAATAGTGCTCTGGGGATTGGGAAGGATAAGGAATAAAGTACTCTTTCACTATTCTTCACTATTAAGTGTGACAATAAAGATTATTATTATTATAAAGTGGGGAGGCGTTTTGCCAAAGAATTTGACCAATTTTCTACCTGTCTACTCCCGCAATTGCCATTATTGTGTCTTTGCATTGCATTCTTAGGTAGATAGCCTGATTCCTAAACCAGAACTGGTGTTCAGCATGAAACAGACTTTTATAATACTCTGTACACATTCTATGGTAAGCATCAATACAATTAATCCAAATGCTTACAATTCATAACAGAATGTAATTAACTTCTCAAATACTAGGCTTAAAGCACTAATGAGGTAATAACCTTGATTTGTCTAACTGAAACAAATTACAATATTCAAATTATTTTTCTTTTAAGGAAAAAAATTCAGAAACAGAATCCCTTGAAAAGAAGTGCCTGTTTTGTGAAGGAATATTCATTTTGTAATTTTGTCATTAAATTTGGGCTTTGTTTTTTTCAGTAACTACTGGGGCAGAATTATATGCTCCCCCCCCCCCCCCCCCCCCCCCCCCAGGTATTTTCTGAGGGAGGAGGGATGAGTGAAAAATTGAATGAATAGTACTCCCCCCCCCCGCCCCCCAGGAACCCGTCCGCCCAATCCAGATGTAATTTAACACTTGGGCAGGCAGGACTTCAGGCAGGATTCCTGCTCTTTCACTATTAAGGCCCTTCAGTGGCCATTTAATGGCCATGTAAGGGTCTTATCTCACCCAGCCTCAGTTTTTAGGCTGGCAGGAGCGAGTAGGCTGGGAAACTGACAAACCAGCTTCTCCTCATCTCGGGAGGGAGGGGGTAGGACACCTAACTCTAAAGTCCCCATCAAAATTGGGGCACCCGCCCCTCTGGGAAGTTGGAGCTCCAGGACCACCTCCCCTCATTGCCTGCTGCACCCGCAAGACCATGCTCACCCCCTTCCTGACCGCCCAGGGCAACCCCTACCTTCTCACCCCCGGAGCAATGTGCGATGAGGGCTACCTGTTGGCCGCCTGACATGACTCTGATACGCACTCAGCACACACATGGGCCACATTGGTGTAATGAAATGTGATGGAACAGACCATCGTGGTGCTTGCAGCACTCCCACTGCCTGGACGTCCCTGGAGGAAGTCCGGAGTAGTCAGGAGAAGGGGCGGGGCAAGATTCACCATTCTTTGTTGAATGCTGCACAACCTCTTTGTGATGACATAACCCTCTCCATGAGCTTTATGGTGATCAGCTGAGAAGGAGGAGGAAGGGACGAGGAAACCAACACAGCTCATTTCTGTCTGTTATTGTCTTAATTGACTGTGGTACCAGTAAATTCCACCTAAGTTCCCATTCATTAATGATGCCACAACCTTAACTTCTCTTTGTCACTGACCATCACAACCTCCTGTTAGCCACAATGCAAAAGCAAAAGGTACTCACAAAATAAACATTCAAAACCAGACTCATATATCAAACATTGCCACATTGGATAGAAAAATAATCTAATCATCCTTGTGGATTCCCTTTATGTCTCTCTTGTGGGTACCTTTGCCTGTCCCAAATACTCCTACACAGTGCCAACCTAGTGGCTGCAGCATGGTGGTAGAAGTCTGCTGTTTTTTAATGGGTGAGTTTTGGAGTGCCTTACAGGACATACTCGAGTAGCTCTGGGCCTAGAAGGCCTGGCTTCAGACTAAACTATCTCAGTATGGATAGTAGTAGTTAGGACTGACTGAACAATGACTGGGGGCTTTTCACAGTAACTTAATTGCAGTGTTAATGTAAGCCTACTTGTGACAATAAAGGTTATTTTAAAAAATGTAAAAAAACTGCAAGAGAACTGGCAGAGTAGCAGTTCTGGGAAGAAAAATGCTGTCACCCTTAGAGGGAACAGTAGGTTTGCACTCCATGTAGCTATTGCCATTCACCCTGGACTGCCCCTCAACAATCGTAGTAATTTGTTAGATTATTGTGAAACTCTACAAAAGCCTTTGAACACTGAGCCCTCATTGCAGCAAGCTGAGCTTGAATGGTTGCATTTTGAGTTTGCACTCCAGATCACAGCCATTGAGTAGCTATTGGTTCTGCTGCAATGGAAGCCACAACTTCGGCCATCAGATGCTTTATCATGGTTGGGTCCTCAAGGATGCGCATGGAGCTGGCCACTACTTCCATGCTCGGAACCTTGTACAAAATTGACGCTGGCCCCTCCATACTTGCTGATATTGAATGTAGGGTTTCTGGCAGAGCTGCCAAGACAATAAAATTTTCAGTCGACACACCCATTATCGTTCTTCTGAAGCCCATTCCACTGAAGTGCCCATCTGAGTGCTCTGCTCGTGTGTGACTCTGCATTCCTGGCACCTATCCTATCCTTTTCTTGGTTTCTCTGCTTTGTCATAATTTCTTGCCACTGTCTCAGCAAAAGCTGCTCCAATGGCGGTGACCATCATCTCCTCTACTGGGGGTCAGGGCATGCATCTTCCTCTGTCTCTCGTCAGTTAGGCACCGCTGTCTCCAGTTATGTGTCACCTTGAGCAGTAAGAGAAAGGCAAATATGTTTGTAAATGTGGTGCAGTGACTGTCATGAGTGAATAGCTGGCAGTCTGTGCAAGCTGTGTGATATGAGTGTGAGACTTGCAGCAGTGCAAGGTATAAGCATATGAGAGCCAGGTGAAGGTATAAATGTTAGGTATTGGTCATGATGAATAGAGAGTGTTGGTAAGTGAGTGATGGAGGTTTGATGCATTGAGCATGGTGTCTGAAGCTAGTGCTATAGTTGTATTATGTTATATATGTTTACAGCATCTTGTGTTGACAAATGTTCCCCATTTGTTTCCCTCCCCACACAAGCAATTGTGGGCTTAATGCACTGTGGGCTAATGATTGTGAAATGCCGCAAAACAAACTAGCCACGTAAATGTAGAGTCATTATCCACTTGAGTTCAAAGGACAGGGCATGAGAACCCTTCAACTATGATGTCAAATCTTGCTGCACCACGGTACACCATTTCTCAAGATACTCCCAGTCTGCTTCTACTTTAGTTTTCTGTCATGTCCAGATTTGATACTCAGAGTCAGTAAAAATGTTCCAGACCTTTCCAGAGAATTTCCAACAGCTTTATGACTATTCCACAAAGTCATAGCCTACTTGTGACAATAAGCAATTATTATTATTAAGTCACACGAGTCGGGTTTTAGCAATTGCACTGGTGAAAGCCGCTTCTGATAGTAGTCAGCCGTACTTAAATATCCTGTTGGTTCTGAGAAGCTCCGGGACTTCAGGATCCAGGCTCCTTGCCTGTCATTTCAGATGCTCTGAAGAGTCTCTGCGACTTCATGAAAATCAAGGCCTAAGTGAAGTGGAGGGAATTTCACAGGGCCAGGCTGGCAGTTTCCAGTGAGGGGACCGAGGAGAGGTGGGGGGCTGGGTTTGAGAGCCAGGGGGAGGGTAAAGGGGAAGTGTAAACCTTTGGTGGCGTGGTTCCTCCAATGGACAAAGGGAATCCATAAAGGAAGCCCCCACCATTTCCCAGCAGCAGTCTGTGCAGTTAAAGATGCTGGTCTTCCCACCATAGTGTGGGCCTTGCCATGCTGTTGGTAAACTAGTGATGGGCAAGATTGGCCATTTAATAGGCCCAAGATCTCCCAACAGGTCACAAAACGCCATCCAGGTTGTGGCTGGGTGGGTAGGTGGCTTCACACGCTGGATTTTATGAGCCTCCATAACTTCAATCCCACTGGCGAAGGAGCATAAACTCCAGCCCATAAATTTTATTTGAATTAATCAATTGTGAAATGAAGCCATTCTTTGTTTTAGAGACTCTTACATTCATTTGGAATCAGTAAAAATGTCCCAGACTTTTTCTCATAAATTTCCCGCAACTAGTTTGTTAGGCTGCAGTGGAATGTTTCCAATGAGGAATCTCTCCAGTGAGGATATAAATATACGAAGCAGGAGTGGGGGAGGGACAGTAGAGAACACAGAAGGCTATCTTTAAAAACTAGCACTGCAAATCCTCCCGCAAATACTGAGCCAGGTGAGTATATAATCCCCGATAATCTTATTTGAATAGCACAGTGGAATAAGGAGTCAGTGATTAACCCCAGAAGCGAAGAAAGAGATTCATATCAGAGAGATCTAAATATTCGCCCCAAAATGACTGCGAAAGTCACGACAATAAGTAATGTCTTGGCCACTGTTGCATTTCATAGGGTTACAGACAACTTCAGCCAGGTCAGTTAGTTAGTTCATTCTTGCAGAAGACAATACATTAATGATTGGAAAAAAAAGAATAGGCTTGTTTGGCTGGAATTCTCCGGCCGTTGGGATTCTCGTTTCCCACCGGCAGTGCATCCCCGTCCATGGGTTTCCCGGTGGCGTGGGGTGGCTTCAATGGGATATCCCATTGACAAGCGGTGGGAAGAGAGAAGCCTGTCACCAGCGAATGATGCACCGCTGAGCATGGCTGGAACCGGTCACATGGGGAACCGAGAATTCTACCCATCGTCTTTTTCACAACCTCAAGATGGCCCACAAACTTTACAGCCAATCAAGTAGTTCTGAATTCTAATTGCTGCTGATTATATAATACAGGCGCAAGGCAATTGGGTGAACGGGCAATTAATTTTCACTATATTGTTCCATTTTTATGATGCTCGATGCAGTACACTGCAAATAGATTGTCATATGAGTCTCTCATGTCAACCCATGCCATTATGTCAACTGGAAAAATTGTCACTCCTCTAAAGAATGATTAGTGTGCAACTACAGGTAACAGTTACTGTTCGATAATGCCTAATAGGCACACGAGTAAATGTAAAAGATAGAAGGCAGAGTACAGGAGAAACTTCTTCACTCAGATAATTATGTGGCTCACTTCCATCACCCAACACCTGATTGCCCGCAGTCAAAGCTTTCACTCTGTTCCGTGGCATAAAAAGCAAAATTTCTGCTCGCTCGCTCTTGGCTATGCTGCATGTTGAAAACCCCTTTCTGATACAAATGGAGGATTGACACTGCCAGACTTGACATCAGCCACATATTTTCAGGGAGGTTTGGCTGACACTTCCATCTCCTCCACTCAGGAATATCTCACATCACTTTCACCAACTCTTTCCCTAGCTGCCTTTAGCTACATACTGTGTTCCCGCCTCGTCTTCCGATCCATTTGCTTGACTCTAACTAGACAGAAGAGTACAAGTGAAATGATGAATGGCAGTGTGGGCACATTTCAGCTGATAGGTCCTTTAGAATGGACAATCATTGAATTAACTTTTTACTCTCTGCCTCTTTTTAACTGCTCCCATCTCATACAGACAGATAAATGGTAGATATTTCATGTTAACCACTATTCTAAAGCTATGCCCCTAATTTAGAAGGTGGTGGTGAGCTCCGTACTTGAACCGCTGCAGTCCATATGATGTAGGTACACCACAGTGCTGCTAGGGAGGGAGTTCCAGGATTTTGACCCAGCAACACTGAAAGAATGGTGATATATTTCCAAGCCAGGGTGGTGGATGGCTTGAAGGAGAATTTTTAGGTGTCGGTCCTACCGTGCCTCTGCTGCCCTTGTCCTTCTAGGTGACAGAGATCACAGGTTTGAAAGGTGCTGCCTTTGGGGAGTTATTCATGGAATAATTTCCACAGAGAAGTGTCAGCATGCTGAGTATTTTGGAATTGAGCACTTGCTCGACACAAGCTGATTGTGGGGGAAAGACTTGTCATATCTGGCAGACTGGTATAGAGGGTGAAGTCGCACGGGATCAGAGGTGAGCTGGCAAGATGGATACAGAACTGGATTGGTCATAGAAGACAGAGGGTAGTAGTGGGAGGGTATGTTTCTGAATGGAGGGCAGTGGCTAGTGGTGTTATGCAGGGATCAGTGCTGGGACCTTTACTGTTTACAATATATGTAAATAATTTGGAGGAATATGTAACTGGTTTGATTAGTAAGTTTGCGGATGACACAAAGGTTGGTGGAATTGCAGATAGCGATGAGGACCGTCAGAGGATACAGTAGGATATAGAACGGTTGGAGACTTGGGCAGAGAGATGGCAGATGGAGTTTAATCCGGACAAATGTGAGATAATCATTTTGGAAGGTCTAATACAGGTGGGAAATATACAGTAAATGGTAGAACCCTTAAGAGTATTGATATACAGAGGGATCTGGGTGTATAGGTACACAGGTCACTGAAAGTGGCAACGCAGGTGGAGAAGGTAGCCAAGAAGGCATACGGTATGCTTGCCTTTATCAGCCAGGGCATTGAGTTTAAAAGGTGGTAAGTCATGTTGCAGCTTTAAAGAACCTTAGTTAGGCCGCACTTGGATTATAGTGTTCATTTCTGGTCGCCACATGACCAAAAGGATGTGGAGGCTTTGGAGAGGGTACAGAAGTGGTTCACTAGGATGTTGCCTGGTATGGAGGGTGTTATATTACTTGGGAGTAATATATGTTATTCATTTGTTTATGCCGAGTTGAACTTAACTTTGATGATGAATACTCCAAATCTTCCAGTGATAACAAATTATTTATTGAGTAACTAATCAATTTACTTGTGAGTTTGATTCTTCAATACTTTTATTAGTAGTCAAATTAAACAAGATAGAATTAGGTTAACTATCAATATTATCCTATACACTCTGAGCTTACTATACTTCTGTTCTCTAGCTACAACACACCCGAAGTGAGCGGGAAAACAGGTTGAGCTTGTTTATATACTTCCTTTTATTGTTGCCCTCTAGTGATCATCTGATTGTACTGACTGCATATTACCCTTTTATGTATTTACATATACAGAGATCACTACAATCCCCTTTTTTGTGTGACTTCTTTTCTATGTGCTGGAAAGAAAATTGTACATAAAGAAATGATGCAGTTTGTCATGCATTATACAGGGGTCATTAATCAATCAGTTCAACGTTCACAAGTTTAGACGATTTGGTTTACGTTGTCGTCTG
This sequence comes from Scyliorhinus canicula, assembly GCF_902713615.1. Lineage (NCBI taxonomy): Eukaryota > Metazoa > Chordata > Chondrichthyes > Carcharhiniformes > Scyliorhinidae > Scyliorhinus > Scyliorhinus canicula. Next base: position 57,974,468 of record NC_052152.1, read on the forward strand.
CTTGATCTTGATTGGAGTGGTTGATACTTTAATGTTCTTCTGATCAATAGAACATAGAACATAGAACAGTACAGCACAAAACAGGCCCTTCAGCCCTCGATGTTGTGCCGAGCAATGATCACCCTACTCAAACCCACGTATCCACCCTATACCCGTAACCCAACAACCCCCCCCAACCTTACTTTTTAGTACACTACGGGCAATTTAGCATGGCCAATCCACCTAACCCGCACATCTTTGGACTGTGGGAGGAAACCGGAGCACCCGGAGGAAACCCACGCACACACGGGGAGGACGTGCAGACTCCACACAGACAGTGACCCAGCCGGGAATCGAACCTGGGACCCTGGAGCTGTGAAGCATTTATGCTAACCACCATGCTACCGTGCTGCCCCTTAATGTCAGCTGGTTTTCTGATACTCACGTGCTGGTGATTCAGAGATTGATGTAAATTCAACGTTGGAAATACAGGTTGAGGAATTTGTATTTTTAAAAGGTCTCTCCGATTTCGACGAACTCGTACACTCTCTGCAGTCGATAATATATGAACGTGGCGCTGCTTGTCTGACTACTGTGGTTTTGAAACCACCCTCCTTCTGGATGTCGAATTCTAACAATATCATCTGTTAGTGGTTTCAGTGGGTTTTTAAAAAAATAATTTTTGTTGGAATTTTTTACAGAAAATGTAACAACAAACAATGAAAAGCAACAATAAAACACCATAATAACTGTAACACCCCCAAGACCGTATCAACGCATGTATCACCCCCCCACCCCACCCCCCAAACCCAGTAAACAACAAGAGAACTTAAAAATAAATTAAAATTAAATAAGCAAACATAGTCAACGTCCCCCCCCACCTTTTGCTCCCCCTCCCCCTCGGGTTGCTGCTGCTGCTGACCCAGTACCCTATCGTTGAGCCAGAAAGTCGAGGAAAGGTTGCCACCGCCTAAAGAACCCTTGTACCGATCCTCTCTGGGCGAATTTGACCTTCTCTAGCTTGATAAAACCCGCCATGTCATTGATCCAGGTCTCCAATAATGTCAGTGTTTGTTGCATAGTTATTCAATCTTACTCCATACACACGATTGATTTGGATTGTTGATTTGTATTTTTGGTAGCGTTGTTCTCACATCACGATTGAAAAGCATTTGAGCCGGAGATAGCCCTGAGCTTAATGGTGAGGCTTTATGTGAAAATAAAGCCAAGTAAATATCAGATTGTGAATCACTTTCCTTACTTATTAGTTGCTTTATAATGTGTACACCTTTCTCTAATTTGCCGTTTGACTGAGGAAAGTGCAGACTCGAGGTGATATGGTTGAAATTGTATCTTTGTGAGAAATCTGGCCGCTCCCAGCTCGCAAAGCAGTGACCTTATCTGACATAACTGTTTGTGGAATGCCATGTCTCACAAAAGTCTCCCTCCAAGCATTGATCATTGACGTGGAGGTGAGATCTGGCAGTCTCATCACTTCAGGAAAATTGGAGTAGTAGTCTATGATTAGAACATGGGACAGGATTCTCTGACCCCCCCGGCCGGGTCGGAGAATCGCCGGGGGGGGGGGGCGACATGAATCCCACCCCCGTGTCCGCCGAATTCTCCGGCCCCCCCGGCGATTCTCCGGCCCGTGATGGGCCGAAGCCCCGCTGGTTCTTTGCCAGTCCTGCCGGCGTAGATCAGACTAGGTCCCTTACCATTGGGACCTGACGGCGTGGGCGGGCTCCGGGGTCCTGGCAGGTGCCCCCATGGTGGCCTGGCCCGTGATCGGGGCCCACCAATCCGCGGGCGGGCCTGTGCCGTGGGGGCACTCTTTTCCTACGCGTCGCCCGTGTCGGCCTCCGCAATGGCCGATGCGTAGGTGAACTCCCCCCTGCGCATGCGCGGGGATGACATCAGCAGCCGCTTACGCTCCCGCGCATGCGCAGACTCTCGCCAGCCAGCGGAGATCCTTTGGCCGTGGTTGGCATGGCGCCAAAGGCCTTGCACGCCAGCCGGCGGGGCGCAAACCACTCCGGCTCCGGCCTAGTCCCTGAAGGTATGGAGGATTCCGCACCTTTGGGACAGGCCAACGCCAGAGTGGTTCACGCCACTCCATCTCGCCGGGACCCCTTGCCCCGCCGGGTACGGGAGAATCCCGCCCATAGTCTCTCCCTTTAGCATGGAACAAGTCAATGCCTACTTTCATCCACGGTGACGTAGCTATGTCATGCTGCTGGAATGACTCCTTACATTGTGCCGGTTGATGTCGTTGACATGTGGAACACATCATTATCATGTTGGTTATCTCTTTATTTATTCCAGGCTGTGGCATAGGGGTATTATTACTGTACTAGTAGTCCAAAAAATCCAGTGTACTCTGGGGTCCCAGCTTCAATTCCTGGTTCAAATATTATACTCTGTTCTCTAACTACAACACACTCGAAGAGAGCAGGAAAACAGATTGAGCTTGTTTATATACTCCCTGTTAGCGTTGACCTCTAGTGATCATCTGACTGTACTGACTGCACATTAACCCTTCATGTATTTACATATACAGAGATCACTATAGAGGACATTAGCTATGAGGAGAGGTTGAATAGACTCGGTTTGTTCTCACTGGAACGATGGAGTTTGAGGGGCGACTTGATAGAAGTCTACAAGATTATGAGGGGCATGGACAGAGTGGATAGTCAGAAGCTTTTTCCCAGATTCAAGAGTCAATCACTAGGGGGCATAGGCTTAAGGTGCAAGGGGCAAGGTTTAAAGGAGATGCACAAGGCAAGTTTTTTTACACAGAGGGTGGTGGGAGCCTAGAACATGTTGCCGGTGGAGGTAATGGAAGCAGGTACGATACTGACTTTTAAGGAGCATCTTGACAAATACATGAATAGAATGGGAATAGATGGATATGGTAGGAAGTTTTAGTTCACACAGGCAGCATGGTTGGTGCAAGCTTGACCGAAGTAGGGCCGAAGGGCCTGTTCCTGTGTTGTAATTTTCTTTGCTCTTTTTTCTATCTCTGTCATAATATACACACCAGTATATCATGGTGCAGACACACACACTGATGGACATACAATAGGACCAATCAACATGCATAACACCGCAGCCAATCACCAGTTAGAGCACACTCACTATAAAGACAGAGGGCATCGGTTTTTCAGATGCAGCCTTTCAGAAGTACAGAGCTTACAGCTTACAGCACAGATTCTCACCATGTGCTGAGTGATTAGACTGGTTAGGACAAGCACAGGCCTTTAGTTAATCTAACATTATGTTAACCCACAGTAAGAGTATGTTCAACAGTTTATAGTTTAATAAAATAGTGTTGTACTATTTTGAGTGTTGGTGGCCTGTATGTGTTTCACGGATCCAGAGCACCTAACACATCAATCACCTTCACTATCACCTCAGCTGAATGCTGAGCTAATGGATAGGAATGTGTTGTTCCCCCTTCTGCAGCTTGCTCTTCCTTCAAATTATGAACAAATTGTTCCTGCATAAGAACAGAATTGTTACTCATCAAATTGGAGGATGGAGCGGAAATCTTTCTGTCACATCTCGCATGAGCAGATTCAGAGTAAGCTCCCTTCATTTTATCCTAAAAATTTCTTACGCAAAGACGAAAAGATCATGAAAGCAAAATACTGCAGGTGCTGGAGATCTGAAATAATAACCGACAGTGAGAGAAAAAGAGTTAGCCTTCCGAAGAAAAGTCACATTGGGCTCGAAACGTTACTTCTGTTTCCCTCTTCGAGAGAAGGTCATTCCTGCCACACCACTGGGACTTTCTATTTCCTACATTTTATTTCCTTATCCTTTATCTATTTATATGTCAATTTAGTGGCAATCTGTGCCAATTTATGGATAATATTTTGTTCTGGATTTACAGCAACTAAGTTGAGATGAGCTAAATTAATTTCAGCTAGGTCTTTACTTCAGGCGAAGGCTTTTATTCATTTGTTGTGAACTGGAATCAACCCAGGTCCCCAGAGGTGAAGGACATTGTGGTAACCTATTGGAACATCAAGCCGCCAAGCTGTTTTAGGTTTGAGCAGAAAACAAGTAGCAGAGATTAAGCTGCTGTCTTATTATTACTGATTTATTTATTCATCACTTTCACCTCCACTTCTTTTCTCTTGGCAACAGGATTGCATCATTATGCCAACAATAGCACTGGTAACAATTTTTCATTTGTAACAGGGTGGCTATTTTGGCATTAATCCCACTTTTAATATAATGACTGTAAACTCACATCGTGGGAAGTTCATCAATCATAGATTTAATGGATCAGCACACCATCGTAAATCCCTATTTTAAGTAATTATTAATGGATGGAACCAACCGCTGACAACGGTGATTGTTGCACCACATTTCTGTGTTTAAAAATGGAAGTTACAAAGCACATTTGAAGTAGAGTTTAATTGTTTTACCACTCCAAAAGTCAGACCAAACAACAAATCAGAGAACTTTAACTCCAGGGTAGGAAGCTCTCTGTGGACAGAGGGATTAATCGGTTGCTTTGAATCAGCAGATTTCACGTTGGCCAGTTGCTGGAAATTGAAGGTCAGGTGACTCAGACGCCACCTAAAGGCACTGGGGTAAATTTCAGGGATGTGGTGGGGGGCAGTCGGGAGCAATTTGTGGGCAGGAGGGGGAGAACTGGGCCGCGACCATAGAGTCTAACATTCCTAATGTCAGGGTAAAGTAGGCCAGGAGCATCCCTGCAACCGCTGTGGATTCTATTTTAAAAATAAATAAATTGAGAGTACCCAATTTTTTCAATTAAGGGGCAATTTAGCGTGATCAACCCACCTACCCTGCACATCTTTGGATTTATGAGGGTGAAACCCACGCAGACACGGGGAGAATGTGCAAATGCCACACAGTGGCTCGGGGCCGGGATCAAACCCGGGTCCTTGGCGCTGTGAGGCAGCAGTGCTAACCACTGCACCAGCGTGCTGCCCCAGCTGTGGGTTCTATTAACTAATCACGCCTGCTCTCCAGCTTTATCTCAGACCTTCCTGCTGTTCTTTCTTACCTTCCCATTTCCCACTGGCTCGTTACTTATTTAAAATCTGTTAATCTCTTCTCACTCTGATCAAAGCCATCAAACTGGAGTGCTGGGCAGAATCTTGTTGCGGTGCGGGGTTCTGTCTCATCTGCCGACTAGAAAGCTGGTGAGAGAGCCACAGTGCCTCTTTATCAGAAGGCCTGCCAAACCACAAATCAGTCAGGCAGTGGCGAGGGCACCTGTGGGTTTTTTCTTTGAATCAAGACCCTGGAGGTGGGAATCTCACCCAGTCAGAGGGCAGCAACTGTTGTGCTCAGCAGCATGTGGTAGTCACCACTGTTGTATATATCACACATGAGATGGAATACTTAAAGATGTAATACGGTAAGGCTCCTATACTACAGGTACGGGGGTAGATCCCTGCCTGCTGGCTCCGCCCAGTAGGCGGAGTATAAATGTGTGTGCTCACCGAGCTGCAGCCATTTCGGCAGCAGCTGCGGGAGGCTACACATCTCTGCTGAATAAAGCCTTGATTATACTCTTCTCTTGTTTCGTCGTAATTGATGGTGCATCACAGCACTACTGAAGAAGCTGTGGCTGCTGCCACGGAAGACCCAGGCCTCGACTTGTCTGCATTCTTTGACACAGTTGACAACACCATCCTCCTCCGTTCCCCTATTTCATCCCTCCATCCTCCATTCCCCATCTTCCTCCCCTGCCCCAATCCCTGACACCCACACCACCCCGGGCCCCAGCTACCCTGTTCCGCCCTCCCAGGGTCTGTGTAATATTGTCCCAGCTTGATGGGCCTGTGTCGGCCATGTAAGCGGGACAATTTACAAGGCAGGAGGGTGGTGATCAATCATTGTGAGGTAAGATCTTGTGCTCCTCAAGTTATTCCAAAGTCTGACTCGTGTCTTTCTGCTGACTGCACCCTCACACTCATCTTCTGAATGGGATCTGCATCAGGGACATTTGATCTTGGACCACTGTGGCTGGGGATGGAGGATGGGGGGCACGGAGGGCAACAGGGGGTGGGGGTGCAGGCAGAGGCTTCACATGTATCAGGTGTAAAATGTTTTAATAGTGAACATTTGACATTTTCATTCCCCCTAGCTACAGATAATCCCCCCCCCCCCCCCCCATCCTGCCCCAGTCCCAATCAATGATCCTCAATCCTCTTGCTCTTATGTGGTCTACTGCTACGTCTAGGCATGTCCCCAGGATGGACATCAGAGGTGGAGGCAGCCTGTTGCTTTTTTCACCCTGTGGCCTTTGATGCACTTGCTGTATGTCCTCTGGAGAGTCTGGAGCCAGAGGACATGGCCAACGTACTCGTGTCACTGGCTTCGTGCCACCCTGTTTAGCCCGTTGCCCTTGAGATACACTGGTGTCAGGAGGCGGGGATATGTAAGAGCTGGACACTGTTGTTGGCCCCTTGTTGGCAGGCTCAGGTGGCCTCCAGCGCTTCCTCTTTCCCAAAGGTACCCGTAGGGCCCTGGCGGTCCCCAAGGGATGGAGTGACTGCTCAAGTGAGCTCCAGAGCCCTCTGCACTATCTGGCTCTGCCAGTCTTGGCGCCTCCCTGTTTCTTGCTCTGTGGTGTCAATGCCCTCCATGATATTCCTCAGTAAGTGGCCACTCTCTGCAGGGCCTTGGCAATGTCCACCTGCGTCTGTGATCCTTCCCTCAGTGAATGGAACATGTTCTGCAGTGCCTCTGCAATGTCCATCTGCATCTGGGACATATCTCTCAGCGACTGGGACATGATGTTGAGGCGTCAGCCATGGTCATCACAGACTGAACCAGCCTTGGACACCACCAGTCAAGTTGCTGAGCATGTGCTGCAGGCTCTCCACTGCAGTTGCCACTCTAGCCGTGTTGGCCTCAGTGCCATACATTGTCGGCATCATCTCCTGTACCCGTAGCCTTTGGGACTCCTCCAATTAGCTCTCCACTCACTGGAATGTCACTCACATCCCCTCCTGAACCTCATGGTCATGACCTAGCATCTGCATCAGCTCCGGGATAACGTTGCCCAGAGGCTCAGCATCTGACTGGGACTCAGCTGAGCCCTGGGATCCAGCAGACCTCCGACTGATGACTTCTTTGGACGATCCTACCTCCACCTGATGTGCAACAGCAACTGTGTGCTGCTCACAAGATTGTGACCCAGAAACCTGTCCACTAGTGTCGCTGGTGGAAGTTGGGGGCGATAGCTGTGATGCCTCGGTGGTGGTCTCCCCGGAACTCTCCTCCGAGGAGGTCTCTTGGGTGGCAGAGACGGGGAATGACTCCAGATGGCTCGGCCCCATCAGATGGAAATCCTGTGAGAGAATGGACATCTGGTCAGTGAGCGGCAAGGATCATTTTGTCTGAAATGAAACTCACTTGAGACAGGTCATCTGGGTGAAAGTGCAGTGGATCCTCACCTCTATGGGCAGGCCAACCTCACTGCCGGTGATGACTCTCTCCTCAGACAACCCCGTGATTTTGAGGGCCCGTTCCTCATAGGGGATGAGGACTCGGTTGTCTGATACTCCCCCTGCCATCTTGGCCCTTTCCCACTTATTATGGGCTGTCTTCTCCTGCAGGGACAAAGCGGGAGCTTTGTGAACCGCCTGCTTGATGGATCAGGATTGAGAGCAGGTGACATGTGTGGGCACCGCAATTGAAAGGATTGTGCTGGAGGGTGGTAGGGGCTGCTGAGCAACATGAACGAAAATCATATGTGGGGGGGGGGGGGGGGGGGGGGGAGAGAGAGAGAAGTGGCAGCCAGCGATTTGTGGGGAGTTTGGGAATTTGAGGCGTGGCAGGTGAACTGATGCTCAAGGAGAGGTGGTGACTTACCCTTGCAGCTCGGTGGATGTCATTGGTCTTCTTCTGACATTGGACGCTGGTCCTCCTAGTCATGCTGCCCGCACTGACAACTGCTGCCACTGCCTTCCAGGCGACATTGCTGACCCTGCTGCTGGCCCTCCAACCACCTCAGGGTAACAGGATGTCCCGTCTCTCATTGACAGCGTTGAGATACCTGTCCAGGTCAGCATCCTCAAAGAGAGGAGCAGGTCTGCGTGCTGCCATGCTTGTGTGTTGACTGGGAGTGAGTGGTGAGGGTGCGTTTGAAAGAAACTTCCCTTGTTAGCGGTGAGATGCTGAGGCACTGGTGAATCAGATGGCGAGACAGCCAGTGATGGCGAGAGGCTCGTGGGGGCTCATTTACAGCACTGAGTGCCATTAAGTATGGGCCGCGATCTTGCCAATGAGGCCGCTGAGAAACACCCACCCCAATCACACCCCAAAATGACACTTAGAAATGTGTCCATTAAATTGCCCCCAAAGGTGTATTGTCTGTGTGGCAGCTTTACAGAGCAGACCTTTTTGCAGGGTTTCTGCATTTCAGCTGGAGAATCACATATCCCTCCAAACATGTACTTGCTGAAACATGGTTTGTTCTTGAAAATACAGAAAAATGTGTCATTTGAAACATGGAAGTCTGGCAATATCTGGTTTGAGAGGGTACAGGGAAAGATCCCACAACAGTTTCATAGCAGCTTCAAAGAGCAGGGTTGTAAAATGCAGATTCTTGCTCACAAACAGGCTTAGCAAACACACCGGTCTCATGTGGTAAGCTAAAACAATGGCTCACACCTTCATGGAATGTAACTATCTCAGGAAGCATCTGAAAAAGCATGGATGAGAGTTTCAATTGCATTAAGTGACGAATGTTTAAAACAGGCAAGTCTTTCAAGTCATAACCAAGTTAAATTTTAGCATACAGCTAAAAGCAAAGTTTCACACCTTAATTGAAATAAACTCTCTTAGTAAACAGCTGGAAAGGATGGAAGATGCCCAGTCGAATTTGGTGTCAATTTTAAAGTGTAAAATTCTACGAACATCAAGTCAATTAAAAAAAATTGGAGACGACCTGTCTACGAGAAACATCATTTAAGTCAAAATCAAAGGCAAAGTTATGAGCTGGGGACAATTGGAAAATTAAACGATTCGAAATCACAGAAATAAAAGTTAACTATTGAAACCAAAGCATTGTTTAATCAGATCTGAGAGGAGACGATATGCCCAAAATGAATAATTAGTTGTAGTAAGATGTTTACATCAAAGATACTTTAAACTATCAAAGTGAAACAAGCCCATTTACAATAAAGTCGTTAAAACTTAATAACTCTCAGAAAGAGAATATAAACCCAGGGAGCACAGGACAGAGGACAGGAGAAACCAGCAACAGGAGAGAAGGGGAGGAGAACTCAGAGAGAGAAAGAGAGAGAGCTCGGTCATGGGAAAGACAAGGCAAGCAGCCGAGTTTAAACAGTTATACATCTAAGGAAGACTAGAATTTAAACAGGAGTCAGAGTCAGCTTAGAGATAGCTAGCAGAGCCAGCTCTCACAGCTCGGTGCATGGGAAGAACAGGACACAGCAACCGAGTTCACCAGCGAATACAACTCAAGAAGAGCAGATTTTAAGAAGATCGATTGCCAAGGTGGGCCTGAAGCAACCAGCAGCAGCCAGAAGCAAGATCTTTTTTCCTTTCTGTAAAGAAAGTGTTTGCAGCTTTTAAAAGAAAAAATATAATAATAAAAATAACTTAACCTGAAAAAGTGGTTATTAGCTTACTTCACTTCCTTAATAACGCAGGACCCAGGACATCAATGCTATTAAGGGGTAAGTAGGTAAAATTCTTCGGTGAAGTTATGGGTTATACTGGGGGATAACTTGAAAAGATAGTTTGACCTGAATAGCATCCACAGAAGCCTGCACTGGAGTCAGGGAGTGAGAATCCCTGTTCACCATTTAGAATATCAACCTTTTTTTATAGGGGGAATTCTAAGAATAGTGGTGAGTTTTAACTTCAGGTTCAACTGGGATTCCTTAACCATTTTGCTTCGTGGTATGTCAATGTCATTGGCAAAATTCAAATTGATCACTTCTCAAGCTGTTTAATTTCCATGATGACATCTAACATGCCATTGCATTATTTAAAGAGCTGTTAAAAGATGTAGATATTGAAAGACACTAAGTCTTATGTTATTGCTTTATGGATGCACATATTTGCCCTGTATTAACTATTTAAATAGCCTTGATGGCCATAGACAAGATGATTCCCCAAAGAATGTTGTGTTGTTTCATTGGCACTACATAGAATCTTTACCTGTGAGGTGCATGAAGCCTACTGATTATTTTTTCAGTCACACATGGTGGTTTTATCTATTTTTGGTAAATGAAATATTCTGGTTATAATTGCAGCATCGATTTACGCATTAATATTTTTTTCAATTTCTTGTGCTCCCTATTTGCACTGAGGCATCACACAATCTTATTCACAATCGTTTTCAACACTAAAGGCATGAACACTTAAAATGCTCAAGAACAAGCAGCTCGACAAATCTTCCTATCATTAGCATCTTAATTAAAGCTATTTATCTCTTTGTTTCAGTGTAGATTACATTACCAGTTTGACGGCACTTTATCACTGTTCTAATCAAAAGTGTAGCAAAGACTAGTTCCACGTAGGAGGTTTCAGCTGCTTTTTCCTGAATCAATATTAATCACAATCTGAACCTGTTTCAGGTTTTAGTTGATTCTGAAAACCATATTGCAGAGCTCGGCTATTCTCATTGGGCGCCAGGGCCAAAGATACTTCAGATTTAAACTTATCCAAACCACTCCAAAAAATGGCTGAATTTCGATGACAAATAAATTAATTTTTCTAAAGCCTGGTAAGACACAAGGATGGAATACTTCTTTGTCTTTTTTAAATTAATTTACGGGATGCGGGTATCGGTAGCTGGGCTAGTATTTATTACCCATCCCAATTGCCCTTCGATTGAATGGCTTGCCATGCCATTTAATAGGGCATTTAAGAGTCACCCACATTGTTGTGGGTCTGGATTCACATGTAGGCCAGACCAGGTAAGGACGGCAGATTTCCTTCCCTGAAGGACATTAGAGAACTTTAGAGAATTAGGGTTTTTACGACAATGAACAATGGTTTCATGGTCATCATTACACTTTCTGATAACATTGATACATTCGTTATTTTTAGCGTGATTGAAACGTTTGGGAGTTTCTAAGTCTGCGGAAGAGTGGAAATGCAGCACATGCTTCCGATTTCCCAGCAGTCGGATCGCACAGAGAGACTGCATCTAAGTCTGTATGTAGCAAGCTCAGAGACTCATGACCAGTCAGGGGCTGAATCTGAATTGTGACAAATTCCAAATGCTTAACTTCTATTTCTAATTCCCCAGTCAAATATAAACCATGAAACATGTAGCATAAGGTATTCAAAGTTCATTTGTTCTAAACTGAGCTCAAATGTACTTCCTGAACCACCGAATTCTTAGAATATATCATCAGCATTTGTTATTTCTACTGTGGTCCAAAAACTCATGTCCATATCCAGTTAATGGGCGGAATTCTCCGACCCCCCGCAGGGTCGGGGAATCGCCCGAGGCCTTCGTAAATCCCGTCCCCGCCGTGGCCGGAATTCTCCACCACCCGGGAATCGCCGGGGTTGGGAATCACGCCATGCCGGTCGGCGGGCCCCTGCGGCGATACTCCGGCCCGCGATGGGCCAAAGTCCCGATGCTGTCAGGCCTCTCCCTCCGACGTGGTTTAAACCACGTGATCGCACCCCGGGGGGTGCCCCCACGGTGGCCTAGCCCGCGATCGGGGCCCACCGATCGGCGGGCGGGCCTGTGCCTTGGGGGCACTCTTTTGCTTCCATCGCCGCCACGGCCTCCACCATGGCGGAGGCGGAAGAGAACCCCCTCCACCGGGCATGCGCCGTTGGTGACGTCAGCGGCCGTTGACGCTCCAGCGCATGCGCGGACTCACGCTGACCGGCGAAGGCCTTTCGGCCAGCCCCGACGCCGGTCGGTGTGGCGCCAAAGGCCGTTGCCACCAGTCGGCGAAGCGGGAGCCACTCCGGCGCGGGCCGAGCCCCTGAAGGTGCGGAGAATTCCGCACCTTTGGGGAGGCCCGACGCCAGAGTGGTTGGCACCACTCTGCTATGCCGGGACCCCCCGCCCTGCCGGGTAGGGGAGAATACCGCCCCAAACTTTGCCAAAGTTACATTTTAAAAATGATAATAAATATGATCTCTTAGCTCCAAAGAAAGAGACATTTGTCTCAAATACATAATTTTTTGTTTCATTTTTATAGTAAGATAATGAAATACCTTCAGAAAAATATCTCGAGCCTATGGCCATTGCATACCTTCCAGAAAGACAGCTTCAGCTGTCTACTGGTATTACAAACCACATTATGCAGTGAAAACCAATTACCACCGGCGGAATTCTCCGTTTCAGAAACTAAGTGCTAACGCCGGGGCTGAATCGGTGGTGTTCTACAACAGCAAAATTGGCGCTGTTCCCAGAGCAATTCATCGGCCATTAATGGGCTAGCACCGGCACCATGTGGAACATGACCAGTTCCAATGAAAAACAGTGTGTGATTCGCCAAATGCGGGATTGACACTCAAGAGCCTGTCCAGCTGCAGCCGCATATAAGCACTCCACTCCCCACACACACTCATTCCAGCCAATAAGATGGTAGCAAGGAGAGAGGCACCGCAGTTCACTGATGTGGAACTGGAGGCCGTACTGAATGTAATGTGTTTTGTTATGCCCTTGATGTAGCATAAGCTGCTTCCTTGATGTACACTCTGACAAAGGAAGATTCAGACTTGGAGATAGCTTCAACACATTTATTAAACTGTTAACAATTCTCCTACATGGATGTTACTCTCCTGTTAATCCTGCTATAGCTACTCAGACTGACGAACCAGTCTGCTACAATCCAGGCGGTGGGTGTGATGTGTTGAATCATCCCTGTGTACTCACTAAGTGGGCAGAATTCTCCGCTCCCGCGCGGCATTGGGAAGGCCGTAGTCAACTCGGCCGAGTTTCACGACGGCCTCGGAGGCCGCTCCTCGCACCCTATTCGCCCCCCCAGGGGGCTAGGAGTGGCGTTGCGTAAATGTCGGCCGCCGGGCCTTGACGCTTGCGTCAAGGCGGCGCGCCGAGAATGACACGACGGCGGCGCCTAAGTGACATCAGCCGCGCATGCGCAGGTTGGCCGGCTCCAACCCGCGCATGCGCGGTTGCCTTCTTCCCCTCCGCTGCCCCGCAAGACGTAGCGGCTTGATCTTGCGGGGCGGAGGAGGGGAAAGAGTGCGTCCCTTTGAGACACTGGCCCGACGATCGGTGGGCACCGATCGCGGGCCAGTCCCCTCCCGAGTACGGCCGTGGTGCTCACTTCCCTCTGCGCCCCCCACAAGCCACAAACGAAGCTTTGGCGCCATGTTCACAATGGCAGCGACCAGGTGTGGTTGCCGCCAGCGTGAACAGGTCGGGAACGTCAGGCCACTCGGCCCATCCAGGCCGGAGAATCGCCGGTCGCCGTGAAAAACGGTGATTCTCCGAGCGGGGGGTGGGAGAATCGCGGGGGGTACCAGGGCGGCATGTCGTGAGTTGCCTGGCCCTCCAGCGATTCTCCCACCCGGTGTGGGGAGTGGAGAATCTGGGCCAGTGTCTCCACTGGAAAGAGGAAGATCTTGTGTGCTGTGTCCTTTTATATGGGTTGGTGTGATACCCTCCTGTGGTAGTGTCACCGCTGTGTATGTCGTGAATACCCATTGGTCGCATCCTATCTTACTGGCCTATTGGTTGAATGTCTGTGTGTCATGTCTCTGGTGCTCCCTCTAGTGTCTATCTAGTCTACGTGTATTTACATTAACCCCTTGTGTATTTACAGTGATGCATATCACCACATAGTGGAGGAGAGTCAGGCCACCCTGTACCCTGTAGTGGGGAGGTGGTTGCCACCTGCCTCCCTGCAACCGGTCTGGGTGCAGGTGGGAGAGGCCGTAAACAACAGCACCAGGACCGGCCAGCAGTGCCGTAAAAAACAACACTACCTCCTCAGAACGGCCGGGATGAGTAGGCAACACTGTGCCTTGGCACCAAACCCGACCCACACACCTGTAACCCCACCCATACCCCCCACACCTGGGGGGGTGACCCGACCCCCACCTGTACCCATACCAGTCGCCATGACCAGTTGCCCTGGCCATGAAGGCCATCAGCTGCCCACCCCTGTGCTGCAATCATCCGACTGTCTAACACTGCGTTTTCTGTCTCTCCCCCCTCCACCCCCAATCGTGCGTCTTTTGTGTCTTGCAGGGTCACCTGGTGATGAGGCGGGCCCTTCTCGTGCCTCCTGCATCCAACCTCAACCACAACCCCAGGAGGAGAGCAATGAGAAGGAAGTGGAGGAAATAGACAGCGATGGGCGCCCTTGACCTGCAGCCCGAGATACCCCAGAGCACCAGTTCCAGGATGACACTGACTTCCCGTCACAGCTGTCTCCAACACCCTCCACCATCCCAGAGACACTCACCTTGGTTGGGCACTTTACTGAAGAGGCTCATGGAATACTAACTGGTGCGCACCACATACATGCAGCGGTACAGCAGGTGTAGATAGGAACCCCTGAGGGGCCGGACGATAGGAGAGTGGCCCAACCCAACAGGCAGCCATGTACCAGGGCCACCTGTATATTGCAGCGGCGCTCCAGAGCGTGACTCAGTCACAACGGGTCATGGCTGAGGGCATCAGTGGCATTGGCCAGGTGCTGGCCAAAGTGGCACAGACCCAGAGGGAGATGGCGCAGTCATTGGCTGATATTGCAAAGGCCCAGAAGATGCTGGCACAGTCGCAGTGTGATGTGGTGTACTCCCAGAGGGAGGTGGCCCTCTCCCTGTGCACCATGGCCGTGAGCATTGAGGCCCTGGTCGGAGCGGGCATGGGCCTCCATGAATGACAGTGCCAGGTGGTGGGGAAGCCTCAGGAAATAGCTTCGCTCACACTCCCATTCCATGGAGTAACCCGGGGACCAACGGGCACCCCAAGGAGGAACAGGCGATGGGGCTCCTTGCCGGTAACTCCGGCAGGGGAGGTGTCGGACCACCACAGCACCTCGGACAACCCCTCATCTGTCCCTGGTGCATCTGATGGGCAGCGGGCAGAACAGGATGGCGCATGCCAACTGGGACACACCAGCAGCAGCCAGGCCCATCCAGGTCAGCACGGTAGCATAGTGGTTAGCATAAATGCTTCACAGCTCCAGGGTCCCAGGTTCGATTCCCGGCTGGGTCACTGTCTGTGTGGAGTCTGCACGTCCTCCCCATGTCTGCGTGGGTTTCCTCCGGGTGCTCCGGTTTCCTCCCACAGTCCAAAGATGTGCGGGTTAGGTGGATTGGCCATGCTAAATTGTCTGTAGTGTCCTAAAAAGTAAGGTTAAGGGGGGGGGGGGTTGTTGGGGTATGGGTATAGGGTGGATACGTGGATTTGAGTAGGGTGATCATGGCTCGGCACAACATCGAGGGCCGAAGGGCCTGTTCTGTGCTGTACTGCTCTATGTTCTATGTAGGTCCGGTTGTCCCAGAAGACAGCCAACAAATGGGACCCAGATCACAGGGTGGGAATCACAACAGGCCGCCTCCACTCCTGATGTACTGCCTGGGGATCTGCCTGGGCAGACGTTAGGACCCATAAGGCCAGAAATGTAGATACCAATTAAGTTGGCATGGGCGCAGCACATATGAGAGCGAGAGCGGCTAGGGCACAAAGCTGTATAAATATGTTCACTTGTTCACATCAAACACATGTGGAAAATGTTACAATCTGCCTTGGTGCTCTGTCAGAAGAATTTGAGGGCTGCGCTCGTCTGGGCTGGTCGCAGAGGGAGCGCTGGGGGAGGAGGAGGGGTGGGGAAAGGGGGGGTTGGGCGGACGTTAGGGGTGGGCTTGGCCAGGGTCCCCAGTTCAGCCAGCACTCACTATGGTGTCCCACCTCCATCCCTCTCCCACCCACCCCCCACCCCCAACCACCCTCCCACCTCCGCTACCCAAGGGTTTAGTGGGACCATGTGCTGGAATGACCAGCTCACATGCAGGGATCACCCAGTTGGACACTGGCCACAATTTTGGCATCACGATCGATTCTCCGCCCAATCGCGTTTCCCGATTTGACGTCGGCCAACGGAGAATCCTGGCCCCAGGTGTTTTGTTGAAGCCAACAGGCGGGATTCTCATTTGAGTGACTAAGGGCGTGATCTAATGGCCTGGTCACGCCTGACTCGGTGACAGAACGAGGCCATTAAATCTCGCGAGAGGCACCTTGCAAAATTTGTGACACTCGGAACACGTTAAGAGACGTTGCGATCTGGAGCTGGGTGAGATCTTGATTAACATATTGAAGTGAGTCATTAGGCTCATGTAAACATATCTACGTCAAATTCTTTTTAAAAAGAAATTTAGAATACCCAGTTCATTTTTTCCAATTAAGGGGCAATTTAGCATGGTCAATCCACCTACGCTGCACATCTTTGGGTTGTGGGGGCGAAACCCACACAAACACGGGGAGAATGTGAAAACTCAACAGGAACAGTGACCCAGAGCCGGGTTTGAACCCGGGACCTCAGTGGCATGAGACAGCAGTGTTAACCACTGCGCCATTGTGCTGCCCACTTCTCCGTTGAATTCTACCAAGGCCCGGGAACTCACAGCCTCGCCTGGGAGGCCTCACCATAGCACCGAATAGCATTGGTCCACAAACGTGGTTGGGCTCTGGCAAGGTGGTACCCTGGCACCTTGGCACTGCCACCAGAGGACCCTGGTCATGCCATCCTGGCACTGCCAGGCTGCCCAGGTGGAGAATCCAGCCCAACATCTAGTCAAATGAGTACAGTTTTCACGGGAAAAGGGTTTTTTGATCAAGGCGGAAGAGAATATTCACAAGATACTAAATTATTTTCAGCATTATTGCAACATACACAGGCGTTTTTACTAAACTCGCCTCATCATATGAGAGGTGATTAAAAATGTAACATCTTCCAAACAAACTTGAAGATAATGGCGCCTAAGTGTCCAAAGTAGTAGGGAGCATTTTCAGTTTTCCTGCCAGAAGTGCTACCCATTATATTGGACTGAGCTCCTCTGTAGCTGTCCAATGCACATATGAAATAATTCAAGAAGCTCATTACAGTAGTTAAATAGGGTTACAATTCTAGTTACGGAACCCTTTTGTGAAATTGCTCTACCTCAGCACCTGTCCCACGATGTGATAAACTCTATTTGAAGCATTTGTCCTCTCCTAACAGGTTAGTTGCTGGTTTGTTATTTTTGACAGCTAGTTATCTTCTGTGTACTTACCACCTATTTTCACACTTCTGTTGTGTCATTCTGATTGGGGTTTAGAGGCTTGAAATTCAGTAGCTTTGGATGTGAAGCTCAGGCAATAATTGTGTTGCAATTAACTCTGTCACTTCCATCCATGCTGCTCTAGTGTTGCACTTTATTGCATTGTGCTCACCTTCCCTAAATATGCTAAATGGCGACTTACAAAGCCATTCATTCAAAGCCATATATGGCTTAATAGAGTTGTTCTGCCTGCCTCCAGCTATTATTTTGCTCTCCTGCATCAGAACTATAAAGACCTAAGTAATCTTAGGGGGCAGCACGGTAGCATTGTGGATAGCACAATCGCTTCACAGCTCCAGGGTCCCAGGTTCGATTCCGGCTTGGGTCACTGTCTGTGCGGAGTCTGCACATCCTCCCCGTGTGTGCGTGGGTTTCCTCCGGGTGCTCCGGTTTCCTCCCACAGTCCAAAGATGTGCAGGTTAGGTGGATTGGCCATGATAGATTGCCCTTAGTGTCCAAAATTGCCCTTGGTGTTGGGTGGGGTTACTGGGTTATGGGGATAGGGTGGAGGTGTTAACCTTGGGTAGGGTGCTCTTTCCAGGAGCCGGTGCAGACTCGATGGGCCGAATGGCCTCCTTCTGCACTGTAAATTCTATGTAATCTATGTAATCTTGACTTCTGAATGTGTGAGGATGAAGGAGGATGGAGAAGTTCATGGCTGCCTCAGAAAGTTAAGTCGCAGGGAGGAATCCAGGAAAGGGGTGAGGGGCTGGGTTTTGGTGGGCAGGAGACATGGAAGGAAGGCAGGGGGTGAAATCTTAGTAGGGAAGGGGGACCTAATGAGTGCAGGGCAACCCCCACCAAAAAAGGTGCCCCCCCCCCCCACTTCCTCCTTCCCATTATCATCTAGGCCTTAACAAACGGCCTGCCCATGCCCATCCAACTGTCCATGCCAACCAAAATTTGGCATGGGCAATGTGGGGTCAATAGGCTTGTTAACAAGCCTAATCCATCTTTATTTATTTATTTACATGTGGTGGGCAGTTTACCACGTTGGTGCCAGCCCACCTAGCATTATAGGGTCAGCTCGGGTCGGGCGGGGGAGTCAGGAAGGGCAGTGTGCGGGAGCTGATAGACTAGCCTCTCAACCTATTTTACCTGACCTCCGCCAGCAGTGGGAGCATGTAAAATCCTGCCCTGTGTTTCATTTCAGAAAAAAGGGGGAACCTCAGGTATGCAGATTGTGACTAAAAATCCTACATCAAGGATTAGTCCGATATTGACAGCTCAAATTCTCAAAGCAAGTGGTTCGGAATTAATTTTGCTTTTTGCCTTTTGGGCACATGGAGAACAAATTATAATCAGCACTTCCACTTCGAATGCTGTTTTCCTTTCAGCGACAGTATGATAGAGTCAATACTTAGTTGCCATGGATACATTCCCACAGAGATATTTCCAATATAATGCAATTTCTATATAAGAATTGTGGCAGAGTTTCATAGGTTGAAGTTTACCTCCCAAATATGGGTGTGTTAGAGGTCAATGTAAGAGGTTACAATGCAAAAAAAAAATCTGAAACAGGAACCCAGCATGCTTCAAACCTATCCAACTCACCATTTTTAAATAGCTCCTGGAAAATCCGGCCCAATGTTTAGTTGTTTACAGGGGCTGTTTAGCACACTGGGCTAAATCGCTGGCTTTGAAAGAAGACCAAGGCAAGCCAGCAGCACGGTTCGTTTCCCGTAACAGCCTCCCCGAACAGGCGCCAGAATGTGGCGACTAGGGGCTTTTCACAGTAACTTCATTGAAGCCTACTCGTGACAATAAGCGATTTTCATTTCCTTTCATTTCATGTTTCCATTTGGGAACTGCAGGTAATTAACTGCCTGATGAACTTAAAATGCAGTTGGGCGTTCATTCCAGTTCAAGGAGAGGTTGTCCCCCTATTTGGCCAATGGTCCGAGCCACTGCTACCCTGTAAAATCCCAGCTGATGTTGTCTATGGCCAAGAGCAAAAACTCTCAGATTTACCTCCCACTCTGTTACCTCGAGCACATTGTTTATAATATGCAATCCACATCCTTATCTCCTCTCCATAATCTAATTTTTTATGTCAAAGAATACAGAGATAATATTTTCTGCCATACAATCAATACAAAGCACTCCACTTCAATGAAACATTGATCATTTATGTTGGAGGTACCATTATTGGCAGGGCAATTGGTTACATGATTTTCAGAGGCTAAGTGGTCTATTTCCACCCAAGAAGGTGCCAAATTCAATCCAATCTAGCTTTTCTCTGGTTGAGACAATTTAGAGTAGAGATTAGCCTGGATCTGTCCTGGGTTCAAAGGGCACTGCAGAGGCAGTCGTACACTGGGCAAGAGACCTGAGCATTGATAGAAATTGGTCCTCAGGTGTCACCCAAATAACTGAGGCAAGCTACACATGAAGTTCGCCTGATGGGTGACGTCAATTTAGGGTCGCCTGTCTCGGCGGCAGTGACCCTCAAATATACCCTTGGGAGCAGGGGTTATGGTGGCACAGCAATGCGCTGCTTCACAGTGCCAGGGACCCGGATTCAATTCCGGGCTTGGGTGATTGTGTGGAGTTTGCACTTTCTCCCCGTGACTTTGTGGGTTTCCTCCGGGTGCTCCGGTTTCCTCCTACAGTCCAAAGATGTGCAGATTAGGTGGATTGGCCATGCTGAATCGCAATTTAGTGTCCAAAAGATGAGGTGGGGTTACTGAGTAATGGGGATAGGATGGGGTGTGGGCCTCGGTAGGTGTCATTTGGAGGGTCGATGCAGACTCGATAGACTGATTTGCCTCTTTCTGCACTGTCGGGATTCTACGAATCTATGAATTGGCACGCACTACAGTGGGATGGAGTGATCATGTTTTCTGTGGATTCGGGAAAGTACTCCTGCCCCCCCCCCCCCCCCCCCCCCCCCCCAGCTTTGCTGGAAATACTTACTTTGAAAAAATGTAAGTACTTATATTTGGCTGTAGAATCATGATGCAGGCAGACTATCATGTGTGTCTGAGTAAGAGTTGTATTAGTTTGTTAGAAGTTTATTTATTTTATCTACACATGACTCGTGAGCTTTGTTTATTGGTGATACTCTGTGATTGACTATGTAGGTGGCATGAGGGTGGGAAGGGTGCATGAATTGGCATGGAGGTGTTCAGGTTATGAGGGGACCATGTGGAGTAGGTGGAGGGCATGAGTAGACTTGAAGGGGGAATGGGAGTACGAGGAAGCATAGATGTGGGTGGTTGGCACGAGTTGGCATGGTGTATATGAGGGAGCTTGTTGGAGGGCATGAGGTGACATGGGGGCCGGATGAGGGGATGTGACAGCTTCTAAAACCTCTGCGATGAAGGCCCAGAGAACCGAGGTGGACCTTCTAATCTGCCTCGGCACTCTCCTGCCCTGTAGCTGACTACCGATCTGCTTCCAGGATTGGCGGGCATCAATCAATCCTGGCCCCGCTGCCCTGAAGTGAAAACTGGTTCCAATGGGGCCCTTGACACCACGACAAGGTCTACCGAGTTGGGAAATTTTCCAACTTGAGCTACCTGCCACATTAGCAAACATCTAGCCCTGATATTTATTCTGATTCTGTCTCTTCAGTGTTCCAAATATTTGCCCAGAAAAATACTATGTAACCGATGAAGGGTCATCTTTATCTTCTCTCAATGTTTTAAACTGATTTACTGAAGAATGACACAAAATAATTCTTAATATGCAATGAACACATCCTGCTTACTATATTAGTCTAATTAAAAAGCCCAGTTCCTAATTCAGAAATGTACTCATTCAAAACTAAGCTTTATTCATTAGCTTTTTGCTCTCTGCTAAGGATTAAAGTAATTGAAATGTAAAGATGTTTTGAACGCTGCAGGTGGAATAATCTCAAACAGGGAAGCCCTGTTGTGAATAAACTGCTCTTAAACAACAGTTTTACCATTAGACCTCAATGTTAATCCAGTTAAGGAGAATTAAAGAAACAACACGACAGGATCCTAATCTTACTGGCAGGGAAATCACCTGCAGGCTTAAATCAAAGCCTTTCCTCAACCTCAAGTAAAGGAAGTAACATAAGGATACATGATCATACATCCAGTAACCCAGATTACAAACATGAGCATTTGTATTTCAAGCAATTTGACTGTTCTAACCATAGTTATCTTCAGTTACGCATCATGCTGAACCAGGGTGACTTACATCCAGTAAGTAAAATTATACCTCGTTTTAGAGGAAAAGGTTTGATCCATTTATAGTTGAGCTGGAGCAGATCAGAAGTGTTGGAAGGTTTATGGATGGGATTCTCCATCGCCGACTCTGAAATCAGGAAGCGCGATTGAATGGAGAATCGGTGACGCCAGGCTGGCTGGGGTGGGGGCCTTGCCAGGGCTGGAGGGTGTGTGGTGATGGGGGAAGGACCGTGGGGCGGCCCACCTAAGGACACCACCCATTGTAGCCCCGACGGTGGAGCCAGGTGGGGGCCGCAGAGCGTACCGTTGGCAAGAGCAGCGCCAGTCACCGATACCCCTGGCAGCGTGGATGGTCGCCAGGGCCAGAGGTGCCCACGGTGCCGGGCACTGATGGGGCCTGGGGAAGAGGAACATGTCAGGGAGGTTCCGCAGTGCCAGCCATAAACCCCATGTAGCCTCATGGACCTGGTTGGACATGGGGGGACGCACCATTCTAACATGTGTATGGTAGCACAAGTGGTTAGCACTGTGGCTTCACAGCGCCAGGGTCCCAGGTTCGATTCCCCGCTGGGTCACTCTGTGCGGAGTCTGCACATCCTCCCTGTGTCTGCGCGGGTTTCCTCCGGGTGCTCCGGTTTCCTCCCACAGTTCAAAGACGTGCCGGTTAGGTGAATTGGCCATGATAAATTGCTCTTAGTGACCAAAACGTTAGGAGGGGTTATTGGGTTACGGTGGAAGTGAGGGCTTTAGTGGGTCGGTGCAGACTCAATGGGCTGAATGGCCTCCTTCTGCACTGTATGTTCTATGTTCTATGTTCTATGTCGGCCTTTCACTCCCTGCAGACAATGGATATTGGAGTTCAACCAGCAATGGTGGTCTTCCTCCTAGTCGTCGCAGCCCTAGGGGATACCTTGCGACTGTATGAGCTGGAGCTGCTTGAGGAGAAGGAAGCTCCAGCAGTGTAGCAGGAGGCAGCTGCTCAGGATGGACAGCCAGCTGCCCAACAGGCAGAGGAGAAGGAGGTGCCAAGGAGGCACCGCATGAGGACTCAGGTGTACCGGCAGTGCCTGTCATTCGAGGACCTGCCACATAGGGCACGTCGTCGAAGACTCCGTCTGAGCAGGGAGACAGTGCGACATATCTTCCAGATCATGGCGCACCTGACACTGAGGGGGAATGGGGAAGACACTCACTCCTTCCAGGCGCCAAGTGGGTCCTGTCTGGGATGTCACAGACCTCGGTACTCAGCTTGGCATTCGCGCCGTCATGGAGTCCTTATACGCCTAGTTGGCACAATACATCCATTTCAATGTGGAACGTGAGACCAGAATACCCAGGCAGTGGGGTTCGCTGCCATCGCCGAGATGCCCGGGCCCAGGGGGTGATTGATGGGGATGCATCTCACCCTACAAGCACCTGCTGATAACTACACAAACTGAAAAAGGTTCTACTCAATGAACGCACAGCTGATATGTGGCCATCAGCTGCGCATCATGCACGTCTGCGCCCAATACCCGGGCAGTGTGCACAACGCCTTCATCCTGGCACACTCGATGATTCCCAGCCTCTTCGAGACACCCCCCTGACTGGTTGGTTGTCTCCTGGGCGACAGGGGTTATCAACTGCCATCGTGGCTGATGACACCTATTCAAAGGGCACAGACCGACGCCGAGACCCGCTACAACGATGCCCATACAGCAACCAGGGGCGTGATCGAGCATTGCTTCTGCCTCCTGAAGATGCGGTTTAGGTACCTGGACTGCTCTGGAGCAACACTCGAGTATTACACTGAGAGCGTCACCTGCATCATGGCAGCCTGCTACATCCTTCACAACATCGTGCAGCAGAGGGGTAACGGTGCTGGAGGAGGAGGATGAATGCCAGTCCTCATCCAACAAGGAGGATGCGAGGGAGGGCGAGGATGGGAAGGAAATGGGGCCCAGGCAACTCGAGAGGCCGCACGATGTGTGCGCCAGGGTCAACACGCATGGGACGCTCTGATCGCCTCCAGGTTCACTGACTAGGGGGTAGGGGGGTACTAGCCAAGAGCATAGACACCATATTCCACCCCACACCACCCCTCCCTCCCCCAGCCCCCACCCACCCTGCGACTTGGGACCCCGTTGGCAGCCGTATTCTGGGGCGACTGTGCCTGGATGGGCCCGGCTGTTGCTCAGGTGTCCCAGGTGGCGTGGTGCTGCCCTGTTTTGCCTGCTGCCCACCAGATGCACTAGGGACAGTAAGGGGGGGGGGGGGGGGGGCGTCCAAGGTGCTGTGGTGTTCCGGCACCTTGCCTGTGGGATCACCAGCAAGGGCCTTATTCACCTCCTCCTCCCTCGGGGTGCCCGATAGCCCCCAGACTACTGCATGGGACGGGGATGCGAGCGGAGCGCCAGCTAGCGCTGCCAGTCCTGGAGGCCAATGCTGTCTCGACCAGGGTCTGCACGCTTGCGCATGCAGCACATGGAGTGGACCCATCTCCTCCTGGGACTGCACCACATCACGCTGCGACTGTGCCACCGCCTTCTAGGACTATGGCACATCAGCCAGTGACGGCGAATCTGGCACTGTTTCTCATTGGAATCGATAGTGTTCCACGTGGCGCCGGTGCTAGACCCTCAACAGTAGCTGATTCGGTCCAAGTATCACTTCCGTTTTGCTGTCATGGAAGTCTATCATATCCTGCCCCGGCGTCAACACTTAGTCGAGCAGAGAATCCAGCCACAGGTGTTTTTGTCCTCTAATAGGTGTCTAGACCCTCAGACAGGATACATAATGAATCTTGGCTAAGAGCTGGGAAATTCATTTGTTTGTTGAATTTAAATGGTCAAGCTGATTCATAGTTTGCGCCTCTGCACTTCATGCCAATCCCATTTCCCCTACATGTGAAAATGGCACCTGCCAGAAAGGGGGGCAGGAATTCTGGATCTGGTTTCTGCCCACCATTTCTTAATGGCCCATGGAGCCTCCGTGACTCCACGAAAATCCGGCCTAATATGTTTGGGGATTATCGGCCTTTGCTAGCAAGGAGATGATTGCTAATTGGTCAGCAGGATTTTGTGGTGGACTGGGAAGGAACCGCTACATTTTGAACAAGTTTAAGTTCATGAAATATGGGAGTCTGGTGAGGGTGATGTTGGAGAAATCTAGTTTGGAAGTGACAAAGACATAGCTAAGGATTTCAGAAATATTGACAGTAAAGTGGGTGGCGGCAGGTTACATTGTGGAGTTGGAAATAAGCAGTATGGAATAAAATGCAAGATTTGAGCACTTGAACCAACAGAATTACATTGTTTGCACAGGGTGAGATGCTGATGTGGCCAGAATTAGTAACAAGAGGACAGGATGAATGAAAAGGGGCATAATCTATTGATTTAATCCTTCAATTCAACTCTTGCCAATGTCTGACAGACAGCCTGAGTACAGAAGAGGTGATCACAGGGCTATGGAGGTTGTGGCGAAGTAGCATTTGATGTCATCAACATGGAAGCTGACCCTGCGCCTGTGAATGACATCATTGAAGCAGCAGCCTGTAGATGAGGAAGGAAAGAAAAACAAGGATATCCTTGGGGATATGAAGTGGCTGCTTTGATCTCTGTGTAACTGCTCCATCTGCAACCTGAATGTAGCAAGCAGCACATTACCAGAATACAGGGTTAAACAGCCTAAAGACGACCTTTTGTCATAATCACAACATTTGGTCCTTAACAACACCGGGCAGTTGCACATGCATGCATCAAAATTATATTTAGTGCTCTTGCATATTGGACATAAGTAGACCATGAATGCCTATTTGCCGGACCAGTTTGTGCTGAGTATTAAAGAGGTATCGTAGCCTGTTGCTTGTCAGTGGATGCTTTGCTCAGTTAAAGGTCAGTTCCAATCGAATCTGTGCACAGACTAGAATAAGGTTTTCTCTTGATATTAATTGGCAGTCAAGCTACAACCTTTTGTCACCATCCAAACATGAACCCAGCAAGAGAGTCTTTAACAAGATAAATGTGTGGGAGCGATGGAAGAATGCCAACGCACAAGATGCATTTGTTTTACTGGTTGGAAACCAGTCACAAGCATGTTGCTCAGCCTGGTTCATTAATATTAGTTTGTAGCCCCACCACATAACAGCATAAGCATCTCTTTTCATCGTGGAGGCAAGTCAACCCCAGTTATCCATCCATTTGTCTCCAGTCAATCACATTTCCTGGTACCACAGGAAATGAAAATGCACCACTTGGAAGAGAATAAGGCTGATCAATGCTATCTTTTGGACAAAGACAATTTATGAGATGTTTGCACCAGTTGCCATGGAGCTGGGCAGCATGCTAATTTAATGCTATCTCCTCATTTAAATGATTGGCGTGTGCAGTCCAGCATGGCCCACACTGCAGGCTGGCTCACAATCAACAAGGAGCATAATAGTGTGAAAGATTAACATGTGTTGCAGTTAGCCTACAGCTCTTAATTGGAGTCCATCCCTCGTAAAGAGAAGTTACACCAGATAACAGGCCGTTGCAGATTGACATCGCAGCAAATATGAGAAAGGAATATGAAACAACAAACTAGGGAGAAGGTTCTCACATTCACAATGCGACATTTAAAGTATTAGTGATCAAGGTGGACAAACAAAGCCATGTTTTCACAAGAAAAACAGCTGGCCCTCAAGATAGACACTTCAAGGAGAATGGGAGCAGCTGGCAAGGGACCTCAATGCCAGCCTCACAGCCACCTCCTACTGTCTCCGCATACCTCCAGCGTTTAAACTATGGCAGGTACATCACCCAAATGCACCACAAACACAGATATTCTTCCTTCTCTCTTTCAGTACACTATAGAAGAGGGTAACTGAGTAAAAGTGGAGGGGATGTTGCTGCAAATCATGGGGTCAATCACAGCCAAGGCCATCGAAGATGATGGTAAGTTCCTATTCTATGCCCCGTCTCAACTTCCTCCTCATGACTGTCCTGCTATCTGACATGGTGCAAGCTCCATATAGAGTAACCTTGGAACCCCCGCTTTTTTCACCACCCCACATAGATTGGGCAAATCAAATTAGCCACAATGCTGTAGAGGAGGAAGTCCTGGAGTATATACGGGATGGTTTTCTTGACCAATATGTGGAGGAACGAACTAGAGAGTCGGCCATCTTAGACTGGGGACTCTGTAATGAGAAGGGAATCATTGCCAGTCTGGCTATACGAGATTCTTGGGGATGAGCGATCATAAAATGATAGAATTTTATCAAGGTGGAGACTGAAGTAGTTGATTCGGAGACCAGGGAACTTTGTGGATATGAGGCGTGAGTCGGCCTTGATAGATTGGGGAGAGTTACTTAATGGGATGACAGTGGATAGACAATGGCAAACATTCAAGGAATACATGGAGGAACTACAGCAACTGTTCATTCCTGTTTGGCACAAAAGCAAAGGGGGTAAGAGGGCCAATCCATGTCTTACAAAGGAAATTAGAAATAATATTCAATACAAGGAAGAAGCATACAGATTGTCCAAGTAAAATAAGAGATCTGAGGATCGGGAGAAGTTCAGAATTCAGCAATGAAGGGCAAAGATATTGACTAAGAAGGGAAAGGAAGATTGCAGGAACATAAAGACTGACACTAAGAGTTTCTACAGATATGTAAAGAGAAAAAGATTGGTAAAGAGAAATGTAGGCTCCCTACAGACAGAAACAGGGGAATGCATAATAAGGGACAAAGAAATGGCTGAGCAATTGAATACACACTTTGGTTCTGTCTTCACAAATGAAGAAACAAATCAGATCCCAGAAATGTTGGAGAATGAAAGGTTTAGTGAGAGGGAAGGACTGAGGGAGATCAACATTAGTAGAGAAATGGTGCTGGGAAAACTGATGGGATTGAAGGCGGACAAATCCCCAGCGCCTGAGAATCTGCATCCCAGAGTGCTTAAGGAGATGGCTCTGGAAATAGTGGAGGCATTGGTGATCGTCTTCCGGGATTCTGTAGACTCTGGAACTGTCCCTGAAGATTGGAGGGTAGCTCACGTCACTCTGATATTCAAAAAGGGAGGTAGAGAGAAAGCAGGGGATTATAGACCAGTAAGCCTAACATCGGTAGTGGGGAAAATGCTTGAATCCATTATCAAAGACTTTATAGCGGAACATTTAGAAAGCAGTGGCAGGATCAGAGTCAGCATGGATTTATGAAGGGAAAATCATGCTTGACAAATCTGTTGGAATTCTTTGAAAAGGTAACTAGTACAGTCGACAAGGGGGAGCCAGTCGATGTGGTATATTTTGACTTTCAGAAGGCGTTTGACAAAGTCCCGCAAAAGAGATTATTGTGCAAAATTAAAGCACATGGGATTGGGGGAAGTGTATTGAGGTGGATAGAAAGCTGGTTGGCAGAGAGGAAACAAAGAGTAGGGATTAATGGGTCCTTTTCAAATTGGCAGGCAGTAACCAGTGGGGTACCGCAGCGATCGGTGCTGGGACCCCAACTATTCACAATATATATTAATGATTTGGATGAGGGAACAAAATATAACATCTCAAAGTTTGCAGATTTACCAAATGAGGTGGGAGGATGAATTGTGACGAGGATGCAGAGATCCTACAGCAAGATCTGGACAGGTTGGGAAAATGGGCAAACCAATGGCAGACACAGTATAATTTGGATAAGTGTGAGGTTATTCAGTTTAGAAGCAAAACCAGGAAGGCATTTACGAACTGAATTGTTGTAAATTGGGAGAGTGGAGTGTGCAGTGGGACCTAAGTGTCCTTGTGCACCATTCGCTGAAGGTAAGCATGGAGGTGCAGCAGGCGGTAAAGAAGGCTAATGATATGTTGGCCTTCATTGCGAGAGATTTCGAGTATAGAAGCAGGGATGTGTTGCTGAAATTGTACAGGGCCTTGGTGAGGCCACACTTGGAGTATTGTGTGCAGTTTTGGTCTCCTTCTCTGAGGAAGGATGGTCTTGCTCTCGAGGGAGTGCACCAAAGGTTTATCAGACTGATTCCAGGGATGGCGGGACTGTCATATGAGGAGAGATTGACTAGGTTGGGATTGTTCTCGTTGGAGTTCAGAAGAATGAGGGGGATCTCATAGAGACTTATAAAATTCTAACAGGACTAGACAGGGTAAATTCAGGGAAGATGTTGCCAATGATAGGTGTGTCCAGAACCTGGGTTCACAGTCTGAGGATTCAGGGTAAACCATTTCGGACAGAGATAAGGAGACATTTCTTCACACAAAGAGTGGTGAGCCTATGGAATTCATTACAACAGGAAGTAGTTGATGCTAAAACTTTGAATATATTCAAGAGGCGGCTAGATATAGCACTTGGGGAGAATAGGATCAAAGGCTACGGGGAGAAAGCAGGATTAGGCTATTGAGTTGGATGATCAGCCATGATCGTGATGAATGGCAGAGCAGGCTCGAAGGGCCAAAAGGTCTCCTCCTGCTCCTATCTTCTATGTATCTGCGTATCTATGTACCCTCAACCAACTCTCTCCTTCTGCTTTCATGCTTTCAGATAAGCGAGAACCCTGCCTTTGCTTCTAAGCCTGACAGCCAGACTGCTACTGCCCATGTTAATGTAGTCTAGTCTGAAGTTGAGCTCTCAAGATGCAGAGCTGCTGGGGGCAGCACCCCTCAAGGCCATCTGCAATCTCCACCAGTCATGGTCTGTAGCCTTCCACCAGCTATAGTGCAGGCTTTGGCTCAGCACTGGGTTGGTGAATAAGGCCATGCCAATATGGTAGTATGACTAGAGGTACTACGGTACCTGGGAGTGTGAGCTACCATTGGTGGAAAAGGCTCGCTGCTCATTGGCCCAAGTGTTTGCATTTCATTGGTTGGAATGTAAGGTAGCTCCGCCCAGTGAGGCGGGGTATAAGAACCCGTGTTTCCGAGCAGCCGGCCTCTTTCTGTACTTGAGCTGCTGGGGAAACATTTTGTTGATTAAAGCATTCAAATCGGACTACTTCCTCGTTTCGGTGGTTATTGATCGCGCATCAGCCAAAAAGCCTGCAAAAGGAATACACAAGGATTAATTAGTTGCCTAATTGAATGTATTAATGGATAAAGATGCCAATGAGAATGTGTATGGGTGACCTTTATTGTTAGATTTTGGCGAAAGCGATGGGGCATCTCAGATGGAGGGGATAATGGTGCAAGGTGACCAGGAAAAATAGTGTCATTGAAAACTAAACCTGACAGCCATCCGGTTCGAAGGGATCCAGAATGTTCCCTCACTGCTTCCTCCTGTTCACCTTCCTCATTGCGAGGTGGCCTCCAGATGCCTACATGCAATGGCTGTTCCCTCATAATAGCAACATTGTAGAGAACACACAGTAGAACACCACAGACATTAAGATCTGCTCTGACGTGTACAGCATGGCTCCACTTGCCCTGCTCCCCTCCCACCCCCCAACCCTGGGAGCTGAAGGTACCGGAACAATTGTTTCATCAGGCCATTTACCTGATCAACAATGCTTCTTGTGGTTCCATGGCTTTTATCTCATGTGTACTGACTTGACATAGTGTGGAGGAGGCTTATCCCTCATTTGTAGAGGAGATGGCCCTTGTCCCAGAGCACCTACCCTCTGGTTTTTCTGGAGGGCTGAAGACAGAAAGCAGACTGGTGCTAGATGAATGCATTGTTGACGGCTGCAAGAATGAAGGGTATTCATCGAAATGAAGGTTGCAATGAGAGTGAGGCTTTAAAATGTTTGCTGTACACCTACAGATGTTCTGATCTGATAATAATCGCAAGTACATCACAAAAGTCAGGAAAAATGCTGGTTCTGATTTTCAATCATTAATTCTAATGGGCAGAAAATTGTGAACAGATTGTGCCCAATTTTCTGCTACCACTTCCACTCCACCAAACTCTTACATTCTAGTCACAAAGTGGAAAATTTACTCAAAGAGTTCATTTAAATTCCATTAACTTTGAAGTGAACACTGAGAATGAGGCTTTGCTGTACACCTCCAGATGTTATAATCTGACTATAATCACAAGTATAGTTGTGAAAATATAGTTTAAGGTGGACATTAACTTTTACTTATTTATCAATACACAATGACTGCCTCTCACATCGTCACTGACATCATAAAAGCCATTACAGTGTATTCTCATTCCTCCTTGATTCACAGAGATATTTATCCATGTTTTGAAGTGTGTGCCTATTTATCACCTTAATGGGTTGATTTTTTTTTGGTGGAAGTTGAAGTCTCACCATCGGGCCAAATACAGGAGCTGACTCACCATGGTGGAGCACTTTGCCAATGGTGGCCAATTAACAGGCCGCCACCATAACCACCATCCAGTTGTGAATGGTGGGCCGCCCCGTAGAGCTCTTGGCTCAATCAGAGAGTTGGCAACTCAGCAGCACCACCAGGATCAGTGGTGACAGGTAAGGCTGCATCGCCAGGGAAGAGGGGGTCTGAATGCCAAACTGCTTTAAAAGAGAAGTAAGTGTTTTGGGAAATCTGGGAGCAGGATGTAACCCCTAGTGATTGGCTGTGGGAGTTGATTGTTTGTTACAGCACGTTCCACACGACCGAGCTGACCTACCATGACTTAACGTCACAGAACAGCTATTATAAACTGGAGACTGGAAAGTAGAAATATTCTGCAGCTACTCAACAATCAACCCCTTCCCCTAGGCTGACCGCACTCTTTATTCCTGACATCATGTTTCAAACTCCGCCTGTGTTCTGCTCCCGCTGGCCGCTTTTTATGCCCTGCTCAGCTCTCGCTCCTTCTCACTGCTTCTAATTAGCTAATTAATGTTTTTAATTAATGCCTCTCCTTTCCACCACTGCAGTACTTTAAACCTTAGTAATACAATAACCTTACTAGTTCAAAACAAAATAACAGTAAATTCACCAGCTTCTTAATTTCCTTCTGCTTGTGCCTCTCCAGTACTAAGAAACCTTACTGCTATTAATAAGCCTTACTAATACTGAAAAAACCCTCTTAAAACTTCATACACCTTCCCACTCGTAACAATCCTTACATAAAAATAGAAGATAAGATTTATTTGCTACTCACTTATTACTTGTTATTAATAGTTAATATTTTAACATTTGTTAAACTCCCAGCTGTTTAGGTTCAGTCCCTAAGTAGCAATACTCACCAGTCAATCTGCTAATGACTTTCCTGCGATATCCCTGTTCACTTTTTTGTCAAACTCAGAGTGCTCCTGTCACATCTTCTACAGTGGTCACTGTTAACATACAAGTGCAAATGGGCAGCTATGCCACATAGCAACCGAGGCCAAAGTGTTTGGAAGTTTGCCTCTTGTTTGTGTCATAATATGCACCAGTATATCATGGTGCAGACACACACACTGATTGACACACTGCAAGACCAATCAACACACATAACACAGCAGCCAATCACCAGTTAGAGCACACTCACTATAAAGACAGAGGGCATTAGTTTTCCCGTTCATTTGGGATGCAGCCTCTCAGAAGGACAGAGCTCACAGCTTGCAGCACAGATCTTCAGCATGTGCTGAGTGCATAGACTGGTTAGGATAGGCATAGGTCTTTAGTTTAATCTCACATAGTGTCGGCCCACAGTGAAAGTATGTTCAACAGTTTCTAGCTTAATAAAATAGTGTTGTACTATTTCAAGTGTTGGTAGCTTGTATGTGTTACTGCTGAGGTAAACGCAGTCTCCACGGATCCAGAGTACCCAACGCATCAGTTTGTGCTTGGATGCAATGTGTGATGGAGATGCTTGCAGACAAGGGGGTTAGATATCCCTTGACATTGTCACGAACTCTGCTATTTGTCATGTAGGACAAGCAGACCTGTATTAGCAGGAAAAGGAGATGACAGGAGCAGGTAGGTGTTCTTGGCCTGAGACTCTTGACAGCCACCGAGGAAGAGAGGATGGAGGTCACTGACGAGGAGGGAACGCGATCTGTCACAGACATCGCTGGACCAGCTAGGAGTAAGGAGGAAAAAGAATGATGAAATGTGATGTGCTCAGACTGTGATCATTCTAAATTTGATTTTTTTTTTCTCTCTGCAGCAGGTCATCTGCATCCAAGGACCAGGCAGCAGGCACAGCATAAGACCAAAGACTCCACCTCTGGGGACAAAGAAGTCACTGCCCCAGAGAATGC
This sequence comes from Scyliorhinus canicula, assembly GCF_902713615.1. Classification (NCBI taxonomy): domain Eukaryota; kingdom Metazoa; phylum Chordata; class Chondrichthyes; order Carcharhiniformes; family Scyliorhinidae; genus Scyliorhinus; species Scyliorhinus canicula. Next base: position 58,007,022 of record NC_052152.1, read on the forward strand.
TGCATCATCTGCCTCATCGTCAAGCTCAGCCAACACAGTTATACACACACGATTCCCAGAGAGTTACCGTGCAGATTCAGGAGGACAATCTGATGGGCACAGCACAGAGAGGTCCCAACAGCTGAGAGAGGATGTGACAGCTGGATCCTGAGATGACTGGAGGACTGCTGGGGATCTGCCCCTGCTAAGTCCCACGCTGATGACAGGCCTCTGGTTGAGGCCACAAGACGTCTGCAGCAGAAGCTGGGGGGAAAAGGTGGAGATGCGAATGACTATGTGCTGCTTTGCACAGGGTATGGAGGAGTACATGCATGTCATGAGTTCCTTCACGTCTCAGGCATTTCAGTGCATGGCCTCATCCATAGAGTGGATAGCGATCACCTATGCACAGACAGGTCAAGCATTTGATCTTTTGCGCTTTGATCTTCAGTCCTTTGCTCTAGCCTTGGGTTTCGTGCAGCAGTGGCGAGGTGAGAGCAGGGCCAGGCCCCTGGATACCCCTCCAGAAACCCCTGCCCTTAAGGGAGGAAGGAAAGTGTCATCATGCACCCAATTGGAGGAGGAGCATGTAACAGCTGCCCCAGTGGTTTCCTCACAGGACACCCCCAGGATTAGCAACGTCTCCTCATCCTCTCCACTATTGACTCCAATAGCTCCAAATGGTGAGGCTGAGGGGGATGGTCCTGCATTAGCAGCTGTCAGGGTCCCACGTTGCCATAGAACACCCTCTATAGTCATCCAAGGAAATGGGTCAACCCAGTGAGCAGTTTACTTTCACCTCAGCTGTTGATGTCAGGGTTGCACCTAAATCTAGCGGTAGGAAACGGAAGTTCAAAAAGTATAAGCACAAAGGTAGCATTGGTGATTTATTCATGTGTTTTTTACTTGTAGAAGTAGGCAGAATATAATTACTTTTCTTTTTTTAAATACATTTAGAGTACCCAATTCATTTTTTCCAATAAAGGGGCAATTTAGCGTGGCCGATCCTGCACATCTTTTGGGTTGTGGGGGTGAAACCCATGCAAACATGGGGAGAATGTGCAAACTCCACATGGACAATGACCCAGGGTAGGGATCGAACCTCGGACCTCTGCGCCGTGAGGCAGCAGTGCTAACCACTGCACCACCGTGCTGCCATATAATGACGTTTCTGTAATCGTTCATATTTTTGAAAAGCTTTGAGCCTGTCAGATGTAATGGGTTATGATAAGTTCCGTGTTTGTCACAAGTTGATGGCTAGAGAGGAGATAATAATAATCTTTATTAGTGTCACAAGTAGGTTTACATTAGCACTGCAATGAAGTCACTGGAAAAATCCCCTAGTCGCCACATCCCGGCACCTGTTCGGGTACACTGAGGGAGAACTCAGATTGCCCAATTCACCTAACAAGCACGTCTTTTGGGACTTGTGGGAGGAAATCGGAGGAAACCCACGCAGACACGGGAAGAACATGCAGACTCCGCACAGACATTGACCCAAGCCGGGAATCAAACCCGGGTCCCTGGTGCTGTGAAACAACAGTGCTAACCACTGTGCTCCTGTGCTGCCATCGAGAGGGACACAGAGATTATTCCTGAGTGAGATGTGTTGCATTATTTATTGGATGTTCATATGAATTGTTACTTTCGTGTTGATCATTCCGTGGAAACTGGTTTTAAATGCAGGCACAGCTATGACCACCCCCCCCCCCCCCCCCCCCCCCCCATCCATGCACTCTGAAGTATATTGGACACTTCACTCTCAGCAACTGTAAATTAGACAGGTACAGTTGTAAGCAAAGCACTTTAAAAATAATTGGATAAGGCATAATAATTGGGCAAGGCAGGCTGTTACATGGTTGTCCACATACCTATTTGGTACCAGCACACACCTACAACTGTTTTTGATGAAACTCCAGCCTCCATTCTATTCTAAGTGGTAGTGGACACAGGCTTATAGTTAACTCGGCAAGGGAGAGTGGCAGGATTCGGCTTATTCCCCAGGAAGGTGATGGAGGTGAGATGATGGAACAATGGTCATGCAGGTGTGTTATTGTTGAACAAACCTTGGGTAGATCAGGTTGCCCCTGGCATTTCTTACACATCTCTCCATGACCTTGGTATCAATGAAAGGCTCATTTGGATTTATGGTCTCCTCCTCGTGTTCCGATAAATCCTCATCACCTGAGAGGGGCTGATGTTCCTCATATTCTTCCCCTCAAAATATCTGTCCGCGTTTCAGTACCAGGTTGTGCAGTGCTCAACAGACCACCACCATTTGTGACACCCGGGGCATGTATTGCACAGCCCCTCCAGATTGATCAAGTGGTGGAGGTGGATAGAATCATTGGCATGTCTAAATAGGGCATTGGTCACCTCCATTATGCACCAATGAGTGGCAGCCTGTGAGATGTTATATATGCCACCTGTCGTGTCTTGGGAAGCCACAGCTGCTTTAGAAGTTGAGCACTGCTGTAACCTCGAGGGTCACTAACATGGGGCTCTCACCAAATCCATATGGATGCATGTCTTGATGAACAATCTGACATACCTCGATGACCATTTCCCAGAACACCTTCAGGCATCTCTGGTATGGCATTTCTGCCATCTTGAGGTAATTTGTTCTTGTCCTGAGTATGCATTGATGCACCAGTGCCCAAATTCATCAGTGCACTTTCCTGAATGTCTGCACCCAGACCAGCCTCCTCCTGTTGGCCTTGTGACCTCTGTTGTTGGACAGCAAGAGCTTTCCTTCTTCACATTCTGTCCTCCTGCTCCCCAGGTTGCAGGAATACGGGTGAATGAGACCTATGTTATGGCACTAATTACACTTTGTGACGAGGACAGACCTACATAGGGGAGCATACTCGTCCATAGTTCCCATCCATTGAATTAATTATTAGGGAGTTCCTTGAATAAGCCAGCTGTGGACAACCTGAATTCCACCCACCCAAAACGATCCTGCTCCCACTTCAATTCTGATTAGTCAGAGAAGCTACATTTTATACAATACCCTAACAAAGCTGCATGTGACCTTTGAGACCCGTTCCTGTACCTCCTACCTTCCTCCTGCCACCATCACACTTGCCCCAATCACCCAACATACCTTTCATACTTCACCTGTTACACTTGGACCTCCTTTTTTTACTCTGTATTACTCTTTTACTCTATTAACATTTCCATGGACATTCCATCTCTCCTCCTTCTGATTACACCCATGACCCCACACTGACCCTGAACTCCCCTGTTATCTTCCTCAATGCTCTTGAAAGTCCTGTGATCCACTCTGCAACATTCTTGCTGGATGGTTTGATTTATATCACAAGAACACTTTGTTTTTAGAAAATATTTTATTGAGGCATTTAGAATTTTTACAATTTTAAACATCAGATTTCAATAAAAACAAAACCACAATAATATACCCAACAAACCCCCCCGGGCACAAACCCCAGCCAACATGGCTTACACAAACAATGCCACCTTCCCCAACCACTTTGGGGGGGCTCCGAGTCCCTCCACCCTAGTAAGATCCATCTCCTGGCCACCAGGAAGGCAAAGGCCAGGACATCGGCCTCTCTCACCCACTGGGCTCCCGGATCATTCGACACACCATAGATCACCACCTCTGGACTCAGCATCACCCTTATGTGTAATACCTTGACATGACATCAGCAAACCCCTGACAGAAACCCCTCAGCCTCGGATATGCCCAAAACATATGGGCGTGGTTCGCAGGACCCTCCGCACAGCGAGCACACCTATCCTCCACCTCCTCAAAGAACCTGCTCATCCGGAACAAAGGCACGTGTGTCCTGTGGATTACCTTTTTCTTTTTTTTAAATTTAGAATACCCAATTATTTTTTTTCCAATTAAGGGGCAATTTAGCATGGCCAATCCACCTACCCTGCACATCTTTGGGTTGTGGGGGTGAAACCCACGCTGACATGGGGAGAATGTGCAAACTCCACACAGTGACCCAGGGCCGGGGTTCGAAACCGGATCCTCAGCGCCGCAGTCCCAGTGCTAACCACTGTGCCACATGCCGCCCCACCCTGTGGATTACCTTAAACTGTATCAGGTTGAGCCTGGTGCATGACGAGGACACATTAACTCTCCTCAGGGCCTCCTCCCATAACCCGGCCTTCAACTCCTCACCCAGCTTTTCTTCCCACTTTCTCTTCACCTCCCCTATCTGGGCTTTCCCCAGTCCATCAGCTCCTTATAGATCTCTGAGACCCTCCCCTCTCCTACTCCTGTTCTCGATATGGGAAGGTCGAAACCTACCTCCGCACAAAATCCCTCACCTGCAGATACCGGAACCCATTCCCCCCGGCAACTCAAACTCCTCCTCCAGCTCCTCCAAACTCGGGAAACCCTCATCAATAAAGAGATCTCCAAATCTCTCGATCCTTCGCATCCTCACCTGAAACCCCTGTCGAGCCCCCACCGGAGCGAACCGGTGATTATCACATATCAGTGCCCACATCGACTCCCCCTCCAATCCCATGTGGTGCCTCCACTGTCCCCATATCCACAAGGCAGCCACTGCTACCGAGCCGGCAGGAATGGCAGAGGTGCCATTAATAATGCCCCCAAACCTGTGTCCTTACATGATGCCGCCTCCACCCGTTCCCATACCGACCCCCCCCCCCCCCCCCCCCCCACTCACTTCAACCATCACAATATTTGCCGCCCAGTAATAGTTGATGAAATTCAGGAGGGCCAAGCACCCCCCCCCCCACCCACCCCCGCCCCCCGCCTCCTCTCCAGCAGCACCTTTTTCACTCGCGGGGTTTTACCCGCCCACACAAATCCCGAGATCTCTGCATTCACCTTTTTGAAGAACACCTTGGGAATAAAAATTGGGAGAGTATGGAAAACAAACAAAAACTTCGGGAGGGCTGTCGTTTTAACTGTCTGTACCCGCCCCGTCAATGACAACGGGAGCGCATCCCACCTCCGAAGGTGCCCCCTGATCTGTTCTACCAGCCGCCCAAATTCAGTTTATGCAGCTGCTCCCACCTGGATACCCAAATATCGAATGCTCCCTCCCACCACCTTGAACGGCATCTCACCCAATCTCATCTCCTGCCCACTCGCCTGGATCGCAAAGATCTCACTCTTACCCATGGTCAATTTGTATCCCGAAAACCGGCTGAATTCCTCCAATATCCCCATAATCCCTCCAATTCCCCCCAGCGGGTCCGACATGTGCAGCAGCAGATCATCCGCGTAGAGCGAGACCTTGTGTTCCACACCCCTACCCTCGCCCCCCGGTACTATCCCCTCCAGATCCTCAACGCTCTCAATGCCAATGGTTCTGTCGCCAATGCGGTTCCGACAGTGCGGAAAGTGGACATCCCTGTCACGTCCCCTAGTCTAACTTGAAGTAGTCCGATCTCGCCCTGTTCGTCCGCACACCCGCCACCGGCGCCTGATATGGCAACGGGATCCAATCCGCAAATCCCTGCCCAAACCCAAACCATATTTCCAATCCACCTAATCAAAGGCCTTCTCTACGTCCATGGCCACCACCACCTCCACCTCGTGCCCCTCTGGAGGTATCATGATTACATTAAGCAACCTCCTAATGTTGATCGCCAAATGCCGCCTCCTAACAAACCCCGTCTGGTCCTCCCCAATTACCCCCATTATGCAATCCTCGATCCTTATGTCCAGGATCTGCGGCAACTGTTCGGCATCCACATTTAATAGGGAGACCGGCCTATATGACCCACAGTTTTCAGGGTCCATATCCCGTTTTAAAATGAGGGAGATCAACGCCTGTGACAATGTCAGGGGAGCACTCCCAGCTCCTTTGCTTCATTGAAGGCCCTTACCAACAGCAGTCCCAACACCCCCGAGAACTTCTTATAGAATTCCACCAGGTACCCGTCTGGTCCCGGGGCCTTACCTGATTGCATCGCCTCCAACCCTTCCACTATTACTACAAGCCAGACTGGGGCCCCCAAGCCCTCCACCAACTCCTCGTCCACCTTCGGGAACTCCAACCCTCCCAGAAACCTCCTCATCCCCTCCTCCCTGGCTGGGGGTTCCGACTTATACAATTTATTATAAAACTCCCTAAACACCCCATTCACCCCCGCTGGGTCCAAGACTGTGTTCTCTCCCGTATCCTTCACTTTCCCAATTTCTCTCGCCTCCCCCTGCTTCCTCAACTGGTGCGCGAACAACCCAAATTCCATTTGCAGCCTCTAGCGTTCCTTTAACAGCTCTTCCTCTCGGGCCTCCGGGGCCTCTCCTGTCCACCTGCAGGATTTCCTCCACTAGCCTTTCTATTTCCACCCGCTCCGCCTTTTCTCAATGCGCCCGAATCAAAATGAACTCCCCCCTGACCATTGCTTTCAGTGCTCCCAAACCGTACGTGCCGAAACCTTCCCCGTGTCATTAATCACAACACACCTCCGGGTGGCCTTCCTCACCCACTCACACATCTTCCTCCGCTAACAGTCCCACATCCAGCCTCCATTGCGGGCGCTTCCCCCCCCCCCCCCCCCCCTCACTCGTTAAATCCACCCTGTGCGGGGAATGGTCCAACATAACTATTGCCGAATACTCGGCATCCACCACCCCTGCCAACAATGTCTTACCGACCACAAAAAAATCTATTCGGGAGTACAACTTGTGCACAGGGAACTAAAATGATAATTTGTTTGCCCTCGGCCTCCCGAATCTCCACGGGTCCAACCCCCAACACCCCCCAGTGTGCTCCATGAACCCCCAGAGCTCCTTAGTTGTAGCCGACACCCTCCGCGACCTCGAGCATGACCTGTCCAGTCTCGGATCCAGGACCGTATTAAAGTCCCCCCCCCCCCCCCCCCCCCCCCCAATAATCAGCCGATGAGAGTCCAGGTCCTGAATCTTCCCCAGCACCCACCTCATAAATTCCACGTCATCCCAGTTCGGGGCATAGATGTTGACCAACACCACCGGCATCCCCTCCAGTTTCCCACTTACCATAATGTACCTCCCCCCAGAGTCCGCCACTATACTTCCCACCTCGAACGCCACCCATTTATTGACCAACATCGCCAGCCCCCTCGTTTTAGAATCCAACCCTCAATGAAACACTTGTCCCACCCATCCTTTCCTCAGCCTAATCTGGTCCCTCACCTTCAGGTATGTCTCTTGTAGGATGGCCACATCCGCCTTCAATCGCTTTAAGTGTGCGAACGCACGTGTCCACTTTATAATAATAATAATAATAATCTTTTTATTGTCACAAGTAGGCTTACATTAACACTGCAATGAAGTTACTGTGAAAATCCCTTAGTCGCCACATTCCGGCTCCTGTTAGGGTACACGGAGGGAGAATTCAGAATTCTCAGCTGGTATGGGAATTGATTAACTGGCCTATTCAATCCTCACATGTCCCATGTGACCAGCCTGGTCGGGGGGGCGATCCTCCTCCCCTTACATTTTATAAGCCCCATCCCTGTCAGCAGTACCTCCCCCCCCACAGAGCCCCTGGCAACAACCCCTGCCCCCATCCCCCCAGTGATCTTCCTCTCACCACCATTGTGCTTCTCTAAACTAGCCCGCCCAGCTAGCCTGGCGACCATCGCCTAGCGTGCTACTGGTGCCCTGATTCCCCTCCGCCCCCCCCCACGCCCCCTGCCCCCGCTCAAACAGTAATGCAAACAAACCAAAAACATCCCCTCTCCAAACCCAAAGAGACCAATTCCCCAACCCCTAACAAAGAATAAAAAACAAACCTGAAGCGGAAAAAGAAAGAAATGGCCCCGAACCTAAGTTAACAGCAACATCATAATAAGATCTCCACAAAAAGTTCAAAGTCTACCTTCTCCTGCCACTCCATTGTCTCTGACAAATTCTTCCACCTCCTCCGCTGAGCCAAAGTATAATTCCTGGCCTTCGTAGGTCACCTACAGACGTGCCGGGTACAACAGTCTGAACTTCGCCCCCTTCTTGTAGAGGTCTGCCTTGACCTTGTTGAAACACGCCCTCTTCTTGGCCAACTCTGCACCCAGGTTGTGGTATATTCGAATTTTACTGCCCTCCCAGGTGCCTGGCCCACCTCACAACCTGCTCCTTGTCCAGGAACCAGTGTAGCTGCACCACCATCGCCCTTGGCGGCTCTCTCCCCTGGGGCTTCCTCATTAGCGCCCGCTGCGCTCGATCCACTTCCAATGACCGTGCAAACACACCCTCTCCAAGCAGCTTCTCCAGCATCCTCCCCACGTATGCACCGACATCGGCTCCTTCACTCCCCTCCGACAGGCCCACAATCCTTATATTCTGCCTGCGTGACCAGTTCTCTAGGTCCTCGACCTTCTCCTGAAGCCGCTTCTGCTGATCGCGCATCAGTCGCAGTTGCGCTGCCATTGAGGTAAACTGTTCCTCATGTTCCCCCACCACCTCCTCCATCTTCTGGATCGCCTGACCCAGGGCCACCAGCCTTGTCTCAACGCAGTCAACCGCCACCTTAATCGAATTCACTGCCCAGGCCAGGTCATTCAGACTCTCCTTCTATTGCTGGGTGAACTTCTCGTTCAAGAAGCTCACCAGCTGCTCTGTCGGCCACTGAGCCGGCAGAATCGCTTCCTGCCCCTCCGCCAGCTCCGCATGCGTCACAGACCCCACACCAGATCCAAACCACTCATTCCCTCTCTTTCGACCGATTCTGGCCCTCAGCTCCATATACCAGAGGGTAAATATTTTCCTCTCACTCTCTTGCAACGTTATTCCGCCTCACATCCACCTGTTAGTCAGGGAAAAGGTCCAAAAAAACCACCACAAGTGTGGGATCCAGCAAATGTGCGACCACTCACTCCATTGTCACCACCAGAATTCTCATTACAAGAACACCTGCAACCTAAGCTATAAATGATTTAACATTAACTGTGGGTCACTTATATACAAAACAACAGATGAGTAACAGTATTAACATGCACAAAGAACCTCTCTCCCAGCTCCCTCGTCAGTCTGAGGTCACCTGACTCTAACATTCACTTATGTACTAATGAGACTCCTAGTGGTCAGTCGGTGAATTACAACACAACCATGATATCACTGCGCACTCCATGAGATCTTCCAATATCCAACTCCGACACTGGACCTGCCCAAAGCGATTACAACTTTGACTGTGACTGTTCCTTCCCCAACCCAGCACCTTCAATTTGACCGACAGGACTCCACCTTTGACAGCACTGGCACCGCTCATCATTCATCTTTTCATCCCTGCCTGGAACCACCCCCCCCCCCCCCCCCCCCCCCCCACCCCCCCCACCCCCCCCCCCACCATCACACCCAGGACACTGGGCCTTTTCCTCCACCGTACCTGCCTCCTCCGTCTGTCTAGCCTTCCTTCCTTCCACCACATCTACCGGCGCCTGAACATTCTCTGCCTTGTGACACAAAGTTCAACCTGGACAACTGCTGACCTTAATCCAAGTACACAAAGCTGACTGGAGCATGCCACCTTTAAACAATTCAGTGCCACAAGATTCTCATGCACTGCTAACTTTATCTCGAAGATTGGACTTCATTAAAACCTATTTGCCACTGATGAATATTCGTGGCTTGCAAATCTATTGCAAGTGTGAACCCACCACAGGACAGCGAGGTTAACACACAGCAAACATGCTGCGGACTTTAACTCTGCATCTCAACCCACCATCAGGAAATCAAAACATCGCATACCACCAAATAAAGTCATCCAACAGGCCACATTCCTTGCTGTTGAGGACTCACAAAATCCCCCCCCCCCCCCCCCCCCCCCCCACACACACACACAGATGAACACCTTTTGCCTGAATTAGATGTCTACATTTTAACTTTTTTTATTAGTGCCCATAAACTCCTTGTGAAATTGGAATGGAAAATGTCAATACTTGGGTTTAATTCTTAGTAAGACCTGCTGATTTAGCCAACACATTTTAATCATGTCCCTTCGATTTTATTTGGTGTGTACAGCCTATTCATTTAAGTTTTCAGCATTTTTACGTTACGTGGACCCACTGTCATGTGCGAGTACCTTTAAGAAATGTGTGTTTATAAATGGGTGTGTATATAAATATCTGTAGTGAGTGTACCTTTAAGAAATGAGTGTTTATTACTGCAGTGATGTCAGAGAGTGGGAGGAACTGGGCTGTCTGTCAGCTCTTTACTTTAGTTTTAGGCTGTATGCTGCAGGGTGTGTTTTAGTTTCGTTTTCAGAGCTGGATCACTGCAGTCACAGCCAGAAGGTGTATGAGTCTCTCTGTAATCTAAAAACTGTAAATCCATCCTTTGGTGATTTAAAACTATAACTGCTCTCAGTAGTGACTTTAATCTGATGTGCTTCTGTTGAAAGTTTTTTGTTAAGTCCTATGGGTGTTAAAAGGACAGCTTAAGGATGACTTAGTGTTGTATTCTTTGGGGGTTGTATTTGAATGGTTGCTAAGATGTTCACTGTATGTTTTAAAAAGGTTAACTTGAGTTCATTGAATAAACATTGTTTTGCTTTATAAAATACTTTTCCATTTCTGCTGTACCACACCTGTAGAGTGGGCCGTGTGCTCCCCATACCACAATCTATTAAACGTTGTGGGTCAGGTGAACTCCATGATGCACTTTGGGGTTCTCTGAACCCTGGCCCATAACACCACATAGCTTAAAGGGGCCAATCCAGGGCCCTTCTGGGTTGCAATGTGACTGTGCTGCTTAACTCTCTCTCATTCAGCAGCAGACACATTCAATCTTAACTATACGTTCGCATATAGTCTTGTCTGGCCCAGATGTTTTGCTAAAATTTATTTCCTTGAATTATTTTTTGACAATATGATTTATGTAAAATGTTAAAGCCTAATGATGTTAGGAGGCAGCTTCATTAAATCCTTGTGAATGATGCCAGCAGTGTGTTTTGAAGATTTACATGTTTCCTATCAGAAAGTCACTTTCTTGTTAGTGCCAACCCGCAGTTTCACAGTCAAAGTGAGCTCTGGCAGAGAAGCGGAAGCCAACTATCCACTGTCAAAGCAAACTGCCAATAGGGAAAGAAATTAAGGTGTAGGACTTAATTGGGCTGTAATACTTTTTTAAAAATACATTCACTTTGCATACTAAAAAAGTATAAAGTAGCCAAACGTAGCATTTATTCAAATAATATCATTTTAAGAATAACAATTATAATTGTTTCATCAAAAAATTTCACTGCTGTTAGCATTTTAATGTAACCTAAAATAAATAAGCTCTGCACGCTAAATTTATTTTCAATGGACAATTACCTGCCATTCATCATCTCAGGTTGAAGATCTGGAGGTCTAATTGAGATATACAAGACAATAAAAGGTATGCATAAAGTAGACGTGGAGCGGATGCTTCCTCTTGTGGGGCATTCTAGAACGAGAGGTCACAATCTTTGGATAAGAGGTAGCAAATTTAAAACAGAGTTGATCAGAAACTATTTCTCCCAAAGGTTTGTGAATTGGTGGAATTCGTGACCCCAGATTGCAGTGGATGCTGGGACAGTGAGTAAATTTAAGGGGCGCGATTCTCCGCAAATGCGGAGAGTGGTGAAGGTTGCCGTGAAACCGGCCGTGTTTCACGGCAGCCTCCGTGCCCCCTCCCTGGACCCGATTCTGCTCCCCGGTCGGGGCTAGCAGCGGGGCCCCGTGAACCTCGGCATCGCAGGCTTAGCGAAATTCGTTAAGCCCGCGCGCCAAAGTTAACGCCGGCTGACGCGCACGATGATGTCAGCCGCGCATGCGTGGATTGGACGGCTCCAACCCGCGCATGCGCGGATGACGTCATCGCGCATATGCGTGAAACCCGCACATGCGCGGGCCGGTATGCCCCTCAGCCGCCCCGCGGACTGATCCAGCGGGGCGGAGGAGGAACAAAGAGTGCACGGGGTTTGGACTCGCTGCCCGCGATCGGTGCCCACCGATCGCGGGCCCATGGCACCCTTGGCACGGCCGTGGTGCGGCCGTGCCAATCGGTGCCATGGTTCCCCAGAACGGCACTTTGCGGCCGTTTTCACGAACGGTGAGAGCAGGTGTGTTGCCGTTCGTGAAAACGGCCGTAAAGGCCTGGGAAATTGGCCCATCGGCCAGGGGAGAATCGCTGCTCGCCGTAAAAAAACGGCGAGCAGCGATTCGTGTCGGGGGGCGGGCGTTGGGGGGGGGAGAATAGCGGGAGGTCGGGAAAAATGTCGGGAAGGCCCTCCCGCTATTCTCCGACCTGTCGTGGGGGGTGGAGAATCGCGCCCAAGGAGTTAGACAGACTTTTAATTGGTAATGGGTAATGGGTTGTTGACTTCTATATTTTAATGTGAACCACAAGCTGTTTCTTATGTTGACTGAATGACCACACAATTGGTGTATTAGTTCAAAGACAGTTTATTAATAACATAAGACTTATTACTATATGCAATAATGCACGTGACTACACACTAAACTAGACCTAATAATTAAGATGACCATTACTTAACTTCGGGGTGACCGGCTCTGTGTGAGATAAGGCCTTTATCTGTGTCCACGTGGGTTGGTTGGAAGTCTTCAGGTTCGTCTCGGTTGGGCTCGTCCTTCAGGTAGCGATCGCGGGTCCTTGAACTTGGCTAGTTGATATGCTGCAGTTGGTCGCACAGAGTCCGGTCCAAAAGAGGCCGATCTCTGAGTTTGCAGTTCTGCTTATCCCCCTGGACTTTTGCGCCTTTTGGGGCGGTCATAACTCCAGGTGCAATAGATCGATAGGTTTTCGATCACACTCATTGATCCTGGCCAATTAGGGGGTGGAAATCTTGGTGTCTGGGCGGGTCCTAGCTACCATTGTTATAGGCATGTAGGCCTTTCCAAATAAGGGGAAGTGGCGCGGTTAGTCTGCTACTGTTGTAACTCCTTGATTCAAACTCTATTGTCCTTGGGGAAATTATTTTTGACTCTTAATGGATGCAAGTTTCAGTCAGGTCTGGCTTTTTTGCACAATACAAAGAGGCTGTGTGCCTGTCTGTGTCCAAGCTGTACTCAATTCCCATGGTCCTTTGCAGGTGGCCATTTTAGATGGCTACAGGGTTGAAGGGTTATGGAGAATGGGCGGGATGGTGGAGGCCAGGATGAGATCAGCCATGATCGAATGATGTAGCAGACTCGATGGGCCGAATGGCCTAATTCTGCTCCTGTATCTTCAGCGGTGGTAATTCCATCATATCTTAACTTATGAACTGTATTTTTCTCATAAGGAAATAGAACAGTACAGCACAGAACAGGCCCTTCGGCCCTCGATGTTGTGCCGAGCCATGATCACCCTACTCAAACCCACGTATCCACCCTATACCCGTAACCCAACAACTCCCCCCTTAACCTTACTTTTTAGGACACTACGGGCAATTTAGCATGGCCAATCCAGCTCTTTGGACGGTGGGAGGAAACCGGAGCACCCGGAGGAAACCCACGCACACACGGGGAGGACGTGCAGACTCCGCACAGACAGTGACCCAGCCGGGAATCGAACCTGGGACCCTGGAGCTGTGAAGCATTTATGCTAACCACCATGCTACTGTGCTGCCCAAAATGATTGATATTAATCTGGAGAACACGGGGGTTTGGCAGTCTCACTATTGTTGCTTTCATGATTTAATTTTCCCCCTAAGTAGCAAAGCTTTCTTCACTACTACAAAATGTAAACAGTTTATAATCTCCCCATTACACTCACTTGAGACTTCTTTCACCTCCTTTGAATTCTATTTGTAATCTTTCACTACCTTCCTTAAGCCATTCCCTGATTAAGTTAGTTCTAACCTTCATGGCGCCCTGTGACCCACCTCCACTCTCCATAACCTCATGAAATCTTTTTCTAACCTTCCTTTATATGCTCCCTCAAGTCATCTCTGACATCAGAGATGGTCTTTTGTAATCCTTCATCCATTCTCTTCCATAATGTTTTCCATGGTTACCACGGCCCTGGTTATTCTTTTGCCTGACCACTTGCTCTTATTAGTTTGTTCCCTTCTCACCTTACATAACCTCATAACCAGATGTGGTCCAACCGTTATGCTAAGATACCAAAGATTTCTCTTCTGGATGGCGAAAGCTGTAATTCTGAAATGATTGATTACCAAGTGAGATGACAGTGCTATATTTAGTAAAATGTGGAGTTAAAATCAACAGATGAAAAGAGGTTCTTCGGTGGACAGTCTGCTATGCCAGGTTACTGCTTGGGGGTTAATTTTAAAATTACCAAGAATAGTATCAATAAAAAGTCATTACAAAGTCCTGAAATATAAACAGAATATGTTGGAAACTCAGCAGGTCAAGAGACAGCTATGGAGTGAGAAACAGAGATAATGGTTCAGCTCAATAACCTTTTGTCATAAATATGAGGTTCTATATGTAATCCCTATTGCGCTGTTGCAGTGGAGGAAGCTGCGATAATTGTGTCCTTTGCATTCTGCTGTACTGCGTCATTTAAAAAAATTATTTTAATTCATTTACGGGATGTGGCCGTCGCTGGTTAGGCCAGCATTTATTGCCCATCCCTAGTTGCCCTTCAGAAGGTAGAGGTAAGTTGCCTTCTTGAACCTTGAGTCCTCGAGGTGTAGGTACACCCACTGTGCTGTTAGGAGGGAGTTCCAGAGTTTTGCCACAGCGACAGTGAAGGAACTGTGATATATTTCCAAGTCGGGGTGGTGAGTGACTTGGAGGGGAACCTCCAGGTGGTGGGGTTCCCAGGTAACTGCTGCTCTTGTCCTTCTAGATGATAGTGGTTGTGGATTTGGAAGGTGTTAACTGAGGAAACTGGTGAGTTACTGCAGTGCATCTTATAGATGGTACACATGGCTGCCACTGTTCGTCGGTAGTGGAGGGTTTGAATATTTGTGGAAGGAGGAGCAATCAAGCGGGCTGTTTTATCCTGGATGGTGTCGAGCTTCTTTAGTATTGTTGGAGCTGCACTCATCCAGGCAAGTGGAGAGTATTCCATTGCACTCCTGACTTGTGCCTTGCAGATAGTTGACAGGCTTTGGGGGGGGTCAGGACGTGAGTTACTCTCCGTAGGATTCCTAGTCTTTGACGTGCCCCGGTAGCCCCAGTATTAATATGGCTAGTCCAGTTCAGTTTCTGATCAATGGTAACTCCCAGGATGTTGATTGTGGGGAATTCAGCGGTGGTAATTCCATCATAAGGCAGTAGTGATTGTTTTTTAACTACTAACTTTATAAATAGTTAGGAAACCAATACCTTCAAGAACTGTATTTTCTTTTAAAATGTGCAAGCACATTGTATATTGGGAAACAAGGATTTTTTTTAAAAGGTCATAAAAGTTCAAAAAAGACCTTCGACATTGAGCAAGCATGACTTTTCCAAGAAAATAAATCACCTGACACTTGAGAGGGGAGCTATTTGCTTATCTGAACAGTAATTACTTTAATGGCTGAGGGGGAAAAATTGGTTTAAAGGTAAAGTGTTTTCCAGGAAATCACCTGATGAAGATGAGCTTTATATTTTCAACTTGTTTTTTTCTGAACTCAGTTGGGACTAAACCAAGAAGGAACAAAGCTGCCAACTCATGCTGCCCTTACCTTATCTGAAACAGGATCCAGCTAGGAATCTTCACCTCAGTGAAACTTGTTTGTAGTTGAACACCCGAGAGGCTGAGATGAGAGGTCCGAAGGATTGATCCAGCTCCATTCTCCTCCATGCCAAAGCTCCATTGGTTCCAGCCATATCTGCGATGAGTACTTTGTCTTCACATGAGGGAGCGCCAGAAATGTGGTGAATGTAACTTAGTAATTCACACTGTATTTACCAATACCATTGTAAGCGCAGTAGCGTTATCCGACCACTAGGGGGAGTAGCTCTGGGAATGCTCAGGAGTTTGTACAGGGCTCCACCCTTGGCTCCGCCCACGACTCCTCCCCCTGGACTGCTGTATAAATACCCTTGTCCAGAGCCAGCCTGCCAGTTCATCGAGAGTTCAATGGGTAACAGGCTGGCTCTGTAGTAACTAGATTAAAACCACTGTTCATATCTTAAAGCACGTGTCTAGTGAATTGATTGTTCAATAAAGTCTCTTCTTCAATCTCCCATTTGTACAGAGACCCTGGGCTAGATTCTCCGTTTTCGGGACAATGCCCCCACGCCGTCGTGTAAACTGTGGAGTTTGACGACGGCAAAAATGGCACGTCAGGTGAAAGTATTCAGCCATTCCAAAGGGGCGAGCATGGGCGCCACAGGAAACGCCGCACTTTGCATGCGGACGGTGGCCGATTTGCCGGTTCCGTGATTGCTGCACAGCTGCAGCCGCACTTAAGGGATTCTTCCACCCCCCCACCCCCCCCCACACACACACACACACCGTCGCAGCCAACATGGCTGGAAAGAGAGCAGCGTCGTGCTTCTGTGACGCGGAGCTGGAGACTATCCTGGACACCGTGGGGGGAGGCCGACCCAGGCCAAGAGGAAGGTCCTCAGGCGCCACGGTTTGCAGTGGCTGAGCGGAGGTGGCAGTCGCCATCAGCGCCATCAGCGAAGTCGTCCGGACTGGGATCCAGTGCAGCATATGAACTGCACAAACTCCTCAGGGCGGCCAGGGTAAGTAGGCAGCGCTGTGCCTCTGGCACTAAACCCCCCTAATCCCACACACACGTAGCCCGGACCACCCATTCCCAGGGGAAAACCGGCCCAGATGAGAGGGAGGTCGCCAAGGCAGAGGTCGGCGGCGGGTTGACGTAGTGAGACACCCTGCCTAGTTGCGGATCCTCAAGACACATGTGTCCCCCCCCCAACCTCCTCAAACGCCCTCACCCCACCCCCAACCCCTCACCCCACCCCTCACCCCCTCACCTCAGCCCTCACCACCTCACCCTCACGCCTCACCCCCGTCCGGCTGTCTAACCATACATGCCGTCTTGTGTCTTACATGACCTGCTGGAGATGAGCCCGGCCCATCCGGGGCCCCCAACCAGTGCCAGAGCCGGTGCTCCCGGGACGGCAGAGCACTGATGGGGAGAGCAGCCAGAACACCAGCCCTCTGCCTGAGACCCAGGAGACCCCGGAGTTCGGGTCAGGCAAGGACACTGACTTTCCGTCACACCCTCCATCATCTCAGAGACTATCACCTTGGTTGGGCACACTAGTGAAGAGGCTCCTGGGACACTATCTGGTGCGCACCACACAGTTGGTCCGGTACAGCAGGTGGAGGTAGGAGCAGGCGAGGAGCCGGATGATCAGAGGGCAGCCCGGCCCAGGAACCAGCTGCCATCCTGACGGGCCACGGGCTCCTGGAACATCCAGTCCATCGATAGTGCAGGTCCAGTCAGAAACCCAGGGACTAGAGGAGGGGATGACTGCCAGCCTCCAGCACCTCCAGAAGCAAGTGGAGGAGTCCATCTGTGTGCAGGAGCAGGGGGTGGTGCCGGTCATGCATGCCACCCAGGCTGAAACCGCACGGGTGGTGTCCGCAGTGAAGGCAATGGGGCGACCGTGTTGGATATGGATCAGAATGTGGGGCATTCTATGCAGGCGCTGGCCGAGGCCCAGGACAAGGCTGCCCTCTCACAGGTAACCATGTGCCAGGACCAGCTGGAGATTGTCGCGGGCTCCTCAGCGTGGCCCATCACAGCAGGCCATTACTGAGAGCGTCGGCAGCATTTCCCAGGTGCACGCCGGTGTGGCGCAGACACAGACGGAGGTGACCCAGTCCCAGAGGGAAGTGGCCCACTCACTGGCAGATGTGGCACAGACCCTCAGGGTGGTGGCATAGTCGCAGCGTGATGTGGTGCAGTCCCAGACAGAGATGTGCCACTCCCTGTGCTCCATGGCCGCGAACATTCAGACCCTTGGCGATACCAGAGAGGGTCTCCAAGACTGGCAGCGCCAGATGTTGGGGGAGCCTCAGGGGATGGCACCACTCACACCCCTGTCCATGGAGTAGCCCAGGGACAATTGGGCACCCCGAGGGAGGAGGAGGTGCTGGGGCACGTGCCGGTGACCCCTGCAGGGGAGGTGCCGGAACACCGCAGCATCTCGGACTCCATCCCTCCTATCTCTGGCGCATCTGGTGGGCAGTGGGCAGAACAGGGAGGCACCATGCTGCCAGGACGCCTGAGGAGCAACCGGGCCCATCCAGGCCGGCCCGGCCCAGGATACATGCGCCAACTGGGACTTTCATTGCAGGGCAGGAGTCACAGTAGTCCACCCCCATTCCTGCTGTACCGTCTGGGGAACCACCTAGGTGTAGTGTTAGGGCCCGTAGGCTAGAAAGTTAGATACCACTTATGTTGGCATGGGTGCAGGGCACAGTTTAGTTTTAGGAGCTAGGGCACTGACTATATATTTGTTTACAATAATGAAGCCGGCATCTGGCTCGATTTTGGCGTCGGAAGCTATTCTCTGCCCGATTACGTTTTGTGATTTCGACATCGGCTAACGGAGAATCCAGCCCCCTATTTGTTTATGTGTGCATAGAAACATGCTAGCATGCTCACATGCGTGCTAGGGAACTTTAAAACGGATAGATAGTTGCATAGTTACACTACCGGATTGCAAATTGTTTGTTAACTGGGTCTTGAAGCTCGCCTCCATCACGCTCGACCAGTCCCGGCCTCATCACCTCACAAAATCTACGATGACCGTCCGGATCAAAGGGCACGAGACGGTCTGCCTTTTCGACTTCGGGAGCACAGACAGCTTCATTCACCCAGATACGGTAAGGCGCTGCTCCCTCCCAATGTTACCCACGACCCAGAAAATCACCCTGGCTTCCAGATCACATTCAGCAGCAATCCGGGGGTACTGTGTCGCGACCCTTACCGTACAAGGCGTAGAGTATGCTAACTTTAAACTCTACGTCCTTCCCCATCTCTGCGCTGCCCTATTACTGAGGCTCTACTTCCAGTGCCACCTCCAAAGCCTTACTTTAAAGTTTGGTGGACCTCTGCCCCCCCTGACCGTCTGTAGCCTCGTAACCCTTAAGGTAGCCCCACCCTCGCTCTTCGCTAATCTCACCCCGGACTGTAAGCCCATCGCTACTAGGAGTGGACCCTACAGTGCCCGGGACAGGGCCTTTATCAAGTCGGAGGTCCAGTGACTCCTATGAAAAGGAGATCATTGAGGCTAGTACCAGCCCCTGGAAAGCCCAAGACTGGGGAGATGCACCGGCTTCATCGACTACAGTCAGACCATCAACCGGTACACGTAGCTCGATGCGTACCCACTCCCCCGCATATCTGACATGGTCAACCAGATTGCACAGTATCGAGTCTTCTCCACAGTTGACTTGAAGTCCACTCCCTATCCGCCCGGAGGACCGCCAATACACTGCCTTCGAAGCAGATGGCCGCCTCTACCACTTCCTCAGGGTTCCCTTCGGCATGACCAATGGGGTTTCGGTCTTCCAACAAGAAATGGACCGAATGGTTGACCAGTATGGGCTGCGGGCCACGTTCCCGTACTTAGATAATGTCACCATTTGCGGCCATGACCAGCAGGACCATGACGAAAACCTCCGGCACTTCCTCCACACCGCTAAACTCCTGAACCTCACCCATAATAAGGAAACATGTGTTTTCCGCACAATGCGCCTAGCCATCCTCGGGCTACATCGTGGAAAACGGAGTCCAAGGGCCCGGCCGCATGCGTCCCCTCCTGGAACTCCCCCTCCCCCATTGCCCCAAGGCCCTGAAGAGATGCCTGGGGTTCTTCTCTTACTATGCCCAGTGGGTCCCCAATTATGTGGACAAGGCCCGTCCACTTATTAAATCCACCATTTTTCCCCTGATGGCTGAGGCCCGCCTGGCCTTCAACCACATCAAGGCAGATATTGCCAAAGCCGCGATGCACGCTGTGGATGAATCCATTCCATTCCAGGTGGAGAGCGATGCGTCGGACTTTGCTCTGGCCGTTACCCTCAACCAAGCGGGCAGGCCCGTGGCTTTCTTCTCCCGTACCCTTCCATGCCTACGAAATTTGACACTCCTCCATCGAAAAGGAAGCCCAAGCCATTGTAGAAGCTGTGCAACACTGGAGGCATTACCTGGCCAGCAGGCGATTCACTCTCCTCACTGACCAACGGTCGGTTGCCTTCATGTTCAACAATACACAGCGGGGCAAGATCAAGAACGATAAGATTCTGAGGTGGAGGATCGAACTCTCCACCTACAACTACGATATCTTGTATCGACCTGGGAAGCTCAATGAGCCCCGAGATGCCCTATCCCGCGGTACATGTGCCAGCGCACAAGTAGACCGACTCCGGGCCCTCCACAATGACCTCTGTCATCCGAGGTCACCTGTATTTTTCACTTTATTAAGGCTCGCAACCTGCCTTATTCCATCGAGGAGGTCAGGACCGTGACCAGGGACTGCCAGGTCTGCGCAGAGTGCAAACCGCACTTCTATCGGCCAGACAGAGCGCACGTGGTAAAGGCCTCTCGCCTCTTTGAGCACCTCAGCATCGATTTCAAAGGGCCCCTCCCCTCCACTGACCATAACGTGTACTTCCTCAACATTGTTGACGAATACTCAAGATTCTCCTTTGCCATTCCATGTCCTGACATGACCTCTGCCACCGTCATCAAGGCCCTGCACAGTCTCTTCACCTTGTCCGGGTTCCCCACCTACATCCATAGCGATCGGGGTTCCTCCTTCATGAGCGATGAGTTGCGTCAGTTCCTGCTCAGCAAAGGCATCGCCTCCAGCAGGACGACCAGCTACAACCCCCGGGGCAACGGACAGGTGGTGAGGGAGAACGCGACAGTCTGGAAGGCCATCCTCCTGGCCCTACGGTCTTGAAGTTACCCTGTCTCCCGCTGGCAGGCGGTCCTCTCGGATGCACTCCACTCCATACGGTCGTTCCTGTGTACTGCCACCAACGAGACCCCTCACAAGCGTATGTTTGCCTTCCCCAGGAAGTCCACCTCCAGGGTCTCACTCCCGTCCTGGCTGACAGTCCCGGAGCACGTCCTCCTCCGGAAGCATGCAAGGAGCCATGAATCAGATCCCCTGGTCGAGAAAGTCCTGCTCCTCCATGCCAATCCACAATATGCCTATGTGGCACATCATGACGGACGGCAGGACACGGTCTCCCTCCGGGATTTGGCATCTGCAGGTTCCCTAGCGACCATCACCACCACCCCCGACCCTATACCGTTTCCCTCCACCACTACCCGTCTACTTTAAGGTCTGGCACCCGCAGGCCCGCTGGCGGCCATCACCACCACCCCCGCCCCACCCCCCCCACCCCCCACCCCCACCCCTCCACCAACTCAACTACTGGGTGAAGAAGAGGACGGCACGCTCCCGGACGCGCAGGTCTCGACACCGGTGCCCACACCACAGCTGGGACTGAGGCAATCATGGTGGGAGGTCAGGGCCCCCGACAGACTTGATCTTTAAGTCCACTTCACCCCCGCTGGACTCTTTATTTCACAGGGGGTGAACTGAGGCTTTAATAAACTAAACAGAAAGCCTCCTGGCCTCGGATCCCGAACTGAGGCAGCGGCGCAGACTAGCCACCTTTATACCGAGCCCAAGGGGAGGCGGAGCCAGCAAGCAGTGGTTTACCACACTATATATAATACAGTGGCAGTTTACCACAATACACAGATTATATACTACAGTGGTTCGGAGCCAGCAGGGACAAGCCCAGGCATGTAACAATACAACAGTACAAGACAATACAGTGGTTTACCACATAGAAATAATCTATTAGATGAGAGAGAGAGATCAGAGCTGTTACCCTCCAGGTTCTGACCAAAACAAAAGTAAAAGGAAAATACAGTCAGACAGAGGGAGGAACATTTTAGAGAAAACCATCAATTCACGCGAAACAGAGAGTAAATGTAAACCGTGGCTTTAATAGATTAGAACAGTGCCTGCCTGCGACTGCTCTGCTACTGAGAGCCGCCTACAGGGCTACTGCTCTTTATACCTCACCTCAAGGGGAGGAGCCAGGGGCAGAGCCCACAAAGGCACCAACATGATACATTCCATGTAATATCGTACAATAGTCCATAGGTGGAGCCAACATGAGCAACAGCGTGATACAGTGACATACATGGTGAATGGTTAATACAATACGTTCACCACAACCCTGACCAATTGGCAGGGGTCATTGATAAGGCCGATTGGCAGACAGCTAAGTCCATCACGATGTGTCAGCACTGATTCCCTTGAATCTGCTGATCAGAAATATGAACAGCACTTTGAAACCTGCCTTGCCTAAGGTCATAAGTCAAACCTCAATTTACCAGACACTTGAATTAAAGGTGAAGTCCATCTTAAAAGGAAAGGCACATTGATAGTCCGTATACAAAAACTGAGACAGCAAAATAACATAAATCAAAAGGGACAAAACAAGAGGATTGTTACAGCGACTTGATAGTAGTAAGGCTAGATAAAATGCACACTGCTCCCAGCCCAGTCCTAACAACATACGTTATAATTTTACTGATATATTTTTGGGTGAAAGCCCTATTTGTTTTGTGTCACATAAACTGCTTGTCTCAGCAGTTCCATGGGACTACCACAGGTCTCCCATTGCATCGCCAACAGGAAGATTGGCAGAGACCGCAGAGAAACCTGGCATTGTTTGTGCCATTTCTCTGGGATTTGCACTGCTCTGCTGCCAGAGGCACGACACTAGGCTAGTGGCAGCTCTGCAGAATGTCCGGGCCTGTCACATTGTCTCCCTCCTCCCATTCTTCAGATGAACGGGATTGTACCAAGACAAAAATCACACTTGAAGAAAGAATTATCGCCTGGCATTATTCTATCAGGTTGACCTTAATTTTTATAAATTTAGAGTACCAATTATTTTTTTTCTAATTAAGGGGCAATTTAGAGTGGCCAATCCATCTACCCTGCACATCTTTTTGGGTTGTGGGGGTGAGACCCAGACAGACACGGGGAGAATGTGCGAACTCTACACAGACAGTGACCCGGGGCCGGGATCGGACCAAGGTCCTTGGTGCCATAAGGCAGCAGTGCTAAACACTATCAGACTAACCTTCTCCCTGATGGGGTGAGATGTGATATGTAAATTTACCTCCCTTCCTGAGGCAGATCACTAAGCTGTCTATTCAGCTCATCAGTTGGAGAAATACGGGAAGAATCTCAATTTTAAAAGTTCAATGCAACTGAACATAGAAACCTTTCTTTAAAAATGATAAGGTTGGAGTCTAACTCCCAGGAAATATCAGCACTGACCCTCTTGCTTTCATCTGTGCTCATTTTACTTAATAAAAAGAGCCAAATAGCAAAGGAAGCTGAAACTATTGAACTTCAAGTAGATATAATTGCCTGTGGTTCAACCTAAGCCAATATTAATCAATGTGTTGTATACTCACAGTGCATTTCAACTCTCAGGATTCCCCAGTGAAGAACCTTGGCTACTCCATCTGTGTGCTGGATACTGCAAGGTCAATTCATTGAATAATATTATTTTCTGCCTGTCTAATGGCTCTTATTGAGGGTGAAAGCTGGGCTTATGGTTCAATTCCCTTTGCCTCCCATTTTTGCCAAAAAGCAAATAAATGCAGTAAATAATGGAAGAATGATTCACTTGGATACCAGAAACTATTATGGTGCAGGTTTTCCAATCTGTCTCAACTGCAGTGGCTTAAGCACAGGTTTTAGAAGGAAGAAAAATCAATTGAATCTAAAATTGAAAATTTGGGGTCTTTTATGTGCTCAGGGCGTGATTCTTTGGAAAGATTTCTAAGTCTGGTAGCGAGCAGGAACTCCCAGTGAGGTCAGCAACGCCATTCAACGTTGATTGGTCCACTTAAAGAGGCCCCATGGCTTTCTCGCCGCAAATGAAGGCCCGCCGGCCGATTTTCCTGAACCGCGCTCGCCAGCCCCCCGCTAACAAAGTCGAGCAGCACTTAAACTGCACTTGCACAGCCAACCCCACTCAGCTCACAGCCACGGCGCTGAGACCACTGGCTCCAAAATTCAGTGATGTAGACCTGGGGAGGCTCCTTGGCGTGGTGGAGGCCAGGGGAGATGTCTGTTCCCCCGAGGATCCCGGAGGGTGAGCCACAGGGCAGCCAGTGCTGCCTGGGTTGAGGTGGCGGTGGACGTAAGCTCGGGGAGTATGACCAGGAGGACTGGCCTCCAGTGTCGTAAGAAGGTCAACCGGGCAGCATTGGTGAATTGACACCCACCACCCCACCCCAGACGTTTCTGCCCCCAGGTGAGCAACCCTCAGGCCAGCCCTCCATGTGGCCCCAACCCACCCTTCACCCCTGATGTACCGTCCATTACCACGAGACGAGAATGGTGAAACAATTGAGGCTTTATTGCACAAGATGTTGTGCCTCTTGCAGCTGGAACCAGAATGGGAGAACGCAGGAGAGCTTACACTTTTATACGCTGCATGCTGGGAAGGGCCAGCAGGCAGGGATTTACTGTGGTACCTGTAATATATGGGCAGTGCCATAATACATACAATATATCACTAGTGGTGTTTACCACATTCACCCCCTGTTCAAATAGAGTCTGGCGGGGGTGACGAAAACATTACAAATTAAGTTTGTCGGGGGCTTTGACCCTCCGCCGCGATCGCCTCAGTCGTGACGTTGGCGCTGACATGGTCACCTGCGACTCTGGGAGCCTGTTGTCCTTGTCTTCGTCACCCCTGAGTGGATCCAGTGGGAGGACGGATCCTGCTGGGGTGGGGTGGGTGGTGCAGGGGTGAAAGAGGCAACCGGGGGAGGGAGGAGCGGGGTCAGGTCAGGGGTCATGGGTAGGGACCCAGCGGGTGCCAGGTCCCGGAGGGAGACTGTGTCCTGGCACCCGTCGAGGTGTGCCACGTAGGCGTACTGCGGGTTTGCATGGAGGAGGTGGACTTTCTTGACCAAGGGGTCCGATTTATGGCTCTGCACATGCTTCCAGAGGAGGACGAGTCCAGGAATTGTCAGTCATGTTGGGAGCGAGACCCCGGAGGTGGACTTCCTGGGGAAGGCAAACACACGTTCCTGAGGGGTCTCATTATGGGTGGTGCAGAGGAACGACCGGATGGAGTGGTGCGTGTCAGGGAGGACCTCCTGCCAGCGGGAGACCGGGGAATCTCTAGACTGAAGTGCCAGCAGGATGGCCTTCCAGACCGTCCCGTTCTCCCTCTCCACCTGCCCATTTCCCCGGGGGTTGTAGCTGGTCATGCTGCTCGAGGTGATGCCCTTGCTGAGCAGGAACTAATGCAGCTTATCACTCGTGAAAGAGGATCCCGATCACTATTGATGTAGGTGGGGGAAACCGAATGTCATAATATCCACCCATGTATGAGATGCAGACAGGCAGTGATTGACACACAGGATAACCAATGAACACACACGACACAGAACAACCAATCGCCAGACAGGACACCACCACTATAAAGCCCATAGGGCATTAAGGTTCTCCCTCTCTCACAGGACACGGCCAGGGAGATAGTCGCAGTGCACAGGCCAACGAACATCATCCCCATGTGATAGAGAGCTAGTCTGGTCAAGCCAGTAGGAGGTTATCAGTTAGGTTAATAGAGTGTCAACCCACACTGGGGCTGGTTTAGCACAGGGCTAAAGAGGTGGCTTTTAAAGCAGACCAAGGTAGGCCAGCAGCATGGTTCAATTCCCGTACCAGCCTCCCCGGCCAGGCGCCAGAATGTTGCGACTAGGGGCTTTTCACAGTAACTTCATTTGAAGCCTACATATGACAATAAGTGATTTTCATTTCATTCAGCAGATTATGTACAGCAATCAACAGGTTCAATAAAACAGTGTTGGACCATCTCCTGTGTCGGAAGCCTGTTTCTCGTTTTACTGCATCCAGTTGCAGTCGATGTTAGACCAACACAGATAACACATCATGGTACTAGAGAGCTATGAACTCTAATTAACCTACCTCGAGTGAATCTGCAACGACCAGCACGCAGCCATCCAGCGGCATGGAAAAGATCCAGCCTCCTCCGCAACTCCGCATCTCCGGCAACCTCGGCGCCAACTGGAAAGTCTTCAAACAGAAGTTCCTCCTGGATATCGAGGCCTCCGACCTCGAGCAGCATCGGATGCCCGAAAGATCATGCTGTTCCTGTCGACTGCGGGGGACCACGCCATCCACATCGATAACTCGCTCACGTTTGCCAATGGCAAAGACAAGACGAAGTTCAAGACAGTGCTGCTGAAATTCGACAACCACTGCGACATTGAGGTGAATGAGAGCTCTAACGGTACATCTTCTGACAGAGGCTTCAGGGTAAGGATGAACCTTTTCAGTCCTTCTTGACCCATCTCCGCATCCTCGCGCAGTCTTGTAATTATGACTCGACAGCTGATTCCATGATCCGGGATCAGATCGTTTTCGGGGTCCAGTCCGACTCCCTGCAGGAGCAGCTCCTCAAAATCAAGCAGTTGACCCTCTCCGTCGCCATTGAAACGTGCGTTGGCCATGAACATGCCAGGAATCGTTACTCCCGCATCAGGGAGGCAGAAAATGCAAAACTAGTCTCCCACGAGGCAGAAAGGGTGCAGGCCATAGCAGAAATGCAAGGCCTGAGCATCAAGGAGTGTGGCCGTTTCGCGTGCTTTTCTCGTGTCCCTACGCATGCGCACCACGACCGGGTGGACGACGAGGCCGAAGACCCCAATGCACATGTGCGAAAGTCGGCCGACCGCACTGCGCATGCGCGATGGCGCACGGAATGCGCTGACGTCAGCATCATGACGTGTCCAAATTGTGGCTCCGCCCATTTAAAGCAGCAATGTCCAGCCAAAGGAAGGCGATGTCTACAGTGTGGAAAGCCTGGGCATTATGCGGCCTTATGCAGGTCCGCTCCACCAACCAACAGCCAGCGATCCCAGCTGCAGCGCAGACGTGTCCGCTGCGTACAACAAGGCATGCAGGATTCGGATCCTGACAGCCCAACGGGCCCCGATGCTGACTGCCTCAAGTCTCCATACCGGGTGGGCATAATCACCACGCGAGAGCTCGCTTCCACCGTGCCTGCAAACAGCCTTTCAATCCTCACTGTGGATCCTGACGACGAATGGTGTGCTGTCGTCACGGTTAACCAGTCTCGCATCCGATTTAAATTGGACACTGGTGCATCTGCAAACCTCATATCACAGTCGGACCTCGACAGAATCCGAGACCAACCTAGCATTCTTCCACCAGCCTGCCAGCTCCTTGACTACAATGGCAATGCCATAGCTGCCAGTGGATAGTGTCAGCTAGGTGTATCTCACAAGGCAATCAAAGTGACGTTACAATTCGAGATCGTCCGGCCTGACAAGGCGTCCCTGCTCGGTGCTCGCACATGTAAACTCCTAAATCTGGTCCAGCGCGTCCATGCCATGTCCTCGACACCGGCGACTGCCTCGCCCAATGTAAATCTCCAGGCTGAGATATTCTCACGTAATACCACAGTGTGTTTGATGGAATGGGCACGCTCCCATATCGTTACAGGATATTACTCAAACCGAATGCCATCCCAGTCATCCATGCACTGCGTCGGGTGCCGGCCCCTCTCAAGGATCGTCTGAAAACACAGCTACGAGAGCTCCAAGGCCGAGTATCATCTCAAAGGTCACGGAACCAACAGACTAGGTCAGCTCCATAGTCTGCGTCAAGAAGCCCTTTGGTGAACTCCGCATTTGCATTGATTCCAAAGACCTGAATCGCAACATCATGCGAGAGCACCACCCGATCCCGAAGCGTGAAGAGTTAACCTGTGAGATGGCTCACGCCAAATTCTTCACCAAGCTGGACGCCTCCCGTGGCTTCTGGCAGGTACAGCTGGACGTGCCCAGTCGGAAGCTGTGCACGTTTAACACTCCGTTCGGCTGCTATTGCTACAACCGCATGCCTTTTGGTATCATATCAGCTTCCAAAGTATTTCATCGCATTATGGAGCAAATGATGGAGGGCATCGAGGGGGTGCGAGTCTATGTGGACGACGTGATCATCTGGTCCACGATGCCCGAGGATCACATCGCTCGCCTCAAACAAGTTTTCCAGAGGATTCATGAAAACGGCCTCCAGCTCAACAGGGCCAAATGCTCATTTGGTAGGTCCGCTATCAAGTTTCTGGGTGACCACATTTCACAGCAGGGTGTGCAACCTGATGCTGACAAGGTGCTGGCAATCAATGCCATTAAGACCCCAGAGGACAAAAAGGCGGTCCTCCGTTTCCTCAGGATGGTGAATTATCTTGGGAAACTCATTCCCAACATGGCATCCCACACAACAGCCCTCCGGCATCTTGTAAAAAAGTCAACAGTGTTCCAGTGGCTTCCCGCACATCAAGCGGAGTGGCTTGAGCTGAAGGAGAAGCTTACCACAGCCCCAGTACTGGCATTCTTTGACCCAACCAAGGATACCAAGATATCCACGGACGCAAGCCAGGACGGCATTGGGGCGGTGCTCCTCCAGCGAGACGACTCCTTGTCCTGGGCTCCAGTGGCATACGCCTCCAGGGCCTTGCCTCCGACTGAACAACGGTATGCCCAGATCGAAAAGGAGTGCTTGGGTCTCCTGACAGGAATAGTCAAGTTTCATGACTATATATACGGCCTGCCAAAGGTCACGGTGGAAACAGACCACAGGCCTTTAGTCCACATAATACTAAAGGATTTAAATGACATGACACCTCGGCTGCAGCAAATTCTTCTTCGTCTCCGCCGATATGACTTCGAACTTGTCTACACACCGGGTAAGGAGCTGATCGTCGCGGATGCCCTATCCCAATCCGTCACCATGCCGTGTGACCAGGGCGACTTCATTCGCCACATTGAAGCACCGGTGCAGCTGTGTGCCAGCAACCTCCCAGCCACTGATGAACGAGTTATACAAATACGCAAAGAAACTGCCAAAGATACCCTACAGCAGCGCGTGATGAAGCACCTCGCCCATGGCTGGCAAAAGGGGCAGTGCCCCCAGTTCTTCAAGGTTAAGGACGAGCTGATGGTTGTTGAGGGGATCCTTCTTAAACTAGATAGAATCGTCATTCCCGAAAACATGGTGCTCAGACAGATCCATGAGGGTCACCTGGGGGTTGGGAAATGTCGCGCAGAGCTCGGCATACAGTTTACTGGCCTGGCATCAGCTAGGACATTGCCAACACGGTCCTCAACTGCACAACATGCCAGAAGTTTCAAGCAGCTCAGCCCAAGGAAACGCTGCAACAGCACGTGATCGTGACCTCTCCATGGTCCAAGATGGGGATAGACCTTTTTCGCGCCAATGGGCGTGATTACGTGCTCCTGGTCGACTACTTCTCCAGCTACCTGGAAGTGGTGAAACTGTCGGACCTCACGTCCAAGTCCGTCATCAAAGCCTGCAAAGAGACGTTTGCCAGGCATGGGATACCACTCATGGTAATGAGTGACAACTGTCCATCTTTCTATAGCCAAGAGTGGTCCGACTTTGCACGATCCTGCCACTTTAGCCACATCACATCCAGTCCCCTTTACCCACAATCAACCGGGAAGGCCGAGAAAGGGGTCCATATTGTCAAGCGGCTGCTGTGAAGGCTGCAGACTCAGCCTCGGATTTCAACCTGGCACTATTGACATACAGGGCAACCCCTCTGTCGACTGGTTTGTCTCCGGAGCAGTTGCTCATGAACCGCAACATGAGGACGACTGTTCCAGCCATCCATTTCCAGACCTTGACCACCTCACGGTGCTGCAGAAGGTGCAGCGATCCAGGGACCAGCAAAAGATCACGTATGATGCTCATGCCACGGATCTGCCTGCGCTGGCTCCAGACGATGTTGTTCGCGTTCAGCTGCCTGAGGGAGGTTGGTCAGCCCCAGCTGTTGTCATCAGACAGGCTGCTCCCAGGTCTTTCGTTGTCCAAATGGCTGATGGCTCCATTTTACGGCGCAACAGGAGGACGCTACGTAAAGTTCCCTGCCCATCACCCGACCACACTTCTCCGCATGTCATCATGCCTCTTCCGGACGTCTTGCACCACAAGGCCACCGATCTGGCAGTGATCCCACCTGTCCACAAGGCCACCGAGATGGCAGCCATCCCGCCTGTCCAGGTACTGGCGTCCCCCCCTCCACCTCTGCGGTGACCGACGAGAATTCGCTGCGTACCACAAAGACTGAATCTATAGACTTAAATCTTGTAAATGTTGTTCAGTTTGCTCTGTATCTGCACGATAGACACCTTCCCATGTACATATGTTCATTCATTCCCCACTTGTACATAGTTACTCATGCATATACAGCCACGTTCCAAAATTTATTTCAAAAAGGGGAGATGTCATAATATCCACTCATGTAAATCATGAGATGTAGACAGACAGTGATTGACACACAGGATAACCAATGAACACACATGACAACATGACACAGAACAACCAATCACCATGTACAGCAATCAACAGGTTCAATAAAACAGTGTTGGACCATCTCCTGTGTTGGAAGCCTGTTTCTTGTTTTACTGCATCCAGTTGCAGTCGATGTCAGACCAGCACAGATAACACATCGCCAAACAGAGTGAAGATGCTGTGCAGGGCTTTAATGACCGTGGCCGAAGCCATGTCAGGGCACGGGATGGTGAAGGTGAACCGGGAGTACTCGTCAATTATGTTGACGAAGTACACATTGCGGTTGGTGGAGGGTAGGGACCCTTTGAAGTCCATGCTGAGGTGCTCAAAGGGGCGGGAGGCCTTCTCCAGGTGCGCTCTATCTGACCGTTAGAAGTGCAGCTTGCACTCTGTGCAGACTTGGCAGTCTCTGGTTACGGTCCTGACCTCCTCAACGGAGTAGGGCAGGTTGCGGGCCTTGACAAAATGGAAGAACTGGGTGATTCCCATGGTGGCAGAGGTCATAGGGGAGAACCCGGAGTCGGTCTACTTGTGCGCTGGCACACGTACCGCGGGAAAGGGCATCGGGGGGCTCATTGAGCTTCCCCGGGCGATACAAGGTCTCTTAGTTATAGGTGGAAAGCTTGATCCTCCACCTCAAGATCTTGTCGTTTTTCATCTTGCCCCGCTGCATATTGTTAAACATGAAGGCAACCGACCATTGGTCAGTGAAGAGAGTGAATCTCCTGCCGGCCAGGTAATGCCTCCAGTGTCGCACAGCTTCCATCCACGATGGCTTGGGCCTCCTTTTCGACAGAGGAGTGCCGAATTTCAGAGGTATGGAGGGTGCGGGAAAAGAAAGCCACAGGTCTGCCCGCCTGGTTGTGAGTGGCGGCCAGAGCTATGTCCGATGCATTGATATCAACCTGAAAGGGGAGGGTCTCGTCGACCGCGTGCTTCGTGGCCTTGACGATGTCCGCCTTGATGTGGTTGAAGGCCTGGCGGGCCTCAGCCATCAGGGGTAAAACTGTGGATTTGATGAGTGGGTGGGCCTTGTCCGCATAATTCGGGACCCACTGGGAATAATACGAGAAAAGCCCCAGGCGTTGTTTCAGGGCCTTGGGGCAGTGGGGGAGGGGGAGTTCCAGGAGGGGACGCATGCGGTCAGGGTCGGGCCCTAGGACTCCATTTTCCACTACATAGCCAAGGATGGCTAAGCAGTTGGTGCGGAACATGCATTTCTCCTTATTGTTTGTGAGGTTAAGGAGTTTGGCGGTATGGAGGAATTTTTGGAGGTTTCGTCATGGTCCTGCTGATTGTGGCCGCAGATGGTGACGTTATCTAGGTACGGGAAGGTGGTCCGCAGCCCGTACTGGTCAACCATTCGGTCCACCTCTCGCTGGAAGGCCGTGACCCCATTGGTGACGCCGAAGGGAGCTCTAAGGAAGTGATAAAGGCGGCCATCTGCTTCGAACGCAGTGTATTGGCGGTCCTCCAGGCGGATGGGGAGCTGGTGGTAGGCGGACTTCAAGTCAACTGTGGAGAAGACTTGATACTGCGCAATCTGATTGACCATGTCAGATACGCGTGGGAGGGGGTACGCATCAAGCTGCGTGTACCGGTTGATGGTCTGACTGTAGTCAATGACCATCCTGTGCTTCTCCCCATTCTTCACTACCATTACTTGAGCTCTCCGGGGGCTATTGCTGGCCTCAATGATCCCCTCCCGCAGAAGCCGTTGGACTCTGACCTGATGAAGGTCCTGTCCTGGGCACTGTACTGTCTGCTCCTAGTGGTGATGGGTTTGCAGTCCGGGGTGAGGTTCGCAAACAGTGAAGGTGGATCGACCTTAAGGGTCGTGAGGCCGCAGACGGTGAGGGGGGTCAGGTACGAAAGGGAAAATGCTGGAAAATCTCAGCAAGTCTGGCAGCATGTGTAGGGAGAGAAAAGAGCTAATGTTTCGAGCCCGATGACTATTTGTCAAAGCTAACAGACAGAGGGGGGTCAGGGCTCCGCCGAATTTCAAAGTAAGGCTTTGGAGGTGGCATTGAAAATCAAGGCCTAGTAACAGGGCAGGGCAGAGGTGGGGGAGGACGTAGAGCCTGAAGTTGCTGAACTCTACGCCCTGAACGGTGAGGGTCGTGACACAATACCCCCGGATTTCAACGGAATAGGATCCGGAGGCCAGGGAGATTTTCTGGGTGACAGGGTGTACTGGGAGGGAGCAGCGCCTTACCGTAGCGGGGTGGATGAAACTCTCTGTGCTCCCGGAGTCAAAGAGGCAGGTCGTCTCGTGCCCTTTGATCTTCACCGTCGTCGTAGCGGTTGCGAGGTTGCGGGGCCGAGACTGATCCAGGGTGATGGAGGCGAGCTGCGGAAGATGTTGGGAGGTCCCGGGCCAATCAGCGGTGGCGAGGTATCAGTAGGCAGCGAATGGCCAGACGAGCAGGGGTCCTGAGGCACGGTCCAAAATGGCACCGAAGATGGCGGCGCCCACGGGCCGCACGTGGCTTGCGGTGGAGAAGATGGCGGTGCCTCTGGATCGCACGTGGGGGGTGTAGTAATGCCGGGCCTCGAAACAGCGGCGACCGACCGGGCCTGGCAAACGGAAACAAAGTGTCCCTTCTTCCCACACCCGTTGCAGGTCGCGCTCCGCGCCAGGCAGCCCTGCCTGGGGTGCTTGCTCTGTCCACAAAAATAACACTTGGGCCCCCCCCCGGAGTTGGCTGGCTGCCGCGCGGCACAGGCTCACCGCAAGCCTGTGCCGCAGTGGGCAGCTGGTGGGGCCCACGATGCCCATAAGGGTGCCGCGCGGTCGGGGGTGTAGGCCTACAGATTACGGGAGGCCACTTCTAGTGAATTGGTAAGCTGCCTAGTCTCCGCAAGATCGAGCCTACCCCCTTCCAATAGTCGCTGGCGAACGTACGTAGACTTCATGCTCGTGACATAAGCAGCTCTGATTAATAGTTCGGTGTGTTGGACTGCCAAACGGTTGGACTGGCAGTCACAGTTCCTACCGAGAATCTGCAGGGTCCGCAAGAAATCGTCCAGAGTCTCCCCCGGGACTTGCCGTCTCGTGGCCAGGAAGTGCCTGGCGTACACTTGATTCACTGACTTAACGTAATGTCCCTTTAGGAGCGTCATCGCTTCTGAGTAGGTGATCGCATCCCGGATGCGGGGAAAAATTTCAGGGCTCACCCATGAGTAGAGGACTTAGAGCTTCTGTGGGTCAGAGAGTTCTTCAGTGGCCGCTCCGAGGTAGCCTTTGAAGCAGGCTAGCCAGTGGTCGAAGGTGGATGTGGCGTTGGCTGCGTGAGGGCTCAGCTCCAGGTGATCAGGCTTGATTAGGAAGTCCATCTTTTTAAAATCTTGTGCAATAAATTGATGTACCGTCAATTACCACGAGGCGAGAATGGTGAAACAATTGAGGCTTTATTGCACAAGATATTGTGCCTCCTGCAGCTGGAACCAGAATGGGAGCAGCGCAGGAGAGCTTACACTTTTATACGCCGCCTGCTGGGAGGAGCCAACAGACAGGGATTTACCGTAGTCCCTGAAATATACAGGTAGTGCCGTAATACATACAATATATCACTAATGGTGTTTAACACAACCTCACCTCTCTCTTCAACCCCCCTAACCCTTCCTTCATTCACCTCCTCCCACCACTATGAACCACGTGTAGCTAATCATGTCCTCGTTGTGTCTCCACAGGAGAAGCTCTCCCACAATCGTTGGGAGAGAGCTCAGTCTGGCGGAGGCGTGCCGGAGATTCGGATCCTCACCAGCCTCGAGGAATGGGCCCTGGAGGTGACAAGGGTGACCGAGGGCAGAGCAGTCACCAACGTGGAGGTTGGTGGAAACCGGAGAAGTGAGGATCCATCGGGCCCCACCGGAGGACCCGTCACACGTGAGTTGTTATTGCTATACTGACTGACCCATCCCTCCCACTGACCACATGTCCATTCTTCCGCAGGTCCGCCAGTCGACAGCGCCAGCCCATCCCGGGTGGTCCATTCTCCCACCTCCCAGGAGAACACCTCGGAAGCGAGTCGCGAGGAAGACAGATCGATGTGTTACAGCTGTCATCCCCACCCTCCACCAGCGCAGAGACACACACCTCGGTTGGCGACAGTAGTGGTCAGGTTTCTGTGGCACATTCTGGTGAGCACCCCACAGCTGCTGATACACATCAGGTGGAGGCAGGAACCACCAGGCGAGACAGCAGCCAGAGGTCTGCTGGATCCCAGTCCCAGCCGGGTCTCAGCCTGATGCTGAGCCTCTGGTACAGGGTTACCCGGAGCTGATGGAGACATTAGGCTGTGGCCAGGACATTTAGAAGGAGATGTTAGTGACACTCCAGCAGGTCCAGGAGGAGTCCCAGAGGCTACAGGCACAGGAGATGTTGCCAGCAATGCGTGGCACCGAGGCCAACACTGCTAGGGTGGTGACCGCAGTGGAGAGCCTGGTGAACGACGTTGGCACCATGAGTGAAAGTGTCCAAGGAGTCGCGCAGTCGGTGACGGCCATGGCTGAGGGTCTCGGCAGAATGTCCGCCTCAGTGGGGGATGTGACCCAGTACCAGGCAGACCTTGTTGAGGTTCTGCGGGACATGTCCCGCTCTAAGATGGGAATGGCCGAGGAGCTGCGGAGCTTGTCCCAGTCACAGGTGGCCATTGCTGAGTCACTGCAGAGCATGACCCAGTCACTGAGGAGTATCGCTGAGAGCGTCGACACCATGGTGCAGACATTGGGGAGCTGCCAAGGCTGGCAGAGCCAGATGATGCAGGGGCAGTCGGGGCTCGAACCAGCTTCCCCTCCTTCCTGAAGTGAACCCCAGAGTCCTATGGGCACTGAGCAGGAGGAGGGGGCATTGGGTGCCAACCCAGACCCGTCCTATGGTAGCCACCAACTTCCCGAGTTCCAGCCCACTGATGAGGCCATGTTTCGAGGTCAGCACAAGGGACAGGGTGGCACGGCTGTGCACGTGCCATCGACAAGTGACCCGGGGCCCTCCGGCCCCAGTGCATGCCCATTAGGGGCATCAAAGGCCACGGGCCGAGGTAGGCAGTTGGGTGCCTCCAACCCCCCCCCCCCCCCCCCCCCCCCCCTACACACACACACACAGTGTTCAAGCACATTGTTGCCTCCCGCATTGTTCAGGCACAGTGTCCATGCATCAAGATGTGATTGGAAAGCTAGGCAATGACTCCCACATGCTACATGGCCCACCCACGGGAATCCACTCGGGATGTGTGAAGTGCTCACTTAACCACGATTGCCAATTCCCTGTTAGCAGTCAGCCGCATGGTGAGGCCTCAGCAGTCGGTGGGGGTTATGGGTGGTCAGTGGGGCAGATGGGCAGGGGCCCGGGTTGCCCATGGAACGAGTACACATGATCCAGAGGTTGGAATGGTGATGCAGCGAGCGGTTTTCCCCCCATGCCTCCCCCCCTTCCCACGGCAGCCCACTCCTCCGAATGGTGCCCCCCCCACCCAGCCAAGGGGCCCCACCCCCCGCCGAGCACTGGGGTAGCAAATCCAGTGGCCCGAGCTCTTTGCCTGTGAGTGAAGATGGCTACTGATCTCCTCCTTGCCCCCCCCCCCCCGGAAGCCATTCTGCCTGGTTCATGTTTTACAAAAGAAGTACTAATCGGTACCATCGTGCTTACTTGCTGGTGATGGGAAGGCCGATGAATCATGGGTGGCCGTTGGATATGGGGTCGCTCTTATGGAAATAGGGCTTAAGTGGTGATAATTGGTTACTCACCACACTACAGCGAGATCCTGATTTCAGGAGTGGGCCGGTTGCATCACAAACTGTGTGGCGCCAGGCGTGGTTCTTGTTTTCGGCCAGCCTCGAGTGAGAGCGCAACGAGGCCGGAGAATCCTGCCCTCAATGTGCAATGCCTAGTATTATATTGTAAGGCTTGTGCTGTCCAGGAAGTTCGGGAACCTCATTTAAAGACATTAGTATATAGTTGCAGGGCTTTCTCGCCATATCATCCCCCCACATTGGGATCTCCGCCTTTGCCGGCGTGATGCCACATCTGCAAGGTTTACAACAGGTTTATAAAAATAGAAATCAGACGAGGAGAAGCTGCCTGGGGTGCTGGGGTAAATCTGGTCCACAGGAGGGGATTGGGGATTTGAATCCTACGGCTGATCGCTCAGAATCAGCTGGGCAAGAGGAGAATCTGGAGCCATCTCAGGTTCATTGTCAGCTGGATCTCTCAATGAACAAGTGTTGACGCCAGCGTAAACACCGAAGTGTGTACGTCGGCATCAACGGGCCTCCTGGCCCAGCAATTCACCACTGTTCAGGGGGTTAGCATGGCGCTGGTCGCCGGGGAATCGGCAGCCCGATGTCGGAGTGGCGTGGCAGGAATGTCCCGCGCTCCCGGTGATTCTCCAACCAGAGAATCCCGCCCAGCATCCCTGGTCTGTTTGAATTGGTAGATGACTGCTTCGCATGGTTAGAAGGCTTCTTCTGTGTGGCATGTCTGTTCAATCCCATCATACCATGATCTATTTGGATGAGGTAGGACTGTGTATATATTAGAGCTGATTTTAAATACTGTTTAGATTATTAGAGACATAGCGGTAAGAAATTTATGAAAAACATACATTGTATCACAGATTTTCCCAAAGGATTAGGTTGATACTGCTTTTTTTTCATTTTGCTATTTGTCCACGAGAAGTTAAATAATTGATTTTAACTTTAAATATGTAACTATATTACATGACTACTATTTATTTACTTGCTTGCCTTTGGTTAAATAAGTTTGCTCAATGGTTTTAAAATTAAAATGAGGACTGATTTGATATCAATTTGCTCAACAAAGATAAAAGAGATCCAATGAGATGTCCAAGAGCTAAAAACAGTTCATGGCTGTGGGCCTTGAAGTTTTAAGTGCTTTGACATCCCTTATTCCACTTGTAAAAGAGGCACAGAGTCATTCCATTTCTAGGCATTAATCTTCTGATAGTTATCCCATGAATGGTATTGAATGCCTGATGGAAGGAGAGGTTGAAACGTTTGAAGGTTTGGGGACTTGGCACTGCGCGAGATAATCTGCAATAAAGAAGATGGAAAACACATAAATATTTATTGGACAGAAATATTAAAATACTTAACACAAGACACGCATTCAAAATACCTGCTTTGCAAAATGATATTGGCTGTTTTGTTGTGCTGATGATGCGCCAGTGAAGTACATGAGATAGAATCCGTATAGCGCAGAAAGAGGCCACTCAGCCCATCGAGTCTGCATCAACCCTCTGAAAGAGCACCCTAACTTGTCCCACTCTCCCGCCTTAAC
Organism: Scyliorhinus canicula; assembly: GCF_902713615.1. NCBI lineage: Eukaryota > Metazoa > Chordata > Chondrichthyes > Carcharhiniformes > Scyliorhinidae > Scyliorhinus > Scyliorhinus canicula. The sequence goes on from NC_052152.1 coordinate 58,044,577, forward strand.
CCCGTAACACCACCTAACCTGCACATCTTTGGACACTAAAAGGCAATTTTAGCATGGCCAATCCACTTAACCTGCACATCTTTGTACTGTGAGAGGAAACTGGAGCACCGGGAGAAAACCCACGCAGACACGGGGAGAACGTGCAGACTCCACACAGTCACTCAAGGCCGGAATTGAACCCAGGTCCTTGGCGCTGTGAGGCAGCAATGCTAACCACAAGGAACAGTTTCTGACAGCTAGGCAGTACTATATTACCTTTCACCATGTGTCAACCCCTCCACCACACCCCCAACAAAACAGTTATTTGCCACTTTTGTTTTCCCTGAAATTTCTCATCTGGAAAAAAAGGGCTTAAAAATTTAATTCTCCAAAACATAGATTTCATAAGAACACATTTAACTTCATTCATACAAATATAATTTGTGTCCATTGATACATTTGCAAATCTTTTATTCAAATGTTAGAGCCTTTCATAAACGCCTGAGTTTGGGCCTAATATTTTTGCCCAGACTTGTATGCGTTCAAATTTTAAATCTGTGCATGTGTAATGTACCCAATTTTACAGGATGCATCAATACTTCAGCCACTATGTATGGTCAGTTCAGAGCCCTGCCAGCTATTGTATACTAGGAGGCTTGCTCCGCAGGGAAAACATTGTTTGATTGACAGCTCCAGTTATCTGATCTCAGTTGTCAATTTCATAATGTTTGTTTACACAAGACAATTGGTGTCAATGTGTGCTTTTGAGACTTGAAAAGACCTCAATGATTGACATCTATATTAGTTGTAGTGCAGACATTTTGTTTCAAGCATACGAGAAAGTTACCAATGATTTACTTTTTTTCAAAGCTTTTTTATTACATATTCCACTGTATATTATAGTGTACAATGGGCCAATTGGCATGTAAGTGTTTCTTTTCATGAGTGTTGCCTGACCTGTTGAATATTTCCAGCACCTTTTTGCTTTTAGTTCAGATTTCCAGCATCTGCAGTATTTTTATTTTGCATTTGTTACCAATTATATCCTTGTTGTCATTTTGCTTCTGCTCTCCAAGTTTTATTAAGCTGATGAATTGCCCCAATTTTAAATATCAGCACACTTCCAGCAAAGCTGTGGGGAAACCCGAAACATGCACGAATCATCCTAATTAATAAGGCATGCCACGAGATGCCCCACTTGAACAGTGGGCTAAATAGCTGGCTTGCAATACAGAACAATGCCAACAGAGCGGCTTCAATTCCTGCACCGGCCTCCCTGAACAGGTGCCGAAATGTGGCAACTAGGGGCTTTGCACATTAACTTTGTTGAAGCCTACTTGTGACAATAAGTGATTATTATTATTACTTTGGTAAAATCTCGGTCAACAGGACATATTTGTTCATCAGGTGATTATGGCCCCGATATAATGGGAAATGTTCTAAGTGCTGTATTGGGTGCGACTTCCCGGGTGCTTCCCAATGGCTGAGCCGACTAGATCATATTTAGCGGCACTTAGTGGTGTTAGTGATCCCTCATGAGATTCAAGGCGGAACTGGTTGTCCCTCCAGCTGATTCACCTAGACCACACCAGGCAGCTCCCTGCTAACAAGGGGGAGCTGCTCATAAGTGCTCCCTCTGAACTAACTCCAAAGCAGCACACACCTATGGCACCACATAGACCTGCTTCATACTTCAGGGATGCAGACCTGGTCAGGTTGCTGGACGGCATGGTTGCAACATGGGGAACCCTGTTCCCCTGAGGTGGCCAGAGGACCAGCTACAGGGCTGCCAATGCCACCTGGGATCCACTGCCCCTTCACCCACATAACCTGCCTCAAGTGAGTTGATCATGCCAGACAAACATGATCCTTCTCTCTCACTGACCACATGCCCATTCTCTCGCAGGACCTCCACCTAATGAGGCTGGGCCATGCAGTGTCACCCTCCCACCCCCTGCTCCGCCACCCAAGAGAACACCTCGGAGTAGGGATCCGAGGAGACCACCATCAAGACGTCACAGTTGTCATCCCCTCATTCCACCAGCGCAGAGGCACACTCGGTGACAATGCTCGTGGGCAGGCGTCTCATGAGATTCAACCAAGTCTTGCGTGACATTGTGATCTGGATCATGCCATCGCTGGGTGAGATCCAAATATACATATTTAAGTGAACATTTAGGCTCATTTAGATATGTCTGTGCTGTATTCTCCCAAGATCCAGGATTCACCACTGCATCTGGGAGACCTTCCAAGGCTGCCGATTAGTACTGGTCCACACAAACGTGGACCAGGCATAAAGGTACCTGGGGTGGGTCTGTGAGGCCATTGGAGACCACTGGGTTGTGGGCTCTGGGTAGGGTAGTACCCTGGCATGACTGCTGGCACCTGGACATCTTGGCACTCCAAGCTTGGCACCTTGGCACTGCTAAATGGGCATCCTGGAAATGCCACCCTGGCACTGGGTGCCCAGGTGGTACTGCCAGACTGTTAAGGTCACTGCCAGGATGCCAGGCTGATAGCACCAAGGTGCCCAGGTGCCAGGTTGCCCGTGCTAGGAGTCGGGTCTGAGAGTGCCTTGCCCTTAAAATGTGGGGTGAGGGGGGTTTGAGGACCTGATAAGAGGCACGTTAAGTGCAGTGATGGGATCTGGAGGCCGTGGTGGTGTGGCTGAGGGGTGTCGAAAGATCAGGGCAGCATTTTAAAATGGGTTCGTCAGTGCAGGAAATGATGTAAAGTGCGGCTTCTTCAGGGTGTTCCTCGCCAAGGCCCCAAAAAACAGCAAAGTGCCGTTAAACTGCGGTGTCTTTCTTGGTGCTACAGGCGCTGAGAATTACCCAGCTCGACCCGCCTAAAACAGGACTCTCTTTTTGTCCCATTAAATCATGCCAAACTTTTAAACATGGTTAGCTCTCATCAGAACACTTCCATTTGCTTTAGAAGATGCCTGTTGTAATTGTAGTGTACAATCTGTTAAAGAGTCTGTTTACTATTGATGCTCACTGTGCTTGATTGGTTAAACCTGAGTGTGGATCAGGGACATTAAATAAATTGTGGAAAAGTCTGAAAGTCAGAACTGAAACATAAAGCAGACATTCTAAAGCATTGGGAATAAAACCTGTTGACTAGTGCATAGCTCTAGGTGTTCAGCCTTCAACACCATCATCCTGACAAGACTAATAACCAAACTCTGTAATCTCAGACATGACCCCTCCCTGTGGAGCTGGATCCTTGACGTTCTCACCAACAGACCGCAATCTGTCAGGATCAGCAACAGCACCTCCTCCACAATAGTCCTCAACACCGGAGCCCTGCAAGGATGTGTGCTCAGTCCTCTAAATGGGGTTAAGTGGGGGGTTACTGGGTTACGGGGATAGGATAGATAGGTGAGTTTGACTAGGGTGCTCTTTGTAAGGGCCGGTGCAGACTCGATGGCCGAATAGCCTCCTTCTGCACTATAAATTCTATGATTCTATGATTCGCTACTGTACTCCCTGTTCATACACGACTATGTGGCAAGATTTAACTCCAATTCGATCTATAAGTTTGCGGATGATACGACTGTGGTATATATTTCAAACAATGCTGAATCAGCCAACAAAAGGGAGATAGATTATTTGGTTGCATTGTGTACCGAAAACAACCTCTCTCTAAATGTCAGCAAGACCAAGGAACTGATCATCGACTTCAGGAAGCGTGGCCATGGCCTCCACCTCGGAACTCGCCAGTATCTACAGCACACTCATCCTGCACGCCGACGAGGTCACTGTCACCAAAGACAAACTCAATGTCCTGATTAAAACAGCTGGTGTGACCATTGAGCCTTTCTGGCCTAGTCTGTTTGCCAAGGCATTGGCTAATATTGACGCCAGTATTCTGATCTGCAACGTTGGTGCTGGTCATCGTGCCCCAGCTTCTGCAGCAGTTGTTTCCACCGCTGCCCCTATTGCTGCTGAAGAGAAAAAGGAAGAGAAGAATCTGAAGAATCTGACGATGACATGGGCTTTGGTCTCTTTGATTAAACGTGCCGTGCAACAACATTGTTACAATTTACAAAAAATAAATAAAAATTGAATATAAAAGCGTTTTTCAAGGAGACACATCCGGAGTGAGGCACATCCAGAGTGGGAAGTTGGAACTTGGTAATTTGGTGCAGTGAGGTAATTCGGTGCAGAGTGGGAGAGGTGCTTTTTCTCTACTGTTTTGTATTCTTTCCTTCTTCTGGCCTGTGACTTTTAATCTGCAGGGAGAGAACCAGGGAGCATCTAAGACCCTGGGTGAGTTCTCCCAGTGAGCCAGAGAAGACACAGCCAGAGTGAGGCACAACCAAGAGTGAGTTTGGGAATTTGAAGCTAGGTGGGAATTCGAAGCTGGGTGGGGAGGAAGTGCTTTTAACTCTGGTAAGTGACTGATAAGTAGTTTTTCTTTTCATTGTCTAATTTATTTATTTTTATTTTGAAATTGTAGTTGTATAAGTTTACCTAAGGTTTAAGACATGGCAGGAGATCTCAGACCCGTGTCATGCTCCTCGTGTGCGATGTGGGAGCTCAGGGACATGTCCACTGTCCCTGGCTCTTTCACGTGCAAGAAGTTTGTTCAGTTGCAGCTCCTGTTAGATCGATTGACGGCTCTGGAGCTGCGGATGGACTCACTTTGGAGCATCCGCGATGCTGAGGAGGTCGTGGATAGCACGTTTAGCGAGTTGGTCACACCTCAGGTTAAAGTTACTGAGGGAGACAGCAAATGGGTGACCAAAAGACAGAGCAAGAGTAGGAAGGCAGTGCAGGTGTCCCCTGCGGTCATCTCCCTGCAAAACAGATATGCCACTTTGGATACTGTTGGGGGATACCAGGGGAAGGCAGCAGCAAGGTTCATGGCACCGTGGCTGGCTCTGCTGCACAGCAGGGCAGGAAGAATAATGGCAGGGCTATAGTGATAGGGAACTCGATAGGGGAATAGACAGGTGGTTCTGTGGACGCAATCGAGACTCCAGGATGGTATGTTGCCTCCCTGGTGCAAGGGTCAAGGATGTCTCGGAGCGGCTGCAGGACATTCTGGGGGGGGGGGGGGGGGGGGGAGGGTGAACAGCCAGCTGTCGTGGTGCACATAGGCACCAACGATATAGGTACAAAACGGGATGAGGTCCTACAAGCGGAATTCAGGGAGTTAGGAGTTAAACTAAAAAGTAGGACCTCAAAGGTAGTAATCTCAGGATTGCTGCCAGTGCCACGAGCTAGTCAGAGTAGGAATGTCAGGATAGATAGGATTAATGCGTGGCTCGAGAGATGGTGCAAGAGGGAGGGATTCAAATTCCTGGGGCATTGGGACCGGTTCTGGGGGAGGTGGGACCTGTACAAACCGGACGGTCTGCACCTGGGCAGGGCTGGAACCGATGTCCTAGGGGGGTGTTTGATAGAACTGTTGGGGAGGGTTTAAACTAATGTGGCAGGGGGATGGGAACCGATGCAGGAAGTTGGAAGGTATTAAAACAGGGGCAAAAGCAAAAGGAAGTAAGGGGAAAAATACAAGGCAGAGAAGACATAGTCAAAAATCAAAAAGGGCGACAGTACAAGGTACAGTGACTGAGGGGAGCTCAGTGAATAGGCCCAGTAATACTAAAAGGAATAAAACTGGAGATGTTAAGATTCAAAACAGAGGTAAAAAAAACCAACATAAGTGTACTTTACCTGAATGCTCGTAGTATTCGGAATACAGTAAATGAGTTGATGGCACAAATCATTGTGAATGACTATGATTTAGTGGTCATTACTGAAACATGGTTAAAGGATGGTCACGACTGGGAGTTAAATATCCAAGGGTATCAAACTATTCGGAAGGACAGAGTGGATGGTAAGGGAGGTGGTGTTGCTCTGTTATTTAAGGATGACATCCGGGCAACAGCACCTCCTCCACAATAGTCCTCAACACCGGAGCCCTGCAAGGATGTGTGCTCAGTCCTCTAAATGGGGTTAAGTGGGGGGTTACTGGGTTACGGGGATAGGATAGATAGGTGAGTTTGACTAGGGTGCTCTTTGTAAGGGCCGGTGCAGACTCGATGGCCGAATAGCCTCCTTCTGCACTATAAATTCTATGATTCTATGATTCGCTACTGTACTCCCTGTTCATACACGACTATGTGTCAAGATTTAACTCCAATTCGATCTATAAGTTTGCGGATGATACGACTGTGGTATATATTTCAAACAATGCTGAATCAGCCAACAAAAGGGAGATAGATCATTTGGTTGCATTGTGTACCGAAAACAACCTCTCTCTAAATGTCAGCAAGACCAAGGAACTGATCATCGACTTCAGGAAGCGTGGCCATGGCCTCCACCTCGGAACTCGCCAGTATCTACAGCACACTCATCCTGAGATCTCAGACCCGTGTCATGCTCCTCGTGTGCGATGTGGGAGCTCAGGGACATGTCCACTGTCCCTGGCTCTTTCACGTGCAAGAAGTTTGTTCAGTTGCAGCTCCTGTTAGATCGATTGACGGCTCTGGAGCTGCGGATGGACTCACTTTGGAGCATCCGCGATGCTGAGGAGGTCGTGGATAGCACGTTTAGCGAGTTGGTCACACCTCAGGTTAAAGTTACTGAGGGAGACAGCAAATGGGTGACCAAAAGACAGAGCAAGAGTAGGAAGGCAGTGCAGGTGTCCCCTGCGGTCATCTCCCTGCAAAACAGATATGCCGCTTTGGATACTGTTGGGGGATACCAGGGGAAGGCAGCAGCAAGGTTCATGGCACCGTGGCTGGCTCTGCTGCACAGCAGGGCAGGAAGAATAATGGCAGGGCTATAGTGATAGGGAACTCGATAGGGGAATAGACAGGTGGTTCTGTGGACGCAATCGAGACTCCAGGATGGTATGTTGCCTCCCTGGTGCAAGGGTCAAGGATGTCTCGGAGCGGCTGCAGGACATTCTGGGGGGGGGGGGGGGGGGGGGGAGGGTGAACAGCCAGCTGTCGTGGTGCACATAGGCACCAACGATATAGGTACAAAACGGGATGAGGTCCTACAAGCGGAATTCAGGGAGTTAGGAGTTAAACTAAAAAGTAGGACCTCAAAGGTAGTAATCTCAGGATTGCTGCCAGTGCCACGAGCTAGTCAGAGTAGGAATGTCAGGATAGATAGGATTAATGCGTGGCTCGAGAGATGGTGCAAGAGGGAGGGATTCAAATTCCTGGGGCATTGGGACCGGTTCTGGGGGAGGTGGGACCTGTACAAACCGGACGGTCTGCACCTGGGCAGGGCTGGAACCGATGTCCTAGGGGGGTGTTTGATAGAACTGTTGGGGAGGGTTTAAACTAATGTGGCAGGGGGATGGGAACCGATGCAGGAAGTTGGAAGGTATTAAAACAGGGGCAAAAGCAAAAGGAAGTAAGGGGAAAAATACAAGGCAGAGAAGACATAGTCAAAAATCAAAAAGGGCGACAGTACAAGGTACAGTGACTGAGGGGAGCTCAGTGAATAGGCCCAGTAATACTAAAAGGAATAAAACTGGAGATGTTAAGATTCAAAACAGAGGTAAAAAAAACCAACATAAGTGTACTTTACCTGAATGCTCGTAGTATTCGGAATAAAGTAAATGAGTTGATGGCACAAATCATTGTGAATGACTATGATTTAGTGGTCATTACTGAAACATGGTTAAAGGATGGTCACGACTGGGAGTTAAATATCCAAGGGTATCAAACTATTCGGAAGGACAGAGTGGATGGTAAGGGAGGTGGTGTTGCTCTGTTATTTAAGGATGACATCCGGGCAACAGCACCTCCTCCACAATAGTCCTCAACACCGGAGCCCTGCAAGGATGTGTGCTCAGTCCTCTAAATGGGGTTAAGTGGGGGGTTACTGGGTTACGGGGATAGGATAGATAGGTGAGTTTGACTAGGGTGCTCTTTGTAAGGGCCGGTGCAGACTCGATGGCCGAATAGCCTCCTTCTGCACTATAAATTCTATGATTCTATGATTCGCTACTGTACTCCCTGTTCATACACGACTATGTGGCAAGATTTAACTCCAATTCGATCTATAAGTTTGCGGATGATACGACTGTGGTATATATTTCAAACAATGCTGAATCAGCCAACAAAAGGGAGATAGATCATTTGGTTGCATTGTGTACCGAAAACAACCTCTCTCTAAATGTCAGCAAGACCAAGGAACTGATCATCGACTTCAGGAAGCGTGGCCATGGCCTCCACCTCGGAACTCGCCAGTATCTACAGCACACTCATCCTGAGATCTCAGACCCGTGTCATGCTCCTCGTGTGCGATGTGGGAGCTCAGGGACATGTCCACTGTCCCTGGCTCTTTCACGTGCAAGAAGTTTGTTCAGTTGCAGCTCCTGTTAGATCGATTGACGGCTCTGGAGCTGCGGATGGACTCACTTTGGAGCATCCGCGATGCTGAGGAGGTCGTGGATAGCACGTTTAGCGAGTTGGTCACACCTCAGGTTAAAGTTACTGAGGGAGACAGCAAATGGGTGACCAAAAGACAGAGCAAGAGTAGGAAGGCAGTGCAGGTGTCCCCTGCGGTCATCTCCCTGCAAAACAGATATGCCGCTTTGGATACTGTTGGGGGATACCAGGGGAAGGCAGCAGCAAGGTTCATGGCACCGTGGCTGGCTCTGCTGCACAGCAGGGCAGGAAGAATAATGGCAGGGCTATAGTGATAGGGAACTCGATAGGGGAATAGACAGGTGGTTCTGTGCACGCAATCGAGACTCCAGGATGGTATGTTGCCTCCCTGGTGCAAGGGTCAAGGATGTCTCGGAGCGGCTGCAGGACATTCTGGGGGGGGGGGGGGGGGGTGGGGGGGGGGGGGGGGGGGGGGAGGGTGAACAGCCAGCTGTCGTGGTGCACATAGGCACCAACGATATAGGTACAAAACGGGATGAGGTCCTACAAGCGGAATTCAGGGAGTTAGGAGTTAAACTAAAAAGTAGGACCTCAAAGGTAGTAATCTCAGGATTGCTGCCAGTGCCACGAGCTAGTCAGAGTAGGAATGTCAGGATAGATAGGATTAATGCGTGGCTCGAGAGATGGTGCAAGAGGGAGGGATTCAAATTCCTGGGGCATTGGGACCGGTTCTGGGGGAGGTGGGACCTGTACAAACCGGACGGTCTGCACCTGGGCAGGGCTGGAACCGATGTCCTAGGGGGGTGTTTGATAGAACTGTTGGGGAGGGTTTAAACTAATGTGGCAGGGGGATGGGAACCGATGCAGGAAGTTGGAAGGTATTAAAACAGGGGCAAAAGCAAAAGGAAGTAAGGGGAAAAATACAAGGCAGAGAAGACATAGTCAAAAATCAAAAAGGGCGACAGTACAAGGTACAGTGACTGAGGGGAGCTCAGTGAATAGGCCCAGTAATACTAAAAGGAATAAAACTGGAGATGTTAAGATTCAAAACAGAGGTAAAAAAACCAACATAAGTGTACTTTACCTGAATGCTCGTAGTATTCGGAATAAAGTAAATGAGTTGATGGCACAAATCATTGTGAATGACTATGATTTAGTGGTCATTACTGAAACATGGTTAAAGGATGGTCACGACTGGGAGTTAAATATCCAAGGGTATCAAACTATTCGGAAGGACAGAGGGGATGGTAAGGGAGGTGGTGTTGCTCTGTTATTTAAGGATGACATCCGGGCAATAGTAAGGGATGACATCGGTGCTATGGAGGATAAGGTTGAATCCATTTGGGTGGAAATCAGGCATAGTAAGGCGAAAAAGTCACTGATAGGAGTAGTCTATCGGCCACCAAATAGTAACGATATGGTGGGGCAGGCAATAAACAAAGAAATAACTGATGCATGTAGAAATGGTACAGCAGTTATCATGGGGGATTTTAATCTACATGTCGATTGGTTTAACCAAGTCGGTCAAGGCAACCTTGAGGAGGAGTTTATAGAATGTATCCGCGATAGTTTCCTAGAACAGTATGTAATGGAACCTATGAGGGAACAAGCCGTCTTAGGTCTTGTCCTGTGTAATGAGACAGGATTGATTCATGATCTCATAGTTAGGGATCCTCTCGGAAGGAGCGATCACAATATGGTGGAATTTAAAATACAGATGGAGGGTGAGAAAGTAAAATCAAATACTACTGTTTTGTGTTTAAACAAAGGAGATTACAATGGGATGAGAGAAGAACGAGCTAAGGTAGACTGGGAGCAAAGACTTTATGGTGGAACAGTTGAGGAACAGTGGAGAACCTTCCAAGCGATTTTTCACAGTGCTCAGCAAAGGTTTATACCAACAAAAAGGAAGGATGGTAGAAAGAGGGAAAATCGACCGTGGATATTTAAGGAAATAAGGGAGAGTATCAAATTGAAGTGGCAAAGATTGGTGGGAGACTAGAGGACTGGGAAATCTTTAGGGGGCAACAGAAAGCTACTAAAAAAGCTATAAAGAAGAGTAAGATAGAGTATGAGAGTAAACTTGCTCAGAATATAAAAACAGACAGTAAAAGTTTTTACAAATATATCAAACAAAAAAGAGTGGCAAGGTAAATATTGGTCCTTTAGAGGATGAGAAGGGAGTTTTAATAATGGGAGATGAGGAAATGGCTGAGGAACTGAACAGGTTTTTTGGGTCGGTCTTCACAGTGGAAGACACAAATAACATACCAGCGACTGATAGAAATGAGGCATGACAGGTGAGGACCTTGAGAGGATTGTTATCACTAAGGAGGTGGTGATGGGCAAGCTAATGGAGCTAAAGGTAGACAAGTCTCCTGGCCCTGATGGGATGCACCCCAGAGTGCTAAAAGAGATGGCTAGGGAAATTGCAGATGCACTAATGATGATTTACCAAAATTCACTAGACTCTGGGGTGGTCCCGGTGGATTGGAAATTAGCAAACGTGACTCCACTGTTTAAAAAAGGAGGTAGGCAGAGAACGGAAAATTATAGGCCAGTGAGCTTAACTTCGGTAGTAGGGAAGATGCTGGAATCTATCATCAAGGAAGAAATAGCGAGGCATCTGGATAGAAATTGTCCCATTGGGCAGACGCAGCATGGGTTCATAAAGGGCAGGTCGTGCCTAACTAATTTAGTGGAATTTTTTGAGGACATTACCAGTGTAGTAGATAACGGGGAGCCAATGGATGTGGTATATCTGGATTTCCAGAAAGCCTTTGACAAGGTGCCACACAAAAGGTTGCGGCATAAGATAAAGATGCATGGCATTAAGGGTAAAGTAGTAGCATGGATAGAGGATTGGTTAATTAATAGAAAGCAAAGAGTGGGGATTAATGGGTATTTCTCTGGTTGGCAATCAGTAGCTAGTGGTGTCCCTCAGGGATCCGTGTTGGGCCCACAATTGTTCACAATTTACATAGATGATTTGGAGTTGGGGACCAAGGGCAATGTGTCCAAGTTTGCAGATGACACTAAGGTGAGTGGTAAAGCGAAAAGTGCAGAGGATACTGGAAGTCTGCAGAGGGATTTGGATAGGTTAAGTGAATGGGCTAGGGTCTGGCAAATGGAGTACAATGTTGACAAATGTGAGGTTATCCATTTTGGTAGGAATAACAGCAAACGGGATTATTATTTAAACGATAAAATATTAAAGCATGCCGCTGTGCAGAGAGACCTGGGTGTGCTAGTGCATGAGTCACAGAAAGTTGGTTTACAGGTGCAACAGGTGATTAAGAAGGCAAATGGAATTTTGTCCTTCATTGCTAGAGGGATGGAGTTTAAGACTAGGGAGGTTATGTTGCAATTGTATAAGGTGTTAGTGAGGCCACACCTGGAGTATTGTGTTCAGTTTTGGTCTCCTTACTTGAGAAATGACGTACTGGCACTGGAGAGTGTGCAGAGGAGATTCACTAGGTTAATCCCAGATCTGAAGGGGTTGGATTATGAGGAGAGGTTGAGTAGACTGGGACTGTACTCATTGGAATTTAGAAGGATGAGGGGGGATCTTATAGAAACATTTAAAATTATGAAGGGAATAGATAGGATAGATGCGGGCAGGTTGTTTCCACTGGCGGATGAAAGCAGAACTAAGGGGACATAGCCTCAAAATAAGGGGAAGTAGATTTAGGACTGAGTTTAGGAGGAACCTCTTCACCCAAAGGGTTGTGAATCTATGGAATTCCTTGCCCAGTGAAGCAGTTGAGGCTCCTTCATTCAATGTTTTTAAGGTAAAGATAGATAGTTTTTTGAAGAATAAAGGGATTAAGAGTTATGGTGTTCGGGCCGGAAAGTGGAGCTGAGTCCACAAAAGATCAGCCATGATCTCGTTGAATGGCGGAGCAGGCTCGAGGGGCCAGATGGCCTACTCCTGCTCCTAGTTCTTATGCTCTTATACTGCGGCTGAAGACTGAGGACTTGCACAATTGGAGACGCAGAAGATTTAAAAAAATATTCTATGTAATCTTCCTGTCTAAGGGAGGCAGAGAGTAGGTCACGGCCAATGAATGTCGCCATCACGTGCTTTGGGCGCGATTGCAATTCCTCCATTTTGTCAGCAGGAAACAAGATAAGAAGAAATGGTGGGTCGCGAAGGTCGACCAGTGTGGGTGGTGAAGGTCGGCAGGCGTGGGTTGCGAAGGTTGGCCAGTTGGTAAAAATGGGTCCCCGGAAAAAAAGTTTGAAAAACACTGCCATAGAGAGCATCCTATTCGACTGCATCACAGCCTGGTATGCCAACTGCTCAGCCCAAGATCACAAGAAACTGCATAGTGTGGTGAACTCAGCCCAACACATCACACAAGCTTGCCACCCTCTCATTGATTCTGTCTACACCTCCCTCTACCTCAGGGAGGCAGACAGCATTGTCAGGGACCATTCCCACCCAGGCTGTGCCCTCGTCCAGACCCTTCCATCAGATAGAAGGTACAGAAGCCTGGACACCCGCACATCCAGACATAGAAACAGCTTCTTCCCCACAGCTACAAGACTCCTCAACGAGTCTCCCTCGGACTGATCTGTTCCCTGTAAGAACACTATTCACAACGCACTGTGCTGCACTTGCTCATGTATTTGCTTTGTTTGCCCCTTGTTCCGCACTGTAACCAATCACTGTTTGTCGATGTACCATTTGTCAATGTTCTCTGTTGATTATTCTTTTGTCTACTATGTACATACGGTGTACGTTGCCTCGGCCGCAGAAAAATACTTTTCACTGTACTTCGGTACATGTGACAATAAATCAAATCAAATCAATCAGCTCTGAGAGATACATCCAATTAATTTATTGGAGGTTGAGTGAAATGGCCGGAAACACCACCAGTACCGAAACAAACTGAGTCTTGCACAAAGCGCTTTTAATGAAACAAAGCATTCCATCCAAGGACACAAAGGCAAGGAATCAGCCACTCAGACTCCCCATTGTATGAGTTCACATATTTGATCTCAATGAGATCCTGTGTATATTTGGAAGATGGTATGCCAAGTGAGATGAGATCATATTGGGTGAGTCAGGGGTGGAATTTCTTCATTCTATTTCATTTGCTCAGGGCACCAAATATATCCTTTTAGGGGTGGGATGGGAATCAATCCTACCTGGATCCTCAAAACGCCCAAGGATGCTCCTGCAAGTTCCTCATGTACCCCAACGCCGTGAGCTTGTAACATCAGTGTTGGCATTCCACAGTGAGTATGATCAAAGGGCAACTGCTGGAAGTCCATTTCTTTGACGTCAGTATCAATTAGCTACTGACGGTGAGTGATATGAATGCATCTTGTACAAGGATTTTGCTGAAATAAACAGTTTTATTTGATACTCAAAAGAACTAAGTCCAGGTTCAAACTTATGATTTCCCTCTCACAAACTGCTCCAATTATGGTAATTGAAGTAATTTGGCAAATGTCACTTTCCTCGCAATTCTGCTTTGTTTTCAAGATCAGCGGTCAGCAGTCACACCAGATAGACTCTAAATATTTCTCAAGTATTCAACTTGTCTTTATTGATCTGAGGTGAATTTGATTCTCTTTCAACGTGGTTGGTTTGGCCCTGAACTAGTTTGACTCATTTGTGTAAAGGCATTTAGTTCCAGTCTGACAATGTGCTCCATTGGAACCATGAAGTGGCGGAAATGCAGCAGGCTTTCAAATCACTTTCATCCATAAATGGTTTAAAACCAGTCGTAAGAGAGATGGCACAATAAACCATTTAGCACCGGCAAGATATTGCGTTTTAATTAATAACAGCTGGAAAATCAGCATTTAACTGGCAGCTGCCATGTAAACGAGATATCAGAAGAAGGATGTTTCTCAGTCTGGGTTGTGTAATTAACTATTCCCTGACAGGCAGTCGCAAAGGTCAATGTAAGCATCATGCAGAGAACTTAACATTTGTACTGAAAAACCTGGCATTAAGCGCAATGCTTCAGAAACATTCAATCATGGTATTTGAAATCATGGCAAGGCAGCTGAACTTCAATTTGAAAATGAAAAAATGAAAATCGCTTATTGTCACGAGTAGGCTTCAATGAAGTTACTGTGAAAAGCCCCTAGTCGCCACATTCCGGCGCCTGTCCGGGGAGGCTGGTACGGGAATCGAACCGTGCTGCTGCCCTGCTTTAAAAGCTAGCGATTTAGCCGAGTGAGCTAAACCAGCCCCAATTTTGGTGGGGCAGTAAAATGAGCAGTTGTGGATCAGCCACCAGTTACACACAAACCCAATTTCCTCAAATTCCTGGTCTGCCATCAATGGTTTTACACTCTCGCTAGTGATAGATTTCATCACCCAAGTGTTTTTCACCAGCTGAGTGCTAATCATGTAACTTGCATGGCAACAGCCAGCCTTGATTGAGGTTATTCTTATAAGGAACTTGCTGATTAACAAGTATCCAATAAACAACAGGGTTGATTTTTCACCTGATAAAATTAGAGTTCAAAGGGTAGAAAGGTCCTTAAGGTGGGCTCGGAACATTAGTAGTCTCACTGTCTTACGAAGTCCGGCGATCAGCTTTCTGCCACTTTGAAAGGGGCTTACCACTGGACAGATTGATGCACTATCAATTACGATGAGACAAGAGTAGAGCGTAATCGAGGCTTTATTACGCAGAGATGTGTAGCCTCCCACAGCTGCTGCCGAAATGGCTGCAGCACGGAGAGCCCACACATTTATACTCCGCCTACTGGGCGGAGCCAGCAGGCAGGGATCTACCCCCGTATGTGTAGTACTGGAGCCTTACCGTAATACACCTCATATGCAATATATATACAACAGTGGTGACTACCATATTCACCCCCTGTTAAAAAATAGCAGAGGTTAACATTTTGGGGAAAGTTTACAAATTCAGATGATCGGGCGCCTTGATCCTTCGTTGCAAGCGCCACAGTCCCGATGGTGATGCAGGCGTCGGCTCGGTTGCCGGTGACTCCGGGAGCGTGTCGACCTCATCTTCATCCCCGGGTGGGACCAAGGGGAGGACGGATCGTCCTGGAGCGGGGGCTGTGGTGAGGTGCGCTGGGGGGAGGAAGGGTGGTGCCGGAGCAGAGGAGGGGTTGTAGGGACCCAGCTGGCACCAGGTCCCTGAGGGAAATTATGTCTTGGTGGCCGTCGGGTTACGCCACTTAGGCATACTGCGGGTTCGCATGGAGTAGCTGTACCCTCTCAACCAACGGGTCCGCCTTGTGTAGCCGCATGTGCTTGCGGAGGAGAATGGGTCCTGCAGCCACGTTGGGAGCGAAGCGCTGGAGGTGGACTTTCTGGGGAAGGCAAAGAGATGTTCATGGGGGATTTCATTATTCGCAGTACACAGGAGTGACTGAATGGAGTGAAGGGCGTCGGGGAGGACATCCTGCCAGCAGGAGGCCGGGAGATTTCTGGACTGTAGGGCCAGTTGGGCGGCCTTCCAGACCGTCCCATTCTCCCGCTCCATCTGTCCGTTTCCCCGGGGGTTGTAGCTGATCGTCCTGTTCGAGGCGATGCCCTTGCTAAGCGGGTACTGGTGCAGCTTATCGCTCATAAATGAGGATCCCCAGTCGCTGTGGACGTAGGCAGGGAAACCGAACAGAGCGAAGATGGTGTTTAGGGCTTTGATAACTGTGGCAGACATCATATCGGGGCATGGGACGGCGAAGGGGAATCTGGAGTATTCGTCGACCACGTTAAGAAAGTACATGTTTCGGTCGGTGGCGGGGAGGGACCCTTTGAAATCCATGCTGAGACGTTCAAAGGGGCGGGAGGCCTTCACTAGGTGTGCTCGGTCTGGCCGGTAGAAGTGTGGTTTACACTCCGCGCAGACCTGGCAGTCTCTGGTGATAGCCCTGACATCCTTGATGGTGTAGGGCAGATTGCGGGCCCTTATGAAGTGAAAAAAAATTGGGTGACCCCCAGGTGACAGAGATCATCGTGCAGGGTCCGTAGTCGGTCCATTTGTGCGCTGGCACATGTACCTCGGGATAGGGCATCGGGTGCCTCATTGAGCTTACCGGGGCATACAAAATCTCGTAATTGTAGGTGGAGAGCTCGATCCTCCGCCTCAAGATTTTTGATCTTGCCCCGCTGTGTGTTGTTGAACATGAGGAGAGTGAATCTTCTGCTGGCCAGGTAATGCCTCCAATGGCGCACAGCTTCTACAATGGCTTGGGCCTCCTTCTCGACGGAGGAGTGCCGAATTTCGGAGGCATGGAGGGTGCCTGAAAAGAATGCCACGGGCCTGCCTGTCTGGTTGAGTGTGGCGGCCAAAGTGACGTCTGATGCATCGCTCTCGTCTTGGAAGGAGAGCTTCTCGTCGACCGCGTGCATCGCGGCCTTGGCGATGTCGGCCTTGATACGGTTGAAGGCCTGGTGAGCCTCGGCTGTCAGTGGGAAAACGGTGGAGTGAATGAGTGGGCGGGCCTTGTCTATATAATTAAGGACCCACTGGGCGTAATACGAGAAGTACCCCAGGCATCGTTTGAGGGCCTTGGGGCAGTGGGGAAGGGGGAGTTCCATGAATGGCCGCATGCGATCGGGGACTGGCCCTAGAACTCCGTTCTGGACCACATAGCTGACGATGGCTAATTGGTTCGTGCTGAACAGTCACTTCTCCTTGTTGTACATTAGGTTGAGGAGTTTGGCAGTGTGGAGGAATTTGGAAAGGTTAGCGTCGTGGTCCTGCTGGTCGTGGCCGCAGATGGTGACATTATCCAGGTACGGGAAGGTGGCCCGCTGCCCGTACCGGTCAACCATTGGGTCCATCTCCCGTTGGAAGACCGAGACCCCATTAGTGACAATGAAGGGAACCCTAAGGAAATGGTAAAGATGGCCGTTTCGCTTCAAATGCGGTGTACGGGTGGTTCGCCTTGCGAATTGGGAGCTGGTGGTAGGCAGATTTCAGGTCCACTGTCGAGAAGACCTGGTACTGTGCAATCTGATTGATCATATCAGACATGCGAGGGAGGGGGTACCCGTCGAGCTGAGTGTACCGATTGATGGCCTGACTGGTCTCCCCAGTTTTCACAACTACCACTTGGGCTCTCCAGGGGCTGTTGCTGGCCTCGATAATACCTTCCCGTAGCAGGCGCTGGTCCTCAGACCTGATGAAGGTCCAGTCCTGGGCTCTGTACCGTCTGCTCCTGGTAGCGACGGGTTTGCAATCTGGGGTGAGGTTTGCAAACAGAGAAGGCGGGTCGACCTTAAGGGTCGTGAGGCAGCATACAGTAAGGGGTGATAGGGGCCCGCCAAATTTCAGGGTTAGACTCTGGAGATTGCACTGGAAGTCCAGGCCGAGTAGCAAGGCAGCGCAGAGGTTGGGGAGGGCGTGGAGCCAAGAGCCGCTGAAGTGTACACCCTGGATGGTGAGGGTGGCGGTGCAGTACCCCCGGATCTCCACGGAGTGGGATCCAGTGGCCAGGTAGATTTTTTGATTAATGGGGTGTACCGTGAGGGAGCAGCGCCTTAGGGTATCGGGGTGGATGAAGCTCTCAGTGCTCCTGGAGTCCAGAAGGCATGATGTCTCGTGCCATCGACCTTCACTGTTGTCGACGCGGTCGCGAGGTTATGCGGTCGGGACTGGTCGATCGTGATGGAGGCGAGATGCGGCTGGTGTTGGAAGGCCCCTGGCCTTCAGAATGTTCAACGGCTGAAACGGCCTGGCAATCGCAGTCACTCACCAGGACGTGCAGGGCAGAAATCTTCCACAGACTCACCGGGGAGTTGATGCCGCGTGGACAGGAGGTGCCTGGCGTAGATTTTGTTGGTCTGCTGAGTGTAGTTCTCCTTCAGTAGCGCCATGGCTTCAGCGTAGGTATGCACGTCCCGGATGAGGGGAAAGATATCGGAGCTCAGCCACGTATACAGGATCTGGAGCTTCTGTGCCTGTGAGGGTGGTTCTGTCACAGATCCGATGTATGCTTCGAAGCAGGCTAGCCAATGTGCGAAGGCCAACTTGGCGTTGTCTGCTTGAGGGTGCAGCTGCAGGCGATCAGGCTTGATGCGGAGATCCATCGTTGTAAAATCTCTGCGTAATAAATTGATGCATTATCAATTACGATGAGACAAGAGTAGAGAGTAATCAAGGCTTTATTACGCAGAGATGTGTAGCCTCCCGCAGCTGCTGCCAAAATGGCTGCAGCTCAGAGAGCCCACACATTTATACTCCGCCTACAGGGCGGAGCCAGCAGGCAGGGATCTACCCCCGTACCTGTAGTACAGGAGCCTTACTGTAATACACCTCATATGCGATATATACACAACAGTGTTGACTGCCGCACAGACGTAGTGCCATTTCAGGTTGGAATATATGGGTTCCTTTTTAAAATTCAACTTGACACTACGCATGCTCCAGTCATTTTGGCAAGGGTTTCAGACACTACATTCAAAAGATAGATGCTTACATTCTAGTGTCAGCTGCAGAGTAATGATGAACTAAGGTTTCTCATTATAAATACACAGCGCTGTTGCCAATCTCTCACCTTTCTGCTGAAAACACCCATCACCAGAAAGGTGACTAGCTGACAGCAGTGAGCCAGACGGCATGTTTGCAACAGGAACTTTTACTTTATGCTTAGCATAAAAATCCAGGGGTGCAACCTACTCGAATGGGGACAGAGTCCCGTAGCGCGCACAATTAGCTGAGTGTTTCCCAACGTTCAAAGCGCCAAGAAACACCCCACTATCTAACGTCTGATGTGTTATCTGTGTTGGTCTAACATCGACTGCAACTGGATGCAGTAAAACGACACAGGAGATGGTCCAACACTGTTTTATTGAACCTGCTGATTGCTGTACATAATCTGCTGTGGGTCGACACACTATTAACCTAACTGATAACCTCCTACTGGCTTGACCAGACTAGCTCTCTCTCACATGGTGATGATGTTCATTGGCCTGTGCACTGCGACTATCTCGCTAGCCGTGTCCTGTGAGAGAGGGAGAGCCTTAATGCCCTGTGGGCTTTATAGTGGTGGTGTCCTGTCTGGTGATTGCTTGTTCTGTGTCGTGTGTGTTCATTGGTTATCCTGTGTGTCAATCACTGCCTGTCTGCATCTCATGATATACATGAGTGGATGTTATGACATCTCCCCTTTTTCAAATAAATTTTGGGGCATGGCTGTATATGCATGCGTAACTATGTACAAGTGGGGAATGAATGAACATATGTACATGGGAAGGTGTCTATCGTGCAGATACAGATCAAACTGAACAAAATTTACAAGATTTAAGTCTATAGATTCAGTCTTTGTGGTGGGCGACAAATTCTCGTCGATCGCCGCAGAGGTGGAGGGGGGGGACGCCAGTACCTGGACAGGCGGGATGGCTGCCATCTCGGTGGCCTTGTGGACAGATGGGATCACTGCCAGATCGGTGGCCTCGTGGTGCAAGACGTCCGGAGGAGGCATGATGACATGCGGAGAGTGTGGTCGGGTGATGGGCAGGGAACTTTACGCAGCGTCCTCCTGTTGCGCCGTAAAATGGAGCCATCAGCCATTTGGACAATGAAAGACCTGGGAGCAGCCTGTCTGACGACAACAGCTGGGGCTGACCAACCTCCCTCAGGCAGCTGAACGTGAACAACATCGTCTGGAGCCAGCGCAGGCAGATCCGTGGCATGAGCATCATACATGATCTTTTGTTGGCCCCTGTATCGCTGCACTCTCTGCAGCACCGTGAGGTGGTCAAGGTCTGGAACATGGATGGCTGGAACAGTCGTCCTCAGGTTGGGGTTCATGGGCAACTGTGCCGGAGACAAACCAGTCGACAGAGGGGTTGCCCTGTATGTCAATAGTGCCAGGTTGAAATCCAAGGCTGAGTCTGCAGCCTTGCACAGCAACCGCTTGACAATATGGACCCCTTCCTTGACCTTCCTGTTTGATTGCGGATAATGGGAACTGGATGTGATGTGACTAAAGTGGTAGGATCGTGCAAAGTCGGACCACTCTTGGCTGTAGAAACATAGACCGTTGTCACTCATTACCGTGAGTGGTATCCCATGCCTGGCAAACGTCTCTATGCAGGCTTTGATGACGGACTTGGACGTGAGGTCCGACAGTTTCACCACTTCCGGGTAGCTGGAGAAGTAGTCGACCAGGTGCACGTAATCACGCCCATTGGCGCGAAAGAGGTCTATCCCCATCTTGGACCACGGAGAGGTCACAATCTCGTGCTGTTGCAGCGTTTCCTTGGGCTGAGCTGGTTGAAACTTCTGGCATGTTATGCAGTTGAGGACTGTGTTGGCAATGTCCTGGCTGATGCCAGGCCAGTAAACTGCCTGCCGAGCTCTGCGTCGACATTTCCCAACCCCCAGGTGACCCTCATGGATCTGTCTGAGCACCATGTTTTGCATGCTTTGGGGAATGATGATTCTATCTAGTTAAAGAAGGATCCACTCAACAACCGTCAGCTCGTCCTTAACGTTGAAGAACTGGGGGCACTGCCCCTTTTGCCAGCCATGGGCGAGGTGCTTCATCACGCGCTGCAGTAGGGGATTTTTGGAAATTTCTTTGTGTATTTGTCTAACTCGTTCATCAGTGGCTGGGAGGTTGCTGGCACACAGCTGCACCTGTGCTTCAATGTGGTGAATGAAGTCGCCCTGTTCACATGGCGTGGTGACGGATCGGGATAGGGCATCCGCGACGATCAGCTCCTTACCAGGTGTGTAGACGAGTTCGAAGTCATATCGTCGGAGACGAAGAAGAATTTGCTGCAGACGAGGTGTCATGTCATTTAAATCCTTTTGGATTATGTGGACTAAAGGCCTGTGGTCTGTTTCCACCGTGACCTTTGGCAGGCCGTATAGATAGTCATTAAACTTGACTATTCCTGTCAGGAGACCCAAGCACTCCTTTTCGATCTGGGCATACCGTTGTTCGGTCGGAGTCAAGGCCCTGGAGGCGTATGCCACTGGAGCCCAGGACGAGGAGTCGTCTCGCTGGAGGAGCACCAACCCAATGCCGCCCTGGCTTGCATCTGTGGATATCTTGGTATCCTTGGTTGGGTCAAAGAATGCCACCTGGGGCTGTGGCGAACTTTGCCTTCAGCTCAAGCGACTCCGCTTGATGTGCAGGAAGCCACTGGAACACTGTCGACTTTTTTACGAGATGCCGGAGGGCTGTGGTGTGGGATGCCACGTTGGGAATGAATTTCCTGAGAAAATTCACCATCCTGAGGAAACGGAGGACCGCCTTTTTGTCCTCTGGGGTCTTCATGGCATTGATTGCCAGCACCTTGTCAGCGTCAGGTTGCACACCCTGCTGTGAAATGTGGTCACCCAGAAAATTGATAGCGGACCTACCAAATGAGCATTTGGCCCTGTTGAGCTGGAGGCCGTTTTCATGAATCCTCTGGAAAACCTGTTTGAGGCGAGCGATGTGATCCTCGGGCATCGTGGACCAGATGATCACGCCGTCCACATAGACTCGCACCCCCTCGATGCCCTCCATCATTTGCTCCATTATGCGATTAAATACTTTGGAAGCTGATATGATACCAAAAGGCATGCAGTTGCAGCAATACCTGCTGAACGGAGTGTTAAACGTGCAGAGCTTCCGACTGGACACGTCCAGCTGTATCTGCCAGAACCCACGGGAGGCGTCCAGCTTGGTAAAGAATTTGGCATGAGCCATCTCACAGGTTAACTCTTCACGCTTTGGGATCGGGTAGTGCTCTCACATGATGTTGCGATTCAGGCCTTTGGGATCAATGCAAATGCGGAGTTCACCAGAGGGCTTCTTGACACATACCATGGAGCTGACCCAGTCTGTTGGTTCCCTGACCTTTGAGATGATACTCGGCCTTGGAGCTCTCGTAGCTGTGTTTTCAGACGATCCTTGAGAGGGGCCGGCACCCGGCGCGGTGCATGGATGGCTGGGGTGGCATTCGGTTTGAGCAATATCCTGTAACAATATGGGAGCATGCCCATTCCATCAAACACACTGTGGTATTGCGTGAGAATATCTCAGCCTGGAGATTTACATTGGGCGAGGCAGTCGCCGGTGTCGAGGACATGGCATGGACGCGCTGGACCAGATTTAGGAGTTTGCATGCACGAGCACCGAGCAGGGATGCCTTGTCAGGCCGGACGATCTCGAATTGTAACGTCACTTTGATTGCCTTGTGAGATACACCTAGCTGACACGATCCACTGGCAGCTATGGCATTGCCATTGTAGTCAAGGAGCTGGCAGACTGGTGGAAAAATGCTAGGTTGGTCTCGGATGCTGTTGAGGTCTGACTGTGATATGAGGTTTGCAGATGCACCAGTGTCCAATTTAAATCAGATGCGAGACTGGTTAACCGTGACGACAGCACACCATTCGTCGTCAGGATCCACAGTGGGGATTAAGAGGCGGATTGCAGGCACGGTGGAGGCCAGCTCGCACGTGGTGATTAGGCCCACCCGGTATGGAGACTCGAGGCAGTCAGCATCGGGGTCTATTGGGCTGTCAGGATCCGAATCCCGCATGCCTTGTCGTATACAGCAGACATGTCTGCGCTACAGCTGGGATCGCTGGCTGTTGGCTGGTGGAGCGGACCTGCATAAGGCCACATAATGCCCAGGCTTTCCACACTGTAGACATCGCCTTCCTTTGGCTAGACATTGGCGCTTTAAATAGGCGGAGCCACAATTTGAACACGTCATGATGCTGACGTCAGAGCATTCCATGCGCCATCGCGCATGCGCAGTGCGGTCAGCCGGCGTTCGCACATGCGTATCGGGGTCTTCGGCCTCGTCGTCCAACCAGTCATGGCACACATGCATGGGGACCCGCGAAACGACCACTTTCCTCAAAGCTCAGGCCTTGCATTTTTGTGATAGCCTGCACCCTTTCTGCCTCGTGGGAGAGTAGTTTTGCATTTTCTGCCGCCCTGATGTGGGAGTAACGATTCCTGGCATGCTCATGGACAACGCACGTTTCAATGGCGACGGAGAGGGTCAACTGCTTGATTTTGAGGAGCTGCTCCTGCAGGGAGTCGGACTGGACCCCGAAAACGATCTGATCCCGGATCATGGAATCAGCTGTCGAGTCATAATTACATGACTGTGCTAGGATGCGGAGATGGGTCAAGAAGGACTGAAAAGGTTCATCCTTACCCTGAAGCCTCTGTTGGAAGATGTACCGTTCAAAGCTCTCATTCACCTCAATGTCGCAGTGGTTGTCGAATTTTAGCAGAACCGTCTTGAACTTCGTCTTGTCTTCGCCATTGGCAAACGTGAGCGAGTTATCGATGTGGATGGCGTGGTACCCCACAGTCGACAGGAACAGCACAATCTTTCGGGCATCCGATGTTGCCTCGAGGTCGGAGGCCTCGATATACAGGAGGAACTTCTGTTTGAAGACTTTCCAGTTGGCGCCGAGGTTGCTGGAGATGCGGAGTTGCGGAGGAGGTTGGATCTTTTCCATGCCGCTGATGGCTGCGTGCTAGTCATTGCAGATTCACTCGAGGTAGGTTCATTAGAGTTCACAGCTCTCTGGTACCATGATGTGTTATCTGTGTTGGTCTAACATCGACTGCAACTGGATGTAGTAAAACGAGAAACAGGCTTCCGACACAGGAGATGGTCCAACACTATTTTATTGAACCTGTAGATTGCTGTACATAATCTGCTGAATGAAATGAAAATCACTTATTGTCACAAGTAGGCTTCAAATGAAGTTACTAGCTCTCTATCACATGGTGATGATGTTCATTGGCCTGTGCACTGCGACTATCTCCCTGGCCGTGTCCTGTGAGAGAGGGAGAGCCTTAATGCCCTGTGGGCTTTATAGTGGTGGTGTCCTGTCTGGTGATTGGTTGTTCTGTGTCGTGTGTGTTCATTGGTTATCCTGTGTGTCAATCACTGCCTGTCTGCATCTCATGATATACATGAGTGGATATTATGTGAACTTCCATTCAGGCAGATCGGGGGCCTCAGCAGGGAATGTGCAGCTGAGGCCCCACTTAGCACCGTTCCCTGCATTGAGGCGTTTTTACAATTGGCATCCTGATTTCTCGACCCCCGAACACCCCCAAGCCCCAACTCATGTATAAGGGCTCCTCGACCTCCCCGGCCCAATCCCCGCCATGTCAAAAATGCCAGCTTGACACTGCCAGCCTGCCACCCTGCCACCCTGCCAATTCCTCTGCCAGCTGGCAGTGCCACTGGGCACCTTGGCAGTGCCAGGCTGACATCCAGGTGGCACTACTAAGGTGCCAGGCTGGCAGCTCCAGGGTGCCCAGGTGAAACCAGCAGTGCCACGGTGCCACCCTGCCCAGAGAGCAAGCACCTGGGGGCCTTCGATCCCCTGGGAGATCAGCACTGGACGCCGCTCTCCCGAGGTCTCTAAGGCGAGGGGGTTAGATCCCATTCCTTGGGTAGATCTCGAGAACGCATTTTAGAGTGAGACAAGCGAGACATGGTGAGCTGTGTAGATCCCGGAAGTGGGATTTCCCAGCATCTACCTGTAGCGTCTCGCTGATTTTTGGGTGCAACGCGACCAGTAGATCTCACCGCACGTGTTCTCCATTGGATATCATGTCTGATAAACAAGGTCCCTTTTATTTTCCCTGCCTTTTGCCACGTTCCAAATTCTTTACTTTGGTTGAAATAGCTTGCAGACTCACAAAGCAGAATGATTAGTCACTGACCCAATTCTCCAGCTGGCTGTTCAAATTCTCTACTTGTCCACTGTTCATAGAACATAGAACATAGAACGATACAGCGCAGTACAGGCCCTTCGGCCCTCGATGTTGCACCGACATGGAAAAAATCTAAAGGCCATCTAACCTACACTATGCCCTTATCATCCATATGCTTATCCAATAAATTTTTAAATGCCCTCAATGTTGGCGAGTTCACTACTGTTGCAGGTAGGGCATTCCACGGCCTCACCACTCTTTGCGTAAAAAACCCACCTCTGACCTCTGTCCTATATCTATTACCCCTCAATTTAAGGCTATGTCCCCTCGTGCTAGCCACCTCCATCCGCGGGAGAAGGCTCTCGCTGTCCACCCTATCTAACCCTCTGATCATTTTGTATGCCTCTATTAAGTCACCTCTTAACCTTCTTCTCTCTAACGAAAACAACCTCAAGTCCATCAGCCTTTCCTCATAAGATTTTCCCTCCATACCAGGCAACATCCTGGTAAATCTCCTCTGCACCCGTTCCAAAGCTTCCACGTCCTTCCTATAATGAGGCGACCAGAACTGTACGCAATACTCCAAATGCGGCCGTACTAGAGTTTTGTACAACTGCAACATGACCTCATGGCTCCGGAACTCAATCCCTCTACCAATAAAGGCCAACACACCATAGGCCTTCTTCACAACCCTATCAACCTGGGTGGCAACTTTCAGGGATCTATGTACATGGACACCGAGATCCCTCTGCTCATCCACACTACCAAGAATTTTACCATTAGCCAAATATTCCGCATTTCTGTTATTCTTTCCAAAGTGAATCACCTCACACTTCTCCACATTAAACTCCATTTGCCACCTCTCAGCCCAGCTCTGCAGCTTATCTATGTCCCTCTGTAACCTGCAACATCCTTCCGCACTGTCTACAACTCCACCGACTTTAGTGTCATCTGCAAATTTACTCACCCATCCTTCTGCGCCCTCCTCTAGGTCATTTATAAAAATGACAAACAGCAACGGCCCCAGAACAGATCCTTGTGGTACGCCACTCGTAACTGAACTCCATTCTGAACATTTCCCATCAACTACCACTCTCTGTCTTCTTTCAACTAGCCAATTTCTGATCCACATCTCTAAATCACCCTCAATCCCCAGCCTCCGTATTTTCTGCAATAGACGACCGTGGGGAACCTTATCAAACGCTTTACTGAAATCCATATACACCACATCAACTGCTCTACCCTCGTCTACCTGTTCAGTCACCTTCTCAAAGAACTCGATAAGGTTTGTGAGGCATGACCTACCCTTCACAAAACCATGCTGACTGTCCCTAATCATATTATTCCTATCTAGATGATTATAAATTGTATCTTTTATAATCCTCTCCAAGACTTTACCCACCACAGACGTTAGGCTCACCGGCCTATAGTTACCGGGGTTATCTCTACTCCCCTTCTTGAACAAAGGGACCACATTTGCTATCCTCCAGTCCTCTGGCACTATTCCTGTAGCCAATGATGACCTAAAAATCAAAGCCAAAGGCTCAGCAATCTCTTCCCTGGCTTCCCAGAGAATCCTAGGATAAATCCCATCTGGCCCCGGGGACTTATCTATTTTCACCTTGTCCAGAATTGCCAACACTTCTTCCCTACGCACCTCAATGCCATCTATTCTAATAGCCTGGGTCTCAGCATTCTCCTCCACAATATTATCTTTTTCTTGAGTGAATACTGACGAAAAGTATTCATTTAGTATCTCGCTTATCTCCTCAGCCTCCACACACAACTTCCCACCACTGTCCTTGACTGGCCCTACTCTTACCCTAGTCATTCTTTTATTCCTGACATACCTATAGAAAGCTTTTGGGTTTTCCTTGATCCTACCTGCCAAAGACTTCTCATGTCCCCTCCTTGCTCGTCTCAGCTCTCTCTTTAGATCCTTCCTCGCTTCCTTGTAACTATCAAGCGCCCCAACTGAAACTTCACGCCTCATCTTCACATAGGCCTCCTTCTTCCTCTTAACAAGAGATTCCACTTCTTTGGTAAACCACGGTTCCCTCGCTCGACCCCTTCCTCCCTGCCTGACTGGTACGTACTTATCAAGAACATGCAATAGCTGTTCCTTGAACAAGCTCCACATATCCAGTGTGCCCAACCCTTGCAGCCTACTTCTCCAACCAACACATCCTAAGTCATGTCTAATGGCATCATAATTGCCCTTCCCCCAGCTATAACTCTTGCCCTGCGGGGTATACTTATCCCTTTCCATCACTAATGTAAAGGTCACCGAATTGTGGTCACTGTTTCCAAAGTGCTCACCTACCTCCAGATCTAACACCTGGCCTGGTTCATTACCCAAAACCAAATCCAATGTGGCCTCGCCTCTTGTTGGCCTGTCAACATATTGTGTCAGGAAACCCTCCTGCACACATTGTACAAAGAATGACCCATCTAATGTACTCGAACTATATCTTTTCCAGTCAATATTTGGAAAGTTAAAGTCTCCCATAACAACTACCCTGTTACTTTCGCTCTTTTCCAGAATCATCTTCGCCATCCTTTCCTCTACATCCCTAGAACTATTAGGTGGCCTATAGAAAACTCCCAACAGGGTGACCTCTCCTTTCCTGTTTCTAACCTCAGCCCATACTACCTCAGAAGAAGAGTCCCCATCTAGCATCCTTTCCACCACCGTAATACTGTCCTTGACTAGCAGCGCCACACCTCCCCCTCTTTTGCCCCCTTCTCTGAGCTTACTAAAACACCTAAACCCCGGAACCTGCAACAACCATTCCTGTCCCTGCTCTATCCATGTCTCTGAAATGGCCACAACATCGAAGTCCCAGGTACCAACCCATGCTGCCAGTTCCCCTACCTTATTTCGTATACTCCTGGCATTGAAGTAGACACACTTCAAACCACCTACCTGAACACTGGCACCCTCCTGCGAAGTCAAATCTGTGCTCCTGACCTCTATACTCTCAATCTCCCGTACCCCAAAACTACAATCCAGGTTCCCATGCCCCTGCTGAATTAGTTTAAACCCCCCCAAAGAGCACTAACAAATCTCCCCCCCAGGATATTGGTGCCCCTCAGGTTCAGATGTAGACCATCCTGTCTATAGAGGTCCCACCTTCCCCAGAAAGAGCCCCAGTTATCCAGAAATCTGAATCCCTCCCGCCTGCACCATCCCTGTAGCCACATGTTCAGTAATGTGTTTAAAGCTCTGGTGAAATAGCAAGATCAGCTGCTTGTCTCCTATAGTGCAAGTACTGAGTGAGGAATGCTGTATTTGAAGGAATCTGTATGATGGTCTATTAATTCAGGCCAATTTCCTACGCCTTTTACCATGGTACATGGTTGCTTGTTTAAATCTCAGTTTTTTAAAATGATGGATTAATAATCATTTTAAAACTATTTTTTTCCATTGATTGTCAATGATTCTGTCAAATTGCGTGAATTTTCCGCAATGACTATTGGAAAGGTTTGATCCGCTCGACTCTTTGTTCTCCACTCCCCCAACAGTTGGCATCTTAAAAGTGCCAAAATAAAAAAATGAATGGCCAAAGGATATGAATATATCATAAGAATATTTTAGAGATTATTTTTTAACAAATATTTACCTCTTCAGATTTACAGCACTGATTGTTTGTGTTTCTTTATGACCTGACTCCTCACTTTCAGCTCAGTATTGATTCTTTACCAATGCAGGAAATGAGATACTTCCTGGAGCCTTGCTTCCTCTGTTAAATCCTTTACCTTAAAATGGAGGTCAAAATGAATATCTGTTTATCAGCGGTAATAGTGTTGTCGAAATCTGTGGCGTTTTCCATGAAATCTTACCAGTCAATCCTTCCGGGCAGCGAAATTGAATCTAAGTTGTTCCATAGCTGTACGTACAAGAGTAGGAAGGAAGAGGAAAGAGTGAACTTTAATTTATATGGCACCTTTCTTTTCCTTGGAACATCCCAAAGCATTTCACAGCCAAGAATTACCTTTGAATTGTAATCACTGTTCCTTTGTGGGCAAAACAAGGCAGTGAATTTACATGTCATAAGACATAGGAGCAGAATTAAGCCACTCGGCCCATCGAGTCTGCTCCGCCATTCAATCATGGCTGATATTTTCTCATCCCCATTCTCCTGCCTTCTCCCCAATAAGCAAGATTTCATAAGTAGCAGGTAGACAAATTACCTATTAACTTATTTGGGGGGGGGGGGGGGCAGCATGGTGGTGCAGTGGCTAGTGCTGCTGCCTCACGGCGCCGAGGTCCCAGGTTCGATCCTGGCTCTGGGTCACTGTCCATGTGGAGTTTGCACATTCTCCCCGTGTTTGCGTGGATTTCGCTCCCACAACCCAAAGATGTGCAGGCTAGGTGGATTGACCACACTAAATTGCCACTTAATTGGAAAAAATAATTGGGTACTCTAAATTTATTTAAAAAAAACTTATTTGGGGGGGAATTGGTGGAGTGATAAGGAAGATCTTCCTTCCTCTTTGTCAAATGGTTCCTCTGAATCTTTTACATTTGCCAGAGAAAGCAGACAGGGTCTGAGTTAGGCGTATCATCCCGAAGCTGGCACCTCCAATAATGTAGCACTCCCTCAGCACTGCACTGAAAACGGATATTCATTCCATGAGGATTGTTATGGAAAGGATTCTTGTGAAAAGGAGACACAATGGGGAAAAAGGATTTTCCTGGACCTGCCGTAAATAAGGCTGCTGCCTACATGACCACGTCAACATGGCAATCAAGATTCCTGTTCCCAACAGGTGCTTCACTGTTCTAGGAGGGACATGTGCTCCATTTACACCGCTCAAAATTATTTTGTTTTTCTCAATGCCCCTTGAAAAAGGAAAGCCATGATCTGTGGCAACCAAATATCAGAGGTAGAGAAACATCAGATGGCAGTATTTCCGGGTACTGAGTGGAATCAAAAAGGAAATCCCAGGCAGAGTCCAGACAGAGCTGTCATCTTTGGCTTGGGGCACCGAAGTAAAATTTGAGATATGTTTTAGCTGAATACTTCCCCTTTTGTTTTTCTTTTATATTGTCCTACGCCATCTGATGTTGGCAGATTGCACCAGAAAAATCCAGACCAATATTTCCAAATGTTCTCTGGCAAATATGTGAAGGTTCACATTTCAACCATTTTCCGTATTATTAGCTTTAATTGTATATTGAACTTCAATGGCAGAGTTGAAGGTTTACAGAAAGCCAACAACATCTTTGGACTTAAAGGATCTTGAGTTATTAAAATACTCAATTAATTGTTTATTTTATTTTATTTTTATGACAGTTGCATTGGGTGAATTCCCTTTCCATTTTATTGTTATAATCTTTCTTCACCTGACCCAGTTTAGCACTTATATTTAAGGTAATTGGGTATGTAATAGAAGGGTGTGGCATCAAAAGATTTAATGTGGGATTGGGTATAGTACTGCACATGGTATGATGTAAAATAACATATGCCCCGACCCTGTAGGCCAGTCTTAGACAGGGTGGAGATGTGTGTAGCAAGCATGGAGACAGCTCTTGGATTAGACCTTATCCTGTATATATGGGCTGGTTTAGCACAGGGCTAAATCGCTGGCTTTTAAAGCAGACCAAGGGAGGCCAACAGCGCGGGTTCAATTCCCGTACTAGCTCCCTGAACAGGTGCCAGAATGTGGCGACCAGGGGCTTTTCACAGTAACTTAATTTGAAACCTACTTGTGACAATAAGTGATTTTTGTTTCATTTATATAGTTACAAGTAGTTAACAGAAACTGTTTATTGCTCACCACAGAGCTCACTTCAATGCCACACACCCAGTTCTAACTGGATGACAAAAGCACGAGTATAGAGAATAGTAAGTTAATAGGTGAAGTCAGAGTAAGGGAGAAATGATGTCATATCAGGGTTACTGTTTTTGTATATGAATGCATGGAGTTTAGCAAATAAGATTGGGGAGTTACAGGTTCAGATTGCATTGTGGAAATTTGATGTGGCGATAATAGACACCTGGCTCAGGAAAGGGCGAGACTAGGTGTTAAATAGTCCTGGAAACGTGGGGCGGGATTCTCCGGCAATTGGCGGGGCGGGCAGAAACGGCACGGTGGAGTGGCGGGAACCACTCCAGCATCGGGCCGCCCCAAAAGTGTGGAATCCTCCGCACCTTCAGGGGCTATGACGGCGTCGGAGTGGTTTGCGCCCCGCCGGCCGGCGTGGAAGGCCTTTGGCGCCACACGAGCCGTGGCCGACGGACTCCACCAGCCGGCACGGGTCCACGCATGTGCGGAAGCGTCAGCATCTGCTGATGTCATCCCCGTGCATGAGCAGGGGGTTCACCTTCGCGCCGGCCATTGCAGAGGCCTACATGACCGGCGCGTAGGAATAGAGTGCCCCCATGGCACAGGCCCACCTGCGGATCGGTGGGCCCTGACCGCGGGCCAGGCCACCGTGAGGGCACCTCCCCGGGGCCAGATAGCCTCGCGCCCCCCCCCCCCCCCCCCGGACGCCGGAGCCCGCCCACGGAGTTGGGTCCCGCCGGTAGGGACCTACCTTGATTTACGCCGGCGGGACCCGGCAAAAACAGGCGGGAACTCGGCCCATCACGGGCCGGAGAATTCAGGCGGCTCCGGGACCCATTGAGTCGCGCCGGTCTCCGCCATTCTCCAAGGCGGGCGGTGCGATTCACGCCGCGGCGACTTTTGGGGGCTGGAAGAATTCGGAGGCTGGAGGGGGCAGGATTCACGCCGACCCCCGGCGATTCTCCCACCCGGCGGGGGGGGGGGTCAGAGAATCCCACCCAAGGTGTTCGGAAAGGAAGGATGGGGTGGGGTGGCGGTATTAGTTAGAGAGAGCATTGAAATGCGAGAGAAGGAGGATGTTCCAGTGGGATCAAGGACAAAATTAATTTGACTAGAGCTGAGGAACAAACAGAGTTCAATCACATTGCTCACTATAATCTATACACAACCAACTAGTGAGGAGGATGTAGCGTTCGAATCTGCCGGGATATTATACAGAGATGCAAACAATATGGAATAGTTTTAATGTTTTTTTTTAAATTACCTAAATGTAGACTGGGACAGTGGTTGTATAAAGGGCAGAGAACATAGAACATAGAATATACAGTGCAGAAGGAGGCCATTCGGCCCATTGAGTTTGCACTGACCCACTTAAGCCCTCACTTCCACCTATCCCCATAACCCAATAACCCCTCCTAACCTTCTTTTGGATAGTAAGGGCAATTTATCATGGCCAATCCACCTAACCTACATATCTTTGGACTGTGGGAGGAAACCGGAGCACCCGGAGGAAACCGACACAGACACGGGGAGAAGGTGCAGACTCTGAACAGACAGTGACCCAGCGGGGAATCGAACCTGGAACCCTGGCGCTGCAAAGCCATAGAGAGAAGCAAAGGTTTCTAGATTTTGTTCACAAAAATTGTCTACAGCAGTATGTGTCCAGTCCAACAAGATTATTGGACCTGATTATTGGAAATTTGGTAGGCTAAGTTGATCAAGTGTCAGTGAGGGAACATTTAGGAGACAGGGATCATTGTATTATAAGGTCTAAGATGATGATAGAAAAGGACAATGGACAATACAGAGAAAAAATTATTAACTGCGGGGAAAGCCGACTTCAATGGGGCAATAACGAGCTGGGAAGTTTGGCTGGAATGAAAGGTTGGTGGAAAAACTGTAGCTGAACAATGGGCTATCTTCTAAACAGAAATGGTCTAGGCACAGTCAAGGTATATTCCCTCAAAAGGGAAAATCCAGAGATCCCTGGATGAAAAAGGAGATACAAATTTAGAAAAGGAAGAAAAAGTGTGCTTATGATAGGTGTCAGGTAGTAAATACATTTGAGAACCAAGAGAAATACAAAGGGTTCAAGGGGTGGTGAAAAATCGCATCAA
This sequence comes from Scyliorhinus canicula, assembly GCF_902713615.1. Classification (NCBI taxonomy): domain Eukaryota; kingdom Metazoa; phylum Chordata; class Chondrichthyes; order Carcharhiniformes; family Scyliorhinidae; genus Scyliorhinus; species Scyliorhinus canicula. The sequence continues at coordinate 58,077,472 of NC_052152.1, forward strand.
GGAGGTAGATTCTACCCAGGACATGGTGACAGATGAGAAAATTATTTCCCTAGAAGAGTTTAAAATTGATAAGGAGGAAGTGATGGATAGAATGTCAAAAGTTGACAAGGCACCGGGACTGGCTGAGATGCATCCAATGATATTGAAGGAAATGAGAATGGAAATTTCAGGGACACTAGCCATAATCGTTCAGTCATCTCTAGACTCAAGGGTAGTGCCAGTGGATGGAGAATTGCAAATGTTGCGCCCTTGTTCAAAAAAAGGTTGCACTGATAGCTCCAGCAATTACGGGCCAGTCAATTTAACATCAGTAGTGGGCAAGCTTCTAGAATCAATTATTTGGGATAGAATTAGTAGTCACATGGAAAAATGTGGGCTGATTAGGAAAAGCCAGCGTGGATTTCTAAAGGGGAAATTGTGTTTAACTAACTTAGAGGATTTGGAGGAAAATGTAGCTGCTCTGATTAGCAAGTTTGCGATTGGGGAATTGCGGACTGCGATGAGGATTGTCAGAGGATATTGCGGGATATAGGTCGGTTAGAGACTTGGGCGGTAAAATGGCAGATGGAGTTTAATCCAGAAAAATGTGTGGTAATGCATTTTGGAAGTCCATTACAGATGGGAATTATACCATAAATGGCATAACCCTTTGGAGCATTGACAGGCACAGAGTTCTGGGTGTACAAATCCACAGATGATTGAAAATGGCAACACAGGTGGATAAGGTAATCAAGAAGGCATAATACATGCTTGCCTTCATTGGTCGGGGCATTGAATATAAAAATTGGCAAGTCATGCTGCAATTGTACAGAACCTTAAGTAGGCCACATTTGGAATATTGTGTACAATTCTGGTCGCCACACTACCAGAAGGATGTAGATTCTTTGACGAGGGTACAGCAGAGGTTTACCAGGATGTTATCTGGTCTGGAAGGTATTGGCTATGAGGAGAGTGTGGATAACTCGGATTGTCTTCACTGGAATGATGGGGATTGCGGGACGACCATTTACAAAATTATGAGTGGCATGGACAGATTGGATAGTCAGATGCTTTTTCCCAGGGTGGAAAAGTCAATAACTAGGGGACAGAGCTTTAAGGTGCAACGGGAAAGTTTTTTTTATAGACTTAGATTACCCAATTATTTTTTCCAATCAAGGGGCACTTTAGCGTGGCCAATCCACCTCCTCTACACATTGTTGGGTTGTAGGGGCAAAACCCACCCAGAGACGGGGAGAATGTGCAAACTCCACACGGACAGTCACCCAGAGCCGGGATCGAACCTGGGACCTCAGTGTCATGAGGCAGCTGTGCTAACTACTAGGCCACCGTGCTGCCCACTGTGCAAGAGGAAAGTTTGAGGAAATGTGCGAGGCAAGTGTTTTACATAGAGGGTGGTGAGTGCTTGGAACGCTCTGCTGGAGGAGGTAGTGAAAGCAGATACAATAGAGGCATTTAAGAGGCATCTTGATAAATATATGAATAGGATGGGAATAGAGGGATACGGACTCTCGAAGAGCAGAAGGTTTTAGTTCAGACAGGCATCATGATCGGCAAAGGTTTGGAGGGGCAAAGGGCCTGTTCCTGTGCTGTACTGTTCTTTGTTGGAATTTTTTTGAGGAGGTAACAGAAAGGGTCGATGAGGGTAATGCTGTTGGTGTGGTGTACAAGGATTTCCGAAGGAATCTGATACAGTGCCACACAAAAGACTTGCGAGAAAAGTTAAAGCTCATGGAATAAAAGGGACAGTAGCAACATGGATACAAAATTAGCTGAATAATAGGAAGTAAAGAGTAATAGTCAATGGATATTTTGGGGGCTGGAGGAAAGTTTGTAGTGGTGTTCCTAAGAAGCTAGTTAGACCTCAGAGGAGTATTGTGTACAGTTCTGCACCCAATACTATAGGAAGGATGTGAACGCATTGAACAGAGTGCAGAAGAGGTTTACAAGAATAACTGCAGGGATAAGAAACTTCAGTTGTGAAGATAGATTGGAGAGGTTGGGACTGTTCTTCTTGGAGAGAAGAGCGCTGAGAGGAGATTTGATAAAGATATTTAAAATCATGAGGGAGCTGGGCAGAGTAGATGAGGAGAAAGTGTTCCCGTTTGTAAAAGGATCAAGAACGAGAGGGCACAGATTTAACGTCATTTGCAAAAGAAGGAAATGTGATAAGGGCAAACCTTTTCCACACACCGAGTGGTTCAGGTGTGGAATGCCCTGCCTGAAAGTGTGGTGGAGGAAAGTTCAATTGAGTCATTCAAGAGGGCATTAAGATGATTACTTGAATAAAAACAATGTGCAAGGGTATGGGGAAAAGGCAGGGGAATGCTTGTTTGGAGAGCCATTGCAGACATTTTTGTAATTCTGTGATATACACATTTGATTATAATTAACTAATCAATACCTACCACCTATTCATTTTATTGCTTTAAATTACTGGGTATTTAACATCCATCAAATAGAATCTATTAGTCTCTAACAACTTAGATCCTCTTTGTGAGACCTACTGAACTACACATCCTACAACATGGTGGCAGCTGTCAGAAAAACCCAAAGCTGGAGAAGAAATTATAAACCTAGAAAATTGAAAAGAGCAGCCTTCTGGCCTGGCAAAAAGCAAACGACACAGAAGGAGATTCCTCAGAGAAAAGCGCCAAAGGAGGATTGGGAGCAAAAGGCAGAAATAAAACTCGATACTTCATCAGAAGATTCCATTGAATCCTGTGAATGCTCAGCTTCAATACCCAGAGAGTACAGAAGACCTAGCAGGGGTGAGCTGTAAAATGTAGATTCTTGGCCAGAATTAGTTTTAAAAAGCTTTTAAGTCAGCGGGTGGAATTGCTGAACAGCCCAGGTCACAGGTCACAAGTATCTGGTAGAAGGACCAATGTTTTTGTGATTTTTTTTTTAAGTTTAAAAATTCAGGTTTATAGCTTCTAGGGATAAAAGTAAAGCAATTATCAATTTTAAAAAAAAAGACAGCACGGTAGCACAGTGGTTAGCACAGTTACCTCACAGCTCCAGTGTCCCAGGTTTGATTCCGGGCTTGGGTCACTGTCTTTGTGGAGTCTGCACTTTCTCCCTGTGTCTGCATGGGTTTCCTCCAGATGCTCCGGTTTCCTCCCACAGTCCAAAGATGCACAGGTTAGGGGGATTGGCCATGCTAAATTGCTCTTAGTGCCCAAAAAAGGTTAGGTGGGGTTACTGGGTTACGGGTATAGGGTGGAGGCATGGGTTTAAGTAGGGTGCTGTTTCCAAGAGCCAGTGCAGACTTGATGGGCCGAATGGCCTTCTTCTGCACTGTGATTCTATGATTCTACGATTCTATGAAAGATTCCTTAGATATGTGATTGCTTCAGGTTCAGACAAAAAGACAGGAACTGAACAGGTTACACACTGCTTTATTCAGTAGGTCTAATAGCCGAAGATATAATAGCTCGACAATGAATGAATGAGTCCTCAGCAAAATTTGATGCCGTTTTAAAGTAATTTGACACATATTTTAATCTGAGCAGTAACAAGATCCTTGAAAGAGCAAAGTTTAACAAACGTGTCCAACAACCAGAAAACCTGCTGATTCCTTCATTAATGAGCTGTACAAGAACACTGAAGGCCATGATAATGATGACCTAAAATCAGAGATAATCATGGACAGAGTTATTGTTAGAGTGGTAGGCAATGCACTCTCAAACATATTTCAACATAAGGCCAAGTCTTGAGGGCAGCCTTGGATTGGACAGAGACGTGTGTGGAGGCAAGCATGGACACAGCTCCTGGTTTAGACTTTATTCTGTATATATGTACATAGTTACTAGTACTTAATAAGCACTTACTGTTGAACCACATAACTATACAAGACTCAGGACTTTTTTGTGAGACCCACTTAACTACTCACAATATCTTACAAAAGGGTCATAGCTTGCTACCAAAAAATGTAGACGGTTAGTCAGATACACAAGAGATTGCCCAGGTGTCACACTTTTCTCTCACGTCGTATTGGAGATGCCTCGGCCTCTCTATAACAACTCCCACCCCCACACCATTTAACAAGTGTCAGACCAGGACAGAAAGCATTGGCAGCCCCCACTTTCTGACACTGCCCCTCAACACATTTGCTTGCTGTTGCTTTCGCTTCTGTCTTCAACATCAGAAGACAACTGCATATGACGTGGTCTGCCACAATTTGGATTACTTTGAAAGAGTATTTAAAGTGCAAACAGTTATGTGGGAACATCACATTGAAATTGCACAGAAAAATATTTAATGCAAAGATCATCCTATGTAAACATATTGGAAATGATTGACTGAGTTTCCTAAATAGGATTTCTTGGCAATAAGAAAATGACGAGCTAAGAATCTGGTTCCTGCGAGAGTGCCAGTTAAAAATGTATTTTGATTGATTTGTTTATTCTTTTATTTCTTCTGATTTATTAGTTTCTCTTTTCTTCTTTGCACTCCTCCTCTGTAATGCATTTTCTCCAGAGACAGCACAGGCTGGATACTTAGCCAATGTAATGGAATGAAAATGATTGAAATGAGATATTTCATCAGATTTCTGGAGAAGATTTGAAGCTTTAACTGTTAGCCTGCATCAACCACCAGGAAGGTCTGTGAACTGGATCAGTTTTTTGTTTTCAGAAAAAACAACAAATTACTGAAAACTGGAGGCGACAAATCTCAAATCTCAAAATATCTGTTTTAGCTCAAAAAATATCAGATTTATTTCTTGCCTAATTTCTCAATAACTATTCAGAATATCATCTAGTACCGTGTTTTTCAAACTTTGTTTCCTGAGACCAACTTTCCCCAACCGGCCGACCTTCGGGACCCACGCCGGCTAACCTTCGCAACACATGCCACATTTGCCTACTTCTAATGCGAAAGGTCCTCACGATCTCATTCCAATCAGGTTCACAGGAGGAGAGCGCATATCAGGTGCAGATTTCAGCCAGTTCCTTTGTGCCATCTTCATCTTTGTGAGAACAGAAAATCCAACCTTGCACATAGAGGTCATCATGAAGAGTAATATCCGCAACCGATCACTCCGTGATCCTCCCGACACCCACCCACGACCTACCGTCGGTCACAACCCACACTTTGAAAAGCCCTTATCTAGTGAGATCAATCCCATTGTCATGGTCAGTTTCTTGGTGACTTTATAATAATAATAATTTATTGTCACAAATAGGCTTCAGTGAAGTTACTGTGAAAAGGCCCTAGTCGCCACATTCCGGCGCCTGTTTGGGGAGGCCGGTATGGGAATTGAACATGTGCTGCTGGTCCGCTTGGTCTGCATTACAAGCCAGCTGTTTAGCCCACTGTGCTAAACCAGCCCTTTGGGACAAAAGGCATCTGTTTTATATCAGTTTAATTTTGTCAAGGTAAAAATGTGGGACATTCTACCTCCCATTGTGCTGAGTTTTATGGGGCCTGCAGGAGCAAGCTGAGAAGCAGTAGGGGAGGATGAAAAATCAAGAGGGAGTGCAGGATTGGGAAGCCTGGCACTGACAGGAGGATACCCAGCTCTGTGAACCTTACCTTTAAAAATGGCGGCCAGCAATTTTGAGTCTTGCAGTGCAGGAGGAGGCCATTTGGCCCATCGTGTCTGCACCGACCCTCTGAAAAAGCACCCGACATAGCCCACTACCCTATCCAGTCCCAGTAACGCCACCTATCCGAAAAATAATCTTTATTATTGTCTTACATTTAACACTGCAATGAAGTTACTCTGAAAATGCCCTAGTCACCACACTCCGGCACCTGTCCGGGTACACTGAGGGAGAATTCAGAATGTCAAATTCACCTGACAAGCATGTCTTTCGGGACTTGTAGGAGGAAACGCCTACTTGTGACAATAAGCATTTATTATTATTATTATGAGGGGCATGGACAGGAACAGCTGTTCTCCTTAGTTTAAGGGTCAGTTACGAGGGGACGCAAGTTCAAAGTGAGGCCAGGAGATTTAGGGGGGATGCGACAAAAAAAATTTTTACCCAGAGGGTGGTGACAGTCTGGTATGCACTGCCTGGGAGGGTGGTAGAGGCGAGTTGCCTCACATCCTTAAAAAGTGCCTGGATGAGCACATGGCACGTCATAACATTCAAGGCTTTGGGCCAAGTGCTGGCAAATGGGATTAGGTAGGCAGGTCAGATGTTTTTTCATGCGTCGATGCAGACTCGATGGGCACTGTATTTTCTTTGATTCTGTGATTCTGAATCTGACCCACGCATATTGTCCATTCACGTTGAGGGCACGCCAACATGAATCACAACACACCCCTTACGTCGTGCACCTGACAATCAGAACCCTCAGAGACGCAGTCCCCACAGAGGAGGGGTCAGTGCCAGGGGCAGTGTTGGGGGTAGGGGAGTACTGTGGAGCATATGCCAGGTGTGTTCCATGGTGTCATGGTGGCAGGGGGGAGAGTATCGTTGGGCGGGGGGGGGGGGGGGGTGGTTGGAAGAATTCCATGGAAGGTGGGGAAGAGTTCCGTGGAGTTTCTTTTTTTCCATTTTTGATGTTCTAATCTTTAAATGCCAAAGTTGCTGTGTTGGCGGGACAGGCTCATTCAGAGCCCGCTATGGCAACATGACATCATGGGACATCTTGGATTTTTTCTTACAAAATGTCTATACATACGGCGGGAAAATAATATCATAATAATCTTTATCAGTGTCATAGGTAGGCTTACATTAACACTGCAATGAAGTTACTGTGAAAATCCCCTAGTTGCCACATTCCGACACCTGTTTGAGTACACCGAGGGACAATTCAGAATGCTCAACTCACCGAACAAGCACGTCTTTCAGGACTTGTGGGAGGAAACCGGAGCACCCGGAGGAAACCCACGCAGACACAGAGAGAACGTGCAGACTCCGCACAGACAGTGACCCAAGCCAGGAATCGAGCCCAGGACCCTGGTGCTGCGAAGCAACAATGCTACCGAAAAGCTGGCAGTGCAGCCCACCAGCTACCCTCTGCTTTTCCAACCCAAATTGACACTTTGTCAAAAACAATCAGGCAATTCCACCCAATGGGGTTATGCACTTTAACGCACAATCATGTTTACTTTTAACAATCTGAAAGAGTGTCATAACTCTCCCAAAGATATTCTAGGACAATATCCAAAGGGTAACTTACCTCCCTAAAGGGGAACTCTGGCTATCCAAACAAATGCACTACATTCTGCCCTCTCTGGGTTTCACACTCCAGGCTTACCAAAATCCCACTTCAGTAGAGGCAGCTGATGAGTTAAAAGGCCAGCAGCCCCTGTAAACTGCATACGTGCAAACCCTGACCCAGTTCCTCTCCCACCCCTGCGAAAACAGGAAATGCCATGTTGGGGGCTGCGATTTAGTATTTCTGGGCTTGTTGGGCAGTATGGTAGCACAATGGCTAGCACTGTTGCTTCATAGCGCCAGGGACCCGGGTTTGATTCCGGGCTTGGGTCACTGTGCGGAGTCTGCATGTTCTCCCCGTGTCTACGTGGTTTTCCTCCGGGCACTCCAGTTTCCTCCCACAAGTCCCGAATGATGTGCTTGTTAGGTGAATTGGACATTCTGAATTCTCCCTCAGCGTACCCGAACAGGTGCCGGAGTGTGGAGACTAGGGTATTTACACAGTAACTTCATTGCAGTGTTAATATCAGCCTACATGTGATACTAGTAAAGATTATTATTATTATTTATTTTCACCAGGATCGAGAGGCTTTCCATTGTGGCAAAAACCTGGGCCTTTGTTTCACCCTCCAGAGATACTATCCGACCGACTGAGTATTCATAGCATTTTGTGTTTTTATCCCAGTACACAATGATGGCTACTTTGTCTGATATTCTTCAATAGAATCTCGTAGCTCCCTAAAACTGCAAAAATTACCACTGGTTTGTTGGTTTCCATTCTGATTTTCTTACCTCAGATGATTAATTATACCAGTGATTCCCTTTGATTTACTCATTATACTAAAGTCATACTCTTATGAAATAAACATGACTAAATGGTCCGGCAGGCCTAAAAGTAGATAAGCCTCCAGGGCCAGATGAAATGTACCCCAGGCTGATGAGTGAGGCAAAGGAGGAAATAGCAGGGGAGCTGGCAATTCCTCTCTGGCACAGGAGAGTTGCCGGAGGACTGGAGGATAGCCAATGAGGTACCATTATTCAAAAAGGGAAGAAAGAATAAACTACAGGTCATTCAGTCTAACCTCAGTGATGGGGAAACTATTGAAAATAATTGAGAGACAGAATCAACTTGTATTTGGAGAGGCAGGGATTAATCAAGAACAGTCAGCATGGTTTTGTTGTGGGGATGTCATGTCTGACCAACTTGATTGATTTTTCAAAGAGGTGACCAGATGTGTAGATGAGGGAAATGCATTTGACGTAGACTACTTGGACTTCAACAAGGCTTTTGATCAGGTCCCATGGGGGAGAATGCTGGCGAAGATAAGAGCCCCTGGGATCCAAGGAAACCTGGCAAATTGGATCCAGAATTGACTGAAGAAACAGAGTGTGATGGTCGAGGGGACCCGCAGGGATCAGTGTTGGGTCCCTTACTGTTTGTGGTTTATATAAATGTTTAAGACTTGAATGTAGGAGGGTCGATCAGTAAGTTCGGGAATATGAATATTGGTGGGGTGATAAATAGTGAGGAAGGTAGCCTTTGAATACAGGAGGATATCGACAGGCTGATGAATTGCAAATGGAACTCAATCTGGATAAATGTGAGGTGATGCACTTGGGCAGTACAAACAAGGCGAGGAAATACCTCATGCACAGCACCAAGAATCAGAGGGACATTGGTTGCATGTACACCAGCCCCTTAAGATAATAGGGCAGGTGAATAAAGTGGTTAAGAAGGTACATGGTATACTTCCTTTATTAACTAATGCATAGATTTTAAGAGCAGGGAGGTTATGCTGGAACTGTATAAAATATTGGTTAGGCCACAGCTTGTGTGCAATTCTGGAATCCACATTATAGGATGATATACCTTCAATTCGCCGAGAGGCAGAGAGAGCGTGTGAACATTAGGTTTTATTAATCATGAACTTGCCTAGCCAGAGTCTGTTGTACAGATGAATGCCGCCCACAGGCTGCCAGTCTATATATGGCCGTGGTGAAGGCGGAGCCCACCGGCGTTACAGTACAGTACCTGGAAGCAGCTCATATCGCCACTTCCAGGTCATAGGTCATAGGTTACAGTATCATACATGCATTAGGTGAATACATTCACCACATTCACCCCCTGTTAAAAAAATCAAGTCCAGCAGGGTTGACGTGGGATCATCAAATATTCAGTCTATCTGGAGGCTGAATGATTCTCTTCGACCTCCTCAGCTCTGGCGGTGCGGCGGGCACAGTTGTTGCAGGTGGTGACTCCAGGGGCATTGTGTCTGGACCTTGAGCCTCAGTCCAGCGTGTTGAAGATGGTTGGGGTGTGGGGTAGGCAGGGGGTGATGGGTGGCGGCAGTGTCGACGTGGGACAATACAGGAGGCCCAGGGGAGCGTACGGGGTGCTGGGGGTGGCGGTGGGGAGGGGGGCATGTTGGTAGGGAAACCAGCTGGCGCCCGGTCCCGTAGGGAGACTGTATCTTGCCGTCCGTCCTGATGCGTGATGTTGGCGTACTGGGGGTTGGTATGGAGCAGCTGGACCCTCTCAACCAGGGGGTCGTCTTATGGCTCCTCATGTGCCTCCGGAGAAGGACAGGTCCCGGAGTTGTCAGCCAAAATGGAAGCGAGACCCCGGAGATGGACTTCCTAGGGAAGAGAAACAAACGATCGTGAGGGGTCTCGTTCGTGGCTGTGCAGAGGAGTCATCTGATGGAGTGGAGGGTGTCGGGGAGGACCTCCTGTCAGCGGGGGATTGGGAGACTTCTGGACCTGAGGGCCAGAAGAACGGCCATCCATACCGTTGTGTTCTCCCTCTCCACCTACCCGTTTCCCTGCGGGTTATAGCTTGTAGTCCTGCTCGAGGCGATGCCTTTGCTGAGCTAGTACTGACGTAGCTCATCGCTCATGAACGAAGTGCCCCAGTCGCTGTGGATGTACGCAGGGAAACCGAACAGTGTGAAGATGCTGTGCAGCGCCTTTATAGCCGTGGCCGAGGTAATGTCGGGGCAGGGGACAGCGAAGGGGAAGCGGGAGTACTCATTGATGACGGTTAGAAAGTATATATTATGGTTGGTGGAGGCGGGGGGGGGGATTTTCGTTTCATTTCATTTCAAAGAGCCGGGAGACCTTTACCAGTCGGGCCTTGTCTGGCCGATAGTAGTGCGGTTTGCACTCTGCACAGACCTGGCAGTCCCTGGTCATGGCCTTGACCTCCTCGGTGGAGAAGGGCAGATTGCGGGCCTTAATGAAGTGGGTAAGCCGGGTGACCCCCGGGTAACAGAGGTCATTGTGGATCGCCCAAAGTCAGTCATCTTGCACGCTGGTGCATGTGCCGCGGGACAGGGCATCTGGGGGCTTGTTGAGCTTCCCAGGACGATACTTGATATCGTAATTGTAGGTGGAGAGTTCGATTCTCCACCTCAAGATTTTGTCATTTTTTATTGTGCCCCGTTGTGCGTTGTCAAACATGAAGGTGACCGACCGCTGGTCGGTGACGAGGGTGAACTTCCTACCGGCTAGGTAGTGCCTCCAGTGCCGCATGGCTTCCACTATGGCTTGTGCTTCCCTCTCGACCGAGAGGCGTCGAATTTCAGAAGCGTAGAGGGTCCTAGAGAAGAACGCTACTGGCCTGCCTGCCTGGTTAAGTGTGGCAGCCAGTGCGACGTCTGACGCATCGCTCTCTACCTGAAAGGGGACGGACTCGCCTACCGCGTGCATAGCGGCCTTGGTGATGTCGGCCATGATGCGGCTGAAGGCCGAGCGGGCTTCAGCCGTCAGGGGAAAAGTGGTTGTTTGAATAAGTGGGCGGGCTTTGTCCGCATAGTTGGGGACCCACTGGGCGTAGTAGGAGAACAGCCCCAGGCATCGTTTGAGGGCCTTGAGGCTGTGGGGAGAGGGGTGTTCAATGAAGGGGCGCATACGGTCGGGGTCGGGCCCTAGGACTCCGTTCTCCACGACGTAGCCGAGGATGGCTAGTCGGGTAGTACGGAAGATGCACTTTTCTTTGTTGTATGTGAGATTGAGGGATTGGGCGGCCTGGAGGAACCTCTGAAGGTTGGCGTCATGGTCCTGCTGATCATGGCCGCAGATGGTCACATTGTCCAAGTACGGGTATGTAGCCCGCAAACCGTACTGGTCCACCATTCGGTCCATTGTTCTCTGAAAGACCGAGACCCCGTTAGTGACGCTGAAGGGGACCCTGAGGAAGTGGAAGAGTAGGCTGGCTGCTTCAACGGCAGTGTAGTGGCGGGTTTCCGGGCGGTTTGGGACTGGTGGTAGGCCGACTTCAGATCAACCGTTGAGAACACCCGGTACTGCGCGATGTGATTGACCATCTCCGCTATGCGGGGGAGAGGGTACGCATCCAGTTGGGTGAACCGGTTAATGGTCTGGCTGTAGTCCGCAACCATCCGATTCTTTTCCCCGGTCCGGACGACCACCACTTGCGCTCTCCAGGGGCTGTTGCTGGCCTCGATTATCCCTTCACTCAGCAGTCGCTGGACCTCCGACTTGATAAACGTCATGTCTAGCGAACTGTACCGCCTGCGCCTGGTGGCGATGGACTTACAGTCAGGAGTGAGGTTCGCAAAGAGTAAAGGGGGGGTGACCTTGAGGGTCGCGAGGCTGCACACCATGAGGGGGGGGGGGCAAGGGTCCACCGAACTGTAAGGTCAGGCATCGGTGATTACATTGAAAGTCCAATCCGAGCAGTAGGGGGGTGCAAAGGTGGGGGAGGACGAAGAGCTTAAAGCGAGCATACTCTGCGGCCTGCATCACAAGATTGGCGATACAGTACCCCCAGATCTGAACCGAATGAGACCCGGAGGCAAGGGAGATTGTTTGGGAGACTGGGTAGGTGTGGAGGGAGGAGCGCCTTACCGTGTCAGGGTGAACAAAGCTCTCCATGCTCCTGGAGTCGAAAAGACAGGGGGTCTCATGCCCGTTGACCCGGACGACCATCATGGAGTTCCTCAGCTGTTTTGGCTGTGACTGGTCGAGAGTGACTGCGCCCAGCTGCGGGTAGTCTGTGTGGTCAGTGGAGTCACAAGATGGCGGCCTCCATGAGTCGCACGTGTCGGGCTGGGGCGAAGATGGCGACCAAGGTGGCCGCCCCATCGGTTGCACGTATTGGTTGGTGCTGGATTCGGCGGCCAAGATAGCAGCCTCCATGAGTCGCACGTGTCGGCCGGTGTTGGGGCCGGTGACCAAGATGGTGTCCCCCACGAGTCGCATGATGCTGATGACGCATCTGACGGGGGTGTTCCGGGCAGGCGGCAGCCGCATTGCTGGGTCTGTGGGGTTGCGAGTCCATGGGTCGGCCCACACAGACTGTAGTGAAGTGCCCCTTTTTCCCACAGTCGCTGCACGTTACTATGCGGTCTGGGCAACGCTGCCAGGGGTGTTGGCTCTGGCGACAGATGTAGCACTGCGGTCCCCCGGGCTGGGCTGGCAGACGTGCGGCACAGGCCTGCGACGTAGTCGGGTCCGACGGGGGCTGCGGCGAGGGTGTCCACAAGGGATTCGCCAGCCCCGTGGGGAGCGCACTGAGGTTCTGGTAGGCCACCTCCAGCGAGGTAGCTAGCTTTACCGTGTCCCACAGGTCGGAGGTCCCGTTTTACAGCAGGCGTTGCCTGATGTAGTTCGAGCGGACCCCCACCACGTCGGTGTCCCGGATCTGTGAGTTCATGTGTTCCTCCGCCGTCACACCTCGATAGCTGCAGTTCCTCGCGAGTATCAGTCAGGGTTTCGAGATACTCGCCCAGCGATTCTCCGGCGCGTTGACAGCGAGTAGTGAGGAGGTGTCTGGCGAACACCTCATTTACGGGCTTCATGAAGTGTGCCTTGAGGGTTGCGACAGCTGTCTCGTACGTGGCCGCTTCCTCGATCATTACTGAGATTCGATGGCTCACCTGAGCGTGCAGGAGTCACAGCTTGAGGATCTCCGTGGGAGGCATTGTGGAGGAGCCGAGGTAGGCCTCGAAGCATCGAAGCCAATCTCCTTGGCTTCGGACGTTCGGGCATCGAGTTCGAACCTGTCTGGTTTGAGAGCGGCTTCCATAGTGCTGTCGATGATTAATAAATTGATATACCATCAATTCACCAAGAGGTAGAGAGAGCGAGTGAGCAGGCTATATTAATCATGAACTTGCCTCGCCAGAGTCGGTTGTACAAATGAATGACACCCACAGGTGGCCAATCTATATATGGCCCCAGTGAGGGTGGAGCCAGAGGCGGAGCCCACCGGGGTTGCAGTACAGCACCTGGAAGCAGCTCGTAATGCCACTTCCAGGTCATAGGTCATAGATTACAGTATCATATATGCATTAGGTGAATACATTCACCATATAGGAGTAGTGTGATAGCACTGGAAAGTGTGCAGAGGAGAATTACCAGGATGTTGGCTAGGCTGGAGAGTTTTATCCATGATGAAAAATTGGACAGACTGGGGTTGTTTTCCTTAGAGCAGAGGAGACTGAGGGGGTACATGATTTAAATGCTTAAAATTATGAGGGGCGACTTCCGGTTGCGGCTATGCGGAGCTAAGCCGCATGTTCGGCAGCTCCCGCTAGAAATGGACTTTGGGGCTCTTTTCAGGGCCCCCAACGGAGCTTTTTCGACGATTCCCAACATGGGAAGGGGTCTGCAGTAGATCCCCAGGGTTCTATGGTCCGGACCAGGAGTGGGGTGAGCAGAAAAGCGGTGGCAGCGTCCCTGGAAAAGCGGGGGAAGGGAAACAAAATGGCGGCCGGCGGAGCCCTCGAGGAGTGGAGGCAGTGGGCGCAGGAGCAGCAGGAGACTCTTTGGCGCTGCTTCCAGGAGCTTAAGGTGGAGTTACTGGAGTCGCTGAAGGCTACCACCAGAGAGCTGCTGGAGACTCAGACAGCCCAGGGGGCCGCAATCCGGGAGCTGCAGCAGCAGGCCTCCAAAAGGGAGGATGAGGCCGCAACCATCGCGGGGAAGGTGGAGATGCACGAGGCGCTCCATAAAAAGTGGCAGGAGCGGTTCGAGGAGCTGGACAACCGGTCGAGGCGGAAGAATTTACGGATCCTGGGCCTCACGGAGGAGCTGGAGGGGTCGGACCTGGCGGCCTACGTGGTTGTTGTGCTGAACTCGTTGATGGGAGCTGGGTTCTTCCAGGGGCCCCTGGAGTTGGAGGGGGCCCACAGAATACTGGCCAGGATGCCCAAGCCGAATGAGCCGCCGCGGGCGGTGTTGGGGCGGTTCCACCGGTTCGTTGACCGGGAGTGCGTGCTTCGGTGGGCCAAGAGGGAGCGGAGCAGCAAGTGGGAGAACACGGAGGAGCGGATCTTCCAGGACTGGAATGCGGAGGTGGCTAAACGGAGGGCCGGGTTCAACCGGACGAAGGTGGTGCTCCACAGACAGAGTGTGAAGTTTGGCATGTTGCAGCCGGCGCGTCTGTGGGTCACCTACAAGGATCGGCACTTTTATTTTGAGTCCCCGGAGGAGGTGTGGGCCTTTGTGCAGGCCGAGAAATTGGACTCAAACTGAGGGTCAGGGATGGGGGTTTTGTATGTAAATGCAACTGTGTCTAATTTTTTCTCTGGAGGGGGGGTTCTGTTTAATGCAGGATGTGTGTTGGCTTTAGGGTGGGTGGGGCGATGTCTTTATGTCTTTTTGTATGGGTCTGGTGGACGGGTTCAGGCAGGGAGGTAAACTGGGAGTGCGGGGAGCTGGTGGTGGGGACCGGCAATGGGAGTTGCCCTAGAGGAGGCGGGGTTGGGCAGGGCGAAAGCCCGGGCTTTTCTCTGGTTTCCCGCGCTGGGGGGTGATGGGGGCGGGGTCGGGGCTGAGAAGCGCAGGCCTTTGCTGGTTGTTTTCCCGCTTTCCCGCGCAAGAGCGGGGTGGGGGGGGAGGAGGGCCTGTTGATGGGCACGAAGGAGGATGAGTAGTCCCACATGGGGAGGGGTCAGAGGTGTGGCGGGAGTCGCCGGGGTCAGCCGAAGTTAGCTGGCTCACGGGAGTGCTATGGAGGGGAGGCGCGGCTAGGAGGGGTCCTAGCCTTGGGGGGGGGGGGGGGGGGGGGGGGGGGGGGGGGGGGTGGTACCGGGGTTGCTGCTGAAATGGCCAGGAAGGAGCTGGAGTATGCAGGGGGTGCTGGGGGTGGGGGGAGTTGCCGCTGTGGGGAACAGGCCGAGCGGGGGACGCTGGCCAGTGGCGGGCAGGGGATGGGTTATGGCTAGTCGGCGGGGGAGGGGGCAGGGAGCCCTCTGATCCGGCTGATAACCTGGAATGTGAGGGGGCTGAACGGGCCGGTCAAGCGGGCCCGGGTGTTTACGGACTTGAAGGGGCTGAAGGCGGATGTGGCCATGCTCCAAGAGACACACCTGACAGTGGCGGACCAGGTTTGACTGAGGAAGGGGTGGGTGGGCCAAGTATTTCATTCAGGGCTGGATGAGAAGAGTAGGGGGGTGGCGATCCTGGTGGGGAAGAAGGTGTCGTTTGAGGCGTTAAATGTGGTGGCTGACAGTGGCGGGAGATATGTGATGGTGAGTGGCAAGCTGCAGGGGGAGCGGGTGGTGTTGGTGAATGTTTACGCCCCAAATTGGGACGATGCGGGATTTATGCGGCGCATGTTGGGCCGCATTCTGGATCTGGAGGCGGGGGGGCCTGATCATGGGGGGGGACTTCAACACGGTACTGGATCCCCCATTGGATCGATCCAAGTCCCGGACGGGTAGGAGGCCAGCGGCGGCTAAGGTGCTGAGGGGATTTATGGATCAGATGGGAGGGTTGGATCCCTGGAGGTTTGCGAGGCCAAGGGCCAGGGAATACTCGTTTTTCTCCCACGTGCATAAGGCCTATTCCAGGATTGATTTTTTTTGTCCTGAGCAGGGGGCTGGTTTCGAGGGTGGAGGATGCTGAATACTCCGCCATTGCCATTTCGGATCATGCCCCGCATGGGTGGACCTCGGGCTGGGGGAGGAGAGGGACCAGCCTCCGCTCTGGCGCTTGGAGGTGGGGCTACTGGCAGATGAGGAGGTGGCCGGGAAGGTTCGGGGGTGTATTAAGAGGTACCTTGAGGCCAACGATAACGTGGAGGTCCGAGTGGGGATGGTCTGGGAGGCATTGAAGGCGGTGATTAGAGGGGAGTTGATTTCCATCCGAACCCATAGGGAGAGGGGGGAGCAGAGGGAGAGGGAGAGACTGATAGGGGAGATGGTGAGGGTGGACAGGAGATATGTGGAGGCTCCGGAGGAGGGATTGCTGGGGGAGAGGCGTAGCCTTCAGGCCAGGTTCGATCTACTGACCACCAGAAAGGCGGAAGCTCAGTGGAGGAAAGCACAGGGAGCGGTGTATGAATATGGGGAGAAGGCGAGCAGGATGCTGGCACACCAGCTCCGAAAGCGGGACGCGGCCAGGGAGATTGGGGGGAGTGACGGATAGAGCTGGGAAGGTGGTGCGGAGGGGGGTAGACGTTAATGGGGTCTTTCGGGACTTCTATGGGGAATTGTACCGGTCTGAACCCCCGGTGGAAGGGGGGGGGGAATGGGGCATTTCTTGGACAAGCTGCGATTTCCGACGGTGGAGGAGGGGCAGGTGGAGGGACTGGGGGCGCCGATCGAGCTGGAGGAGGTGGTCAAAGGGATAGGGAGCATGCAGTCGGGGAAGGCGCCAGGGCCGGATGGGTTTCCGGCCGAATTTTATAAAATGTATGTGGACCTGTTGGGCACCCTGTTGGTCCGGACCTTTACCGAGGCAAGGGAGGGGGGGGCTTTGCCCCCAACTATGTCACGGGCGCTGATTTCCTTGATCCTTAAGCGGGACAAGGACCCTCTGCAGTGTGGGTCATATAGGCCAATCTCGCTGCTAAATGTAGACACCAAGCTGCTGGCAAAGATCTTAGCTACAAGAATAGAGGATTGTGTGCTGGGGGTCATTCACGAGGACCAGACGGGGTTTGTAAAGGGAAGGCAGTTGAATACCAACATACGAAGGCTTCTCAATGTCATTATGATGCCGGCTGTGGAAGGGGAGGCGGAGATAGTGGTGGCATTACATGCGGAGAAGGCCTTTGATAGGGTTGAGTGGGGGTATCTGTGGGAGGTGTTGGAAAGGTTTGGGTTTGGGGAGGGGTTTGTCCGTTGGGTGAGGTTGCTTTATGAGGCCCCGATGGCGAGTGTAGCCACGAATAGGAGGAGGTTGGAGTACTTTCGGCTGCACCGGGGGATGAGACAGGGGTGTCCCCTGTCCCCCTTGCTCTTTGCATTGGCAATTGAGCCCCTGGCCATGGCGTTGAGGGAGTCAGGGAACTGGAGGGGCCTGGTGCGGGGTGGGGAGGAGCATCGAGTGTTGCTTTATGCGGACGACCTGTTGCTGTATGCGGCGGACCCGGTGGGGGGAATGCCGGAGGTGATGAGGATTCTCAGCGAATTTGGGGGCTTTTCTGGGTATAAGCTCAACATGGGTAAGAGCGAGCTGTTCGTGGTGCACCCGGGGGATCAGGAGGAGGGGATTGGTAGGCTCCCGCTGAAGCAGGAAGGGAGGAGCTTTAGGTACCTGGGAGTCCAGGTGGCTAGGAGATGGGGGGCCCTGCACAAGCTCAACCTCACAAGGTTGGTGTAGCAAATGGAGGAGGAGTTCAAAAGGTGGGATATGTTGCCGCTGTCACTGGCGGGTAGGGTGCACTCAGTCAAGATGACGGTGCTCCCGAGGTTTTTGTTCCTGTTCCAGTGCCTCCCCATCCTTATCCCGAAGGCCTTTTTTAGGAGAGTTAACAGGAGTATTACGGGATTTGTGTGGGCGCATGGGACTCCGAACGTGAGAAGGGTGTTCTTGGAGAGGAGCAGGGATGGGGTGGGGGGGTGGGGGGGGGGGGGGGGGGGGGGGGGGGGGGGGGAGGCTGGCGCTGCCCAACCTCTGTGGGTACTATTGGGCTGCCAACGCAGCGATGGTGCGTAAGTGGGTAATGGACGGGGAAGGGGCAGCATGGAAGAGGATGGAGATGACATCCTGTGTGGACACGAGCCTGGAGGCGCTGGTAACGGCGCCGTTGCCGCTCCCTCCAACGAGGTATACCATGAGCCCGCGGTTGGTGGCGGCTACCCTCAAAATTTGGGGGAAATGGAGACGGCATAGGGGGGAGGTGGGGTGCTCGATGGAGTCCCCGATACGGGGAACCACCGGTTTGTTCCAGGGAGCATCGATGGCAGGTTTCTGGGCTGGCACAGGGTGGGTATTAGGAGGTTGAGGGATCTGTTTGTGGATGGGAGGTTCGCGAGCCTGGGTGAGTTAGAGGGAAGTTTGGGCTCCCCCCGGGGAACATGTTTAGGTACATGCAGGTTAGGGCATTTGCCAGGCGGCAGGTGGAGGGGTTCCCCTTGCTGCCCCCATGAGGGGTGCGGGATCGGTTGCTCTCGGGGGTGTGGGTTGGAGGAGGGAGGATTTTGGACATATACCGTGTAATGCAGGAGGTAGACAAGGCTTCGGTGGAGGAGCTGAAGGGTAAAATGGGAAGAGGAGCTGGGTGAGGAGATTGAGGAGGGGACATGGGCGGATGCACTAGAAAGGGTGAATTCCTCCTCTTCCTGTGCGAGGCTTAGCCTCATACAGTTCAAGGTGCTGCATAGGGCCCACGTGACTGGGACGAGGATGAGTAGGTTTTTCGGGGGCGAAGACAGGTGTGCTAGGTGCTCGTGGAGCCCAGCGAACCACGCCCATATGTTTTGGGCATGCCCAGCGCTGGGGGAGTTTTGGAAGGGGGTAGCAAGGACGGTGTCGAGGGTGGTGGGGTCCAGGGTCAAGCCAGGCTGGGGACTCACAATTTTTGGGGTTGCAGTGGAGCCGGGAGTGCAGGAGGCGAAAGAGGCCGGTGTCCTGGCCTTTGCGTCCCTAGTAGCCCGGTGGAGGATCTTGCTTCAATGGAAGGATGCGAGGCCCCCAAGCGTGGAGGCCTGGATCAATGATATGGCGGGGTTCATCAAATTGGAGAAGGTGAAATTTGCCCTGAGGGGATCAGTACAAGGGTTCTTTAGGCGGTGGCAGCCTTTCCTGGACTTCCTGGCGGAACGGTAGGGAAATAGGCCGACAGCAGCAGCAACCCGGGGGGGGGGGGGGGGGGGGGGGGGGGGAGGGGGGGGGGGTTGGGTTGGTTGGAGGGAGAAGCGTGTACATGGGTTGTTGGATGTGGCGGGTGTTATCTCTCCTTTTTGTTGTTTGCTTTTTTTGTTTTTGTAGTGTTTTTGTAGTGGGGTGGGTGTTGTTCTTGGGTTTTTTACCATGGTTGTTCTGTTAATATTGTTTTGTTGCTTATAGTTTGTGAAAACCTTAATAAAAAATTGTTTTTTTTAAATAAACATTATGAGGGGCATAGAAAGTGTAGACAGGAACAAACTTTTCCCCTTGGTGGAGGGATCAATGACTGGGGGAAATCTCTTTTCCCCGCCGGCAGTGCACCAGTTTCTGTGGGTTTCCCGTGGTGTGGGATGGCTTCAATGGGAAATCCCATTGACACGTGACATGGGTAGAGAATCCTGCCACCAGCGAAAGGCATGCCGCCAAAAAACATGAGGCTGGGGAACCGAAGAATCCCACCTTCTATGATTCTGGTACCTTGAAAGAGAAGAGACAGCTTTTGGCTATTTCAGGGCACACAGTCTTCACCAGAGCTGATGAGAGACATGGAGGATAAATAAGGAGGAGGACATTTGGCCCCTTGTGCTAATTCCTGCTCAGTCCAAGTTGAATCCAATAGAACACACCCGCAAGCCCAGAATCGACCTTCTCACTTTACCAATGCTGATATCATTCTGCCACGTTCTATTTGTATTGCTGATTTCCAGCACCTGAAGTTTTCTTTTGTTTTCCCCACTTGCACACAGCAAGGATTAGCAGGCATGTGGGTAGCAGAGGTCCCTGATCACTCTGTTCATAATGTTGCATTTGGCATAACCACGCAGTTTAGGAGTGTGTTGTGTTCATGCTATGTGCAATGTGGCACAATGCAAGCGTTGTTTGCCCAATGAAAGTGCCAGCCTACATCAGTATGTCAATGCAACATGGCATTCATTGACATTTTCTGAGAACACCAGACATACAGACTCGATGGGCCGAACGGCCTCCTTCTGAACTGTAAGGATTCTATGATTGTAAGGATGCGATTCAACGGCTACGTTGCACTGGAAAAGCAGGTCACCGTGCGCAGCAAGGCCGATAAAAGCTAGCAGACCGTGTTCTCGAGATTTACCCACTCGCAACATCTCACGAGGTCTAATGTGATCTCGCGAGATGTTGCAATGTAAATCCCTCCCATTGCATGGGATCACTTATTGGCAAATCTGCATATTACAGCAAGACAGCTAGCCTTACTGTAATGTGCAGATTCCTGAGATACCTGAGTGTGGTGAATTATAAACACTAATAATCCACACTGTAGTGTACAACATGTGTTGAGCCTGTACCTTGTATCAGATCATGTGTAGTTGCGCGGCTCTACCCATAGGGGGAGATGAAGAGCTTGTACTGGGCTCCACCCTTGGCTCCGCCCATTGCTCCTCCCCCTAACCAGAAGTATTAAGGTTGCTGTTGTGAGCCTGCCTGCCAGTTCATCAAGAGTTCATCTTGTCACAGGCAGGCTCTGTTGTAAGACGATTAAAACCACTGTTCGCTTCTAACCACGTGTGTCGTGAATTGATGGTCTCATCACTGAGGCTTTGCGATTCAACCCCTTTGCCTCAGAGACCTCAGGTGATTACTGTTCCCACTGCTTCCCACAAATGGGGACCAGATGGAGCGGCATTTGTGGGGTCTCCCAGGGAATCGGATGCCCCCAGCTACATGCCCTTTAGGCAGGATGGTGCTCTGGCACTGCTGGTGCCACCTGGGAACCTTGGCATGCCACCTGTGTGCCAGCCTGACATTGCCCAGGTAGCACCTCCAGCTGGCACAGGTGGTGCCAGGTTGGCACTGCCAAGGTGCCAAGCTGGCATTTTTTGCATGTGCGCCATTGGGCTGGGAGTGCCCAGTGTTGGGTGGGGTAGGAGGGTCCCTCCCATAGTGCGTTCAGGCTGGGGGAGGTTGAGCATTGCTTCGGGGGCCCCAGAGGCCATTTTTAAATCACGTGCCGATCTTTCGTTACACTGGTGATTTCAGGCGACCGGAGCTTCCCAATGTACAAAACGAGGCTCTGTGCAGCCTCGGATTCGCGATCCCCGTTCAGGTCCCTTATGCAATGTGAGTCGCGTTGAATAGCCATGTGTGTCTCGGCACAGCGCTAGGAAACATGCAGCTAAACCCATTCGCTGTGGGACTTTGCTGCCTTTTGGGAGAATCGCCCCCGAAATCAAGTGGATACAAACTGCCTGATTTGAATATAACGTCACTTCTTGTTTTCCACACCAATAAATATGAATGTTCTAAAATATTTTTAGTTATATATGCCCTTTGAAGTAAAGATTCAAATATAAGGATGCAATTAAATTGTGATTGCCGTTGAGTTCCAGGATCATTGGACTATCTGTTAATTTTTACAACGTGTCAGCAGCCTCCCACCCAGTTGTGTTATAGATGGGAGTCCAAGCTTGGAGGAAAATCCGGACACTCCATCTGCTTTCACGATGGAAGCTTGCACTCGCTGGCAAGGTTATGGTGTCAGAAGCAGTGCCGCAGACTGTGATCTGCTTATCTCATCTCCCATTCAGAGTAAAATGAGATAAGGATATGAAGTGATGAAAGGAATGCTGAACACTTTGAAAAGGACGTGGGGGGGCAGGAGCAGTGTGCAGGAGTGGTGTCGGATTCATTCCTTATCTGATTAATATTTTCGACTGTGACTTTTGGCATGATGACCCATAGTAATTCTGACATTATGAATTAGATTATGAAGCAAATCTGTATCAGTTACTTTTTAAAATCACATTAATAGCAGTTGCTGCAACCTTTTCCATTTATTCATTTCTTATAGTGTATCTGTCATGGTATTAACAACTTCACTCAATACTAGAGGTCACAAAAAATTATGGCAAAATTCCTCTTTAATAACAGTAAATAGAAGTGACACTGTAGATTTTATTAAATTAAGGTTATTGCATTGAATGGCTGATCTGAACAGTCATAAATGGTTGCTTCAGTGCTTCCAGAACATGTACAATCAGGTACTCGGCAATACTATCCTTTGTATTAATAATTCCTACCCTGCACATAGCACATAACAGTCGGCAGGACTCAGTACAATTTGATATTGCTGTTGTGTATAGGTGAAGAAGCAGTCAACACACCAAATGAAATGACGCAAGGTTAGAATAATATCAGCTGTGGCAGACATAGTACCGAGTTCGGATATACCGGCGTTGTATCCAAAGGCTTAGCAATAAAGAGGAGGAGAGACAGAGGTAGCAAAAGAAGAAACAGCCCACATCAGTGTTCCTCAGTCCGGTAATCAGTTTTCCTCCAGTCTTCCTCACAGTCCTGATGTTTAAAGGCAAGTGCAATCAATCTGTGTTTAAAGTCAGCCAGATTTAAATGTATGAAATTAATGAGCCCGGAAATCTGATGGTTTTAATAGACATACATTCAGTAATGTTAACCATTAGAAGTTTCAATTTGGGAGGACACAGCGGTTTTAAGTTCCACCCCAAATTCTGCTAGAATTGGGTTGTTTCCCCCCCTAAATTTAGAGTGCTCAATTCATTTTTTTCATTAAGGGGCAATTTAGCCTGGCCAATCCACCTACCCTGCATATCTTTGGGTTGGGAGCGAAACCCACGCAAACACAGGGAGAATGTGCAAACACATACGGACAGTGTCCCAGAGCCATGATCGAACCTGGGACTTCGGCGCCATAAGGCAGCAGTGCTAACCCTGCGCCACCATGCTGCCAGAATTGAGTTGTGCGACCAGTTTCCCGAGCTAGGGTGTAACCATGCAAATGACAGGTTTAGACTGCGATGACATTGTCGGTCTTAAATTCTGACATCTCCGCCCCAGGATTTGTCAATTTTACTTGCAACATTCTAAAACAAGGATTACATTTACAGCATGATCTACCTGAGGGTGAGTAAGAGCATCAACAGATGCAACTCTAATTGTGGTAAGGGAAGGGATCACAAGTCAGGAGGTCTGTATTTTGCCCAGGAAGCTTCAATAAGAGTCTAACACTGGAAACATAGAAAACTTTAATGAGAAAAAAAAACTGGTTTGAAAAATCACATCAAAAATGCATTTTTGGATATTGTTTTGTCAAAAGATGAAGATAACAGTTAGGAATTAAACAATTTCCCCATTTGCCAGGCACTCTGCATCAGCAGGCAAGTGTGGTAAATGACATCCAGTTCTAGAAAAGAGGCCATTTAGTTTACCCCATCCTCAGGAGATTGCCCATGACAACATGGTCGCACGTCTCAGTTTACATAGTAAACATTCTGCCATTCCATCTATCTGCTGCGGTTTAAGATGTGCTAATTAATTCCCCATTCATCTCAACGTTGTCTGGTCTCTCCTTTACATTTCTAATTCTACATTTCATCAGACCTTACACTGGAAGCTTTTTCGTATTATGCTCATTAAGTGCATTTGTTTAACACTCCATATGCCGGTAATCCTTTTTGAAAAAACATTGCCAGTACAATTTGCTATTATCTGTGAAAAGGTGAGAATTTACATTTCATTCTGAACAACTGCCAATCATGGTTCCCTCTACTGGGTTTACTTCTGTTGAACAAAGAGAAAATGCTGGAAGGATGCAGCATATCAGCAGATATTGATTTCCTTTTATCAATGCTTGTCTTTCTGGTGTCTTTTCAGTGTCAGGGTTAATTTTGTATTTTGACCGACTGGCCGATGGAGTAAGCCAGTCACATTTCAAATGTTGTAAAATTATAAAACTATAAAAAGATAACCCCCAGCCCCGCTGCATTTTCAAGACACAGTGGCCGGGATTCTCCAGTTGTCGGGATTCACTTTTCCCGCTGGCAGTGCAGCCCCGCCAGCCGGTTTCCCGGTGGTGGGCGAAATTCTCCGACCCTCGCCTGGGGCCGCCGAAAATCCCGCCTCCGCCGTGGCAGAGATTCTCCGCCACCCGGGAAGTGGCGGTGCGGGAATCTCACCACTCCGATCGGAGAGGCCCCTGCGGTGATCTCCGGCCCGGATGGGCCGAAGTCCCGCCACTGGGAGGCCTCTCCCGCCGCCGAGGTTTGAACCACCTCTGGAACGGCGGGATCAGCGGCGCGAGCGGGCCCCGGGGTCCTGGGGGGGCGCGGGGGGCGATCGAAACCCCGGGTTGCACCCCACGGTGGCCTGGCCCGCGATCGGGGCCCCCCACTCAGACTCCGGGGCAGTGCCCTGGGTGCACTATTTTCCTCCGCGGCCGCCACGGCCTTCGCCATAGCGGAAAGCGGAAGAGAACCCCACGTCGCGCATGCGGCCGGCAGTGACGTCAGCGGCCAGCTGCCGCTGAAGTCACTGCCGCCGCATGCGCCGACCGGCAAAGCCTTTCGGCCAGCCCCGCTGCCGGGGGCGCCGGTTTTTTTGCGCCAATCTTCTGGTGCTAACCGCTCCGGCGCGGGGCTGGCCCCCAAAGGTGGGGAGAATTCCCCACCTTTGGGGAGGCCCGACCCCTGAGTGGTGGCGCTTACCCCCCTACGCCGGGCACTCTCCGTCACGCCGGGTAGGGGAGAATCCCGCCGGTGTGGGCCAGTTTCAATGGGAAATTCAATTGACAGCCGACGGGAGGATAGAACCCCCGCCACCAGCGAACGCCGTGCGCCCCGAGAAACACGCGGCTGGGAGAACGGAGGTTTTCCCCTGCCTTGATCTGCAAATGTGCATTTGTAGAACAAAGTCTCACTGGAAACGAGTGGAGGATCAGGGCAAGGCACTGTAACCCTCCCACATTCGGTAAAGAATGGTGGTGGAAATTAAAGGGAGGAGGAGGTGTTCGTGAACATCCCATCCTCAGCGATGGCAGAGTCTAGTACCTGCTTTTAAAAAGTCAAGACCAAAGCATTTAAAGTACCCTGAAGCCGGAAGTGCTGGGTGGATGATCATTCTCGGCCTCCTCCTGTGGTCTCCAACATGACGGATGCCAGTCTTTAGCCAATTTGATTCACTCACGTGGTATTGAGAAACAACTGAGTACTGGCCGTAACAAAAATTAGGGACCCCCATAACATCCCAACTGCAATGCTCGAAGGCTTGTGCACCAGAACTAGCTGTGCCCTAAGTCAAGCTGTTCCAGTGCAGCTACAACACTGGAATCTACCCGACAAAGTGGAAAAATGCCCAAGTATGTCCAGTACACAAAAATCAGACCCATTTCAATCTGATCAATTACTACGCCATCAATCTCATCAGCAGAGGTCTTGGAAAGAGTTACCGACAGTGCTAAAAGCAGCATTTACAAATCTGCATGCCAACGCTCAACTCGGGTTCTGACAGGGCCACTTGGCTCAAGAACTTGTTTCCAGTTTTTGTCCAAATATGGACTAAAGTGCTGAATTCCAGAGGGAGGCGAGGTGAGAGCAACTGGATCTGACATGAAGGCAGCATTCAACTGAGTGTATCATCAAGGAGCCTTCATAACACTTAAGTCAATGAAGGTGCGTGGGGGGGGGGGGGGGGGGGGGGGGGGCTGGCAGAGGAATCGTCACTGGTTGGAGTCATACCTAGCACAAAGCAAAGATGATTGTGGTTGTTGACAATTATCTCAGCCCCTGGGTCTTACTGCAGGAGTTCCACAGGCCAGTGTCCTAGGCCCAACCATCTTCAGCTGCTTTGTTTATGATCTTCCCTCCATCATAAGATCAGAAGTCGAAATGTTCGCTGATGGCTCCTCATGTACCACTTCTGGCTCCTCCGTTCCTGCCAGAATGCAGCAAGACCTGGCCAGCCCTGAGGCTTGGGATGATAAGTGGCAGGCAACATTCATGCCATAGAAATGCCAGACAATGACCATCTCCAAAAATGATAGAGCCTCACCATCCCCCTTTGACATTTAATAGCATTACTATCTCCCATCGTCAATTTCCTTGGGTCACTATTGACCATAAACTTTACTGGACCAGCCACATATGGGCTGGGATTCGCGGAGCAACCGTGCCGCTATCGCGCTCGGCGCGGGGACGGAGGATGGGGTGTCATACCCGCAATTGGGTCCGACGCCTTCTCGCGATTCTCCGGAGACCAGAGAATCGCCGCCAATCGCTCGTCCACGGTCGATGCGGCACCGTTGGGGGGCCATTGAAAGAGGCCCCCACGGTGATTCTCCGCCATCAAATGGCCGAGTTCCCGCCGCCGTGGTTCACTCATGGTTCCACCCGACGGGAGCTCGGAGTGGCGGCTGCGGACCCAGTCTGCAACAAGCCTGGTGGGGGGGGGGGGGGCGGGGATCCGTCACCTGGGGGGGCCTCCAGGCCATCCAGGCTCGCGACCGGGGGCCACCAATCGGCAGGCGCAATCTGGGGGCGGAACTATATTGTCAGGGCCTGCCCAATGTGTAGGTCTGCCATGTTGCGTGGGGCTGTTGCCGCAGGCAGCCACCACGCATGCGCAGATCCGCGGCCGGAGGTGCAGGGCCCCGTATCGGCAGCCGGAGCTGCGAGGATTACTCCGGGGCTCTGCTAGCCCCCTTCAATACGGAGAATCTATAGGCATCTAAGTAAGGAAAGAGTTAACATTTGCCATCTTCCAATCTAATGGAACCTTCCCAGAATCTCAGGAATTTTGGAAAATTAAAACCAATGCATTAACTATCTCATTAGCTTCTTCTTTCAAAGCCTGAGGGTGGTCCATCCAGACCAGGGGATGTGTCAGTCTGCAGACCCAACATTTTGCTCCATACCACTGCTCTGGTGATTTTAATGTTCCTGAGTTCCTCCCTTCCTCCCATTTCCTGATTTACAGCCATTTCTGGTACTTGCATTCTCTACAGTGAAGACAGATGCAAAATATCGGTTTAATTCATCCGCCATTGTCTTTCTTTCCATTCCCAATTCCTCAGGCACATTTTCTATTAGACCAATGCTCACTTTGTTAACTCTTTTCTTACTTAAATATCTGTAGAAACTCTCACTGTTTGCCTTTATATTACTGGCTAGCTTTCTTTCGTACTCTGGCATTTCCCACCTTATCAATCTTTTTGTCATTCTTTGATGTTCTTTACATTCCTTCCAATCTTCTGATCTGCCACTCGACTTTGTGCAAACATATGCTTTTTCTTTCAGTTTAATACTGTCTTGAATTTCTTTTGGTTAACCACAGACGGTGGGCCCTTTGTGGTGGTATGATTTGCATAGCTGTCTGCCATTGGTGCAGAACACTGGCTTACCATTGGCCTTGGTCGGTCATGTGCCTCTCGACCGATTGGTCGAGAGGCTGAGTTAACCCCGCCTCCAGAGCAAAGTATAAATACCCAGAATGCCCAGCGGTCGTCCATTTACTGTAGTCGACCGCAGGGCTAACTTCTAGCGTATTAAAGCCTAACTTTTGTACAGCAAACTTGTCTCGCGTTCGATTGATGGTTCATCAATTTAATAAGATAGAATTTTGAAGATGGAGCTCCGGATCAAGCCCGAATGCCTCCGCATCAGCCCGCAAACTCAGAACGCTTCAGAAATCTTTCAACATTTCTGAAAGGGAATGGCCGCTGTGTAGCCGCTGAAAGGCCGCTCTTTAGGGCAGCATGGTAGCATGGTGGTTAGCATCAATGCTTCACAGCTCCAGGGTCTCAGGTTCGATTCCCGGCTGGGTCACTGTCTGTGCGGAGTCTGCACGTCCTCCCCGTGTGTGCGTGGGTTTCCTCCGGGTGCTCCGGTTTCCTCCCACAGTCCAAAGATGTGCGGGTTAGGTGGATTGGCCAGGCTAAATTGCCCTTAGTGTCCTAAAAAAAATAAGGTTAATGGGGTTGTTGGGTTACTGGTATAGGGTGGATACGTGGGCTTGAGTAGGGTGATCATTGCTCGGCACAACATCGAGGGCCAAAGGGCCTGTTCTGTGCTGTACTGTTCTAATTCTAATTCTAATTGGCTGGCATGTCTCGATGGATACCCGGCGTCCGCAAACAGCCCACCCACCATGGCACAGAAGCTTCACATCCTCCACTCCAGCGTGGGCATGGCGGCCTACGCGATGATTGCGGAGGAAAAAGATTGCGATGCGGCCATGCTTAAGCTGAATGGACAGTTTCTTAAACCGGTAAACAGAGTATTCGCTCGACATCTGCTGGCCACCAGACAACAGCTCCCCGGTGAGTCATTAGACGATTTTTACCGGGCCCTCGCTGTCCTGGGGAGGAATTGCATCTGCCTCCAAGTTTCAGCCACAGAGCACATGGAACTTCTGATTAGAGAGGCTTACGTGGCTGGGATGCAGTCTGCCGCTATCCGCCAGAGGATGCTGGAGAAAGCCGACCTCAGCCTAACTGAGGCACGGACTCTCTCCACCTCCCTGGACGTCGGCGGTTTAAACGCCCGTGCCTATGTCCCCAGCACCCTGCAGCACCCTGGGCCTCCTGGCACGCTTCCCCACCGCCATCCGCCGCTCCCGACCCCCCTCAGGCCTGCGCCGCGGGACGCCCCGACAAACACCCCCGCCCGCGCTGCCCGGCCCGCTCCGCCCTCTGTAAGAGCTGCGGGAAGAAAGGCCACTTTTCATCCGTCTGCCAGGCCAAATCGGTCGCTGCTGTACCGCGCAGCGACTGGGGATCCCCCCCTCCGGGCCCTTGCGGGCCCTTCCAGTACACCGCGCCAATCTCTCCCCCCCGCCCCCGGGCCCCTGCGCGCCTCCCCCTCTCCTCCAGGCCCTTCCAGCGCACCGCGCAACTCGCTCCTCGCCGCCCCCGGGCCCCTGCACCTGGCCTGCGCACCTCTCTGCCCCCGCTCTCAGCCGCTTCAGTCGGCCCGCCGGCACCGCTAACCCCGCCCCCAGCAACCACGAGGGCCCCGCGGGCGCCGCCATCTTGGGCCCCGAACGCCACGTGCGGGTCCTGGGCGCCGCCATCTTGGGGCCCCGACTCCACGTGCGGATCCTGGGCACCACCATCCTGGACTGGTAAAAAAGGTTCTGCCAGCTACTACTCGGCCGCCGCCGACTACGACAGTGGTTCTTCTCCACGGCTCGCGGCCATTCAACTCGACCAGTCACGGCCACGCACGCTCGCCAAAACAACAACGCTGATCCACCTCAACGGCCACGAGACGGGCTGCCTGCTGGACTTCGGGAGCACGGAAAGCTTCGTTCACCCTGACACGGTAAGACGCTGCGTGCTCCCTGTCCATCCTGTAAAACACAAAATCGGGTTAGCCTCAGGTTCGCACTCCGTCCGCATCACCGGCTGCTGCATCGCGGACCTCACGGTCCAAGGGAAGGTTTTTAAAAATTACAAACTCCTTGTCCTCCCTGACCTTTGCGCACCGGCACTCCTAGGACTGGACTTCCAGTGCAATCTGCAGAGCTTGACCTTCCAATTCGGCGGCCCTATACCCCCCCTCACTGTCTGCAGCCTCGCGATCCTCAAAGTGGACTCCCCCTCCTTGTTTGCTAATCTCACCCCCGATTGCAAACCCGTCGCGACACGGAGCAGACGGTACAGCGCCCAGGACTGGACCTTCATCAGGTCCGAGGTCCAGAGGTTGCTGAAGGAAGGGTCATCGAGGGCAGCAACAGTCCCTGGCGAGCCCAAGTGCTGGTGGTCCGGCCTGGGGAGAAAAACCGGATGGTCATCGACTATAGCCAGACCATCAACAGGTTTACGCAGCTGGACGCGTATCCTCTACCCCGTATTTCCGCCATGGTAAACGATATCGCGAAATACAAAGTCTTCTCCACTGTGGACCTTAAGTCCGCTTATCACCAGCTCCCCCTCCGTGTGAGTGACCGCAAGTACACTGCATTCGAGGCAGATTGGCGCCTCTACCACTTCCTTAGGGTTCCATTCGGTGTCACAAACGGGGTCTCGGTCTTCCAACGGGAGATGGACCGAATGGGCGACAAGTACTGATTACGGGCTACCTTCCCGTATCTTGATAATGTCACCATCTGCGGCCACGACCAGCAGGACCATGACATCAACCTCCGAAAATTCCTCCAAACCGCAAAACTCCTTAACCTCACTTACAATAAGGATAAGTGCGTGTTTAGCACCGACCGTCTAGCCATCCTTGGCTACGTAGTGCGTAACGGAGTGATAGGCCCCGACCCCGGACGCATGCGCCCCCTGATGGAACTCCCTCTCCCCAATACCCTCAAATCCCTCAAACGCTGCCTGGGTTTCTTCGCTTACTACGCCCAATGGGTTCCCAATTACGCCGACAAGGCCCATCCCCTCATTCAGTCCACGACCTTCCCGCCATCGACAGAGGCCTGCCAGGCCTTTGGCTGCATCAAAGCGGACATCGCAAAGGCCACGATGCGCGCCATCGATGAGTCCCTCCCCTTCCAGGTCGAGAGCGACGCATCAGAAGTAGCTCTGGCGGCCACCCAGAACCAAGCGGGCAGACCCGTGGCCTTCTTCTCCAGAACCCTCCAGGCTTCCGAACTCCGCCACCCATCTGTGGAAAAGGAAGCCCAGGCCATAGTTGAAGCTGTGCGACATTGGAGGCACTATTTGGCCGGCAGGAAGTTTACCCTCCTCACAGACCAACGGTCAGTGGCCTTCATGTTTGATAATGCACAAAGGGGCAAGATTAAGAATGACAAGATCTTACGGTGGCGGATCGAGTTGTCCATGTACAACTATGAGATCTTGTATCATCCTGGGAAGCTCAATGAGCCTCCTGATGCCCTGTCCCGAGGTACCTGCCCCAACGCGCAGATAGACCGCCTCCGCTCCCTCCACGCGGACCTCTGCCATCCAAGGGTGACCCGTTTCTACCATTTCATAAAGGCCCGCAACCTGCCTTTCTCCATCGAGGAAGTCAGGACAGTAACCCGTGACTGCCACATCTGCACAGAGTGCAAACCGCACTTCTACCGCCCCGAGCGCGCACATCTGATCAAAGCAACCCGCCCCTTCGAACGTCTCAGCATTGACTTCAAGGGGCCCCTTCCCTCTAGCAACCGCAACATTTACTTCCTGGCAGTAATCGACGAATACTCCCGCTTCCCCTTCGCCATTCCCTGCCCCGACATGACCACATCGACCATCATTAAGGCCCTCCTCTCCATCTTCTCCCTGTTCGGCTACCCCGCGTACATACATAGTGATCGGGGGTCCTCATTTATGAGCGCTGAGCTGCGTCAATTCCTGCTCAACAGGGGCATTGCCTCTAGCAGGACGACCAGCTATAACCCTCGGTGTAACGGACAGGTAGAGCGGGAGAATGGTACCATCTGGAAGACCATACTACTGGCCCTCCGGTCCAGAGATCTCCCTATTTCCCGATGGCAAGAGGTGATCCCCGATGCCCTACATTCTATCCGCTCACACCTCTGTACCACAACAAATCAGACACCTCATGAACGTCTTCTTGTTTTCCCCAGGAAGTCGTCCTCCGGATCCCCTCTCCCGACGTGGCTGGCCGCCCCCAGACCCATCTTGCTCCGGAAGCATGTGCGGGTGCACAAGTCCGACCCGTTGGTGGAACAAGTCCAGTTACTCCACGCTAACCCGCAGTATGCATACGTGGAGTACCCTGACGGTCGGCAGGACACGGTCTCCCTCCGGGACCTGGCACCTGCCAGCGTGCGGCCTTCCCCCCCTTCACCACAGACCCCCCCCCCTGTTGTTTTTCCCCCAGCGCCCCACCCTGGCCACCCCTTCCCCATCCATGGCATCTCCACCACCAGCCCGGGTGACGGAGACTGTTCAAGGACCATCGCTCCCAGACTTCAGGACATCAGCGGAACCACCACCATCGGCTGAACCAACGTCACCAATTCCACTGCGGCGGTCTGCCAGGACGTCTATTTTTTTGATCGAGTCTATTTAATTTTCAACAACTCCATGGACATTGTATGGACAATATGTACTATTGTTAATTGTCTGGGCCAGTGGGAAGCCAACATTTTTTTTCTCCCTTCTCTGGCTGCTACTCATACCACCAGTTCTCCCCCCCCCCCCCCCCCCCGGCTCTCGTTGATACCCCCCCCCGCCTTCTTTCTCCGCAAGGGGTGAATGTGGTGGTATGATTTGCATAGCTGTCTGCCATTGGTGCAGAACACTGGCTTACCATTGGCCCTGGTTGGTCATGTGCCTCTCGACCGATTGGTCGAGAGGCTGAGTTAACCCTGCCTCCAGAGTGAGGTACAAATACCCAGAACGCCCGGCGGTCGTCCATTTACTGTAGTCGACCGCAGGGCTAACTTCTAGCTTATTAAAGCCTAACTTTTGTACAGCAACCCGTCTCGCGTTCGATTGATGGTTCATCACCCTTCCCGTGGAATTTTTCTTTCTCTGTTTCCTGCCACTAAAATTAAAGCAGCAAGCAGCAATATTAGGAGAAAGTCTTGTAGAAAAACTGTATTCAGGCAGAAAGTGCATCTTTCCATCTGAACACAAACCGTGGAACAGAGGAAATGGCGAGTAAAAGTAATCACTTCTTCAGGAAAATATTTCAACATTTTCAACAAAAATCTACCTTAAGGAATCCAATTTCAGCAGCCTAGGCCACAGGATTAGTCATGCACTTAATTGCTTGACAAATTTGACATCATAAAATGTGTCACCCAGTGAGTAAAGTATGTAGGCCTGTTTGCTCAATTTCACAACCTTTAATGTCCCAGGTTGTTGTTTAACTAGTCTACATGGCAGCTCTGCAATCTTGGCACAGCTCTCCAGACACTCGTGAGAATGACTTTGTGGGATCAAGGTACAAATTTGATGTTTAACATCCTTTTGAAATGAATTTACGAGGTGTGAGCTTCGCTGGCTAGGCCAGTATTTATTGTCCATCCCTAGTTGCTCTTGAAAAGGTGGTGATTAGCTGCCTTCTTGAACCGCTGCTGTCCCTGAGGTGTAGGTACACCCACAGTGCTGTTAGGGAGGGAACTCCGGGATTTTGACCCAGTGACAGTGAAGGAACAGCGATATATTTCCAAATCAGGAATGTGAGTGACTTGAGAATGAACCTCCACGTGGTGGTGTTCCCATGTATCTGCTGCCTTTGTCTGATCAGCCACATGTAAATAGGAACAAAGTGTGGCTGTGGTTAACCCTTCCAAGCCATTTCTCTGAAATTACACTCCATACCTATTAAATACTGCTATGGCTTGGTTGTTGCCTCTGACTTCAGCAACATTACTGAATCGTAGGACTTCCTGGGTGATATCCTGGGCATGGTAGCATGGTGGTTAGCATAAATGCTTCACAGCTCCAGGGTCCCAGGTTCGGTTCCCGGCTGGGTCACTGTCTGTGCGGAGTCTGCACGTCCTCCCCGTGTGTGCGTGGGTTTCCTCCGGGTGCTCCGGTTTCCTCCCACAGTCCAAAGATGTGCGGGTTAGGTAGATTGGCCATGCTAAATTGCCCGTAGTGCCCTTAAAAGTAAGGTTAAGGCGGGGGAGGGTTGTTGGGTTACGGGTATAGGGTGGATACGTGGGTTTGAGTAGGGTGATCATGGCTCGGCACAACATCGAGGGCCGAAGGGCCTGTTCTGTGCTGTACTGTTCTATGTTCTATATTCAGCTGCGGGAATAAACAGTCTGTGTGCTTATATATGAAAACACAGATGAACCCTGTTCTTCATTAACACTAGAGATGAAATAAAAGGTCTGCCCCATTGTAAAGGAAAATTGAAGCCATTGTGACTTGCATGTATTATTAAATCATATTCAAAGCCTTAACACAAACACCAAAGCTGACACTCCAAAGCAGTACTGAGGGAGTGCTATATTGTTGGAGATGCCATCTTTCAGGTGAGACATTAAACTGAGGCCCCTCTAAATGGATGTACCAGGTACCATCGTATTATTCTTAAAAACAGAAGATGAGTTATTCCCAGTGTACTGTCAAATATTTATGACACAATCAATATCACAGAAAGAGATAATCTGATCATTATCACATTGTTTGTAGGAGCTTGTTTTGCACAAACTGGCTGCCATGTTTCCCACATTAGAACGGTGATTACACTTTAAAAGTACTTCATCGGCTGTGAAATGTTCAATGGCTGTGAAAGGCATTACATAAATGCTTGGAGGTCACGAGGAAAGAGTGAGACTGACAATACACAAGTCTCCTTCACTATAATCCATTCATGTGCAAGTCATGTTCTTCATCTCTCTATCATTTGTCATCCATCATCTATCTGTCATTGGTCCTGTGGCGATGGATGAGAGACATAGCAGCATGTGTGGATTCATCAGGAGCTGGAGCCATGAATCAGCGCACAGGCAACTAAGGTCTTGGCTGTTTTTCACTGAAATGAAGCTGAAATGTAACTCAGCAACCCCCGGAGTGGCTGAGCAGCCACTTTCAACACCACAAAGCTCACCTCCCTAGTATGAGGAAGGAGCTAGAAAAGGTGCCCCAAACGTTGTCTGCTTCACCTCCCTGTCCAGCAGGCCACAGCTGGGGGGGGGGGGGGGGGTATTCTCATCAACACCATCATAAATCAGTCCCAAAATAGCATGTAAAGGCAATCCCAGTTATCATTGGTAGGGAACATGCACACCTTCACGGACAAGGCAGCAGGCGATAGACCTAAGACAACAATTGCTCTTGCTGTAGGACATGGGTATTAGGAGCAGAAGTAGGCAATTCAGCCATTCGAGCCTGCTCTGCCATTTAATCAGACCATGGCTGATCTCTTCCTGGTCTCAAATCCACCTTCCTACCTGTTCCTCATATCCATTTAAACCATTTTTAAAATCAAAAATATTCCTATCTCGGTCTTGAAACCATTGAATGACTCTGATGCCACCGCACTATGGGGCAGCGAGTTCCACAAATGCACCACCCTCTGCGAGAAGTAGTTCCTCCTCATCTCAGTTCTTGTCAGTAGAGTGTTGGCTAGGTGCAATGTCCAAATCACTGCACTCAGTGTGACTCAGCTACCTGAGGATTGCCTCCAGGAAATTGGTGCAGGTTACACATTCTTTTTGAAGTTAAAGTATCCCCGCACAGCAGCAGGCAAGCAATTCTCATCAGTGTCTGCCCCTGTCATGATCAACCCTGATTGATCCCTGATGGAGTCATGGATAAATTCTCTGATGACCTCTGCTCCGTGTTTGGTACTGTGCCAAAGTCAGACAAGCGAATCACTTTTGAAAACTTCAAAGCAAGAGTTGGTGGAGATCACCAGATATGGAAGGGGGTCATCGTAAAACATGGGGTTGGCAGTTGGAATAGCAATGGTCTCCTCTGAAGGTACGTGCAGGGTTTGAGCCCTTGATCATCATCACTGTTTTCTGCCTTCCTAATCACAACAAGCTGAATTGATGTACCCGCCCCACCTCACCCCTATTCCAATGCATTGGCATCTAATTGACTGCCACCACCAGGCAGAGGGAACAGGCTGAATGTACCTGTAATGAAAGCTATGTGCAGCACTGACTGCTGAACTGACATTTCAACGCTACCCATCAAAAGCTATTCATGCCCCCCTCCCGAACTCTTTCAGTCTATGTGGGAGCACGGGATCATCTTCCAAGAATACAAAGATGCCTCCATTGTTTACCTATACAAGCAGAAAGGAACTCACTAATCTTTCAACAATCATGAAGGAATCTCACTCCTCTCCATCACTAACAAAATCTTCACCAGAATCGTTATGAATCTGTCAGTGAAACATCTTGACCAGGATCTGCTGCCAGAGCCGGCACAGTTTCAGAAAAGGTCGAGGATCCAATTATATGGTTTTATGTAGTTAGACAGCATCAGGAGAAATGCCAAGAAGAGGGAGAAATGGCAAGTACAGAACTTTACACTGCATATGTTGATCTGATTAAGATCATTGACAGAGTATTCCATGAGGACCTTTGGAAGGTAATGGAGAAATTTGCCTGCCCTTAGAAATTCCTCACAATGATTCAACAGTTCCATGACACCATGCTCACAAATATCCTAGATGAAGGCAAGTATTGTGACCCATTCCCTGTCACTAATGGAATTAAAAAGAGTTGGTGTGCTAGCGCCAACCCTCTTCAGCATGTTTTCTCCATTATGCTCTCCGCTGCCTTCAATGATGGTGATCCTGGCCTTGAAATCAGATCCTGCATGGTCAGAAAACTGCACAAACCGAGACAATTCCAGGCAAAATACAAGGTCTCCAAGGACATAATTTACCATTTCCTGTTTGCCGATAACCTGTGCACTTGCCCCT
The DNA here is from genome assembly GCF_902713615.1 of Scyliorhinus canicula. Lineage (NCBI taxonomy): Eukaryota > Metazoa > Chordata > Chondrichthyes > Carcharhiniformes > Scyliorhinidae > Scyliorhinus > Scyliorhinus canicula. The sequence continues at coordinate 58,113,785 of NC_052152.1, forward strand.
GATTCAGAGCTAGACATACAACATAGCATAGGATTGTCCTTAATGCATGCAACAACATTGGACTTATGATCAGCATGAAGAGAACTGAAATAATGTACCAGTCTGCCCCAGGAAAATCCTAGCTTAAGCCCAAGGATTTAGTCCATGACCAGAGCATATCAACAGTGGATAAGTTCACTTGTCTCAGCAGCTATCACTCTCAAACTTTTCATATTGACAATGAAACACATGGTCATATGGGTGTCCCGCCAGGCCACCCCCGTAGGTGGCCTCTGGCCCTTGCCGACCCAACCAGTGCCATCTTGTTAGCTGGGATGGTGTGTGTGGGGAGTGGAGTGTGTATATGCAGCTGCAGCTTGTCAGCCTCCCGAGTGTCAATTGTGAAACCGACGAATCCGGTACCATTTCACATTGGAACCGATTGTGTTCCATGTGGCGCCGTTGGTAGCCAGTTAACAGGTGGTGTATAGGTCCAAGTGCGGCGGCAGTCTTGCTGTCGTGGAAGTCGACAAATCCTGCCCCAGCGTTAACACTTAGGGCTGGATTCTCCGATGGGTGACGCCAAAATCACGTTCGGTGATCGGCTGGAGAATGCATTTATACGCCGGAACGGGAGCGGCGCCGTTTTTCCGATGCTCTGCCCCCTCCAAAACAGCGTACTTGAGGAGTATGCTGCATGGCATTGAGATGGTCTCAGGACGTCACCTGAGGCCCTCCCCCGATACTCCGCACCCAATGGGCCGAGTCCCCGACGGCGTGGGGCGCGTATCCTCACACCTTTCGGGGGCCTTGTGTGGCGGCTGCGGACTGCGTCCAGCGCCGCCACAGTCGGGGGGAGCCGTTCCGTTGGCTGGGGGGGCTTCGGCAGGGGCTGGGGGTACTGGTGGGGAGTGGTCCGGGGAGTGGTGAGGGGGATTACAGGGGGGCAGTTTTTGGCAGGCTGGGTCCACACACGGCCGTTTCCGCAGGTAAAGCCGGGGGCTTTACGGGGCTGCTAGCCACCCACCGGGCACAGCATCTGTGCTGGGGCAGTGCCGACTGTTTGCTCATACGACCAGACGGATTCTGCGGACAGAGCCACAGAATCGGAAAATCCAGCCCTTAGTCTCAGGAAGAGAGAATCCCGCCGCTTGAGTCTCTGTGCACTCTGTTGGTAAGCAGAAGGAAGTGCGAGAAGGATTTTTGAAGGAGTTTTCATATGGACTTCAACTTCTAGGAGAAGCTCTCGTAGCTAGTACAACAGAATTAAAAATAATGCCGCCTTCTTCAAAAGCAAGCGCACATCAAAACAGAGAGAAAATGCAAAAAGGAAATTCCTGAGCCAGCAACCTGTTCAAAACTCAATCATCTGCAGTTTCCTGTCATATTTAAAGAAGAACCCATTGGACACAGATTGGCCTTATCAGTCATCTTAGTATTGACCGGAGCTCTACCAAGCACTCCAGAGAATGAACATGGCTCAAAGGATGAACAAGACATAAATGCAAGTCTTCCTTTATTCTTTTAATCTAAGGCTTATCTTCGGCCTCTCTAGTTAGCTAAAGTTGGGCCTCTTTTCCATGCAGTTTGTATTCCTAAAGCTAATTCCATGAATTTGAAGTAATCCAAAAGTCTGAACATAGAACATACAGTGCAGAAGGAGGCCATTCAGCCCATCGAGCCTGCACCGACCCACTTAAGCCCTCACTTCCACCCTATCCCCATAGCCCAATAACCCCTCCTAACCTTTTTGGTCACTAAGGGCAATTTATCATGGCCAATCCACCTAACCTGCACGTCTTTGGACTGTGGGAGGAAACCGGAGCACCCGGAGGAAACCCACGCAGACATGGGGAGAACGTGCAGACTCCACACAGACAGTGACCCAGCGGGGAATCGAACCTGAGGCCCTGGCACTGTGAAGCCACAGTGCTATCCACTTGTGCTACCGAGAGAGAGAGAGACAGAGAGAGAGGGACATAGAGAGAGGGAGAGAGACAGAGAGAGGGAGAGAGGCAGAGAGAGGGAGAGAGGGGGAGAGAGAGACAAAGAGAGAGGGAGTGAGAGAGACAGAGAGAGGGACATAGAGAGAGGGAAAGAGACAGAGAGAGGGAGAGAGGCAGAGAGAGGGAGAGAGGGGGAGAGAGAGACAAAGAGAGAGGGAGTGAGAGAGACAGAGAGAGGGACATAGAGAGAGGGAAAGAGACAGAGAGAGGGAGAGAGACAGAGCTTCCCAAATTGTTACTCGCACCTCGACCCATTTATCTATCATCCCTATTCTCACTAACCTTCAATATGCATGTTTTTGTTAGACATAAACATGAATGTATTTAAGAAACACAATCTGTCCCCCTTTTCTCCTGTTCAAGTGCTGAGATCAGTATTAAAATATTAAAATATTGCCAAATTCCCAGAAAATGTGGGCTGGTTTAGCACAGGGCTAAAGAGCTGGCTCTTAAAGCAAACCAAGTCAGGCCAGCAGCACGGGTTCAATTCCTGTACTAGCCTCCCCAAACAGGCGCCGGAATGTGGCGACTAGGGGCTTTTCACAGTAACCTCATTTGAAGCTTATTTTTGGCAATAAGCAATTTTCATCTCATTTTTTCATTTCAGGTCACTGCCTCAGTTGGGAGCACTCTTGCTTCTGAATCACAAGATTCTGGGTTTATGTCCCACTCGAGAATTTGAGCACAAATATCAGTGCAATACTGAGGGCATGCTGCATTGTCAGAGATGCTGTCACTCAGGTGAGCCATGAAACGGAGGCCCCATCTGCTTGCTTGGGTGGGTTTATAAGACGCCTTGGTGCTATTTTGAAGAAGAGCAGTGGAGATATCCTGAATTCCTAGCCAATATTGATCCTCTATCACCTTCACAAAAATAGGTTATCTGATCATTAACACATTGCTGTTTGTGGGAGTTTTCTGTGCACTAATTGGCTGTCAAGTTTCCTGCAATACGGACGCGACTACAATTCTAAAATATCATGACAATTGCTATGTAAATGGAAATCCGTTTTTCTTCACCAAAATTCTCCGTTTTCTGGTGCGTATGCCCTCGCCAACAGCGGATCCTCCGTCCTGCCAACCGGCCAATGGGGCTTCCCATTGTGGGCACCCCCAAGCCGTCGGGAAATCCGCAACATGAGTGCGCTGCCGGCAAAACGGAGGATCCCGCTGGCGGAGAATCCAGCCCCAGGCATCGATAGAAATGATGGCAAGTAAATGCTGCTTTGAAATCATCCTATCAAATTAAGTTTAAGTGAAAGTATATATCATGGGCTGGATTCTCCGGTCCCCCAGCAATGTGTTTCTTGGAGTGTGCGCCATTCTCTGGGAACGGGATTCCATCTTTCCGCCGCTTGTCAATGGGATTTCCCATTGATGCCACTGGGAAAACCTATTGGGCAAGGATGCGCTTCCAGTGGGAAAAGAGAATCCCAATGGTTGGAGAATAAGGGGCAATTCAGCACGGCCAATCCACCTCCCCTGCACATTTTTGGTTTGTGGGGGTGAGACCCATGCAGACACGAGACAAATAAGTTTCATTTTTTTAACTGAACTGACTGAAGAGAAACACTCTCAGACAATCTGAAATGAAGTGCCTATTTCAGTCCTTCACATGGAACCAAGCAAGCGGCTTGTCAAAATTAAACAGAAATTTCCCTAAGGCAATTGCTGATTAATCTCTACAGGGGAAAGCTACGGGAGACAACTTGAAGAATGTGTTTTGAAGGTTAACAAATAATCCCATATATATATATATCCCGCCAGTTCCATTTCCAGATCTTAACTGCTCTATCGCCTTTTCCTTTTTATAGCCTCCTGTTGATTTCCCTTGCTGGCTTTATTTTGTAACTACACCTACTCAACTATTCCTTCCCTACAATGATCACTGTGCTTCCCCGGAGTAACGTTTTGATCAACTTAAAACATCTCTTTTAAAACACTCTGTCCCTGGAGAAAATTGTCTCTACTCTTTCTAGCCCCACAAAATAAGTTTTTTAAAAAGGTTCTGAAAAACATTGTCTTTTTGGGCCTCTTCTGATCTCGATCTTCTTTGCCACTGTGCCGAATTACTGCTGCTTTCCACTCTGACTGCCCAGTTAAGGTTGTAGTCAGGTCCAGATGACAAAATATGCACCAAATATAGTTAAATAAGTAATTCCCCCTGTGACTTTGGCCGAGTGTAACCTGTTCCGATGAGAAGGTTAAAATCTCAAAAAGTCAGTTCATAGCAACCCCAGAACGGTTATATGGTCTGGGCAATTTTAGCTACCCACCCATCTCATTTCTAGCAGGGAGTTATATTTGTCCCAATAAAGTTGAGCAACAAGAGGTAACAATTCACAGGGTTGCCAAGGGGAAGCACAACAAGAGGTAATAAAGGCACAAATTTCAATATCAGGGAAGACTTTGGGCTGGAACTTAATGTTGGTGACTGGGAACCCACCTAATGGCTGGAAAGCTGGCAGGAACCAGCCTGCAACAGGGAGGGCCAGCACGTTTCCAAGGCAATCAGGCACTTAGCAGGTAGCATCGCGCTTCCTATTGAATTAAGCCCTGAGCAGGCAGAAATTATGCCCCAGGGAGTTGCAGGTGAATCAGAGGCCGGCAGCTCTCCAGTACCAGCAATGCCACTGTGATCGATGCCCATTGCCAGGCCAAAGGGGGAATCGCCAATGGATCCCTGGAAAGACATGAGTGTGGCCAAGACAGAAGAAGGAGGGAGGGGGTCACAGTGAAGCTTTAGAAAGCAAGTGCAGAGGGGTGACTTACCATGGGTGCACCGATCAAGCACAAAGTGCACAACCGAGGAACAAAACCTGACAAGGTTTGCTGGGTGGTCGTCCTGGGTGGTGAGTTCCCTGCCCACCGCTGGTTAAATGCCAGTAAAAATAAGTAAATGTGATACCCTTAGAGGCAGGATAGGGGAAATTATTATGGGAATTAGAAAATAACAGAAGGGTTCAACAAATATTTTTCTGTCTTCACAGTTGAAGACACAAAATTCATTACAGACATGGTGGAGAATCAAGGGTCCAACGACAGCGAGGAACTTAAAGTTATTAATATTAATGAAGAAAAAGTATTGTAGAAATTAATGGGACTAAAAGCTGACAAATCCACTGCACTCGATGTCTTATGGGGGTGGTGTAAAGAAGTGGCTGCAGAGATAGCGAATGCCATCATTTTTTTAGCCCAGACTTTCCTCAATCAGTGCTTCCCAACTATTTTCCAATGTGACTGCACTTTAACATTTAAAAATTAATGTTACCCCAGACACCAAAAAAAAGCACAACAGCAATAAAGCAGCAGACTCACAGTCACTATACACTTAATAAAGTTTTTCAGGTGGCACAGTGGCGCAGTAGTTAGCACTGCTGCCTCACAGCGCCGAGGACCCGGGTTCAATCCCAGTCCCGGGACACTGTCCATGTGGACTTTGCACTTTCTTCCCGTGTCTGTGTGGGACTCATCCCCACAACCCAATGATGTGCAGGGTAGGTGGATTTTCCATGCTAAATTGCCCCTTAATTGGAACATTTAAAAAAAAAATAAGGTTTTGCATATCATAGATCAACATATAAAACACCATATAAACATGAAAACCTGTGTTTTTAAAGTATTTTGTAAGAAGGTTATTATTTTATGTACTTACCAGTCCATGACTTCATTTAAGCCGTTCCAGTTCATGGACCTTGGCGAGGAAGCAGCAGACAATATTGACATTCACATTTGCATTTGGCATTACTGATCTACAGCATAATCATTTCACAAAGGCACTAAAGGCCATCTTGACATCATTGATTTTATTACGAGATGAGACAAATAACTTTTTAATTTTCTACTAAGATTTCAAATGAGACAGGATAATATTCATTGCCTCAGAGAGGCATTCTATTACACACAATTGCAGCTTTAAGACAATTGAATTTAATTCACAAGGTATGTAACTTATCTGAATATGAAGCCATGCTCCTCCCAACCTGGAGCTGAGCTTTATGAGGGAAATGGAGTGCTTCTGAACAGGCTTAGAACTAAATGTGTGACATTTGTTGCCACTGATGTTTCAGCCAAGCTGTCCATAATCCCCAGTGACAAAAGATTCAGTAAAGCCTCTCCCCCACTTCTAAATACACACTGTAATCAGCCCCATTCCTGACTCCCCCCCACCATCCATAAAGATATACACACACTGTATTCAGCCTCTCTCCCTGCCCCAAACACACATACTCTAATCGGCCCCTCATGCCCACCCCTATATACAGTGTATTCAATCCCTCTCCCTATTTCCAAATACACTGTAATCAGCCCCATTCCTGACTCCCCCCCCCCCCCTCCATAAACATACACACACACTGTATAGAGACTGTCTCAACCGTAGATGGTTATCAGCCCCTTACTCCCCTACACTGCAATCAGCCCTTGTCACCTCCCTTTCCTTCCACCCACGCATAAATCAACCAGTCAATGGAAGTGTCAGCTCTGCCACCCCATCCATTTGTAAATGATATTGAGAAGGAAAAACAATCCTGAGACCAAGAGATGAGCAGTGCTGGCTGTGGCCTAGGTTTCAGTGCCGCTCTGGGGTGCATCTTAGAGCTAGAGAGTTTGAGGTCCCATTCACTGCTTCCATGACCCTAATTGGGACTGTGCCCCACAGTTTAGAAACCACTGTCCTAGATTCCAGAAAGGCCAATTTTACAATGGATTGGAAGCTAGCAAATGCAACCCCTCTAACCAAGAAAGGGACAGAAGAGAAATTGGGGAACTATAGACCAATTATCCTGACATCAGTGCTAAGGACATAGTACCAGGTGCAGACCTCTCAAACATGTTCCACCATTCAATGAGGGCAAAGGTTGATATGTGACCTAACTTCGTATGTCAGCCTTCACCCCATATCTGTTAATTCTTCTGTCAATAAAAATCTATCTTCCTCAGATTTAAAGCTAAAAATGTGTTACAAGGTTTCTCGGGCTGTTATGTTTTGGGACTATGTATTTAGTTTAAGGTAAAATGAAGGGGTGGGTGTCAGGTGACCTGTTCTGGGTGGTTTAATAGTTAGAGGTTAAAAGGGGTCAGATTGTTCCACTGGGAAGAAGGTGCAAGGTGTTTACTCTCGGAGACAACAGCTTTTGTGTTAATGGTAGATTCATCGTGAGTCTGCCGGGTCCCAGAAAAGTGTTGAGAATTTCAGGTTATAAACGGTTGTGCTTTAAACTGACCATTCAGTTCCAAGTTGACAGCGAGTTGGACTCTCAAAGGTGATGATTCAGAATCTCCACTTGATACAAGGCCAATGTGATTCACTTTGACATAATGAAGGGTTTTGAGATGGGAAGGGTAAAGAAGAAACCATTGTGATATGAGGCTGCAGGATTTGCTAAAATATTGCACTAAATCATAGTTAATCTGCCAGGGACCAGAGGAATGAAAGTAATTCAAGGTCAAAGTCTCTATGGTTCACCATGCCAGAATGTGAGTGGACGTGCATGTTTGGATTGAAGAGACAATGGGATCTATCGGCTGCGTACTGCTGCAAACAGGGGGAGACATGGCTGGTAGATCCCTGCAGAGGCCTCGTCCAGGACTTCTGACAGCTGTTAGATCGTGAGATCTAACAGAATCTCGTGTGATGCCCCGATCTGATCATGCCCACAATGGGCGGGATCCAGTCTCGCACGGCAAAGTGAGTTTAAGAACACACTTAGCTGTGCTCACACCCGGATGATAGGCATCTACCAGCCTGGCTGAGGAGACTCCAGCCAGGCGCTGTTCAGTGCTGGTTCCCCACAATTGAGAACCAGGCGGAATGGTACTGGTGAGGGGTGTCTCCCAGATGATCAGAGGCCCCTGGGTGGTCAACCTCCAGGCAGGGTCGCACCCTAGCACCCATATGGAACTACCAGGGTGCCCAGGTGACATTGCCAGGGTTCCAGGCTAGCAGTGCCAAGGTGCCAAGCTGGCATTTTGTCTACACCAGTGTTTGGGCCCAGGAGTGCCCTGCCCGTATGAGGTAGAGTGCGGGGTGAGTTGAGGTGTTGGGGAGGGTCAGGGGGTTGCATTGGGGACTGTCAAAGCTCCTCAGTACAGGAAATGATGCTGAGTACAGCCTCGGGGGGAGGGGGTGGGACCGCGTTCCCCACCAGGGCACGAAAATAAACCAGAGTGCCAATAGATAGCGGGGTCATTCCGCTGGGAACAACCCTGCTAACCCTGCCTAGCACGTCCTCTTTCTCTTTTTTAGTTATCATGCTCAATATTCCTGAAGACTTAAAAGGAGGCTGAAAGATTTGCCTAGCTTTAGCTAGATGGATAAGTCTCCAATAACACTCTCGCTATGAAGGGTATTTGTGGAAGTTAAAAATGATCAGGTTGTGAAAACAATAGAACAGAAGTAAACTCTAGAGAACTAGGAATTATTTTGGACTGGTTTTGGGAGAATTGGTTTTCTGCACATGTGCAGATATCGGTGGCCATTTTTGTAGCTATCCTACATTGTCAGGAGACACAAAGGGGGATTTGCCAGTTCCGCATGGCACTGGGATCATCCAGTCTTGGCAAAAGTCAATGGAATTTTTGGTGGGCCTCCGAAAGTCCTATAGTGGGACCCACCACAACAGGGCTGGAAAATCCAAGTTACATAGTAATGTGTACCTGCGAATGTGAATGTGCTAAATATAGAACGGGGATGTTATGTTCTGAGTTTTGAAATATAAGCAAAGATAGTGGTCAGGATTCTCCGTTCGGGAGTTGAAGTACTCCTGCTAGTGGAGAAGCATGGCAAGTTCGCACTACCACTGGCTGCAGGGCCCAGGTGTGAATCTCTTTCCTAAACCATGCAAAATTATGCATGGTGGCGAGCTCGCTGGATTCAATCTGAATTCCAGTATCGGACTGCCCTTTTGAGCGACCGGCTTGATCACAAAGTCCACCAGCAAGCACCCTTCCCCCCACAATGCAATTCTAGCCCCACCTCCTTCAGCACCCCCCCCCCCCCCCCGACCATTAGCCACCCTGATTCAATCCTCGCTCCCCGGCATTTCCAATGGTGCACTGCCCCCGCCATCATGGCATCTACATCCTGGGAGTTAAACCTAGGCCTGGTAGGTGGAGCCCAAAGGGGGTCAAGGGGGTCAGGGCACTGATAAATTGCCTCTCTGACATTGCCAGGCTGCAGAGGGCGGGTCCCCCAAGGGTCCTGGGGTGTTGGGTGGGTTTGGCCTGTGGGTGAGAGGTTGACCCCGGGATCAGCTGGGTAGACTCCATCTCTGGTCTGCCCCTTCCAGCCCTGAGCAATCTGAAGATCACCCTTGGCATAGTGATCTCAGGCAGCCCTCTGCTCAACAGCACCTTCTTGGGTCTGAGTAGTTAAATGCTGAACTGCATTGCTTGACAACTGAAGAGCAGTCCAATCAATCCAATGAAGAATCAATGCAGAAATACTTTCCCTTTCCTAATATCTGCTTCCTCAGACAGAAGTCTTTAAAACAGCAGCAGTTACATGTGCCACAGACTTCCTCAACAGCCTACAGTGCTTGAAAAGGCTTCTACTTCACTGAAACCCTTTGAAATGCAAAACCTCCATTCAATTTCACTGAGAAAAACCATTCACTAGCCTGTGATTGACAGTTTTATAGGTCAGGCACAGCTGCTTGGTGGATTGTTTATTTATCTTCCCCTTAAAGCTTGAATGCAGCTCAAGTACTGTGCTTTGATGCTAATCTCAATGTTCATAAACACTCTTGCTCTAATTGACAGCTCCTCACTACATCAAAGGAGCTAAGTGGTTTCACTTCCTCTTTTATCACAGGAGAAAGCACTGGAATGAAGACTGCAGGAGTCTACTCATGTTTTATTCGTAAAGTCTCCAAGCTGCCTTGGAGACCAGGCCTTGCAGAACAGTTTCTGCCAGATTTGTGCTTAGATCTGCATTCCAATCACTGTAGCCACAGATGTGTTCCAACAGTCACTGGGTGAGAGGGGGTGGGGCATCTTTACCTCCCTCCAGTTGCCCGTTCTCCTCAAGGAGTCATAGAGGCCCTCTTGGGCACCCATAGTTAGGAGGAGCACCAACCAGGCAACCCAGGAAGACCGTCCAGCACACTCTACATCCCCTTTGTCTCTTACAACATTAACTCCGACAAGTCAGGTCAAGGAAGGTGCACCTAGCCCAGAGTAAGAGACACATAATAGGTGAGGGTCCTCCGTCTAGACTTCAGGCCACCAGAGGAGGCCATTTGGCCCATCAAGCATGCACTGACCCTCTGAAAGAGCACCCCAGCTAGGCCCACCCACCCAATTCCCTTAACCCTACCTAACTTGCACATCCCTGGACACTAAGGGGCAATTTTTTTCATCCTGGCAAATCAGTAACCCCACCTAACCTTTTGAATACTAAGGGGCAATTTATCATGGCCATTCCACCTAACCTGCACATCATTGGACTGTGGGAGGAAACCAGAGCACTTGGAGAAATCCCACGCAAACACGGGGAGAAAGTGCAAACTGCACACAGTCATCCAAGGCCGGAATTGAACATATGTCCCTGGCGCTGTGAGGCAGCAGTGCCAACCACCTGCCATTATCTGAGGCAACAGGTCACAGCAGTTAGCAGGCTGCCTCCACCTCTGCTACAGATGTTGGGCTGCAATTAGACCTAGCGGTAGGATGAGAAAAATTAAGAAGTTTTCAATTATAATGGTGCCACAGGTGTTTTGTCACTGTATATAATGTTCATTCTTGTAAACATATTTTGCTTTGTCCCTCAAAGTCTCAGGCATTGAATGGCTAATCGATGTGATGCAAAATCTTGCATTCATTCAAGTGGGCCAAATGACGTCCCCCCCCCCCCCCCCTCTCCCCCACCCACCTCCCCAACCCCAATTATCTTCCATCTTGTCCTTCAGTTCCATAAAGTCTCACTCAATCTCATCACAGACTTTAGTTCCACATCAGAAACTTGAACAAAGGCACTTATATATGTAAATGATGGCTGGACAATTTAACGCTTGCATCTGAGGCACAAACAATGTGACCTCATGAGAATTGTTCACCGAGGTTACTCATTATTCGAATGCTGCCTCACTGAAGTTTGTTCTTTGTGAATGTTAAAAGTATTTATTGAGATCCATGTTGGAGCCTTTTCACCAAAGTGCACTTTGCAGTGGCTTTTATTTTATGACGGCGCAGTTTTGAAAAAGTAGATTCAACATCGAGTACCATAGCTTTTCATAATTCCTGCAGCGTTATTTTGTGTCTGAACTTTACACCTCTATTAGTTCCCACTCTCCCCATGCGTGCCGCTGAGTGATAGAGGTTGGCTCCACTCGGTAACATTTGAAATACCTGCGAGAGGCGAAAGGGCATATGATGTCAGAGGTGTGTGTTATCCTGATGAAGCCGTCCAATTATCTGTCAGAATGTTAATTTGCTCCTGAATGGCTGCCTAACATTGCTTGACAGAATCCTTCTGTTAGGTCACAGAATGCCAATCGATATGGAAGTCATTACATGACTGTTATCTCAGTGACAGAGGCCATTGCAAGGACTGACCTTTGTGAGATAGACAATGGTGAGGACTGTAATGATATGAAAACGATGCTCTGGCGCTTTTCCTGAGTTCTTATCAGTATCATTGATGGGAATAAGTCATCACTGATTTCTGGGTCAAAACTGAATGCGCCATACCTCTCCCAGATGCCAAGACGGTACACTACCTTTTCCAAGGGCCGGTGCAGACTCGATGGGTTGAATGGCCTCCTTCTGCACTGTAAATTCTATATTTTATATATATTCTGACAAACTCACAGTATATGTGTTTGCCAATAATCACATGATGGTCCTGCTGAACCCCAAGACCAATACTAACATAACTCCCAGCATAAGTCCATACTTCCATTTGACAAATCATTGCATCTTGATGTCCAGTGACACAATGGAACTCTGCATCAAGATGCAGCCTCTGCATTAATCATGTATGAGAGCTAGCGTTTGGAGAGATGGTGCTGTCCGGATGTAGCTCTGTCTTTCGATGGTCAAGTGATAAACGTTGATGGATATTTTTCCTCCTCGAACCACCTTGCTACGCTGCTTTCACACTATCATGAGTGCAGCAATGTGTGCAGTAACATTTCAGCCTCTTGAAGGTTACCATTACCACTGATTATGTCATGCCATGGTTGAAAGGACTGCACTATGTATAGCTGCTTCAGGGATGAGTGCAGTGGAGTGCTTATCCCATCACACAGCGACCACATGCTCCCATGGCTGCTGCACCTTTCAAGCATGACTCCATCATTAGAGTTGAAGGTGACACGCTTCTCCTGTTATCATTTTCAGATTGATGACCTTTCATGAGATGTTGAAGATGGCAATTAAAGTTTTGTCTCCCTTCCGTTGAAGCGTGGAAAGAAGTGCCTTCATCTCATTCCTCCTGGAGTCTTGTAGCGATGAGGATGTCACGGGCATGTATTTACATTGTGCCTGTGCAATGGTATCCTCATGTAACTCGTCTGAATGCTGACCCTCTTCAAATTCATCCCCTCCACATGCAAAGAATATGTACGTTTCCCATGTCTCCCTGTGGTAAAACATCTCCCATTTACAGTGCTCAGTCATGCAGGGCACAGCAAACAATAATTATGCAGGACAGACTTTATGGTACATATTGGAGAGTCCTGCCTGATTGATCCAGACATCAGGGCCGGGATTCTCCGACACCCTGCCGGGTCGGAGAATCCCCGGGGGGGAGGCGCGAGTCCCACCACGTCGCCGGATGCCCTATTCTCCAGCGCGTTTTCCGGGCGGCGGTGGGATTCCCGCCACGCCAATCAGGGGCCGTTGACAGCGCCACCCCCCCCCCCCCCCCCACTCCCGGCGATTCTCTGGGTCCCGATGGGCCAAGCGGCTGTCCAGTTTTGGCCAGTCCCGCTGGAGTGAATTACTCACCTCACACACGGCGGGACCTGGCAGGTGAGTATGCGGTGGCAGTCCTCGGGGGGGGGGGGGGGGGGGGGGGGTCGGGGCGCGGGGGGATCCGGCCCTGGGAGGCGGCCCCCACAGTGGCCAGGCCCCGCGATAGGGACCTACCGATCTGCGGGTGGGCTTGTTCTGTGGGGGGACTTCTTTCCTCCGTGCCGGGCCCCTGTAGGGCTTCGCCATATTGCTCGGAGGCCAGCGCGGAGAAGAGAACCCTTGCACATGTGTGGAAATACACCGGCCGGTCTGTACATGCATGGAAATATGCCAGCCGGTCTGCGCATGCGCGAGATCACGCTGGCCGTTCCAAGCATGCGCGAACTCACGCCATCCCTTTGCCGCTGGCTGGAGCGGCGTCAACCCCTCCGCCGTCCACCTAGCTCCCGAAAGTTCGGGGAATTCCTTACTTTCAGGGGCTGTTGACGTCTGAGTGGTTGGCGCCGATTTTCCCACCGGCGTGGGGACTTAATCCCTGTGGTAGTCACCACTGTTGTATTATATTGTATATACTGGTATTACGGTAAGGCCCCTGTACTACAGGTACGTGGGTGGATCCCTGCCTGCTGGTCGGAGTATAAATGTGAGTGCTCTCCGAACAGCAGCCATTTCAGCAGCTGCTGTAGGAGGCCACACATCTCTATGTAATAAAGCCTCGATTACATTCTACTCTCGTCTCGTTGTAATTGATAGTGCATCAGTCCCCAGAAGGGAGAATCCCAGCCCTGAAATGCATCTTTAAGAGGCCAATTAAGGACATGTGGCTGATGTGCAGCATTGCATCTCTCCCCAGATGCACGCCTTGGACAACAGAAGAGCGTCACCAGCCAGCTCTTTAGGCATACCCCTTATAACCATAGAGCCAACCCTGTAAACGCCAAGGACCCTCAAAGATCTGTGGCATCTACGAGTGACTCAAGTCATGAGAGCTCCCTGGGTAACTAGCACAAACCTGCATGATCTGCTCTCTATGATCACAAATTAGCTGAATTTCTGGAGAGTGAAATACTTTTCTATTAATAAGTCTCAAAGGTTGCTGTCAATGAGCTCTCACAGTCACATGTGTGCAGTTGATGGTGCCCTCCTGTTGTGGAAAGCCTGAGATCGAAGAAATTTCCATAGCTCTGGCAATCTGGTGTGCTGCATCCATGCTGGACTTCATGTAATGGTGAGCTTTATTGATAAGGGCATCTGTCACCTCTTTCCTGCATTTATCTGTCCCTAATATTTTGATTGTTAAAAATTCATTTGAGGAATGTGGGCATCGCTGGTTCGGCCAGCATTTATTGGCAATCCCTATTCGCCCTTCAGAAGGTGGTAGTCAGCTGCCATCTTGAACTGTTGCAGTCCCTGTTGGTGTCGGGACACCCTTGGTGCTGTGAGGGAGGGAGTTCCAGCAACAGTGAAGGAACGGCAAAATGTTTCCAAGTCAGGATGGTCAGTGACTCAGAGGGGAACCTCGAGTTGGTGGGGTTCCCAGGTATCTGCCTTGTTGCTCTTGTCCGAGATGGTAGTGATCGTGGGTTTGGAAGGTGCTGTCTAAGGAACCTTGGTGAGTTACTGCAGTGCATCTTATAGATGGTACACATGGCTGCCACTGTTCATTGTTGGTGGAGGGTTTGAATGTTTGTGGAAGGGGGAGCGATCAAGAGGGCTGCTTTGTCCTGGCTGGTGTCAAGCATCTTGAGTGTTGTTGGAGCTGCATTCATCCTGGCAAGTTGAGAGTATTCCATTACACACCTGACTTGTGCCTTGCAGATGGTGGGCAGGCTTTCGGAGGGGGGGGGGGGGGGGGGGGGGGGCAGGAGGTGAGTTACTCACTATAGAATTCCTAGCCTTTGCCCTGCTCTGGTAGCCACAGTATTAATGTGGCTAATCCAGCTCAGTTTCTGATCAATGGTAACCCCCAGGATGTTGATTGTGGGGGATTCAGCGATGGTAATGCCATTGAATGTCAAGGGGCGATGGTCAGATCCATGCCTGGATATTGTCCAGGTCTTGCTGCATTTGGACATGGACTGCTTCATTATCTGAGGAGTCACGAATGGTGCTGAACATTGTGCAACATCGAATATTATGAAATTCAGCTGAGTTCCCCAATGGAGACCTCGAAGGATTTGATGGGGAAAGTTCAGTGCAGCAGTAACCTTCCTCAGGTCTGTGTGATGTCACTTCCTCATGGACAACATAGCAAATATGAACTACCATATCCCTAAACAAGCAAAGGCATCTGTGGCAATTTGCTCATCCTGACTGCATGCCATGACCAATGCACCAAGAAATTGGAGGCTTGTAGGGCCCATACTGTCTTTGCGCAGCAGACGTGACCACTTATTCTTGGAGTCTGCATCCATTTTCACTGCCTTTGTAAGGATTAGATGCCAATTAAGGCCATATGCAGCACAGCACCTAATCATAATGACTGCCGCCTGAATGAGCACCATTAGAAAAGGGACCAAACTCATTAAATGAGACCCTTGAATCCAGCATTCAACTGAGCCATGCTCTCCATGGTTTGAACAAGATATTATTGGGCCAAGAGGTGCTCTGCTGAACTCTTCCCTACCCAACCAATTTTTTCTTGCTTGATTTTTGAACTGTGCCATTGAAGGTAAAGTTGAAAATCATGCTACTAACGTTCTTACTAACATCAAATCCCTACCACCGTCCTCTATCTTCACCATCTCCTAATTCCCCTATCTCCTATCATTACAAAGCCTCACCATTACCCTTGACCCATCATTGGCCATTAAAATATTCCCGTTCCCCCCTCTGAACCCTTTAATGTTGCTGTCCCCATGCCGTTTGTTGATTTTACCCCCCCCCCCCCGCTTGAGGTCACGTACACCCTGACTTTCCAGGACCCTGCTCCATGAGACCATTCAATACCCCACTCCCTTGACTTTTCAGCTCCTGATTTATAGGATGCAAATGCATCATCTGACTAACTGCACCACCTGACTCACAGTACTATGTCTCTAACCCCCC
Source organism: Scyliorhinus canicula (assembly GCF_902713615.1). Classification (NCBI taxonomy): domain Eukaryota; kingdom Metazoa; phylum Chordata; class Chondrichthyes; order Carcharhiniformes; family Scyliorhinidae; genus Scyliorhinus; species Scyliorhinus canicula. Next base: position 58,129,735 of record NC_052152.1, read on the forward strand.
AGGACCCAATTCCTTCAGTGACTGACCACGCCTTGCATACCACACTGTGCACAACTGCCACTGCCCAGAGAGGCCTTCCCCTCATCCAAGGCTGGGAATAAGACATGCAGAGCCCTCTAACATGTTCCACGCTGCCCCAGGACAGTCTCTTCAATATTCCCCGACAGCATGGCCACAGCCCAGGAGAGCATCTAACTCATCTTTTGGCAGCCTGATAACTATTGCCCCAGCTCAGTCTTTAACTACACTTTGTTCCTTGATCGCCCCTCCCCAGTACTGCCTTCATCATGGTGGGGGTGGTTTCCCTTCTGCGTGTGAGGTTGGAGAGAGTTCCACTTGTCCACCGTGGAGTCCTGATCCACTTTCGGAGGCGGGGTGTCACAATCTCTTTGGTGGCAGGTCCCGATTTCCTTGGGGGGTTGGGTCTCAATCTCCTTGGGTGGAGAGGGTCCTTATCCCCATTGGGTGGGGGGGGGGGAGAGAGGGGGTGCTGTTATAACCTCCAAAAAACCCACAGGGATGATCACCCTCGCACCGCTACACGCATTGCTGAAGAAGCACCAAGAAGGGCGTGGAGAACACCTTAGGAGGAAACCTTCGCCAGGGTAATGCTGCAGTTAATGTTGTTGAGTTGTTGACCCATTACATCCTTCCAAGCCCCTTTTTGTGATTGTGTTGTGCCTTGTGACTTAATAAAGCTCGTAGTCTCAAATGTGGAGAAGATGCTTTATTGTGAATTCGTTCTCTCTTCAGAGCGTTACCTACGGCTACCTCAAGTGCTACCAGCTGGCGTGTCTGTGTCCTGCTCCAAGTTCTGCCCTCTGTGAAGTGTGTCCCCACTTCCTGTCCCGGTCTATTTATATGGCTCTCCCGTGCTCCCTCTAGTGTTTGCTCAGTTGTATTGCATCTAGTTAACTTGTGATCACCACAGTGATGACATCAGGGCAGTGTTATCTCATCATATGGAGGACGGAACGGAGAGGCCAATACCATAAGCACCACAGACCTTGGCTGCAGTGGAATGAAATTATGTCCAAATCGCAAAAGAAGGGTTGGCCATTGTCTTGCAGAGCAGAAATTTTATCAATACGTATATTGGCATCGATTCACCATTGTGACGGACCACAAGCCATTGTAAGGTCTTTTTAAAGAGGTCAAGGTGATCCCCCGCAGCATCTGCCCGGATACAGTGATGGGCCCAATTGCTAGTGACGTACAAGTACGTATTCAAACATTGCCCAGGCACACAATTGCGAATGTGGACGTGCTGAGCCAACTCCCATTACCAACTATCCTTCCCCCCATCCCCACCAAACACTGACGAGGTTGGTTCAATGCTGAACTTTATGGACACCTTGCCAGTCACTGCCAATCAGATATGCAGGCCTTTGACAGCAAGATGAGAGAGTTTAGTGAGGGAGATAGCATCCTCCTGTGGAGGGCTCATGTGATCCCAAGCCTGGGCAGACAGGCCTTACTCCAGGACCTGCACAATGGACACCCAGTGGTGTTTCAAATGAAGATGTTGACCAGAGCTATGTGTGGTGGCTAGGCCTGGATGGGGTGATCGGATGGCTGGCCCAACAGCGTACCACATGCCAGGAGCATCGGAACCTTCCGCCAGCCGCACCACTGCACCCAATAGCCTAGTTTTCCCCATTATTGGCGGGAGACTGCAACGTGGTCAGGACCTTCAGAGGCAAAGTCGCGGCAGGTGGATGCAGACCAGGAATTTCTGACCGAAGGATGTTTTGTATGTCCAAAACTTTTGGGATGGATCACGTTGGATTCCAGGGACATTGGTCCAACAGGCCGGACCAGTAGCGTACCAAGTAATGACTCACAAACGGACAGTGCGGCAGCACCTTGATTACCTCAGGAGCAGGGAGACAGTGTTAGGACGCGCCCACCAGTGGAACCATCTTCCAGCCATGTCAGCCCAGCACATGGGGGCCTGTGGGTGTCACCCTTGGGGGGGGATGTTATAACGACCACGAGACCCATGGGGATGACCTGATTAATCTCCCCATGAGCTTCATGGAGTATTGACTCCCCCGCTGATGGGGTGTTGGCCCGTCAGAGGGCTCATTAATTCCAGAGGATAAAACCCAGCCCAGGAAGGAGTCGAGGTCTGAGAATAGACCCAACTGGGACTTGGACTGTTGCTTGTTTCTACATTTCCTGAACCAAGGTTTGGAAATAAACTTTTTTTGACTCTCCTTTCTGGACGCCTCCTGGACCACCAGAGGGGCCTTTAATGTAACTTTGAGATTGTAACGGAATCCCTGATCTCAGAATCCCGGCGTGTCGTTCCCCCCCCCCCCCCCCCCCCCCGGTGTGATACTTGGCAGCACTTTGAAATTGCACAGAATGCTGCTTAATCAGGTGAGAAAAGGCAGCCGTGAAGCCGGGGAATTTCACACAGCTTTTCTCGCCTGATCCAGCACTCAGTCCAATGTTGGGAAGATTCCACCCAGAATGTTTGACTTTATTGCAAAGGGTTTAGAGTATAAGAGTAAGGAAGTCGCATTGCAATTATATAGATTTGGCGCAGACACAGAGGGAGATGGCGCAGTCACTGGCTGATGTGATACAGACCCAGAAGGTGGCGCCACAATCAATGGGTGATGTGGCACAATCCCAGATGGTGATGGTCCACTCCCTGTGCTCCATGGCCCCGAGCAAGCAGACTCTGGCCGATATGACTGTGGGCCTCCAGGACTGGCAACATCAGATGGCGGGGGAGCCTCGGGAGATAGCTCCGTTCGCACCCCCGTCCTACGGAATAGCCTGGGGACCATCGGGCACCCCAAGGTAGGAGGAGGTGATGGGGCCTGTGCTGGCGACTTCCGCAGAGGAGTACCAGAACACCGCAGCATTTCGGACTCCCCCCTTCCTGTCCCTGGCGCATCTGGTGGATAGCAGGCAGAACAGGGCAGCACCACTCCACCTGGGACACCTGAGCAGCAGCTGGGCCCATCCAGGCACGGTCGCCCCAGAATATGGCCGCCAACAGGGACCCAGGTCGCAGGTCAGGAATCATAGCAGGCCACCTCCACTCCTAATGTACCATATAGGGATCCACCTGGATGTGGCGGTAGGGCCTTAAGGCCAGAAAGCTAGACACCAGTTAAGTTGGCATGGGTGCAGGGCACAATTTAGTTATAAGGGCTAGGACACATATATGTATATATGTTGTCATATTAAACATATGTTCACAATGTTATAACCTGCCTCGGTGCTCTGTCAGATGGGTGTGAGGGGTGGGCTGGTCTGGCCCAGAGAAGGGGTGCGGGCATGCAGAAGAATGGGCGGACATGATGGGAAGGCTTGGCTTCCCCCCCCCCCCAACCCCCGCCCCCTGACCATCCCCAGAACAGGCACCCCAGGGATCTGATGGGACCGTAGGGTGGAATGGCCAGCTCGCATGCAGGGATCATCCAGGTGGATGGTGAAAAGGGCTACCATGGGCAGGAGTCAGCCATTGTCAAACAATGCGGAGCACCAGAGTTCATCATAGTTCATCCTTCATCCCATGGACCAGACCCGGTGTTACTGCCAACCCAGGGCCCACACCCTGTAGTGCAGTAGGTATGTATAACGGAGGGAGATGCAGATGAGGGGGTGGTCGAGGACGAGGGGGGGGGGGGGCGTTGTGTGGTGGTGGCACACAGCGTCCGTGCCCCTGGCCAGTTCCCGCCCCTCTAGTCGCCCCCTAGGCAATCAGAGCGCCCTTGCATGTTGACTCTGGCGCACACATCGTGCAGCCTCCCATGTCTGCCAGGGCCCCATGTTCTGCCCATCCTCACCCTCCCCAGCATCCTCCTTGTTGGAGGAGGCTTGGACTTCATCCTCCTCCTCCAGCACGTCTCCCCTCTGCTGCGCGATATTCTGGAGGTTGCAGCAGGCTGCCATGATGCGGGCGACCCTCTCAGCATCATACAGAGGGCCTCTCCAGAGCGGTCCAGGCACCTGAACCGCATCTCCATAAGGCTGAAGCACCGCTCGATCATGCTCCTGGTTGCTGCATGTGCGTCATTGTAGTGGGTCTCGGCGTCGGTCTTGGCCTCCGGATAGGCGTTTTCAGCCATGATGGCAGCAGATAACCCCTGTCGCCCAGGAGCAAACCCCCAGCAGGTGGCGGGTGTCCCGAACATGTCAGGAATTGTCGAGTGTGCCAGGATGAAGGCGTCGTGCATGCAGACGTGCAAGATGCTCATCTGATGGTCACATATTAGCTGCACGGTCATCGAGTGGAACCCATTCCAATTTGTGTAGAGTGGCCTATCATCGGCAGGTGCTCGCAGGGGGACATCACCCTGTCGATCACCCCCCCCCTGTACACGGGGCATGTCAGCGATGGCAGCGAACCCTGCTGCCTGGGCATCCTGGTAGGCTCGGTCCACATTGAAGTGGATGTATTGTGTCAGCTGGGCATTTAGGATCTCCGTGAAAGCACGGATGCATCTGTGTACCGAAGTCTGTGAGATCCCGGATAGGTCCCCACTCAGCACCTAGAAGGGCCCAGGGCATAACAGTTCAGGGCGACTGTTTCCTTGTTGGCCACTGGGAGCGGGTGTCCTCCCCAATAACCCTGTGGTGCCAGATGTGCCATGATCTGGCAAATACGTCGGACTGTCCCCTGTTCAGCCGGAGTCTTTAACGGCATTCCCGGTCTGGCTGGTCCTCGAATGACAGCGTGCCGGTACATACACACGAGGCCTCATGCCAGGCCAGTGTGTGGCACGGCAGCACACGGTTGTGCCTCTCTGTATTCTACCTCTTCTCTCTCCCTCATCAGCCACGATGCCGATTTAACAATTTTTAAAAGCACTTGGGGTCAGTATTTATGACTGAGATGAAGAAAGGTTTTTTCACTCAGATGGTTGTGATCCTATTTTTGTGGGAGCTATTTACCACAAAGGCTTGCGGATGTCCATTCTGGAGTATTTTCAAGATGAAGGTTAATAGATTTTTGCACTCATAGGGCAGAGTGGAGTTGAGGTGGAAGGTGGACGGTGGATCAGGCTCGATGGGCCATATGACCTATTTCAGAGGTATTTATGTGCTTACTTTCCGCAGATGAAGTAAGATTTGAATCCATTATTCCACAACAATCACCAACTGAAAGGCTGAAGGAAAGTGTTCACCCATTTTGCAAAATTAACATTTTATTTGTTCCTGGTCAGATACCGACACAATGAAAGATTTGAATATTAATAAAATCAATGGCAGAGTTAATTGCTTTATTTTCCAACACACATAAAAGTTTGATTATGCAAACTCTTGCTACCATTAGTGTGTGTCCAGGATGGAAGGGAGACAGGCCTGGGAGAAAGATATTTGCTGGGATTTCTGGCCCCATTGGGATGCGATGGCCCAGCCAAAGATTTAGCTCACTTGACTAGACAGCTAGCTCGTGATGCGGAGCGAGAACAGCAGCGCGGGTTCAGTTCCCGTTCCGACAGAGATTATTCATGAAGGCTCCACCTTCTCAGTTTTGCCCCTCGCCTGAGGTGTGGTGATCCTCAGGTTAAATCACCACCAGTCAGCTCTCCCCCTCAAAGGGGAAAGCAGCTGATGGCCATCTGGGATGATGGTGACTTTGCCGACTCCAGCCATTTTGATCAAGTTTCTTGAATAAGGACATGGGGAGTCCACACCGAGTAAAAATAATAATAAAGTTTTATTTACAAACAATGTATCCCTGGCAGGCCCCTACCCTCTGTGTTGGGACTCACAGGCCGACCTTATATACGCTGAGTAATTGAGATACTCCACCCCTAGCGGGGGAGCCCGTATTCCGCAAGGAGCATGGGGAAGCCAAGCATTCTCACCCCTTAGATCCCGCGTGGGATATTACAGTTTCTGCCCTCTGGATTTTCTTTTCACATGTTGTAACAATTGGTTCACGGCATAGCGCAATGAGTGAAAATATTAGCTGGAATTGTCCAGCTGTTCATGCTGACGTATCTTCCGGTCCCACCAACGGCGCACCCCCGCCACAGCGGTGAGGGGTGCATTCAACGGGAAACCCCGATGATAGCAGCGTGGCCAGAAGATCTCGCCACTGGCCAATAGCAGGCCACCTCCTGGCAGGTTCCATGGAAACTCCCACCCAATTAAAGTACATTTAAAGAGAATATTCAGACTAAATCCATTTTTAAACCAGAAACCATAGGGCAATATACTAAATAATACTCACTCCCCTGGGAGCAAACCGCAGAGGAAAGAAGTAAATCATCAAAGCCACATTTATATCTCTTTTCTAGTTCTTTATCAATTTTTTTAAAACACTTGATAAAAGCAAAATATGTTATGAAGACCTTTATTGTAATTACTTTGTTCCTGAGCTATCTGACCAGCCCATTCATAGAATGTAAGTGATAATTGCACAGGGTTTGATAATGTACCTATGAGATATCATCTGCTTCAAGGGATTTTGTTAATTTGATGTATTTTTCTTTAGTATGCATCTGCTCATTATTCTACTGTAGTGTTTTCATTTAATCCACTTTCTTCTTTTCGCTGATCATTATTTTAACGTTACCTGTTGCTTATGCAAAGAAATTGTATCTTATCCATGTTCTTTTGCCTGACTCCAGCATAAACGCAGTGGGAAATATGATCATGAATCTTAAATAGGCTGCTGCCTCATTTGCATTAAAACTGAATTCACGGTAGCATTTTCAGCCTAAAGAGGGCTATTATTTTCACATAACAAATGATACAAAGAAGCCTGTGACACAGTATATTCATGCACAATTGCGTTGAGCAAAGGAATCTCCAAATGTGGTACATTGTCAGTAAGAAATCTTCACCCAGTTATCACATCTTCTAATCACTGCAATCCTGCTAAAGAACTTCCCTCTGCTGTTTCATTCTGTTCAACGATCATGACACCATGTTTTATTTTTATCAGGTCAATCATATTTTCTGCTCTCAACTACAAGACCTTTATTCCTAATTTTTGTAGACAAAGAAGGAGTCCACACCGAATTGTTAAAATAAATTAAAGTTTTATTACATTAACTATTGCTTACACAGCAGGAAAGATTACAGCTGGGTCTCTTCCAACGGTACTCAAACTGGCCGACTTTATACAGAAGATAATTATACCGTGGGCAGCACGGTAGCACAAGTGGCTAGCACTATGGCTTCACAGCGCCAGGGTCCCAGGTTCGATTCCCTGCTGGGTCACTGTCTGTGAGGAGTCTGCACGTTCTCCCTGTGTCTCTGTGGGTTTCCTCCGGGCACTCCGGTTTCCTCCCACAGTCCAAAGATGCGCAGGTTAGATGGCTTGGCCATGCTAAATTGCCCTTAGTGACCAAAAATGTGAGGAGGGGTTATTGGGTTAAGGAGATAGGGTGGAAGTGAGGGCTTAAGTGGGTCGGTTACAGGGATAGGGTGGAAGTGAGGGCTTATGTGGGTCGGTGCAGACTCGATGGGCCGAATAGCCTTCTTCTGCACTGTATGTTCTATGTTCTATATACATGGTTTAGGGTTCCCCTTTAACAGGCAAGGCTTTCGGGGAGTTTAATCATTGCTACCTTGTAAGTGCCGTGTGGGTTTTGACACCAATTTTCTTTCAATTAACCTCAAAATATATACTCTAAACACCCTGCCATCCCTGCTCTTGTCTGTCCCTGCCCCGTTCAGGTACCTTGGGACACTTTGCTATATTAAAGGCTCAAATGAAAGTGTTTTGTTTAATTTACCTTGTTTTCCGCTGTCACTTCTCTCTCTCTTATTCCATCTCTGCTTCTGGGAAATGGTTTTTGTTTAACTTATCGCTTAAAGTGTACATCTCTTTCCTATATACTTACCATCATATTGCCCTTTGCAAAATTATGAAAGCTGCTGCCAAATACTTTCATGTTACTCTATTAGTGACAGTTAAGGTTCATCCAGTGATTTCTTTCCCATTAACTCAGGAATTATCCTCTTTCTCTGATCATTTTTCATTTGAAAGACCTCCTGCACTCATCAACCAATCCTATCCATTTATTGATGATTGCATTTTGTGTTTGCTAATATTCTTCGTACCTTCCACTCTCGGGTGATCACAAATAAAACTCCCTTTGTTTGGGCTTGAAACAACTTCTTTGTTCACAGCACCCGAGCAACTTTTCTTGCAGGCTTTGAAAAGCAACTTGATCAGCTGGGTTACCACTGCCGCCTCTCAACACCACTTCTGGTTTAGGATGGTGACTAAACACTTCTAAAATTATCTTTTCCTTCTCTGCTGTGTCTCAAATTTTCCTTTTTCGCCCTTTGACTGGTCATGCTTTTGTAACAAAGTAATCATCTATATTTGATTCTTTCCCAGAGCTTCAAACAGCCTCCTCTAATAGGCTCATCATCCTTCTCAGCCTTTTCTTCACCTATGGCTTTCAGGCTTTAAAAGTCAAGCTTGACTTCATCTCGTCACCGCAATCTGATTTAATTCAAATTCTCAGTTATTCCTTTCAATCTTGGCATCTTAGACTAAGGCCTTGCCCTTCAACCTGAGCTTCTCACTAAAATATAAAGATTCAGCCCTTTTCTGATGTTACGATTGATTATAAAATCTTGATACCCCTCCATGTTCATTAGTGGGGAAATTAAAAATCTTACATTTGTTCTTCAAAACAAAGCATTGTCTTTGGGTTGATCAGTGGGGCTAAAGGGATAGTAGAATAACAAATGTTATTCAGAGCAATGTGTCATTTTCTCCAGTGCTACAAGTAACCTGCAGAACAATGGTTACAGGAGGTTCTACGGGCTGTTGTTTTCATGCCAGTTCTTTGCAGGAGAAGCTGTGCTCTTCCCACTCCACCGCCCTTTCCTCATAGCCCAGCATTTTTTTTTCTGTACACATAATTATCCAATTCCCTTTTGAAAGTCTGCAATGAATCACACTCTCAGACAGCACATTCTACATCCTAGCCACTCGCTGCAGAAAAAGATTTTTCCTCATGTTACCTTTGATTCTTTTACCAGTCACCTTAAATCCACCAGTCACCTTAAATTCCACTAGTGGAAACAGTTTCTCCCTATAGCGTGATTTTGAACACCTCTATCAAACCTACTCTCAACCTTCTCTTAAAAAAAAACAACTCCAGTTACTCCAATCTCTCCACGTAAATGAAGTCCCCAATTCCTGGAACTTGCTCCAGTTGAGACCAAGCCAGGGCTTTTGTACTTAATGCCTAAGATTCCATATGCCTTATTAACCACTTTCTCAACCATCCCTTCCACCTTCAAGTTTTGTATACTTATATTCCCAGCTGCCTTTGCACCTGTTTAGAATTATACCCTTTAATTTGCATTGTCTCCATTTGCTCTACCTACCAAAATGAATCTCTTCCCATTCCTCTGCATTAAATTGCATCTGCCATACTTGCCCATTCTACCAGCCTGTCTGTGCTTCCTTGATGTCTTATCCCCCTCACAATTCACAACATTTCCAACTTTTATGTCATCAGTAAATGTTGAAATTGTGCCTTGCACGTCTAAGTCCTGATTATTAATATAAATCAAGAAAGGCAGTAGTTCTAGCAAAAATTGCTTGCTCTCCAATTTATGATCAATTATCTTCCAATGGATCCCTTCAAAAAGCAGTTTGAAGGGCAGCACGGTGGCGCAGTGGGTTAGCCTTGCTGCCTCACGGCGCTGAGGTCCCAGGTTCGATCCCGACTCTGGGTCCCTGTCCGTGTGGAGTTTGCACATTCTCCCCGTGTCTGCGTGGGTTTCGCCCCCACAACCCAAAGATGTGCAGGGTAGGTGGATTGGCCACGCTAAATTGCCCCTTAATTGGAAAAAAATAATTGGGTACTCTAAATTTTTTTTTAAAAGCCAAAAAAAAAGCAGTTTGACGGAGCCAATGGTGGTACTGTACAGTGGCACAGAAATAACAACTTCTACACGTGCACTCCTTCTGCTCATTTCTCTTTAATTAATGGTTCACTTTGTGTTGACTTGGAAATCATTAATAACGTGCAAAGACTCTGCTTCAATGATACACAATGCAAAATAGTGCTGATGTTCAAAATCTGAAACTAAAACAGAAAATGCCAGACAAGTCAGACAAAAGAGGTTAAAGCTATAATGGATTTTGAGCAAGTGAAAGGCGGGTCAGTGGGAAAAAAAAGGGAACGTCTGTGATAAGATGGAGGACGGGAGAGATTAAATGACCAAAGGATTCACAGTGCAAGGCCAAAAGGAGTTGTCAATAGCTATTAAGATCCTGCTGATCACACTTCCTCTAGACTTTTGTATTTCTGTTTACCTGTCCCATCATCACCATGGCAACATAGAGGGAAGCTGGTGGAAAAGGTAAGAGGAGGAGGGAGGAAAGAGACTAAGAAAAGCCAGATCCACTAAGGTTCATAGAGAAAAATGATTGAACCGCTTTTCTCCTTTCTTTTTTTAAGAGCACCCCACCCAGGCCCACTCCCTTGTCTCATCCCCGCAACCCCACCCAACGTTTGAACACTAACGAGAAGTTTAGCATGGCCAATTCACGTAACCAGCATATTTTTGGACTGTGGGAGGAAACCCATGCGGGTACTGGGGGAATGTGACAGTCACCCCAAGGTCAGAATCGCACCCGTGTTGCTGGCGCTGTGAGGCAGCAGTGCTATCCACTGTGCCACCAAGCTGCCTAAAATAGATGTAAACTGAACCTCAGCGAGGAACAATGTGATAGATGTCTGGATGCACAGGCAGCTAATCATGCTGGTCAGTGAGCACTATCCTGGCAGTAGTCATAATGCCTTCATTCTGTGCTAGCCTCCTGTGTCATTCACATTTGAGCTGCCATGATAAACCAGAGGGCAGGTATTGACAAGGGCTATTCACTGACCACAAGGCTGCTGCATCTGGTGCACAATCCATGTAGATATGATCAGCATGCTTACAATGAAAGTCAGGCTGTCACACAAAATGGATTTGAGAAAACCATTGCAGTACTTAAACAATGCGTCCGCTACCCAGATTGCACTGCAGCAGCCTTGTCGTGTTCAGCAGAGCAGGCGAGAAGAACCGTCATAGTCTGCTGCAAACAGCACATCATTCCAGCATAAGGAACAGCCCTTTCACCAGGTGTACAGCGAACAGCTGATAAACAGTAACATGAGGAAAGGGAGAGGGGGGGAGGGGGGGAAGGTGGAGGAGGAAGAAGGGGGAAGAAAGGGGGAAGCTCGACTGTCCCCTTCGACCCAGGCTGGCCATAAATAACTAATTCAACTGCTTAACCAGGAGCCAGAACTCCCATTCCTCATTCACTAACAGTCCCACACCTTACATTCCCACTATAACTGAGCAAAATGCAAAAATAAAAGCTAACACAAAATAAATATTCCAAAACAAATTTATAAAACAAAGCATGGCACATTACATTCAAAAGTCAGCTAATCACCATTGTGAATTTCCTTATTGCCTAATTCTTTGTCCCTTTACCTGTCCGAGAGCTACTATGCAGTGCTACCCCAGAGGCTGCAGTATGGTTGGTGGGGTTGACTTTCACTGAAAGAGACTAGATGAACTGGAATTATGACCTGGAGCATCTTTGGGCCTTGTTATAGATTGCACTACCTTGGCACAGCTGACAGCAGTCTGGGCTGGTGGGCTGACAGGGCATTGGCAATTGGCAGTGTGAAGACAAATTCTGTCATCCTGAGAGAGGGTAGTAGGTTTGTGATCCACTGAGGCACTGTCACAACCCCAGGATAGTGCCTCAGCAACCTAGTAGTCTGACCTTCCCTGGCAGCAAGCTGAGCTTGTGTGACATTAGTCTGATCTCCCATTCTGGCATCCAGATTTTGGTGTGTTGCACTATCAATTACGCAAAGATGAGAGTAGGATGTAATCGAGGCTTTATTACACAGAGATGTGTGGCCTCCTACAGCAGCTGACGAAATGGCTGCTGTACGAGGAGCACACATATTTATGCTCCGCCTACTGGGTGGAGCCAGCAGGCAGGGATCTACCCCCGTACCTGTAGTACAGGGGCCTTACCGCAAAAACATATATATATATATACAGTATATACATCAGTGGTGACTACCACATTCACCACCTGTTAATAAAATGAGTCCAGCGGGGGTGGTGGAGAACTATATACAGAAAGTTGTGTTTAAAATTACAGATAATATTACAAATTTAGGCGGTCCGGTGCATTGATCTGCCGTTGAGAGCGCCGCAGTGCTGGTGACGACTCAGGCGGTGGCTTGGTCTTCGGTGATTCCGGGAGCGTGTCGAAATCCTCTTCATCCCCAGGTGGGAGCAAGGAGAGGACGGATTGTTCCAGAGCGGGGGCTGTGGTGGGGTGCGCCGGGGGAAGGGAGGGTGACGCCGGGACAGAGAGGGGGGTGTGTGTGGAACCAGCTGGTGCCAGGTCCCTGAGGGAGACAGTGTCTTAGCGGCCATCGGGGTACGCTACGTAAGCATACTGCAGTTTGGCGTGGAGTAGCTGTACCCTCTCAACCAATGGGTCCGCCTTGTGGAGTCGAACGTGTCTTCGGAGGAGAACAGGTCCTGGAGCTGCCAGCCACATTGGTAGTGAAAATGACCGTAAGTGAGAGCGCTAGTTTTTTGGTTGCCGCGAGGTCGGGCGTGGCCCCCCCTAAGAGGCGCTGGCGGATGTAGTCAGACCCTATGCCCGTAACAAATGTGTCTCTCATTAGCAAATTTGAGTGTTCCGTGGCTGAATCAGCCTGACAGTCACAGTCTCTAACTAGGGGAACCAGGGCGCACCAGAAATCTTCTACCCCACTCACCGGGAAGTTCGCGACACGTGGAGAGGAGGTGTCTGCCGTAGATTTTGTTAGTCCACTGAGTGCAATTTTCCTTCAGTAGCGCCATGGCCTCTGCGTAGGTCGGCACATCCTGGACGAGTGGAAAGACGTTGGAGCTCAGCTGCGTGTAAAGGATCTGGAGCTTCTGTGCTTCTGGAATTGTGTCTGGCGCAGACCCATAGTCCTTTTTGGCGTTGTCTGCTTGAGGATGCAGCTGCAGTCGATCCGGCTTGATGTGGAGGTCCATCTCTGAAAAACTCAGTGTAATAAATTAATGCACGATCAATTACGCAAAGACGAGAGTAGGATGTAATCGCGGCTTTATTACACTGAGATGTGTGGCCTCCTACAGCAGCTAACCAAATGGCTGCTGTAGGGGGAGCACACATATTTATACTCCGCCTACTGGGTGGAGCCAGCAGTCAGGGATCTACCCCCGTACCTGTAGTACAGGAGCCTTACCATAAAACACATATATATACAGTATACATATACAATATACATTTTATACAATATACATGACTACCACATGGTGGAAGCTGCTAGTGCTGCAATGGAGGGTGAGACTTGATCATCAGATGCTGTAGTAGGGTCGGGCCCACAAATGTGCTAATAGAGTTGATCACAGCTTCCTTGTTGGAAAGTGTGAACTACCACTGCAAAGACCTGAGCTGAGTTCATGCCAGACTCATCCATTCTCCCTGCCAATGACTGCAGCTACCTTTCAGGCTTGCCAATGCAGGAAACATTTTTGTTGTGCATAGCCATCAGATTCTTCTGGAGACTGCTTTGTCAAAGTGCTCACCTGAGACCTCTGCAGTAGAACTCATGTATGTCATGTATTTAGGACAGCATGGTAGCATAAGTGGCTAGCACTGTGGCTTCACACCGCCAGGGTCCCAGGTTCGATTCCCCGCTGGGTCACTGTCTGTGTGGAGTCTGCATGTTCTCCCCGCGTCTGCGTGGGTTTCCTCTGGGTACTCCGGTTTCCTCCCACAGTCCAAAGACGTGCAGGTTAGGTGGATTGGCCATGCTAAATTGCCCAAAAAGGTTAGATGTTAAAGTGCCCAAAAAGGTTAGATGGGGTTATTGGGTTACAGGGATAGGGTGGAAGTGAGGGCTTAAGTGGATCGGTGCAGACTCGATGGGCTGAATGGCCTCCTTCTGCACTGTATGATCTATGTTCTATGTCCTTACCCTCTGTCGGGCTGGCACCTGTATTACCCTGTTCACTCATTCGTGCCCAGTGTCTTACCACTTCCAAATCTCACCTCTATGCTATCCACTAAATTATGTGCAGTGTCTGTATGAGCTGGTGGTTGCGAGTGTGAGATTGCATCACCACTGTCATCTTATCATTCCTCAACCTCCCTCTTTTTACTTTATTTGTTCATGGGCTGCGGGCGTCGCTGGCTGGGTCAGAATTTATTGCCCATCCCTGAGGGCTTTTAAGAATCAACAACATTGCTGTGGGTCTGGTGTCACATGTAGGCCTGATCAGGTAAGGACAGATTTGCTTCATGGTCATCATTAGACTTTTACTTTCAGATTTTTATTGAATTCGAGTGGGATTTGAACCCAGGTCCCCAGAGCATTACCCTGGGTCTCTGGATTACTGGCCCAGTGCTAATACCACTATGCCACTGCCTCCTCTGTGGTCAGTGTTAGGTATCTGGGAATACATTCTTGTTGGTTCTGCATCACAGATGTTGGCAGAGTGTCTACTCAGACTTTGAGCAGATCACCATCGTATGAGCAAATCCCTTAATAAACCTCTCACAGTGTGGGCACCTCCACATTTTTTCTCTTTGCGGCAACAAAGAAATATAACATGAGAGAAAACTAGCGACAAGATTAGAGGTAGAAAAATCACTGGAAAGAATGTTTTCATCAACTAATTGGGGGGTGGCATCGGGAGCAAAGGAAGATTCTCAGGAGAGAACCTGAGCACACACAGATGTCAGGTGAACACTGCTATTGATGTGAAGGTTTGACAGCATTTTTCGACAGAAGCTGTGACTAAGAAGACAGACAGTTGGGGAAGTCTTGCTTGTGTCGAAGTGAATGGGGTCTGAGCTGTAGGTGCTGCGCCTGTGGTGAAGCTTGACAGACTGCATTGAACGAGGATTTCAAAGTTTTCCAACTTTATGTGGGCCCCTGCTTGGGTGAAAGGTCAAAATGTACTCAGGCAAAAATTCCAAGTTGTTTGTTCAAGGGATTGTTCGTGCCATACTTTCCAACACATTCAGAAGGGAGGAAGTGTAGACGCTAGGGTCAGGATTCTCCATTCTGGGGACTAAGTCTCCACGCCGGCGGGAAAACCGGCGCCAACCACTCTGGCGTCTACAGCCCCCGAAAGTGAGGGATTCTCTTAGTCTCAGGGGCTAGTTATATGCCGGAGTGGTTGGCGCCGCTCCAGCTGGCGGCGAAGGGCCGGCACGCGTTCGCGCATGCACGGAACGGTCGGCGTGATCTCGTGCATGTGCAGACCGGCCGGCATATTTCTGCGCGTGCGCAGGGGTTCACGTCTCCGCGGCGGCCTGCAGGCAATATGGCGGAGCCCTACAGGGGCCCGGCGCGGAGGAAAGAAGGCCCCCCATGGAAACAGCCCGCCCGCAGGATCAGTAGGCCCCGATCGCGGACCAGGCCATCGTGGGGCCCATCCGGGGTCGAGTCCCCCCCCCCCCCCCCCCCCCCCCCAGCACACTTACCTGCCAGGTCCCGCCATGCATGAGGTGAGTAATTCACGCTGGCGGGACTGACCAAAGCTGGACGGCCCCTCGGCCCATCGAGGCCCGGAGAATTGCTGGGGGGGGCTGCTGTCAACAGCCCCCAAACGGTGCGGCGGGAATTCCACCGGCCCCTGTAAAAACGGCGCCGGAGAATAGGGCAGTCGGCGTTGGGGGGGCGACGGGACGGGATTCGTGCCTCCCCCCGGGGATTCTCCGACGCGGCAGGGGGTCGGAGAATCCCGGCCTAAGAACCTGGACTCAAACATGATGGGAAACATGTGTGCCATGGACGCATTTGATGTGGATTATTAAACATGGAATTCATGTGAAGAAAGATTCCAATTGTTTTTAATACCAAACCAGACACCAGAGGACCTAAAAGTCACAATATTTCTCAGCTCAGTTGACTGTAAAATGTTTGTGTTGCGACAGAATCTTGTTCATCCAGCAAAATCAAGTCCCATGCATCGTCAACATGGGTACCACCATTACACGTGAGAACACCACCCACCAGGTACGCGGTACATACTCGTGCGACTCGGCCAACGTTGTCTACCTCTCACGCTGCAAGAAAGGAAGTCCCGAAGCGTGGTACATTGGCGAGACCATACAGTCGCTGCGACAACGGATGAACGGACATCGTGCGATGATCGCCTGGCAGGAATGTTCCCTTCCAGTCGGGGAACACTTTAGCAGTCAAGGGCATTCAGCCTCTGATCTTCGGGTAAGCGTTCTCCAAGGCAGCCTTCAGGACGCGCGACAATGCAGAATTGCCGAGCAGAAACTGATAGCCAAGTTCCGCATGCATGAGTACGGCCTCAACTGGGACCTGGGATTCATGTCGCATTACATTCACCCACCACCATCTGGCCTGGGTTTGCGAAATCCTACCAACTGTCCTGGTTTGAGACAGTTCACACCTCTTTAATCTGTGTATTCCTCTCTCCAGTCTGGACCTGCAAAGATTTAATTACTGCAAAGATTCGCATTCAAAGTATCATCTTGCATCATTGAATTTCTCTTTATATATGTGTTTGTGGAACACACCTCTTAATTCACCTGATGAAGGAGCTGCGCTCCGAAAGCTAGTGTTTCGAAACAAACCTGTTGGGCTTTAACCTGGTGTTGTAAAACTCTTACTGTGCTCACCCCAGTCCAACGCCAGCATCTCCACATCATCATTATTATTAAAGGGGAATAGATAGACGTTTATGTGGCTGCAAACAAACTCCAGGATGATATGTTGCCTCCGTGGTGCTTGGATCAAGGTGTCTTATTGCAGTTACAGGGCATTCTGGAGGGGGAGGGTGAACAGCCAGTGGCGTGGTATACATTGGTACCAACAGCATAGCTTAAAAAAGGGATGAGGTCCCAAAAGCAGAATATAGACAATTAGGAAAAAAGTTGAGAAGTCAGACCTCAAAGATCGTGATCTCAGGGTTACTATCAGTGCACGTGACAGTCAGAGTAGAAATAGCAGGATGTATCGGATAAATACGTGCCTGAAGAGATAGTGTGAGGGGGAGGGTTTCCGATTCCGGAGGCATTGGGACTGGTTCTGGGGAGGTAGGACCACTAGGAACTGGACGAGTTACTCTTGGGCAGAACCTGTTCTGATGTCCATGGGGGGAATATTTGCTAGAGTAGTTGGGGCGGGTTTAAACTAAAATTGCAGGGGGTAGGAACCTATGCAAGGAGTCAGAAGAGGAGGAAACAGGACAAAAACAAAAGACAGAAAGGGGAATAAAAAAAGTGAGAGGGAGAAAAACCAAGAGCCAGATCCAAATGCAATAAAGCGGATGAACTAATCGTGCAAATAGAGGTAAACAGGTATGATATAATCGGGATTACGGAGATATGGCTGCAGAGTGACCATAGATGGAAACTGAATGTCCAAGTGTATTTAGCTTTAGGAAGGACAGACAAAAAGGAAAAGGTGGTGGTGTGGCATTGCTGGTTAAAGAGGAATAGACACAATAGTGAGGAAGGATATTAGCTCTGACAATGTGAAATATGTTTGGGTAGATCTGAGAAACAACAAGGAGAAAATAAACCTGAGTAGGGGTTGTATATAGACCCCCAAAATGTAGTGGTAATGTTGGAAATTACATTAAACAGGAAATTAGAGATGCATGTAATAAAGGAGTATCTGTAATCATGGGTGATTTTAATCTGCATATAAATTGGGCAAATTAAATTCTCCACAATACTGTACAGGAGGAATTACAGGTGCGTGAAGAGAAAAAGTTTGGTGATAACAAAAGCAGGTCCCTTACAGTCAGAAACAGGGGAATGTATTATAGGGGATAAAGAAATGGCGAGCAACTAAACACATACTCTGGTTCTGCTTCACAAATAAGTACACAAATCAAATTCTAGAAATGTTGGGGAAAGCAGGGTTTAGTGAGAGGGAGGAACTGAGGGAGATCAGTATTAGCAGAGAAATGGTGTTGGAGAAATTGATGGGATTGAAGGCTGATGAATCCCCAGGGTCTGATAATCTACATTCCAGAGTACTTAAGGAAGTGACGCTAGAAATAGCGGTCATCTTCCAGGATTATATGGGCTCTGGAACAGTTCCTGCAGTTCGGAGGGTAACTAACGTAACTCCGCTATTTAAAAAGGGAGGTAGAGAAAAAGATAGAGAATTGTCGACCAGTAAGTTTGGCGTCAGTAGTGGGGAAAATTCTAGAATCCATTATCAAGATTTTATAGCTGAGCACTTGGAAAACAGTGGCAGGATCGGACAGAGTCAGCCGGGGTTTATGAAGGGGGAAATCATGCTAGGCAAATCTACTGGAATTCTTTGAAATTAAATTAAATGAAAATCACTTATTGTCACAAGTAGGCTTCAAATGAAGTTACTGAAAGCCCCTAGTCGCCACATTCCGGCGCCTGTTCGGGGAGGCTGGTACAGGAATTGAACCGTTCTGTGCTGTCGACATCATACCTCACCAATGTTATATAGAACTTCACCATGAATGATTTAGGGTTCCCAGCCCCTTTAGTGGGGGAGATTGTATTTGGCGAGACTCAGGGGAGACTGATTGCTCCAACCCCATGGGTCTCGTGCGGGGCGGGTTATAACAAAATTTTTTTACCGAATTCAGCAACATGATTGAAGCCTTTACATGCTATGTCTTAAACAGGCATGGCACCGCACAGCAGAGTGCGAAATGCACAGAGTGGAGTGAAAGAGGCTTCACTGAATTCAGAACTATTAGTTCACTCTAGCCCAAAAATGAAGTTGAATTAGCTTGCAATAACTCACCCTATGGGGCTGGTGCAATCGTTTCGCACATTGTCTTCAGGAGAGGAACGACTGATAGCATTTACTTCACTCACTCTTACTAGCACAGAAATGAATTACTTTCAACTAGAAAAAGACACCTTGAGCATCATTTTCAGTCTAAGAAGGTTCCACCATTACCTTTATGGATGACGTTTTACCCTTTTGACAGATCATTGACCCTTGACCACATTCTTTGGGCTGTATAAAGTTAGACCTTCTTCAGCAGCTAGTAGATTACAAAGATGATTATTGATATTGTCGGCACACACTTGCTCCAATATCGCAAGTCAGAGCAGCTTTCAAATGCTGCTGCTTTATCACAATTGCTATTACAAGTCAAGCATAACCTGAAGAACATTTTGTCAATAGTTTGTACTTCTTGTTCGTGGATAGTGTACATGTGACTTTATCTCAAGTTCAAAGATATACAAGAACAGATCCAGTGATGGGGAATGTAATCGACTTAGTCCAAAAAGGAACATTGTCAGATGTTCATAGGAAAACTCCATTCCTCAAGCCCTACGTCATACCAAGACTTGAGTTGATGGTACAGAATGAAGTTCTATTGTTGGGAATCCATGTGATTCTTCATCCGTGCTTATATAGTAGAGTCCTTGACCAATTACATTAGGGAGATTGTGGTGTGATGAGGATGAAGTTATTTGGCATTTAGATTGGGTGAACAGTTTGAGGCCTTTTCCCAGGGCGGAAGTTGATATGCTACCTGCTTTGTAGTCATCAATCACAAGTTAATTTCACATCACGATTCTCCACCTGCTTTTGCTGGCAATCAATTTAATCACTTCTGTCTATTAAAATAAAAGCATGCAAATGTAAATGATTATTTTACCATGTTGATCTCATTGTTTTTGTTACTGCTATAAAAATTTTCAAATACCTTAATAAAATATTTTTTTTTAAAATAAAAGCATGCAACCTCATTCTAATATCTAAATGGCCAACTCATTTCTCCCAGGCATGTTACCTGACCTCCTCTCATCCTGCCTCTGCTAAAATTGGAAGTAGACAGGTTTGAGGGGGGTTCCAAAATCTTTGCATTTTAGCCACTGACCCAATCTCAAACCATCTATTTTTGAGTTAAGGTTCAGCTGCTTTTGTCAGGGCCACCAATTTGTAAAAACTTCTCCAGTGTCTATTTTACTGAAACAGATGTCAGAAAATGGAATATGTAATACCTCGGACTGAATTCTCCATTTGGGAGACTAAGGGGGTGATTCTCCAATATTGGGCCCGAGAGTTTGCGCCGTCGTGAATGCCGTCGCGTTTCACAATGGCGCGATCCGGACCCGGTTACATACGATTCTGGCGGTTCACACTACTCCAGCCTCCTTTTGCGGCGCCAAATGGGCGCCGCGCCAACCCGCGCATGCGTAGTTGGACCAGCTCCATCCTGCGCATGCGCAGTTGGGCCGCACTAACCTGCGCATGCGCGGGTGACTTACTCTGCGTGCTGGCCCTGACTCAACATGGAGTCGGTGTTCAGGGGCCGGCCGCGCTAGGAAGTAGGCCCGGGGGGGGGGGAGGCCCAATTGGTGGGCCTTGATCGCGGGCCAGACCCCATCGGAGCCTCCCCCTTCCCCAGTGAAGGAGCCCCCCTCCCTTCCCCCCACAGGCCGCCCACCCAACCATTCCCGCAGAGTTCCCACCGGCAGCGACCAGGGGTGATGGCGCCGGCAGGACTCTGTCGTGTCGGCACGGTCGCTTGGCCCATCTGGGCCGGAGAATCGGCGGCCCCGCCGATTCCAGCGGCCCTCAGCCGGCGCCGTGCCAAACGCTGATTCTCCGCACCTCAGAGAATCGCGCCTCGGTGTCGGGGCATCATGGTGTGGTTGTGGCGATTCTCCGACCCGGCTAGCAGCTCAGTGAATCGCCCCCTAAGTCTCCATGCCAGCGTGAAAACAGCGGTGTTTTACGCCAGGAAAACTGCTGCAAAACGGTCACCGATTCCCTGCACAGAGGAGGGGCTAGCAGCCAGGCAGCGTAGAACTCCCAGCTCTAGCTGCCGATACGGTCCGGAGCTTTGCCGGGTCCATGGCCGCACATGCGCACAGCGACATGAAGCAGCTGCGCCGTGCTTCATGGCAGACGCAGCCCACGGACCAAGACCGCAAAAATAGTCCCCCCCCTTTCACCGCTCACGGGTCCAGGACCGCCCCCCCACAGTGCTACCAGTCCGAATAAACTCCCCCCTGCCCGCGGATCAGCCCTCCCCCGACTGTGGCGGCACTGGACTGTGACCACACGTGTCCCAGGCCGTCGGGAACCTGGTCAGTCAGGGATGGAGCATTGCGGGGAGTGCCTCAGGCAATGGATATGGCGCCCGCCGTACTCCTAGAGTTCACCGCGTTTCAGGAGCAGAGCATTGCGAAAGCAACGTCGCCTCCAATTTTGGCATCATCGGGGATTCTCCGCCCCCTCGACGAATGCAATTTTGGCATCGTGGATCGTAGAATCCAACCCCTTGTTAGCTAATGTGGAAGATTTGGATTCAATCAGTATGTTTCTTGTGAAACATTGTTAAATGAGAATTCTTGAAATGTTTGTGCAAGGTGCCAATTGGAGAGAGACTGGGCACGATATAATGTGCAAAAACAGAGTCCCATTTTGGACACGTAACTGTCGTTTTTTCTGGCCTCAGTCGGGAACGACCGGCCGAGGCCGCACTTACCTCATTTCCTGCAAGAAGAGATTGGGGCAGAATTTTTAAATGCCACCCCAATTTCTCGACCCCCCTCGGACACCCTACCGCAACCTCCGGAACCCCCACTGCTCCAACGTACCTCGGTCCTCGAGCCCCCCCCCCCCCTCACCCAATGTCTTAAGGGCAGGGCACCCACATGCCTGAACCCTGGCATTGGCAATCCTGGCACCCAGGCAAGTTTCAGCGCTAGCCTGGAACCCTGGCAGTGCCACTCGGAAACACTGGCAGTGCCAGGGTGGCGCTGCCAGAGTGTCCAGTTGGCTGTGCTAAGGACCCAGGTTCCAGCAGGAGTGCCAGGGTATCACCTTGCCTAGAAAGTGACCACCCGGAGACCTCCGATGGCCTGGGAGAACCCCCCCCTCCCCAGCTGCTATTATGCATGCTCCACGTTTATGTGGACCAGTACTAAATGGTGCCATGGCCAGATCTCCCAGGCACAGGAGTTAGATCCTGGGCCTCGGGAGAATTGGGCTTAGACAAATTTAAATGAGCCTAATGTTAATCTGGACCTTGCCCAGTGTGGGCGAGATCCAGTTCGCGACGTCTCATGAGATCTCATTACATCTTGCAAGGCATTCTGAGCATTGCAAATCTCATGAGAGGCCTCTTGCGAAATTTAACAGCCTTGTCGCATCATCGAGTCGGGTGCAAAGAGGCTATTCAAGCGCGTCCAGTATATCCATTAGATTGCAATAGTTTATCACATAGAATAGAATCAAAGAATGGTTTCCGCACAAAAGGAGACTATTGGACCCATCATGTGTGTGCTGCTTTCCTGAAGGAGCAATTCACACCGTGCCTTCTCCCTGTAACCCAGCACATTTTTCCTTTTCTGATAATGTTCTAATTACCTCTTGAATGCCTCAGCTGAACCTACCTCCATCTGACTCTCAGGAAGTGCATTCCAGACGTGAACCACCCGCTATGTGAGAAAGATTTTCCTCATGTCACCATTGCTACCTTAAATCTGTGCCCTCTAGATCTTGATTCCTCCACCAATAGAAACAGTTTCGCCCTCTACTCTGTCCAGACCTCTCATTATTTTGAATACCCCATCAGACGCCCATATCAGCGACCCCCCTAATGGACCCCAATATCAGACCCCCATTTCAGATCCCTCAATCAGACCCCCCATCTGATCCCACATCAGAGGCCCCTTTCAGACCCCCATTAGATCCCCAAATCAGAGACCCTCATATCAGAGGCCCCCCATCACTCAGCCCTGCCTGGACGCTAAAGAGCAAGCAAGGCAGAAACAATGAAAAATCACAATTTTTTTCACTTACCTATCACCTACACCTGCTGCCTCAGCAGTGTAGAAAGCAGCTTTTTTTATTTCATAGAAAGCCAAATCCATATCACAAGGCTTTAAACCCCCTCAGATCCTTTAATTTGCCTGGCTTCTATTAACTTTCAAAGAGAAATAGCTTTTAGTAGGATGTAATTGGCAGAGTAAAGCGTCCAGGCAGCCAGGTTCCTATTTTCATCTCCCTTCACGCTTGAATGTATCTCACATAACCTACTTTGAAGCTAAGCACAATGTTTTAACAAATATCTAACTATGATTGACAGGTTTCCACTACTTCAAAAGAAGTTAAGTGCTTTCTGCTGTGAAAAATAAGTGAAAGCTCTTGCTCATAGATTCTGCTAATGAGCTTTGTTTTAAAAGTTAGAACATAGAACATAGAACAGTACAGCACAGAACAGGCCCTTCGGCCCTCAATGTTGTGCCGAGCCATGATCACCCTACTCAAACCCACGTATCCACCCTATACCCGTAACCCAACAACCCCCCCTTAACCTTACTTTTTTTTTTATTAGGACACTACGGGCAATTTAGCATGGCCAATCCACCTCACCCGCACATCTTTGGACTGTGGGAGGAAACCGGAGCACCCGGAGGAAACCCACGCACACAGGGGGAGGACGTGCAGACTCCACACAGACAGTGACCCAGCCGGGAATCGAACCTGGGACCCTGGAGCTGTGAAGCATTTATGCTAACCACCATGCTACCCTGCTGCCCCCGATTCTAAATATATTTCTAAATATATTTTTAATTTACCAAAAAACTGGCTTCCATGCACAAATGTAACTAAAAGTTATTTTAAAGTGTTTTGCAGACATTTAAAATTGAAATCCACCCAAGCGATTGAGAGACACAACTAAAATGACATATTTCTTGTGATAAATGCAATTTCAGCTGTATTGATAAACCTGCAACAGGTTACCACCCTTAAGTATAAAAAATAATTTTTTTAAATGTAAATTCTTCAAACAAAATGATCAACTAAACCAAATTCAATAGTTCAAGTAACATTTTACATTTGGCAATATACAGGTAGGTTTGAGTAGAAGTTTGAGTAAAAACCTTTTTAAAACTAGCACAGTTTTCCACACAGTGTGCACCTGGGCCGTTGGTTGGGCACATGGCAGAAATGTTTGGACAGTGGCCGGAATTCTCCAGCCACTAGGATTACCTTTTCCCGCTGACTGCACACCCCCCGCCCGTGGGTTTCCTGGCGGCATGTGGTGGCTTCAATGGTGGCTTCCATTGATAAGCGGCAGGAGTAGAGAATCCCATCATTAGCAAACAGCGTGCCGCCAAGTAACATATGGCTGGGGAAACAGAGAATCCTGCCAATGGTGTTTGCCAAACTTTAAAACTGTATCATAATGCAAAAATACAGAAGTCTTGGTCAATTAAGGGACCTCAAAACATTTTGTGCTGCAAGTCTTGATAAAGATAATCTCTGTGTGCTCAGAGCAATGGGAGCCATTTATTTGAATTCAGTTTAAAGGCATTTAGTTCAATACACTTGAAGAGCTGCATCTCTTTATTCTAGAAACATGCAGACTTCAAGAAGATTTGATTGAGCTCCTTAAACTATTCAAAGTATTGTTATGGGCCCACACAGATATTTAAATCCAATAGTTTAGTGAGGATCAAGGAAACGCAGATATGTTAACATCAGCATAAAGCTAGGCTCGATATCAGTAAACCTTTCTTTTCACAGAGGTCGGTTCGCCTGAGGTTGCTGACTCATTCTGTGAGTGTGACTTTCCTGCAAGCCTACAAATGAGAATTAAATGGATTCTTATCTCCGGCTGCTATCACAACATACAACGCAGGTAAGATACTCGGTTGTGTGTCTCCTGGTTACTGTGGTCACCTGGTTGATTTCCATCCAAGTGGAATTTTCCAGTTTTTGTAATTCCCTGAATAAGTCCAGGGTTTTATTTTTTTTTCCAACTTTCAGGGTGGATGGACACTGGCTGTTGTGGGGTGGAGAGGTCATGGTGTCAGGTTGCCTCATGACTGGAAGGTGTAAGTCATATCCTGTTCATTAATTTTTGTATGTTCGCAACTGGGAGTTAGAATGTTAGGTTTGGCTTATTAGCCTCTGCCAGCACTTGTGGGAGAGGAAGGACATTTGCATGAAAACACTGCTTTAGTGTGGAGCATCTTAGATCTGGTTTGCAATTTCTTTGAGAAGCTGCTATGAATATCAAAATAAGTGTTTTCTAATTGGTCCTCAGATATCTCCAAAAGATAGACAAATACCCGCTTCTCAGTCAGTTTCTTTTTCTGGGGGTTGATTAACCCTTCTGGCAAACATGTAACAGCAGATCAGCTGGAAATATATATTTGCTAACATTGTAATGGCAGTGTAGCTTTGGCCAACCTGTGTAATTCACTGTGGACAAAAGCAAAATACTGTGGATGCTAAAATAAAAACAGAAAGAACTGGGAGTATTTCTTCAAATATGGCAAGATGCCTGGGTGGCACTTCCAGGCTGGCAGGGGCACTGCCAGGGTGCCTGGGTGGCAGTGCAGCACTGCCAAGGACCAGAGCCTGAGGGAACCATGCCCAAGGAAGGGGGGATAGAACATAGAACATACAGTGCAGAAGGAGGCCATTCGGCCCATCGAGTCTGCACCGACCCACTTAAGCCCTCACTTCCACCCTATCCCCGTAACCCAATAACCCCACCTAACCATTTTGGACACTAACAGCAATTTAGCATGGCCAATCCATGGCTGACCCGCATGTCTTTGGACTGTGGGAGGAAACCGGAGCACCCGGAGGAAACCCACGCAGACACGGGAAGAACGTGCAGACTCTGCACAGGCAGACAGGATTTTGCCAAAGGGGGCAGGCCGATTAAATCGCAAAGAGATTGCAAAGAGATCGGTGCCTGGCGCGATTCTCAATTTTGGCCACTCGCTATTTAATGGCACCATCTCACTCTTGCTTAATTGCAATACGGCCATTAAATCGCACCCAGGCTCGGTTCCAGGCGGGATTAGCATGACCGTTCCTGGTGCTTATTGCGCTGGGAACTCACTGCTATCTAACAGCCCAAATAAATGACTAAGGGCGCGATCTACTGGCCGTGTCCTGCCGGAATCAGGCTGGGATGCAGCTGATGGATTGCAGGAGAGGCCTCCCCAGGGATTCCGGATATCTGTTATGTCTCACAAGATCTAGCCAGATCTCGCTTGACAGCCATTGTCGGATGGACACAGTCTAGCACAGCTAAGTGAGTTTAAGAATCCACTTAGCCCTGCTGCCGCCAGATCGATTGGCCACCCGGCATCCTCCGCCGAGGAGACCCCTGATCCCCGCAAACAGGAACCAGGGGGATTGGTATCTGGGGAGTGGGTCTCCCAGATGATCAAAGGCCCCCAGGTGGTCAGCCTCCAGGCAGGGTGGCACTCTGGCACTGCTGGTGCCACCTGGGTACCGTGGCAATGTCAGCCTGGTATCCTGGCAGTGCAACCTGGGAACCCTGGTGGTGACCTGGATGCCAGGATCTGGCACTGTCAGGGTGCCCAGATGGCATTGCCATGCTGTCAGGGGAACTGCCAGGGTGCCAGGCTGGTATTTTGCCCATGCCGGGGATCGGGCCCAGGGGTGCCCTGCCCATGCGAGGTGGGGTGCAGAGTGTAGTGTTGAGAGGGTCCGAGGGTCCCGTTGGGGTGTCGAGAGATCAGAGTGCCATTTAAAAATTACTTTCTGATTTCTTCCTGAACTGAGTAGCTCATTTTCTGCCAGGGCACGAAAGAAAAGAGAGTGGCATTAGATAGCAGGCGCTACACGCACCAGCAACAACCCTGCTCATCCCACCTAGAACGGACTCTTGGCACGATTTAATGACCGCACTGCGTTTAAGCGAGAGTGCGATGAGGCCGTTAAATAACGGGAGAGGACAACATCAAGAACCGTGCCGGGCGCCAATCTCTTTGCGATCTCATCGGCCCACTCCCTTTGGCGAAATCAGGATCCCGCTGTAGCGTGGTGAGAAATCAATAATCACCATTTAAGCCCAATCTCCATACAATGAATGAAAACGACCCACTATCTAATGACCTCCCGTGAACTAACGACCTCCCCAGCAAGTGGCCACGCGGGCACTAATTAGTGCTCCTTTTTAAAATGTGAAGCTGGCGAAGTGCTGCTGTGGGGACCCGAAGAGGTGAGTAGCCATCTTCGCTCCTGGGAAATCAGATGAGCGGGCACTGAGGTTGCTGCCCCAGTGTGTGTGCGGGACGTGTTGGATGGCAGGGGATGTGAGGAGGGGGGAAGTGGGGGAGCAATGGGGGATTGGAGGGTGCCAGGGAGCAAGACACTGCTGTTTGTCAGTCTCACACCCTCTCCCAAAAGAGCACTCAGCACAGCCCCCGCACTACAGGTCCCAGACCCACTTTCCCCGTACGCTATCGAAGTAGCAAGCACCGACCGCACCCTTTCGGCCGTGCTCCTCCAGGAACGGCATGACCAGTTAAGACCCGTAGCATGCGCATCCCGAGTATTAGACCCTGTCGAGCAAGGATTTTCTGCCTGTGAAAGGCACCTGCTCGCAGTGTTTTGGGCAGTACAGTACTTTTCATACATTACAGGCCTCAACCCCATTACCATCCTCACAGAACACACCCCAACACAGCTATTATTAGACGGCCGACTTAAAGATGGCACAGTCAGCCAAATCTGAGCAGCCCGTTGGACCCTTCTTTTACAGGGACGGCACATCACCGTTAAAAGGACAAAGGCACACACTTTCCTCACGGACAATTTACAGTACCCAGGCACCCCTCATGAATGTGAGATTATCTCCACACAGCACAACACAGGCCCATTCATTCCAAAAACACCTCCCAGGAAGATAGGTAGTTCACCCCAGAGACCCCAGCCCACAGACACTTGCGCACACCTGAAAATCTATGTGAATGGCTCCTCCACAGTTTTAGACGGCAAACGCATAACAGGATGCGGTATTTATGTAGAGGACGCGCAGGGACGCGCCCTAGACGAGAGTTCCCTAAAGTTGCCAGGACACTTAGGCTCGCAGGCAGCAGAGCTGGCAGCAATAGCGTATATAGTAGACCACCCCGACTCGTTCCCCACTCCAGCAGACATCTGTTCAGACAGTCTGTATGTCAGTAATAGTTTAACTGAATTCCTACCCCTGTGGGAAACAAGAGGATTTGTTTCCGCAGACGGAAAACCCCTACCATCAGCCCCATTACTCCGCCATATTTTAAAGCAGGCAAAGGACAGGAAATACGGCATTGTAAAAGTTCGCAGTCACCTCCGTTCTTCCCCCCCTGGAAATGTTAAAGCAGACCCCCTAGCAAAGGCAGGTTCTAGACATGGTTATTTTTGGAACCCCCCCGAAAGCACCCCAGTACACGCAGTTCAGGTCTCACAGACCAACATACAGGATTTAGCCCAGTCACAGAAACAGGATGAGAAGCTCAGGGAAGTTTTAAAGGGATCCTTCCCAGCCCCTTATGACAAATTTAAGAATTCCATAACCACACATGACGGTGTGATTCCAAAAGACAGCCTTTATGTAGTTCGAATGAAGAAATGGCGAAGGAGAGCCTACCGCTCTCGCACCCCGGTATACAGAATTAGATCCTCTATTTTCGGTTTCCACCAGAACCCGAACCCCTTGACATGGATTAAAGTACATTCGTTTTTTTTGTTTTGTGTGTGTTCGTTTGTTGAATAAAGAAATGTGAACTCGGTGTTTGACTGCCAAACCAGAGAAATTTGAATGCTGCTATTTTTGTACAGTTAAGATATTAGGACATTTTTGAGTGAGGATAGTTTATTGAGAATAGTTAGAGGTTCCAGTTTTTTATTTTGTAAGGCATGTCCTTAATGACATAGCGCCCCCGTAGAATTCTGATGATGTGTGTATGTAAAATTGTTTAGTTAAAAATATGTTGCATAGTTAGGGTCAGAGTAGAGCCTAGTCATGGGTGCCCGCTTGGTCAGGGAATGAAGACATCGCAGTAAGGTGATCCTTCACGCTTCCCATTGAGGATCACAAGGAGGGAGTGTAGCCACCTGGGGTGGCCACGTCCCGATTCCAAAATGGATACTCGTAAAGCGTGCAGGGAAAAATGGACAGCACTAGAGAAAACAAGCAGATACAAGGTTTCCTGTGGATTGGAACTTGCAGAGCCCAGATAGAACTGAAACTACAAGCCATTAGCATAGTAATGAGCTATCTCCGGGGACAAAAAGAAACATTGAAACAATCGGTACCAGGACAGACTCCCCGGTGCCAGTGGAGACTAAAACAAAGGCAGGCCAACGGTTACCTAGATCCCGCCCAGCGATTGGGGAACGACCCCATTATTGGATAGAATTGATACAAACGATTGGGACATTGTCCAATTAATTGGGGCCAAGTCCAGGGTCCGCCCAGAAGGGCGCGAAACCCCTGGGGACTATAAAGTAGAGTCCCCAAGGTCAGTTCGCTCTCTTATTTTTCTCCATCTTCATCTTCACCTTGGCATTTGGCTCTCAGCGACGAGAAGCCCGCAAAGCACGAGCCAAGTAAGTCTAAGGTCATGGCACGCTACGAGATAGGTGCTCTTAGCTACTATTCTATACCAGTTCGAAGCCAGCAGTATCAGAACCGGACAACGGCCATTGTTCCTTTGACTGAGTGGCTGAGTGCATTAATGAAGCTAAGTATAGGCCTTTAGTAGTACTGGTAGTTTAGTGAGTAGAGTTTATGCATGAGTAATAATTGACTGTGTGTGTAAATAAATGTGTATTGATTTCAAACTTACTAACTGGTGTATCAAGTCATTGATCAGTATTCGGCTTTGAACCCTGTGGTGGTATCAGAAAGATACCTGGCGACTCTTGAGCAAAGGTAATTAAAACAGAGCAAATTAAGGGAAAGCATAACAAGCAACATCAGAAGGAGGCCATTCGGCCCATCGAGTCTGCACCAACTCTCCAAAAGCGCACTGCACCTAGGCCCATCCCCCTACTCTATCTCCGTAACCCTGCCTATCCTGCATACCTTTATACTCTGGGAGGAAACCGGTACATCTGGCAGAAACCCACACAGACACGGGGAAAATGTGCAAACTCCACACACAGTCACCCAAGGCTGGAATGTAAATTCTACTTGTAAATTCTCAGGAGGTGCCCAAATTAACGCAGAGAACATGGCGTCTCTGTTCTGCCTTCTAATCAGAGTTGCCAAAAGACTGTTGAAGTAATTCATTGCTGTGGTTGGCATCAATAGTATAATACTTTCCACAGGTAGACAAATAATTTAAATCAACAGCAATTAGCGTCAGTTAACTTCCTCCCATTGACCATTGATGGTTGGGGAATTTGTTTGTCTGATGACAAGTTATTTATTGCCATAATGTCATTGTTGCTTTGCAGCTGCTCGTCTTTTCAGTTGATCGTTTCAGAAATTTAGCATTGTGAAAATCTAAACAAGGAGGATGAAATAATTTGATTTAGAGTACCATTTGTGCTCTCAGAACATTCCAGAATGCTTCAACCAAAGATCAAATGACATCATCAGCCCCCATCTTGGAAGGTCTGCCTGTGGAGAGCACCTCAATATGTCTCCTCAAAATCTGGGGTTTAAATTGGTGCCAGGCCAGAATAAATGGGACAGCAAGCATTCAGCTCCTGTGTTAAACCTCACACACACTGTTTCATCAGGAATAGAGAATTAAAATAGGTGCTACAGTTTTCTATTCCACAATGATGATCGAAGGGGATTTTTTGTTAATTTATGCAAAAAAATCACAGAGGACAAACTGCTTCCCTGTCTGATCAGATGATAGTAAGATGGAAGTATTCTTTCAGGAACTACTACCTCCAAAAGTACTGCTGAGATAGCAGTAATACAAACCATTAATAGTGCAGAATTCTCACTTCATGCAGATAATTCTGGTGATACATATTTGAGTTAATTCCATTAATTTTTATAAAACTGAGTGATTTATGTATTTGCAATCAGCAGTCTCTATGTGCCCTGCATCAAATTCTCGATGTTGACAGTTCAATTAGGCATTCAGTATAACAGTTCGCAGTTGTAGTTCTCTTTGCTGAGCTTCTATTCAGTGTGTTAGAGCTGAAGTTTGCTTCACATTGATCTTTCTCCATTCAAATACAGCTACCAACAATTGTTTTACAGCTACTGCAGCCATTCAAAGTCGTTGAAGTGTGTCTTAGATACATGAGCTCTTCTCTTTGCTGGAATTGCAATAACAGAAGGAACTCAAGCGAGTGGAAAAGGAGCAGAGATGTAGCACAGACACAGATAAGCTGTGAAACGTGCAGCTGTTAATACTGACTGTTATTCCACTGAGGGTAAAATAAAGGACATGTGGGCACGATCGCACACGCCCGAAAAGAAGCGTGCTACGTGCAACTTGGCCGACAGAAGCCAGGAGACCCCCAGGACACTGCCAGG
Organism: Scyliorhinus canicula; assembly: GCF_902713615.1. Classification (NCBI taxonomy): domain Eukaryota; kingdom Metazoa; phylum Chordata; class Chondrichthyes; order Carcharhiniformes; family Scyliorhinidae; genus Scyliorhinus; species Scyliorhinus canicula. Next base: position 58,161,013 of record NC_052152.1, read on the forward strand.
ATCTCCCCAGTTTGCAACACCTCGCAAGATCTAACATGACGTCAGGGGCGGCACAGTGGTTAGCACTGCTGCCTCACAGCACCGAGGACCTGGTTTGATCCCAGCTCCGGATCACTGTCCATGTAGAGTTTGTACATTCTCCCCGTGTTTTTTTTAATGCATTTACAGGATGTGGGCGTCGCTGGTTAGATCAGCATTTATTGCCCAACCCTAGTTGCCTTCACAAGATGGTAGTGAGCTGCCTTCTTAAATCGCTGCAGTCCTTGAGGTGTAGGTGTTAGGGAGGGTTTTCCAGGATTTTGACCCAGTGACAGTGAAGGAGCCTTGATATATTTCCAGGTCAGGTTGTTGAGGGAGTTGGAGGGGAACCTCCAGGTGGTGGTGTTTCCAGGTGTCTGCTGCTCTTGTCCTTCTAGGTGGTAGTGGTCATGGGTTTGTAAGGTGTTGTCTAAGGAACCTTGGTGAGTTACTGCCGTGCATTTTGTAGATGGTACACATGCTGCCACTGTTCGTCGGTGGTGGAGGGTTTGAATGTTTGTGGAAGGGGGAGCAATCAAGCGGGCTACTTTGTCCTGAATGGTATCGAGCTTCTTGCGTGTTGGGGAGATCCTGGGAGTCTCATGGGGTCTCCCGGCTTCTGTCAGTGATGTTGCGCGCAGCATGCTACTTTTCGGGCGCAGTGTGACCATTCGATCGCACCCACGGTGTCCTTTATTTTTGGAAGGTGCTGACTAAGGAACCTTGGTGAGTTGCTGCAGTGCATCTTGTAGATGGTACGCATGGCCGCCACTGTTTGTCGGTGGTAGAGGGTTTGAATGTTTGTGGAAAGGGGAGCAATCAAGCGGGCTGCTTTGTTCTGGATGGTGCCAAGCTTCTCGAGTGTTGTTGGAGCAGCACTCATCCAGGTAAGCAGAGAGTATTCCATTACACCCCTGACTTGTGCCTTGTAGAGGGTGGACAGTCTTTGGGGGGTCAGGAGGTAAGTTACTCGCCGTAGGATTCCTAGCCTTTCACCTGAATTAATGTGGCTAGTTCAGTTCAGTTTCTGATGTTGATTGTGTGGGATTCAGTGGTGTTAATGCCATTGAATGTCAAGAGGCGGTGGTTAGATTCTCTCTTGTAGGAGATGGTCATTGCCTGGCACTTGTGTGGCATGAATATAACTTGCCACTTGTCAGTCCAAGTCTGGATATTGTTCAGGTCTTGCTGCATTTCGACACGACTGATTCATTATCTGAGGAGTTACGGATGGTGCTGAACATGTTTACAGATCTCCATTTCTGACTTCTGATGGAAGGTAGGTCATTGATGAAGGAGCTGAAGCTGGTTGGGCCTAGGACACTATCCTGAGGAACTCCTGCAGCGGTGTTCTGGAGCTGAGATGATTGACCTCCAACCACCACAACCACCTTCCTTTGTGCCAGGTATGACTCCAACCAGCGGAGAGTTTTCCCCAATTCCCATTGACTCCAGTTTAGCTTGGGCTCCTTGATGCCATACTCGGTCAAATGCTGCCTTGATGTCAAGGGCAGTCACTCTCACCTCCGGCATTCAGCTCTTTTGTTGATGTTAGAACCAAGGCTGTAATGAGGTCAGGAGCTGAATGACCCTGGTGGAACCCAAACTGATCCATGAGCAGGTTATTGCTGAGTAAGTGTCGCTTGATAGCACTGTTGATGATGGAGGAGCCCAGCATATATGTGCAAAAGGCAAGGCTGAGACATTCGCAACAATCTTCAGTCAGAAATGCTGAGTGGATGACCCATCTCAGTCTCCTCCAGAGGTCCCCAGATTCCACCAATTTGCTGATGATGGAGAGTAGATTGATAGGGCGATAATTAGTTGGTTTGGATTTGTCTTGTTTCTTGTGCACAGGATACATCTGTGCAATTTTCCACATTACCGGGTAGATGTTAGTGTTGTAGCTGTACTGGAACAGTTTGGCTAGAGGTGCGGCACGTTCTGGAGAACAAATCTTCAGTACTATTGTTGGAATATTGTCAGTGCCCATAGCCTTTGCAGTATCTAGTGCCTTCAGCCGTTTCTTGATATCATGTGGAGTGGATCGTATTGGTTGAAGACTGACACTGGTGATGCTGGGGATCTCTGGAGGAGACCAAGATGGGTCATCCACTCGGCATTTCTGGCTGAAGATTGTTACGAATGTCTCAGCCTTGTCTTTTGCACATATATGCCGGGCTCCTCCATCATTGAGGATGGGGATATTTGTGGAGACTCCTACTCTTGTGAGTTGTTTAATTGTCCACCGGCAGAGCTTAAATTTAATGGATTTGTTGTGGAATTGTGGAATTAGCTCTGTGTATTGTTTGTTGCTTATGTTGTTTAGCACACAGGCAGTCCTGTGTTTTAGATTCACCAAGTTGACGCCTCATTTTTCGGAATGCCTCATGTTGCTCCTGGCATGCTCTCCTACGTTCTTCATTGAGCCAGGGTCGATCCCCTGGCTTGGAGGTAATGGTAGAGTGGGGGATATGCAGGGCCATGAGGTTGCAGATTGTGGCTGAACACAATTCTGCTGCTGCTGATGGCCCACAGCGCCTCATGGATGCCCAGTCTTGAGTTGCGAGATCTCTTTGAAGTCTATCTCATTCAGCACAGTGGTAGTGCCACACAACACGATGGAGGGTATCTTCAATGTGAGTCTCACCCCCCACCCTCACAATCCAAAAAGATGTGCAGAGTAGGTGATTTTGCCACGTTAAATTGCCCCTTAATTGGGAATAAAGAATTGGGTACTCTAAACTTATTTTTAAAAACTTAAAAAGATCTAGCTCGATCACACGGGACATTGAGATGTGAATCCCACCCATTGTGGGCGGGATAACATTTTGACAAATCTGCATATTAGAGCAAGACAGCTAGTCTCACTTTCATATGCAGCTTCCCAAGGAACCAAGGTGTTGGTATCTATCCCTTTCACCTCGGAGACCTTGGGTGAGTGCCGTCAGTACTGTGTCCTACAAACTGAGACCAGACGGAATGGCACTCATGAGGATCTCTCACGGGATTGGAGGCCCCCAGGTGCTTGCCCTCTGGCAGGGTGGGACCTTGGTACTGCCAGCCTGACACCCTGGCAGTGCCACCTGGGTGCCAGCTTGGCACTGCGAAGGTGCCCAGGTGATGCTGCCAGCTGGCAGGCACACTGCCAGGGTACCATGCTTGCAGTGCCAAGCTGCCATTTTCTGCGTGGTGGTGAAGAGGTCGGTTCCTGCTGAACCCCCTATCTAACTTCAGTGACGTTTTATAGCATCGTATTTCTCAGCAATACAAGCGCCGGGAAACATGTGGCTAAGGGCACCTGCTATGGGACTTTGTTCCCATTTAGATAAATCAGGGGCATATTCTCCTGCCAATGCAATATGTTCACCTGTGCAAGTGCACTGGTCCGTGCAGGCGTCACTCTGCTTTGCCCAGCCTGCTGACTATTCTATTAAAGTATTGTAGGCAGGAAAAGGATGCAATCCTGTAGATTTTAAATGTTTTATAACATCAGATGAATGGCAGAAAACATATTACCATTTACAATGTTTAAACATTCAAAATTAAAGAGGCAAGAAAAATATTGCTGATGCTGCAACTCAGAAAATAAAACGCCGACGGCCTTCGATGCAAGATGCTGCCAGAATATCTCCCATATTTTCTGTTCCTCAGTTTGCTACTTTAACATATCAACTTTACTTCTGCAGTAAAATAGTGCAAAGGTCTGTTTTTTTACACTGAATGAATTTCAACAAAGCAGTGTCAAGTCTACAAAAACCTGTTTTGCTGCCAGTCTGATACAAAGGTCCAGCCTCAAAGATGGTTGCCCCAATTCGGCATAGCTGCATGATTCTCGAAAGCAGTAAAACATGGCAGAGGTACACTCAAAATATCCAGGTTGGCAGCAAAGACAGTCAGTAAAGAATGAGGAGAAAAGAATTACGTTTACGTTGCACTTTCCACAAACACTAGACATCTCAAAGTACTTTACAGCCAATGAAGTACTTTTTGAAGTCATTTGCGAAATGGGAGCGTGGCAACCAATTCACGCTCAGCAAACTGCCACAAACAGCAAAATGCTGATGGCCGGAAAATCTGTTTCTGTGATGTTGATTGAGGGATAAATACTGACCAGGATATTGTGATAACTCCCCATCTCTTCATCGAAATGATGATGTGGAATATTTTTACGTTCACCTGAGAGGACAGGTGGGGCCTTGATCTAACGTATCATCTTTAAGACAAATGAGAAAATTAAATATAATTTACCTGCACGCTGTTAATAAATTTTGAAGTTACTATTTTATTGGTGTCAGCTTGACTTAGTAGCATTCTCACCTCTGGGGCAAATTATTGTGCGTTCAAATTATACTGAAGCAAATAATTTGAAGTGACATTAGATTGCAATCCTGAGGCAATTCTGCATTTCTGCAGTTATGGTGCTAAACTGGCATCAGCTGGAAAGACAGGAAACTGACACCACCTCTAATTTCCCACTGCAAACTGAACATTTACTATGTCTGACTCATATGGGTGGCACTATTATGGGTGGGTACAAATAATGAGAATACAAGACATTTTTTTGTCATACCTACCTTGGCAATAATGGGCGCTAGTAAATGCCACGGCCACTATTGGCTACAGAGGGTCAAAAAATCAGGACCACTTTGTTCAGTACAACCAAATGCACCAAGCCTGGTGGGAAATGCAGAAAAAATACTTAATTCTGCTGGTTCTGCTGGCAATGCTGGGTGCCATTTTCTGCTCTCCCACCACCCCACCCCCAACCCATGGTGGACGACACAATTCCACCTCGAAGAACTCTAGGGCCCCCTGCCCTGAGAAATCCATCAGAGGTAAAGGCACGGGGTGGGCTATGTTCCTATCTAACCATTGTGCCCTCACAGCCAAAACACACTTTTCAATAACTTCCATCAACAGCTGCTGTTTATTGAGAAGCGATAGAACACAGCTCATGGAATTTCTTTACCTTTATCATTCTTATTGTCACAAGTAGGCTTACACTGCAATGAAGTTACTGTGAAAAGCCCCTAGTCACCACATTCCGGTGTCTGTTCGGTTACACGGAGGGAGAATTCAGAATGTCCAATTCACCTAACAGCACACCTTTTGGGACTTGTGGGAGGAAACCGGAGCACCCGGAGGAAACCGAAGCAGACACGGGGAGAACGTGCAGACTCCGCACAGACAGTGGCCCAAGCCGGAATCGAACCTGGGGCCCTGGCGCTGTGAAGCAACAATGCTATCCACTGTGCTACCCTGCCGCCCAAGGTCACGGGAGGTAATCTTTCCAACCTCAGATATCGGACCAGCCGAGGATGTCGAACTGAAATTCTAAAGTACAGTGCCTGTTAATTTCTGATAATTCATGTTAAATTACTTCTAAAGCCTTTCAAATGGAGCTTTCATTAATGTTCCTTGAGCTATTTGAAAAGAAGGTATGTTTGAAAACATAAAATTTCCTTACAGCAATACAACACATAATTTTTTTATATTTTTGTCCATGCGTATTCTGGCACACATGCATGTTTAATCAAGCTGAAGCATTATTTATCTCTTTCTCCTTGGGCAACATTTGAATTATCTCTGGGAAAATGAGTAACATTAATTGGCCAGCCATTGAACCCATTAACCTTTGCATCCACCGTATTCTGCATCAGGAAGTTTGCTTTAAAAACTAAGTTCAGATCTGAAGAATTTGTCTAACTATACGTGCTTGTTGTTCTTAGATATTCTGTGGGATTAATGAGGCAGGGTTTGTCCAGGCGTATGTGATGCGACCATGAATTCACTCAAGACATGAGTAGAAGTAAACCGTGGCTTTAATCAACTTACAACAGTGCCTGCCTGCTACTGAACCAATGCTGAGAACTGCCTGCAGGTCGACTGCTCTTTATACCTCCCTTCAAGGGGGAGGAGCCATGGGCGGAGCCCATACATGCCCCAACATGTTCCCCTATGGATAATGCCATACAATGGCCGGTAGGAGAAGCCCACAAGGGCAACAGTATGGCACAGATACAAATACAAGGGCAACAGCACAGATACAAATACAATGGTGGATTATTAGTATAATACATTCACCACAGTATGCATTGCTCATTTTAACACTCGGGCCTCTTTAACAGGTGATGGGTAGGTTGCCCTCCCTATTTCCCTCTCGATTGTCTGCAGCCCACTCTGCTTCCTGCGCATTTACCGACAGTATTTGAAGTGAAGATGTACCTCTAAAGGTTATATCCAGTGTTATTAAGGGCATTTGCCTACCAATAATCTGCCTACTGATGCTCAGTTTGTGTTCCTCCAGACCACTTGGTTCCAGGATTCATTGCATTCTTGGTTTAAACATAAACCCAAGAGGTGAATTCCTGAGGTGAGGTGAGAGACACTCTTATTGACTAAAGGCAGCATTCAATCAAGTGTGACACCAAGAAGCTGAAAGGTGAAATCTCCTTCGGATTTACACAAAGTTCAGCGTTTTTGTTAGTTAAATTGAGTACATTTTTGATTGTTGTTGAAACATGATCCTGCATTAGCTTTTAATAACTCTACAAGGAGGTGGGTGAAACTCAGAGTAGCTGAGGAACCAACTAGACCAGGTACTTGGAAATCCCGTACAACTTAATGGTAGAATCTCATTTTGTAGTTCTGCTTCCTATTTGGCAACCAGCATCCGGATTGATAGGCTGACTTGCGGACGGGAGGATCAATGCTGGAGGAGGCTGCGATTGAGGACGTTTGGGGACAATCTCCAGCAATTAGAAGATAGGTTGGAGAAGCCAGTGATTGACAAGAGGGGGGGGGGGGGGGGGGCAAAGGCTTCCTTGAGGGACCTGGAGGGGAACTGGCCAGTCCTGGCCACACGCAGTGCTGAAACAGCCACTTACCTTGAACAGCCATCAGCTCACAACTTGCTTTCACTACTACATTTCTCAATTTAAATATGGCGATTAAATCTCGTGAGGGACATTTGGATGCCTAGTGCCTGCCACCATTAAAAAGACAACGGATGCATGAACAGCGTATAGTCACTTTCTCGATATTTAACTTTTCAATTGGCACCCAACCATGCTGAGCCCATTGAGTTGGTGGGGCGGAATGGGGTGGAGGGACTAATGAACAAACAGTTATATCCAGTGCAATGACTAACAGACTAACAGAATGTTTCATTTTGGTTGTTAAATTGTGCCGAACGTCGTAGGCATTCAAACTTGAGTGAGCTGAGTGTAGGAATTTGCAAGAGGGATGTGCCAGCTGGAGTGGTGGAATAACCTGCAGTCATTCGACTGTTCCAGCTGGCATGTTATAACTAACACTCAAACCCATCCTATGTTAACATTTAGGTTTCTACTGGACACAGTTTAACAAGCAAATTGTTGGTGGCAGCAAATTTGTTAAAACAGAAGCGTTCCCACTGGGCTGTTATGTTAACTGTGCACTGTCCTGTCTTTCATCAACAACCAGCTGTTACTGTGTCAGAAAGCTAGCATTGGGTCGAACGGATATTTTAATTTTCCAAACCTGCTGCTATCAAAACTTGTTCGCAAAATTGTGCTTTTCAGGGAAATAGATATTTTTTACTTTGACTGCAAGATCTTGCATCAACAGATGTCTATTAGGCAAGGGAATCAAAGGACATGGATCTCAGGCAGGGAAATTGAGTTGAATTACAGATAAGCCATGATCTAATTAAATGTTGGAGCAGGCTCGAGGGGTTGAATGACCTACTGTCCTTATATTCCGATATCAACTGGAATAACACCTTTATTATCAATAAAGACACAACTTAACAATCAATTATGTTGACAGCAGCACGTTTTTAAAGTAAAGATACCATTAAAAATTATTTAGTTGAAAGATTGCAACTCAAGGACTGAATAGCCCGTCAAGTTTGATTCCAAAAATCATGAGAAGTGTCTGAGAATGTTGCACATCAATATCCTCAACCTCAACCCACTTGTGACTTCGACATTTAATAATAATAAGCTTTATTGTCACAAGTAGGCTTACATTAACAGTGCAATTAAGTTACTATGAAAATCCCCATGTCGCCACATTTCAGCACCTGATCAGGTACACAGAGGGAGAATTCAGGATGTCCAATTCACCTAACAGCACGTCTTTCTGGACTTGTGGGAGGAATCGGAGCACCCGGAGGAAACCCACACAGACACGGGGGGGAACATGCAGACTCGACAGTGGCCCAAGACGGGAATTGAACCTGGGACCCTGGGGCTGTGAAGCAACAGTGCTACCCACTGTGCGACCGACATTTGTAGGTTATTAAATCAGTTCAGTCATGCGATATAAATCACACATCACCATCCCTCATCACGTGCCCCTGTATAAGGAATAAATGATTAAGATTGGTAATCTTAAACAAAACCAGAAAATGCTCGACACACTTAGAAAGTCAAGGCAGACAAAAAGCTATGCCTAAAATGTGAACATTCTCATTTTCTTTACAGCCAATGACTGGCCTGCTCAGTATTTCCAGTGTTTTTTGTCTTATTCTTGTGTGAATGTTACAAAACCACATGAGACACACGGGGTAGAAGCAATTAGCCTCCCCATGAGCCCCGCTGAGGGACAGGGAGCCCATGGGACTGTAATAACTGGTAAAATAAAGGTCAGCCAGGTTTGGAACCGACACCTCAGACCCGACTGTAATCTGACGATATGTACTATTATTCATAATAAAACTTATCCATTCATCTGTGGTCACTAAAGTGAAGAATGCCCAAATGATATATATGGTTGGAATGGGGAATGAGGGGTGACCCCCTTTCCACATCATGTGCCCCCTTTAAAGGTCTGACCCCATGGGGGACTCCCTCTCCCCCTGGCCTCTCCATCAAGACGTCCACCACCCCTCCTCCACGCCACTGGTCTCATTTTGCTTCCCCGCCGTGAAGCCACCCTTTCCCCCACAAACCACACTCCCTACCCCCACCCCCAAAACCCTCCTGCACTTATCTGACCCTGGATTCTAGTGGCTGTGTTTTCCAGTGCTTCCCACCGGCAGGATCTTCCGGTCCGCTGATGTCAACCTCCCACGGCGGGTCCCCTGGCAGTGGGGCCTAGTGAGCCATGCAAAATTGACTTTGGCGGGACCGGGAGAATCCCACCAGAGGCCAGTAGCTCGCTCTCCCCGAGGCGGGATTGGAAAATGCCGGCCTCGGACATAGAATCTGGGGATCGCTTGTTGTCCCAGTCCTATGGCCACTGCAGATGCTGGAGTTGCTGATTGGCCAGAAGCTCTCTGAGGTAGGACGTCTTCCTGAGTGAAGAGCAGAGGCCCATTTTCAGCCAATGAACACTCTTCGGAACATTAAATGAATGCGGGTTCGTTCCGCACTGAATCTTCAGGTAGCGGAGTGGGAAATCTCACCATTTGTAAAATCCTGCCCCGCGTTAACTTCGCTGTAAATCAGTGATTAATATTTTTTAATTGACAACCTATCCCTCCAGAGGTGCTTTCTCATTTGCAACCAAACGCTCTGAAGTTGGTGTGTTGGAGACGTCTTCCTGATGTGCTGTCAATTTTCCCAGTCTCAACTCCCATCCGCTTCCAAACTCACACACTCCTGCATATTAAAATGCAGCCTTGCGATTCAAATTTTATTCATATGCTTCCTTATCATTTAAAAGGAGCTGACACAGTGAGTGGCAAACAATGCTCCTCAGAAATAACTTCAAAATTGCAATTTGATATCCCAAGGGTGCCACTAGCAGCAGCAGCAGCGATGTCACATACATTCAGAAGCAGTGCTAAGCCTGTTTAAAGCAAGTGCATTCTTCTTTATATACAGTCATTTATAACTGCAGGCTCTATTTTTGCTCATTTATAAGCACAAGCAGGGGAAAATAACTGACACCATGAGGAGGATACACAGATCCTAGACTCAGAAACACATCTACATCTTTATCATTTAATGGATTTGTGTCAGGAGTTCAGTGAGTATCTGAAACGTAACAGCAAGTGATATTGAAGTTATCAGTATCATTCACCTTGTTGCATCATGGGTATATTTTTAAACACAATAGGGGATATCTTTGGAATTAGACGCTTCTCCTTATTTAAAAGTATTTTCCAAGTGATTGCTGCATTAGCCATGCAGCCAGGTGCATACATCTGATTTCATTTAATTGCCCGGCAGCAGGAAGCAGCAAATGTAATAAGAATGCTGTGGTCTTTTCACTTCCCTCCGGTCCTAGGTGTTATCAACTGTGTTCATGCTGTTTTGTATGAATTTTAAAGCCAAGGCATCTTAAACAATTGCAAGAGCTTTAATCATCTCAATATTTCATCATCTTTTATGATGCTGCCATCACATTACTGGCATGGAACCAATCTCCCAGGCTCTTTGCAGCTTTATTCCCCCCTGCAGTTGTAATCTTTTAGGTTCTCTCTCCTCCTCTCTCACATATCAATTCAGGACTGAGGGGGAGGACAGGCAAGCTGTTGTCTATTCTTTGCATGATTTTTCTTTCCCAGAGAGACACAACTAGATGCAAAATGTTGTGGTGAACCTTCAGGGACAATTCCAGAGAGAAATATGAGAAATTGTGGGAGGTGGAACTGTGTCCCAGACTCACCTGTCCCTGTAGTTTCAGTTAGGTTTCTAACATCGGCTTGTCTAACCTGTATGTGGGAGTGGCAACATTTCAATTTTTTCGCACCGAAGGGGCTGATGAGCACATTTTGAAAAGACAATTTTGAAAAAAAATTATTTTATTACAAACTTGTATTAAAGCACATAAATACCCTGTTTAACATACTTCCCAACAATCAACTAAAGTTTGTCTGACATTTCCACCTTTTTCACCCACCCCACCCCGTCACAAACATCCCCCACCTTTTCTCAAACTCCCCTGCTGAGCCCCTTAACTCATAGTTTATCTTTTCCAATCACAGGAAGTCACCCAACCAAGCTCCTACTCCCGGTGGCGATGCCGACCGCCACTCCAGTAAAATTCGCCGCCAGGCAATCAGAGAGGCGAAGGCCACGACATTGGCCTTCCTCCTCTCCATGAGCTCCGGCTTCTCTGATACCCTGAATATCGCCGCCAAAGGGTACGGATCCACTTCCTCCCCCGCTATCCTTGCTCGGACCGCGAACAATCCTGCCCAAAATCGTCCCAATTTTTCACAACCCAAAACGTGCGCGTGATTCGCTGGCCCCCGCCCGCACCTCTCACACTCATCTGTCACCCCTTGGAAGAACCCACTAATTCTCATCCGAGTCATATGCACCCTGTGCACCACCTTAAACTGAATCAGGCTCATTCTTGCGCAAGAGGTGGTCCCGTTTACCCTTCGCAGTGCCTCACTCCATATTCCCCAATTGATCACCACTCCTAATTCTCCTTCCCATTTTTCCTTGATCTTCACCACCCACTCACCTCCCTGCTCCCCCAGCCTCCTTTCACCCCCAGCCACCTGTATATATCCCCAATTCTTTCCTCCCCTTCCACATCCGGAGCAGCAGTCACTCCAGCAGGATGTATCCCGGCAACCTAGGGAACTCCTTCCAGACCTTTCACGCAAAGTTCCTAACCTGCAGATGCCTGAACTCATCCCTCTTGGCTGCTCTACCCTCTCCCTTCGCTCCTCCAGACCGGCGAACCCTTCCTCCAAATACAGATCCCTCACCTTAACCAACCCCACTTCTCTCCACCTCCTGCATACACTATACATCCCACCCCAGCTCAAACCCATGATTCTGGCACAGTGTTAACACCGACATGCCTTCCACCCTAAAATGCCTCCTCAACTGATCCCAAATCTTCATAATGGACTGCACCACTGGGCTCCCTGAATACCTACTCGGCACCATGGCCCTTAGCCCTTAAGCTGGACCCTTTACAAGATTCTTCCTCCATCCTAACCCACTATACCTCTCCTTCCCACCATCACCACACCTTTTCCACATTCGCCGCCCAGTAATAATGAAGCAAGTTCGGCAATGCCAAACCCCCCCTCTCTAGCAGGGTCCTCCTGACTCTTGGCACCTTCCCCGCTGATACAAAGTCCAAAATAATTGTGTCCAGTTTCCGAAAATAGGCCTTTGGTATAAAGATAGGGAGAGCCTGAAAAATAAACAGAAACCTCGGCAGAATATAGCCAGCGCAAACAACAATGGTGACAGCGGACACCCCTGTCTTGTACCCCTGTGTAATTCAAAGCTTTGCAAGCTCATATCATTCATCCTCGCACTCATCCTTGGTGCCACATACAGCAACCTTCCCAGAACCTCAAACAAGTATCGCCTTCTCCGTGTCCATGGACACCACTACCTCTGGTACCAAAGCTCCAGACGGACTCATAACTATGTTCAACAACCTTCTTATATTACTTGCGAGCTGCCTGCCTTTCACAAAGCCTGTTTGATCCTCTGCAACCACCCCAGGGACACAATCTTCCAGCCTTCCCGTCAACAACTTAGCCAATACTTTTACATCCGTGATATAGGCCGATAGACTCACATTCCACCGGGTCCTTCCCATTTTCACTGCCTGCATCATCATCTCTGGCAGCTTCCCCTTCTCCAAAGCTTCATTAAATGCCCCCAAAAGACAAGGTGTAAAGTCCATCGCAAACTCCTTGTAAAATTCCGCCGGATATCCATCCGGCCCAGGGCCTTCCCGATTTCATACTCCTGATACTATCCAGCACTTCCCTCAGCCCCAGGGACTGCTCCAACGCCTGCCCCTTTTCTTCCTCCAACTGGGGAAACTCCAGCTTGTCTAGAAACCACCCCATGTCCCACTCTTCTCCCCCTGGTCGGTCTTGTACAATCCCTGGTAATACAATCTGAACGCCTCATTTATCTTCCCCGGCTCTGACACCACATCCCCAGCCTCAGTCAGTATCTCCAATATTTTCCTGGACGCGGCCTGCTTCTGCAACTGGCGCACCAGCATGCGACTTGCCTTCTCCCCAGACTCATATTGCACCCCCCCTTGCCCTACATAGTTGCCCTACCGCCCTCCCCATTGTCAGCCTGTCAAACTGCCCCTGCAAAGTTTTCCTCCTCACCAATCCCTCTGTGATGGGCCGCCTAGAATGCTCCCTGTCCACCTCCACTATCTTGCTCATTAGGCAGCCATATTCCTCCCTGCTTTCCCTATCTGTGTGAGCCTTGAACAAAATAACTTCCCCCTGGACCACTGCCTTCAGTGCTTCCCAAAACATGGCCGCCGACACCTCCTCATTCTGATTCAACTCCACATCCTCCTTAATCACCGCCCGCACTTTGTCACAAAAACCTCCATCCGCCAACAACCCCGAGTCAAACCTCCACCCCGGCCTCTGCTCTCATCCTGGTCTAAGCCGAATCTCCAGCTAGTGGGGCACATGGTTCGAGATAACTATCCCCGTGCACTCTGCCCCCTCCACCCCAACCAAAATGTCCCGACGAAAAGATAAAATTTGGCACAACATTAAACATGAATTTCAATAAAATGTTGAGACATGAAGAAAAGTAACAACTTGCTGAGCAAAATTAAAGCAATGTGAAAACAAATTTATCATTTAAGGTCAAGAGCTAACACCTCATCTTCTGAATTCAGCATTCTGGACTCTACATGGATTTCAACAATTTCACATCACTAACCATTGGTTTTATTAATTCAAACACCAGTTGTTGGTAATAACACTGCATGGTCATTTACACCTCCTCAAGACCCATTTTGTTTATTTTCCTCTTCTATTACCTCCCCTTTTGCCTTACACAACCAACCCTTTTGTCAGTATTCCTGTATCTCCAGGATAGTTCAGCATCTTTGGAAAAACCTAAATGTGCCTGTAAGGAATGAAAAGACCAGCAGTCTAAACAAAACAGTGATTCAACCAGAAGATACAATCTGTAATATCATGGACTCTCGCAATTTACCTGATTTCCTGAGGGATGTGAATATAAACCTTCGATAAAAATAAAGTAGGCTGAAAATTCTCCAGCCTCACAGGCTGCATTGCACAGACTACATTCCCTTGTCACAACAGGATTGGAATCAATGTTATACAGAAAACACAATCATTGATGTCTCTGGCACATTAAAATTTTAAATCACTCCCTGCTCCAATTCTTTACTAACAGAATTGATCAAGGCAGGGTCACTGAAGAACCTCAAAATCTGAGTCAAACATGTTCTACTCAGAACAAATACATTTTGGGGATAAATTTAATGGGTTCCGAAAAGGCGTTAGATTTCCTCCAGTATTTGAAAGGGGCCAAATGCTTGTTTAAATTGACCAGAAGGACTGCCTGAATATCACCCAACACAAAATTGCATTGGCAGGATTTCAGTCACAAGACATAACCTCACAAAACTAAACCTATTGACTCCCATTTCATGCCGAAAAATTATTCCAACCATCACCACCCCACCCCTCCCACCCTGCATTTTAGTGATAGTGACCACCACACAGTATGATTTACGTTTCTTATGGAAAAGGAAAAAGATAGTCTGCAAAAAAAAAAAATGGTATTGCATTGGGAATGGCTGATTTTATTAACATCAGGCAGGATCTGGCCAAAGTAGACTGGGAACAGATTCTTGTGGGAAAAAATGTACAGCATAGCAGTGGAGTGTATTCAAAAAGGAAATGGGGGGTTGCGGGAAAGGTCCAACATGTTCCCTTTTGGGTGAAATGTAGGAACAACAAGCCCAGAGAACCCTGGGTGTCTAGGAATATTCAGGAATGGATAAGAAAAACAAGAGAGGCTTTTAGCGGGTATAAAGGGAGCAAATCAGCGGAGGCCTCAGTGGAGTACAGAAAGTACAGGGGGGATCTTAAGAAAACAATTAGGAGACCAAAGAGGGGGCTTGAAAAAGCACTGGTGGGTAAGATTAGGGAGAATCCCAAGATATTCTATAAGTATATTAAGGGGAAGAGGATGACCAGGGACCACTAGGGACCAAGGGGCAATCTGTGTGTGGAGCCGGACGACATTGGTAGGGTGTTAAATGCGTACTTCAAACCTGTCTTCACTTGGGGGAAGGACAATGTAGATACAGAATTCGGGAGAGGGACTCTGAGCACATGGGATCCAGGGTAACTTGGCAAGTTGGATCCAAAACTGGCGAGTGATAAGAGTCAGAGGGTGATAGTGGAAGGCTATTAGTGCGACTGGGGGCAAGTGTCCAATGGCATACCACAGGGATTCGTGCTAGGTCCTTTATTGTACATGATACATATATAAACAATCTAAATGAGATTATGGGGGTAATGATAAGTAAGTCTGCAGATGACATGAAGATTGGCAAGATAGGTAATAGTGAGGAAGAAGGTCTTTGGTTGCAGGAAGATATCGATGGGCTGGTCAGGTGGGCAGATCAGTGGCAAATGAAATTTAACCCTGAAAAGTGCAAGGTGATGCACTTTGGAAGGATAACAAGACCAAGTGCCAATGCAAATCAAGATGCAAAGCCAATGTGTCTCACATGCAGGGATGTAGTGGCAAATGAAACATTAAAACCCTCAACACTTCAAAGGCATTTGAAGACAAAGCGGCATAGGTAGCGAAGATCAACTGGCATGGCTCTGAAAGATTGACCAGCTTGGGTCGCGGAGGTTGGCCGGCATGGGTCTGAAAGATTGACCAGCTTGGGTAGCTGAGGTCGGCCGGCATGGTCGTAAAGATCAGCCTGCATGGGTCTGAAATATTGACCGGCTTCAGTAGCGAAGGTCGGCTGGCATGGGTTGCAAAGGTCGGTCAGCGTGGGACCCAAAGATCGGTCGGCGTGGGACCCAAAGAATGGCCAGTTGGAAAAATGGGTCCCAGGCAAAAAGGTTTGAAAAACACTGCTCTCTGACACGATGACACTGCTGAAGCTGAGAATCAGCTATGCATTTGTCTTTTAGACTTAACAATAACAACTTGCATTTATATCACACCTGTAAAATAGTAAAATGTCACAAAGCATTTTGCAGAAATATTACAAAATGAAATTTGACACCCAGCCACATAAGATGTTAGGACAGATGGACATCCATCCAATTTTCTTCCTGCACCTAGTGATGTACTAAGTCTGTTTCCATAGCTAGTAACTCCTGGGACAGATGGGGGGAGAGGGGGGGGAGAGAATGGAATTGTATCTCTGGAAAGCTTTTTCAGGTTTATGGGTGGAGCGGGAGGGATTGGGATCTGACTGGAGCTAAGGGCTTTTCTGTGTCTGATCTTAGGGCCGGGGTTGGTGGCTGCCTTGGGTGGGTCCTGGGCCCAGGCATGTAGAAGATGGCGATCTTTGACTTATGGGGCGCCATGCCAGATTAATTGTGGCTGACCAGGAGTCTCTCCCGCTCTTACCATCAGCCATTTGCGCGTTTGGAAGGATTTGCAGGTTGACACTGTCAGTTTGACCACATGGGTGGCACAGTAGCACAGTGGTTAGCACAGTTGCTTCACAGCTCCAGGGTCCCAGGTTCAATTCCCGGCTTGGTTCACTGTCTGTGTGGAGTCTGCAAGTTCTCCCCGTGTCTGCGTGGGTTTCCTCCGGGTGCTCCAGTTCTCTCCCACAGCCAACAGCTTAGGTGGGGTTACTGGGTTACGGGGATAGCGTGGAAGTGTGGGCTTAGGTAGGGTGCTCTTTCCAAGGGCCGGTGCAGACTCAATGATCTGAATGGCCTCCCTCTGCACTGTAAATTCTATGATCCTATGATTATGAATGCACCTTCCTTGGTCATCGAGTCCTGGGGTGGGACTCGAACAGCTGGTCGTAGAGATAGAATTTAAGGAGGTAGAGAGACAGAGAAGTTTAGGGAAGAGTATTTCAGAGCTTAGGGTGTTCGCAGTAAAAGCAAGATTATCAATGGAGGACGGATTAAAATTAGAGATACTTGAGGGGCTACGGATGTCAGGGGCTAGTAGTCAGGGTAACAGTATGGGGAATATACGGCCCCCGGGGGCAGCTTAAGTATTGTAAGGGTGTTGGTCTTTGCTTACTCCTCCATAGCTGGAATGAGTTGGGGAGCATACACCTGGGAGGAGTTATCTTAGCTAGTCGCAAAGTTTCAGCTAGTGAATGGGCGTGACGTGGGGGGTGGGGGAGGGGCTGAGGTTTGTTGGACCTGCTTGGGCATGGTTCAGTGAGCCTACCTTATTTGTTTGATGGGGGGAGGGGGAGGAAAGAGAGGATGGAGTTGTGTCTCTGGAAAGCTTCTTCCAGGTTTATGGGCGAGGGGTTGGGATCTGACTGGGGCTAATTTTATCAGTCCATTGGAGACATTTTGGGAGGTTGAAGGGTGGCAAAATGACACAGAAAGGTATCAGGGTGGTGCCAAATTTTTTCCATTCCCATGCTATTTTGCCAGGAGTGGGAAAGTTGACGAATCAGCCACTTGTTGGGAGCCCAATTGAAATACATTGGCCAATTAAGGGCCACATCCCATCTGCATTCTGCCCCTGTTGGGAAGTCACGATGCTGTGGAAGGAGACTTTCCAGTGAAACTTGGCAACCTCCCACAAGGCTACAGCCTCTAATTATACTCCATAATCCACGAAAGGGGTCCTCTGGCAGCAATGGCAGATCCGTGCCAGCGGAACTGCTTGCCCTCAGCGACCCTTCCCCTCTCAAGGCTTGCCTGCCTTGCCCCGTCTACCCCCAACACCGAGCCCACTGGCCGTTCAAACGCCCTCTTCATGGAGTTTCAGCCTCAGCAATGGCCACTGCTAGGGATGGTGCTGCTGAAATTGCTGAGCTACCAACGCTCTGATCAACCGGTCATCTCTTGGGGGTGGGCCACCATTCTTGGTAGGGCAGAAGTGCGGTGGCAAGCACTTAGTTGGTTATTACCAGCAAAATGCAACCCCAGGTTCTGGCATCGACTGAAGTGATGTTGCCTCTTGCTTCCAGCCACAGCAGTGGGACTGTTAAGATTTGTTGTGAGGAATGCCAGCCGTTCTCAAGTGTCCATTTATCATTTGGGCCCAAATAATTTTGGCTTTGAAATCAAACCGAATCCTGTTTTTATCTGATGCTCACACACACATGGGTCACTGGATATTAATTGGGAACGAGAGGTCTTCCCTGGCACGTTTACCCGTTTCCTAGCCGAAAGGTACTGAGGCCATGTAAAGATGCACTACAGACTTCATTAATTAACATAAAAGGTATTTATTAATAAAAATTGTACAGCGGCCCCTAGCTGTAACTAGCTCCCAAAATGTCTCTGCCTACGAGCCTCTCTCAGCATGGGGTTATTCCATACTCTGAGTCCCGATTGGTCGCACAGGCCATACGATCATTGAGTACAGGGGTGATGGGTGAATGGGACATAGTGTAAGACAGGACATGTGCAGCAGAGTTAACTCTGCAGTGTTGCCTTTAAAGGGACAATCACCACAGGCTATTTGTAGAATTCCTGTTGATACCTGGCTGAAATCAGTTAACCAGTCATAGTCGGATGTAGGAACCCTAGGTCATATGTTTAATGCCGAACCATGAGGAACAAATTTCCCAGTAAGGCATCGGTGCAGAAAATCAAGAAATATCTTTTGAAAGAATGAGTTTGCCATATTCCGCCATTTTCAGGAAAAAATATAAAATACAGCCCACTGATTTTAATTATTACAGGTATCCAGAAGAAGTCACTTTTCAGTGCTGAGTTATCATTGTAGAATTATGATCTGGTGCCCCTCCCACAAGTCCCGAAAGATGTGCTGTTAGGTGAATTGAACATTCCGAATCCTCCCTCTGTGTACCCGAACAGGCGCTGGAATGTGGCGACGAGGGGATTTTCACAGTAACTTCATTGCAGTGTTAATGTACACCTACTTGTGACGAGAATAAAGATTATTATTACATATTTATAAAAACACAGGTACATCAGACATCGTACTGCCTCAAGACCACTTATGACTATCAACGTTGAAATAGTAAAATGTTACAGCATTCTCAGTTGATGCAGCCTACTGAAGCTCCAAGTTAATGTTTAATCCATTTTAGACTAGCTGTTACAGTTGGCCTGTGTCCAATTTATCCCATGTGCTAGAAATGTATCAATATTATTTACAGCAGGAGCTGTCTTAAAATTGCTTCTGCTGTTGGTGAATAATTTATGGAAAACTTTTCCCACAACACTGAAAGAGTTTTTGAATATATTTAAAATTCGGGTAATTTATCTTGGTTATTTAAACATCTTCTGCACCCTGCTGTTATACTGAAACAAAACAATTTAAAGTCAGACAGGACCAGCGGACCTGAGGTTATAGGGGTCACGAATACTGTAAATGCATTTTAATGTGAACTTCATTTCCAGGGCTACTGTGATTTACATTTCAGATGCAAATAATCCTGCAGTGTTTCTGTACCAGGACAAAACTGGTGCAAATTTCTGAACTATTTAACAGTTTTCAATGGTGTTTGACAGTGAAATGCAAGGAGAAAGATAGAATATTTAACCATTCAGTCTTTGAAAACCCTTTAAATTAATCTGATTCAACCTTTAACTTATGAAATGTCATTAATACCCTGTCACATTAAATTAATGCTAAATATTTAGGGGAGATGCAAGTGTGGTAGTAATCTACTGGAGTTCAGATCCCAACATGGCAGCTGGTGGAATTTAAATTCAATTAATAAATCTGGAATATAAGTCTCAGTAATGGTGACCATGGCAACTATCATCATCAATTGTTGTAAAAATTAATCTGATTCACTAATGTCCTCCAGGGAAGGAAATCAGCCATCCTTACCTTGTCTGACCTATATGTGACTGCGACTCCAGACCCATGGCAATGTGGTTGACTCTTAACTGCCCTCAGTTCAAGAGCAATCAGTGATAGGCAAACAATGTTGATCTTGCCAGGAATGCACACATCCCATGAAAGAAAAAAAAATTCACACATATTGTATCGAGCCTCCTGTATCAGGTGTAGACAAGCAATTGTTTCTTCTTCAGTTTTCCCTACTTATTGCTGTTCTCTTCAAAGTAGTGACATACATTATGATGAATAAGCTTGGACATGGGCTATTTGGGTGGAGTGTGGGGTGGGAGGGGTTAGTTTTCTGATGGTGACTGTCGAACTTTCTTTGTTTACCCTAGGGATGGGTTTGGCAGCCATCTTGGGAGGGTCTTTGACCTGTATTTTGAGTTTTTACGTAGTAGACCCTGACACTGGAGAGATGCGGGTAAGAGATCAGACAGGACTGCGGAGGGGTGGGTGGGACATGTGTTTCACTCGGGCTTTGATGGTAGGGCCCAAGGTGTGACAATTTTGGTGAATAGGAGGGTCTGTCGGTCGCTGGGATCTTGGGGCATCCTAATGGTAAATACGTGGTGGTCAGTGGGTCTCTGGCGGGCACAATGGTGGTACTGGTAAATGCTTATGTCCCCAAACTGGGACAATGTGGCATTTATAAGAATCTGTTGACTTCCATTTCCGATCTAGATAAGCACCAACTGGTTCTGGAAGGGGACTTTAATGTGCACTGGATCCTAAAGTGCATCGGTCAGGGCTAAATCGTTGGTTCTATCAGAAGTAGTGAAGGTGCTTCTGGCCTTTTTAGAGCAGGTAGAGGGGAGGGGGAGGGGGTGGCTGGGGGGGGGGGGGTGCAGACGCGTGGAGATTTCTGCACCCAAGCAATAAGAAGTTTTCATTATTTTCTCATGTGTATAAAGTCTAGTCCAGGATTGACTTCTTTCTACTGGGTAGGTCCCTGCTCCCGTGGGTTAAAAGGATGGAATATTCGGTTGTAAGAGGGAAGGTAATCTCCTATAAGGAACATTTAGAAAGGAGGGTGAGGATAGAACGGAAGTGACTGGTGGGTGTTATTTGGGAGACTGGTCGATGATAGCCGGAGGGCCCTATTCTGTAGTTGCTGGCAACTAGGAAGCAGCTGTAAATGCAGTTTGATCTGGTGTCCACGGGGAAGGCGGTGGGCCAACTGCGGCGCTCAAGGGAGCTGGTTTATGAGTATAGGGAGAAGGCCGTTTTTTGGCTTACCAGCTGAGGCAGCAGATGGCATTCCGGGAGATCATACAAATTAGGGATTCGGGCAGCACTTTGTTTCTTCCCCTTGGAAGTCAATGTAGTATTTGAGGTTTTTTACAGAGATCTCTATAGATTAGAGCCCCGGGGAGTGGATCGGATATGTTGGAGTTTCTAGATGGGTTGTCCTTCCCGGTAGTGGAGAGAGAGAGAGAAGGGAGGAGTTGGAGGCCCCATTAAGCCCTGAGGATGTAGCAAAGGGCATTGGGCTGATGCAAACAGGTAAGGCCCCTTCCTGGATGGGTTCCCAGCTAATGTTATAAGAGGTTGGCGGGCCAGTTGGTGCCATTGATGGTAGATATGGTCAATGATTCTTTGGCTCAGGGTTTATTGCCCGATACACTTTTGCAGGCCTCTATCTCCCTCATCTTGAAAAAGGATAAAGACCCCACAGAATATGGATCATGTAGGCCCATCTCTCTTTTAAACGTGGATGCCAAACTACTGGCCAAGGTGCTGGCAGTGCGATTGGAGGCCTATGTCCCAGAAATAATTGCAGAAGACCAGACAGGCTTTGTTAAGGGGCGGCAGCTGTCAGATAATATACAGCGCGTACTGAACGTTGTCCTCTCCCCCTCTTCAGTCCCCAAACCAGAGGTTATCCATACATCTATGTATGCTGGTCCGACAGGGTGGAGTGGGAGTACCTTTTTGAGGTGCTTGGGAGATTTGAATTTGAGCAGAAGTTCATTTCATTTGTTTGGCTATTATATCAAGCCCCCAATGCCAGTTGACGCACTAATGCGATAAGTTGGGGGTATTTTCTATTGAGTCGGAGTATGAGGTGGGGGCCCTTTATCACTGCTCCTGTTTGTGTTAGCATTAGAACCTTTGACCATAGCGTTGAGGTCTTCGGGGTGGAGATAGCATAGGGCATCTCTAGATGCTGATAACCTGCTCTTGATCGTTACGGATCCAGTTTCCTCTTGTAATGCTGACAAAATAATAAAGCTGCTGAGGGGCTTTGGCTCCTTTTCGGGGTATAAATTGGACCTGGAGAAGAGTGAATATTTTTCGGTTAATTCCCTGGGGAGCGGAGCCAATCCGGAGGTATTGCCTTTTCATCTTGCCAGAGGTAGCTTCCGGTAGCTGGGTGTCCAAGTGGCCCATGGTTGGCCCATGTTTCTCACGTTAAACTATACAAGCATAGTGAGTAGGGTGAGATCCGATTTACAGAAGTGGGCTAATTTAGTTGAATTGTAATAGAATTTACAGTGCAGAAGGAGGCCATTCGGCCCATCGAGTCTGTGCCGGCTCTTGGAAAGAGCACTCTACCCAAGCCCACACCTCCACCCTATCCCCAAAACCCAGTAACCTCACCCAACATTAAAGGGAAATTTTGGACACTAAGGGCAATTTAGCACGGCCAATCCACCTAACCCGCACATTTTTGGACTGTGGGAGGAAACCGGAGCACTCGGAGGAAACTCACGCACACACGGGGAGAACGAACAGATTCCGTACAGACAGTGACCCAAGTGGGAACCTGGCACCCATGAGCTGTAAAGCAATTGTGCTAACCACTATGCTACCGTGCTGTCCACCGTCCATGGCAGGCAGAGTCTGGAGCATCAAGATGAACATTCTCCCAATGTTTTTTATTTCTGTTTCAAAGTCTTCCTGTTCTCCTTGCTAAGTATTTCTTTGCCAAGGTTACCAAATTAATCACTTCTTTTATTTGGGAGGGTAAGTCACCAAGAATTCATAGGGTGTTCCTTCAGAGGGACCGGTAGTCGGGGGGGGGGTTCCTGGCATTACCCATTTTGCTCCTTTATTATTGGGTGGCCAATATTGGGAATGTGCTGGGGTGGTTTGGGGAGTCAGATTCCATATGGGAGGGCATTGAGGCGCGTTTGTGTAAGGGCTCGGATTTATGGGCTTTGGTAACGGCTTCGCTCCCGTCCTCCCTAACGCAGTATTCCGCAAACCCGGCGGTGATCTTTATTTTAAGGATATGGGAGCAGATTAGGCAGCATTACAGGCTGAGAGCCATATCATTGTTGGCCCCTATCTGAGAGAACCATTTGTTTGTGCCCTCAGGTTTGGATGCGACGTTTAAGTTGTGGGAAGGAAAGGGCCTTGAGCATATTGGGGATCTTATCATGGAGCAATTGTCTGCCAGTTTGGAGGAACTTTCGGCGAAATTTCAACTATCAGGGCGCATTTGCTCCATTACTTTCAATTACACGATTTTGTCCGGAATCGTGCACGCGGTGTACACGGCACAGGTAGGGGGCCATTGACAGAGTCTCCCCCCGGCGATTCTCCAAGTGTAACTGGCCGAGTTCCCGACAGCGCGGGTCTCTCATGGTCCCACCCATCGGGAACTTGGCGTGGCGGCTGCGGACTCAATCCACGGCCGCCCTGGTGGGGGGGCGCGGAGATTCTTCACCAGGGAGGGGGGGGGAGGGGGGGCATCACAGACGGCCAGGCTATCGATCGGGGCCACTGATCCGAGGGCGGGCGTGATCTCAGGGGGGCCAATCTTTTTGGTGCAGGTCCACAGTGTGGGTCCGCCATGTCGCGCGGGGTGACCGATGCAGGCCGCCGCCATGCGCATGCAGGGCCCCAACCAGAAGTTCAGGGTCTCGCAGCAGAGCTACTCCAGGGTCCTGCTAGCCTCCTTCAGGTAGGAGAATCACTCGCAGGAAAGTCCAGAGTGATTTGCCCACGTTTTGATGCTGGAGTGGGGACATAGCCTCATTATTGGTGAATCCCGCCCCCTATTCCTGGCAGAATCTGGGGGGTGGGGGGGGGGAGCATTTCAAATATTTTTGGTAGATCATGTGGAGGGGTTCAATGGAAGCTATCTCGCTGGACCAGGTTAGAACGAGGTGGAAGGGGAAGCGAGGTGGAAGGGGGAGCCGGGACTTATTTTGGTTGAGGACATGTGGAGGGAGGCACTTCATAGGGTGAACTTCACTTCCTCGTAGCGCGGTTCAGCTGATTCAGCTCAAGGTGGTACATAGGGCTCACCTAACTAAAGCTAGAATGAGTGGTTTCTTCACGGGAGTGGAGGACATTGTTCTGGCCGTGTGCAAGGATGATAAGCTTTTGGGTCTCCTTCTTTAGCACCATTTCAGGGATTCTGAACATTGATCTGTAGCCTTGTCCCATTTTCAGGGTGTAGGACTCTTTATGGCTGCAGGCCGGGGTGAAAACGGATAGTTCTTGCTTTTGCCTTGTTGATAGACCAGAGGCAAGCTGTGCTGGGATGGAGATCTTCCTCTCCACCCAATGCCTTGGCCTGGTTGGGTCGCACCATGACATTGTTATATTGGGAAAAGGTCAAGTACACAACTAGGGGGTCAGTGGAGGGGTTGCTGGCAGTCATTCATTTCTTACTTTAAAGAGTTAGTTACCATCAACTGTTAAGAGGGGGAAGAGGGGGCGGTAGTAATTATTATTGGGGGTAGGTTATTTTTATCTTTCTTTGGGTGGGGTTTATATGATCGGTTGTGTCTTTTTGGTGATATTGTACAATGTAATATTCATTTTCTGGGCTGTTTGATGTTGATGACGTGTTGGTTATAAATGAAAATTTTCACCTGGGTTAGTGACATGGCTGGGTTTCTCAGTTTGAGAAAATCAAGTTTGCCTTAAGAGGGTCAATGTTCGGGTTCTCCCGGAGGTGGCAGCCGTTCGTGGACTTTCTCGGGGAAAATTAAACTGTCAGCAGATGCAGCATTCCAAGGGGCGGGGGGGGGGGGGGGGGGGGGGGGATTGTTGTTGTATGGTCGAGGTGCGTGAAGATTGGGCTGGGGGGGGGGGTTTATTTTACCATGTTGATGTCAGTGTTTTTGTTACTGTTATAAAAAATTTCAAATACCTTAATAAAATATTATTTTTTAAAAAATGAATGAACATTTTCAATATTTTTTTAAAACTTGGACATTGGCATTGGGGGCTATTAACACTAAGCCTGGTCTGGTCCAGACCCATCATGAATATATTCTCAGCAATATGGGGATTGTAATTTTTCCTCTTCCTGCCTTAGGAACTGTGAAGCCTATTATGATGTTTCTGCTGCTGAAATCAGCAAACTCAGAAAGACGTTCGTAATGCCAGATCACATATTCTACATACCTACTAAGTCATTGGACAAACTTTATGGGCTACATATATTTCAGCAAGTCCAGTGGGATTACTCAATTTAGAACATCAAAGTCCAGGTTGCTAGACAGTTAATGATTAATTTATCATGGTGCATTGTAGTTTGCAGTAGAATTTATTTTTGTATATATATATTGGACTAGGAAATTTTGTGGTGCAGCAGGTAATGTTCCTGCCTCTTATCCAGCAGCCCGAGGTTTCAAATCCTACTCCAGTACTGGAAGACCAATGAAGATACCTTCATAATGTGGCTCGGAAGCTGGAGTACCAACCTGTAAATCCTTCCGAAGTACACCAAGGGCAGGGAGTAAGAAGGGGAGAGATTCCTGGTCAGATATCTACAGATGGCAACAGCAAACTATTACAGCACCTTGCCAAGCATAACCATGGACCAACAGAGAAGTCTACAGTTGCCAATGGTAGCTGAAGAGAGAGGGAGATATGTCTTGAAATCAAATTCATCAGATAACTTAACTAATAATGAACTACTTTGTAATTACCTTTTTGAATGCAGTTTTTGTGGATGATATGATGAATAAAGGTACCGCTGCAGACACTGGAAACATAATTTTGTCTCAGTGCATGGTTGAATTTTTAAAATTCTATTTCCTTTGGTGTCCAATATTTTGACATGAGCCTTTTTGAATTTACTTTGCCTGCTGCACATGTTGGTTTATCTGGCAGAGGTTAGGATTTTTCTGATCCAATACAGTAAAGTTGCAAAAATTTAAGGAGGATAATTTTTTTAAATTATAAATAAATTTAGAGTACCCAATTCAGTTTTTCCAATTAAGGGGCAATGTAGTGTGGCCAATCCACCTGCCTTGCACATCTTTGGATTGTGGGGGCGAAACCCACGCAAACATAGAATCATAGAATTTTGGACACTAAGGGCAATTTATCATGGCCAATCCACCAAACCTGCACATCTTTGGACTGTGGGAGGACACCGGAGTACCCGGAGGAAACCCACGCACACACGGGGAGGATGTGCAGACTCCACACAGACAGTGACCCAAGCCGGAATCGAACCTGGGACCCTGGAAGAATGTGCAAACTCCACACGGACAGTGACCCAGAACCGGGATCAAACCTGGGATTTGGGCGCCGTGAGACAGCAGGTCTAACCCACTGCGCCACCGTGCTGCCCTGTTTAAGGAGGATCATGAGATCCACTGAGATGCTGCACCGTTCCTAGAATCCCGAGTTGATCAAAGTTGACATGAGATGGTCACGTAGAAACCTTCCGCCATTGGTCAGGTAAGGTCAGTAGAGCTGGCAGCCTCTGGAAAAATACAAAAACAACCCCCCACCTCCACTCCCGCTACACACACATGCAATCAAAAAAGGATCTGTCCGCAGAAATAACAGAACTAAGGTGGCATCATCAGAGGCTGAAAGTAGCTTATATCTTGCAGAGCTTCAAGCTGTTGATCGCAGAATTGGATAGCCACTGAAATTATATCTTCTCTGACCTGACAAATTGAGTCAATCTGGTGGAATAACTTGCAGCTGGACACAAAGATAACTTTCAAGATGTTCTCTTGCTAGATTACTGCTTTAGAACATAAAATCAAGACGTCGGTGTACATAGACAATTTTAAAAACAGATTGTACAGGAAAATCTTCTAACCCGAAGGATTCCAAAGCAGGAAGAAGATTAAATAAGCTTTCTCGGAAATACGTGTCTGTGCTACACCATGCTGTATGTCTGTTCAGTAGGTCTCACAAAGAGGTTCTGAGTCTTCTATGGTTGAACATTAAGTATTTGCTGATTATATATATATTGAGTGGAGCCCAAGTTATGAGTTAACTGCATGCTTACTTTTACTCAGGTCTCTATCCAGTCCACAACGTACTCTAGTGTCAGGTCCAGTGTCGATTTACATTACAATATGGCAGTACTGTCACCCAGTCCCATATTAACCCTTGCTATGCTGAATCCCCTATACTACACCTCCCCCAAACTTTCTGCAAACATTAGAATTGTGCTATCCCCTTCATTCCACCTCCCCTCTCAAGTCTCTGACTTTGTAAATTCAGAGAGTTGGGGGGCTTGACGATTCTTCCAGATATTGCTCAGGTCACATTTGGAGGAGTGATAGGCTTTGTTGATTTTGGCTACTTTTGTTGATTTGGAATTTGAGTCTATGGCCGGAATTTTCTCCAAAAATGGCAAAATGGCAGGTTCTGACTGAAAACCAGCGGTTTTCTCACCAGATCGTCTGACACTGTGGGGGCAATTTTCCCAAAAGCGCATTTAGCCGGGCGTTTCCTAGCACTCGCAGTGCAAGAAACACATGAGTATTCAATGAGGCCTGCTTTGAAAAAGGGGCCTGAACAGGAATCGTGTGGCCGAGACCACACATAACCATGTTTTTACAATGGAGAGTTCCACTCGCCGGTACTTCGCATTTTAGCAAGAGATCGGTGCACCATTTTTAAATAGCACTCCGATCTCCAAGACACCCAAAACAATCCCCAACCTGCCCCTCAACCCAAACACAATATGGGAGGGCCCCTGCCCCCACACCAGGCAACCAGGCCCAATTGGCATGGAAAATGCCAGCTTGGCACATTGACAATGTCATCCTGACCATGCCCATGTCAGCTGGCTGTGCAAGGCACCACTCTTCCCAAATGGCATGCAGCTGGGGGCCTCCAATCCCCTAGGAGACCCCCGCATGTGCCATTCCCTCTGGTCCCCGTTTGTGGAGACCAATATCAAACGGCCTATTGCCCAAGGTCTCTGAGGCAAAAGGGTTGAATCCCAAAGCCTCAGGTACCTCAGGAATCTGCACATTAGAATAAGGCTTACTGACTCGCTCTAATATGCAGATTTGCCAAAAGTCAGACCCTGAGGGAATTCTGGGAGTAGCACAGGA
Organism: Scyliorhinus canicula; assembly: GCF_902713615.1. NCBI lineage: Eukaryota > Metazoa > Chordata > Chondrichthyes > Carcharhiniformes > Scyliorhinidae > Scyliorhinus > Scyliorhinus canicula. Next base: position 58,189,031 of record NC_052152.1, read on the forward strand.
GAAAGCATGGTGAAAGCATCAGAAGAAGATTAGATTAGATAGTGTTAGCGCAAGGTTAGATCATAATGTAGTTAGTGACTATTTAGATTATTGAGTACTGTAAGACAGATTCAATAATATTACTCAATTATTTACAATAGCTCAGTAGAGTGTTCGAACTTCATTTAATTGATAGTGTTATAATAAATTAGTTTTGTTTCAATCATTTGATTGGTGAATTATTTGTAATCAACACATCGGATCATTCTGGAACAAAGGGGGAGGGGGGGGTAGGGGTGAGGGGGAGGTTAGGGGAGGGGGAGGGTAGGGGAGGGGGAGGGTGGGAGGGGGGACCTTTCCATAGTGCATTGGGATTTGGGGGAGAATGAACAAACTCCACACAGACAGTGACCTGGGGTTATGATCGAAACCGGGTACTCGGTGCCGTGAGGCAGCAGTGCTAACCACTACGCACCCTGCTGCCCTGAATAACAATCCTGCACCACAACTTTCCGCTTTCCATGTTTTAACCACTTTGCTATCCATCCAACTATTTGTCTCCTTAGTCCACTTCCCCTTGCCTTTGTCATGAGAATACCCTGTGGTTTCTTATCAAAGGTTTTCTGAAACTCCAAGTATATGGGGCAGGATTCTCTCAGCCCGGGACCGGGCTGGAGAATCCCTGCAACTGGCGTGAATCACGCTACGCCACCAGCACGCGATCCTCCGCAGAGCGGAGAATCGGCGTCAGCGTGGTGGGCACGGCGCCAGTTGCGGGCCGCTCTTCGCGGCCGGCCCACCGATTCTCAACGGGATGGGCCGAGCGGCCGTCGTGGAAATGTAGAGTCCCGCCGGCGCCGTCCACAGCTGCTCTCAGCCGGCGGGAACTCAGCGTTGAAGGGTCGGGTGTGTGGGGGGAGGGGGTGTCCGACCCTGTGTGGGGGCCTCCGATGTGGCCAGGACCATGATTGGGACACACCGATAGGCGGGCCAGCCTCTCTGCCTCCCGGCCTCCTTTCTTCCACGCCGGCCCCATACTCCTGTGCCATGTTGCGTCGGGGCCGGTGTGGACAAGGGAGACATCGCGCATGCGCAGAAATCGCGCCGGTGGGACTGCGCATGCATGGGTTCGCGCCGGAACCCACGCAAACACGGGAAGAATGTGCAAACTCCACACGGACAGTGACCCAGAGTCGGGATTGAGCCTGGGACCTCGACACAAGAAGTCAATTATAGATATATATTGAGGACAAAACCTGATGGATTAACTATTTTACAGCATAGGCAAATTTACATTTATTATAACTTTTGATAAAATAATGTGCAGCTTTGCATTGCACATCATGGCGGGATTCTCCCCTACCCGGCGGGGCGGGGGGGTCCCGGCGTAGTGGAGTGGCGCCAACCACTCCGGCATCGGGCCTCCCCAGAGGTGCGGAATTCTCCGCACCTTTAGGCGCCAAGGCCTCACATTGAGGGGCTAGGCCCGTGCCGGAGCGGTTGGCACCACACCGACTGGCGGCCAAACCAGCTCCAGCGGCCTTTGACGCCCGCCGCCCGGAGCCGGGGCTGGCTGAAAGGCCTTCGCCGGTTCGCGCATGCGCCGGTGCGTCAGCTACCGCTGACGTCACCACCGGCGCATGCGCACTGGGGGATTCTCTTCCGCCTCCGCCATGATGGAGACTGTGGCGGCGGCAGAAGAAAAAGAGTGCCCCCACAGCACTGGCCCGTCCGCCGATCAGTGGGCCCCGATCGCGGGCCTGGCCACCGTGGGGGCACCCCCCGGGGTCCGATTGCCCCACGCCCCCCCCCAGGACCCCGGGGGCCCGCTCGCGCCGCTGATCCCGCCGCCACCAGAGGTGGTTCAAACCACGGCGGCGGGAGAGGCCTCCTAGCGGCGGGACTTCAGCCCATCGCGGGCCGGAGAATCGCCGCAGGGGGCTCGCCGATCGGCGGGGCGTGTTTCCCGCTCCCGCCAATTCCCAGGTGGCGGAGAATTTCTGCCACAGCGGGGGCGGGACTTTCGGCAGCCCCGGGCGATTCTCCGACCCTGCTGGGGGTCGGAGAATTTCGCCCCATGTCCTCAAAACAAAGGGAGCCACTATAATTGTGCATATGTTATTGCATATTTAGATTTAGACAAATGTACTTGTGAAAATCTAATCAATACTTAATGATGAATACATACTCTGTTGCAGATTTAGGTCAGAGATGCTATCAAAATTAATTATTTCAACAATATCAGATACACATTTGTACAATGTCGGGTTTGTTTGCATTTAAAAATCATTCTTTAACGGTTAAAAACATCTGGGGCGGGATTCTCCGACCCTCCGCCAAGTCGGAGAATCCCCGGGGGGGGGGGGCAGCGTGAATCCCACCCCGCCGCCAGCTGCCGTATTCTCCAGCTGCCGGTTTTCGGGCAGGGTGGGATTCACGCCACGCCGGTCGGCGTCGTTGGCAGCGCCCCCCCGGAAATTCTCCGGACCCCGATGGGCCAAGAGGCCGCCCATTTTTGGCCAGTCCCGCAGGCGTGGATTGGACATGGTCCCACACGGCGGGACCTGGCAGGTAAGTGGGCTGGTGCGGTCTTCGGGAAGGGCGCGGGGGATCCGATCCCGGGGGGGCCCCCTAGGTGGGCTGGCCCGCGATCGGGGCCCACCGATCTGTGGGCGGCCGGTCTGAGCATGCGCTAACTCGCACCGGCTGGCACAGCGCCAACTCCTCCGCCGCCGGCCTAGCCCCCGGAAGTGCGGAGAATTCCGCTACTTCTGGTCGGCCCAACGCCGGAGTGGTTCATGCCGTTTTTGACGCCAGCGTCGGGCCATCACACCAATTGCGGAGAATCCCGCTACTGTTCTTTTTAACACATGTTGATTTTCCAGCTAGATGTCAGATCATTCATTCTTTCAAAGTTTCCAGACAACAGCATGCACTTTGGGATGGAACCTGAACAAAAACATTCATTCATGCAAAGGAAGATAGCATCCTGGAATTGAAAGTCAGTTCATGTGCTACTTGGCAGACATGCCTCAGGAAAGTGTAAGCAAACGAAAGAGAATACTTGTATCTTTTGAATTAACAGAGTCATTCTGTAAGGAGATCAACAGTGCCATTCCTGTCTTAGAACTCGTCTGTCTAAATGATTAAAAGATTAAGCCCTTTAAGTAAATTAAGGATATTTGTCTTCTACAATGAACTCTTCATCATAAGAAATTATCTGGCAGAAACAATACACAGAGCAGAATAAGAATGCAAATCATTTGGAATAACTTCCCTGAAAGATTGTCAATTAGCAAAGCATTACCTTCCACCTAACTATCCTTCTAGAAGTCTCTGCTTTTCTGTGTGACATGATTTGTCCTTTCCTGGTGTCTTTATGCTGGGATCACTGCCAATTTCTGACTGCACCGTGGGTTCAAGATACTAAGATAAAAAAGCACTGACAAGCCTGAAACAATGAGATTAACTCTGAATTCTCACCTTCCTCTGCAGAATGTTTGGAAATTTCTATCATATCTTAATTAAATGTGTCAAGTAGATTTAAAAATACTGTGAAATATACTCAATCTTGCAACTTTGTCTTAAAAAGACTAAAGCTAAAAATGAACGGGCACGGCAAGTTTAAGCCTTCCTCTTTAAATAACACTGAAAACTATTCCAGAAATTTGGCTGGAAAGACATCTTCATCTTTCTCTCCTGCTCCCGCCAACTCTCCCCTCCAGCCTCCCTTCACTCTCTGCAATTAGCGGAGCCTTCCATAATTAATTTTAATAAATACTGAGCTCTCAACCTGTGATTTCAAATTCAGAGTTCAGAAAAAGTCACCTTATTTCCCTATCCCCCTTATTAGAATGGCTGATAGTTCAATTTACTTAATAATGGAAATTGTCCAATATATGATGAAAGGTTTAATCTAAGTATGTGGAGCATCACTACCTTTGGGCTACGGTGGAGGTCTGGATACATAGTTCTGCTATTAATGGTTATTGCAGTCTTTTGCAATTGCAATTGCAGATCCTAAAACAGGAAATATTGCACAAGTTACGTTAAATATCATTTCTATATATTTTTTTTTAAATGTACTTTATTACAAACAAGTATCAAAACAGGTTACAGCGAACAAACACCCGGGAAACATTCTTCCCAACAATCAACTGTACAGACTGTACAGATTTTTTCTGTTTCTTCATCCCCCCTCCTCTGCGACAAACAGCCCCTCAAACACGGTCACAAACACCCCCCACCTTTCCTCAAACCCCCCTGAAGAGTCCCTTAACTCATACTTTACCTTCTCTAATCGCAGGAAGTCGCACAGGTCACCCAACCAAACCACTACATCCAGTATCAATGCCGACCGCCACGCCAGCAAAATTCATTGCCGTGTAATTAGAGAGGCGAAGGCCATGACATCAGCCTTCCTCCTCTCCATGAGCTCCGGCTTCTCTGAGACCCCAAATATCGTTTCCAGAGGGTCCGAGTCCACCTCCTCCTCCACTATCCTGGCTATGACTGCAAACACTCCTGCCCAGAATTTTCCCAATTTTTCACAGCCCCAAAACATGTGCACGTGATTCGCTGGCCCCGCCCACACCTCTCACACTCATCTGCTACCCCCTGAAAGAACCCACTCATTGTCGCCTGAGTCATATGCACCCTGTGCACCACATTAAACTGTATCAGGCTCTTCCTTGCCCAAGAGGAGGTCTCGTTTACCCTTCGCAGTGCCTCATTCCATACTTCCCAATTGATCTCTCCTCCCAACTCCACTTCCCATTTCTCCTTGATCTTCACCACCCGCTTGCCTCCCTGCTCCCCCAGCCACTTGTACATATCCCCGATTCTGCCCTCCCCTTCCACATCCGGGAGCAGCAGTCACTCCAGCAGGGTGTATCCTGGCAACCTAGGGAACCCCCTCTAGACATTTCGCGCAAAGTCCCTAACCTGTAGATACCTGAATTCACTCCCCCTTGGCAGCTCTACCCTCTCCCTTAGCTCCTCCAGACTAGCAAACCCTTCCTCCAAATACAGATTCCTCACCTTGACCAGCCCCACTTCGCCCCAATTCCCCACTTTGACCAGCCAACCTGGCAATGCCACATCGGCAAGGCTATACAGGCATCCAGGTAGCACTGCAAGGTGCCAGGCTGGCACTGCCAGGGCATCCAGTGGCGCCAGCAATGCCATGCAAACACCCTGCCCAAAGGACATGCGTCCAAACTCCTGGGAGACCCCCACGAGTGGCATTCCATCTGGTCCCTGTTTGTGGGGACCAGTGCTGAATGGCGCTCGTCCAAGGTTTCTGAGGCGAGGGGGTTGAAACCCAAAGCCTCAGCTATCTCAGGAATCGGCACATTAGAGTGCAGTTTACGGCCTCGCTCTAATATGCAGATTTGGCAAAAAGTGATCCCGCCCATTGTGGGCGCAATTCGCATCGCAACGTCTCGCATTGAATCTTGAAGCATGGCAAGCCAGGTAGATCCCAGGAGCGGGGTCTCTCAGCTTTCATCGGCCACGGTGCACCACGGCGAGCTGCTTTTCAGGTGCAGCATGGCCATTGTTTCATGCTGAGCATGGATGAGGAATGGGCAAGAGTGGGAAGAACTCTTGGCTGTTACTATGTAATGTTGCAACATCCTAACAGACTCACGATTGCAGCTCACATGACCATGGCAAAAAGTGTCTCGAGCATGAACTATAATGAAAAAAATGAAAATGAAAATCGCTTATTGTCACGAGTAGGTTTCAATGAAGTTACTGTGAAAAGCCCCTAGTCGCCACATTCCAGCGCCTGTCCGGGGAGGCTGGTACGGGAATCGAACCGTGCTTCTGGCCTGCTTGGTCTGCTTTAAAAGCCAGCGATTTAGCCCAGTGAGCTAAACCAGCACCCACAGTGGCTTGGCCCGTGATTGGGGCCCACTGATTCGCGGGTTGGCCTGTGCCGGATACAAAACAGGATACAAAAAGCTGGTCTGGGTAGACATCTGGGGCGGAATTCTCCCGTACCTGGCGGTGCGGGGGGTCCCGGCAGGATGGAGTGGCGTGAACAACTCCGGCGTCGGCCCGCCCCAAAGGTGCAGAATCCTCCGCACCTTCAGGGACTAGGCCGGCGCCGGAATGGTTTGCGCCCGGCCGGCCGGCGTGGAAGGCCTATGGCGCCACGCCAGCCGGGGCCGAAATGGCTGACACGGCCAACGCGTAGAAAAAGAGTGCCCCTACGGCACTGGCCAACCCGCGAATCAGTGGGCCCCAATCACGGGCCAAGCCACTGTGGGGCACCCCCCAGGGCCAGATCGCCCCGCGCCCCATACCCCGGAGCCTGCCAGGTCCCGCCGGTAAGGGACCTAGTCTAATTTACGCCGGCAGGACTGGCAATGAACCAGCGGGACTTTGGCCCATCGCGGGCCGGAGAATCACCCAGCGGGGGGTCAGAGAATCCCGCCCCTGAACTCTGAAAATAATTAGGCACTGCCATGTAGGCAGCTGGTCAGCAGCATCTGACCATTAATATGGATGCACTAGACAGAGAGTGCCCTGTTAATGCTGCTAAAACTTCCATGTCATCAAAAATAATTGGATTTGAGCATGAGTGGCATACACCATCAAATCTCTGCTTCCAAGAGAGAGCGCGTTTGGGAGTGAGTGTGGGTTGATATAAAATCTACAACACATCAGGAGGCCAACTCCAATCCAACTTCTACATATAACTACAGCATGTTCGGCTGCATGTGACAAATCTCCTTGGTCGAAGGGAATGAGAAGATGCCAATTTAAATATGTAAACAAAAGCTTTTCTAAAGGGTTTCCACTTTAACCACGGATCCAAGTGTTTCCTTGGCTTCCTGAAACAAGACAATTGAATGGGCTGAAGAAATGACAGGCAAAAAGACCTGCTACTTTGCCTAATTGTGTGAAAAGGCTTTTGCTCAAAGCACTTCTTCTGAAAGTTTACTTTCACTCCTTTACAGGTTAATTCTACTCTTTCAGAGGTTATTTTCACTATTTTGGAGGTGACTCTCTTTATTTGGGAGGTCTGTGTGTCTGATTTCCACTCGGTTTGTGATCTATCAGATCATGGATATTGGCTAAGGACCAGGATAACCAGTAGTAGGAATAGCACAGGCTGCATCAACAGAAGCAGACCTACCACTCCACACCACAGGAGAGTATAGATCCGCAGGGAGATTCAGTTCATAGGAGGTGATATCTCAACACCAGGCTTACTGGCAGAGGATCAATTTCCTGCGCATTTCCACTGGTATTCCACGGTTCCCAGTGCATTACAGATTAAGACTCGCCTCCAACAAGTGCAGTTGAAATAAGCCAATGTGGAGACAGAGTAGGGACAACCATCAAGAGAAGCCCTTCTACAGAACTGATGATTGAAAGCTAGCTTTAAATGGAGTTTGAATAGAATTAGAAAAAAGGAAGGAGGAAATGGAAAAGTAAAAGCTCCAAGCATCGGAAGAAAGCTGATAGGTTGGATGATCTACAACCTGCCAAAAAGAAAGGGAAGATCACAGGTATTTTCATACGAGGAAGAGCATCTAAAAGATCCATCCAAACAGACCGAAATGTACCCAGGCTCCATTGGAACATCCAATTCTTTTTCAAATGACTCAGGGGTATTTTTCTATCCAGGAAACTGCACAAAACTGCAACAGAGGCAAAATCATGTTACTTCAACCTAAATTGTATGAATGAAGTTACAGCTTATTTCAAACAGAAATTTCCAACTCCTGCACCAAAGCCTAGAATAGGTGATGATCAGGTGGAACTCATCCCTGCACAACTTGTAATGCCTCATCTCCAGCTGCCTTGGGCTAACGAAGGCACCAACATTGGAAGCTTGTCAAACAAACTTCTGTGCCTCAATTGTCTAATTTTCAGTGGGCTCTCAGCCAAGATGACAAAGTTTTAACTGGAGGGAAAAATTAACATAGACTCACCTTGATTAAATTCTGTTCTCCAGCCGTATGCCGGTGGTCCTGGAGCAATTCTAAATAATTTTATCCTTTACTGAGATAGAAAACATGTGCATGGCTAGGAATTTCCTCAGACCTGCTCTTCTCCCGTCACTGTAACTTCATTGGAAGTGTGATGGGAACCCCTTTTACACTCGGTGTTTCAGACTCACTGCAAAGCTATGGCAGCCCCAGGGGAAATTTCCAGCTACTGTGACTATTCTGAAATGCAACCAAAAATATACATAAGGATATGTATAGTTTTAGAAAGAAAGTTCAGAGAAATTGGTCTTTCCATTTTGAAGTTTACATATGTGGCCAATTTGATTTAAAGTCTGTTTTTTGATCTGCTGGTGCTATAAAGAGTTAACACTTCTGAACAGTAGCTTTTATTGCAGTTATGTACAGCTGCTGCTAAAAATGCCTCCCATCCGACATGAACTATTCCATAGGTTACCATGGAAACAGTCCTACAATCTCACATAGCTTTCAACATCATGTCACAAATAATCACTGTAGTTCCACTGGAGAGGAAACATCATTTTAACACTGCACATCTTATCACGGGCTGAGGCCATGATAAAGCTAAAATTGTGTTTACAGAGTTATAAGGAGGATGATGAATCAAGAGAACACACTTTGTTCAAGGAGGTAGTTTCCATCGCAGAATATTAAATAAAGCAAATGGTGAAATAGGAAGAGCAATGTCCCGGATATTGATTTTCTATATGCATTAGTTGTACATAGCCTTTAGGGTCTGGTCCAAGGCAGAGCATAATATTAAAGATCTTCCTATAATTAAATTGAGGATAATAGTCAAGTGAAACCAAAATTAACAGAAACGTGATAACATGGATAGCTTCTGGCACTCATCTAAATATCGCAGATTGGAGTCCCAGAGATACCATTCAGTGAAACTCGCCTGTAACCGCGAGAGCAACTTTGAATAATTATTCACCAGACCAATGGACGAAGGCCAGTCAGATATTGCATCTGGAAAAGTGAAAAAGTCAGCTTATTCCAATACAAACACATCTCCCATTAGTTTATCATCAAATGGCATTAATGGTTACCGAATATTCTGAAGTACGCAGCCTCCTAGCCTGGAAATTCCAGTGGTACAATGGTGATGCTGTAAATGCTGAAATTCCAGACCTGAACTTACATCCACCTATCCACATTGCCATGACTCATCCCCAAATCTCAGAGGCACGGTCATTTTACACATTAGGGCCACACCAGTATCAGTGCTACCATCATCCATCACTCACTGCACTATCCTAATAGAACTATAGAGCAGCATTTGTTACTATTTTCCTACTCCCCAGATACAATCAATTACTATTGAGTACACAATTATAGTCCGGTACAGCCGGACTATCTGCTCCAACAGGCATACATTCATTGCACCATTTAGGGGGTGTAGTGAAATTTCAGGTTGATCCAGGATCCTACCAAACACATTCCCAAAAGTGGTATCAGCATGAGAAAGGGGTTGTTACAGGTGGAATAAGCACCATCAGAAGTTACAATGGGACTGAGCAAGAACTAGAATCTCATTGTAACCAGATTCCGTATCAATTTCCATTTCAGGATTTTGCCCCATTGACAGGTTGGATATGGAGAGGATGTTTCCTCCTGTAGGAGAATCTAGAACTAGGGGGTCACTGTTTCAAAATAAGGGGTTGCCCAACAAAAATTAGGCAACATTTTTTCACTGAGAGGGTTGTGAGTCTTTGGAACTCTCTTCCTGAAAAGGTGGTGGAAGCAGATTCTTTGACTGTTTTTAAGACAGTGGTGGATTGATTATTGATAAGTAAGGGGTGATAGGTTGTTGGGAGTGGGCGGGATGCAGATTTGAGGTTACTATCAGATCAGCCATGATCAACCAGCCTAATTAAATGGCGGAGCAGGCTTGAGGGGCTAAGTGGCCTACTCCTGCTCCTTGTTTTTATGTTCGTATATCAGAGTATAACAGCTAGGTTTCTAAGTTAATTCAAGAAAGCCTGAATCCAAGAAAGGAAGAGTGATTGTCATTTAAAATATTGGAGCAACAACAATAACAGTGCTTATATTTTATCATATTTTGAGCTATTTTTATTCCAAGGATTTCCCATCCACCTTTTGCTAATTTTCTGGTAGAACAAAAGCAGACATGCAGTTGGGTACATGAGCGATGGGTCATGGATCAGGCATATTGTAAACATGTGCAAACTAGGAACATATTTCCCATTGTACAATAACTTCAGTTATTTGCCAATATTCCCTTTCAGTTGATCAGGATAAGATTCCCTTCTATCTATTTGCTTTCTTTCCAGGCGACATACACTTGTCTTTGATTTTCCTTTTCTTACATTGAGCCTAACTAGTTTGGGGCCACAGCTTTCCAAATGCTCACCTACCTTTAGGCTGCCTATTTGCTCTACAGTATCACCCAGAATCAGGCGAGGTAGTCCTTTTGTTTCTTGTTGGAAAAACCACTGGAGGCTTACAGCACTGAGCCGTCAAAAGCTCTGTACAGTTCCAACAAAGTTAAGAAGTTTTGTGGGAACTCAAGGGACTATAGAAGATTAGCTATTGATTTGAAACAAATAGCTACATGGCAGTGATGCATGGTGTCCCAAAAATGCTTACATGATCAGAAGTTAAATTATGCTTAACTGCTTACAATCTGCTGTCTCAGAGAACCAGCCTATGCTCTAAGGCTTCCATTTTGAGAGTGCCTAGTGCTGTTTATACTCAGTATTAAGGAACAAAAATTTGTGAATTAGGACAAAGTATTTTACCACAATATAGTTAATTTATTATCAATCAGTAAATTTATTATTATATTGTAGAAAATAATGTATACAGGCAGAGGATTGATGTCATTTTCATGTCAATTTTATTTATTTGTTCATGGGATGTGATGTCTCTGGCTGGGTCAGCAGATATTGCCCATCTCTGAGGGCATTTAAGAGTCAACCAAATTGCTATGGGGTCTGGAATCACATGTAAGCCAGATCAAGTAAGGCGGCAGATTTCCTTCCCTAAATGACACTCCCTAAATGACACTCGTGAACCAGATGGGTTTTAACGACAATTGACAATGGTTTGTTTCATGTCATTAGACTTTTAATCCAGATTTTTATTAAATTCAAATTTCACCAAATGCCCTGGTGGGATTCGAACCGGGTCCCTCGAGCATTGCCCTGGATCTCTGGATTACTAGTCCAGTGACAATACCATTAAGCCACTATCTCCTTCTGGACTTCCTTGCAGGCCCTCATTCTAATGCAATGTTTTTCAAACGTTTTTGCCCGGGACCCATTTTTTACCACCCGCCATCCTTCGGGAACCACGCCGGCCGACCTTTGGACCCACCATTTGCTCTAACTTTTAATGCGAGAGGTGAGCCCGGGTTTATATTCAATAGTCTAGAGTAGCGAAGAATGAGAACAGGCATTATTCTCTGGGGATGTAGTCTGCAAATTACAATGCAACAATTTTAGACAGAGATGAGGAGGAATTACATAAATCAAAGTATTGTGAATCTTTTTAATCTTCAAAATTTACTACCAAAGAGAGTTCTGCAGGCTCAGCCATTGAGCATACTCAAGTCAGATGCAGGAAGACGGAATTGAATTTTTAAAAAAATCTTCTGGGTCAGCATGCTGATGTCAGGAGGAGGCAGTGTTTCTCTCTAGGCTCCGGCTATGCGTACTGATGATCGGGCACGCATCAGTACTTTTTAAAGCGGGTCGCTGCAGTCATATTTAAAGCCACTCGCAGCTGGCATTTTCAAAAGCCGGCTGCTATGTTTGCTGCGCCTGAATTCCCGCAATCAGAAATGCCGTGAATGACGGCTCCACGATCCTCCCGACACCCGCCCGCGACCTCCACTTTGAAAATGCCTGTTCTAATGAACGCTAAGTTCGCCTGGTCTATTTTATATCATCATTATCACAACCTTTGTGCAAAACTATCTGCGACACCAGAAAGATAAAGGGCTCAATTCTTCCAAAAAATTTCAAAGTTAGTTAGTGGTGGGTTTTGAGCGAATTTCCCGCTGGCTCTGTTGCCGAGTTCCCCACCGCTATTCAATGACACTTAGTCACTTGTTTGGGCCCTGGGGAGTCTCTCACCGGTTTAGCCCACATTCTTTTTTTTTACCACTGGGGAACTGAACTCCGAGATCGGGCCTCTATTTTGAAAGGGTGCCCGATCTCTAAGTGAGCTTTTGGGTCCCCCACACTCTCCACCCATGGACAATGTCACCCCCTACACACATGGACACTCGCCCACGCCCCCCAAATGAGGACACCCTGCTATGGGGTCCTTGGGGGTTCCCCCTCTTCAGGCTCCCCCAAGCCTTTTCGGCACCCCCTTCCTTCTAAGACCCCCACACATCACCCACCCAACCTTCTGGAGGCCTCTACTTACCTAGTCTGCACTCCTCCACCCTTTAACCTCCCCTCCACACTCACTTCATGGGCATGGCCCCCCTTGCTCCCTAACCCTTGGCAGTGCCAACCTGGCATGGGCACTCTTGCACTGCCACCCTGGCACCCAGTGCTCCTTTTGGCTTGGTAGTGTCATCTGAGCACCTTGGCAGTGCCAGGGTTGCAGTGCCAAGGTGCCAGCTGGATAGTGCCAAGGTGTCCACATTCCAGGGGGAGGGTCAGGGAGCCACCCTACACTTATCCTGACCACCAGGGGTCTCCGATGGCACGGGAGACCCGCCGGGTGCCATCCTACCTGGTCCACATTTGTGTGGACCAACACTAATCAGCGCTTGACTGCAGCCCCCTGGGGAGGCTGAATAATTGAGGGAGGCTGGTGGATCCCGCGCGGGTAGGTTGTAAGTGGGTTTACAACTTACTTCCATTTGGGGCGGGTTTTGGCTCCGGCATTTCGCAGGACTTCGGAGATTCCTGGGAAGTTCTGAGCCTGTTGGGAGGCTCGATGGAGGCCTCTCCCGGGATTCTCCGGTCGCGTTGTGCTCAAGCGAAAGTCCAACACGGCTGGAGATTCGCAAAGCATTTCCTCATACTACACCGCAGTTAATCTTCACTACCCAATTTTCCTCTTACGCAACTGGCAAGAAAAGTGTAAATTTTTCAATCATTCATTTGAGTCAATGGAAATGGATCCAGGTGCACAGATGACTATTCAAGGCCCAAGTGGAAAAGAGGCTAATCTTGCCTGTTCTTTTTCTACTGTAAACGTAATGTAACAGGCATTAAACATGACTTAATGAATGGGAAAACTAATCATTTTTAAAAATAAATACATTTAGAGTACCCAATTATCTTTTCATTTCCAATTAAGGGACAATTTAGTGTCAACAATCCAACTAACCTGGACATCTTTGCGTTGTGGGGGTGAAACCCTCGCATACACGGGAGAAAATTAATCATAATTGCAATATTTAACTTTTAATTTTGTGTACCCACAGTTATAGCATTCCCGGTTTATACCAGTTAAGTGGGAATTTAGTTGTTCGAGAACTCTGAAAGAAACAGTGGGTGGGATCTCCCGGTCACGCCAGAAGTGGGAAGCGTGTCGGACGGGGGCAATTTAATTTGGCGCGAGGCCAAAAATCAGTTTCCCGATGTCAGGATGATCTGTTCGAATTTTGTTCTCAGGACTTTAAAGATGTCTTAAAGATGGGTGGAACTTCCTGACGAATAATATTGGGAAGCCCTTTTACATGCAGTCGCGTGTCACGCATGCTCATTAAAAGAGTACCTTGCCGGAATTACGTTCCCCTCCAAATAAGTCCCCACCAGTGAGAAATTAGAACGTTCACTTTTATGAGAACACATAAGTGGCGTGAACCTGGCAAGGTACACTTCTTCCATGACTTTGAGTTATGCTTTTACGCGCTGGGGCTGACAACTTTACTGGTATCAGGTGCCAATAGTACAAGCTGCACAAAGGCTGCAAGTAGGGTGAAGTAGGGTGGAAGGGTGGAGTGGAGGCTGGACCTGGGAAGCAAGCGAAGAGGGGAAAGGAGGGATACTTTCCAGGTGCCCTTTAAATATGTTAGCCAGCCCTTCGACACTACGAGGAAGCAGTGGAGACGGCAACTTCCTACCCACCCCCACCAAGAAATGCACCATGCTCCATGTGGAGGCATAAGAATGAGTTGAACAGTGCAAGATCATACATGGTCCTCCATTCCCCCCACGTCCCCGCCCCCACCCAGCAAAAAACAATTTTTGACTTTAGCTCTCGCAACCGAACTCAGACTTCAGAACAAAGATTCAGCTCATTATTACTGGTGCATTGTAATTGGCCAGTTTGCCATCAAACCGACTACTAAACTCGCATTTTGTGAAATAGTCTGAAGGAAAATTACCATCAGCTATCATTTCAAAAGAAAAGCAACCAAGTTGTAACCAAAGAAGAATGTCCTCTGTCATGACCACTGAGGGCAGGAAGATTCATATGAAGGTGATACACTTGTCTGGACAGTGGTGAGTCATTGCAACATACACAAGCAACGAACAGTTGCAGAGTTTGAGTGGCCTCACAAAGGTGGCCAAGGTAAGTCAAGATGTGGAGATGCCGGCGTTGGACTGGGGTGAGCACATTAAGAAGTCTTACAACACCAGGTTAAAGTCCAACAGGTTTGTTTCAAACACGAGCTTTCGGAGCACTGCTCCTTCCTCAGGTGAATGGAGAGGTATGTTCCAGAAACATTTATATAGACAAAGTCAGAGATGCTGGACAATGCTTGGAATGCGAGCATTTGCAGGTAATCAAATCATTACAGATCCAGGGAGAGGGATAATCACAGGTTAAAGAGGTGTGAATTGTCTCAAGCTAGAACAGTTGGTAGGATTTTGCAAGTCCAGGCCAGATGGTGGGGGGTGGATGTAATGCGACATGAATCCAAGATCCCTGTTGAGGCCGCACTCATGCGTGCGGAACTTAGCTATAAGTTTTTGCTCGGCAATTCTGCGTTGTCGCGTGTCCTGAAGACGGCCTTGGAGAACGCTTACCCGGAGATCAGAGGCTGAATGCCCTTGACTGCTGAAGTGTTCCCCGACTGGAAGGGAACATTCCTGCCTGGTGATTGTCGCACGATGCCCGTTCATTCGTTGTCGCAGTGTCTGCATGGTCTCGCCAATGTACCACGCTTCGGGACATCCTTTCCTGCAGCGTAAGAGGTAGACTACATTGGTCGAGTCGCACGAGTATGTGCCGCGTACCTGGTGGGTGGTGTTACCACGTGTAATGGTGGTATCCAAGTCGATGATCTGCAATGTCTTGCAGAGATTGCCCTGGCAGGGTTGTGTGGTGTCGTGGTCGCTGTTCTGAAGGTTGGGTAATTTGCTGCAAACAATGGTTTGTTTGAGGTTGCGCGGTTGTTTGAAGGCCAGTAGTGGGGGTGTGGGGAACACCTTGGCAAGATGTTCATCTTCATTGATGATGTGTTGAAGACTGCGAAGAAGATGTCGTAGTTTCTCCGCCCCAGGAAAGTACTGGACGACGAAGGGTACTCTGTCAGTGGTGTCCCGTGTTTGTCTTCTGAGGAGGTCGGTGCGGTTTATTGCTGTGGCGCGTTGGAACTGTCGATTGATGTGTCAAGCGCCATATCCCGTTCGTACGAGAGCATCTTTCAGCATCTGTAGGTGTCTGTTACGCTCCTCCTCGTCTGAGCAGATCCTGTGTGTACGGAGGGCTTGTCCATAGAGGATGGCTTCTTTAATGTGTTTCGGGTGAAAGCTGGAGAAGTGGAGCATCGTGAGGTTGTCTGCGGGCTTGCGGTAAAGCAATCTATCCAAGCCAATCTATATCCTGAACCCCAAATAAAGCTTTCACTCAGCTCATGATCTTTCATACTATCCCTCTCTCTCCTGCTCTGTATTTAGGTATCAGAAGAACTTACTCCTATAAAAACATTTGCAAACACTTAACCACCACCTTTAATCATTAGTCGTACACTCAACTCTTTTTTTCTTGCCATAGAGACTATTTCTGGTCTTTTAAGGTAATTTCATTGAAAGAGAGAATGCACATCCAATTCTCCATGGGATGCATGTGCTCAAGCCCTTCACAGACCTCAAACATTTTCTTCTCTCCCACCAAAACTGGCCTAGAATAAGTGCCAGAGAATTCCACAAGGGAGGATCATATTTGCAGGAAAAAGGAGCTTTCCAAGTTCAAGGTAGGCACACAAGAGAGGAGGGTCAGGTGCACAGCCTCTGAAGCAAATGCTGAGAAGTCTAAGCAATACCTTTCTAATATGATGACTAAAGACAAAATTTAAGGTCTCCTACACAGGGCAGATACACCCTCTTCAGCTTCACCTGTTGGAGGCACTGGTGTTACTGTCAGAGTGGAGGAGGAATGGCAACATGGCCTTAGAGAGCTCTAAGATAACACCCCTGGGTTGTGGGGAGCTTACCAGTGCTCATTTATTTTATTTATACCTAGTCAGTGACTGGCCAGCATTTATTTCCCATCCCTAACTGACCTTGAGGAATTGGTGGTAAGCTGCCTTCTTGAACCGTGTGGTGAATGTATTTCACCTAATGCATGAGCTATCTGTACTGTCTGTATAATGATGTGACCCATGACCTGGAAGTGATGATACGGGCTACTTCCAGGTACTGTACTGGAACCCCGGTGGGCTCCGCCTCTGGCTCCGCCCTCACTGGGGCAATATATAGATCGGCCACCTGTGGGTGGCACTCATTTGTACAGTAGACACTGACAGGCGGGTACATGGATAATAAAGCCTAATGTTCACTCGTTCTCACGGTCTCACAGTGAATTGACGGTATAACAATTTATTATCCATCGACAGCACCATGGAAGCCGATATAAAGCCAGATAAGATCGAACTCGTCGCGCGCGCGTCAGAGGCCAAGGAGATCTTTGAACATTGGCTTCTATGCTTCGAGGCCTACCTCGGCTCCTCCATGCCTCCCACTGAAACCCTCAAGCTGCGACTCCTCCACGCTCGGGTGAGCCATCGAATCTCCGTGATGATTGAGAAAGCGGCCATGTACGAGGTGGCGGTCGCAACCCTCATGGCGCATTTTGTGAAGCCTGTAAACGAGGTGTACACCCAACATGTCCTCACTACTCGCCGTCAGCGCGCTGGGGAATCGCTAGACGAGTACCTGGAAAACCTGACCCTACTCGCGAGGAACTGCAGCTACCGGAATGTGACGGCGGGGGAGCACATAAACCTACAGATCCGGGACACCTATGTGGCTGGGGTCCGATCGAACTACATCAGGCAGCGCTTGCTGGAAAATGGGACCACTGACCTGCGGGACACGGTAAAGCTAGCTACCTTGTTAGAGGTGGCCTACCATAACCTCAGTGTGTTCCCCGAGGACCCGGCGAACCCCTAGTGGACACCATCGTCGCGGCCCCCGTCGGACCCGACTACGCCGCGGGCCTGTGCCTGTGCCGGCTGCCAGTCCAGCCCGGGAAACCGCAGTGCTCCTTCTGCGGCCAGGGTCAACACCCCCGGTGCGTTGCCCGGCCCGCACAGCGACGTGCAGCGACTGTGGGAAAAAGGGACACCTCGCCAGAGTCTGTCTGGGCCGACCTAAAGCCCAGAAATCGAAAATTCACCAGGCCTGACCCATGGACTCACAGGCCCGCAGACCCCACAATGTGGTTGCGTGCCTGCCCGGAATGCCCCCTTCAGACGCGTCATGAGCCTTGTGGGGCCGCCATCTTGCCCACCGGCTCCAACACCGACCGATACGTGTGACTTGTGGGGGCCGCCATCTTGGCCTTCGGCCTCGGCAACAACCGACACGTGTGACTCGTGGGGGCGGCCATCTTGGTCACCATCTTCGACCCAGCCCGACACGTGCGACTCATGGGAGCTGCCATTTTGTGACCCTGATACCGCCGACCACGGTGGCTACCCGCAGCTGGGCGCAGTCACCCTCGACCAGTCACAGCCGAAGCACCTGAATAACTCAATGATGGTCGTCCGGGTCAACGGGCACGAGACCCCCTGTCTTTTCGACTCCGGGAGCATGGAGAGCTTTGTTCACCCTGACACGGTAAGGCGCTCCCATATACCCCGCATCCCAAACAATCTCCCTTGCCTCCGGATCCCATTCGGTCCAGATTCGGGGGTACTGAAAATGAAAATCGCTTATTGTCACAAGTAGGCTTCAAATGAAGTTACTGTATCGCGAACGTTGCGATGCAGGTCGCCGGGTACGCCCATTTTAAGCTGTACGTCCTCCCTCACCTCTGCGCCCCCCCCCCCCCCCCCCCCCTACTGCTTGGATTAGACTTCCAATGCAGTCACCGAAGTCTGACCCTACAGTTTGGCGGACCCTTACTCCCCCTCATGGTGTGCAGTCTCGCGACCCTCAAGGTCTCCCCCCTCCCTTCTCTCTTTACGAACTTCACTCCCGACTGTAAGCCCATTGCCACCAGGAGCAGGTGGTACAGTTCCCAATATATGGCTTTTATCCATTGTTGAGTGAAGGGATCATCGAGGCCAGCAACAGTCCCTGGAGAGCGCAAGTGGTGGTCGTCCGGACCGGGGCAAAGAACCGGATGGTTGTAGACTACAGCCAGACCATTAACCTGTTCACCCAACTGGATGCATACCCCCTCCCCCGCATAGTGGAGATGGTCAATCAGATCGCACAGTACCGTGTGTTCTCAACGTTCGATCTGAAGTCGGCCGACCACCAGCTCCCAATCCGCCCGGAAGAGCGCCACTACACTGCCTTCAAAGCAGCCGGCCGACTCATCCACTTCCTCAGGGTCCCTTTCGGCGTCACTAACGGGGTCTCCGTCTTTCAGAGAACGATGGACCGAATGGTGGACCAGTACGGTTTGCAGGCCACATACCCGTACTTGGACAATGTCACCATCTGCGGCCATGATCAGCAGGACCATGATGCCAACCTTTAGCGGTTCCTCCAGGCCGCCCATTCCCTCAACCTCACATATAACAAAGAGAAGTGGGTTGTCCGCACTACCCGACTGGCCATCCTCGGTTACGTCGTGGAGAACGTAGGGCCCGATCCCGACCGTATGCGCCCCCTCATGGAACTCCCCCCTCCCCACAGCCTCAAGGCCCTCAAACGATGCCTGGGGCTGTTCTCCTACTACGCCCAGTGGGTCCCCAACTATGCGGACAAAGCCCGCCCACTTATTCAAACCACCACTTTCCCCCCGACAGCTGAGGCCCACTCGGCCGACATCACCAGGGCCGCTATGCACGCGGTGGGCGAGTCTGTCCCCTTTCAGGTAGAGAGCGATGCGTCAGACGTCGCAATGGCTGCCACACTCAACCAGGCGGGCAGGCCAGTAGCATTCTTCTCTAGAACCCTCTACGCTTCTGAAATCCGAAACTCCTCGGTCGAGAAGGAAGGACAAGCCATAGTGGAAGCCGTGCGGCACTGGAGGCACTACCTAGCCGGTAGGATGTTCACCCTCGTCACCGACCAGCGGTCGGTCGCCTTTATGTTTGACAACGCACAACGAGGCAAAATAAAAAATTACAAAATCCTGAGGTGGAGGATCGAACTCTCCACCTACAATTACGATATCAATTATCATCCTGGGAAGCTCAATGAGCCCCCAGATGCCATGTCCCACAGAACATGCACCAGCGTGCAAGATAGCCGACATTGGGCGATCCACGATGACCTCTGTCATCCGGGGGTCACCCAGCTTACCCACTTTATTAAGGCCCACAATCTGCCCTTCTCCACCGAGGAGGTCAAGGCCATGACCAGGGACTGCCAGGTCTGTGCAGAGTGCAAACCGCACTACTACCGGCCAGACAAGGCCCGACTGGTAAAGACCTCCCGGCCCTTTGAGCGCCTAAGTATGGACTTTAAAGGGCCCCTCCCCTCCACCAACCATAATATATACTTTCTAACCGTCGTCAACGAGTACTCCCGCTTCCCCTTCGCTGTCCCCTGCCCCGACATGATCTCGACCACTGTGATAAAGGCGCTGCACAGCATCTTCACACTGTTCGGTTTCCCCGCCTACGTCCACAGCGACCAGGGCACATCGTTCATGAGCGATGAGCTACGTCAGTACCTGCTCAGCAAAGGCATCGCCTCAAGCAGGACTACAAGCTATAACCTGCAGGGAAACGGACAGGTGGAGAGGGAGAATGCGACGGTATGGAAGGCCGTCCTTCTGGCCCTCCAGTCTAGAAGTCTCCCGATCCCCCGCTGGCAGAAGGTCCTCAGCGACACCCTCCACTCCATTAGATCGCTCCTCTGCACAGCAACGAGCGAGACCCCTCACGACTGCTTGTTTCTCTTCCCTAGGAAGCCCATCTCTGGGGTCTCGCTTCCATCTTGGCTGACAACTCCGGGACCAGTCCTTCTCCTGAGGCACATGAGGAGCCATAAGACTGACCCCCTGGTCGAGAGGGTCCAGCTGCTGCACGCCAACCCCCAGAGTGCCTACATCGCACACCAGGATGGACGGCAAGATACGGTCTCCCTACAAGATCTGGCGCCAGCTGATTCCCCTACCAACTGCCTACAGCCACCCCCTGCGCCCCTTACACCCCCTGGGTTTCCTGTATTGTCCCACGCCAGCACTGCCACCACCCACCACCCCCCTGCCCACCCCCAACTGTCTCCGACACGCCGGACAGAGGCTCAAGCTCCAGACACAACGCCCCCGGAGTCACCATCTGCAACAACCGTGCCCGCCGCATCGCCAGACCTGAGGAGGTCTAAAAGAATGATCCGGCCTCCAGACAGACTGAATCTCTAATGACCCCACATCACCCCCGCTGGACTTGATTTTTTTAACAGGGGGTGAATGTGATGAATGTATTTCACCTAATGCATGAACTGTCTGTACTGTCTGTATAATTATGTGACCCATGACCTGGAAGTGATGATACGGGCCACTTCCAGGTACTGTACTGGAACCCCGGTGGGCTCCGCCTCTGGCTCCGCCCTCACTGGGGCCATATATAGTCCAGCCACCTGTGGGTGGCACTCATTTGTATAGCCAACTCTGGCAGGCGAGTTCATGGATAATAAAGCCTAATGTTCACTCGTTCTCAGGGTCTCACAGTGAATTGACGGTATAACAAACCGTTACAGTCCATGTGGTGTAGGTACACCCACAGTGCTGTTAGGAAGAGGGTTCCAGGATTTTGACCCAGGGACAGTGAAGAAATGTCGATATATATCCCAGTCAGGATGGTGAGTGATTTGATAGGGAACTTCCAGGTGGTGGTTTTCCCATGCATCTGCTGCACTTGTCCTCCCTATCCGTACATGATGACACCTCCCTCATTCCAGGAGGGAGAGGAGAACCCTGGAGTGAGGTTGAGTTGCCTCGAACACCTCTCTCCTAGTTAACGTTATACAGAGACTATGGCCAGAATGACAGAATGCAGGTCCAAGCAAATATCCAGCAGCCACTGAATGTTTTGCTGGACATGGCTCTCATGGCAGTCTCCAACCTCTCCATGGAGGAATCCATGAGCTGGCATGTCAAAGTTGATGGAACCATCAATTCAGCGAACACGTGTAGTTGGATCTGAACAGAGGCTTTAATACGCTTACAATAGAGCCAGCCTATTCGTCATTGAACTTCAGGTGAACTGGCAGGCTGGCTCTAAGGCACTGATCTTTATACATCGGTCCCAGGGGGAGGAGTCCTGGGCGGAGCCAAGGGAGTAGCCCAGTACAAACTCTCGCGTACTCCCAGAGCGACTCCCCCTGGTGGTCGGATAGTGCAACTGCACTTACAATGGGTAGATAATGAACATATATACATGGAGTGATATTGGCAACTATATATAGTGTGAATCACATTCACCACATTCACCCCCTGTTAAAAAAATCAAGTTCGGCAGGGGTGATGGCTCAAAGAGTCAGTCTGTCCGGTGGACGAATTGTCCGTTTTGATCTGCGGAGCACCGGGGTTGCAGCCTCTTGCGGTGGCTGGGCGGGCGTCGAGGTCTGGGGTACGGTTGCCGGCTCCGGGGCGAGTCTTGTCCGAGCCTCATACACCTCCTGGTCGAATGGAGACTGGGGACGCGGGGGGCGGGCTGGTGCTGGCTCTCAGGACTGGTGGGGTGAGCTCGCAGAATCGGGGGTGCAAGGGGGCGGCCGCATAGGGAACGGGGAAAGGAGTTCCTCGGTGGGGGTAGATGGGGGGCTGGATCCAGCGGGTGCCAGGTCCCGGAGGGATACTGTGTCCTGGCAACCGTCCAGGAACTCAACAAATGCGTACTGTGGGTTGGAATGAAGCAGGCGCACCTTTTCAACAATGGGGTCGGTCTTGTGCGCCCTGACGTGCTTCCTTAGGAGAACCGGGCCTGGCGTCCTCAGCCACGCCGGAAGTGAGACCCCTGTGGTAGTGCCCCTGGAAAAAATGAAGAGCCGCTTGTGGGAGGTTTGGTTGGTAGCTGTACACAGGAAGCATCTAATTGCGTGGAGCGCGTCAGGGAGGACTTCCTGCCATTGGGAAACTTGGAGCTTCCTGGACCTGAGGGTCAGTAGGACGGTCTTCCAGACCGTCGCGTTCTCCCTCTCCACCTGTCCGTTCCCCCTGGGGTTGTAACTGGTAGTCCTGCGCGAGGCGATGCCCTTGTCGAGCAGGTACTGACGCAGCTCGTCACTCATAAAGGACGCACCCCAGTCGCTGTGCACGTAGCTGGGGAAACCGAACAGGGTGAAGACACTATGCAGGGCCCTAATGACTGTGTGGGAGGTCATATCGGGGCATGGGATGGCGAAGGGGAATCGGGAGAACTCGTCAATAATGTTAAGGAAGTAAATGTTTTTGTTAGTGGAGGGGAGTGGCCATTTGAAATCGATCGCAAGGCGTTCAAAGGGCCTAGAAGCCTTGACCAGGTGGGCCCTGTCTGGTCTATAGAAGTGCGGTTTGCACTCCGCACAGATCGGGCAGTCCCTGGTGACCGCTTTTACCTCCTCGTTGGAGAAAGGCAGGTTTCGGGCTCTGATGTAGTGGGCGAGCCGGGTGACCCCTGGGTGGCAGAGATCATCGTGGATGGCTTTTAGGTGGCTGACGCATGCCCCGTGGGATAGGGCATCCGAGGGCTCGTTGAGCTTCCCCGGTCGATATTTGATGGAGGTGGAGAGTTCAATCCTCCACCGAAGAATTTTGTCATTTTTAATTTTGCCCCTTTGCGAGTTGTCGAACATGAAGGCGACCGACCGTTGGTCGGTAATGAGGGTGAACCTCCGACCTGCGAGGTAGTGCCTCCAGTGTCGGACAGCCTCCACGATGGCTTGTGCTTCCTTCTCGACTGAGGAGTGTCGGAGTTCTGAAGCGGATAGGGTACGGGAGAAAAATGCAACGGGTCTCCCTGCCTGATTTAAAGTGGCTGCTAGAGCTACCTCTGAGGCGTCGCTCTCAACCTGAAAGGGAGTGGATTCATCCACCGCCCACATGGCTGTTTTGGCAATGTCGCCCCTGATGCAGCTGAAGGCCTGGCGCACCTCAGCAGACAGGGGAAATTGTGTGGCCTTGAAGAGCGGGCGGGCTTTGTCCGCATATTGAGGGACCCACTGGGCATAGTACGAAAAGAGCCCCAAGCACCTTTTGAGGGTCTGGGTCTGGGCCCAGGACTCCGTTCTCCACGACGTAGCCGAGGATGGCTAGTCTGTTTGTGCGGAACACAAATTTCTCCTTGTTATATGTAAGGTTTAATTTTTGGGCTGTCTGGAGAAAACGGTAGAGGTTGGCGTCGTGGTCCTGCTGGTCATGGCCGCAGATGGTGACATTGTCCAGATACGGAAACGTGGCTCGCAGCCCGTACTGGTCTACCATTCGGTCCATTGCTCGTTGGAACACCGAAACCCCGTTAGTGACGCCGAATGGAACCCGGAGGAAATGGAAGAGGCGGCCATCGGCCTCGAACGCCGTGTAGTGGCGGTCCTCCGGGCGGATTGGGAGCTGGTGGTATGCAGACTTCAGATCCACCGTGGAAAATACCCGATATTGGGCGATCTGGTTTACCATGTCTGCGATTCTGGGGAGGGGATACGCGTCTAGGAGCGTAAAGCGATTGATGGTCTGGCTATAATCGACGACCATGCGGAATGTTTCCCCGGTCTTGACGACCACCACCTGAGCTCTCAAGGGACTGTCACTGGCCTCTATGATCCCCTCACTGAGCAGCCTTCGGACCTCCGTTCTGATAAATACCCCATCCTGCAGGCTGTACCGCCTGCTGCGGGTGGCTACCGGTTTGCAATCCGGGGTGAGGTTGGCGAAGAGAGGAGGGGGGGGGCGATGCGCAGCGTGGTGAGGCTGAAGATAGTGAGTGGGGGCAGGGGCCCGCCGAAGCTGAGGGTGAGACTCTTGAGATTACATTGGAAATCCAAGCCTAAGAGGAGTGGCGCGCAGAGGTCGGGCAAGACATACAGTTTAAATTTGGAATAGCTAGCGCCTCGAATCGTTAGCGTTGCTGTAGTGCGGCCTTGGATTTGGATGGAATGGGAGCCCGAAGCGAGGGCGATAGTTTGGTTGACGGGATAAATAGGGAGGGAACAGCGTCTTACCAGCTCTGGGTGTATGAAGCTCTCTGTGCTCCCGGAGTCGAAGAGGCACGACGTGTTGTGCCCGTTCATCTGGACCTCCATCATCGAATTTCTCAGATGCTTGGGGCGAGATTGGTTGAGGGTGACCGTGTTGAGTTGCGGGCCGCATGGTGGGTACCCGGGGGAGTCGAATTCTTCCGATCGGGCGTCCTGTCGAGTAGATGCCGCTGCATTCTGGCAAGCTTGATGCAGGAACACTGCGCTGAGTTGCGGGCCATGTGGTGACTGCCCGGGGAGGTCATACTCCTCCGATGAGCTGTTTGAGTCTGGGGATGCAGCTAGGGCCCGTGGATCGCACATGGAGGGTGGTGATGAAGATGGGTCCAAGATGGCGGCCCCCATGAATCGCACGTGGCCGGCCGCATGGTGGAGGTTTGCCAAGATGGTGGCCCCCATGGATCGCATGTGGCGGGAGGGGGCGGAGCCTGAGCGTAGGCCGCAGCGTTTCGGGCCCCATGGGCCTGCTGGTGCTGGGGGCAATGTTTTTGGACTGTTGGGGTGTTGAGGGCTGGGGCCCTTCTGCCGAGGCACACTTTAGCATAGTGGCCTTTCTTCCCGCAGCTGCTGCAGGTCACGGATCGGGCTGAGCAGTGCTGCTGCGGGTGCTGGCTTTGGCCACAGAAGTGGCAGGCTGGAGCAGTTGAACAACTGGTTTAGGGAGCTGAATAGTGGCAGGCTGGAGCAGTTGAATAACTGGTTTGGCGAGCTGAGTAGCTGGCTGGGGGAGCTGAGTAATTAGCTGGAGCAGCTGGATAGTTTGAGTAGTTGACTGGGACAGTAGGACCGGCTGTGGCAGCACAATAGCTGGGGGGCCTTGCGGCACAGGCTTGGGGGGTCCTCAGGTCGGGGGCCCATGCGGGGTTAGCGGGGTCCGCGGGAAACGAGTTGAGGCTGCAGAAGGAAACTTCCATCGTGATACCAGCCTCTACGGTAGCCCCTAAGCCCTGGGCCCCATTTTCTAATAGTCTCTGGCGTACATAGCTAGATCGAAGGCCCGCTACAAAAACATCCCGCACAGCAAGCTCCCTATGTTCGGCCGCGGTTATGGCCTGGTAATTGCAGTCTTTTGAGAGATTGTTCAACTCGCGTGCAAATTCAGCTAAAGTTTCAGTAGCCCGTTGTCGGCGAGTCGTGAACACATGGCGGGCAAAGACCTCGTTCATGGGCCTAATATACATTTGTCCAAAATCGCCAGCGCTGCGGTGCAGGAACCGGCTGGATTTAGTTGTGTAGAAATTCTGTGGCTTACCCTCGCGTGCAGTAGGCTGAGCTTTTGTTCCTCCGTAGTTTCAGCGGTGCTGATTTCGGCCAGGTAGGCCTTAAAACATTTAAGCCAGTGGCAGAAGGTTTCTTTCGCCTCTGCATCCTGCGGATCGAGTTCTAGACGTCCTGGTTTTAGAGCGGATTCCATGCTTTACTTCGGCAGCTTCTTAAGTGTATTAAATTGATGGAACCATCAATTCGGGCGAACACGTGTAGTTGGATCTGAACAGAGGCTTTAATACACTTACAATAGAGCCAGCCTATTCATCGTTGAACTTCAGGTGAACTGGCAGGCTGGCTCTAAGGCACTGATCTTTATACATCGGTCCCAGCAGGAGGGGGGGGGGGGGGGGGGGGGGGGGGGAGTCCTGGGCAGAGCAAAGGGAGGAGCCCAGTACAAACTCTCGCGTACTCCCAGAGCAACTCCCCCTGGTGGTCGGACAGTGCAACTGCACTTACAATGGGTAGATAACGAACATATATACATGGAGTGATATTGGCAACTATATATAGTGTGAATCACATTCACCACAAAAGCCATGACAGAACCCATGGTTTGAGTGGATTCCTCCACCAATCATTCAAGGCTGTCCATAGCCCCTGACCTCTCTGCTGCCTGTCTGTGTCTCCAATAGGCTTCTTGCGACCATGCCCAGAAGCATAACATCAGCATGGGGTGCGTACACGTGCCTGGCCTCCAACAATCCTCCGCTGTCACATCCTCCATCAGCTGCTGTAACAAGTCTGTGTACCTTTAAAGTAAACCCAAATCTTCTTCAACGAATATTATACGGATAGAAAATACCAATGGCTGTATGAGTTAACTGTCCTCCACCAAGCTATGTTGACCCTAGAGATGCACGTTACAGCTTCCACCACCATATTTATAATGGAGTTAGTTACCTGGGTTGGGTTGAGAGGAAATGAAGGGACATGAGTCAGATACGTTTGCCACAGTCCTGTCATCCCATTTACATTTGATGCATCTTAAAAGGGGCTGATAGTCATTTGGTCGGAAAATATAGATGCAGTGTGGAGACTAAATTTGAGGTTGTAATTTTAAAGACCCATTTGCCATTTTTAACACCCTAAACCAACCAAAGAAATGGAGGAAGAGGGTGCCTAACTAAGAGGAGAATCCCTTTGTGTTTTTCTCCGATTCTCTGCGACTCCATCTTCATGTGCAAAGTGACGTGGCGTGAGCCAGTGGGAATATGTGAATTATTTACTGATATAGAAGAAGGTAAATTACTCAGGTACCCAAAAGAGCACTACAATAATGCCATATGAAGTTAAATGGTTTGCCACACACATCGGAGTTTGTAGCAATGTGAGGTTAAAAAAAATTACATTGCTTTATTCGGGAATATAGCGCATCAGTGATGTTTAAACATTCATGTTATATTGAAAATGTTGTCATGTATTAAAAATTAAACAAAATACATTCACTTAAACCTACTGGCAAAAAATTAACGCTGTTGCACCATTTGGCTTTGGGCTTGCGGCACTTACGTTTGAAAATATTAGAACATGGCTGAATTACTTAAGCTAATCGGTTCTGCTGCCTCGAATTGGCTAAGTTATTGCTCAGTTAAACCTACATTGGAATATTTGGAGCAAATTTAAACCACCATTGCCCCCATCATTAAAGCAAGCCAGGTAACTATTGGGTCTGAAGATATCCACAGGAAAATAGTTTCAGACCCATTTAAATTAGATGTCAATGTGTCACAGGAAGTGATTGGAAGAAAGGAATTTAATGTATACAGCACTGTTCATCTCGGGACATCCTTCAGCTTCACTTTGACAGCTCCAGTAGTTGGATCATGGTAAATGGTGTAATTCATGGAGAATATATATAAACAGAAAGTGTTGGAAACATTCAGCACGCCTGGGAGAAGAGTCATATTGGACTCGAAAGTGTCAAACCTGCTGAGCTTCTCCAGCACTTTTTATTTTTATTTCCGATCTCCAGCATCTGGAGTATTTTGTTTTTATTTCACTTAAGAATTTTAAGAATAAAGGGAATGCTTTGATTTACAGCCAAGTGCACAATTCACAGATTCCAGCTTATTTATGGGTGACATACAGCTACTCTGTATTCTAAAGTACCTCAATGCCAATTTTTGTCACATGCCCAATCAAACCTTGCAGCAAATTTCTGTGATACATTACCAATGCACATATGTGTGTCTTAAGGGAATGCAAATCAGCAGCAACTTTGATATTAGTAAAGCACAAATTTGGAAAACAGTAAGTGATAGGGCAGCACGGTAGCACAGTGGTTAGAACGGTGGCTTCACAGCGCCAGGGTCCCAGGTTCGATTCTGGGCTTGGGTCACTGCCTGCGCGGAGTCTGCACATTCTCCCCGTGTCTGTGTGGGTGCCTACGGGTACTTCGGTTTCGTCCCACAGTCCAAAGATGTGCAAGTTAGGTGGATTGGCCATGCTAAATTGCTCTTAGTGTCCAAAAAAAATGTTCGGTGGGGCTTCTGGGGTAGGGCGGAGGTGTGAGTCTTAAGTGGGGTGCTCTTTCCAAGCGCCAGTGCAGACTCGATGGGCCGAATGGCCTCTTTCTGCACTGTAAATTCTAGAAACTTACAGGGCGGGATTCTGTGATCCTGAGGCTAAGTGTTGACGCCGTCGGAAATGCCATCACGTTTCTCAACGGCGTCAACAGGGCCTCAGGATCAGCAATTCTGGCCCCTACAGGGGCCAGCACGGCACTGGAGTGGTACACGCTGCTCCAGCTGCTGATCCCGGCATCAAATGGGCGCAGCACAGTGGCTCCCTTCAACGCATCGGCCTCAACGCAACATGGCGCAGGACTACAGGGGCCGGCACGGAAGAAAGGAGGCCGCCAGCCAGAGAGGACGGCCCGCCGATTGGCGGGCCCTGATCGCGGGCCGGGCCACATCGGACCCCTCCTGCAGTCTGACCCCCTCCTCTCTCCCCCCCCCCCCCCCCCCCACAGGCTGTCCCTGAACCTTCCATGGCGAGTTACCGCTGGCTGAGAGCAGGTGCAGACAACGCCGGCGGGACTTGGCTTTTTTACAACGGCTGCTCAGCCCATCCCGGGCCGAAAACGGCGGGCCAGACACTACGCTCTGCGGAGAATCGCGTACCGGCATCGGGGCAGCATGGCACGATTCACACCGGTCACGGGGATTCTCCGTCCCGGCCCCGGGCTGAGAGAATCCTGCCCACAGTATCTGATAAGGAGGAAAGGAGATGGAGGCAGAGAACAGAAGCTGATATAGCAGCCAGCATCATTTAACTTGGCCACACTTTGACAAATCATTGCGCCAATCCTTATAATGTGTGATCATTCTCGATGTGATGGCCACAGTACCCAAGGGTCAATCTCTTCTTCTCTGTTTCTTACTGATAGTTGTTTATTCAAATTATGTTGTACAGCTAAAACATTTAGGATTTTTAGGCAATGTTTTTTTTCTCCTTGACACATTGGCCAGGATCTCCGACCGCACCTGCCCGCTGTATCGTCTGGTCCCACCAAAGTCAATCAGTTTTGACTGGCTTGCTGCTTTGGGCTGGGAAATTCTGGATATTGTGGTTTTGACCAAACTGGCTAGTCCTAGTCATGTATCTAGAAATGAACCAGGGAGTGAAATGGTGATCGCGAATATGCGGAAAAATGACTAAGCGTGGTAGCAAGCAGGAACTGCCCCGAGCCTCCCAGCGCTCGGCCCAGCTGGCCGGCGATGCTATTCAACGTTAATTGGTCCACATAACAAGACCTCACAGGCTTCTTGCAGCAAATGAAGACTCGCCATCCAATTTGCCAGCATCGCGCTTGCCAGCTCATCGTTATCAAGATCGAGCAGCACTTAAGGAACACTTGCCTCAGCCGCAGTGGACTCCGCTAATCAGACCCGGAATCCCGGACACCCCCTCATAATGTCACCTGGACCAGGTGCTGGTCCCTACTCACGGAACTCACCCACGCTCCGGCTGTGGACGTGTCCCATCCCTTGGGTGTTCGATGTTGACTGCTGCATGTGTGGCGTTGCCTCCCGCATTGTTCAGGCACAATGTCCAGGCATTACGGTCTGATTGGGATGCTAGGCAATAAATCCCACATGCTACATTACCCACCTCTCACTGGAATCCACTTGGATTGTGTGAAGTGTAACCATGTAACCATGATTGCTAATTAATTCCCTATTAGCAATAGCCTTCAGCCACACAGCCAGGGGCCTTGGCTGTCGGTGGGGGTTATGGGTGGTTGGTGGGGCAGATGGGCAGGAGCAACGGTTGCCCCTGGAACGGATACACACGATCCAGGGGTTGGTAGGGTGGTGCCACGCGGTTGCCCTACCCAACGCCTCCCTCCACCCTCCCCTGGCAGTCCACCCTTGCAGAGGGTCCCTCTTCCCCGCCATGCACTGGGGTGGCAAGCCCAGCGCCCCCAGGCTCTTTGCCTGCGAGTAAAGATCGCGACTCACCTCCTTGGCTCCCCACAGAAGCCCTTCCATCAGGTTCACGTTTTTATAATAATAATCTATATTAGTGCCACGAGTAAGCATACATTAACACTGAAATGAAGTTACTGTGAAAATCCCCTCGTCGCCACACTATGGCGTCTGTTCGGGTACACTTGGAGAGAACTCAGAATGTCCAATTCACCGAATAGCACATCTTTCGGGACTTGTGGGAGGAAACTGGAGCACCGGAGGAAACCCACCCAGACACGGGGAGAACGTGCAGACCGGACAGACAGTGACCCAAGCTGGGAATCGAACCCGGATCCCAGGCACTGTGAGCAACACTGCTACCCACTATGCTACTTTTAAAAAAGAGGCACTGTTTTTACTAACAGGCGCCAGATGACCACTTGCTGGGGAAGCCGATGAACCACGGGAGGCCATTGGATAAGCGGTGGCTCCTGTTAACTGCAGGCAAATAGGGCTTAAGTGGTGAGAATTGATTTCTAGCCATGCTACGGTGGATCCCGATTTCGCCTACAGGAGTGGGCCGGTTGCATCGTAAAACTGCTCTTGGCGCCTGGCACGGTTTTCGTTTTCAGCATGTCCCACTAGTCACCGGCTTAATTTTGCTCGAGCAGAACGCAACGAGGCCAGAGAATCACGCCCTAGTATCCATCCTTCTAGATCTCATTTCTTTTATCAGGATCACGGTGCAGATCTTTGCATTGGTGTCACATATTCCAAACATGCTTCCGTGAGCATGATGAGGTATTAAATATAATTGAAGCTCTTTGAGCAGAATACAAAGTGAGAATGAGCTGGATGTTCTTCCCCTGTCCCATATGATATAGAACAGTAGAACATAGAACAGTACAGCACAGAACAGGCCCTTCGGCCCCGATGTTGTGCCGAGCAATGATCACCCTACTTAAACCCACGTAACCCCGTTATACCCGGTAACCAACAATCCCCCCATAACCTTACACTACGGGCAATTTTTAGCATGGCCAATCCACCTAACCCGCACATCTTTGGACTGGGGAGGAAACCGGAGCACCCGGAGGAAACCCACGCACACAGGGGAGGACGTGCAGACTCCACACAGACAGTGACCCAGCCGGGAATCGAACCTGGGACCCTGGAGCTGTGAAGCATTGATGCTAACCACCATGCTACTGTGAGGCCCCCTGCTGGGTTAGCAGCAGAACATCAGGTAAAATCAGGTGGTAAAACAAACAATTGCCGTCTCACTCCAAGCTAAATTTTGTCCACCCCATTTCCACTTTGCTTGCCCCAGCGAGGTGAGGTCAAAGTTCCTGGTGGATTTTCCTGTCATTTGACCATTTGACAGCGACTTCCATTAATCATCGAGTGAAGGGTAATAATGGATACAAAGTGGTATTGATAATGGCCCCATTTCTGTTAAGAAAGAAACAGGTGTAGCACTAGTAGGTTTATTCATCTTCAGGCCTCTTCCGCCCTTTTCAGATTCTACACCTCCACTTCTGGTGCCACAGTGGTGGTCCCACTGCAGCTTAATTTTTCAGTCCAAGCAGGGACACTTAAACACATAAGAACTAGGAGCAGGAGTAGGCCATCTGGCCCTTTGAGCCTGCTCCGCCATTCAATGAGATCATGGCTGATCTTTTGTGGACTCAGCTCCACTTTCCCGCCCAAACACCTTTATTCCTTTGTTCTTCAAAAAATATCTATCTTGATCTTGAAAACATTTAATGAAGGCGCCTCAACTGCTTCACTGGGCAAGGAATTCCATAGATTCACAACCCTTTGGGTGAAACAGTTCCTCCTAAGCTCAGTCCTAAATCTACTTCCCATAATTTGAGGCTATGCCCCCTAGTTCTGCTTTCACCCGCCAGTGGAAACAACGTCCCCGCATCTATCCTATCTATTCCCTTCATAATTTAATGGGCGGAATTCTCTGCTCCCCAGGTGGCGTGGGAGAATCGCGGGAGGGCCTCCCGACATTTTTTACGACCCCCTGGCAACCCCAGCGATTCTGCCCCCCCCCCCACCGGCTCGGAAAAATCGGCACTCGCCGTTATTCACGGCGAACGGCGATTCTCCACGCCCGATGGGCCGAGCGGCAGCCCCTTCACGCCCGTTTCACCACGGCAGCAACCACACCTGGTCGCTGTATTCATGAAACGGGTGCCAGATGCCCGTTTGGGGCATCTAGGGGCCCAATTGGCATGGGAGCACCACGTCTGTGCTCGGGAGGGGACAGGCCCGCGATCGGTGCCCACCGATCGTCGGGCCAGCGTCCAAAACAGACGCACTCTTTCCCCTCCGCCGCCCGGCAAGATCAAGCCGCCACGTCTTGCCGGGCGGCTGAGGAGACAGACGGCCACCGCGCATGCACGGTTCATGCCGCCTGCGCGATGAAGTCATCCGTGCATGCGCGGGTTGCAACCGGAAACCCGCGCATGCGAGGATGACCTCACAAATGCGCCGTTTTGCACGTCATTTCCGGCGCGACAAGGTCGCGGCCGGGAAAGACGGAAGCCCGCTCCTAGCCCCCCCGGGTGGTGTGCCGGGAATTAGGTGCGGGGAGCAGGCCCCGAGGCCGTCGTGAACCTCGGCCGAGTTCACAACGGCCTCCACGATTTTGGCCACCAGCGGAGAATTCCGCCCTATATGTTTCTATAAGATGCCCCCGCATCCTTCAAAATTCCAACAAGTACAGTCCCAGTCTACTCAACCTCTCCTCGTAATCCAATACCCTCAACTCTGGGATTAACCTAGTGAATCTCCTCTGCACACCCTCCAGCGCCAGTACGTCCTTTCTCAAGTAAGGAGACCAAAACTGAACATAATACTCCAGGTGTGGCCTCACTAACACCTTATACAATTGTAGCATAACCTCACTAGTCTTAAACGCCATCCCTCTAGAAATGAAGGACAAAACTCCATTCGCCTTCTCAATCACCTTTTGCACCTGTGAACCAACTTTTTGCGACTCATGCATGAGTACACCCAAGTCACTCTGCACAGCAGCATGTTTTAATATTTTATTATTTAAATAATAATCCCTTTTGCTTTTATTCCTACCAGCGTGGATAACCTCACATGCCCTCTGCAGGCATCCAGTATCCTCTGCACTTTTTGCTTGACTACTCATCTTCGTGTCTGCAAACTTGGACACATTGCACTTGGTCCCCAACTCCAAATCATCGATGTAAACTATGAACAATTGTGGACCCAACACTGATCCCTGAGAGACACCACTAGCTACTGATTGCCAACCAGAGAAACACCCATTAATCCCCACTCTTTGCTTTCTATTAATTAACCAATCCTCTATCCATGCTACCATTTTACCCTTAATGCCATGCATCTTTATCTTATAAGAACATAAGAACATAAGAACTAGGAGCAGGAGTAGGGCCATCTGGCCCCCTCGAGCCTGCTCCGCCATTCAATTAGATCATGGCTGATCTTTTGTGGACTCAGCTCCACTTTCCGGCCCGAACACCAACCCCTTAATCCCTTTATTCTTCAAAAACTACTCTTATCTTTACCTTAAAAACATGTAATGAAGGAGCCTCAACTGCTTCACTAGGCAAGGAATTCCATAGATTCACAACCCTTTGGGTGAAGAAGTTCCTCCTAAACTCAGTCCTAAATCTACTTCCCCTTATTTTGAGGCTATGTCCCCTAGTTCTGCTGTCACCCGCCAGTGGAAACGATCTGCCCGCATCTATCCTATCTATTCCCTTCATAATTTTTAATGTTTCTATAAGATCCCCCCTCATCCTTCTAAATTCCAACGAGTACAGTCCCAGTCTACTCAACCTCTCCTCATAATCCAATCCCTTCAGATCTGGGATTAACCTAGTGAATCTCCTCTGCACACCCTCCAGCGCCAGTACGTCCTTTCTCAAGTAAGGAGACCAAAACTGAACACAATACTCCAGGTGTGGCTGCACTAACACCTTATACAATGGCAACATAACCTCCCTAGTCTTAAACTCCATCCCTCTAGCAATGAAGGACAAAATTCCATTTGCCTTCTTAATCACCTGTTGCACTTGTAAACCAACCTTCTGTGACTCATGCACTAACACACCCAAGTCTCTCTGAACAGCGGCATGCTTTAATATTTTATCGTTTAAATAATAATCCCGTTTGCTGTTATTCCTACCAAAATGGATAACCTCACATTTGTCAACATTGTATTCCATCTGCCAGACCCGAGCCCATTCACTTAACCTATCCAAAGCCCTCTGCAGACTTCGAGTATCCTCTGCACTTTTCGCTTTACCACTCATCTTAGTGTCATCTGCAAACTTGGACACATTGCCCTTGGTCCCCAACTCCAAATCATCTATGTAAATTGTGAACAATTGTGGGCCCAACATGGATCCCTGAGGGACACCACTAGCTACTGATTGCCAACCAGAGAAACACCCATTTATCCCAACTCTTTGCTTTCTATTAATTAACCAATCCTCTATCCATGATACTACTTTACCCTTAATGCCATGCATCTTTATCTTATGCAGCAACCTTTTGTGTGGCACCTTGTCAAAGGCTTTCTGGAAATCCAGATATACCACATCCATCGGCTCCCCGTTATCTACTGCACTGGTAATGTCCTCAAAAAATTCCACTAAATTAGTTAGGCATGACCTGCCTTTTACGAACCCATGCTGCGTCTCCCCAATGGGACAATTTCTATCCAGATACCTCGCTATTTCTTCCTTGATGATAGATTCCAGCATCTTCCCTATTACCGAAGTTAAACTCACTGGCCTATAATTTCCTGCTTTCTGCCTACCTCCTTTTTAAACAGTGGCGTCACGTTTGCTAATTTCCAATCCACCGGGACACCTAGTGAATTTCGGTAAATTATCACTAGTGCATCTGCAATTTCCCTAGCCATCTCTTTTAGCACTCTGGGATGCATTCCATCAGGGCCAGGAGACTTGTCTACCTTTAGCCCCATTAGCTTGCCCATCACTCCCTCCTTAGTGATAACAATCCTCTCAAGGTCCTCACCTGTCATAGCCTCATTTCTATCAGTCGCTGGCATGTTATTTGTGTCTTCCACTGTGAAGACCGACCCAAAAAAACCTGTTCAGTTCCTCAGCCATTTCCTCATTTCCCATTATTAAAACTCCCTTCTCATCCTCTAAAGGACCAATATTTACCTTAGCCACTCTTTTTTGTCTTATATATTTGTAAAAACTTTTACTGTCTGTTTTTATATTCTGAGCAAGTTTCCTCTCATACTCTATCTTACTCTTCTTTATAGCTTTTTTAGTAGCTTTCTGTTGCCCCCTAAAGATTTCCCAGTCCTCTAATCTCCCAGCAATCTTTGCCACTTTATATGCGTTTTCCTTCAATTTGATACTCTCCCTTATTTCCTTAGATACCCATGGTCGATTTTCCCTCTTTCTTCCGTCCTTCCTTTTTGTTGGTATAAACCTTTGCTGAGCACTGTGAAAAATCGCTTGGAAGGTTCTCCACTGTT
Source organism: Scyliorhinus canicula (assembly GCF_902713615.1). Taxonomy (NCBI): domain Eukaryota; kingdom Metazoa; phylum Chordata; class Chondrichthyes; order Carcharhiniformes; family Scyliorhinidae; genus Scyliorhinus; species Scyliorhinus canicula. The sequence goes on from NC_052152.1 coordinate 58,224,726, forward strand.
CCTCAACTGTTCCACCATAAAGTCTTAGCTCCCAGTCTACCTTAGCTAGTTCTTCTCTCATCCCCTTGTAATCTCCTTTGTTTAAACACAAAACACTAGTATTTGATTTTACTTTCTCACCCTCCATCTGTATTTTAAATTCCACCATATTGTGATCGCTCCTTCCGAAACTCCCTTCTCATCCTCCAAAGGACCAATATCTCCCTTAGCCACTCTTTTTTGTTTTATATATTTGTAGAAACTTTTACTATCTTTTTTCTATTCTGAGCAAGTTTACTCTAATAATCTAATTTACTCTTCTTTATAGATTTTTTAGTAGCTTTCTGTTGCCCCCTAAAGATTTCCCAATCCTCTAGTCTCCCACTAATCTTTGCCACTTTGTATACTTTTCCCTTCAATTTGATACTCTCCCTTATTTCCTGCGATGTCCACGGTTGATTTTCCCTCTTTCTACCTTCCTTCCTTCCTTTTTGTTGGTATAAACCTTTGCTGAGCACTGCGAAAAATCGCTTGGAATGTTCTCCACTGTTCCTCAACTGTTTCACCATAAAGTCTTTGCTCCCAGTCCACCTTAGCCAACTCTTCTCTCATCCCATTGTAATCTCCTTTGTTTAAGCACAAAACACTAGTGTTTGATTTTAGCTTCTCATCCTCCATCTGTATTTTAAATTCCACCATATTGTGATCGCTCCTTCCGAGAGGATCCCTTACTATGAGATTGTTAATTAATCCTATCTCATGATACAGGCCAGATCTAGGATCGCTTGCTCCCTTGTAGGTTCCAATACATACTGTTCTAGGAAACTATCACGGATACATTCTATAAACTCCTCCTCAAGGTTGCCTTGACCGACCTGGTTAAACCAATCGACATGTAGATTAAAATCCCCCATGATAAATGCTGTACCATTTCTACATGCATCAGTTATTTTTTTCTTTTTGTCCGCCCACCATAATGTTACTATTTGGTGGCCTATAGACTATTCCTATCAGTGACCTTTTCTCCTTACTATTCCTGATTTCTACCCAAATGGATTGAACCTTATCCTCCATAGCACCAATGTCATCCCTCACTACTGCCCGGATGTCATCCTTAAATAACAGAGCTACACCACCTCCCTTACCATCCACTCTGTCCTTCCGAATAGTTTGATACCCTTGGATATTTAACTCCCAGTCGTGACCATCCTTTAACCATGTTTCAGTCATGGCCACTAAATCACAGTCATTCATGATGATTTGAGCAATCAACTCATTTACCTTATTCCGAATACTACAAGCATTCAGGTAAAGTACCCTTATGTTGGCTTTTATACCTCCATTTTGAATCTTAACACCCCATCACAACCTCTCCTAAGTTATTTTTCCTTTTAACTTTTCTCTTAATTTTTCTTAGCGTTGAACCCATATCCTCATGTAATAATCTGCTGCTTCGCTTTACAATAATTTCTTTACTTCCTGTTTTATTCCTTTTAGTGTTACTGGGCCTATTCACTGAGCTCTCCTCAGTCACTGTACCCTGTACTGTCGCCATTTTTGATTTTTGACTATGGCTTCTCTGCCTTACACTTTCCCTCTTACTGTCTTTTGTTTCTGTCCCTGTTTTACTTCCCTCCGACCTCTTGCATCTCTCTGCCACATTAGTTTAAACCCTCCCCAACAGCACCAGCAAACACCCTCCCGAGGACATTGGTTCCAGTCCTGTCCAGGTGCAGACAGTCCAGTTTGTACTGGTCCCACCTCCCCCAGAACCGGTTCTAATGCCCCAGGAATCTGAATCCCTCCCTCTTGCACCATCCCTTGAGCCATGCATCCATCCTATCTATCATGACATTCCTACTCTGACTAGCTTGTGGCACTGGTAGCAATCCTGAGATTACTACCTTTGAGGTCCTACTTTTTAGTTTAACTCCTAACTCCCTGAATTCAGCTTGTAGGCTCTCATCCCATTTTTTACCTATATCATTGGTGCCTATATGCAGCACGGCAGCTGGTTGTTCACCCCCCCCCCCCCCCCCAGAATGTCCTGCAGCCACTCCGAGACGTTCTTGACCCTTGCACTAGGGAGGTAACATACCATCCTGGAGTATTGATTGCATCCACAGAACCGCCTGTCTATTCCCCTTACGATTGAGTCCTCTATTACTATAGCCCTGCCATTCTTCTTCCTACCCTCCTGTGCAGCAGAGCCAGCCATGGTGCCAGGAACCTGGCTACAGCTGCCTTCCCCTGGTGAGCCATCTCCCTCAACAGTATCCAAAACGGTATATCTGTTTTCCAGGGAAATGACCGCCGGGGCCACCTGCACCACCTTCCTACTCTTGCTCTGTCTTTTGGTCACCCATTTTCTATCTCCCTCAGTAATTTTTACCTGCGGTGTGACCAACTCAGTGACCGTGCTATCAACGACATCCTCAGCATGGTCCAAAGTGAATCCACCTGCAGCCCCAGAGCCGTCAAGCAATCTAACATGAGCTGCTGTACAACTTGAATAAGAACTGAATCAAAACTTCGAAACAAAATATCAAACAATACATACAAAGTCAAGCCGATGGCAAAAAGCATAAAGCAGGAAAATAAATCACTTTAACACAAAGAAACAGATAGATGATTCAAGAATCCAGGAACAAAGACAACGAGGTCCTACTTTAAGGGAATTCTTATCTCTGGTTTAACCCCTCATTTACTTTCATCGGCTTCTAATTCTCAGCTGAGACCACCTAGTTTGTTCAAATGAATGTCTGTTACCTCGAGGATGATTTGTTAATCAAACATTGGGCATTACTTAAGATTGACTGTTGTTTATCAAAATTAGTTCAGCATCTGTGTGTGCAGTCTTAGGAAAATTACTGGGTATGTTTCCCAGAGTCTTCATGTTATACAGCTCAGCGGAGACCTTGCGGTAACTGATTTGTTGATTAGACAGAGAAGAATACATTCTTAGTGCTGAAATACACTGAAATACAATAGTTAATTCATTATATGAGACAGTGACTGGATTCCAACAGTCAAGACACTTTTAATATATTTACATGCATTCTTCAAGCACTTATGTGAATAAAACTATGAATAAAACAATACTCTATCAGGTAGACTTCTTCAGTGGGGATCACACTCAGAACTCACCCTGCATGGCAAATTTCCTCTACCAGATGAAATGGGTCATGATTCCAGCAGTCTAAGGTGAAGTGTGAAATCCCATTGCAAAACAACTGCAAAGTGGAGAAAACAACTCAAATTCATTTCACAACTACTTATCAGTGGGTATTTTTGCTCCATTTTAGGCAATGTCAAAAAATTATATATTCCAAGGTGTATCATTGACTTGATTAAAACTTCAATATCCATCCTGACAGTTCAACAGGAAGAAGGTAAAACTGATCTCTATTGCCTGTCAGGCTGTCACAATCTTATTGGTCACTAATGGACTCAGTTTGCTAGCCTGGGCTACAAATAGATGTATTACTAATTTATATTTAACATTAACTGATTCTCTGACCATGTGACAGCACTCAACAAAGCACCAGATCTCACCACTATTTGGCCTGCTTCCAAGTTTCATTTAATTGGTATCTTAAAAAGAAATACAAAATGAAAGATTTGGTTGTGTGACAGGACTAACTGAAGCATTGCCAGTTTAATCAAACATAATGGAACATATAGAGAAAAATATTCTTTAAATGTAAATTCCCACTATCAGCATGCCCTTTACTAGGTATATGGCCTCTGTCCATTTCTCCCAAAATGCCTGCTTTAATATTTCTGTCATCAATAATCGTGAACATGGTCATTCTTTGTGCTCTTTTTAACAAATATTATGTTAATACCTTCAGAGTGATACATTATAGTTCATTAAGACTAATTTGGTTTAAATCCAATACAAACAGCTCCTAAATTTGAGTTGATTCCTTTTCTATCTGCCCTTTTATATTCACACAAATTGTTATCCTGTTTCAGCAAAGATAGCAGCACACGAAAAGTGCCTGTTTTCACAACACAATGCATTAATGGATTCTGATATAACTGTAATTGTATTGATACTTTAAAAAAAGTAACAAAAATTTGCATATATATATAGCACATTTTACAGAGCAAAATTCTCTCAAGGACTATTGTAAAACAAAATTTAACACTGAGCCACCTAAGGCAATGTTATAAAAATAATCAAGAGCTTGGTCATAGAGACAGGTTTTAAGGGGTGTCTTACAAGAGGAAGGAAAGGAAGAGATTGAAATAGAAACAGGGGCGAAGCCTAGAGCTGAGGACCTCAGCAACTAAAGGCTTAACTGCCAATGGTGACGTGATTAAAATCGAGGATGTGATGCACAAGAGGCCAGAGCGAAGGGGTGCATGTATCTTGGAGGATTGTGCGGCTGGAGGAGGCTATAGACATAGGGAACGGAGAGGCCATGAAAGGGTCGAAAACAAGAATGAGCATTTTAAAATCAAGGTGTTGCACCACTGGGGTCTAGTGTAGGTTAATGAGCACAGAGGTGATGCGTGAATGGGACTTGCCATGAGTTGGAATATGGGCAGCGAAGATTTTGGATGAGCTTACCTTTCTAGGCGGTGGAGAATGGAAGGCCGGCTAAGGCAGCATTGGAATAGCCAAGCCAGAGGCAACAATGGATGAGTGTTTCAGCAACAGATGAACTGAGGCAGGGGCAGAGTCAGGCACTGTTACATAGCTGGAAGTAGCCGATCTTTGTGGTATCACAGATATGTGGTCAGATGTTCATCTCTGAGTCAAATGTGAACAAGGTTGTGAGAAATCAGGTTCATACAGTTTTTTATATTTTTTTATTTTTATAAATTTAGATTAGCCAATTATTTTTTTCCAATTAAGGGGCAATTTAGCGTGGCCAATCCACCTACTTTGCACATTTTTGGGTTGTGGGGGCGAAACCCACGCAGACACGGGGAGAATGTGCAAACTCCACACGGACAGTGACTCAGAGCCGGGATCGAACCTGGGACCTCAGCGCCGTGAGGCGGTTGTGCTAACCACTAGGCCACCGTGCTGCCCCCAGGTTCATACAGTTGTCAGTGGAAAGGTTGGAGTTGGTGGCTGTGCAACAGAGTTTGTGATTGGTACTGCAGACAATGGTTGACATCTTACCAATATTTAGCCGTAGGAAGTTTCTGCTCATCTAGGGCTGAATGTTGGCTAAGCAGTTCATTGTCCATTTGAATAATTTATGGAGATTGATCCCATTGTGGCAATTATTACTGCTTACTTTTAAATGGATTAGCATCTGTGTAACCATAGTGCAGACAGGAACACGTGTAAAGTTCTAATGGATGCAATATATATAAAACACACAACACAAAATACAACCCATTTATTTTTTATTTTGCTGTCACGGTACCAACATACCACTGAAGAGCAGCTTCTAGATGATAGATTGCGCAGATGTATAATGCTGTACAACTTGCTTCAGTGAAGAATTGGTCAAATTATTTAAATTTACTACCTGAATGAACAGAAATTAGTCATTAATCCATTGAAGATGAACACGACTTATTACACTAGTGAAACATGACTTATTTTGTTACAGCAATGCAATAAAAGGTACAAAGCAATGATTGAACAAAGGTCCACAAGAGATTGTATGATATTGATCCTGAACTAATGTATGAGTACAAATTCAAAATTGGTTTCATTGTCAGAGATAAATCAAATTTTCTTCATCATTCCTCTGTAAAATGTCAACCGAGTTCCTCAATGTAGTAGAAAGGGTTAACAACTATTATGTTAACAGCTAGAGTGCACCATCAGTGATGTCAGACGGTGCCAAATCACATGTAACTGAAGCCTGAGGAAAGAAGGTTCTAAATAGCGTATATCATCAATATATATTCACTCGTTTTCAAAAGCCAAACAGACTGAACTTTGCAAGCAAAACAAGCTATTCAACCAAGGTGATAGGGAACCTTCCTGGGAGTAGATCACCAACTCAGTCCAATTTGTAAACTATAGGACCATGCCCATCATAAAACAGTCAGTATGATGAGGGCACAGTCAAACCCCATTATTCCATATCCCAGGGTCCAGTGACAGAAAAAACCTGATCGGCGTGAAGCTTGGCCAGCCATTAATGCAGAGCAATTCTCCTGCCACAAGAGGGTACATTTTAAAATACTATGCTGAAGGAAACTTCCATTTTAGGGCCAAAAAAGGAGACCAGTCAAATGAAGCAGTATGCAGGAAATAGAAGATATAGAGGAACACAAGGTGCCTCTTGGATGAGGTTGCAAACTCTAAGGATACGTTGGGGACTGCAGCCATCATGGTCAATGGCTTCAAACCCAAGTTTAAGTTGGACACTGATGCAGGAGTGTCCCTTCTGATACAATACCATGGCTGAAGCCCAAATTTCTCCATCTATTACTCAACTGCACGGTAGCATGGTGGTTAGCATAAATGCTTCACAGCTCCAGGGTCCCAGGTTCGATTCCCGGCTGGGTCACTGTCTGTGAGGAGTCTGCACGTCCTCCCCGTGTGTGCGTGGGTTTCCTCCGGGTGCTCCGGTTTCCTCCCACGGTCCAAAGATGTGTGGGTTAGGTGGATTGGCCATGCTAAATTGCCCGTAGTGTCCTAAAAAGTAAGGTTAAGGGGGGGGGGGGGTTGTTGGGTTACGGGTATAGGGTAGATACGTGGGTTTGAGTAGGGTGATCATTGCTCGGAACAACATTGACGGCCGAAGGGCCTGTTCTGTGCTGTACTGTTCTATGTTCTATAACTGCATGGTCCAGGGAACACTCCACTCAATTTGCAAGGGTACATGCTTGCTGCCCTTTGTTTTGGGAAATAGGAATTACAGAGTTACCCTTTGTATTCCAGATCAGGAGTGCTCATCCTTGAGCTGGAGATCCTACTTGGATTTGCAACTTCTTTGTAAAGCAGAAGAGCTGAACATTCAGAACAAACGGAATAAATTCAAAAGGGAATTGCCAAAACTGTTTGTGGGTCTGCGGAAGCAGCACATGGCTTACCCACATTACTTTAAAGCCAAATATCAAGCTGGTGTGTTTATTTACCACTCAAAAGGTACCCCAGCCTCTCCTGAAAAAGATGAGGTGCGGAATCAACACCAAGCAAAACTAGGGAATGATATCACCAATAACACAACAGATGTCATGCTGCTTCAGCATGGTATCTGTACCAAAAATAACAGCACACTTTGTATTTGTGTGGACTTTACACATTTGAACAAGGCCATGGAGAAAGTCCACTCCATGGCATCAGTTGATGATAACTTGGCAAAGCATGTGAGGAACTCAGTTTTCACAAAACTTGGTCCCAATAGGGGCGTCTGTTGGTTTATTAAAAGAGAAATCACGCTTCTTAAAGGAGACTGTTGCTTGTTGTTTCAAATTGGAAAAGTCTACAGGGAGTGGTGCAGCAGGTGCTGGAGGACTTGTTGCTGACTTCAAGGCTTCTGCAGAAACCAATTGCTCTCAGACATGGGATGAATTAGTAGGCAGTTGTCGTGAGAGATAGGATAGCTTGGAAAATGAACAAATGTCACACATAGTAGGACAGTTTGAAAAGGTAGGAGGAAAAAGCAAAGAAGGGATCTCAGCAGGGGACCATATCCACTCAAGATTCAAAGAACAAGTCTACCTGAGCCTCAGTGAGGAACCATATGTGAAATGGATGTGCTTTAATCGTGCCACCCTCACTGTTCCAGCTACAACTCCAACTCAAGAACAGAGAAAGGACATCATTTCCAGTGAGAATGAGCATGGGCATGAATGTGTGTGTCTGGCTCCTCCTAGATTGAAGCTGAAGTTATTTGCAATATCTTGCAATTTGCTATACAAAGTTGCATATGGAAGATCATTAACACTCTATATTCAATGAGAGCTAACTACATTTGATTTTCACTTGGCAGACACAAGCAGGCAGAGGGAATGCAGATCTTCACTAGAATTGCAGGCTTCCCCATTGTGCAATGCCACTGACTGCATGCACATCGCCTTGTGCGCATTATGCCAACTCGGCCCTCCACCAGAACCAAAAGGGTTGCCACTCCCTCAACACCCAGATGGTGTGCAATGTTCCATCTAATTTTTGCTTTCTGTCCCTGCCTGGCTTGTTGCACTGTGCAGTTCCTGACGCAAGACCACAAGCATGCATCTTAAAAGAGAATGTTGCCTTTATACATCCTTTCCATCCCCTGCGCAGCACATTGCCAATTGCGTTATGGCCACGCAGCCAGGAACATTGCTAGTGTGTTGAACATAAACAGCAAATCATGTTGCTCAATGTCTGGTATCCTGGCAACAGTCCTGATGCCTTCATTCTATGGCAGTCCACTGCACCAACTGTGTTTGAGCCACCGTGACAAATAAAAGGGTGGCTACTGGGTGACAAGGGCTGTCCACTGACCTCATAGCTCATGACTCTGGTGCACAACGCATACACACGTGGGCAACATGTCTATAATGAAAGCCATGTTACCACAAGAGATGTGATAGAGATGATCACTGACATGCTGAAACAAAGCTTCCACTGCTCCAGAAAAACCCTGTTGTACTCGTCAGAGCAGGTTTCAAATAATGTTGAAACAATTTATTGGGGTTCTTCGAAGGAGTCACATAAGCTACAGATAAAGAGGAACCCAATGCTTGCGCTGTACTTAAATTTACAGAAAGCATTTGATAAGGTGCGGCATCAAAGGTTATTGTGGAAATTAAAAGCTTCTGGTGTGGGGGGTAACATCTTGGCATGGATAGAAGATACCGAACAGGAAACAGAGGGTGGCATAAATGGGTCTGTTGCAGAGCTCTGAAATACAGCGGGTCAGGGTGTCATACTGCACGCATCACAAAAGGCTAGTATTCTGGTGCAGTGACTAATTGGGAAAACTAATAGAATGTTATTGTTTATTGTGAAGAAATTGAATATAAAAGTAGAGTGGTTATGCATCAGTTGTCCAGGATACAGGTGAGACCACTTCTGGAGAATTTTGTACAGTATTGATCTCCTTACTTAGAATCATAGAATCATAGAATTTACAGTGCAGAAGGAGGCCATTTGGCCCATCAAGTCTGCACCGGCCCTTGGAAAGAGCACCCAATTTAAGCCCACTCCTTCACCACATCCCTGTAACCCAGTAACCCCACCTAACCTTTTTGGACACTAAGGGACAATTTAGCATGGCCAGTCCACCTAACCTGCACACCTTTGGACAGCGGGAGGAAACTGGAGCACCCAGAGAAAACCTACGCAGGCTCAGGGAGAACGTGCAGACTCCACACAGACAATGACCCAAGCCAAGAATCGAACCTGGCATCCTGGAGCTGTGAAGCAACTGTGCTAACCATTGTGCTACCGTGCTGCCCACGCATGGATGTAAAAGCTTTAGATGCAGTTCAGAGAAGATTTAGTGGACTGATACCAGGATTGGGTGGGTTGTCTTGTGAAGAAAGGGTGGACAGGCTCGGATTGTATTTGCTGCTGTTTAGAAGAGTACGAGGAAACTTTATTGAAACACATAAGATTCTGAGGGGTCCTTAGGCGCTGGTGGGACCAGAGATCCTACAAGAGATCCTGCTCATAATTCATACGTTTGTATCTGTGGTGGTATGCTGCATGATGCACAACTTTGCCAGCATGAGTTGACTGCCCTGACTACCAGCTACGCAGTGAGCGGCTCAGGAGGAAGAAGAATCGGAAAGGAGAAGGGATACTTTTAGCCCCTTTCTGTCCAGGCATTACATGAAAAGCTCATCTGCCTCCGGAACCATAACACAACATTCTTGAAATCATGCCATCTCTCATGTGCATTTCCTTAGAGTCTGCCATCCATGAATTTTGCCTGACCTCGTGCTACCTCACTGGTTTCAGGAATCTACTATCTGAAGGGTTCTACTTTCATCATATATTGATGCAAACAATGGGTATCCTGTGCCGGTTCAAAAATAATCGATTTTGTACAAAAATTTACGATTCAGAACTGTACTGTGAATCCATGTAAAGGAATATATTTGTTGCTTATTTGACTTAGCAATAGGAAAAATATTGTTAAAGGTTTCATATTAGTAACTCTTATCATGTAGCTTTTAAAGAGTTGGAAGTGTTGCCTTAAGTCGCTCAATGGTAATGAAACTGTGACTTTCAGCGCTGATGGGAGAACACCGTTGGAACATAAAGTCTCATAGGTTAATTGGATATGCCCTCTAAAATTGGTCAAATTGCTGCTTTGAATTGTCTGCAGAAATTACTTATCTCTGTGCTAAGCCCATATAGAAATATGCAAAGTGGTGCTAGCATTGTGAAAGATGCCTGCTGCCTATACTGTATTTTTCTGCCTGGCAGTAATTGGGTGGTAAAATTATCATTCCATTGCTCTCTGCAAAATATGATCTTACTGCTTTCACATACATCATACAAATCATCATACAAATTGCACGGAATTTATGTCAGCCAGCTCCATATCTGCTATTTGCATGGAGCTTTTGTTCGTACTGCATGCTCGGCAGAAGGATAAAAATAATTATTAAAAATCCATGCTGATTGCATTTTTTTGTTTGGTTTGCTGAGTGCCTTTAGCGATGTATTCCTTTAGTGCCCTGGATTGCTCTGCTCGCTTTCCAGCAATATGCAAAGACTTTATCACATAATATTCAGAAGAATGCACAATTTGAACAATAGATTCAGAGGAAAGTATAAAACAGCAGAATATCAGCACAGCTTTAGGTTTTACAAAATCTATGCTCCAGCCGATAAAAATATTCAAAATATGTTCAATAATTTATGGTCCAAATTAAATATAATCACATTCCACATCATAAATTGTCTGCATGGCTCCGGCACTAAGTAATATTCTGACTTGATCTCAATGCAGCAGGTTTTTAGATTTTTGACTGGAAAGGTTTAAGTGTTGTTTTGAAATTTTTCCAAGCTAAATGCTGTAATGATATTAACACAATGCATAGACTTCAGATCGTCACGTTCTGATATGGTCTGTCTAGCTGGAAGATATGTTACTCACAGGCTTTTTTAAGTATAGCCATTTTGAATCAGATGTCAGAGAAAGTAGCTGTGAGACTCCTGTTAGTTTAATTGTTTATACCAGCAGGGACTGTATGGTTGAGTTCACGAACGTACACACTTCTTGCCTGTGGACTGAGTGGTTTCTTGCAGCAGGGTCTAACAAATTTTAAAATTAATTTGCGGGATAGATGCTTCGCTGGCTCGGCCAGCATTTGTTGCCCATCCCTAATTATCCTTGAGAAGGTGATGCTGAGTTGCCTTTTTGAACGGCCGCAGCCCATGTGGTTCAAATACACCCAGAGTGCTGTGAGGGAGGGAGTTTCAGGATTTTGGCCCAGTGACAATGAAAAATGGCGATATGTTTCCAAATCTGGATGGTGAATGACTGGGAGGATAACTTGCAGGTGATAGTGTTCCCAGGTGTCTGCTTCCCTTGTCCCCTCCTAATGGCAGTGGTCGTGGGTTTGGAAGATGCTGTCTAAGGAGCCTTGGTGAATTCCTGCAATGAATTTGCAACTGATACACACTGTTGATACTGTGCATCGGTGATGGAGCGAGTGAATGTTTGTGGATGTGTCAATCAAGCGGGCTGCTTTCACCTCAATGGTCTCAAGCTCCATGAGTATTGTTTGAGCTGAACTCATCCAGAGTATTTCATCACACTCCTAATTTGTGCCTTGTAGATGGTGGACAGGCTTTTCGGGGTCAGGAGGTGAGCTACTCACTACAGGTTTCCTAGCCTCTGACCTGCTCTTGTAGCCACAGTATTAATATGGCTAGTCCATTTCAGTATCTGGTCAATGGTGACGCCCAGGATATGAATAGTGAGGGTTCAATTACGATAATGCCATTGAATGTCAAGGGGCATTTTATTAGAGATAGTTACTGCTTGGCACTTGTTTTGCGCAAATGTTACTTGCCATTTGTCAACCCAAACCTGGACATTGTCCAGGCTTGCTGCATTTGGACATAGACCTCTTCACTAGCTGAGGATTCGCGATTGGTGCTGAACATCATGCAATCATCAGCGAACATTCCCACTTCTGACCTTGGGCGAAATTCTCCGACCCCCCGCAGGGGCGGAGAATCGCCCAGGACCGGCAAAAATCCTGCCCCCGCCGTGGCCGGAATTCTCCGCCACCCGGGAATTGGTGGGGGTGGGAATCACGCCCCGCTGATCGGCGTGCCCCCCGCGGCGATTCTCCGGCCCGCGATGGGTAGAAGTCCCGCGGCTGAGAGGCCTCTCCTGCCGCCGTGGTTTCAACCACCTCTGGTGGCGACGGGATTGGGGGGGGCACGGGGCGATTGGACCCCGGGGGGTGCCCCACGGTGGCCAGGCCCACGATCGGGGCCCACCGATTGGCGGGCGGGCCAGTGTCGTGGGGGCACTCTTTTTCTTCCGCCGCCGCCACGGCCTCCACCATCAGCGGCAGTGGTGACGCCAACCACTCCAGCGCGGGCCTAGCTCCTCAATGTGAGGGCTTGGCCCCTAAAGGTGCGGAGAATTCCACACCCTTGAGGAGGCCTGACGCCGGAGTGGTTGACGCCACTCCGCTACGCCGGGACCCCCCGCCCCGCCGGGTAGTGGAGAATCCCACCCCTTATGACTGAAGGAAGGTTATTGATGACGCAGCTGAAGATGGTTTGACCTAGTACACTACCCGACGAACTCCTACAGTCGTGGAGCTGAGAGGACTGACCTCAAGGGACAGCCAATATTGCCAAACTATCATAGAATCATAGAATTTACAGTGCAGAAGGAGGCCATTCAGCCCATCGAGTCTGCACAGGCTCTTGGAAAGAGCACCCTACCCAAGGTCAACAACTCCACCCTATCCCCATAACCCAGTAACCCCACCCAACACTAAGGGCAATTTTGGACTCTAAGGGCAATTTATCATGGCCAATCCAACTAACCTGCACATCTTTGGACTGTGGGAGGAAACCGGAGCACCCGGAAGAAACCCACGCACACACGGGGAGGATGTGCAGACTCCGCACAGATAGTGACCCAAGCCGGAATCGAAACTGGGACCCTGGAGCTGTGAAGCGATTGTGCTATCCACAATGCTACCACCTTTCATTGCATTTGTCTCATCTAAAATTGAAATAGGTATTCAAGTTCATTCTGGTCTCTCATGTTGGGAATGAAAACAAATTGTTGCATTACAAAGAACAAAATAAATGGCTTAGATACTGCATTCTTGGTTAGAGAGCGGAGAGCTGTAAGAATAATTTTTAAATTATATTTATCATGAATATGTTTCAATGTAATCGGAACCAGTATTTAAGTTGCAGCTGTATAAATCTGCAAATTTATATATAAACCTGCAGTTAATTGCAAAATACAGCATTAAAATACATTATCGTGTTTAATATTTATTGTTAAATTTCTTTGCAAGATTATGGGTGCGATTTAACGTGAAAAACAGAGTCACGCATTGGGCAAGTATAGTAGGCTGTTTCTCAGCATCTGTAACACTGAGGACATCCCCGCTATGTAATGGGACTCTGCCTTTTTTTTGGCTTGAGTGAGGAATACCCCAATCTTTTGACCTCCCCTCTGTTCCCCCACCGCGGCCTCTGGACTCTCCCACCCCCCCTCCCTCCCCCCCCCCCCGCCCCTCACTGCCCCAACTTACCTCCGAGGAGACCCTCGAGCACCTCCCCCACCCCCACCCCTCACCCCGCCTAGAAATTTCCTGAAACACAAATCACAGTTCTTGCTTCTGAGGGTTATTTTCTCTTCATTTCTTTTCTATTTATTTCTGCACGGTGGCGCAGTGGGTTAGCCCTGCCGCCTCACGGCGCCGAGGTCCCAGGTTCGATCCCGGCTCTGGATCACTGTCCGTGTGGAGTTTGCTCATTCTCCCCGTGTTTGTGTGGGCTTCACCCCCACAGCCCAAAGATGTGCAGGCTAGGTGGATTGGCCATATTAAATTGCCCCTTAACTGGAAAAAATGAATTGGGTTCTCTAAATTTAAAAATAAATAAATAAAGGAGTCAGACACCACAAAAATGGCGGTCTTTGGGCAAATAGACCCAGTGAGATGTTGAGATATTGCCAGATTCTGAAGGACAGATGTGGAATGAGCCTGGGTTGACATTACAGTCATAAATTTAGAAATAAATAGAAAAGAAATGAAGAGAAAATAACCCTCTGAAGTAAGAGCTGTGATTTGTCTTTCAGGAAATGTTTAAATAAAAAGCCCAAGTGACGCTGCACAGTACCGCTCCAACTCGATGACACAAGGATCCATGGATCCAGCAGCACAGTACTGTCTATGAAGATCAGCACAGCATGCAGATAAAGGTCAGGGGCGCATAATAATAATCATCTTCATTGTCACAAGTAGGCTTACATTAACACTGCAATGAAGTTACTGTGAAAATCTCCCAGCCGCCACATTCCGGCGACTGTTCGGGTACACGGAGGGAGAATTCAGAATGTCCAAATGACCTAACAGCACGTCTTTCTGGACTTGTGGGAGGAAAACGGAGCACCCGGAGAGAACGTGCAGACTCCGCACAGACAGTGACCCAAGCCAGGAATCGAACCTGGGACTCTGGCACTTTGAAGCAACAGTGCTACCCACTGTGGTACCGTGCTGCCCATCAGGAGCAGTGCAGCACTATGGCAGAAAGTTATTGCACTCACCCCGATGTCTCTGGTGAACTGAAGACCACCGTGTGCACGCCACACGTTAGCAATTGGGTTTGACGCTGACATAAATTCCCACTTGTGTGATGCAAGATTTAAAGGCCTGATGAAATGCCATTGGGCAGATGTTATAATGAGCATTCATGAGATGGAAATTAATGGAAGTAGTGTTTGTACATCCTGTCAGAGGGAGGACTGACCCGCCATTAAACCCCCATTTGGGAGAATTACACCTGGGAGTTTCCAACGTTTTGGCTCCCGCCAGATTCACTGCGTCCACCGCACGCTACCAAACCTGCTGAAGGCGGGGTAGAAAAATTCTGCCCATAGACTGTCATGGTTCAAGAAGACGGCTCACATGTTAAGATAGGAAACAGTTAATACAGTAGTCAACAAGTGATTAAGTTAGTAATTGGAGGTTAATAGGTAAAGCACATCACTGTGCATATAAAGTTAAAATAGGCTATGCAAGTTGGAATAACGCTCTCTCTGGAAGAAATAAAGGGGTGGAAGTCCCCTATGGCTCTGTTGACAGGTTCAGTGGTGGCCTGGAGTAGGGGAGGGAAAATTCAGCAAGAGGCTCCCTGCATAGGCTAAACTTTTCGAGGCTGGTGGAACAGATGGAGGAGGAGTTCAGGAGGTGGGATGCGCTGCCACTCTCTTTGGCGGTTAGGGTCCAGTCAGTTAAGATGACAGGGCCTGGCATTGCCCAACTTGTGTGGGTATTACTGGGCTGCGAACGTGGCAATGATTCGTAGGTGGATGATGGAGGGGGAGGGTGCCGCATGGAAAAGGTTGGAGGTGGCGTCCTGTGTGGGTACGAGTTTGGAGGCATTGGTGACGGCCCCGCTCCCACTCCCCCCCGGCAAGGTACTCTACGAGTCCGGTAGTGGTAGCTTCCCTCCGAATTTGGGGCAGTGGAGGCGGCATAGGGGGGAAGTGAAGGCCTCAGTGTGGGCCCCGTTACAGGGCAATCACCGGTTTGCACCAGGGAGAATAGATGGTGGGTTTTTGAGTTGGCATAGGGCAGGCATCAGGCGGATGTGGACCTTTTCCTCGATGGGAAGTTTGCGACTTAAGAGGAGTTGGAGGGGAAGTGGGGCCTCCCCCTGGGAATGCTTTCAGGTATATGCAGATTAGGGCATTTGTCAAGCGGCAGGTGGCAGAGTTTCCGCTACTGCTGCCTAGGGGGGTGCAGGATAGGGTGCTCTCGGGGACGTGGGTCGGTGAGGGTAGGATCTCGGCAATTTATCAGGTGATGCAGGAGGAGGAGGAGACCTCGGTGGAAGAGCTAAAAGCGAAGTGGGAGGAGGAGCTAGGGGAGGAGATCGACGATGGGACGTGGGCGGACGCCCTGGGGAAGGTGAACTCGTCCTCTTCTTGCGCACGGCTCAGCTTAATTCAGCTGAAGGTGCTGCATAGGGCGCACATGACTGGGGCCAGGATGAGCCGGGAGCTGGTTCTTTGGGGGAGAGGACAGGTGTGGGAGGTGTTCGGGAGGCCCAGTGAACCACACCCACATGTTCTGGCCGTGTCCGGAATTGGAGGGGTTTTGGAAGGGGGTGGCGGGGACTTTGTCCAAGGTGGTCGGTTCCAGGGTGGAGCCAGGCTGGGGGCTCGCGATCTTTGGGGTAGCATCGGAGCCGGGAGTACAGGAGGCGAGAGAGGCCGGTACCCTGGCCTTTGCGTCTCTAGTAGCCCGGCATAGGATTCTCTTACAGTGGAGGGACGCGAAGCCCCTGAGCCTGGAGGCCTGGATTAATGACATGGCCGGGTTCATCAGGCTGGAGAAGGTCAAGTTTGCCCTGAGGAGGTCGGTACAAGGGTTCTTCCGGCGGTGGCAGCCCTTTCTCGATTTTCTGGCGGAGGGTTAGAGGGTGGTCAATCGCAGCAGCAATCCGGGGGGGGGGGGGGGGGGGGGGGAGAGAAAGAGAGAGAGAGGGGGGGATTAGGGGTCTGTTAAGGGTGTTTGTTTTTGCGACGGTATGTTTGCTATTTTCTTCTTTTTGTATTGTTATTAATTTATTGCTTTGTACTGGGGGGGACTCTTCTTTCTGTTTATATCTACACCTTGTTTACTTTATTGTTGGGAGAAAATTTGTGGTTGAAAAATTTGAATAAAAATTATTTTTTTTTAAAAATCATTAATCCGTATCGCTGACCATCAGCTTAGCACTGCAATTATCGAGCTGCTGCATTTAAAGGCTACCCCAGTGCATACCAGCCACATTTCATAGTGATGGCTGCCAAGAAATCCACACCCAGGTTTTTGAGTGCCTCCCTGGAGAGACCCCTGGATGCTGTAGAGGTTTGTCGTGATGTATTATACCCGCGGTCTGGAAAACAACAGCCAGCAAGGTCACCAACCCAACGTGGGAGGGGGTGGCAGCGGTGGTCAACACTCATGCCCTGCAGAAGAGGACAGCCATCCATTGCAGGAAGAGGATGAATGATCTCCTCTGTTCTGCCAGAGTAAATCTCTCTTCTCATCACTCAATTGATACTTATAGAATTTATAGAATTTACAGTGCAGAAGGAGGCCATTCAGCCCATCGAGTCTGCACCAGCCCTTGGAAAGAGCACCCTACCCAAGCCCACACCCCCACCCTCCTCGCAGCCCAGTAACCCACCCAACCTTTTTGGACACTAAGGGCAATTTATCATGGCCAATCCACCAAACCTGCACATCTTTGGACTGTGGGAGGAAACAGGAGCACCCGGAGGAAACCCACGCAGACACGGGGAGAATGTGCAGACTCCGCACAGACAGTGACCCAAGCCGGGAATCGAATCTGCCAACCTGGAGCGGTGAAGCAACTGTGCTAACCACTATGCTACCATGCTGCCCGTCACACATCCACAGGGATCTCACTCACTGCCAGCTCACTGGACACCATCACCCACTCTCCCACTCATATCTTCATCTCCCTGTGGGTCCTACTCATCATCCATACATGCCAGGCATCCTTACCATTTGCCATGTTTTGGCTCGCACGAAGAAGAAGAGATCCCAGATGGGCAGAGAGACAAAGCCATCCAGCTAGCTAGGGAGGACGTTGATCATTCTTGTGCTTTCACAGACACTTCTGGGAAGCAGCCCAGGAGACCAGCCCCGAGAGCAGGGCAGAAGAGGAATTCAGACCCTGCCATTGAAGACTCATCATAGTGCTCACCTACACGCTCCAGCAGTACAGTTACGTACATCTTGATGGGACCTAGTTCTAGAGTAACCTCAGGATGACAATCTGGTGAGAGCATCACACTATCAGACCACAGCAGCTGGAGGCAGCGACATCCCAGGGTGCAGAAACTCAGAGGATTGTTGAAGGTCAGGAATCTGCTGAGTCCCAGTCAGATGACGAGCCTCCAGACTCAATCATACCTCAGTTGCTGGAATTCTAAAGGCAAGCCTGGGAAAATCAAGAGGGGACGTCAGGTACCATTCTTTGATTGAAAGGCTACATGGAGGAGTCCATCCGCCTTATATCTGAGGTGACTGTGCCAACTCATCAACAAAGCGAGTTCAGTGCAGTTAGACTGGCAGTCACCATGGAGACCTTGGTGCAAGGTTTTTGTCCTGCCCTGCTGCAGGACATGAATTCCATGGTGCAGGCGCTTACCGGGATCCATGAGAACCAATGCCAGAGGACGGCGCGGTTTCTTGATCTCTCTCCAGCTACCCTCCTATCGCAAGTAGGAGGCCAGGGGTCCTGAAGCACCCATAGGGAGTTGAATTAGCTGGTGCACATCCTAGAGCCATCCACCCAGGTGACTCCGAAAATGTCCCGCCCATCCAAATTCCCTCTTCCTGTGATTGTTTCAGCTCCGGCTCCCCAGGCCACAAAGCAGGAGTCCAAAAGCACTCCAGGCCATGGCCCTTCAATGGGAACCCACTAGGTCATCAGAGACAACAAGGCATGGCAGACAGGAGATGGCTTTGCATAGTCCCAATCTGAAAACCTGATTTCTGCGCAAGGTAAAGACAAGGTCCTCTGTCCAGAGCTTCTTCCATGTGCATTGTGCAATGTTTCCAGCACATAATAATAACCTTTATTGTCACAACTCAGCTTCCATTAACACTGCAATGAAGTTACTGTGAAAAATGCTACATTGGTAGCATCCCTTCACCATAACTGAACACATCATGCTTATATTTGGTAGGAATTGAGGACGACTCCCACAATGCACAGGGATAGCATCACTCATTCCAATCATTGTCCATGTGCGCTCTCTGCACCTTTTGAAGTGTGGCTGGCCTCCTATTCTATGTTCCTC
This sequence comes from Scyliorhinus canicula, assembly GCF_902713615.1. Taxonomy (NCBI): domain Eukaryota; kingdom Metazoa; phylum Chordata; class Chondrichthyes; order Carcharhiniformes; family Scyliorhinidae; genus Scyliorhinus; species Scyliorhinus canicula. The sequence goes on from NC_052152.1 coordinate 58,243,667, forward strand.
AGCCTCTGGTGACACTGTACCTCCAGGGTACAGCTCACCAAGGATGATGTTAGATCAGGAGAGGTGAAACTTTCCCCACTGCGTCGCCATGATATGACCCTAGACATTGACGGCAAGTGAGCTGCCATTAGCCAGATAGGAGTCCAACATTCACAGAAGCTCTGTGAGGATCTGTGCCCTGTCCCCACTGCAAGCTGTCATCAACCTTCTGCAATGTAGGGACTATGGGTAAGCCCTGTGTCCCCATCACAGCAGCCTTGTCACAGAGTGTGTGTGCTGCCAGGAATCAAACAGGAGAGCAATGCTCACCGAAACCATGTGATGATAATGGGATATCCCCACTGGATCTCCTCATCACTCGCGGTGAATCTTGCAGCAATGAGCACGTCCTGAGCTCGTCTGCCTTGTCTGGACATCACCATTGCCTCATGGACGACATTCTCTCCCTTGCGGACCTCCCCAGTCTCGTCCCCTTAACGTCCTCTTCATTAGAGGAAAGAGGCAGCTCCACCATCTCCTCCTCAGCCAGCTCCTCCCCCCATTGGGGTGCCAGGTTGTGCAGGGCGCAGCAGATGACCACAATGTGTGACACCCTCTGTGGATGTATTGCAGGGCTCCCTCAAACCAGTCCAGGCACTGGAACGTCTTCTTCACCATCTCTATGGCCTGTTCCATCATCTCTATGGCCTGTTCCACCAAAGTGCTAGTTGCAGTACGAGCCTTATTTTATCTTGTCTCTGCTGCACTCTGTGGCCTCCACACAGGCATCATTAGCCAGCACCTCAGTGGGTAGCCCTTGTTCCTAAGGAGCCAACCCTACAGCATCTGTGGCTACTGAAATATGTTAGGGATCTGAGAGCGGCTCACAATGTAGGAGTCGCGCACACTCCCTCAGAAACCAGCACACACTTGGAGGATGCGTCTGGTGAGGTTGCAGACTAGCTGAACATTCAGTGAGTGCCAGTCCTTATGATTAACATAATTCAAAGCTTGATTCCCCGGAGATCTGAGTGCCACGTTACTGCAGTCAATAGCTCCATGTACCTGTGGAAAGCCAAAGATTATACAAAGCCTTCTTGCATCCTGGCTTGCCTGACGCGGGTTGAAATGGACAAAGTTGTATGCTGTACCCTCGCAAAGATTGCATCCGTCATCTACTGGAGTGCACTGCTGCGCGAAGGTTTGTGAAATCCCACGCAAGTCACCTGTGGATCCTGGAAGGAGTCACTGGCATAAAACTTGAGCACCATAGTAACATTCACATGCAGAAAGTGGCAGATGTAACCAAACAGTTCCCTTGACCTGCATTGTCTTCAATGACACTGTTTCTCAGACATTTCCAGGCAAGTTAGGTGCCGTGCATTTAGCGACGTGCCTCCAAGTAATGGCTCTCCCAGGATCATCCTCTGCATGCGGAGCAGGCCCTGCCACCCTTCCTCTTCACGGTTCTGCTCCTGCCTTTGGTGTCTCAGGTGCCTCCATTGACATCTTCTTCTCTCCTGCTATGAGCAAGAAGAATGACAGCAGGTTCACCAGGCTCCATTTTCCATACATTCTCCCCTTTGTGGGGTCAAAGAGAGGGACTTAACACAAAGCGTCAGTCTCCTCAGGACCACTCTTTGCCCATTCTTCCTCTGAAACTGCCTTTCAAAGCCCACTGAGACATGCCCTGGCCACCATATTGATGCCCAGTCTTTACGTCACATACTGGTTGGGCAAGACCCCACATCAGGCTTGCCTCACACCACATGACTGAGTGACCACAGCTTTGGCCACCCACTGTATCCTGAGCTCTTCTCTGAGGTGCAGGCTCACTCAAAGGCCTTGTGCTCAACCGAGACTATGGGGGGCACTTGTTAATATGCATTTTCACACAGCAAAGGGTTAGGAGTGCTCTCCTCAGACAGTGTGCCATTGCCACTGGCCTAATCACGCCAGTGGGGACCACATATGACTTTGCGTGGACTGGGTATGACTCCATTGACTCAGTTTACATGCCATCATTGCAAACGCCTGGTAGCAAATGATGTTGGGGAACCAGAATTTACAGATTAGGGAGTTACCTCTCGCACCCTTCGTTTGCCTTGAAATGAGTTGATGGAACTTTTTGACCATTATGCAGCATGAAGAAAACTTCTATAAGCAGCAGAAACTTGCAGCTCAATCAATAATAGGTTGTCACTAATAGCTTAATAAACAGACTTTTTAAATCTATTATAGAAATATGAAAGACACAAATTCCACAAGGGTATTGACCTCCTGCTGTGACTTAGACAGGCGACTGGTGGAATCCCGATGTAACTTTACCGCTCTTCATATATTCATCAAAAGCTCAGAAATGTTTCTCTTTATTAAACATGACAAGGATCGCTGTAACTTGTTAGTGACAAAATATTAAGTAATTATGTCAATTTGTCCGGATTAATATATATGTAAATTTGGGTACTTCAAAAACATTAGTTATAACATGTACGTTTGGGCTTTTTGAACCTTGGACGACGTGACCAGCAAAGACTTGAACCCTAGGGAATCGAATACTGTATTGCACATAAAGCATATATAATTAGATTACGCACACGTATATATTATATGTGTAATAGTAGTTTTGGCAAAGCAATAGCCTACTAAATTAAGCATAGGTAAAATTCTAATTCACTTCTCACAATCAAACCTTTTTATATTGCTATTTTTTTCAATTTAAATGAAGCCGTTTTACTAAGTTTTCTTGGAGGCAATTGTGTCTGACTTAAATACAAATGAGCATGCATGAACATCGAGTCATGCACAATTCTGGCTGTGCTGCTTTTTTGAAGAGCTGGCAGTCTGAACGTTGCTATTTTTAGTATCTACAAAAACCTAAGTTCAACAACAGTGAGAAAATCTATGCAAATCAATTGTATAATATTGTAAAAAATATATATATTTCTTGTCAGGCTGGGGGCAATGCTCACATGCTACACTTCATCTGTGCCTCCCTAACTGTCCTTAGAATGAGGGAGAACAGAGGAATATGTCTAACTCAGGATGGTGTGTGACTTGGACTGGAGTTTGCAGATGTTGTTGTTCTCTCATATTCTTGATCTTGTCCATTTTGGTCATGGATCAGGGAAGTGCTGTCAGATTAAGCTTGTTGTATCCAGTAGATAAAATTGTGCTAATAGTCAAGAGGTTGAATATTGGGGTTAGTGGCAAACTACTCTGTACAGCTTATTGTGTGTTGTTGCAGCTGTACCAATCCAGGCAAATGGTGAATAATCCATCACCCTCTTCACGTTACCATTGTAACAAAAGAATAGGAGTGGGTCATTCGCCCACCAAGCCTGCTATGCCGTTCAATTAGATCATAGCTGATCATCTACCTCAATGCCACTTCCTGCACTACCGCCATGGCCCTTTATGTCATTAGTCTCCAGAAACCTATCGATTCCTGTCTTGAAAGTGCTCAATGATTGAGCTGCCACAGCCCTCTGGGTAGAGAATTCCAAACATTCACCACCTCCTCAGTGAAGAAATCCCTTCTCATCTCAGTCTTGAATGGCTTGTCCCTTATCCTGAGATTATTCTCCTGGTTACAGACTCACCAGTCAGGAGAAACATCTTGCCCAAAAATCTCCATATGGGAAATTTAATGTTCCCACTGGGACTGAATTTAAAAAAAAGAGAATCACTTATTATCACAAGTAGGCTTCAATGAAGTTACTGTGAAAAGCCCCTAGTTGCCACATTCCAGCACCTGGTCGGGGAGGCTGGTACGGGTATTGAACCCACGCTGCTGCCTTATTCTGCATTGCAAGCCAGCTGTTTAGCCCAGTGTGCAATTCACACTTCCGTTGGGGATGCTATTCAGTAAGCGAGTCAGGACTTGCAAATGGGCCAGCACTACTGCACAAATTGAGAGCAGTTCCAGCCCAGCGGGCATTGTTTTTTTAAAAACGCAGTTTATTCAAACTTGTATCAAAGCAGGTTACAGCAAATAAACACCCCGGGAAACATTCTTCCCAACAATCAACTATACAGTTTGTATAGATTTTCCTCCTTTTTCATCCCCCCCCCTCCATCACCCACCGTCCCCCCGCCAGCGACGAACAGCTCCTCAAACACGGTCACAAACACCCCCCACCTTTTCTCAAACTCCCCTGCTGAGCCCCTTGACTCATACTTTATCTTCTCTAACCGCAGGAAGTCATACAGGTCACCCAATCGATGCCGACTGCCACTCCAGCAAAGTTCGTCACCGTGCAATCAGAGAGGCGAAGGCCATGACATCGGCCTTCCTCCTCTCCATGAGCTCCGGCTTCTCTGAAACCCCAAATATCGTTACCGAAGGGTCCGGGTCCATTCCCTCCTCCATTATCCTGGCTAAGACCGCAAACACTCCCGTCCAGAATCTTCCCAATTTTTCACAACCCCAAAACATGTGCGTGTGATTCACTGGCCCCGCCCACACCTCTCACACTCATCTGCTGCCCCCTGAAAGAACCCACTCATTCTCACCCGAGTCATATGCACCCTGTGCACCACATTAAACTGTATCAGGCTCATCCTTGCACAAGAGGAGGTCCCGTTTACCCTTCGCAGTGCCTGACTCCATACTCCCCAATTGATCTCCGTTCCCAACTCCGCTTCCCATTTCTCCTTGATCTTCACCACCCGCTCGCCTCCCTGCTCCCCCAGCCACTTATATATATCCCCAATTCTTCCCTCCCTTTCCACATCTGGAAGCAGCAGTCATTCCAGCAGGGTGTATCCTGGCAATCTAGGGAACCCCTTCCAGACTTTTCTTGCAAAGTCCCTAACCTGTAAATACCTAAACTCACTACCCCTTGGCAGCTTTACCCTCACCCTTAGCTCTTCCAGACTGGCGAACCCTTCCTCCAAATACAAATCCCTCACCTTGACCAGCCCCACTTCCCTCCACCTCCTGTATACACTATACACCACCCCCCCCAGCTCAAACCCTTGATTCTCACACAGCGGCGTTAACACCGACATCCCTTCCACTTTAAAACGCCTCCTCAGCTGATTCCATGGGTGGGACTCTCCTTTACCCAGCGAGACGGGCCGTACCAGCGCTGAGGAGTGGCGTGAACCACTCCGGCATCGGGCCGCCTGGAAGGTGCGGAATCCTACGCACCTTCAGGGGCTAGGCCGGCACCAGCGGGGTCGGCGCCGCGGCGCGGCAGGGCTTGGCGCTGCGCCGGCCGGTGCCGAAGGGCCTCCGCCGGCCAAGGCGTGTTGGCAAATGCGCGGGAGCGCCAGCGGTGCTGGCGTCATCCCAGCGCATGCGCAGGGGGGTTCTTCTCCGCGCTGGCCATGGCGAAGGTTGACAGCAGACGACGTGGAGGGAAAGAGTACCCCCACAGCACAGGCCCGCCCGCGGATTGGTGGGCCCTGACTGTGGGCCAGGCCACCGTGGGGGCACCCCCCGGGGCCAAATTCCCCCCGTACCCCCGCAGAGGTCTCTGCAGGCCACCCGCAGAGCCAGGTCCCACCGGTACGGACCTGGTATGATTTACGCCGGCGGGACCGGCCGCAAACGGGCAGCCGCTCGGCCCATCGCGGGGCGGAGAATCACCGGGGTGGAGGGGGGGGGCTGCTGCCAGCGGCCGCCGACCAGCGCGGCGTGATTCCCGTCCCTGCCAAAACGCCGGCGCTGGAGAATTCGGCAGCCGGTGTCGGGGCGGCGGGGTGGGATTTACTCCGCCCCCCGCCGATTCTCCGACCCAGCTGGGAGGGGACAGCGGGGGGGGCGGGGGAACGGAGAATCCTGCCCCATATCTTCACCGTGGACTCCATCACTGGGCTCCCTGAATACTTACTCGGAGCCATTGGCAATGCTGCCATCGCCATAGCCCTCAAACTAGACCCCTTACAAGATTCCTCCTCCATCCTAACCCATTCTACCCCTTCTCCTTCCCACCACCGCCGTACCCTGTCCATATTCGTCGCCAATAATAATGAAGCAAGTTTGGCAACGCCAACCCCCCCCTGCTGCCTCTGTAGCAGGATCCTCCCCACCCTCGGACCTTCCCCGCCCGTACAAAGTTAGAGATGATTGTGTCCACTTTCCGAAAAAAGGCCTTTGGTATAAATATCGGGAGAGCCTGAAAGATGAACAAGAACCTGGGCAAAATATTCATTTTCACCACTTGGACCCACCCCGCCAACGTTAAGTGCAGCGTATCCCACCTCTTAAGATCCTCCCTGGCCTCCTCCACCAGCTTCATTAAGTTCCACTTATGGAGCCCCGTCCATTCCCTCGCTACCGGAATCCCCAAGTACCTAAATCTATTCCTCGCTACCGTAAATGGCATCCCCCCTAAATTAACCCGCTGTGCCAGCGCATTCACTGGGAATATCGCGCTTTTCCCTATATTCAGCTTGTATCCTGCGAACCCTCCAAACCTCCCCAACAGGCCCATAATCCTTCCCATACTCTCCAACGGATCCGAAACATACAGCAAGAGGTCATCGGCATAGAGCGACACCCAATGCTCCCTCTGTCCCCTCATTATCCCCTGCCACTGTGCCAACCCCCTGAGAGCCATCGCCAACGGCTCTCTGGCCAGCGCAAACAGCAGCGGCGACAGCAGGCACCCCTGCCTCGTACCCCTGTGTAAGTCAAAGCTTCGTGAGCTCATATCATTCGTCCTCACCCTCGCTCTTGGCGCCACATACAGCAACCGCACCCATGCCACAAATCTCGTCCCAAATCCAAACCTTCCCAAAACTTCGAATAAGTATCGCCACTACACCCGATCAAATGCTTTCTCCGCGGCCATGGACACCACCACCTCTGGTACCAGAGCTCTCAACGGATTCATCACCACATTCAACAGCCGTCTTATATTGCTCGCGAGCTGCCTGCCCTTCACGAAGCCTGTTTGATCTTCTGCAACCACCCCCGGGACACAATCCTCTATCCTCCCCGCCAACAACTTAGCCAATACTTTCACATCCGTGTTCAATAGTGATATGGGTCCATACGACCCACATTCCACCGGATCCTTCCCTTTTTTTGGGATTAGTGTGACTACTGCCTGCTTCATCATCTCCGGCAATTCCCCCCTCCACAGTGCATCATTAAATGCCCCCAACAGATGTGGTGCCAGGTCCGCTGCAAATTCCTTATAAAATTCTACTGGGTACCCATCCGACCCAGGGGCCTTCCTGGACTTCATACCCCTGATACTATCCAGCACCTCCCTCAGCCCCAGGGGCTCCTCCAACGCCTGCCTCTTTGCTTCCTCCACCTGGGGAAATTCCAGCTCGTTCAGAACCACCCCATGTCCCCCTCCTCTCCTCCTGGGTCTACCTCATAAAGTCCCTGGTAATACTCTCTAAATGCCTCATTTATCTTCCCTGGCTCTGACACCTCAACCCCAGCCCCAGTCCAGATCTTCAATAGTTCCCTGGACACAGCCTGCTTCTGCAGCTGGTGCGCCAGCATGCGGCTCGCCTTCGCCCTACCGCCCTCCCCGTTGTCAGCCTGTCAAATTGCCATTGCAACTTTTTCCTCCTTGCCAATCCCTCCACGGTGGGCACCCTCGAATATTCCCGGTCCACCTCCACTATCTCGCTGACTGGATGGTCATGTTCCGCCCTCCTTTCCTTATTCGCATGAACCGTAAATGAGATAATTTCTTCCCGGACCACTGCCTTCAGTGCTTCCCAAAAAATGCCCGCCGACACTTCCCCATTCTGATTGAACTCCACATAATCCCTAATCGCCAACCGCACCTTATCACAAAAACCTCCATCTGCCAACAACCCCGAGTCAAACCTCCACCCCGGCCTCTGCTCTTGTCCTGTACTGAACCGAATTTCCAGCCAGTGGGGTGCATGGTCCGAGATAACTATCCCCACATACTCTGCCCCCTCCACCCCAACCAAAATCTCCCGACTCACTACAAAGTAATCAATCCTCGAATACACCTTATAGACATGTGAAAAGAAGGAATACTCCCTTCCCCCTGGGTTCTGAAAGCACCATGAATCCACCATACCCATCCTCTCCATAAACACCCCCCAGCTCCCTTGCCATTCGTACCCTACCCATCGACCTGGGGCTCGATCTATCCACCCTCGGCTCCAGGACACAGTTACAATCTCCTCCCATGGTCAACTGGTACGTGGCCAAATCCGGGATTGCTGCCAGCAACCCCCTCATAAAACCCACATCATCCCAATTTGGGGCATACACATTTACCAATACTACCGGTGCCCCTTCCAATACCCCACTCACAATCACATATCTCCCACCTGGATCCCTCACCTCCTTCGCACTCACAAATCCCATTTTTTTGCTCATTAAAATCGTCACACCCCTCGATTTCAAATCAAACCCCGAGTGAAAAACCTGCTCGACCCACCCCTTCCTTAACCTAACCTGGTCCTTCACACGGAGTGTGTCTCCTGCAAAAAGACCACCCCCGCTTTCAAGCTCCTGAGGTGCGCGAACACCTGCGACCTTTTAACCGGCCAATTCAGTCTCCGGACGTTCCATGTTACTACCTTTTTGCACCTCCAATCACCTCTACCGTCCATCATCTTCCCCACTTAGGGGCAGCACGGTAGCACACCTGGCTAACACTGTGGCTTCACTGCGCCAGGGTCCCAGGTTCGATTCCATGCTGGGTTACTGTGTGTGCGGAGTCTGCACGTTCTCCCCGTGTGTGCGTGGGTTTCCTCTGGTGCTCCGGTTTCCTCCCATGGTCCAATGACGTGCAGGTTAGGTGGATTGGCCATGCTAAATTGCCAATAGTGTCCAAAAAGGTTAGGAGAGGTTATTGGGTTACGGGGACAGAGTGGAAGTGAGGGCTTAAGTGGGTCGGTGCACACTCGATGGGCCGAATGGCCTCCTTCTGCACTTCTATGTTCTAGGCACTTAACGCCTGCCCCATTAATTCCACTCTGTACCTAGCCCATCCCAGATGGCCCCTTTCCTTGCCCTTGACCATGTCATCTCTCACCCTCTGCCGCATCGCAAACCACCCCCCCCCCCCCGCTTTTCCCCTTCCCCTTCTTCCCCCCCACTTCCCCTTTCCCCCCTCGCCCCCGGCCACCCCTCATGGCCTTCTCCCACCACCTCACTTCCGTTAACCAGCATAACCTGCTACTGGCCAAAGGCACATCCCAATGACCTCCCCCTCCCCTCCCCCCCCCCCCCCCCCCCCACTCCTCAGCTCAAAGAAGAAGGCCTCCTGCTGGCATTACCCTTCCCCACCCAAACAAGGACTTCTCCTGAACTCCTTCAGGCAGCCTTCTCCAAAAGCAAACAAACAGATGTTAAACACAAACAGTCCCATAAAACAGGAGGGGGGATGGGAACATCCATCCCCACATAAACCTTTGACCCCTGCAACTCCTTACAATCTCAACATTGAAAAGAACCCCCCCCCCCCCCCCGCCACAAAAAAAGGTGAAAATCCCCCAATCCCTCCACCACTTCAAACATGCTCCCGACCATTGCAGAGTGCCAGCATCCCGGTTCCCAAGCATTATCCACTCAGTTCTGCCCCAGTTAATGCTCTTTAAATGAAGTCTTCGGCTGCTTCGGGGTTCTCAAAATAATACTCCCGGCCTCCAAACGTCACCCATGATTTCGCCGGGTAGAGCACCCCAAATCTGATCTGCCGCCGGTACAGCACCGCCTCGGCCTTTTTGAAACCTGCCTCCGTTTTGCCAACTTGGCTCCGATGTCCTGATAAATCCGGACGTTATTTCCCTCCCAGTCGCAGCTACGCTTCTCCCTGGCCCACCGTAGAATTTTCTCTTTCTCCACAAATTTATGGAGCCTCACGATCACCGCCCGCGGCGGCTTCCTAGCTCGAAGCTTCTGCCTCAGAGACCTATGCGCTCGGTCCACTTCAGGTGCCTTATCTAGCATCCCTTCTGCCACCAGTCCCGCCAGCATCCTCGAGACGTACCTCGTGGCACTCACACCTTCCACTCCTTCAGGCAGGCCCACTATTCGCAGATTCTGTCTTCTCGAGGTATTCCCCTGCTCCTCAACCTTTGCCCTCAACGTCTTACAAAGGTCTCCTCGGAGCCCCACCTCCACCTCCAGAGCCACCACACAATCGGTGTGGTCCGAGATCACTCCTTCAATCTCCCAAATCTGTGACCCCTGCACCTCCAAACACCTCTCCATCCGCTCTAAAGTACTCTTCCGGGGTGCCACAGCTTCTGAAATGGTCTTTGCATGATCCTCACGCATTTCTTTCCTCTGCTTATGGAATTCCTCCTTGATAAAAATCGTCAGTTCCTGTATCTGGGGCCTTACAGCTTGCCCCTCCCCCACCTGCATGCTGGAAGAGGCTATTGCTGCAGCCTCCGACTGTTTCAACTTTCCAGCCAAATTTCTCACTGTTTTCTGCCGGGTCTGGCAATCAGGAGACATACCATTCCAGGGGCAAACTACTCCTCTAACATTCACCTATGCCTTTTCAGCAAAATTCCACCCGGATCTGTGTGAAAATAGCCCTTTTCTATGACTTGAAGCAGGAACAGCCCTGTCTGTGACCACTCACTCCATGGTCACAACCGGAAGCCAGCCAGCGGGCATTCTAACCACTGGGGCTGGAATTAGCACCAAAGAGCCTGATAACTGGAGCTGTTTTTAAGCGCTCCACCTCCCACATATTCACTGCAGCCATCAAGATGAAGAAGACCTGCCCCCTGCGGTCGGGAGCCCACGTGGATCCACAGCTCCATTTCAGTCAGGAGCGGAGGGACACCTTCTTCCCCAGGGTAGGCCACAGACTCAAGCCTACCTTCCTGAATACCACCTTGCAGGTGGTGGCAGAGGCAATCAGTGCTGCCAGCCTCACCAGGAGGAGACAGCTGGTGACCCAGGATGCAGGCCACTGGTGAGGCCTGTGCCCTAAGGCGCAGAGAACGAGGAAGGGTTACAAAGGCCACGATGCAGGTGTCCTTTGGTTGGGGTGAGCTCCGCTTCCTCTGCAGTGGGGCAACACTGAGGAGTGCCAACACTTGGTGGGTCCCTAATTGAGTTTGGCCACGCCTATCCCCTTGATAAAACAGCTGCGGTATGACTGTGTCCAGAGGGGCAGCCTGGGTGGGCTCTCAGATGACCAGAGACTCGCTTAGCATTCAGGATCACAGGGAGCACTCAGCAGTATAAGCATCCAGGAGCCTGTAAGTAGCACTAGAGGGGTGCATTTAAAACACATATAGCAGCAATGGCATTCTGAACCAGGCCTCCCTTATCCTGAGGGGGACACCCGAGCCCACAGACCTGGTACCAAATTGTTCCCAGCCACTTTCCAGAGAGCCCGACAATTTTTGAGCCTTTCTCAGAGATTTTTAGCCTCCCACTCCCTTCTGCAGCCATGGCACCCAGGCCCCGCTTTTAAATACTTCACGCCACAAGACTTTTGCTGAGCAGACGATCGTGGAGCATGAAGTGTCCAACCCGCTAATGATATTAAAATTCATGCAAATGAGGTTTTGCGTGGACCTGCCAGAGTGGGGTACAAGCTTCGATATCGCCGCCAGCGAGGCACCGGAGCATGGCGTTGGAATTGGCGGCGGGTGCAAAAGGATATCTTCCATTTTGCATGATTCTCGGCCCGATCACGATTCTCGCTTCTGGCATTGTGAAGCGGAGAATCCCACCTCTTACCTTCAACTACCCTGTCACACCTTGCAAGAAGTTTGTCAGGTTCAATGAGGTCACACCTCATTCTTTGAAAGGCCCAGTCTCCTCAACCTTTCCTTATAAAACAATCCTGCCAAGTCAGTAATAATCTGGTAAATCTCCGCTGCACCCCCTCAATGGCAAGTATTTCCTTCCTGAGATAAGGGGACCAAAACTATACACAATACTCCAGGGGAGGTCTCATCAAGGCTGTATGTGAGTGCAGCAAGCCATCCTTACTCCTATACTCAAATCCCCTCAAAATAAAGGCTAACATACCATTTGTGTTCCTAATTTCTTGCTACACCTGCATGCTACCCTTTAGTGACTCATGAACAAGGACACTCAGGTTCCTTTGGTGACCTACACTTTCCAACCTCTTACCCTTTAACACATTTTCTGTCTTCTTGTTTTTTCTATCAACGTGAATAACTCCACACTTATTCATATTATATTCCACCGGCCATGTTCGCAACGAACAAAGAGAAGTACAGCACACAAACAGGTCCTTCAGCTCTCCAAACCTGTGCCGACCATGCTGCCTGTCTAACCTCAAACCTCCTACACTTCTGGGGTCCGTATCCATCTATTCCCATCCTTTTCATGAATTTGTCAATATGCCCCTTAAACGTCACTATCGTACCTGCTTCTCCCACCACCTCCGGCAGAGAGTTCCAGGCACCCACTACCCGAGTGCATCGAGCGACCGAATGGAGTGAAGGGCATCTGGGAGGGCCTCCTGCCAGCGGGAGGCCGGGAGATTTCTGGACCGTAGGGCGAGCTGGACGGCCTTCCAGACCGTCCCATTCTCCCGCTCCACCTGCCCGTTTCCCCGGCGGTTGTAGCTGGTCGTCCTGCTCGAGACAATGCCCCTGTTGAGCAGGTACTGACGCAGCTCATCGCTCATGAATGAGGATCCCCGGTCGCTGTGGACGTAGGTGGGGAAACCAAACAGGGCGAAGATGGTGCTGAGGGCTTTGGTGACGGTGACAGACGTCATGTAGGGGCATGGGATGGCGAAGGGGAATCTTGAGTACTCGTCAACCACATTGAGAAAGTACTCGTTGCGGTCGGTGGAGGGGAGGGGCCCTTTGAAGTCCACGCTGAGGTGTTCAAAGGGGCGGGAGGCTTTCACCAGGCGCTCACGGTCTGGCCGGTAGAAGTGCGGTTTACACTCCGCGCAGACCTGACAGTCTCTGGTGATAGCCCTGACTTCCTCAATGGAGGAGGGCAGTTTGCGGGATAAAAGTGATAAAAGCGTGTGACCCCTGGGTGACAGAGATCGTCGTGCAGGGTGTGGAGTCGGTCCACTTGTGCGCAGGCACATGTACCTCGGGGAGCTCTTTGAGCTTACCGGGGCGATACAAAATCTCATAATTGTAGATGGAGAGCTCGATCCTCCACCTCACGATTTTATAATTTTTGATCTTACCCCGCTGTGTGTTGTTAAACATGAAGGCAACCGACCGTTGGTCAGAGAGGAGAGTGAATCTCCTGCCGGCCAGGTAATGCCCTCCAATGCCGCACAGCTTCAACGATAGCTTGAGCCTCCTTTTCGACGGAGCAGTGCTGAATTTCGGAGTCATGGAGGGTGCGGGAAAAGAATGCCACAGGCCTGCCTGCCTGGTTGAGGGTGGCGGCCAGAGCGACGTCTGATGCATCGCTCTCGACTTGGAAGGGGAGCGTCTCGTCGACCGCGTGCATCGTGACCTTGGCCTTGATACGGTTGAAGGCCTGGTGAGTCTCAGCCATTAGTGGGAAAACGGTGGAGTGAATGAGTGGGCAGGCCTTGTCCGCATAGTTTGGGACCCACTGGGCGTAGTACGAGAAGAACCACAGGCATCGTTCGAGGGCCTTGGGGCAGTGGGGAGGGGGAGTTCCATGAGGGGGCACATGTGATCGGGTCAGGCCCTGGAACTCCGTTCTGAACCACATAGCCGAGGATGGCTAATCGGTCCGTGCTGAACACACACTTCTCCTTGTTGTAGGTCAGGTTGAGGAGAGTGGTGGTGTGGAGAAATTTGGCAAGGTTAGCGTTGTGGTCCTGTGGTCGTGGCCACAGATGGTGACGTTATCCAGGTACGGGAACGTGGCCCGCAGGCCGTACCGATCAACCATTCGGTCCATCTCCCGTTGGAAGACCGAGACCCCGTTGATGACGCCGACGGGAACCCTACGAAAGTGGTAAAGGCGGCCATCTGCTTCGAACGCAGTGTATGGGTGGTCCACCTTGTGAATGGGGAGCTGGTGGTAGGCAGTTTTCAGGTCCACTGTCGAGAAGACCCGGTACTGTGCAATCTGATTGATCATATCAGACATGTGAGGGAGGGGGTACGGGTCGAGCTGAGTGTACTGATTGATGGTCTGACTGTAGTCAATGAGCATCCTGTTTTTCTCCCCAGTTTTCACCACTACCACTTGGGCTCTCCAGGGGCTGTTGCTGGCTTCGATAATACCTTCCCGCAGCAGGCGCTGGACCTCAGACCTGATGAAGGTCCAGTCCTGGGCACTGTACCATCTGCTCCTGGTGGCGACGGGTTTGCAATCCGGGGTGAGGTTTGCAAACAGGGAAGGTGAGTCGACCTTAAGGTTCGTGAGGCCACTTACAGTAAAGAGTGGTAGGGGCCCGCCAAATTCCAGGGTTAGGCTCTGGAGGTTGCACTGGAAGTCCCGGCCGAGTAGCAAGGCAGCGCAGAGGTTGGGGAGGACATAGAGCAGGAAGTCGGTGAACTGTACGCCCTGGATGGTAAGGGTGGTGGTGCAGTACCCCCGGATCACCACCGAGTGGGATCCGGAGACCAGGAGATTCTCTGGTTGGTGGGGTGTACCGTGAGGGAGCAGCACCTTACCGTATCGGGGTGGATGAAGCTCTCAGTGCTCCCGGAGTTCAGCAGGCAGGAGATCTTGTGCTCGTCGACCTTCACTGTCGTCGATGCGGTCGCGAGGTTGTGCGGTAGGGACTGGTCGATCGTGATTGAGACCAGACTTGGCTGGTCGGTGGCAGTTGCAGGTGATGAGCGGCCCGATGAGGTGCCCGACGAGCAGGGGTCCTGAGGCGGGGAAGATGGCGGCGCCCACGGGCCGCACGTGTCCTGAGGCAGGCAAAATGGCAGCGCCCACGGGCCGCACGTGTGAGGCAAGCTAGATGGCGGCACCCACGGGCCGCACGTGTTGTGAGGGGAGCAAGATGGCAGTGCCCATGGGCCGCACGTGGTCTGAGGCAAGGAAGATGGCGGCGCCCACGGGCCGCATGAGGTCTGAGGCGAGGAAGATGGTGGCGCCCACGGGTCGCACATGGGGGGTGCCGGGGCAACAGCGGCGGCCAAGTGGACCTGGCACACAGCAGCAAAATGTCCTTTCTTACCGCAGACCTTGCAGAGCGCGCTCCGTGCCGGGCAGCATTGTCGGGGGTGTTTTTACTGTCCACAGAAGTAGCACTTGGGTCCCCCGGGGTTGTTTGGCTGCCGCGCGGCGCAGGCCTGGGGTTGGCTGGGGGAGGTCGCTGGTGGGGTGCATGGTAGGGTGTTCGTTGGCGGGGTCCACGATGCCCAGGAGGGGTGGGCTGTGCGGTCGTGGCCATACGCCTGTATATTGTGTGAGGCGACTATGAGCATGAGCGCTTGTTTCTTGGTCACCGCGAGGTCGTGGGTAGCCCCTTCTAAGAGTCGCTGGCGGATGTAGGCCGACCCTATGCCTGTACTGATCTAATGCTTTCCTTCAGATGAAGAAACCATGAGTGAGTCACTCCTGCAAGCTGGTCCCAAATGCCAAAATTAGAGCCTTCTCTCGACTTCAACCTCAGGGCCTCCAGGGCCCATTTGGAGGGTATACAAATATTCTGGAACTTTCCTGTGAGGGCAGGATATTCTTAGACACCAGTGAAGAGCCCCCACATGCTATTGATAACTGGACGAGGAAAAATATTCACATATAAGGCCGAAGAGTTCCTCAATGAACAATCTCCTAGAAATTGTTTTGTACTGGCTTGCTCTCATTGACTGTGAGCCAGAACAAATTGGCCCAAGGCACGCCTGATGTTGGACCTTGGACCTCATTTGCATTGGATCGGCAAGCTGCAATCATTTACTGAGCAACATTAGGAAGCTTAGTGCAAGAGGATTTCAACTTTGCGTCACTGCATCAGCAGTAATGACCCATCACGTCAGTCCTGGCAAAGGGCTGGAAGCGATCAGGAGGGAGGAGTGCAATCCGAAGAGGTAGATAAAAAGCATTTAAAAGATCATGTTAACATTTTTTTGATTCGGCCAGTTTCCAGAATCCAGTTGATCATTCTGTCGTTAATTGCATTGCCAAAATCAGTCTTTTAAATTTTAAATCCTCCCTCAAGTTTTTGGTAATATCAGTGCCTTGTATCCAGAAAATTACGTAAACAAAGGTTAAACAATTCTCTTCTGAACAAAGTGGGTGATTGTCAACCTGTCTTCACCGATCGAGAAAACAGCAACTTGGACGGAAAATCTGGAGATCATCGGGAAGCACGGTTCTCTCTGGAGAGAGAACCTCCCGCAAAAGGCCAGAACCTAATTTTAATGTAGTTGCATAAATTTAAATATCATTACCCAGTTTCCCCACCACATGATCCCCTCTCACTGAACATTCAAACCTCACCAACGTCGGCAAGGTTTGCCACAGATTTTTTAAACCGAGATTCAATGGAGGACATCCCTCCCAGGGTGGAAAGGTAAGTATATCCGCGGGGTGGAGGGACATCGGAGACAGTGTCCCATTGCAGCTTGGCACTGTGACAACCTGGCAGCGCTCATCAGTGCCAAGGGGCAGTGTTGGGAGCAGGAGCAGGGGCAGGCCCTTGTTGGAGGCCCATGGAGGGGGGGTGGGGGGAGGGGGGGGCTCCCAGTTATGTGTGGTGGGAGGGTGGGGCGCAGTGAGGAGGTAATTTGCCAGCACGGGGCAGGAGGAAGCGACACTGAAGGGGGAGAATGCCGGTGATACTTCTGCAGTGGTGGAGGGCAGGTTATCCATGGGGGGAGAGGCCCCAATGATTGCCAGGAAGAGGGTACCTCCGTGGTGGGGTGGGGGTTGTTGGTGGAGTTCCACTTCAGTGTTGATCGGGGCACCCTTTATAGATGGTATCTTTACCTCTCTGAAACCCTGCTCCTGAGATGAGAGCTCAGGGGGCAATATAGTGGACAAAGTTGTGACCACTCGATCATGTGCTGTTGGGCAAGGGCGTTGCCAAAGCGGAATGTGAAATAAGGATTGAGCGTTAATGTTGTGGCCAACATTTGAGTCGGGGGGGATTTGAGAAGATGTTTCAAATGATGAATGGGCAAAGAGTGGTCCTGAGGAGGCAAATACTAATCGCCAAGTCTTCTCTTTGATACTGCAGTAAGGAGACTGTTAGGTAAATGGAACCTGATCGTCTCCCTGTCATTCTACTCATTTACAGGCAGGAGAGAAGAGGAAGAGGCAACTGAGGCACCTGGCTTGCCAAAGACAGGAGCAGAACCATGAGGAGGAAAGGGTGGGAGGGCCTGCTCCACATGCAGAGGATGATCCCCAGAGAGCCATCACTCAGAGGTGCCTTGCTAGACCCAAGGTGTACAAATGTCACCTAATGTACCTGCAGATGCCTGAGAAACAGTGTTGCTGAATACGCATGGTGTACAGATGTCACCTAATATACCTGCAGATGTCTGGGAAACAGTGTTGCTGAATACACATGTCCAGGAATCTGGTTGGTTTCATTTGCCACATTTTTCTGGATTTGATGCCAGAGGGAATTGGAGGGCATCTACTACTAGTGTTGGTGAAAGTTATGCGGCACACAATTTTTCTCACAGTTGCTCCACAGGTGACCGCTGCAAGATTTCACATAACCACGTCCCCTCCCCCTCCAACGCCACGTCCCCTCCCCCCCCAACACCACGTCCCCTCCCCCCTCCAACACCACGCCCCCTCCAACACCACATCCCCTCCCCTTCCAACACCACGTCCCCTCCCCCCTCCAAAACCACGTCCCCTCCCCCTCCAACACCACGTCCCCTCTCCAACACCACGTCCCCTCTCCAACACCACATCCCGTCCTCCTCCAACACCACATCCCGTCCTCCTCAAACACCACGTCCCCTCCCCCTCCCCTCCAACACCACTCCCCCTCCCCCTCCAACACCACATCCCCTCCCCCTCCAATACCACGTCCCCTCCCGCTCTCCAACACCACGTCCCCTCCCTCTCCAACACCACGTCCCCTCCCTCCCTCCAACACCACGCCCCCTCCCCCTCCAACACCACGCCCCCTCCAACACCACGTCCCCTCCCCCCCTCCAACACCACGTCCCCTCCCCCCCTCCAACACCACATCCCCTCCCCCCCTCCAACACCACATCTCCTCCCCCCCTCCAACACCACATCCCGTCCTCCTCCAACACCACGTCCCCTCCCCCTCCAACACCACATCCCCTCCCCCTCCAACACCACGCCCCCTCCCCAACACCACGTCCTTCTCAGTGGCAGATGCCACTCAATCAATCCGTAGATATCTCCTTAAATTTCCCCTCGATGAATGTCACATGACTGTTTCCAGACTTCACTCTCAAAAAGACATGCTTTTAAATCCTCTTTCAACCAATGCTTTCCCTCAGCCACCTTCATAAAGGATCTGCCTTCAGGCTTTCCAATTACCCTTTCAAACAAGGCTTTCTCTCAGCTGTATTAGCAATGAACAGCCACCTCCACATTTTCAAATTCTCCTTTCAGGATTCCTTTGTCTTGCACGCTTTTACACAAATTCGGAGATCCGGTCACAGATTTTGCCATAATTATTTCACCCATTGCTTCACAGGCTGTAGTAAGATATCAAAACCCTTAAAACTGCTTTTGATATTTTTCTGACTTCTCGCTAGCCAACTTCTTCTCAGCTCTGTCTGTGTCTTCTATGAACAGTACCCTGTTCTAGTTCCAGATTCCTCTCGTCCTTCAACTACAGACTTCCTGGAAATTTCTCTTCATGTCTTTAGTTTCCTTAACTAGCTGTCTTTGCATTTCTGGCACTTGCTTCCCTGCTCTTTACTCCACTCCGAGAGATGTGCCCACTCTAGCTACGAAGCTCCTTCTCTTCTGGCTTCCAGTTAAAATTAAACTCAAAAAGCTTTTTCCTCAAAAAGCTACTGGTTGCCAAGCAACATCTCATTCTTTCCCCAAATTTGTTTACTCTACAAGTGGTAAACTTTGTCAGCAGAATGGAAACATTATTTGAACTGAAACCAAAACTGCCACATATGCAAACACCTTTGTTTAACATGAGTTGCACTCTTTCCTACACAAAACACTAAATTAAACTCACTAAATCTATACCTTATTTCTAATATTTAACAATACAAATATTGATCAATTAAATCTACTTCTTTTTGCTAATACATAGCATGCCTTCCTTGATTTTGAACTTCAGTAATGACAAAACACAAGGTAGTAATACATACAAACTACAAAGACCATTTGAAAAATGAAATGAAAATCACTTATTGTCACGAGTAGGCTTCAATGAAGTTACTGTGAAAAGCCCCTCGTCGCCACATTCCGGCGCCTGTTCGGGGAGGCCGGTATGGGAATTGAACCGTGCTACTGGCCTGCCTTGGTCTGCTTTAAAAGCCAGCGATTTAGCCCCGTGTGCTAAATCAGTCCCTTAGACCTGGGGATTAAATGACACATCTGCGACCCTGTCAGTCAGAGATGGAGAGAAAGGGAACTCACTAAAGCTGGTGAGAGAATTTCAAATATTTTCTCTGATGTTCATATATATATATAATACATATATAAAACAAAAGAGAAAATGCTGGAAAATCTCAGCAAGTCTGGCAGCATCTTTAGGGAGAGAAAAGAGCTAATGTTTCGAGTCCGATGACTCTTTGTCAAAGCTTCAGATTCCAGCATCCGCAGTAATTTTCTTTTATACAAGAAACATGTTTTAATTATGGCAAAGTTATATGGCACGATCCAACGGCAACACTGCGCCAGAAAAGCAGTTTGCCGTGGTGCAGCATGGCCGATATAGGCCGGGTACCCCGCTTCTGGGATCTAACGTGATCTCGTGAGATGTTGCGATATCAATCCCGCCCATTGTGGGCAGGATCACTTTTTAGCAAATCCGCATATTGAAACGAGACAGTTAGTCTCACTTTAATGTGCAGATTCCTGAGGTACCTGAGGCATCGGGATCTATCCCTTTTTCCTTGGAGATCTTGCATGAGCGCCGTTCGGTACTGGTTTCCACAAACGGGGACTAGATGGAATGGCACTTGTGGAGGTCTCCCAGGGGAGTGGAGGCCCCTGGCACTGCTGGGGTGCCCATATGGCACTTTCAGCTGGCAGGGTGTGGTACTGAAAACAGGCTGAGAAGATACACATATGCCAGGAACAGAAACTGCCTCGTAAAACCCTGGCTGGAATCCATACTGGCTGCAAAAGGGCTCAAGTCAAAGCATAAACCTGTTATTGCGACATGGACTTTGATTACCCACTCCAAGTCTATGAATATGTAACAAACTTCCAGATACAGGTGATCAACTTTGCAGCAGGACAAAGGACAGATAAAAGAAGCCATCAGACTCCTTAATGAGCTGACAGCTGGTCAGACAAAGGGAGTTTCAGAGGACAATGGGTCGTGATTGAACCACCATCGATAAACAGGAGTATCCTTTCTTTCCCATTAACCAGTTGGGGTCTGGCTAGCACAATGACCAGTGGTGGTCGTATACATATGACTTAATCCAAGCTTCCCAGCATAAGAAAGCAGCATCGAACAGACATTGGGAGAGAAGCCGGGAGTTGTCCAGGCACAACCATCACAAGTAGAAAGGGCCTTGGGTTTCGAACCCAGAGATACATCAGCATCGAGGGATCGAAGTGTGGGTAAAACCCAAAGCCCAGCTGTGAATCTGACTCATATTTTCTTGAGTAATAGAATTTTGAATAAAATTGCGCTAAACTGTGAACCTATTTTGTCCTTTGTTCGTCTCGTAAATAAAGACACCTGGGTAAAACTTTGAATAAGTAAACTGGTCGAACGCATCAGAGGTTTTAAAAATACAACAAAGGGCATTGCCAGGGTGGCACTGGTGATTGCACCAGGCGTGCCCTGCTTGGGTGTTAGGAGGCAGGGGCCTGGAGAGGCACCCATGGTGGGAGGGCACTTTGGGGCTCCAGAGATCTGGACGCCATTTAAAAATCTCTCTCTACATTGAGGAGGTCCGTGAATAGAGGTCCTCGGTGCACAAAATGGGGCTATGTGTGGCCATGGCAGCGTATTGCCAGCTGAGGCCCCCTATCTAACCTGAGTTGTGTTTCTCAGCTCTGTGAGCACCGGTAAAAACGCAGCTAAACGAGTTCGCTCTGGGACTTTGTTCCCATTTAGTTAAATTACGCACACAATCTTTTGTTTTTGAGGGCATATAGACAAATACTGCAAGGGACACTCATGAGGACAATTCCTCAGAGGATTTCTTTCCTTCTGAGGGATGTACCATCACAGTATATACAGCCGTGCACCAGCGCAAATGCACACACTTTCATGGGGCCACTCAGACATTACCTTGAGTTTTCACCGAGTGACTCACATCTCAAAACTGATCACATGCAAAGACTGGTGGCAGACAATTGTGGAGAATCCATGGAGGTGCAATTCTCCTCCAGTTCAGCTCAGCTGGATTAAGATATGCAATCCCGTGAACCATCATTTTTCTTTTCTGTCATGGGATGTGAGCAAACGCGCATGGCCAATATTTGTTGTCCATTCCTAATTTCCCTTCTTGACCGGCTGCAGTCGATCTGGTCTAAGTACACCTACAGTGCTGTTAGGAAGGAAGACACTGAGAAGGAGAATGCTCAAGGTGCATTAGCAGCTTAGTCAGATACTGCCAGGCATGCCACTCAAACTCTCTGTAATAGCAGAGAGGCTGGAGGAGGGCAATTCAATTGCTCGTAGATCAGAGAGAATGACTGACGTATCCTTGGCTTTCCGATGCATTACTGATCTCCACCAAGCTGGTGTGCAAGAGTTTTATCAATTCATTAAAAAAATATATTCATTCATTCATGAGACTGATTTTGGCATCATTGTCAAGGTCAGCATTTATTGCCAACTCTAAATGTCTTTGCCAAGATAGTGATAAACCCTCTCCTTGGACTACTGCAGTCCATGTGTGAAGGATTGGTAGGACGGAAAGTGCTGGCCCAGTAGCGGGAACATGGAAGTGGGAACTTCACTCAAATTGTTCCCACTCTCACCCATTTCCCCACTCCCCCCATCTTTCATATGCCCAGCCCATACCCAACTTACTGCCTCATCTCCCAATGGCCAAGTCTGCCCTGCACAGGAATAGGGTGGAGCAGATTCTGTTGGGGACCTCAGAGCCCCAAAACCCAAAAGGGCAGAGGTGCAATGCACCTTAATAGTCAGGTGGTGGGATTGCTGGATTTCACTTGTATTGTTTCACACCAGCTGAACCTTTGCAATATTAGGGTATACTTGGCACCAGAGGCAGCAATTGAAGTGGCTAGTCTGATGATGGGTACACTTTCACCCTCCTCTTCATCCAGATTCTGCTCATCCAAAGGGGAGCAATGTGCCTGTTCACCATTCTCAACTGCAAACCCCCCTCCTGCGCATGGCTGATGCCATCACAGCATGTTGTTGGCTGCCGTGGATGGTAGCGGTTTTCTTCAAACACACCCAAGGTGCCTCCATCCTGAGGTTTGAAAAAGCTGTCTCCACACAAGCACTCTCTGTCAAACATTTGCCGGAGGGAGCTGAGACAGCAGCTGCAGTAAGTGAGCTTCAATTCAGATGGGACAATGACAAGCTTAAAAACCCACCTGAACCACTGTTCAAATTCACCTCTATTTCCCTGATCAGTTTCCTGAGCTCTGGGAAATGTGCCCTGCTCAAGGAATACTTGGAGGTAAGGCAAAAACAATTTTAAAATATCTCAGAAATGTCACCTGAAGACATTAATTGCACCAGGAAGGACTCAGATGCATTCAATTAGGAAATCTCCAACCTTGAATACGTACTGGCATACAAACACCCTTCAGATAAACCTGGCAGTGGGAATGCTGGAACTCTCTACAAAAGAATCAATAGTTGTTGCTCCCTCCTACTTCAAACCCTCCCATTCTTAGAGGTTAGAATTCCCACCCACTCCAATAATCCAGCACCAAATGAATTGGCATTATGTGTTAATAAGTGTAAGTCAGCATGAGTCTGGTCTGTTAAAGCTAAATCAGGTTTGACCAATCTGATTGAGTTCTTCAGCGACGGATCAGGAGGATTGATGAGGGTAGTGTCATTGATGTTGTGCAGATGGACTTTCAACAGTCCTTTATAAAGTACCATATAATTGACTTGTTAGCAAATCAAATCCCATGAGATTAAAGGTTCAGTCACAATATAGATACAAAATTGGCTTCAGGACAGAAAATGGAGAGTAGCAATTAATGGTTGTTTTTCAAACTGGAGGGAGTATAATGGGGTCCTCAAGGGCTGGACTTGGGTAAACAGGCCATAATTTAAAAGTTTGCAGACAGCACAAAATTTAGCAATGAAGCAAACAATGAGGAAGATAGCAACAGACTTCAGGATTTCAGACTGGTGAATTGGGCAGACACTTGGCAGATGAAATTTGATGGAGAGGAATGTAAAGTGATTTGTTCTGGTCGAAAGAATGAGGAGAGGTTGATATAAACAAACTGATACAATTTTGAAGGTGTGCCTAACATACTGACTTGTGGTGTATGTACACAAATCTTTGAAGGTGGGCAGAACAAGTTGAGAACGCTGTTGAAAACAATATGAAATCCTTGACTTTAACGTTAGAGGGATAGAGTACAAAAGGAAGGATGTTATACTAAACCTTTATAAAACACTTGTGTGCAATATTCAATTCTGGGGGCCACTTTTTAGGAAGGATGTCAAGGCCTTAGAGAGGCTGCAGAAGTGAGAAGCACCCATGTGGGCCTCCATGTCAATGTGGAGAGGTACAGGAACCACAAAGGCTACCATTCAATGAATATGTAGTTGATCTGCAATCATGCAGAGTACTTCAGTGAGTGCTCGCTATCCTGTCAGGATTACCGATGCCTTCATTTTTAGACAGTCTGTTGTTCTTGCTATCTTTATGCTTCCAAGAACAACCAGAGGGTGATTGCTCAAGGACAAATGGCATTCCCCCTTGAATAAGACCCCTCCACTACCTAATCATGCAAGGACCATGTGCCTATAACAGGAGCCATGGAGCCAGAGGAAATATCAGGGAGCAGGTCTGACCTGCTGAAGCAATACTTCTGATAACTGTTCCACAGGGAGGGTGTGGATGGGTGCCCTCCCGTACCCGCTGCAGCGGATCCTCAAGTCAGTGTTGGCCTGCTGTACCCTGCGTAACACTACCAGCATGATGCTGCAGCCATTGCCACCAAGAATTTGGAGAACACCTATGGAAGAGGAGGCACAGAGTGTACACACTGAATCCCTTCACTCTGGATGGCTGTCCAAGACTGTCTGCTCAGATTCCAGTTCCCATAAAACAAGTTCCCTTACTTGCCAGGGGCCCACTATTCCCCACCATTAAATCTATCCGTGATATCCCATCACAATATCAAATTAACCAACATCCTACAATAACATCTTTTCCGACAACACATCAAAATAGCCCATCAAAAATGAACAATTTATCCATATGCACTCCTTCAGTGCCTGTCTCGGGGATGCCTCTGCCACGTGGGGAGGTCGGGAGGCTGTGCTGGTAGCAGAGATGGAGGTGGAGGAGGGTAAATACCAGTATGAGAATGTATCTGTGGACCATGGCGTGCCCATAAAGGATGTCTGCACCCCTGCACTGGAGCCAAGATTCATCTGGCAGTTTCCCCACAAGGTGGGAGTGGGCTTTCCCGATGTTGGTAAAATCCATGGAAATGGGAAGTGATCCTTAATGGCCACTTAAGTGACTCAATTGTCCACCAGCTGGTGGCCAATTTGCCAAATGTTCCACTGCTAGCAATACAGCATGGCAACAGAAAGAAACAGGCAACCCCTCCGGATACATCCCCCCACCATTTTGCTAGCCTTCCCTAATCCCAGTCCATCCCCAAAGGGCCCAGAAAATTCCAGGCCTCCGGATGATCTTCTTGAGGTAATTCTGGGTCGAGAGGATCCAGCTTCAGACTGCACCACCTTGACATTAGCTGAAACAGTCTTGGCTGGCTGACACAACAGCAAGAGCACAGGTGGATCGACAGTGATACACGCACAGATGCAGTCCTCCTGAGAGAGGGCAACAGCTTCATGCTCCCCAGAGCAACTGCTCACTGCTACTCTCACAGTGTGGACCTCAACAATCTATTGGATCTATTGGAGCACAGGTCACTATTATTGTGAGAGCTTGCATTGTCTTTGAGCACTGACCCCTGCAGAACTTTCAGCCTGCATGACAGCAGGTATGAATCTCATGATTGTGGTGTTCTTTGTGTTGCTTATTTTAGGATGGTTGGCATAGTGTTCACAAAGACCATAAACTAGCTTGAACTTAAACAAAGCTATACATTTATTAGCACTACTAATTTGGATTTGATGCGTACTCTTAAAGAATACACAGTTGACTATTAACATATAAACTACACTCATCTACTGCTAATCTTAATACTGATGTCAACTATGATCTGTTCTCAGTCACACTATTTGTACTTCTGACTCTCTCTAGCTAACTCCTGCACACACTTTCCCCCAAGGCTTAGCATCACTGCCTTATATACTTGTAACTGTAGCTCCCTCTAGGGGCTACTCTGGACACAGATTAACCCTTGCAGTTCTTACAGTTATGATAATATCACAATGATGTCCAGCTGAGCTTCCACTGCTGCACTGAGACACTGAGTGTCTTCCATCCATGCTGCAATGGAAGCTGAGATAGCAGCCAGAAGACTGGCAGGTTTGTGATTGCTGCCATTGAGTTGGTCACACTTACACACTGGAAAGGATGGGCTCCAAATTCTGTTCAATGCCCTGTGCCACACTGAAGCTGAATTCTCTGATGCCCCCGATGCTACGATCCCCATAGAAACCAAATACCTGAAAAGAAAGAAACTCCAAAATGACCCCAATAAAAAATCAATGGACAAGATTTTAGTTTTCAAAATATTTACTGTAACAGACAAACCTAAAGTTAATCATGGGTCAACACTCAAATGATATTTCACTAGAAATAATGAAGTTAACAACAAAGATACATCTCACAAAATTATGAGCATTCCCTATCAGCATGTTTGGCAGTAATGGGCAACCTAATTTTGTAAGTGGGCCTCATTAATGGCCTCCTTTATGTCAGTGGCCGCAAGATTGAAATCAGGCTTGTTCACAGACCATGACCCCAAGAATAAGATTAAATACATTTAATACGCCAAATATTTTAGAACGAATTATAGAAAATTATTTTTTATTTTAAATAATTTTTATTGGAATTTTTTACACAAAATATAAAATATAACAACAAACAATGAAATGCAACAAAATAACCCATAACAACTGTAACATCCCCCCCAGACCGCCTCAACGCATGTATCATATCCCCCCCACACTCAAACCCCAACAAAAGAACTTAAAAATAAATTAAAATTAAATAAACAAACATAGTCATTGTACCCCCCCCCTTTTTCCCTCCCCCTTCCCCCCCTCCCCCCCCCCCGGGTTGCTGCTGCTACTGTCCCAGTACCCTATCGTTGAGCCAGAAAGTCGAGGAAAGGTTGCCACCGCCTAAAGAACCCTTGTACCGATCCTCTCAGGGCGAATTTGACCTTCTCTAGCTTAATAAAACCCGCCATGTCATTGATCCAGGTCTCCATGCTTGGGGGCTTCGCATCCTTCCATTGTAGCAAGATCCTTTGCCGGGCTGCGAGGGACGCAAAGGCCAGAACACTGGCCTCTTGCGCCTCTGCACTCCCGGCTCCACCCCAACCCCAAAAATCGCGAGTCCCCAGCCTGGCTTGACCCTGGATCCTACCACCCTCGACACCGTCCTCGCCACCCCCTTCCAGAACTCCTCCAGTGCCGGGCATGCCCAGAACATATGGGCATGGTTCACTGGACTCCCCGAGCACCTGACACACCTGTCTTTACCCCCAAAGAACCTACTCATCCTTGCCCCAGTCATGTGGGCCCGGTGCAGCACCATGAATTGGATGAGGCTAAGCCGCACACACGAGGAGGAAGAATTAACCCTCTCCAGGGCATCAGCCCATGTCCTGTCTTTGATCTGTTCCCCCAGTTCCCCCTCCCACTTAGCTTTCAGCTCCTCTACTGACGCCTCCTCCGCCTCCTGCATAACCTTGTAGATATCAGATATCTTCCCCTCTCCGACCCAGACCCCCGAAAGCACCCTGTTGCTCACCCCCCTCGTGGGAAGCGAAGGGAATCCCTCCACCTGCCGTCTAGCAAATGTCTTTACCTGCAGATACCTGAACATGTTTCCCGGGGGGAGCCCAGATTTCTCCTCCAACTCCCCCAGGCTTGCAAACCTCCCATCAATAAACAGGTCCCTCAGCTGTCTGATGCCCGCTCTGTGCCAACCCTGAAGTCCCCCATCAATGTTCCCCGGGATGAACCTATGGTTCCCCCTTAACGGAGCCTCCATCGAGCCCCCCACTTCTCCCCTATGTCGCCTCCACTGCCCCCAAATCTTGAGGGTAGCCGCCACCACCGGACTCGTGGTATACCTCGTAGGAGGGAGCGGCCACGGCGCTGTTACCAGGGCCCCCAGGCTTGTATCTCCACAGGACGCCCTCTCCATCCGTTTCCATGCTGCCCCCTCCCCCTCCATCACCCACATGCGCACCATCGACACATTGGCTGCCCAGTAGTATCCCGAGAGATTGGGTAACGCCAGACCCCCCCCCCCCCCCCCATCTCTACCCCGCTCCAAGAAGACCCTCTTCACCCTCGGGGTCCCATGCACCCAAACAAAGCTCATGATGCTGCTGGTCACCCTTCTAAAAAAGGCCCTTGGGATAAAGATGGGCAAACACTGGAAGAGGAACAAGAACCTCGGGAGAACCGTCATTTTGACGGACTGCACTCTACCCGCCAGCGATAGCGGCACCATGTCCCACCTTTTAAATTCCTCCTCCATCTGCTCCACCAGCCTGGTAAAATTAAGCTTATGGAGAGTCCCCCAACTCCTGGCCACCTGCACCCCCAGATATCTGAAATTCTTCACTGCCCTCTTAAACGGGAGCCTCCCAATTCCCTCCTCCTGATCTCCCAGGTGTACTACAAATACCTCGCTCTTGCCTAAATTTAACTTATAGCCCGAGAAGCCCCCAAATTCCGCTAACAGCTCCATCACACCCGACATTCCCCCTTCTGGGTCCGCCACATACAACAGCAGGTCGTCCGCATACAGCGATACCCGATGTTCCTCCCCACCCCGCACCAGACCCCTCCATCTCCCTGACTCCCTCAACGCCATAGCCAGACGTTCAATCACCAGTGCAAAGAGCAAGGGGGACAGGGGGCACCCCTGCCTGGTCTCACGGTAGAGCCTAAAGTACTCCGATCTCCTTCCATTTGTAACTACATCGGAGCCGCGTAGAGCAGCCTCACCCATTTGATGAATCCCTCCCCAAATCCAAACCTCTCCAGCACCTCCCACAGGTACCCCCACTCAACTCTATCAAACGCTTTTTCTGCGTCCAGCGCCACCACTATCTCCGCCTCCCCCTCCACTGCCGGCATTATGATAACGTTTAGCAGTCTCCGCACATTTGTGTTGAGCTTCCGTCCCTTGACAAATCCTGTCTGATCTTCGTGTATCACCCCTGGCACACAATCCTCTATCCTGGTGGCCAGGATCTTCGCCAGCAACTTGGCGTCAACATTGAGGAGCGAGATAGGCCTGCATGATCCACACTGCAAGGGGTCCTTATCCCGCTTTAGGATCAGAGAGATCAGTGCCCGCGACATCGTCGGGGGCAAAGCCCCCCCCTCCCATGCCTCATTGAAGGCTCGCACCAACAGGGGGCCCACCAGATCCACATACTTTTTATAAAATTCCACCGGGAACCCGTCCGGCCCCGGGGCCTTACCTGACTGCATTTGTCCAATCCCCCTAACTAGCTCCTCCAACTCTATCGGCGCCCCCAGTCCCTCAACCAGCTCCTCTTGAACCCTTGGGAAACATAGCCTGTTCATGAAGCTCTCCATCCCCCCTCTCCCCATCAGAGGTTCCGATCGGTACAGTTCCTCATAGAAGTCCCTAAAGACCCCATTTACTTCTGTCCCCTTCTGCACTACATTCCCACCCCCATCCGTCACTCCACCAATTTCCCTAGCAGCATCTCGCCTACGGAGCTGATGCGCCAACATCCTGCTCGCCTTCTCCCCATACTCATATACCGCACCCTGCGCCCTCCTCTACTGTGTCTCCGCCTTTCTGGTGGTCAACAAGTCAAATTTGGCCTGCAAACTACGCCGTTCCCCCAGCAACCCCTCCTCTGGTGCCTCCGCGTATCTCCTGTCCGCATCCAGGAGCTCCCCCACCAGTCTCTCACTCTCCTTCCTCTCCCTCCTTTCCCAATGGGCCCGGATGGAGATCAGCTCCCCCCGGATCACTGCTTTCAGAGCCTCCCAGACCATCCCCACCCGGACCTCCCCCGTGTCATTGGTATCAAGATACCCCTCAATACTTCTCCGGACCCTCCTATACACCTCCTCATCAGCCAGCATCCCCACATCCAGGCGCCAGAGCTGACGCTGGTCCCGCGCCTCCTCCATCTCCAGATCAACCCAGTGCGGAGCATGGTCTGAAATCGCTATGGCCGAATACTTGGCATCCTACACCCTCGGGATCAATCCCCTGCTCAGGACGAAAAAATCTATTCGTGAATAAACCCTATGGACATGGGAGAAAAAGGAATACTCCTGTGCTCTCGGTCTCCCAAACCTCCAGGGATCCACCCCTCCCATCTGGTCCATGAATCCCCACATTGGCTGCCCAGTAGTATCCCGAGAGATTGGGTAACGCCAGACCCCCCCCCCCCCCCCCATCTCTACCCCGCTCCAAGAAGACCCTCTTCACCCTCGGGGTCCCATGCACCCAAACAAAGCTCATGATGCTGCTGGTCACCCTTCTAAAAAAGGCCCTTGGGATAAAGATGGGCAAACACTGGAAGAGGAACAAGAACCTCGGGAGAACCGTCATTTTGACGGACTGCACTCTACCCGCCAGCGATAGCGGCACCATGTCCCACCTTTTAAATTCCTCCTCCATCTGCTCCACCAGCCTGGTAAAATTAAGCTTATGGAGAGTCCCCCAACTCCTGGCCACCTGCACCCCCAGATATCTGAAATTCTTCACTGCCCTCTTAAACGGGAGCCTCCCAATTCCCTCCTCCTGATCTCCCAGGTGTACTACAAATACCTCGCTCTTGCCTAAATTTAACTTATAGCCCGAGAAGCCCCCAAATTCCGCTAACAGTTCCATCACACCCGACATTCCCCCTTCTGGGTCCGCCACATACAACAGCAGGTCGTCCGCATACAGCGATACCCGATGTTCCTCCCCACCCCGCACCAGACCCCTCCATCTCCCTGACTCCCTCAACGCCATAGCCAGACGTTCAATCACCAGTGCAAAGAGCAAGGGGGACAGGGGGCACCCCTGCCTGGTCTCACGGTAGAGCCTAAAGTACTCCGATCTCCTTCCATTTGTAACTACATCGGAGCCGCGTAGAGCAGCCTCACCCATTTGATGAATCCCTCCCCAAATCCAAACCTCTCCAGCACCTCCCACAGGTACCCCCACTCAACTCTATCAAACGCTTTTTCTGCGTCCAGCGCCACCACTATCTCCGCCTCCCCCTCCACTGCCGGCATTATGATAACGTTTAGCAGTCTCCGCACATTTGTGTTGAGCTTCCGTCCCTTGACAAATCCTGTCTGATCTTCGTGTATCACCCCTGGCACACAATCCTCTATCCTGGTGGCCAGGATCTTCGCCAGCAACTTGGCGTCAACATTGAGGAGCGAGATAGGCCTGCATGATCCACACTGCAAGGGGTCCTTATCCCGCTTTAGGATCAGAGAGATCAGTGCCCGCGACATCGTCGGGGGCAAAGCCCCCCCCTCCCATGCCTCATTGAAGGCTCGCACCAACAGGGGGCCCACCAGATCCACATACTTTTTATAAAATTCCACCAGGAACCCGTCCGGCCCCGGGGCCTTACCTGACTGCATTTGTCCAATCCCCCTAACTAGCTCCTCCAACTCTATCGGCGCCCCCAGTCCCTCAACCAGCTCCTCTTGAACCCTTGGGAAACATAGCCTGTTCATGAAGCTCTCCATCCCCCCTCTCCCCATCAGAGGTTCCGATCGGTACAGTTCCTCATAGAAGTCCCTAAAGACCCCATTTACTTCTGTCCCCTTCTGCACTACATTCCCACCCCCATCCGTCACTCCACCAATTTCCCTAGCAGCATCTCGCCTACGGAGCTGATGCGCCAACATCCTGCTCGCCTTCTCCCCATACTCATATACCGCACCCTGCGCCCTCCTCTACTGTGTCTCCGCCTTTCTGGTGGTCAACAAGTCAAATTTGGCCTGCAAACTACGCCGTTCCCCCAGCAACCCCTCCTCTGGTGCCTCCGCGTATCTCCTGTCCGCATCCAGGAGCTCCCCCACCAGTCTCTCACTCTCCTTCCTCTCCCTCCTTTCCCAATGGGCCCGGATGGAGATCAGCTCCCCCCGGATCACTGCTTTCAGAGCCTCCCAGACCATCCCCACCCGGACCTCCCCCGTGTCATTGGTATCAAGATACCCCTCAATACTTCTCCGGACCCTCCTACACACCTCCTCATCAGCCAGCATCCCCACATCCAGGCGCCAGAGCTGACGCTGGTCCCGCGCCTCCTCCATCTCCAGATCAACCCAGTGCGGAGCATGGTCTGAAATCGCTATGGCCGAATACTTGGCATCCTACACCCTCGGGATCAATCCCCTGCTCAGGACGAAAAAATCTATTCGTGAATAAACCCTATGGACATGGGAGAAAAAGGAATACTCCTGTGCTCTCGGTCTCCCAAACCTCCAGGGATCCACCCCTCCCATCTGGTCCATGAATCCCCTCAGTACTTTGGCCGCCGCCGGTCTCCTACCCGTCCTTGAACTGGACCGGTCCAGTGGGGGATCCAGCACTGTGTTAAAGTCTCCCCCCATGATCAGGCCCCCTGCCTCCAGGTCCGGAATGCGGCCCAACAAGTGCCTCATGAAGCCAGCATCATCCCAATTCGGGGCATATACATTAACCAGCACCACCTTCTCTCTGTGCAGCCTACCCTTCACCATAATATATCTGCCCTCCTTGTCCGACACCACCTCAGCCGCCTCGAATGCCACCCTCTTCCCCACCAGAATCGCCACCCCCCCGGTTCTTCGCGTCCAATCCTGAGTGAAAAACCTGCCCCACCCACCCCTTCCTCAGACGAACCTGGTCCACCACATTCAAGTGGGTCTCCTGGAGCATAGCCACGTCCGCCTTCAGCCCCTTCAGATGAGAAAATACCCTAGTTCTCTTAACCGGCCCATTCAGCCCCCTCACGTTCCAGGTAATCAGCCGGATCAGAGGGCAACCCGCCCCCCTCCCCCGCCGGCTAGCCATAGCTTGTCGACTGCTCGCCCCAGGCCAGCTCACCCCGCCCGACCCGTTCCCCATGGCGATAACGCCTCTCCTCTACCCCACCGGCCCACACCAGCTCCTTCCTGACCATTCCAGCAGCAACCCGGTATCCCCCCCCCCACCCCCCCAGGCTAGGACCCCTCCTAGCCGCGACGCACCCTCCATGGTACTTCCGTGAGTCAGCTGACTTCTGCTGACCCCGGCAGCTCCCGCCAAAACCTATCCCCTCCCGGCATGGGGTCATCCCCCTCTTGCCACACCTCCTTGGCACCGCTTCAGCGCGGGAAAGAAAACCAGTAGAGGCCACACCCCCACCGCCAGCTTCGCCCCCCCTGCCCCGCGGCACGGGAAATCAGAGGAAAGCCCGCGCTTTCATACTGCCACACCCCACCCTTCTGACGCAGTTCCCCAAAATCCAGTTTCCCCTCAATCCCCAGCCCTGTACAGAAGAGAACATATAAAATACAAACCCCCAACATTCCCCACATACCCCACACCCAACAGACAAACCCACCCGGAAACAGAGCAAAAAGAAAACCAGCATAAAAACCACACATGCCAAAGTTAAAGAACAGCAACAGCGAAAACAGCAACGGCCATAGTGTGTCCCCAGGCCCTAGTTCGAGTCCAGCTTCTCCGCCTGTACAAAGGCCCACGCCTCCTCCGGGGACTCGAAGTAGTGGTGCCGGTCCTTGTATGTCACCCACAGGCGCGCAGGCTGCTGCATTCCAAATCTGACCTGCTTGGCATGCAGCACCGCCTTCATCCGGTTGAACCCGGCCGCCGCTTGGCCACCTCCGCACTACAGTCCTGGTAGATTCTCACTACCGAATTCTCCCACTTGCTGCTCCGCTCTTTCTTGGCCCAGCGCAGCACACACTCCCGGTCGCTGAATCGATGGAACCGCACCAGCACCGCCCTCGGGGGCTCATTTGCCTTAGGCCTCCTGGCCAGCACTCTGTGAGCTCCCTCAAGCTCCAGGGGCAAATGGAAGGACCCCGCCCCCATCAACGAGCTCAACATCGTGGTCACATACGTCGGGAGATCCGACCCGTCCAGCCCCTCCGCCAGGCCCAGGATCCTCAAATTCTTTCGCCTAGTGCGAACGTCCAGCTCCTCCAAGCGGTCTTGCCACTTTTTGTGAAGTGCCTCGTGCAACTCCACTTTCCCCACGAGGACCACGGCCTCCTCCTCCCTCTCAGCGGCCTGCTGCTGCAACTCCCGAATCGACACCTCCTGTGCCGCCTGAGCCCCAAGCAGCTTGTTGGTAGTCGCATTCAGGGAGTCCAGCAACTCAGCCTTCAGCTCTGCAAAACAGCGCAGAAGAGAGGCCTGCTGCTCCTGCGCCCACTTCCACCAGTCCTCGGGCGTTCCGCCGGCCGCCATTTTGTCTTTCTTCCCCGCTTTTCTTGGGGAGCTGCTGCAGCTTTTTCCTTTGCCCCACTCCGGGTGAGCACCATAAATTATGGGGAATGC
Organism: Scyliorhinus canicula; assembly: GCF_902713615.1. Classification (NCBI taxonomy): domain Eukaryota; kingdom Metazoa; phylum Chordata; class Chondrichthyes; order Carcharhiniformes; family Scyliorhinidae; genus Scyliorhinus; species Scyliorhinus canicula. The sequence continues at coordinate 58,277,498 of NC_052152.1, forward strand.
TCCTCTAGACACCTTTCCCCACCGGGATTCGTCGAAACAGCGCCGTTTGGGGCCCTCAAATCGGCCCAAAAGTCCTTAAATAGCGGGAGCTGCCGAACGTGAGGCTTAGCTCCGCATAGCCGCAACCGGAAGTCGTCTATAGAAAATTCTTAATCATTTATATATTAATAGAACTATCAACTGGTAAAATTAAAATAGATTCACATTTTGGATGCAGAGGGAGTACACGGCTCTCACAGTCAATGTTGTGTGCACCTCACTTCATTTACCCTTTCTTTATGTGCATCACTTCAGTCATAACAGTGGGGGAAAAAACACAAGGATGGAAATCAGTGGAATGTGGCAACCTTGCACATGGGCAATGGTCAACAAAATGTCTTGTGGGCTGCATTCAGAATTAAGATCGGCCACATGTGTGACACATTGATGTATGGCATTCTGAAGCTTCATATTAATTTCAGAATATGCTGTTCTTCAATCATGCAGTGGAGATCAAATGTCCTATCTGACAACAGCTATCAGCCCCCTCACAAATTTCATAGATATGATCATTATCATGTGACCTCTCAGGTCACAACAATCTTGATGGTGTAGCTTTTCAGGGTTCCTTTCCAGCGGACTGACCAATAACACCCAGTTCACAGTTAAGCCATTTTTGGTAAAAGCACTCAGCTCTTTAGCATATCTAAGCTATTCCCACACCTTTCCAGATTTTAGACCATTTTTATCCAGTTTACACATTGCCTCCAAGAGCTCCTATCCCCTTTTCTGCAAAAAAACTGATCTCTTCTTCAGCGAAATTTGCTTTTTCGCACTTTAGTAGGTGCACTTTAATGGTCGTGTTGCACTTAAGCCATGCTTGTAAATCGCGCGAGAGGCCAAAATCGAGAACCATGACGGGCGCCGATCTAACCGGCCCTCTGCTGTTCGTAAAATCAGGATCCCGCCTTAGCGTGGCAAGAAAGAAAGTCACCACTAAAGTCCAATCTCCATACAATTAACAGGAGCAACCCCTTATCTAACAGCTCACCCTGTGACCTAACAGCCTTCCCAGCAAGTGGTCACCTGGGCACCAATTAGTACCCCTATTGAAAATGTGAAGCTAATGGAAGGGCTGCTGCGACCCAAGGAGGTGAGTAGCCATCTTTGCTCCTGGGCAATGAGCCCGGTGGCACTGGGGTTGTTGCCCCGGTGCTCGGAGGGGGTTGGGAGAGCCCACATGGGGCCAGCCTCGTTTGGGATGGGTCGCCATCAGTGGGGGGGGTGGGGGATGGGGGGTGGGGGGGCGGCGCAGAGCGGGAGAGTGGGAGGTGACCACCCAAGACCTGGGCTGGGTGTCTCAGCACCCACGTGTTCCGGGGGCAATCCCAGCCCCTGCCTGCCTGCCCCGCTGATTACCCATAACACCCACTGACCAGGGCCTTTGGCTGCATGGCTGAAGGCTATTGCTAATTGAGCATTGGCAATTGTAGTTAAGTGAGCATTTCACAGTGAATCTCCAAGGGTTGCCGTGCCATGTAGTATGTGGGAGTTATTGCCTAGCATCCCAATCAGACCGTAATCCCTGGACACTGTTCCTGATCACTGCAGGAAGCAACACCACAGACGCAGCGACCAACATTCGAACACCCAGGGGCTCTGTGATGAGAGGATGGGTGTGTGCACAGGGGAGGGGACCAGTGCCTGATCCAAGTTACCCATGGGTGAGTCTGAGGTGCAGGGTCTGGGGTCTGGTGAGCAGGGGACCCCGCTGTGCCCAGGGTTGCATGAGCAGGGTATATTGGGTGGGCGGGGGAGCAATGCCTGGACTGGAAGGTCCCGGGATAGAAGATCTCGCTGGCTTTCAGTCTCATACCCGCTCCAATTCCTTACAGATATTAGATGGTATGGACCATATCTTGGACCCCTTGGAACTTGCTCTACTGGGGCTGCTGGTGACCAGGTGACCAGACGCCGGAGGAGGCGATGGCAGCAGTGACAGAAATATGAGTCGGTGGTCCATGTGCAGGGCCCTACCCCATACTCTGAGGACCCGGCCATCCATCAGGCCAGGGAGGAACCCAGAGGGAGAGACCGGCGACTGTCCAACTTGTACAGATGTCGTTGGTCTTTCGAACAGATGACAGACGGCGTGTGCCGCAGGGCGCACCGTCTCAACAAGGGGATGGCGCGGCACCTGTACCATGTCCTCGCGGACTTGGCACCACATGGAGGAGGAGGCTACCCGATTCCGGAGGCCTTTAAAGTAACTGCAACCCTGAACGTCTACGCCTCAGAATAATTCCAGGGCTCAAGTGGGAACTTGTGCGACATCTCACAAGCTACAGCGCACAAGCACATCTGTGAGGACACAGATGCCCTGTTTGCCCGGGAAGCTAACTATATAAACTTTGACATATGAAGGTTTGCCAGGCAGACTCTCATACTTGCCCACTTCACATAGGACGTGACCTCATCCATCATTCCCCCTTCCCCGAAACGTCCCCGCTCCCCATCCCTCAGCCTCCATCCTCCCCACCCCCCGCCCCCCCCCCCGAACCCCACCATTACCCACCCTCCCACAATCTGTGTGACATCACTCCAGAGTGATGGGATTGTATCGGCACTGTCACTAGGTCACTGTTGAGGGCAGTGGAAATTATGATAACCCGCTGTGAGCTGAGTGCCGGTGCTCCTCAGTCAATGCTATAGTCTGACCCCTGCCTGTCTGCTGAGTGCTTGCTCACACCCATCACCTCCATGTCCGGGGAGGTGGGGTATGGGATTGGTGCTCGGCCCACATTGCAGAAGAAAGTGCCAGAGGCGACATATTGGTCTAGATCAGCGATTTTTATTAATTAACAATTGTGTCCCCAACTGTCCCTATCCCACGATGGTTCCGCCCCCCCCCCCTTCCTAACCCCACCCAGATCCCCCCCACCCCCAAACATAACACACCCAAACCTCCTCCTCCTTAATGCCCTCAGTGATCCTCAACCTGCTTAGCCTTCTGTGCTCTACCGCTGTGCCTGGGTGTGTCCCCAAGAGGTGGAGGCAGCCTGCTGTCTACCGCGTCCCATGGCCTTCAATGCCCCTGGCCGGAGGGCCCCAGTTCACTTACCAGTGGCACATGCGCCGCCTTGCCACCCTGTTCCCAGTGCTGACTCCGAGACTCGCCGTTGTCAGTGGGGTCGGTCTCAGGGGAGTCGGTGGCCCCCATTGCCACTCCATAGGATGGCTCCGGGTTGGCATCTAGTTCCCCCTCCCCCTACCCCTAATCGGCGCCTCTAGGGCCCTGGGGTTCACCTGGGGACAGAGAGGCAGCTGGATCAAGCCCTGGCTGCCCCTGCATCATCTGGTTCTGCCAGCACTGGTGGCTTCCCAATGTCTGCAGCATGTTGTTGATGCCCTCGGCGATGTTCCTCAGTGACTGAGACATGCTCTGGAGCCACCAGGCAATGCTGTCCTGCAACTGGGACACGTCCCCAGTGACCTAGTCATGCTCTGCAGTGCCTCGGCTATGCCCACATGGGACTGCGAGACCTCCCCTAGTGACCGGGAGGCCCTCTGAAGGGCCTCGGCAATGACCATTCAAGACTGAGACATGCACTGCAGCGCCTCATCAGGGTCCACCTAGTACTGGACCATGTCCCTCAGTGACTGGGACATGCTGTCGAGGTGTCAGTCATGGGCATCACTGACTGAGCAATGCCTTGGGCACCTGCTTTCTTGCTGCCGATGTCGTGCACCAGGCTCTGCACTGTGGTCTCCACCCCATCAGTGTTGGCCTAGGTGCCAGGTGTCGCCAGCGTTACCTCCTGCGCCAGTAGCCTCTGTGAGGAGGTTGGGGGTCCTGTGCCAACTTACCCATGCTGCCCGGTGGAGGTCGCTGACCTTATTATGATACTGGATGCCGGTCCTCCTGGTCACACTGAGCTGATGGCCGCTGCCACTTCCTCACAGGTCGCACTGGCTGCCCTGTGGCAGACATTCCGAGACCCTCAAGGAAACAGGACATCCCGTCTGGCCTCGACCACATCAAGTATTCTGCGCAGGTTGGCATCCCCGAATCGTGGGGCTGATCTTCTCGGAGGCCTGGCTGTGAGGCTGAGTGGGGTTGGCTGTGCAGGAGCAGTTTAAGGGAGCTGCTCTTCCTTGTTAACGGGGCACTCGGAGCGCAGTCCCAGCGAATGAACCAGCAGGACCATCGTTTGCATCGTGAAGCCCGTGGGGCCCCATTAAGTGGGCCAATTTATAATTTTATAGCAGTGACGGCCTCACCAGGCCGAGCTTGGGGAAGCTCATGACAGTTCCTGCTCACTGCCACATTTAGAAACTTTTCCATTAAATCGCACCCAATGTGTTCTTCTGCTGGTCACGAGCTGTAACACAAAACTCCCAATTCATTACTCGCTGTCTTTTTTAAACTAGCTTTCATCCCCATAGCAATATCAGCCAGAGTCTAACTATTCTGAAATTGGATCTGGTGGGGGTGGGGGATAGGGTACAAGACAAGAGGTCCATAGTAACTCCCATCTGCAGCTTGCAACCTATTGCTATACACAGGATAAGGCTGAAGTATGAATTGAGAAGGGGAAGAGACAAACAGACCATCATCCTGAATACGCTCAGTGATGTTGGGTGCCATAAGCCCTATTGTAGCTGACCCCATGATGCACAACTCTATCACCTCCATCGGTGAATGAAGGTGAACCTGCACCTCTGCCCACCTCTCCACCCCCCAGGTCTCTGCTATTCCCTTCTATTTCATGCCCTCTTGTCCTGCAAGAAGTGGAAAGACTGCCAGTTATCGAGTTATGTTTGGGTGATGTGCCTGCCATGCTGAATGGCTGGAGTTATGTAGAAGCAGTGGGAGGTGGGTGTGACGCTGCCAACAACATTACGTGTGTTAGGATTAAGTGAAGTATGTGAACGTCAGGCACAAGTCCTGAGTACTAGGGTACTAGGGAGTGCTGATGGGTGAATGATGGAGTAATTATAAGTGTGAGAGTTTGATGGTGTGATGGGCAAGAGATGTCAAGTGAAAAATGGGTACACGGCCCCTGATTATTCTCAGGAGGTAATTAAACAATTTCTGGCACTACTGTCAGGACCTTGGGACCAGACTCTCGGAGATGACCCCCTTGGCCACCTGTTCCTAGTTCCTTTGTGCCCTGGCTCCCTGTGGGAACACATCCAGAGGAATTCTCCGTTCCTGAGGCTAAGTGTTGCGGGCGGGGCAGGTTTTCTTGATTTATTGTCACTTGTACCGAGGTACAGTGAAAAGTATTGTTCTGCGTACAGTCCAGACAGATCGTTCCATACATGGAAAAACATGGGATGTACATCAATACTCAATGTAAATACAGAGACACAGGCATCGGGAGAAGCATTCGGAGTGTAGTATTACTCAGTAAATTTTGTGGACTTCTACAACAGTAAAACTGGCACCAAACCTGGACTGGTTCAGTGACCATTGAGGGTCTACCATCGGTGCCACGAGTAACACAATCAATTCCAATGAGAACAGTTGCCGGATTTGCCAAATTCGCGATTGACATTCAGGAGGCTGCCGAGCTGCAGCCACATATACACACTTCACTCCGCACACACGCCATCCCAGCTAACAAGATGGCAGCGAGGAGAGCGGCCCCAAGATTCACGGACGCCAAGCTTGAGACACTGCTGGACACCATGGAAGAGAGGCAGGCCACTCATTATCCCAGCCAGGGAAGGAGACTGCCAGCCGCCACCATCCATCGTACCTGGGCGCAGTTGCCAGAGGCAGTTAGTGCCACCAGCAACACTGGCCTGCAGTGCCGTAAAAAACTGCATGACCTCTTCAGGGCGGCCAGGGTGAGTAGGCAGCACTGTGCCCCTGACACCAACCATCACCCCCACCCCCACACACAGACACGTAATCCTCCCCTCCAACCAGGAGAGCAGCCACACCTCCACCCTGCACCACATGCCGGTACCCATACCAGCTGCCGTGGCCGGGTGCCATGGCCACTGAAACTACCACCTACCCACCCCCTGGACTGAATGTGTTGGACTGTCAAACATTGCCGTTTCCTGTCCCGTATCCTGAGGGGGACCGTCAGATCTGCGGCCCCTGCAGAGCACTTTATTGAAGAGGCTCTTGGATACTCTTCCTGTGCTCACCACACAGATACTCCGGTACATCAGGTGGAGGTAGGAACTCCCGAAGGGGCAGACAGTTGGAGGGCGGGCCGGCCCAGGGACTAGCTGCCGTCCAGGCAGGTTTCAGACTTCTGGACGGACAGATCCATCGATCCATCGATTGTAGAGATGCAGGCGCAGATCCAAGGACTGCACGAGGGATTGTCGGCAAACGCAGGTCGAGGAGTCCAACCACGAGCAGGAGCAGGAGGTGATGCCAACGATGCGAGCCACCTGGACAACATTGCAAGAGTGGCGTCCGCGGTGGAGGCCTAGCGAGCGAGGGGTGCGGCTATGGATCACCATATCTAAGGCCTGGGGCCAGGTCAGGGCTGCTTTCTCACAGGCAGCTGTGTGCCAGAGCCACCTGGACATTGCAGCGGTGCTCCTGAGCGTGGCCCAGTCACAGCAGGCCATGGCTGAGAGCACCGGAGGCATTGCGCTGGTTGATGTGGCTCAGGCACAGAGGGAAGTGACCCAGACCCAGAGGGAGATGGCGCAGCCACTGGCTGATGTGGCATAGACCCAGAAGGTGGTGGCACAGTCAATGGGTGATGTGGCACAGTCCCAGACGGGCGTGATCCACTTTGTGTGTTTCTGGTCGCGAGCATGCAGACACTTGCCAAGATGGCTGTGGGCCTCCAGGACTGGCAGCGCCAGGTGCCGGGGGGAGCCTCAGGGGATAGTTCCACTTGCACCCCCGTAACATGGAGTAGCCCGGGGGCCTTCGGGCATCCCCGAGGGACGAGGTGATGGGTCCCGGGTTGGTGATTCCTTCAGGGGAGGTGCCAGAACACCCCACCTCCCTCCTGTCCCTGGTGCATCTGGTGGTCAGTGGGCAGAACAGAGCGGCACCACACCACCTGGAACACCCGAGCAGCAGCGAGCCCGGTCACCACAGAGGATGCCACAAACGGGGACCCAGGTCTCAGGGTGGGAATCATATCAGGCCGCCTCCACTCCTGATGTACCATGTGGGGATCCAACTAGACGTAGCGTTAAGGCCAGAAAGATAGACATCAGTTAAGTTGGCATGGGTGCAAGGCACAGTTTAGCGATAGGGGCTAGGGACGAATCTGTACATCTGTTGTCACATTAAACAACTGTTCACAGTGTTGCAAATTGCCTCAGTTCTCTGTCAGATGACCGTGAGAGCTGGGCTTTTCTGGGCCAGTCGCAGAGGGGGCATGGTGGTGGGGGGAATTGGCTCAGGGACTGCAGGTTCCCCTCCCCCCCCCCCGCCCTGTTGTGTTTTGTGTTATGACCGTGGTAATGATGTACACAGAACATCGAGTTCTTTCATTAGAAAGATGGGGCAGGATTCTCTCAGCCCTGGGCCGGTCCGGTCCGGAGAATCCCCGCAACCGACGTGAATGACACTACGCCACCCGACGCCGGTACGCGATTCCCCACAGAGCGGAGAATCGGCACCATAGACGCCGGCGTGGTTGGCGCGGCGCTGGTCGGGGGCCGCTCTACGCGGCCGACCCGCAGATTCCCGGCCCGGGATGAGCCGAGCGGCTGTCGTAAAAAAGCCGACACCATCCACACCTGCTCTTACCCGGCGTGGAAAGGTCGGGGGCAGCCTGTGGAGGTGGGGGGGGGGGGGGGGGGGGTGAGGGGGGGATGGTGGGTGGGGGGTCCCACCCCAGGGGGTCCTCCGAAGTGGCCTGGCCCGTGATCGGGGCCCACCAATCGGCGGGCCGGCCTCTTTGCTGGCGTCCTCCTTTCTTCCACGCTGGCCCCTGTTGTCCTGCATCATGTAGCGTCAGGGCCACTGCGCATGCGCGGATCCCGCAGCGCCCATTTGATGGCAGGATCAGCAGCTGGAGCGGTGCGAACCACACCAGTGCTGTGCTGGCCCCCTGTGGGGGCCAGAATTGGTGATCCTGAGGCCATGTTGACGCCGTCAAGAAACGCGACGGCATTTCCGATGGCATCAACACTTAGCCTCAGGATCACAGAATCCCACCCAGGATCTATTAACAAATACGTGGAAAGATAACTAACAAACTACAATACAGACGATGGCTACTAAATGAATTCAGTCAATTCTCCTGGAGCTACTCTAAGTGCAACTGTCCTCTTGTACGACTTACTACCAACTGGCAGATGTCTCAAGTCACATGGTAGATCTCTATTGCCACCTGCTGATTGGAGATCGTACCGATAACTATATACATTAATAAACAACTATATAACAACGAGATACATTGATGTGTACATCATATCACCACACCCTCCCACCCACCATCCCCACCACTGCCCCCCAGGGAATTCGATGGAACCGTGTGATGAACGGTCAACTTGCATGCAGGGAACCCCCAGGTGGACGGTAGAAAGTGATACCATGGGCAGGAGTCAGACATTGTCAAGACGCCCTAGTTGGGGGTGTGGCTCCTGGGCAACGGATTACCCACTGCGGTCCTGGCTGATGACACCTATACGAAGGCCACAGACCGACACGGAGACTCACTTCAACCACACTCATACGGGGCACCAGAGCTCACTGCAGAGCTGGTTGTCATCATCCTACATCCCATGGGGCAGACCCACTGTTACTGCCAACCCAGGGCCCGCACCTCTGTAGTGCGGCAGGTATGTGACATGGAGGGGGTTGAAGGCGGGAGAGAGATGCGGTATCCGTTTTCCTGGCCAGTCCGCTCCTTCCCCTGCCCCAGTCCGTGAACGTGGAGGCGATCAAAGCATCCTGTGCACATTGGCCCTTGCGCACACATCATGCAGCCTCCCGTGTCTGCCTGGGTCCCATGTCTTGCTCATCCTCACCCTCCCCTGCATCCTCCTTATCAGAGGCCTGGCGTTCCTCCTTCTCCTCCAGCATGTCGCGTATCTGCTGTATGATGTGTGGAGGACACAGCAGGACACCAAAATGTGGGCGACCTTCCCAGTGTGTTCGCGGGCAACCAGAGTGGTCCAGGCACCTTGAACTGCATCTTCAGAATGCCGCAGCACCGTCACATGGACGGGATTGAAGCGAGTCTCCCCATCGGTCTGTAGTTTCGGATAGGTGTCATCAGCCAGGACTGCAGTGGGTAATTCGTTGCCCAGGAGCCAACCCCCAGCGGAGGGGGCATCTTGAAGAGGCCGGGAATCATTGAATGTACCAGGATGAAGGCATCATGCACACTGCCAAGGTATCGGGCGCAGACGTGCATGATGCGCATCTGATGGTCACACACCAGCTGCATGTTCATCGAGTGGGACCCCTTTCGGTTTTTGTAGAGCGGCCTGTCATCTGCAGGTGCCCGTAAGGTGCCATGCATCCCATTGATCGCCCCCTGGACCCGGGGCATCTCAGTGATGGCGGCGAACCCCGCTGCCTGGGCATCCTGGTGGGCTCAGTCCACATTAGAACAAAGAACAAAGAAAAGTACAGCACAGGAACAGGCCCTTCATCCCTCCAACCCTGTGCCGACCATGCTGCCCCTCTAAACTAAAATCTTCTACACGTCCGGGGTCCATATCCCTCTATTCCCATCCTATTCATGTATTTGTCCCTTAAATGTCACTATCGTCCCTGCTTCCACCACCTCATCCGGCAGCGAGTTCCAGGCACCCACTACCCTCTGTGTAAAAAACCTTGCCTCGTACATCTCCTCTAAACCTTGCCCCTCGCACCTTAAACCTCTGCTCCTAGTAATTGACCCCTCTACCCTGGGAAAAAGCCTCCTGAATATCCACTCTGTCTATGCCCCTCATAATTTTGTAGACCTCTATCAGGTCGCCCCTCAACCTCCGTCGTTCCAGTGAGAACAAACCGAGTTTATTCAACCGCTCCTCATAGCTAACGCCCTCCATACCAGGCAACACCCTGGTAAACCCCTTCTGCAACCTCTCTAAAGCCTCCACATCCTTCTGGTAGTGTGGCGACCAGAATTGAACACTATACTCCAAGTGTGGCCTAACTAAGGTTCTATACAGCTGCAACATGACTTGCCAATTCATATACTCAATGCCCCGGCCAATGAAGGCAAGCATGCCGTATGCCCTCTTGACTACCTTCTCCACCCGTGTTGCCCCTTTCAGTGACCTGTGGACCTGTACACCTAGATCTCTCTGACTTCCAATACTCTTGAGTGTTCTACCATTCACTGTATATTTCCTACCTGCATTAGACTTTCCAAAATACATTACCTCACATTTGTCCAGATTAAACGCCATCTGCCATCTCTCTGCCAAGTCTCCAAACAATCTAAATCCTTCTGTATCCTCTGACAGTCCTCATCGCTATCCGCAATTCCACCAACCTTTGTGTCGTCTGCAAACTTACTAATCAGACCAGTTACATTTTCCTCCAAATCATTTATATATACTACGAACAGCAAAGGTCCCAGCACTGATCCCTGCGGAACACCACTAGTCACAGCCCTCCAATCAGAAAAGCACCCTTCCATTGCTACTCTCTGCCTTCTATGACCTAGCCAGTTCTGTATCCATCTTGCCAGCTCACCTCTGATCCTATGTGACTTCACCTTTTGTACCAGTTTACCATGAGGGACCTTGTCAAAGGCCTTACTGAAGTCCATATGGACAACATCCACTGCCCTACATGCATCAATCATCTTTGTGACCTCTTTGAAAAACTCTATCAAGGTAGTGAGACACGACATCCCCTTCACAAAACTCAACATTGAAATGGATATATTGAAATGGAGCTGACTGGGTATATAGGGCCTCTGTGACGACACGGATGCATCTGTGCACCATGTTCTGTGAAATCCCAGACAGATCCCCATTCGGCACCAGGAAAGACCGCATGGCGTAGAGATTCAGGATGACCATCACCTTGACGACCATCGGGAGCAGGTATCCTCGCTCATTCCTCCGTGGTGCCAGGTGTGCCATCTGGCATAAATGTCACACTGTCCCCCTGCTCAGCCGGCGTCTTTGTCGGCATGTCCAGTCTGGCAGGTCCTTGAGTGACAGGCGTTGCTGGTACACACGAGGCTTCATGCGGAACCTTCTTTGCACCTCCTCCTTGGTCTATTGGCCGGCTGGCTCTCCATCCTCAGTGGCTGCCTCCTGTTCCACTACTGCACGCTCTGCTGCCGCAGCTTCCTCCTCCTCGAGCAGCTCCAGCTCGTACAGCCTCAGAGCATCCACCAGGGCTGCGGCGACTAGGAGGAAGGCCACCATTGCTGATTGAATTCCAATATCCATTGTCTGCAGGGGGGTGAAATTTTAGCATGCTGCGTACTCTCATGCCCAACCAGGTTCAACGAGGTACACGGTGGCCCTGGTTGGCATTGCGGACTCTGCCCCCGAATGTCCTCCTCCCCTATCCTCTCTGCACCCCCGGCACTGGTGGGGCCTCTGGCCTCGGTGCCCATCCCTGCTGCCAGGGCTACTGTCGGCTGGTGCTGCCCTTGCCAGCGGTACGCTTTCCGTCCCTGCTGTAGGGGTGACAGTGAGCATTGCGTTGGGTGGGCCGCATAATGCTGGTGGATGCCAGCCGGTGGGGGGGGGGGGGGGGGGGGTTTGGCTGAGGGTGGATGCAGGGGTGGTGGATTGGGAGCACCCATACAGCCGGTGGCACTCTGCAGAACCAAGAGCCAAGGTGGGCAATCAGTAGGGTGTGCACCAAGATGGCTGCCTTGCAGGCCGTAGCAATGGCGGTCCGTGCCTGGGCACCTCGGTCCCATGGGAGGTCACCCCTGCCCCACAGTCTGTCATCCTCCCGTCACCACCCCCCCTCTCCCCCCTCCAGCCGGCCTGGCCATTGTCAGGACTGGAATCCCACAGGCGCGCCTTTCCATGTCCTACCTCCTCTCTCCCTCAGCCATAGCGCCAGTTTCACAATTTTTAAAAGCATAAGTGCACCTCGCCATCGGGGATTCGCCCCAGTGGAGGCGGAGAATCGCGGAGGCCCCGGAGAATACCGGTTCAGGCCCGCTAATGATATGCCAACGGTGTTTACCATACGTGCAGAGTGGAACACATTGACGCCGCTGTCGAGGCAACAGATAATTGCGATTTGGTGAGAAACCGACACCCACCACGATTTTGTCATCAAAACTGATTTCCCGATTCTGGTGTCAGCCGATGGAGAACCCCGCCCAACATCTCTCCTTCTATTCACTTCCATGACTAAGGGTTCCAGCCCTGCTCCTCTAAACCACTACGCCTTCTCTTTTCATTTCTATCCTCTCCATTTGCAACAAGGCCAGTCAGTAGTAGACTGCAGCTTCCCTTTGATAGGGACAGACTGCCTTCAAGAGCTGGAGGCTAGCCAGAACCTGTGCTATTCTCATATGCTGTTTGGCCACTTGTGTGCGCAGTGAGCCAGTGGCATGGATCTCAATGGCTTTCACACATAAATCAGCAGAAGGTTTCTATGCTTCCTGTCTCAACGGAAATGGGTGCGGGTAGATTGTGAATTGCGACCCCCCCGCCCAGTCACTCCCGATGTCTTACAAAAAACCTTCAGGAATTCTTCCCTGTTTCAGTTCTATTTTCCTTTAATGGATACTTTCCAAGTTGCTACTTGAACATATCCAGATTGTCGCATGAATGAAAGTAAATTTTATGAACTTTTGACCTTTACAGATGTGTTAATAACCATACCAATATTTTCATCCCCCTCGTGGTTTGTGTTGTCTTATACTGTTCATTAATTTTGGAACAAAGTAAGACCTTTTTAAACCAGGTTTTAACTGTGCATAAAATACGTCCTGCTGAACTGCAATAAAATTGGCAAAATGTGTAGAAAATTAAGGTGGCGGAGAGAAAGAAATTCTACTGATGGATAGTGTGTATAAAGCAAGGAAAGTAGAGCCTGATGGAATAAATGAAAAACAATGACAAATGAATTTGGAAACCAAAAAATATTTCTTCATTCAGACTGATAAGTGTTAAATGTTTGGAATAATCACATACAGAAGATAATAAAGGCAGAATTGTTGAAGTTATTTAAAATATAATTATATGTTATAATGGAGAAACCTTGTTACAGTAGAAGTTACACTTATCTTGCTACAAAGTGGTTTGTGCTTGCCAGCAATGTCACAATGTTAATTTAGTTCTATAGTCAGAACACACATCTGAATTTGTAAGACCTTAAAATCGAAGAATTGAAACTCTTGCCAATTGGAATTTAAACGTGACGTTTAAGTTTGCGTTGAACAATGTAACTTTGGTCACCCATAACAGCAGGATATCGGATGAATGCCTATTAATGCAATTCGGCAACAAAATGATTTGAAGATCGTATTTTGTTTGCCTGCCAGTCCAGTCGTGCTTTGTTTTGAACTAAGCTTCTATCTAAAGTTTCCACTTTCACTTTCAATGCTTGATGTTGGAATAATTGCCAACCATTGACTTTCTAAGTGAGTGAGCACTTTGCTCTTTCATTCACATATCCTGCACAATGCTACTCACGTTTTTTGCCACAAATCACTTCTGTATATTTGCTACGCTGATTGTTTTTTAAAATTTGTTGTTGCGTGTCAGTCTTTGTTGCTCAATTTCAGTTGTAGCGCTGTATTAATTTGAAATCTCTGCACGGATCTTTGGACTCACGGTTCAAGGGAGCACATGGTCATATGACTAAATACAGAAGGTTCAGATGGGAGGTGAAAAAGACCATTAGAGAAGCAAATGAGGGTTTATGAGAAAAGGTAGGCAGCCAACATAAAGGTAAACCCAAAGTATTTTCCAGCCATATAAATAGTACAAAAGTGGTAAAATGAAGAACAGGACCAATTAGGGACCTAAAAGGAAACTTACACATGGAGGCAGAGGACAAGGCTGAGGTATTAAATGAATATTTTGCATCGGTCTTTGCCAACAAAGTAGATGCTACCTAGGTTCTGGTGACAGATGAAAAAACCTTTCCCTAGAAGGGGTCAAAATGGATACGGTCGAAGTGTTGAACAGACTGAAAGTTGATAAGGCACCGGGACCAGATGAGATGCATCCACGGATATTGCAAGGAAGTGCAAATGGAAATTGCAGGGGCAATAGTCATAATCTTCCAGTCTTCTCTAGACTGAGGGGAGGTACCAGAGGACTGGGGAATTGCAAATGTTGCACTCTTGTTCAAAAAAGGTTGTAAGGATAGCCCCAGCAATTACACCCCAATCAGTTTAATATCAGTGGTGGTCAAATTTCTAGAATAAATTATTTGGGAGAGAATTAACAATCACATAGGAAAATGTGGGTTGATTAGGAAGAGACAGCATTGATTTCTGAAGGGGAAATCATTTTTAACTAACTTGTTGGAGTCTTTTGAGGAGGTAACAGAATGGGTCAATGAGGGTAATGCTGTTGATGTGGTGTACATGGACTTTCAGAAGGCATTTCACACAGTGCCACACAACAGACTTGTGAGCCACGGGGTCAGTATTGGGACCCTCGCTTTTCCTGATATATATTAATTTTCTGGATCTTGGTGTGCTTGGGACAATTTCAAAGTTTGTGGATGATATAAAACTTGGAAGTATTATAAACTGTGACGTGGACAGTGTAGAATTTCAAAAGAGTACAGGCAAGTTGGTGGAGTGGGTAGATAGGTGGCAGATGAAGTTCAATGTGGAGAAGTGCAAGGTGATGCATTTTGGTAGGAAGAACATGGAGAGACAATATAACTTCTGTGAATCATCTGGAAGCCATGGCTGATGGACACAGAGGTAGAAAAATATCCACTTAACAGCGCTCAAAAAAAACAAGCCTTCTGTCTCCAGCAGCAGCTTTGGGCCTACGTTGGGACATTCTGAGCTGGCCCCAGCACAGCGCTGTTTAAATGTGATGTGGAGATGCCGGCGTTGGACTGCGGTGAGCACAGTAAGAAGTCTTACAACACCAGGTTAAAGTCCAACAGGTTTGTTTCAAACACGAGCTTTCGGAGCACGGCTCCTTCTTCACCTGAAGAAGGAGCCGTGCTCCGAAAGCTCGTGTTTGAAACAAACCTGTTGGACTTTAACCTGGTGTTGTAAGACTTCTTACTGTTTAAATGTAGCTGCTCTCCCTCATGACAGGGTTACTAAGGGTATGTCCATTGATGTCAGGGATTTAAACTACCGGTTTGTATTGAAGGCAACAAGCACAATTTCACAACTATTTTAATGGTATGGTGATTTTTTTTTTTACAGGTTCTTTCTTTTAAGCATGCACTTCTATTATTATTGGTTATTTTAACGGGTTTTTTATGATTAAAAACGGTTATTATTTAATATTTAGAAGTGAACGTAGATTTTGTTATTTGTTTTAAATCTATGAAAGTACTATTTAAATCTGCACTATATAACTTTACATGTGGCAGGCTTAAAAGTGTTTGTATGTTTTAATTTAGAATCTGGTAGAATCTGGGAACTGAAAATGTAGTTGAAAAGAAGAGGGGCTGGATTCTCCGACCCCCCCCGCCGGATTGGAGATTCGCCGGGGGGCGGTGTGAATCCCGCCCCCGCCGGCTGCCGAATTCTCCGACACCAGATATTCAGCGGGGGCGCGAATCGCGCCGCGCCGGTCGGCGGGCCCACCCTCCCGCCAATTCTCCGGCTCACAATGGGCCGAAGTCCCGCTGCTGTAATGCCTCTCCCGCCGGCGTGAATCAAACCACCATTAACAGCGGGACTGGCGGCGCGGGCGGGCTCCGGGGTCCTGCGGGGGGGCACGGGGTGATCTGGCCCCGGTGGGGTGCCCCCACGGTGGCCTGGCCCGCGATTGGGGCCCACCGCTCCGTGGGTGGGCCTGTGCCGTGGGGGCACTCTTTTCCTTCCGCGATGGCCATAGCCTCAGTGATGGCTGACGCGGACGTGACCCCCGCATGCGCGGGGATGACGTCATCAGCCGCTGACACTCCGGCGCATGCGCGGATTTCCTGCGGCCGGCGAAGTCCCTTCGGCCCCGGCTGGCATGGGGTCAAAGGCCTTCCACGCCAGCCGGCGGGATGGGAACCACTCCGGCGCGGCCTAGCCCCTCAGGGTGAGGGCTTGGCCCCTAAAGGTGCGGAGAAATCCGCACCTTTGGGGCAGACCAACGCCAGAGTGGTTCACGCCATTCCATCCCGCCGGGACCCCCCACCCCGCCGGGTAGGGAAGAATCCAGCCCGAGAAGACAGAACTTCAAGAAACAACAACCATGGAGATTCTTGGAGCAAGATAAAATGTAAATAACACCGTTTCCTTTCAGAAGGGGACAAAAATTCTGTTACAAGATGGTACTGACCTGGTCATAAGGGGCGCAATCGAATAGCCTCGTCGCGCCCGAATCGGTGACACGACAAGGCCGTTAAATCTCACGAGAGGCCTCTCGTGAGATTTGTGATGCGGTGAACACCTTGTGCGATCTAACAAGATCTCGCGAGACGTCACGATATGGATCTCACCCTTGCTGGTTAAGATCCAGATTTACATATTTAAATGAGCAGTTAGGCTCACTGAGATTTGTCAGTGCCCAAGGCCCGGGAAGAAACGGGCTATGGATGAAAATGGAATAGTATAGGTCAGATAGGCTTCAGATGGTTTCACGGGTCGGTGCAACATCGAGGGCCGAAGGGCCCATACTGCGCTGTAATGTTGTATGTTCTATGGGTGTGCCTGGGAGACCTCGCCATAGTGTTGTTTAGCACACCAACGCCCACAGACAGTTACCCGAGGCCGGCATTGAACCCGGGTCCCTGAAGCTGAGGCAGCAGTGCTAACCACTCTGCCACCTGTTTTTGATTTGTGTTTCGAATTATTAGATTTCTACTTTGTTTACTTCAATTAGCTTATTTATAATTATCTCAATTAAATGTTTTGTTTTAATGTTTCAATAAGATATTTGTAGAAGTTTGTAAAGTTTAATGGAAAACATTAACAAAAATAATGTTATAAATAAAAAAACTTTTGTACCATGTTAACATTTAACTTAATGTTTAACATTAGCAGCTGCTGTATGACATTTTGTTCAATAACAACCTCAACGTTTCCCAATTTCTTGCAACAAAATATATTTTTTCATTTTAACACAACGATTAATAACATATTACTTAACTTGAACATAACAGTTCTGTTGTCTTTCTGTAAATAGAGGGGGGGGGGTAAATAGAGGTGGGGGAGAGGAGGGGGCGGTTCAAAAAGCCATAACAGCCAGGTAAACTCAAATTGCCCTTGCATCACCTGTAGTCTGGGCTTGCACATCTACACCTGGAGGTATGCCTGCATCAGGCACAATATTACCCTCCTTTAGCTCCTCCACTTCTGGTTGCAAGTAATGTTCCGGGTGGATGCTCAGTTCATGCTGAAGTGCAAAGTTGTGAGATGCACAACACACTACAACTGTTGTGAGTTTCATCTTCACTGTTTATGGCAATGCGGAAGTTAGAGTTCAGCTTCAGATCTTCCTTTAACATTTCACAAAGGCATCCCATTGCTTCCTTGCTGAAGTGCAGTCTCTTGGTACACATCTCCTCTGACATCACTTCATAATAATAATAATAATTGCTTATTGCCACAAGTAGGCTTCAATGAAGTTACTGTGAAAAGCCCCTAGTCGTCACATTCCAGCGCCTGTTCGGGGAGACCGGTACGGGGTTCATGTAACTTCATGTCACAGTAACTTTATTGAAGCCTACTTGTGACAATAAGCAATTTTCATTTCATTAGGGGCTGGTTTAGCACACTGGGCTAAATCACTGGCTTTGGAGGCAAGCCAGCAGCACGGTTCAATTCCCGTACCAGCCTCCCCCAACAGGCACCAGAATGTGGCGACTAGGGGCTTTTCACAGTAACTTCATTGAAGCCTACTTGTGACAATAAGCAATTTTCATTACATGTGATGTCCCTTGCCTATACATTCTCTGTGGTGGGTAATTAATTATCTTCCTCATCAGGTGGACATGTAGCCTGACTCCAGATTTTGAATCTGCAATACTTGTCTGAGAGATAGTTCACATTAGCTTACAGGGGGCTTGCATACATCAACTAAGGCATTAAACCTTAATCACTGAGGTTTGTAAGGATCGACATTACCTCAGGGAGACTCTTAAACAACACAGCACATTGCAAAATCCAAATGTACTTTAGCTCTGCATCAGCTGGGGGACAGGCAGAATAACATCAGCGTCTTTAAAGGAGCCAAGAGAACCAGCATGGAGGTCAGGTAAACTCTATTCTTTTCTCCACATATACTGCCAGACCTCTTGAGCATTTCCAGCACTTCATGCTTTTATTTCAAATTTTCAGAATTGAGTATTTTGTTTTGACACCTAATCATATGATGCAAGCAAGATTGGGGATCATGTGACAGCATAAGCAAATGTGATTCCACAGATCATCCAATCGTGCACCTTTGTAAAAAGTTAGCTTTAAACTGAAAAGGTCAACCTTTATTGGTAATTCTAACCTTAACATTTAAAATGGGTTTGTTAAAATGCAAAAATCAATGAGCAAAGATGCATTTAATTGACAAATTAAGCCCTTTGCCAGACAACAGGTTATGCCAGTTTGGGGTAGGATTGGGAAATTTGGTACTGGACCAATTGGCTAGATATACTCTGCTCAAATTGCACTAATTGGAATTTCCTGCCAGCCAAAAGTTTTAGCACAAACATCAGAAAGCTACATTTAAATGGCAGATTTACTGTTAACTATCATGGGACTTTCCAATCTTCTATTTGGGAGTACTTTGAACACTCAGCTGATACTGGTATATGGACAATACAAATCCAGTATTCTGCTGGTCTTTATTTATTCCAATAATTGTATGTTGAGGGAAAAACAAGTCTGCAAAAAGTCAGTACCTAAAACAGGATTTCTTTCCAAGACAACACCATCACAAACTCTCCCAGTTCTGACTTCTCTACCCTCTCCCCCAGACATGCAGAGTGAGCTGGTTCATATACTATTACAATGATTATTCCCAATCCTTCCCACAGCTGTGCCTAATTGCCAAATTTCATTGCTATGCAAATTCAACATTAACAGCCTTTTGGTAGGTGTAATCTTAAAGTTGTATTTTGTTTTGCTGCAATCCAAATTCTTCGACCTTTGGTCTGGATAACTATCTGGTGTTTTGTCATTGCCAATGTTATGTTAATTCCCACCAGTCCATTCCATATTTTATAGAATGGGCAGTCTATTTTTCTCCCTCCTTTGCTGTCGAGATTCCCATTTCAAATCTTTGATATAGGATGTGAACGCTGGTGTGCTCCCAACACTGAAACATGTTTGTAAAACTAGATTGGACACAAACGCAGTCTGTATCGAGCATGGTTCAGATTTTTCAGACTCTAGGCTGCCAAACCAACAGTTCTTAAAGAACTTCAATACAAATAAAAATCGGGACAGATGCCAAACAGGCTGCCAACTTGTTATCACCATTTTCATGTTGCGCAAACTAAAGATCTACCCCAGACTGTGGGCGAGATTTTCAGCCGCCCGTACGGGCGGAATCTTCCTGTCCTACCGAAAGGTCACCCCTGCCACTTGTTTCCCGGTGGCAAAGGGTGCATTCAACGGGAAACCCCATTGACAATGGCGGGACTAGAGATCCCACTGCCAGCCAATTACAGGCTGCCTCGCAGTAAATATCGGCTTATATTTTTTGCCCTGTTTGGTGTGACCTTGTGCGGTGTTTTGGTGTATGGTGAAGCAAATCTTTGTTTTGTGTTGTATTTTGTATGGTGACGTAATGTTGCCACATTGGCTCTGCACATTGCTACATTAGTCATTTCAGCTCTGAACCCGATTCTGCCAAAAATAAATTATTTTACTTCTCAATTTTTGGAACGAATTAAAATTTTGGAATCAACAATGTAGGCCCAGTTCGTAAACTCCAGCAAAGCTGCACGCACTTGCGTGTCATGCTACAATGCAAGGTCAGTTGATTTTTTAAAACTTTGTTGTGCTCCTGACACACCGCACCAACTGGGTGTGCCATGAGATCATGCAGGTTGAGTTCTCTGCTGACAGCAGGTTTTAGAGTGCCTTGCTACATTCTCTTTAAAATGTCCTGCTTCTCGGAAATGCTAGAGGCAAAACTGCACCGTGCACGAATACTGCTTTGGAGATCCTGCTGCAGGAGGTCTTTACTAAAGCAGCGGGGGTAGTGGTGGTTGAGAATGTAAATGCAGTCTTATTTATGACCTGAAACACAGGGCAGGTAAGTAAGTTACTTGCCAGAGTGAGTGTGCTAACACGGCTTGATTTACTTCCCATGTGTCTCTTCTGCTTTTCATAAATTTGGTCTATTGTCACGCAGAGGAAATGTACTGTGCCAACTGTTTGCATATTTCATGCATGTACAGGCATGCTCATGTTGTTTCAATGTTTGAATCAGTGTCCCTAGTTATATTCCCACGGTTTAATTTGAAGTAATATTTTGGATATATTTTTTCCCCAACTCTTACGGAAGAACACAAGAACCAGGAGCAGGAGTAGGTCATTCAGACCGTCGAGTATGTTCCATCATTCAATACAATCATTGCTGATTTCCTCTCAGCCTCAACTCCATTTTCCTGCACGTTCCCCATAACCCTTCAACCCATTACTAATTAAAAATCTGTCTATCTCCTCCTTAAATTTACTCAGGGTGTGATTTAACAGGGGGGAAAAGTCTCATCTTGCATCAAGTGGGGTGTTTCTTGGCGCCTACAGTGCCGAGAACGACCCCGCTATCAATCGGGACTTTGGTTTTATTGGCCTTGGCGGGCAAAGCCCCAACAAGGCCGCACTTAGCTTCATTTCTTCCATTTTTACATGCCAGGGTGCCCATGTGGTGGTGCCAAGGTGCCAGGCTGGCTGTGCTAATGTATCTGGGTGGCAGCAGAAGTGCCAGGGTACCACCCTGCCCAGAGCCCAACCACCCGGGGGCCTCCAACTACCTAGGAGGCCCCCTAGGTGCCATTACGTCTGGTCCATGTTTGTTTGGGCCAGTACTAAATGACACCATGTCAAGGTCAATTGCAGCAGCACTTCCTTATTTTTATACTCTATTACTTTCGCAATAAGTGCCAAAATTCCATTTGTCTTCCTTATTATATGCTCGACCTGAATCCTAGTTTTCTGTGATTCATGCACGAAGACAACCAGATCCCTCTGCACCAAAACACTCTGATGTTTTTCCCCATTTAGATAATAAGTTGCCTTTCTATTTCTCTGACCAAAATGAAAACCTCACACTTATCCACATTAAACTCCATCTGCCAGATTTTGGCCCACTCACTGAACCTATTCATATCCATTTGTAAATGTCTTATTTCTTTATTGCAACATACCAACCCATCTATTTTAGTGTCATCTGCAAATCTGGGTATGGTACCTTCTATCCCTGCATCCAAGTCATTAATATAGATTGTAAATTGTTTGGGCTCGAGGACTGAACCCTGTGGCACCCCACATTTTACCAACCAGAAAAAGACCCATTTATCCCGACTCTCTGCCTTCTGTTGGTTAGCCAGTCCTCTATCCTTGACGAATAAATTACCCCAATCCCATGTGATCATACCTTGTGCATTAATCTTTTGTGCAGCACCTTATCAAATGCCTTCTGGAAGTCCAGATATACTGCAGTTACAGGATCCCCATCATCCACTTTGCTTGTTACATCTTTGAAGAACTCCAGCAAATTAGTCAAACATGATTTACCTTTCATAAAACCATCCAGACTCTAATGGATTGCATTTTGACTTTTCAAATGTCCTTGTATTACTTCCTTAATAATGGATTCTAACAATTTCCCAATTAACTGGTCTATAGTTTCCTACTTTCTGTCTCCCTTACTTTTTGGATAAGAGCATTATATTAGCAGTGTTCTAATCCATTAGAACTTTTCCCACATTTAGGGAATTTTAGAATATTATAACCAATGGATCAACTCTCCATTGCCACTTCCTTTAAGACCCGAGAGTACATGCCATCAAGCCCTGGGGACTTGTCTTCCCTCAATTTCAATAATTATTTTAGAACATTTCCCTATTGATGAAGATTGTTCTAAACTCCTCGTTTTCTATTACTTCTGCATTACCTGTTACTATTGGGATGGTACTACTGTCCTCCACCTGAGGCAAAATACTGATTTAGTGTCTCCGCCATTTCTGTGATCCCCACTATTAACTCATCCTCCAAGGGACCAACATTCACTTTAGCTACTCTCTTCCTCTTTGTATAATTTTTATCCTTTTTATAGTTTACACTTGTTGTCTTTCATAATTTACCTTTGCTCCTTTTATTACTTTGTTGGTGTTTAAAAGTTTCCCAATCCTCTAGCCTTCTACTGGCCTTTGTATTATGGTGTGCCTTAGTTTTTGTCTTCATGTTATCTTTAACTTCCTTGCTTAGCCATGGATACTTTTTTCCCCCTTTGACAATCTTTCTTCCTCTCTGGAATATATTTTAGTTAGGAGGAATTGAATGTCTCCTTAAACATCTGCCACTGCTCATCAGCTGTCCTCCCTTTTACTCTTCCTGCAGAGTCCATTTGGGTCAAATCTGTCCGCATGCTGATGTAATGACCTTTATTTAATAATTTTAAGCACCTCAACAAAATCACTCCTCAGATGCCAAACTGGAAAAAAATCATAGGGTGGAACTTTCCATTCTGGAGACTAATTCTGGTGGTGGACAGGAAAGTCAGCACAATTCAGTTGGACGGTGGGGAGGGTGAACATTCACAATGTTCAGCTTTTCTGTTCATTACTTATGTATCCACAAGTAGCTTGACAAATCTCATGGTGGAGGCGGGCAGGAAGTCACCCACCCCGCCGTTACCTCATGGGGCTGAAGATCCTGATGCCATAATTAAAGAGCATCCGGAAAGACATTCGTTCATTGCAGGCCAAGAATTCCACATTATTCCTTCAGATTCCTTGCAGCTGTAGTTCATACTGGAGAAGCTGGCAGATGTGAACAACCATATTCCGAGACATACAAGGGCAGCTTCGGCATTGCTTTTCGCTTATCTCTAGATCAGAGCGATCAGGCCAAATCTCACCATTGCAGTGTTCCACATTTGACAGGCCCTTGACCTTATGGCGTTCCCATTGCATATTGCTACTCAAGCAGTTGCTTCTCCTGGCCCAATGCCAACCTGCATTGGGCCCATCTTCTCCTCATCTGGATGAGAACCATTATGAAGATAGGGTTGCCTGCAGCCTTTATCATCGATGCCTCAGTGGATGTGTGGATGAATTGAAGTGATACATTCAGTGAGCATGTCCTTTACAGGTTTCCCTCTGTCACAAAGCCTGAGGCAGTGATGAGCCTTTCACCTGACCTTCATGGAATTCCCATCCCACCCCTTCCAGGTAAAGGACATCCTGGAGGACCAGAGATGCGTGTTCCTCCCGTTCATACTTGAATGCAGGTGGAGATATTGCTCTTTGACCCTGATAATGAAAGCCATGTGGAAGAAGCCTCAAGCGGACACTTTCCCGCCTGTCTCCCCACCTCAAAACGCCATAGAGAGACCATTGCCTTGGCAATGTAGACAGAGTAACCTTATGATCGTTTGTCAGCCATGACCATTCACCTGGGAGGATGCAAGTTTGGAGTTCTGAGTTGACTGTCCTCCACCTGCTGGATTGGATTTGTTTTATTGTCACATTGTACCGAGGTACAGTGAAAAGTATTGATCTGGGTACAGTTCAGACAGATCATTCCATACATGAAAAGAAATCATAGGGCATACATAAATATACAAAAAAAGCATGGCTATACATAAGTACATAGACACAGGCATTGAGTGATCATACAGGAGTGTAGCTACTCAGTAGAGAAGATGTGTGAAAAGATCAGATCATCCATAAGAGGGTCATTCAGGAGTCTGGTAACAGCGGGGAAGAAGCTGTTTTTGAATCTATTCGTGCGTGTTCTCAGACTTTGCAGCCAGATAGGATGCTTTCTATGGTGCACCTGCAAAAGTTGGTAAGAGTCAATGTGGACATGCCGAATTTCCTTAGTATAGGTGTTGTTGTGCTTTCTTGGGCACAGCGTCGACATGGGTAGACTAGGACAGATTGTTGGTGATGTACACATCTCGGAATTTGAAACTGTCAACCATCACCACTTTAGCACCGTTGATGCAGACAGGGGTCTTCTCTGCCCCTTGAAAGGCATTCTACCTCCCACCCTCTCTTCATCACTGCCTCTGACTGCAGCCAGTGGCAAATAGCACAAAATGAACAGCAGCTCCACACTTTTTTGGGATCTCAATATAATGAGACCCATGAGTCGGGATAATCCTGCTGTAATACGGGCTTCACCATAGGCAGGAGAACACAAATAAACATCTTTGACATCCTGTTGCCTCAGAATTATTAGGGTGTCCATTTAATTGGTCACTTGTGTTGACCTTGACATCGAACCACCCGAAAGACGCTTACCCATCTCCCCACCCCCCCAGTCTCAAGGGAACTCACTAACTGGCTAACTGTGTGGTCAAGATTGGTTTGGAAAAATGGTGTGTGTCACCTTTCAAACTCACTCCATCTTGCACCCTCTATCTGTCACCCACTAACCTCTACCCATCACCACAGATCCACACAATATTCCATTGCTCTCCCATCTGTCACCCTTGAGCCTCCTGGGACCTCATCATGATCCACCTCCATATGTCTGTCCTCCCCTCAGAGCCGACACCTGTTACCCTTGCCATGTCCACGTTGACCCTGCCCCATCCCCTCTATCACCAGTACCCTGAGTTATACTCCCAGGACCCATCATTAACAACGCCAACTCCACCCTCTAAGACATATTCCTCACTCCCTCTGCTCCCCCACCCCCGACACACTGCAGGCACTCTCACCCCCTTACCCCTCCTTCCCTGACATTGCCCCTTACTGTTCCCTGGGCTCTCTTCCCACCCTTCCACCCTTCCCAGCCTTCGCTCCACCCTTCCACTCTACCACCACTCCCTTCCAGCCTACATCTGCCTCTCTTGTCCAGCTTTGGCGCAGAATAAAGAGCAAAGAAATGTACAGCATAGGAACAGGCCCTTCGGCCCTCCAAGCCTGCTCCGATCATGCTGCCCGTCTAAACTAAAATCTTCTACACTTCCGGGGTCCGTATCCCTCTATTCCCATCCTATTCATGTATGTGTCAAGCAGAGTTTGCTAACAGTACAAAGTACATGAGTACATGAGTGAAGTTATGCAAGATCCCCAAGAAGGAGAAAGCAATACCTATGGACCTCAAATTTGGGGAAGAGGTGAAACTTACCAGGTGCATGTCATTCATATACAGTCATAAAACTGAATGTACTAAATTCTCGCTGGCAGCTTGCTGGATGAGGTGGCCTTTTAATGAATATGCATGAGACGCTGATGCACAAAAATGGGGTTCCCAACATTATTTGTCAGGAACTCAACCTGCCTTTAACCCACCTTAAAAGTCAGTCGCAAAATGCCAACGGTTTATCCCGCCATTGAGAAACAGATTTTATGCCTCCCGCCAAATTAAGTGCCCTTGCCCACTACAAATCCCACTGCTGGGAGCAGAAAATTCTACCCAACATCTATCCAGTCTTTTTTCACAACTGAGGACACTAACATTGAGTATGAGTTCATAGCTGTTCTTTGCAAAGCCTTCAGCACTTAAATCTCTGTCTTGTTACTTGGCAACCAGAATTAGTTGCAGTATCCAATATGCAATAAGACCAGGGCACTGTACAGTGTGATCATTACCTCCTCTGCGTTATATTTGACTAGCTTTCAACACAAGTGCCTGATATAAATTCCAGAAGGTGGGAAGCAACAGGAAGCTGGTCACTGACACAAAGTAGGTAGCAAGATCGGGTTCCTGGGGCATCTCATGGGGGTCCTGGTTTCAGGAATGAGGGGATACCTAGGCAGGGAAGTCCTAAGCTTTTCTTGTGATTGTGTTTTTTTTTTCTTTTCTTTGAACATTTCTTTTTATTAACTTTAAAAGATACGTTAGATGGTTTAACAACCACAGACGAGTCCAAAACGAGTGGATAAGATAAATTAATATTATTACCAAGTAATGGTATGTACATTACTCTCCAGATGCCAGCCAGGTCTGAAGAGTCGGTTCCAAACCTGGTCGACCTTTATATTACAGGTTAGATTGTCCGTGGGTTCCTTGCCCCTCACCGAGGGAGCTTGTACTCAGTGACGCTAACTGAGAGGCTAATTGCCTTGTGCGGGTTATAACAGATGGAAAATATTGGTCTTTGACTGACATTAGAAATCATCCAACTGGATAATGAAAAGTATTCTTGCTCTACAATTGGCATGGGAAGGCATGGGGAAGGATGTATTAAATGATCAATAGCAGGAGTATGGTTGCAGGGCACTTAGATACTCAGAGGGGGGGGGAGAGGAGTGATTTTCCACCTCTGTTTCTGGGAGGTGGGAATGGTGGAGGGAGCGGAGAATCAAGCATGAGTCCCAAAATGGCTTTTATGCCAACCGGATTTCCCCACTTGATCCCCCCCCCCCAGCCCCACACTACCACCAATGATGTAAAGGGGATCCCAACTTTAAAAGGCGGGATACTAATTTGCATTAATTTAAATAAGCCTATTAAGCGTAAATGCCTGACAGTTCCCCCATGTTGCATTGTCCATTCACATTGGCATGAGGGCACACCGTTGTGAATCACCACAGGTCCCCATGGCATACACCTGGTGCATAGGTGAGTACAACCCCCAGGGGGGGGAGAGGGCCATGTGTGGACAGTGCCCCCTAGCACAGCCCAGACGCTATCATGGGAACTACCCTTGGCACTGTGCATGGGATTGGGGGGTTGTGTTTTGATTTTTAATTTTTAAAGGATGCTCCGATCTTTCAGAAGCCTAAGTTGCAGGTGGTAGGGTGGAGTGAAGACTGAACAGGGAAGCAAGGGTGGGGAGAGTGTCCAGGAAGGGGTCGAGGTGTGAAGAAAGGCAAAGCGAAGGGAAGGGGAAGGAGAATATCTAGGCAGGAGAAGGTGAGAGTGTCCATGAATCTCACAGTCCATAATTTCAGTGGGTAAGCATTCTGGACAATTTGAACTAGCCATCATTCTGATTTATGCAGGGCAAGTATAGTTCCAATGATGCCCTGCATCTACTAAGACACCAAAACCTCTTTCAGGTTTATCAATGGCTATTTTGACACCATCCATGCAGTATGTGCGTCATATATTTTGCTTCCTATTGGTATCACTTTAATTTCGTCTACAATAATCACGTTGTACCAACAATCTGTTTTGTACAACTCATTCTGTAAGTGCTGATCTACTTCCTCCAATTCCATTGGCCCTCCTATCAACAGCAATTTTGACCACTTTGCACTGATAAACATCCTCCTTTCTGTAAGTACAAGTTGCACACAATAACAAGAAGCAGGCAACCGCATAAGGAGGGCTGTGTTTCGCCTATGCACTGCCCTCATTTGAAGAATGTGTCATGGACACTTTCAAATTGAAAGAGTCTTCCAGGGTGGGAATGATCAACTACCCCATGGATCTTGCAGAATCCGAGCTGCTTGATGAGAGGACAAGGAGCCTCCAACAATGTCTGGCTATGTATAAATAGAACATAGAACATAGAACATTACAGTGCAGTACGGGCCCTTCGGCCCTCGATGTTGCGCTGACCTGTGAAACCATCTGAAGCCTATCTGACCTACACTATTCCATTTTCATCCATATGCCTATCCAGTGACCACTTAAATGGCCTTAAATTTTGCGAGTCTACTACTGTTGCAGGCAGGGCGTTCCACACCCCTACTACTCTCTGAGTAAAGAAACTGCCTCTGACATCTGTCCTATATCTACCACCCCTCAATTTAAAGCTATGTCCCCTCGTGTTGGTCATCACCATCGGAGGAAAAAGACTCTCACTGTCCACCCTATCTAACCCTCTGACTATCTTATATGTCTCTATTAAGTCACCTCTCAGCCTTCTCCTCTCTAACGAAAACAACCTCAAGTCCCTGAGCCTTTCCTCGTAAGACCTTCCCTCCATACCAGGCAACATCCTAGTAAATCTCCTCTGAACCCTTTCCAAAGCTTCCACATCCTTCCTATAATGTGGTGACCAGAACTGCACGCAGTACTCCAGGTGCGGCCGCACCAGAGTTTTGTACAGCTGCAGCATGACCTCGTGGCTCCGAAACTCAATCCCCCTACTGATAAAGGCTAGCACACCATATGTCTTCTTAACAGCCCTATTAACTTGGGTGGCAACTTTCAGGGATTTATGTACCTGGATGCCGAGATCTCTCTGTTCATCTACACGACCAAGAATCTTGCCATTAGCCCAGTACTCTGCATTCCTGTTACTCCTCCCAAAGTGAACCACCTCACACTTTTCCGCATTAAACTCCATCTGCCACCTCTCAGCCCAGCTCTGCAGCTTATCTATGTCCCTCTGTAACCTATAACATCCTTCAGCACTATCCACAACTCCACCGACCTTCGTGTCATCTGCAAATTTACTAACCCATCCTTCTACACCCTCTTCCAGGTCATTTATAAAAATGACAAACAGCAGTGGCCCCAAAACAGATCCTTGCGGTACACCACTAATAACTGAACTCCAGGATGAACATTTGCCATCAACCACCACCCTCTGTCTTCTTTCAGCTAGCCAATTACTAATCCAAACCGCTAAATCACCTTCAATCCCATACTTCCGTATTTTCTGCAATAGCCTACCGTGGGGAACCTTATCAAATGCCTTACTGAAATTCATATACACCACATCAACCGCTTTACCCTCATCCACCTGTTTGGTCACCTTCTCAAAAACTCAATAAGGTTTGTGAGGCATGACCTACCCTTCACAAAACTGTGTTGAGTATCGCTAATCAACTTGTTCTTTTCAAGATGATTATAAACCCTATCTCTAGAACCTTTTCCAACATTTTACCCACAACCGAAGTAAGGCTCATAGGTCTATAATTACCAGGGTTGTCTCTACTCCCCTTCTTGAACAATGGGACAACATTTGCTATCCTCCAATCTTCCGGCACTATTCCTGTCGACAAAGACAACATAAAGATCAAGGACAAAGGCTCTGCAATCTCCTCCCTGGCTTCCCAGAGAATCCGAGGATAAATCCCATCTGTCCCAGGGGACTAATCTATTTTTACACTTTCCAAAATTGCTAACACCGCCTTCTTGTGAACCTCAATCCCATCTAGCCTGGTCGACTGTACCTGAGTATTCTCCTCGACAACATTGTCTTTCTCCAGTGTAAACACTGACAAATATCCATTTAACGCTTCCCCTATCTCCTCTGATTCCACACACAACTTTCCACTACTATCCTTGATTGGCCCTAATCTTACTCTAGTCATTCTTTTGTTCCTGATATACCTACAGAAAGCCTTAGGGTTTTCCTTGATCCTATCCGCCAATGACTTTTTGTCTCCTCTCCTCGCTCTTCTTAACTCTCCCTTTAGGTCCTTCCTGACTAACTTGTAACTCTCAAGTGTCCTAACTGAGCCTTCATGTCTCATCCTAACACAAGCCTTCTTCTTCCTCTTGACAAGTGCTTCAACTTCCTTAGTAAACCACGGTTCCCTTGCTCGACAACTTCCTCCCTGCCTGACAGGTACATACTTATCAAGTCCAAAGAAATAGCGTCGCCCAGCAAGGCACTGACTAGTGAAGACCCAATAGGGAACTACTGGGGCTGTATATAATAGTAGTTGTAAAATAAAGTAAGTTTTCATCTCTACAAACTATGTCTGGACTCTTCATGGCCTTATAAAGCTGGATAACTATCGAGCTAAGCCACCACCCCATCTCTATCGGATACAGGTTGAAAATGTTATTTAATCTTTTTCTTCTTTTCTGACATTTGGACGTGTTTGATGATTGGAAGATTGGAATCAGTATTCACAGAGGATATGTTACTTTTTCCAGGCAAACAATATTGCATATTAATACCGTTATATTAATACCGCTCTAATACAGAGCTTTACGTACCCAGTGATCCCAGACGCTAAAACTTTTGATGAGCCTGTAGCTTTAGTCGGCCAGCACTTTAATCTGACCCCATGCATAATAGCACAGCAGTATCATTTTAATACCTCAGAAAGGACCCCGGGTGAGTCCTTCACCAAGTTTTTGTCAAGGTTATGGAAAATTGCAGAATCCTGTGAAGACGACACTGCCCTATCTGTGGTGCTGCGAGGCTGTTTGGTTTGCGGCATTAACAATGCGGCCTCTCCGAAAAAACTGCTAGCCGACCTTCCCTGACCATGCAGCAAGCCATTAAGATTGCGCTGTACCAGGAAAGCGTGGAACAAGGGGAGCAGGAGATACAGGGGATGAAGGTGAACATGCTAGGGCACACCCTCTCCCACCAAGAGGCCTCTCCGCAGACTGCCATCCTGCTCTGGACCGAGCGGCGTAAAAGCCCGACACGTTGACCGAAGGAAGAGTCTTCCCGGGAGGAGACTTCACTGGAGTCCGTAGAAGGATAGCATGGTCAATGTTTAGCTTGTGGTCGCCGGCCCTGGCATGAGCACAGGCTGCAAGTAACCCAGAGGTCCAGGTGACCCGGTACAGGAAGATGTCAACCCAAGGCCTAGACCTTCCAACTGAATGAACTGGAGGAGGATGATCACTGAATACATTGCGTAGCAGCTTCCCAAATGGATCCCATAAAGGTTGCAGTGCAAGTCAATTGGCATTTGCTCGATATGGAATTGGACATTGACGCAGTGATCTCCATGGTTTGACAGAAGATGTTTGACCGAATTAAGCAGGATATTCAGACCTTAGATTTAACGGATACCCAGGCCAGGCTGGCCACCGACACGGGAGATCCATTGGATATCGCTGGTACTACTATAACCTCAATAGTTCATGAGCGCCAGAATCATAGAATCATAGAATTCCTAGAGTGCAGAAGGAGGCCATTCGACCCATCAAGTCTGGACCAATCCTCCTATCTAGACCCGATCCCTGTAACCCCACCTAATCTAACTTTTGAGTCGATGTGCCTCCCGCTTATTGTGGTAACGGGCCAAGGCCCGAGCCTGTTGGGCCATGATTTGTTGCGCCATCTAAAGCTGCATTGTCAGCATATCCTCCAGATGGGGTCCATAGGCCTGTGAGGTGCTGGGCATTTACCCCAAAGTGTTTCAGATCAAACTGTGGAAGATAAAAGGTGCCGTAGCCCACATTCAGGTCGACCCGGAAGCCCAGCCACGCCACGCTTCCCCGGTCACCCATGCCTTGCTGGAAAAGGTGGAAACCGAGCTCAAACGATTGGAGACCTTGGGTATCATTCGGCCCGGAAGGTTCGCTAATTAGGCAGCATCGGTGGTACTGGTAATGAAACCGTGCAAAACAGTTCGTTTATGCGGGGATTACAAATTGTCAGTAAACATGGCTTCATGATTGGACCATTATCCCATGTCCCACATTGAGGATCTCTGCGCGAAGCTTGCGGGTGAGCGCTCGTCCATAAAGCTCGATAAGAGTCACACATATTTGCAGCTCAAGTTGGATCCAGCTTCCCACAAATATGTCACTATCAATACACATAGGGGCTTATACGAGTAAACACGGATACCTTTTGCTGTGTCCTTCACCTGTACAATATTTCAGTGTGCAATGGAGAACATCCTGCGAGGGCTGCCAAGTGTGGCGGTGTACTTAGATGATGTGCTGGTCACTGGAGTCTCAGAGCAGGAGCACTTGGACAACCTGGAGGCAGTGTTGAAAAATCTTTCTGAAGCTAGTGTCCACCTACAACGAATGAAGTGTTTTCCATGCCAAGGAGGTGCTCTACCTCGGCTATCGGTAGACACAAAGGTTTGCACCCCGTCATGGAAAAGTTGAGCGCCATCCAGCAGCCCCGACGGATGCCAGGGAACTTCGCTCTTTTCTTGGACTTTGTAACTATTATGGCAAGTTTATCTCTAATCTTGCAACCACATTGGCTCCCTTGCACCTCCTTCTGAAGAAGAATCACAAGTGGGCATGGGGCCAGCCGCAGGGTACAGCTTTTCAGCAGGTGAAGAAACAATTGTGTTCTTCCGGGTTGCTGGCCATTACCATCCCACCAAACCCTTGCTGGTCACGTGCAATGCTTTCCATTACGGGATTGGGCCTGTTCTGTCCCACTGGATGGAGGATGGAAGGGAATGTCCAATCGCCTTTGTCTCCTGTACATTGCCTTCAACAGAACAGAAGTATCCGCTGATCTAGAAGATCTTTGTGGTAAAATATTTTCACCAATAAGTCTATGGCCACTGCTTCCCTATTATTACGGACCATAAACCTTAGCACGGACTTTTCAAGGAGGATAAGGCGATTCTGCCCATTGTCTTCCCGCAGATCCAGCACTGATGCCTGTTACTAGCCGCTTATGATGATTCCTTCGAACATAGGCCAGGGACTGACATCATGAATGCCAAAGCACAGATCATTTTCTATTACCGGCTGGCCCCTCATCGACCCCCCCCAGGATGGTAAAGGTAGTTGTAACTCTGAATTTCGTGGACTCCTTGCCTGTCATGGCATCCCGGATCTATGCATGGTCCCAGACTGATCTGATCCTATGAAAATTTCAGCACATGGTGTTATATGGAGGGCAGCACCGACCACTTCCAATCGTGTTACAGGTATTTCCGTCCATGCTGTCCGTGTTCAGCATGGAGGATAGTATCCTGCTGTGGGGTACTGTAGCCATCTGGGATGGCCACTTACAACCAGGAACAGGGAAGGTCGCAAAGCATAGCGGGAAAAATGGACAATGCGAGATTCAGGCAGGCTCAGAGCCTGAATGTATATTTGTGAGCGAGGAATCCAGACGGTATCAAAACCCCCAACCGATTAGCCATTGATGGCCCATCTCCGCCAGACAAAGGACTGATACTTGAGCGACCGATACAACCCCAGACATTTCGGCACCACTCCCTATACTCGGGAAGCTTAAACAACAGGGTCAATGACCGCTTGGGACATGCCCAGCCATCAAGGCACCCGCCCCTTTATTGGTTCGAATCGAACATAGTGATCAGAAGTTACCCAATTAGTGGGGTCCAAACTGAAGGACCGCCCAAAAGAGCGCGAAAACCCCCAAGGATAAAAAGAGAGACCACCATGTGTTCGGCCTCTCTTGAACCTGGTGCTCCGGCAACATCTACTTCCAAGTGCAGTGCCACCAGAAGCAAGGTCAAGTTCAACGCCCGCTACCAGATGGATGAGCCTAGCTGAGCAGCAGTTACTTCTACAGACCCGATACATACAGATCCGAACAACAGTCACTGTTCCTCTCACCTAAGCCGGGTGCCTGAAGTTAAGTACAGGTTGTCATAGTCGATAGGTGTAGTTAAGTAGTGGTGTTTATGTTTCATGATTAATTGTGTGTGTAAATAACGTACCCTTGATCTCGAACTAACTAACTGATGTTTGGCTCTTTGATTGATAGCCGGTTGAACCTGGCGACTCTGAGCAATAGAATATTGATGTCCAAAGAAAGGAGGGCAACCTCATTGACTGCCATATTTACAGTAGGTTAAAAAGGCAACAGTACGCGTGTCTTCATTCTGGACAGAGTTCAGGAGTTGATCTTGAAGGACCTCCTCAACGGACATCCAGGCGTGTCTAAGATGAAAATGTTGGCACAAAGATATGTACGGTGGCCAGGTCTAGATGCGGACATTGAGAAAATGGTCCAACGATGCTCTCTTTGCCAGAAGCATCAGAAGCTTCCACCGGCCGTGTCCCTGCAGAATTGGGAATGGACAGGACGGCCATGGGCACAGTCGCATGCTGACTTTGCCGTCCCATTTCAAGAATCCATGTTCCTCTTGTTGATTGATGCCCATTTGAAGTGGCTAGAGGTACACAGGATGACGGCAACCACACCCAGGCAACCATTGAGGCGTTCCGTACATTGTTTTTGCATGCATGACATCCCTGAAGTACTTGTTACGATGATAGCACTCCATTTACAAGTGTGGAGTTCACTGGGTTTCTGAAAGCGAATGAGGCATGGTATATTCAGACCACCCCTTCTAATGGCTTCTAATGGTCTAGCAGAACGTGCGGTGCAAACATTTAAAATGGGGCATTAAGAAACAGTCTTCTTGTTCGATGGACAACAGGCTGGCTCGTTTTTGTTTTGCTACAGGACCATGCCGCATGCAGTAACTGGAGTGGCCCTGCCGAAATGCTGATGAGCTGGAAAGTTCACACCTGACTTAGCATGATCTTTCCAGACAAAGGTGCAAAATTCCCCACGACCAGGAGCAGCAAGGGTGTTGCCCCATTCGAAGTCAACCGCCCAGACACTTTGTACTAAGTGACGCGATGTTTGTTTGAAACTTTGCTGTCAGCACCCAGTGGATCACTGATGTTATCCTCTGCCAGACAGGGCTGGTTTCTTACCAGGTGCAAGCCCAAGGTCGGATCATGTGAAAGCACCTTCATCACATTCAGTCTCGGTGACCACTTCTTCGGAAAATTCCTCGTCCTTGGAAACTTTTTCTCGACCTACATTTGCTGCCTGATCAGGCCACAGCGGAACACCAAGGGAGTCAAAATGCCAACATGTCAGAGGTCTACGACTCACACTCAAGAGATGCAGGGAGCCTCTGACGGGGAGCCTTCAGAGTCGCAGCCTCAGGCATTGCAGCCACAGTAACGTTCATGTCAGAAGCAGCGTTCTCCTTCTAGATACACGCTGGTCCCGACCCAGCACCTCAGGTGCTCAACGCCCAGCCGGATTCCAAGAGAGTCAGGTGCCCTCCTTCACCAAGGTCTTTTCCAGGATTCTTCGGACTTTGGCCCGGAGAGGTGTCATAGCCCACATGGGTCTTACAGGGTGGGAATGATTAACAACTCCATGGATCTTGCAGAATACGAGCTCCCCTGATGAGGGGGTGGGGGACCTCTAACAATACCTGGCTATGATTTAATAGAGTCAGCCAGTAAGGCACCGACTCAGCGAAGACCCAGTAGGGAGCTACTGGAGCTGTATATAATAGTAGTTGTAAAATAAAGAAAGTTTTCGTTTTACAAACTTGGTGCGGACTCTTCATGGCCTTATAAAAGACACTTTGGACAGGGGTGTGTCAGGAATGTAGGGAATTCTCCCATAATGGGACTATGTCCCCATGCCGGCTTAAAAACGCTGGAGTTTTACTCTAGAGATTCCTGGAAAAAAGGTGAGATAATTCAATGTCCTGCAGGGGATTAGCAGGGACCCGGAGTAAATCACATAGCTTTAGCTGCGGTAATGGGCCCCCGCATTTGGAATACGCGCATGCGCTTGCCGACAGCCTCCCGCGGCTGCACCGAGCTCCATGGCAGACTCGGACCACGCAAAAATCTACCCGCGTACAAGCATTCCCTGGCCGCCTATAAGCCCCCCCCCCCCCCGGTGTCCAATTCCCCCGCCCCCCCACCAGGGTGGCTACGGACTAGAAACCCGGCTGGCAATTAGTGGTTAGTTCCATGCCGCCGGGGACTTGGCCAGTCGTGAGCGGAGGATCGCTGGGCGGGCCTCTGTCAATGGGCCCCCAGCCACAAGCCGTACTCCACGATCACACCGATTCTCGGGTCCCGGAGAATCGCCGGACCAGAGCAGGGTCCGATTTCAGAATGAACGTGGATTCTCCCCCCCCCCCCGCGCCGAACTCGATTTTGGTGCGGGGCTGCAGAGAATCCAACCCGTACTGTCTGGAGAGGCTAGAGAATAGGTCCTGCAAGGTTTTAAGCCATCTTTCCCTCCTGCCCTTCTCACTTAAATATCATCATTACACATGATGTATGACAAATTGCTACTGCTTTCAGAGCCAACCATCTGTCTCTGCTTATCCATGCTACTCAAGTCTCTTTCTTTATTTCAGCTAGATTTGTTTTACTCAGCCCTCCTGAGGAAGAGGAAAGCAGATCCATGGAACAGAAATTATCTTAAACTTGCAGACATCAGCTCAGAGACTGGAATTGTATGCAGTCCAGGTGGTAGATAAGGGAGTCTTGCACATGGATAGGAGCAAACAAGGTCAGGAGGACAGGAAGCAACTCATCAAAGGGTCAGCTTGCATCCTTGCCCTGCGGAAAAAGGTTATGGTGAATATTTGGAGGAGCTAACATGTCTAAGAATGGTAGCAATCCACATGGACTTTCAAATTGCATTGGACTACCTCACTGCAAATTAGGAAACAATGTCGGAGAACATGAGACATCAGTTCTACCAGGCTTGTTTGGCCATTTCAGTGGGCATTTAAGAATCAACCACATTGCTGTGGGTTTTGGAATCACATGTCGGCCAGATAAAAATAAGGTTGGCAGATTTCTTACACTTAAGGTCATTTGTGAACCAGATGGGTTTTTATGAAACCCAGAGAAAACTGTGTGTTTTCTGCAGCTCTGGTTGCCACACTATATGACAAATGTGATTGCATTAGGTCGGATGCTGAGGAGATTCACATGGATGTTGCCTGGGCTGGAGCGTTTCAGCAATGGAGAGAGGGTGGCTCGGCTGGCTGGGGAAGTTTTCCTTGGAGAAGAGTCGGCTGAGGGGGACCTCATTGAGGTGTACAAAATTATGAGGAACATAAATAGGGTAGACAGGAAGGAGCTTTTCCCTTTAGTAGAGTGATCAATAACCAGGGGCAAGGGGTTAAGAACCCCTTGGGTATCCCAAAATCCAGGAGAGTAATTTCGAACTGCAGTTCTCAGTGGTGTATTTTTCAATTTGGCATACTGTGAGAAAAGATATGCACCCCAGGGAGGAATACTCCAGTCATTGTATGATCAGTTAAATAATATTTCTTAACTTAAAAGATAAAACATACAACACGAGAACTATAATATACTATAACACTTAATTACACTGATGGCTATACACACACAGTTACATGAAGTTACCCTTGGTTCCCAACTATCGGGGGGGCGGCAGGGTGGCACAGTGGTTAGCACTGCTGCCTCACAGCTCCAGGGTCCCAGGTTCAATTCCGGCCTCGGGTAACTGTCTGTGTGGAGTTTGCACGTGGGTTTCCTCCGGGTGCTCCGGTTTCCTCCCACCGTCCAAAGAATTGCAGCTCAGGTGGATTGGCCATGTTAAATTGCCCTTAGTGTCCAAAAGGTTAGGTGGGGTTACTATGTTATGGGGATAGGGTGGAGGTGCAGGCTTAAGTAGGTGCTCTTTCCAAGGGCCAGTGCAGACTCGATGGGTCGAATGGTTTCCTTCTGCACTGTAAATTCTATGATTCTATGATTCTATTTATGTTTCCTGAACACCGAGCCACCCCTTTGTTCCCAAGCATTTAATTCCAGATTCTTTATTGAATTCAAATTTTACCATCTCCTGTGGTGGGATTCAATCCCAAATCTCTGGAGCATCACCGTGGATTGCTAGTCCAGTGGCAATACCACTGCACCATTACCTCCCGCAATCTTGGTGATCAGCAAATGCAAAATAAATTGCCTCAAAATCTCATTATTAGAATAAATGCAAACTAATTCAAGTAGTAAGATAAAGCAAGAAAAAGGCAATGAGATTAAGTTTTGATGAGAATAAGAATTCTAAGTATTAAAACAATATAAAAACCTGCCTCCAGGAAAATCTTGTTTTGGAATTCAACTATATTACTGTAATAAACTGTAACGTCAGCCATACGCACAACATACAATCAAGGAGCAACCTGTCGAACAACAACAGCTGGAGCTGACCAGCCTCCATCAGGTAGCTTGATCCGAACAGCATCCGCCGGGGATAGCACAGGCAAATCGGTGGCATGAGCATCATAGCCCTGCTTTTGCTGGTCCCTGAGTTTCTGCACCTTCTGCAGCACTGGGAGGTGATCCAGTTCAGGCAGGGTACGGCTGGAAGAGTCGTCCGCAGGTCCCTGTTCATCAGGAGTTGAGCCAGTGACATGCCAGTAGAGAGAGGGATTGCCCTGTACGCAAGCAGCGCAAGGTTGACGTCAGAAGCAGAATCCGCGGCCTTGCAGATGAGCTGCTTCACTATGTGCACCCCTTTCTCAACCTTCCCGTTGGACTGCGGGTAATGTGGGCTGGATGTGACATGATGAAACTGATATAACTAGGAAAATCTTGACAACTCTTGGCTGCCGAAGCAAGGACCCTTGTCACTCATGACAGTGAGTGGAATAACATGCCTGGAGAACGTCTCCTTACAGGCCTTGATGACGGTCGTGAATGTGAGGTCCGAGAGCTTCACGACTTCTGGGTAGTTGGAAAAATAATCAATGATTAACACATAATCATGACCATTGGCGTGAAAGAGGTGGATGCCAACCTTGGACCACGAGGACACCACGATTTTGTGCTGCTGAAGCATCTCCTTGCTCTGTGCTGGATGGAAGCGTTGACAGGTCGGACAGTTGAGGACCATATTTGAGATGTCCTGATTAATCCCAGGCCAGTAGACAGCCTGCCTGGCTCTGCGCCTGCACTTCTTGACACCCAGATGCCCCTCGTGGATTTTCCGGAGCACCAAGCTCTGGAGACTGAGTGGAATGACAATGCGGTCCAGCTTAAGGAGGATACCATCAACCACCGTCAGGTCGTCCTTCACAGTGAAGAATTTAAGGCACTGCCCTTTTTGCCAGCCATTGGCGAGGTGGGGCATGACAAACTGCAGAAGAGGGTCTTTGGCTGTCTCGTCTGTCTCTGTCTCGTCCCGTCCTCTCTCTCTCCCCCCCCCCCCACCCCAGGTTGCTGCTGCTGCCGGCCTATTTTCCTACCGTTCTGCCAGGAAGTCCAGGAAAGGCTGCCACCGCCTAAAGAACCCCTGTACCGATCCCCTCAGGGCAAATTTCACCCTCTCCAATTTGATGAACCCCGCCATATCATTGATCCAGGCCTCCACATTTGGGGGCCTCGCATCCTTCCACTGAAGCAAAATCCTCCGCCGGGCTACTAGGGACGCAAAGTCCAGAACACCGGCCTCTTTCACCTCCTGGACTCCCGGCTCCAGTGCAACCCCAGAAATCCCAGCCTGGCTTGACCCTGGATCCCACCACCCTCAACACCGTCCTTGCTAACCCCTTCCAAAACTCCCCCAGCGCCCAAAACATATGGGCATGGTTCGCTGGGCTCCCCGAGCACCTAGCACACCTGTCTTTGCCCCCGAAAAACCTACTCATCCTCGTCCCGGTCATGTGGGCCCTGTGCAGCACCTTGAACTGTATGAGGCTAAGCCTTGCACAGGAAGAGGAGGAATTCACTCTCTCCAGGGCATCCGCCCACGTTCCCTCCTCAATCTCCTCACCCAGCTCCTCTTCCCATTTACCCTTCAGTTCCTCCACCGAGGCCTCGTCTACCTCCTGCATCACCCGGTATATGTCCAAAATCCTCCCCCCTCCAACCTACACCCCCGAGAGCGCCCTGTCCCGCACCCCACGTGGGGGCAGCAGAGGGAACCCCTCCACCTGCCGCCTGGCAAACGCCCTAACCTGCATGTACCTACACATGTTCCCCAGGAGGAGCCCAAACTTCCCCTCTAACTCACTCAGGCTCGCAAACCTCACATCCACAAACAGGTCCCTCAACCTCCTAATACCTACCCTGTGCCAGCCAAGAAACCCGCCATCGATGCTCCCTGAAACAAACAGATGGTTCCCTCATATCGGGGACGCCATAGAGCCCCCCACCTCCCCCCTATGCCGTCTCCATTGCCCCCAGATTTTGAGGGTAGCCGCCACCACCGGGCTCGTGTATACCTCGTTGGAGGGAGCGGCAACGGCGCCGTTACCAGCGCCTCCAGGCTCGTGTCCACGCAGGACGCCATCTCCATCCTTTTCCATGCTACCCCTGCCCCGTCTATTACCCACTTACGCATCATCGCTGCGTTGGCAGCCCAATAGTACCCACAGAGGTTAGGCAATGCCAGCCCCCCCCTATCCCTGCCCCGCTCCAAAAACACCCTTCTCACCCTCGGAGTCCCATGCGCCCATACAAATCCCGTAATACTCCTGTTGACACTCCTAAAAAAGGCCTTCGGGATAAGGATTGGGAGGCACTGGAACAGGAACAAAAACCTCGGGAGCACCGTCACCTTGACGGACTGCACCCTGCCCGCCAGCGACAGCGGCAACATGTCCCATCTTTTAAACTCCTCCTCCATTTGCTCCACCAGCCTAGTGAGATTAAGTTTGTGTAGGGCCCCCCAGCTCCTAGCCACCTGGACTCCCAGGTACCGAAAGCTCCTCCCTTCCCTTTTCAGTGGGAGCCTACCAATCCCCTCCTCTTGATCCCCCGGGCGCACGACGAACAGCTCACTCTTACCCAGGTTGAGCTTGTACCCAGAAAAGCCCCCAAATTCCCTAAGGATCTTCATCACCTCTGGCATTCCCCCCACTGGGTCCGCCACATATAGCAACAAGTCATCTGCGTATAATGACACTCGGTGCTCCTCCCCACCCCGCACCAGACCCCTCCAATTTCTCGACTCCCTCAATGCCATGGCCAGGGGCTCAATTGCCAACGCAAAGAGCAAGGGGGACAGGGGACACCCCTGTCTCATCCCCCAGTACAACCGAAAGTACTCCGATCTCCTCCTATTCGTGGCTACGCTCGCCATCGGGGCCTCACATAACAGCCTCATCCAACTGACAAACCCCTCCCCAAACCCGAGCCTTTCCAGCACCTCCCACAAGTACCCCCACTCAACTCTATCAAAGGCCTTTTCCGCATCTAATGCTGACACTATCTCCGCCTCCCCTTCTACCGCCGGCATCATTATAACATTCAGAAGCCTACATATATTGGTGTTCAGCTGCCTTCCCTTCACAAACCCCTTCTGGTCCTCATGAATGACCCCGGCACACAATCCTCTATCCTTGTGGCCAAGATCTTCGCCAACAGCTTGGCATCCACATTTAACAACGAGATCGGCCTATATGATCCACACTGTAGGGGGTCCTTGTCCCGTTTAAGGATCAAGGAAATCAGCGCCCGTGACATAGTCGGGGGAAAAGCCCCTCCCTCCCTCGCCTCGTTAAAGGACCTAACCCCAGTAGGTCGGCATACATTTTGTAAAATTCGACCGGAAACCCATCCGGTTCTGGCACCTTCCCTGACTGCATGCTGCCTATCCCTTTGACCAGCTCCTCCAGCTCAATCGGCGCCCCCAGCCCCTCCACCTGTCCCTCCTCCACCTTCGGAAATCTCAGCCTGTCCAAAAAGCACCCCGTTCCCCCCCCCCCCCCCCCACTCCACCGGGGGCTCGGACCGGTACAATTCCCCATAAAAGTCCCTGAAGACCCCATTAATGTCCACCCCCCTTCGCACCACATTGCCTCCCCTATCCGTCACTCCACCAATCTCCCTGGCAGCGTCACGCTTACAAAGCTGATGCGCCAGCATCCTACTCGCCTTCTCCCCATATTCGTACACCGCTCCCTGTGCCTTCCTCCACTGAGCTTCCGCCTTTCCGGTGGTCAGCAAATCGAACTTGGCCTGAAGGTTACGTCGCTCCCTCAACAGTCCCTCCTCCGGAGCCTCCGCGTATCTCCTGTCAACCCTCACCATCTCCCCCACCAACCTCTCCCTCTCTCTTTGCTCTCCCCTCTCTCTCTGGGCTCGGATGGAAATCAACTCCCCTCTAACCACCGACTTCAATGCTTCCCAAATCGTCCCCACCCGGACCTCCCCATTATCATTGGCCTCTATGTACCTCTTGATGCACCCCCGAACCCGCCCGCCCACCTTCTCATCCGCCAGCAGTCCCACCTCCAGGTGCCAGAGCGGGTGCTGGTCCCTCTCCTCCCCCAGCTCAAGGTCCACCCAGTGCGGGGCATGGTCCGAAATGACTATGGCCGAATACTCGGCATCCTCCACCCTCGAAATCAGCCCCCTGCTCAGGACAAAAAAATCGATCCGGGAATAGGCTTTATGCACATGGGAGAAAAACGAATACTCCCTGGCCCTCGGCCTCGCGAACCTCCACGGATCCACCCCTTCCATCTGGTCCATAAACCCCCTCAACACCTTAGCCGCCGTAGGCCTCCTGCCCGTCCTAGACATGGATCGATCCAATGGGGGATTCAGCATCGTGTTAAAGTCCCCCCCCCAGTATCAAGCCCCCCGGCTGTAGATCCGGCCCAACATAAGACCATAAGACATAGGAGTGGAAGTAAGGCCATTCGGCCCATCGAGTCCACTCCGCCATTCAATCATGGCTGATGGGCATTTCAACTCCACCTACCAGCATTCTCCCAGTAGCCCTTAATTCCTCGCGACATCAAGAATTTATCTATCTCTGCCTTGAAGCCATTTAGCGTCCCGGCCTCCACTGCACTCCGCGGCAATGAATTCCACAGGCCCACCACTCTCTGGCTGAAGAAATGTCTCCGCATTTCTGTTCTGAATTTACCCCCTCTAATTCTAAGGCTGTGCCCACGGGTCCTCGTCTCCTCGCCTAACGGAAACAGTTTCTTTGCGTCCACCCTTTCTAAGCCATGTATTATCTTGTAAGTTTCTATTAGATCTCCCCTTAACCTTCTAAACTCCAATGAATATAATCCCAGGATCCTCAGCCGTTCATCATATGTTAGACCCGCCATTCCAGGGATCATCCGTGTGAATCTCCGCTGGACACGCTCCAGTGCCAGTATGTCCTTCCTGAGATGTGGGGCCCAAAACTGGACACAGTACTCCAAATGGGGCCTAACCAGAGCCTTATAAAGGCTCAGTAGCACATCGCTGCTTTTATATTCCAACCCTCTTGAAATAAATGACAACATTGCATTTGCTTTCTTAATCACAGATTCAACCTGCATGTTTACCTTTAGGGAATCCTCGACTAGCACTCCCAGATCCCTTTGTACTTTGGCATTATGAATCTTCTCACCGTTTAGAAAGTAGTCTATGCTTGGATTCTTTTTTCCAAAGTGCAAGACCTCACATTTTCTCACGTTGAATTGCATCAGCCATTTCCTGCACCACTCTCCCAAACTGTCTAGATCCTTCTGCAGCCTTCCCACTTCCTCAGCACTACCTGCCTGACCACCTAACTTCGTATCATCGGCAAACTTCGCTAGAATGCCCCCAGTCCCTTCATCCAGATCATTAATATATATGGTGAACAGCTGTGGCCCCAACACTGAACCCTGTGGGACACCGCTGGTCACCGGCTGCCATTCCGAAAAAGAACCTTTTATCCCAACTCTCTGCCTTCTGTCAGACAGCCAATCCTCAACCCATGCCAGTAGCTCACCTCGAACACCATGGGCCCTCACCTTACTCAGCAGCCTCCTGTGTGGCACCTTATCAAAGGCCTTTTGGAAATCCAGATAGACCACATCCACTGGGTTTCCCTGGTCTAACCTACTTGTCACCTCCTCAAAGAATTCTAACAGGTTCGTCAGGCACGACCTCCCCTTACTAAATCCATGTTGACTTGTTCTAATCCGACCCTGCTCTTCCAAGAATTTAGAAATCTCATCCTTAACGATCGATTCTAGAATTTTACCAACAACCGAGGTTAGGCTAATTGGCCTATAATTTTCCATCTTTTGTCTTGATCCTTTCTTGAACAAGGGGGTTACAACAGCGATCTTCCAATCGTTCGGGACTTTCCCTGACTCCAGTGATTTTTGAAAGATCTCAACCAATGCTTCCGCTATTTCATCAGCCACCTCCCTCAGAACTCTAGGGTGTAGCCCATCGGGGCCAGGAGATTTGTCAATTTTAAGACCTTTTAGCTTTTTTAGCACCATCTCTTTTGTAATGGCAACAATACTCAACTCAGCCCCCTGACCCTCTATAATTTTTGGGATATTACTCATGTCTTCCACTGCGAAGACAGACGCAAAGTACTTATTAAGTTCTCCAGCCATTTCCTCGTCTCCCATCACTAGCCTTCCGGAATCAGTTTGAATTGGCCCAATGTCTACTTTGGCCTGTCATTTGTTTCTTATGTATTGAAAGAAACTTTTACTATCATTTCTTATATTACTGGCTAGCTTGCCTTCATATTTGATCCTCTCCTTCCTTATTTGTCTCTTTGTTAACCTCTGTTTGTTTTTGTAGCCTTCCCAATCTTCTGATTTCCCAGTGCTTTTGGCCACTTTATAGGATCTCTCTTTTTCTTTGATACATTTCCTGACCTCCTTTGTCAGCCATGGCTGTCTAATCCCTCCCCGGATAATCTTTCTTTTCTTGGGGATGAACCTCTGTACAGTGTCCTCAATTATGCATACAAACTCCTGCCATTTTTGCTCTGCTGTCTTCCCCACTAGGGTCTGCTTCCAGTCGATTTTCGCCAGTTCCTCTCTCATGCCCTCGTAATTACCTTTATTTAACTGTAACACCATTACATCCGATTTTGCCTTCTCTCTTTCAAACTGCAGACTGAACTCAACCATATTATGATCGCTGCTTCCTAAGTGTTCCCTTACTTTAAGATCTTTTATAAAGTCTGGTTCATTACATAGCACTAGGTCCAGAATAGCCTGCTCCCTTGTGGGCTCCATGACAAGCTGTTCCAAAAAGCCATCTTGTAAGCATTCCATGAATTCCTTTTCTTTGGATCCACTGGCTACGTTATTTACCCAATCCACCTGCATATTGAAGTGCATATTATGCACCTGCATATTATGCGCCGCATAAAACCCGTATCGTCCCAATTTGGGGCATAGACATTCACCAGCACCTCCCGCTCACCTTGCAACTTGCCGCTCACCATCACATACCTCCCGCCACTGTCAGCCACCACCCTTGACGCCTCAAA
The DNA here is from genome assembly GCF_902713615.1 of Scyliorhinus canicula. Lineage (NCBI taxonomy): Eukaryota > Metazoa > Chordata > Chondrichthyes > Carcharhiniformes > Scyliorhinidae > Scyliorhinus > Scyliorhinus canicula. The sequence goes on from NC_052152.1 coordinate 58,322,279, forward strand.
CGACACCCTTTTTCCCACCAGAATCACCACCCCCTGATTTTTTGCATCCAGCCCAGAATGAAACACCTGGCCTACCCAGCCCTTCCTCAGTCTAACCTGGTCCACCACCTTCAGGTGCATCTCCTGGAGCATAGCCACGTCCGCCTTCAGCCCCTTCAGGTGCGTAAACACCCGGGCCCGTTTGACCGGCCCATTCAGCCCCCTCACATTCCAAGTTATCATCCGGATCAGATGGGTCCCTGCCCCCCTCCCCTGCCGACTAGCCATAACCTGTCCCCTGCCCGCCCCAGGCCAGCGGCCCCTGCTCGGCCCGTTCCCCACGGCGGCAAACCCCCACCCCGGCCCCCCTTGCAGACTCCAGCTACTTCCTGGCCATTTCAGCAGCAACCCAGTACCCCTCCCATCCCCCCCCCCCCCCCCCCCCCCCCCAGGGCTAGGACCCCTCCCAACCGCGTTACTCCCTCCATAGCACTCCCGTAAGCCAGCTAACTTCTTCTGACCCCAGAAGCTCCCACCACACCTCCGACCCCTCCCAATGTGGGGCTACTCCTCCTCCCCCAGACCCATCAGCAGACCCTCATCCTCCCCCTCCCGCTCTTGCGCGGGAAAAAAGCCCGCGCTTCTCAGCTCCGACCCCACCCCCATCCACCCTCAGCGCGGGAAACAGAAGAAAAGCCCGCGCTTTCCCTCTGCCCGACCCCGCCCCCGCAAAAAAGACAGCACCCCACCCACCCTAGAAACAACACACAACCAGCTTAAAACAGCATGAAACAGCATAAACCAGAGACCCTTCCCACCAAAAGTTAACACAGTTATTTACAAACCCCCAACCCTCAGTCAGAGTTCAACTTCTCGGCCCGCACAAAGGCCCATGCCTCCTCCGGGGACTCAAAATGAAAGTGCCGGTCCTTGTAGGTGACCAACAGACGTGCCGGCTGTAACATGCCAAACTTCACACTCTTTCTGTGGAGCATCGCCTTCTCCGGTTGTACCCGGCCCTCCGCTTGGCCACCTCCGCACTCCAGTCCTGGTAGATCCGCACTACCATGTTCTCCCACTTGCTGCTCCGCTCCTTCTTGGCACACCTAAGCACGCACTCTCGGTCAACGAACCGGTGGGACCGCACCAGCACCGCCTGTGGCGGCTCATTCGGCTTGAGCCTCCTGGCCAGTATTCTGTGGGCCCCCTCCAGCTCCAGGTGCCCCTGGAAGGACCCAGCTCCCATCAGCAAGATCAACAAAACGACCACATAGGCCCCCAGGTCTGACCCTTCCAGCCCCTCCGTGAGGCTCAGGATCCGCAAATTTTTCCGCCTCGACCAGTTCTCCATCTCCTCGAACCGCTCCTGCCACTTCTTGTGGAGCGCCTCGTGCATCTCCACCTTTACCGCGAGGGCCGCGGCCTCATCCTCTCTTTCAGAGGCTTGTTGTCGGAGCTCCCGGATCTCCAATCCCTGGGCTGTCTGCGTCGCCAGCAGCTTGTCCGTATTCGCCTTCAGCAAGTCCAGCAGCTCCACCTTTAGCTCCTGAAAACAGCGCTGGAGAGTCTCCTGCTGCACCTGCGCCAACTTCCTCCATTCCTCGAGGCCTCCGCCGGCCGCCATCTTGATTCTCTTCCCCCGCTTTTTCCTAGGCACTGCCACCGCTATTTTGCTGGCCCCACTCCTGGTCAAGACCATAGACCACTGGGGATCCGCTGCAGACACCCTCCCACGTCGGGAACCGTCGAGCAAGTACCGCTGGGGGCCCTTAAAAGAGCCCAAAAGTCCGTTCCTGGCGGGAGCTGTCAAACGTGCGGCTTAGCTCCGCATAGCTGCAACCTGAAGTCCGCGGATCACCTTTTCATCCAACACTTGGAGGTAGCTGGCCCACAGCTACACCTGTGATTCAATCTGTTGGATGAATGCCGGCGGGTCAGCAGGCAAGGTTGTGGAGCAGGACAAGGCATCCGCAATAATGAGTTCCTTGCCAGGCTTGTACACGAGTTCAAAGTCGTATCTTCTGAGGAGGATGCGCTGCTGCCCGGGCGTCATGTCGTTATCCTTGTGGATAATGTGGACCAGAGGCCTGTGGTCCGTCTCGACGGTGAACGTTGGCAAATTTTCAATTTGGGCATGCCGCTGCTTGGTGGGTGTCATTGCCCGTGATGCGTAGGCAACCGATGCCCAGGATGAGATGTCAACGCGCTGGAGCAACACCGTGCCGATGCTGTCCTGGCTCGCGTCTGTCGAGATTTTAATTTCCCTGTCAGGGTCAAAAAATGGCAATACAGGTGCAGTGGTGAGCTTGGCTTTCAGCTCCAACCACTCTGCTTGATGAACTGCCTGCCACTCAAAGGCAGTAGACTTTTTTACCAGGTGTCTAAGGGCCTTGGTGTGTGAGGCCAGGTTTGGGATAAACTTGCCCAAGAAGTTCACCATGCCTAAAAAGCGCAGTACTGCCTTCTTGTCTTCAGGGGTCTTCATGGCTTCGATGGGCTTTACTTTGTCTGCGTCCAGGCACACACCCGGTTGAGATATCTGGTCACCTAAGAACTTAAGTGTCGACATGCCAAAGCAACACTTGGCCCTGTTCAGCTTGAGGCCATTGGCATGGACACAGCGGAATACCTGCTGGAGACGAAAGATGTGCTCTTCGGTGGTCGTGGGCCATATGATAACGTCATCCACATACACACAAACCCCTTCAATGTCCTCCATCATCTGGAGGACATGCTTCTATGGAAGATCTCCGAGGCCGAGACAATGCCGAACGGCATACGATTATAGCAGTGCCTGCCAAACGGTGTGTTGAAGGTACAGAGCCTTCTGCTGGACTCATCCAGCTGGATTTGCCGGAATCCATGTGACGCATCTAACTTTGTGAAAAAACGGGCATGTGCCATCTCACTTGTGAGTTCCTCCCGCTTTGGGCTGGGGTAGTGTTCCCGCATTATATTCTGGTTGAGATCCTTGCGATCAATGCAGATGCGCAGCTCTCCCAAAGGATTTTTTACACAAACCATCGAGCTGACCCAGTCAGTCGGTTCTGTGGAGATGATGCCCTGGTCCTGAAGATCCTTTAGCTGCGCCTTCAGGCGCTCCTTCAGTGGAGCCGGGACCCGACATGGTGCGTGGACCACAGGAGTGGCATCAGGCCGTAGCAGGATCTTGTACCGATATGGCAGAGTGCTCATCCTGTCAATCACATCCGGATACTGAGCGAGGATGTCGTCAATGCCGGTTTGAAGGTCCCCATTGGGGGAGGTCATTGTGTAGACCCGCTGCTCAAGGTGTAGCTGCTTGCGTGCATGTGCGCCGAGCAGGGAGGCCCTGTCTGGCTTGACGACAAACCTTAGCCTTGCGTGAATGCTCCTGTTGGAGATGAGCAGATGGCATGATCCCAGTGCTGTGATGACATTGCTGTTATAATCCAGGAGCTGGCAAGCTGCTGGAAGGAGCTTGGGTGGCTTCTTGATGCGGTTGAAATCTGCCTGTGACAGGAGATTGGCAGAAGCACCTGTGCCCATCTTGAACTGGATCGAGCATTGATTTACTTGCATCATCGCACATCATTCACCCGGAGAATACACAGTGAGGATGGACAGGCTCCGTGATGATGTCGGTGAGGCCCACATGGTAGGGGGACTCCAGGCAATCGTCCTCTGGATCCATTGTACTGCAAGGATCAGAATCCTGTGAACCTTGTTGGACACTCCGAACACGCTTGCGTTGGAATTGGGACCGCTGGCCCTTGACTGGTGGTGCAGACCTGCACAAGGCTGCATAGTGTCCAGGCTTTCCGAAATTAAACATCGCCTGCCTCTTGCAGGGCAGTATTTCTTTAAGTGGCGGTGCCGCAGTTCGGGCACGTCATGACATCGTTATGCTCCGTGCGTCGCCGCACATGCGCAGTGCGGTCGGCAGACGTTCGCACCTGCGCAGTGTGGTGATCGGCTGCTTTGTTACCCCATTCGCATCGCTCATGCGTGGGGCTCCGGGAAGAGCGCGCAAAATGGCCGCTTTCATCAATGCTGAGGCGCTGCATCCAGGAGATGGCCTGCACACTCTCTGCCTCGTGGGAGGCAAGTTTCTAATTTTCAGCCGATTTGTATTGGGAATACCAACTTTTGGCGTGCTCACGCACTGTCCATGTTTCAATCGCGACTGGCAGGGTCTTATTCTTGATTTTTAAAAGCTGCTCTCTCAGAGGATCAGAGTGAACTCCAAAAGCGATTTGGTCTCTGATCATGGAGTCAGCAATATCACCAAAGTTGCAGGACAGCGCTAGTAGACGGAGATTAGTTAAGAAGGAGTTGAAAGATTAATCTTTACCTTTATAGGCGTTGTTTGAATATATAGTGCTCAAAGATTTCATTGGTGTCCACTTCACAATGACTATCAAACTTGTCCAGGATTGTCTGAAACTTTTTCATGTCCTGGCCTTTGGTGAAGTTAAACTAGTTGAAGAGTTTGATGGCTTGATCCCCCGCAGTTGAGAGGAGAAGCGCGATCTTTCTTGTATCAGACGCACCCTCGAGGTCTGAGGCTTCAATGTACAGCAGAAACTTTTGCTTGAAAGTCCGCCAGTTGGCACTGAGATTGCCAGAGGTCCGCAGCTGTTGAGGAGCCTGGATCTTCTCCATGGTGCCGGGATACATTTGCTGGTCGTCACGGAACAGATTGAGGTAAACCACCTAGGGATAGTAGTCTTCTGGTACCATGTCATGTTAAGCACACTGAGATAACTCAGGCTGCAACTGGATGCAGCTGTAACTGAAATATTCTCCGGACCTTGAACTTAGTTCAATTTGATTTATTGAACCTGTCACACAGTTAGCTCAGTTCTCTGTCAGTTCGACTCTCCGCTAACCTAAGTGTAATTACTCTGTCTGACTGAACCAGACTAGCTCTTAGTCACTTGCTGTAGGTGTTATGTGATATATACACCTGACTCACTCTGTAGATGTCCCCAGTGTAAAGAGGTGGAGTGTGAGTACTTTGTGCCTTTTATAGTGGGAAACCACCCCCAAGTGTTCTGCCTGCTGATTGGTTATGTCCTGTTCTCTGTGTTCATTAGCTACCTGTCTGTATCTCATTATGTGCATGTCTGAATATCACCTTTGGACTATGGGAGGAAACCGGAACATGCAGAGGAAACCCACGCAGACGTGGGGAGAACATGCAAACTCCACCTAGACAGTCACCCAAGGCCGGAATCGAACCGGGGCCCCTCGTGCTGTGAGACAACAGTGCTAACCACTGTACCACCATGATAGTATTCCAGAAATAAATACCAATACAACCAAAGGCTCTATCCTCATTGATGGGGTGAAAAGAGGAAAAGTAAATGGAAGGCTAGAATCAAATAAATGGAGCATTCAAGGGTGCTTCTCGGGCTGGGGAAGTTGAAGACATGGGACAGAACAATGCCAAAGACAGTATTATAGATATGAATGAAATTTTTAATTTATTCCATGGGAGAATGAGAACCAGTGAAGGTCAGCGAGTGCAGGAGTCTACCTTGTCAAGCCCTTCCTGAATAATTTCTGTTTCAATGAGATCACACCTCATTCTTTTAAACTGCGGAGAATATAGGTTACATTTTCTCAGCTTCTGGTCATAGGACAATCCTCTTATCCCAGGGACTAATCTAGTGAATCTTCACTGCACTGACTCCAACACAAGCATATCCTTCCCTTAATATGGAGACTAAAACTGCACACAGTAATCCAGGTGTAGCTAGACTTGTAGCAAGGCTTATTTATTCCTGTACTCCAATCTATTCGCAAAAAAAACCCCAAAATACTATGTACCTTCCTAATTGCTTCATGTATCTGCGTGCTTCTGAGTTCCTTGTACAACACATCCAAGTCTCTCTGAACATCAACATTTAGGATTTCAGACTTTAAAATATTTTGCTTTTCTATTCTTACAACCAAAGTGAATAATCTCACGCTGTCTATACTTCTTCTCAGTCTCTCTGTATTCTCATAATTTACATTTCCACCTAACTTTGTATTGTCAGCAAAACTATTAAAGTTAAAGTAGTAGAGTTTTGGACGTACTGTAAATTACAAAGGGGTAAGTTTGAAAAGCCAGCAAGAAGGACATTGAAATAGTTTGAATTTGAAAGTGATGTACACATGTGCAGGCGTTTTAATAAAGTGTAGATGTAAAAGTGAACAATCTTGGGATTTGATGAAATATGGACTACATAGCTTAATTCAGGATAAAATATTGCAGCAAGATTCTGAACAACCGAGTTCAGCCTGACAAAGTTTCCAGGGTGAAGATGCAACCAGGGATCATAATTGTAATTGGGGGTCAAAGACAATGGTTTCAAACTTCCCAATGCTGAGTTATAGGAAGCTGTGCCAAATCTTGCCAGGACATAAGTAGTAGATGGATCAAGAGTAATAATGGCAAGATAACATTGAATGTCATCAGAAGCAGGCATGTGGAGACTAACCCATTATTTATGGATAATGCTACCAAGGGGCAGAAAATAGATCCTCAAGGAGTGAGAGTCAAGAATACATTCTTGGGGCACTCTAGAGTTGACAGTGCAAGGGAGAAAAGAGGATTGTGGTTGGACATGCAGATTTAGATTTAGATTCATTATCACATGTACCGAGTTACAATGAAAAGTATTGTTCCGAACATAACAAACATAGGAAATAAGATAAATACGCAATGTGACTACATGGACATAGACATCGGGTGAAGCAAACTAAATGTAGAGCGACAACAATAGAGAAGATGTGTAGAGAGATCAGTTCAGTCGATAAGAGGGCCATTCAGGAGTCTGAATGGTAACCGTAGGGAAGAAGCTGTTTTGAATCTGTAGGTAGGTGTTCTCAGACTTTTGTATCTTGCCCGATAGAAGAGGTTGGAAGAGAGAATAACCTGGTTGGTAAGGGTCTTTGTTTATGCTGCCACTTCCCCAAGGCAGCGGGAGGTGTAGACAGAGTGAATGGATGGGAGGCGGGTTCGTGCGATGGACTGGGCTGTGTTCATGACTCTCTGTAGTTTCTTACGGTCTTGGGCTGAGCAGTTGCCATACCAGGCTGTGATGCAGCCTGATAGAATGCTTTCTATGGTGCATAGAAGGGTTACCCCATGGAACTGAGTGACAAAGGAGTGATATTGGAGGAGGATGTCATGATCAATCTAAGCTATGGATCGAGAGATGAAAGTGACATCAGATAGATTCCAACAGGAAGTTTTGAGAGAGAAAGGCACAGAGCTCGGAGGCAATAATATATTCAAGGACCATAGGGATGGAGCATCATTTTCACAGGATTAGATTGGTTTATTTACGGAGGAAATGATCATGGCAGTATTGAAGGGGTGGAATGGTGCCTGAGAAAATGAAACCATTGCTGGTGTTAGATGATATGGAACCAAGAAAGAGAGTTTACTGAGAAAAGATTGAATATTGAAGAGATCAAGAAAGTTTACTGAGAAAAGATTGAATATTGAAGAGATCAAGAAAGTTTACTGAGAAAAGATTGAATATTGAAGTGATCAAGAAAGCAAGTAGTGGTTCCCATGATGACGAATGTTTTACAATTTTCAGCCTGAGACAAATATTTTATGATAAATCCAAAATCTGTACTGTTTAATGTAATTGGAATATTTATATGTTTGTGTCATGGGAACGATTTTTCTAATAATTGTGATGCTTTAAGCGTTTCTCCGAAATCATTTAATATTCGGTCTCTTTGTTAAGTAGTCATATTGCGAACAAAAGCACTGGAAATAAATTGCTTTGGGATGATGACGGTATAATTAACAAACACCTTACAATTAGTGTTGTTAACAAAAGCCTTGAAGTAAGAACAGATTGAAAGTGATGTTCAGATAGCAGCAATCCTTATGATTAGTTAACAGTATTAATGATCCTGATAAAATATTTGGTGCACTGGTTTACAAATGGCTTACATTGAAACTTGTAACTGTGACACTCATTTTGTATTTCAAAAGCTAACCAGTGTTCAATAAAGACAAAAATGGGAGAATTTTAAAGACATTCAAACACTCAATTTTTCATTTAAAAGGATGCAGATTCCCAAAATAAATACTACTGTTGGTAATGTGAAAGTTTTATCTAAAATATTTCAGATCGGTGTTCAAAGAAAACAAAAAAATATTTAGGTGCACCTAAACCTGGAATACTGGGTTGCTGAGGTACAAGGGTCTCTGGAGAGCCGGCAACAGACCCGCACTGCCTCTTTCTGGGAAGGCACATCAAATCATAAGCCAATCAGATAGTGGCAAGACCAGCAGTGGGCATTCTCCTGGAATCAAGACCCCAGGGCAGAAGTCTTGCCGAGAGAGAGCTACTGACCAGTCAAAGGCCAGCAGCTCTTGTGCTGAGCAGTGTCACAGGGAAGGCCATGGCTGCCTCCAGCGTCCCAGGATCATGGAATGACCCAGGCCATGGGTTGGTAATGTGGTGGGGTGGGGGTGGGGGCATGCAAGGGGGTCAGCAGCAAGGATAAGGGGGTGTCTCTCAGCAACCCCCCCCCCCCTCCCCACCTGATGACTTTTTATTGAGGGATCCACCCCCACCTAGAAGGTAAGAAGTTGGCTGCATGGTTTTAGCCGCCAGGCGTGCGTGATGACACGTTTGCCCACCACTGGGTTAATACAAGCAGCGTGATGAGTGGTTATGAATTTTCTTGCAAAGGTATCAATAGGTGGCTGAATGGGATGATTGACTTTGGGCCTTCCCACCCACAACTTAATTCTGGCAGAAGGCAGTGGTATTCCAGTATGCCACCACCCTGCCTAATTACCTACCCTTTCAGTCTCCAAGCTCACCACCAGTAACAGCAGACAATTCTGTCCACTGTATGCAATTTTGGAAAAACCTCAATATTTAGGCAAAAATATATTTGTGTTGGAAGCAGTACAGCGAAGGTTCACGAAATTGGTCACCAGAATGAAAGGATGAAAAAAGTGATGAAAGAGTGTGTGAAATGGGTCACTATCGTCTGGAGCTGAGAAGATTGAGAGATGATCTCATTGAAACATTCAAGATTATGAAGGGGCTTGACAGACAGGCACTGAGATGTGTTTCCCCTGACTGGGCACGGTCTTGGGATAAGTGTAGGATCATTTACATATGAACATAACAAGAACATACAAATTATGAGCAGGAGTAGGCCACTTGGCCCCTTGAGCCTGCTCTGTCATTGAATAAGATCAAGACTTTCATCCCCATGCTTATCAGGAATCTATCTATCTCTGCCTTGAAAATATTCAAACACTCTAACTTCCACTGCCTTTTAAGGAAGAGAGTTCAAAAGACGCATAAATCCTCATCTCTGTCTTAAATGTCGTTAAACAGTGACCCCGAGTTCTAGATTTTCCCACAAGAGGAAACATCCTTCCCACACCAACCTATCAAGACCTCTCAGGATCTTTTTTTCCTTTATAAATTTAGAGAATCCAATTCATTTTTACCAATTAAGGGGCAATTTAGCATGGCCAATCCACCTACCCTGCACATCTTTGGGTTGTGGGGGTGAGACCCACGCAGACACGGGGAGAATGTGCAAATCCCACATGGACAGTGACCCAGAGCCGGGATCGAACCTCGGTCCTCAGCGTGGTGCTAACCACTGTGCCATCACGCTGCCCTGACTTCTCAGGATCTTATAAGTTTCAATCAAGTCGCTTCTTATGCTTTCCAGCGGATACAAACCTTGTCTGTCCAACCTTTCCTCATAAGACAACACTCCAGTTCTAGTTGTTAGACCAGTAAGCCATTTTGGAACTGTTTCCAATGCATTTACATCCTTCCTTAAATAAGTAGACCAATACTGTACACACTTTTCCAGATGTGGTCTCACCAATGCCCTGCATAACTGAAGCATAGCTTCTCGACTTTTGTATTCAATTCCCTCTGCAATAAACAATAACATTTTATTAGCTTTCATAATCACTTGCTGTACCTTAATAGCCTTTTACAATTCATGTACTAGAACACCCAGATCCCTCTGTATTCCAAAGCCTGCAATCTCTCACCATAAAAAAAATATGCTTCTTTTTACTCTTGCCAAAATGGACAACTCCACATTCGCTGTTTCTGTTAACTGGCATATCTTCTGTCCATGCCAATATATGATTCCCTGAGTTTTTATTTTCCGCAATGAACTTTGATGTTGCACCTTATCAAATGTGTTCACAAAATCTAAGTACATTACATCCACCACTTCCCCTTTGTCCACAGCACTTGTTTCTTCTCTAAAAAACTCCAATAAATTGATTAAATATGACTTCCCTCTCATAAAACCATATTGACTAAACCTAATTACCTTGAATTTAAACCTAAGTGCCCTAATATAACGTCTTGAATAATAACTTCTAACATTTTCCCTGTGACAGATGTTAAGCTAGTTGTTATGTTAACTGCTGTGTAGTGTCCTGCTTTCTGTGGCCTTACGTTTTTGATAAAGGAGTTACACTTGCTATTTTCCAATCCAGTGAAACCTTCCCCGATTCTAGGTAATTTTAGAAAATTTAAACCAATGCAACAATTATCTCACGAGTCACTTCTATTAAAACCCTTGGATGAAGTCCATCAGGACCCAGGGATTTTCAGCCCACAGCTTCAACAATTTGTTCATAGAAACATAGAAAATAGGATCAATTGGAGGCCATTTGGCCCTTTGAGTCTGCTCTGCAAGCCATTATGATCATGGCTGATCATCTAACTCAATAGCCTGATCCCACCTTCCCCCACTTGAGTACCACTTTCCTGGGCCGGGATTCTCCCCTACCCGGCCGGGCGGGGGGTCCCGGCGTGATGGAGTGGCGTGAACCACTCCGTCGTCGGGCTGCCCCAAAGGTGTGGAAGTCTCCGCAACTTTAGGGCCAAGCCCTAACATCGAGGGGCTAGGCCCACGCCGGAATGGTTGGCGCTCCACTGGCTGGCGGGAAAGGCCTTTGGCGCCATGCCAACCGGGGCCGAAGGGACTTCGCTGGCCGGCAGAAGTCCGCGCATGCACCGGAGCGGCAGCAGCTGCTGACGTCATCCCCGCGCATGCGAAGGGGAGGGGGGTCACTTCCGCCTCCGCCATGGTGAAGACTATGGCGAAGGCAGAAGGAAAAGAGTGCCCCCACGGCACAGGGCCGCCCGCCGATTGGTGGGCCCCGATCACGGGACAGGCCACCGTGGGGGCACCCCCCGGGGCCAGAACGCCTCGCGTCCCCCCCCCCCCCCCCAGGACCCCGGAGCCCGCCCGCGCCACCTGTTCCCGCCGGTACGGTAGATGGTTTGATCCACGCCGGCGGGAGATGCTTGACAGCGGTGGGACTTCGGCCCATCGCGGGCCTGAGAATCGTCGGGGGGGGGGGCACGCAACCGGTGCGGAGCGATTCCAGCCCCCACCGAATCTCCGGTGCCGGAGAATTCGGGACACGGCACAGGCGAGAATCCTGCTCCTGGTGATTGTAATTTTTCTCCCTCACTTCCATTTCCTGATTTTCATCTATTTCTGGGATGTTACTTGTTCCCTCAATAGTGAACGCCGATGCAAAATTCCTGTTCAGGTCATCTGCCGCCTTCTTATTTTCCAATATTAATTCCCCGGAGACACTTCAAAGCTGGCTATGTTAACACTGTTCCTTTGAAAAATATTAATAGGGATTCTTACTATGTTTTATTTTTCTAGCTAGCTTTCTCTTGTAATCTAAGTTTTCCTTTCTTATTAATCTTTTAGTCATTCTTTGGTGTTTTTTATATTCTGTCCAATCTTCTGATCTGCCAACCATCCTTATAAAGAATTATATGCAATTTTGTTATGTTCGATACTATATTTAATATTTTTAGTTAACCACAGAGAGTGGGTCCTTCCCTTTGAATTTTTCTTTCTTGTTTATATGTATCTATTCTGTGTGATCTGAAATATCCCTTTCCACTCAGTCTCTGTTATCGTACCCCTCAACGTAAATTACCTATTCTCTTTGGCTTGCTCTGCTTTCATGATCGCTGCTCCTAAAGGGCATCTTCACTCTGAGGTCATTCATTCACTCTATCTTGTTGCATAATACCAGCTCTAGCTTAGCTTACTCGTTTCTTTTTTTTTAAATTTAGAGTACCCAATTCATTTTTTCCAATTAAGTGGCAATTTAGCGTGGCCAATTGACCTAGCCTGCACATCTTTGGGTTGCGGGGGCGAAACCGGGGAGAACGTGCAAACTCCACACGGACAGTGACCTAGAGCTGGGATCGAACCTGGGACCTCAGAGCCGTGAGGCAGCAATGCGAACCTCTGAGCCACCGTGCTGCCCCTTAGTTTAGCTTACTCTCTGGTTGGTTCCACAACATGCTGTTCTAAGAAACTATCCTGAAAACATTTCATGAATTCCTGACCTATGCTACCTTTGTCCGCCTGATTTTTCCAGTCTATAAGTAGATTAAAAGTACCATCCACCGTACTTTCCTGACAAGCTCCCACTATTTCTTTCGTTATACTCCTATTGTGTGGTTACTGATAGAGGGACTGTACATCAATCACAAAACATCTTGCATTCAACATTTCTTATGTCCACCCAAAGCCTTTCTACATCCTGGTTTCCTGAACTTGAGTCATCTCTCTATTGTGTTAATACCATCATTAATTAACAGAGCCACCTTTTCCCAACTTCCTGTCCTTCCTATATGTCATGTACCCTTCAATATTCAGGTCCCAATCTATGTCATCCGGCACCAGCATCTCTTTAGAACTGTAATGAGGAGAGGTTTACTCACTCAAAGGATAGTGAATCTTTGGAACTCTCTACCCCAGAAGGCTGTAGATCATAGAATCCCTACAATGCAGAAGCAGGCCATTCGGCCCATCGACCTTCCGAAAGATCACCATAGCTAGGCTCCCATCCTATCCCTGCAAGCCCATAATCACATTTGAGCTGCACATCCCTGGACACTAAGGGGCAATTTAACATGGCCAACCCACCTAACCTGCACCTCATTGGACTGTGGTAGGAAACCGGAGCACCAGGAGAAAACCCAAGCTGTCACTGGTAGAATGTGCAAACACCATCACAGTTTCTGGGTGATGTCATGTGAAGACAGGATGCACTTCAAGCAGCTCACGGCAAAGTCCCGCACTTGATCCCTTTTTACCCGTTTTTCCCCCCATATTTTTAGTGCTCAAACCTGGTGAGGCGAATGAGTAAACTCTTCCCGACAGGAATATGAAATCGTCAACAAAAAAACCCAATGCCAAAAAGGGCCAGAAGGAAAGCCCATCCAAGGAAGGTGAAGGAGGGAATATGGCGAAGGAGGGAATATGGCGAAGGAGGGAATATGGCGAAGGAGGGAATATGGCCGTCGTTGTGCCCATCAAATTAGACACGTTGGCCGCTGTAATGGCGCAGGTGTTTGAAAAGTTTATCAAGCAAAATAGGCAGGTAGTTCGAGCAACAGGGCCAGGAAATTGAACAATCTTTCAAAGCCACCATTGAAGAAGCTTTGGCTTTGATTCATGAAAAATTGGTGTGAACGTCGAACATGATAAGGGCAGAAGGCAAGGGGTGGAGGAGGCTTGTCGAGACATGAGGATCAATTTGCCTTGATGGAGGCAGAGTTGTTGATGGTGGCAGAAAACAATAAAAGCCTGAGACTTAAAGTGGAGGACCTTGAGAACAGGTCACGGCGGCTACACCACAGGTTGGTGCAGCTGCCAGAGGGAGCAAAAGGTTTGAAGCCGACCTGGTACTTTTTCCAAAATATTCTCTAAGCTAGTGGGAGGGGATGAAGAATTGGGCAAAGCACATCAGGGCCCTTCGACCAAAACCAAGACCAAATGAGCCATTTAGGGAGGCTATGATCCATTTCCAGTTACAAAAGGAATGAAAGGGTTTTGTAGTGGGTGACGAGGACTCAGAATGTTGACTGGGATGGGCACACAGTCCGAATGTACCAGGATATTGGAGCTGAGTTGGTGAGGAGACGAGCTCCCTTCACCAGGGTGAAGGCAGTGTTTTATAATAAGGGCGTGAGGTTTGGGATGGTGTACCCGGCACGTTTACGGGTTAAAATGAACTCGAATGACTACATTTTTGACGTGCCGAAGCAAGCAGAGGCCTTCACCCGAGAGAATTTGGAACCGCTGTGACGAGGTCTACTTTGGACTCTGTGAATGAAGGGGGATGTTTGTATGATGGAGATATGTTACTGTTTCTACCGCTGTTTTGCTTTTACTTTGTTGGAGGAAGGGGGTGTTTGTAAAAAAGGGATTGGTACATGTTCCTTGTTTTTTTTTGGAGGGGAGAGAGAGATGTTTTGTTGGTCTTGCCGAAGTGCGGATACGGTTCGGGGGAAGGACATTTTGGATGATGTTAGAGGGGATTTGTTAAGGGGACCCTGTTTCGGAACATCTTTGCTTGTTATGGGGAGAGGGGAGGCTAGAAAACAGGCGTGGTGTGGGGGGGGGGGGGGGGGAAGAGAGGCTGCGGCCTGTGGGCCAGATTGGGAGGGGTGCAATAGACATAACTATAGTTTTGTGTCTGTGTGGTGGGGAATGAGGGAGGATATGCTGCCAGGCAGTCTGTGGGCTTGGAGGGGGGAATGGGAGAACAATTGTGGGCCGGGGGCAGAATGCGGGGGTGCAGAACTAGCAGTGACCTGATACTTCTGTTTATCTCACCCTGTGGGTGAGATGGTGGCCATCTTAGATTGGCCTGGGATGCAGGAATTTGGGTAGTGGTATAGCACTACGGTGCAAATGGCTGACTCAAGGGGGAGAGGCGGGACCTGCAAAGAGATTGATCACCTGGAACATGTAGGGCTTGGGGCCCTTGTGAAGAGAGCAAGGTTTTTTCCCTCTTAAAAGGACTGGAGGCCTATGTGGTCTTTTTACAAGAAACTCATCTGCGGGTGTGGGACCAGATCAGGTTGCAGAAGGCCTCAATGAGCCAGGTTTTTCACTCCGGGTTTGACAGTAGGACACCGAGGTGGTGATTCAGATTAGCGGGAGGGATCGTTTTCAGGCAGGAGCGGTGGTGGCTGACCCTAGGGGGGAGGCGGGGGGTCGATATGTGATAGTCACAGGTACATTGGAGGGGAGGGCTGTGGTGATGGTGAATATATATGCACCTGTGGTAGTCACCACTGTTGTATTGTTTGTACCGCATATGAGGTGTATTACGGTAAGGCCCTGTAGTACAGGTACGGGGGTAGATCCCTGCCTGCTGGCTCCGCCCAGTAGGAGGAGTATAAATGTGTGGGCTCTCCAAGCTGCAGCCATTTCGGCAGCAGCTGCGGGAGGCTACACACCTCTGCTTAATAAAGCCTCGATTACACTCTACTCTCGCCTTGTCGTAATTGATAGTGCATCAGCCCCGAATTGGGACCATGTCAATTTTATGAAATGGTTGTTGGCTGCCATTTTGGAACTGGACACACGCCAGCTAATTGAAGGGGGGATTTCAATTGTGTTTTGGAACCGAAGGTGGACCTTTCCAGGGCCAAATCACTGGTCCCTTCGGGGATGGCGAATGCGTTAACAGCATTTTATGGAAGAGACAGGAGGGGCAGATTCGTGATGGTTTATTCAGTCTTATGTGAGGAGTTTTCATTTTTTTTGTAAGTACATGTGGTTAATTCACGGATCGATTTTTTTGTTCAGGGTAGGACCTTGTTAGCTGGGGTGAAGAGCGCGGAGTACTCGGCGGTGGTTATTTCCGACCATATGCCACGCCTGGTGGATTTAAAGTTGGAGGGGGGCTGAGCGCAGCACCTGGGGTTGGAGGCTGGACATTATTTGATCCCGGGTTCTGTGCAAAAATCTTAGGGGCCATTAATCATTAGGGGTTACAGTGCACGGAATGAGAATGGGATAGTCTCACCGTCTACCATGTGGTTGGCATTAAAAATGGTGATTGGGGGAAGATCACCTTGTACTAGTCACATAAGGATAGGGTGAGCAGGCGGGGTGTCAGGGGGTAGTGGATGAAATTCTAAGGGTGGATAGGGAGTATACGAATGACCCAATGCCAGAGCTTTTAACAGGTAGAAGCTGCAAATGCAGTTTGACCTACTGTCTACGGGTCAGATGATGCGACAGCTGCGGCGCGTAAAGGGGATGGTCTATGAATATGGGGGAAAGGCCAGCCGACTGTTCGCTCATCAGCTAAAGCGACAAGAGGCTGCCAGGGAGATTGTGAAGATACAGGATTTGTGGAGTGGGTTGGTCTCTTCTCCAGACAAAATCAATTGTGGTGATATGCAAGTACACATCTGTGCTATAGTTCTTTATCAATGTATATAATTATCGGTACGATCTCCGACCAGCAGGTGGTGATCGAGATCTACCATGTAACTTGAGACACTCACCGGTTGGTAGTAAGTCGTACAAGCGGTTGGTCGCACTTAGATTAGCTCCAGCAGAATTCATTGAATTCATTTAGCAGCCATCGTCTATATTATAGTTAGTAAGTTATCTTTCCACGTGTTTGTTAATAAATCATCATGACGATGCCACGTCCCACAGATAAACAAGGCATCCTACGAATACTGGGGATGATCAACTTTATTGACAAGTTTATTCCCAACTTGGCCTCTAAAACGTCTCAACAAAAAGGACGCTGTGTTTCAATGGTCTCCCAGACATGAGCAGGACTGGCAAGCATGCGTATCTCGCTGACGACAGCGCCAGACCTAAGGTTTTTTGACCCTGTGAAAAAGACCAAAACTTTGACCGATGCATCTAAGGATGAGCTAGGAGTGATATTGCTACAACAGGGTGCAGGCAACAGCTGGCTGCCTGTGGCATACGCATCCAGAGCATGTCTGAAACAGTGCGCAGGTATATACAACTTGAAAAGGAATGCCTTGGGCTAGTCATGATACCAGAAATGTTGGAGAATGAAAGGTTTAGTGAGAGGGAAGAACTGAGGGAGATCAATATTAGTAGAGAAATGGAGCTGGGAAAATTGATGGGATTGAAGGTGGCTAAATCCCCAGCGCCTGAGAATCTGCATCACAGAGTGCTTAAGGAGGTGGCTCTGGAAATAGTGGATACATTGGTGGTCATCCTCCGGGATTCTATAGACTCTGGAACAGTCCCTGCAGATTGAAGGATAGCTCATGTCATTCCAATATTCAAAAGGGAGGTAGAGAGAAAGCAGGGAATTATAGACCAGTAAGCCTAACATCAGTAGTGGAGAAAATTATTGAATCCATTATCAAGGACTTTATAGCAGAACATTTAAAAAGCAGTGGCAGAATCAGTCAGAGTCAGCATGGATTTATGAAAGGGAAATCGTGCTTGACAAATCTGTTGGAATTCTTTGAAGATGTAACTAGTACAGTTAACAAGGGAGAGCCAGTCGATGTGGTATATTTGGACTTTCAGAAGGTGTTTGACAAAGTCCTGTATAAGAGATTATTGTGCAAGATTAAAGATCATGGGATTGGGGGAAATGTATTGAGGTGGACAGAAAACTGGTTGACAGAGGTGAAACAAAGAGTAGAGATTAATGGGTCCTTTTCAAATTGGCAGGCAGTAACTAGTGGGGTGCCACAGGGATGGGTGCTGGGACCCCAACTATTCACAATGTATGTTAATGATTTGGATGAGGGACCAAAATATAACATCTCAAAGTTTGCAGATGATACCAAGTTGAGTAGGAGGGTGAACTGCGACGAGGATGCAGGGATCCTGCAGCATGATCTGGACAGGTTGGGCAAGTGGGCAAATCAATAGCAGATGCAGTATAATTTGGATAAGTGTGAGGTTATTCACTTTGGAAGAAAAAACAGGAAGGCAGATTACTACCTGAATGGTTGTAAATTGGGAGAGGGGAGTGTGCACTGAGACCTGGGTGTCCTTGTGCACCAGTCGCTGAAGGTAAGCATGGTGCAGCAGGCGTTAAAGAAGGCTAATGGTATGTTGGCCTTCATTGCAAGAGGTTTTGAGTACAAGAGCAGGGATGTGTTGTAATTATGCAGGGCCTTGGTGAGGCCACATCTAGAATATTGTCAGCAGTTTTGGTCTCCTTTTCTGAGGAAGGATGTTCTTGCTCTCTCGAGAGTGCAGTGAAGGTTTACCAGACTGATTCCAGGGATGGCGGGACTGTCATATGAGGAGAGATTGATTAGGTTGGGATTGTTCTCGCTGAAGTTCAGAAGAATGAGGGGGATCTCACAGAGACTTATAAAATTCTAACAGGACGAGACAGGGTAGATGCAGGGAAGATGTCCCCAATGATGGGTGTGTCCAGAACCAGAGGTCACAGTCTGAGGATTCAGGGTAAACCATTTCGGACAGAGATAAGGAGACATTTCTTCACCAAAGAGTGGCGAGCCTATGGAATTCATTACAACAGGAAGTAGTTGATGCTAAAACATTGAATATATTCAAGAGGTGGCTAGGTATAGCACTTGGGGTGAATAGGATCAAAGGTTATTGGGAGCAAGCAGGATTAGGCTATTGAATTGGATAATCAGCCATGATCGCGATGAATGGCGGAGCAGGCTCGAAGAGCCAAAAGGCCTCCTCCTGCTCCTATCTGCTATGTATCTATGTAATGGGTTTGGACAAGTTCCATCATTATGTATATCGCCTTCCGACTTTTCTTGTGGAGATAGACCGCTTGTATCATTGTGAGGAAGAATTTGTGCGAATTTGTGCTGGATTCCCTGAGAATCCAGCGCATGATGATAAAAATCCAGCACTATGATTTTGACCTCATCTACACACCAGGCAAGGACCCTGCTGTCGCTGACACGCTTTCCTGAGCCACGGGCATTGGTGAGGTTGATGAGGATGTGCAAGTACATGTCAATCTCGTCACTGCATCTCTTCCAGTCTCCAATGAGAGGTAGTGTCTAATAAAGGAAGAAACAGCCAAGGACATAGTGCGACAAAAGGTAATCAAGTGTCTCCTAGAGGGCTGGCCGAATGGTTCCTGCTCAGGTTACTACAATGTGCGGGCAGAATTGAGTGAGGCGAATGGCCTTCTACTGCAACAGCACAGGATTGTAATTCCGCATTCCTTGAGGCCACTCATGCGCAATAGCTCCGTGAAGTACAAGCGCAGCGTCAGGGATACAATTTATTGGCCAGGCATCACCCAAGACATTGCAGTCATGGTCGACAGCTCTGACACATGTCAGAAATGTCATTGTAAGCAAAGCAAAGAACCGATGCACATGGGTGAAATCATCACAAGTCAGTGGCAGAAGGTGGGCATGGATCTTTCTCTCATCAATGGAAAAGACTACCTTTTGGTAATTGATCACTTCTCTAATTACCCGGAGGTAGCACAGTTGATGAATTTGACTGCTCAATGTGTCATCCAACATGCTAAAGAGATTTTTGCCCGACATGGCAAACCAAGCATTGTTATGTCTGACAATGGTCCCTGTTTCAAAATGTATGAGTGGACTGAATTTGCCCGTCACTATGATTTTAGGCACATCACTTCAAGTTCTCTATATCCCCAGTCAAACGGGAAGGCAGAAAAGGGCATGCACATTATTAAACAGCTGCTAAAAAAAAAGCCATTGACAGCCAGGAAGACATCTATCTGGCGCTACTGAGCTATCATTCAGCGCCACTTATCAATGGGCTGTCACCAGCACATGACAATGGAAATGGATGGTCAAGGCTCACAAAGGTACTGCAACATGCAGGTGTATATTCATTTCTGGTTCTTACTGAGGATGGTTCAGTCTTGTGAAGGAACCGAAGAGCACTATTGTTGATTCTTGTTGAGTCCAGCAGAAGAGTTGGTATATGATCCCAAAACATTTGAAGAGGACACAGACCACCCAACAGAGCCAGCTTTCAGAGAAGCATCTGCAGCAGTGAATACGGAACAAGCAGAAACACCAACAACAAATGAAGGTGGAACACAATCGCCGATTCAGCCATCACTCAGGAGATCAACCAGATAGTGTTGTAAACCTGACAGACTGAACTTGTAATAAACTGTGTACAGTACATGTTTAAAGTTATCATGCATATCATGTTTCTGTAAAGCAAAGTCACATTTTGTAAATGTTAATACTTCCAAAGGATGGGGGATGTGGTCTTATGCATGTACACATCGATGTATATAATTGCTTCTCAATGTATATAGCTATCGGTACGACCTCTGACCTGCAGGTGCCGATAGAGTTCTACCATGTGACTTGATACACCCAGAAGTTGGTAGTAAGCCGTACAAGAGAATAGTTGCACTTAGAGTAGCTCCAGGAGAATTCGCTGAATTCATTTAGTAACCATCATCTGTATTATAGTTCATCAGTTATCTTTCTATATGTTTGTTAATTAATCTTCTTTCAAGTTAAACAAGTAGATGTTCTGTGAACGTCATTACCACAGTCATAACACAGAACACAACATTAATGAAATGCTTTGTTCCTTTCATGAGGGGCTTTCCTGGTCGGAGCCGCCAGGGGATGAGCTGGAGATGGTTAGGTTTTTGGAGGGTCTGGAGTTTCTTCAGCTGGGGTATGAGTTTCGGGAGACACTGGAAGCACCATTGGGGCTGGAGAAGGTTGGCAGGGCTTTGGGTAAGATGCAAGCAGAGAAGAAACTGGGGCTTGAGGGTTCCTGGTAGAAGTTTGGAAGACGTTCACGGACCAGCTGGCCCCATTGATTCTGAGGATGTTCAATGACTCATTGGCACGTGGTTCCCTTCTGGAGACGTTGAGGGAGACATCCATCTCCTTCCTTCTGAAGAAGGACAAGGACCCCACAGACTGTGGGTCATACTGCCCCATCTCTGCTTAATGGAGATGCAAAGCTGTTGATTAAAATCCTAGTACTGAGGCTGGAGCCCTGTCTCCTGGAAGTTGTGGGGAAAGATCAGCCGGGGTTTGTAAGGGGCAGAAAGCTGTCTTCTAATGTGAAACGGCTGTCATGATATGCAGACACACACATAATGATACAGACAAGCAGCTAATGGACACAGAGAACAGGACATGACCAATAAGCAGGCAGGACACTCAGGGGTGGGATCTGACTATAAAAGACACGAGGCACTCACACTCCACCTCTTTCCACTGATGAACATCTAGAGAGTCAGTCAAGTGTGTTGTTACAATCTCACAGTTCCACCACGTGGCTAAGAGCTAGTCTGGTTCAGTCAGACAGAGTAACCACACTTAAGTTAGCAGAGAGTCAAACTCACAGAGAACTGTGCTAACTGTGCTATTAGTTCAATAAACCTGATTAAGCTAACTTCAAGGTCTGGGGTATCTTTTTGATCTATGCTGCATCCAGTTGCAGTCAGTGTTATACCAGTGTAACTAACCAGACAACGACTACTTAATGTACAAAGAACAAAGAGCAAAGAAATGTACAGCACAGGAACAGGCCCTTCGGCCCTCCAAGCCCGTGCCGACCATGCCGCCCGGCTAAACTAAGTCTTCTACACTTCCTGGGTCCGTATCCCCTATTCCCATTCTGTTCATCTATTTGCCAAGATGCCCCTTAAATGTCACTATCGTCCCTGCTTCCACCACCTCCTCTCGCAGCGAGTTCCAGGCACCCACTACCCTCTGTGTAAAAAAACTTGCCTCGTACATCTACTCTAAACCTTGCACCTCGCACCTTAAACCTATGCCCCCTAGCAATTGACCCCTCAACCTCCGTCATTCCAGTGAGAACAAACCGAGTTTATTCAACTGCTCCTCATAGTTAATGCTCTCCATACCAGGCAACATCCTGGTAAATCTCTTCTGCACCCTCTCTAAAGCTTCCACATTCTTCTGGTAGTGTGGCAGCCAGAATTGAACACTATACCCTAAGTGTGGCCTAACTAAGGTTCTACACAGCTGCAACATGACTTGCCAATTCTTGGGCGAAATTCTCCGACCCCCAGCAGGGTTGGAGAATCGCCTGGGGGCGCCTAAAATCCCACCCCCGCCGTGGCAGAGATTCTCCGCCACCCGGGGAGTGGTGGGGGCAGGTATCTCGCCACTCCGATCGGAGAGGCCCCTGCGGTGATTCTCCGGCCCGGATGGGCCGAAGTCCCGCCGCTGGGAGGCCTCACCCGCCGCCGATGTTTAAACCACCTCTGGAACGGTGGGCTCAGCGGCGCGAGCAGGCCCCCGGGGTCCTGGGGGGGCTGGGGGCATTCGAACGGTGGCCTGCCCCGGGATTGGGGCCCCCCCTCAGAGTCCGGGCCAGTGCCCTGGCTGCTCTATTTTCTTCCGCGGCCGCCACGGCCTCCGCCATGGCGGAAGCGGAAGAGAACCCCACATCGCGCATGCGCCGGCAGTGACGTCAGTGGCCAGCTGCCGCTGACATCACTGCCGGCGCCTGCGCGGACTGGCGAAAGCCTTTCGGCCAGCCCCGCTGCCGGGGGCGCCGGTTTTTTGCGCCGGTCTTCTGGTGGCAACCGCTCCGGCGCGGGGCTGGCCCCCAAAGGTGCGGGAGAATTCCCCACCATTGGGGAGGCGCGACCCCTGAGTGGTTGGCGCCACTCCCCTACTCCGGGACCCTCCGTCACGCCGGGTAGGGGAGAATGCCGCCCCACATACTCAATGCCCCAGCCAATGAAGGCAAGCATGCCGTATGCCTTCTTGACTACCTTCGCCACCTGTGTTGCCCCTTTCAGTGACCTGTGGACCTGTGGACCTGTAGTTCTTATGCCAGTGGAGGGACCAGAACAGGAGATTATTGTGTCTCCAGACGCCGAAAAGACATTTGACAGGAGCGACTGAAGCTACTTTTTTGCGGTTCTGGAGGTGTTTGGGATTAGCCCTGGGTTTGCATCGTGGGTCCGGCTATTATATGCAGCACCAGCTGCTAGTGTTCGAATGGACAACCTGAATTTGGAGTCACTCAGACTGCACAGACAGACGAGAGAGGGATGCCCTATGTCCCTGTTATTGTTTGCGTTGGTGATTGAACCATTAGCGATAGCTTTGAGAGCCTCAGAGAAGTGGAAGGGAATTGTGAGGGGTGGAGTAGAACACAAGGTGTCCTTATATGCAGACATTTTAGGAACCCGGAGCCAGATATAGGAGGTAATGGAAGTATTGCAGCGTTTCAGTTCCTTCTCAGGATATAAATGTTGGGAAGAGCGATTATTTTGTGGTTAGCCCTCTGAGAGGAGGTGCAGGGTTGAGGGGACTGCCATTCCGTCTGACAGGGATGGGTTTTCGCGATTTAGGGGTTCAGGTAGTCTGGGATTTGACGCGACTCCACAAACTGAACTTCAAAAGGCTGATGAGCAGAATCAGAGCAGACTTACAGAGATGGGACAGCCTCCCATTGTCGCTGGCAGGCCGAGTTCAATCTATTAAGAAGAACATTTTGCCATGGTTTGTATCCTTATTTCAATGCCTGTCAGTTTTTCTGCCAAAGTTGTTTTTCAAGGAAGTGGAGCGGCTCATAATGGGCTTCGTATCAACGGGAAGAACACCTCAGATTCGGAGCGGGGTCCGACAGAGAGGGAGACAGGTGGGAAGGTTGGCGCTGCCACATTTGTTACATTATTACAGTTGGCCACTGCAGAGAAAGTGCTGGGGTGGTTTGGGCTCAGGAAGTTAGTTGGGTACAGATGGAGACTGGGTCATGTAGGGGAATGGATCTGGAGGCCCTGGGTGCCTTTTCTGCCAGCAAACTATTCTGTGAATGCAGTGGTAGTCTCCACATTAAAAATATGGCAGCAACTACGTCAGTATTTCAAGGATGTCAAGTTTGGCCCCAATCTGTAGGAGTCACTGATTTGAGCAGGCGAGATTGGATGCTGCATTCAGGGACTGGAAAGGTAAGCAGCTGGAGAGGATGAGGTATTTGTTTTTGGAGGGTGGTTTGTGAGTTGGAAGGAGTTGAAGGAGAAAGCAGAGCTTGGAAGATAGGATAGGTTCAGATATTTTCAGGTGTGGGACTTTGTGAAGCATTTCCGATTTTCCTCGAGGTACCGCCGCCCACTTTGCTGGAAAGGATACTCTTGTGTGCGGGGTTGGAGGAGGGCAGCAGACTAGCTAAGGTGAAAAAGTAAGCATACATAGGATCGAGGCAACTCAAAACTGATGCAGCTTTGGAGAAATATCGGGAAGTAGGACGAATCTCAAACGCGCAATAAAGAGGGCTAAAAGGGGTCATGAAATATCTTTGGCTAACAGGGTTAAGGAAAATCCCAAAGCATTTTATTCGTATGTAAGGAGCAAGAGAGTAACTAGAGAAAGGATTGGCCCACTTAAAGGCAAAAGGGGAAATTTATGTGTGGACTCAGAGGAAATGGGTGAGATTCTTAATGAGTACTTTGCATCGGTATTCACAAAGGAGAGGGACAAGGCGGATGTTGAGGCTAGGGATGGATGTTTAAATACTCTCGGTCAAGTTGTCATACGGAAGGGGGAAGTTTTGGGTATTCTAAAAGACATTAAGGTGGACAAGTCCCCAGGACCGGATGGGATCTATCCCAGGTTACTGAGGGAAGCGAGGGTCGAAATAGCTGGGGCCTTAACAGATATCTTTGCAGCATCCTTGAGCACGGGTGAGGTCCCGGAGGACTGGAGAATTGCTAATGTTGTCCCTTTGTTTAAGAAGGGTAGCAGGGATAATCCAGGGAATTATAGACCTGTGAGCTTGACGTCAGTGGTAGGCAAACTGTTGGAGAAGATACTGAGGGATAGGATCTATTCACATCTGGAAGAAAATAGACTTATCAATGATAGACAGCATGGTTTTGTGCAGGGAAGGTCATGTCTTACAAACCTAATAGAATTCTTTGAGGAAGGGACAAAGTTAATTGATGAGGGAAGGGCTGTAGATGTCGTATACATGGACTTTAGTAAGGCGTTTGATAAGGTTTCCCATGGCAGGTTGATGGAAAAAGTGAAGTCGTATGGGGTTCAGGGTGTACTAGCTAGATGGATAAAGAACTGGCTGGGCAACAGGAGACAGAGAGTAGTGGTGGGAGGGGGTGTCTCAAAATGGAGAAGGGTGACTAGTGGTGTTCCGCAAAGATCCGTGCTCGGACCACTGTTGTTTGTGATCTACATAAATGACCTGGAGGAAGGTATAGGTGGTCTGATTAGCAAGTTTGCAGATGATACTAAGATTGGTGGAGTTGCAGATAGCGAGGAGGACTGTCAGAGAATACAACAAAATATAGATAGATTGGAGAGTTGGGCAGAGAAATGGCAGATGGAGTTCAATCCAGGCAAATGCGAGGTGATGCATTTTGGAAGATCAAATTCAAGAGCGGACTATATGGTCAATGGAAGGGTCTTGGGGAAAATTGATGTGCAGAGAGATCTGGGAGTTCAGGTCCATTGTACCCTGAAGGTGGCAACACAGGTTGATAGAGTGGTCAAGAAGGCGTACAGCATGCTTGCCTTCATCGGACGGGGTATTGAGTACAAGAGTTGGCAGGTCATATTACAGTTGTATAGGACTTTGGTTCGGCCACATTTGGAATACTGAGTGCAGTTCTGGTCACCACATTACCAGAAGGATGTGGATGCTTTAGAGAGGGTGCAGAGGAGGTTCACCAGGATGTTGCCTGGTATGGAGGGTGCTAGCTATGAAGAAAGGTTGAGTAGATTAGGATTGTTTTCGTTGGAAAGACGGAGGTTGAGGGGGGACCTGATTGAGGTCTACAAAATTATGAGAGGTATGGACAGGGTGGATAGCAACAAGCTTTTCCCAAGAGTGGGGGTGTCAGTTACAAAGGGTCACGATTTCAAAGTGAGAGGGGAAAGTTTAAGGGAGATGTGCGTGGAAAGTTTTTTATGCAGAGGGTGGTAGGTGCCTGGAACGCTTTACCAGCAGAGGTGGTAGAGGCGGGCACGATAGCATCATTTAAGAAGCATCTAGACAGGTATATGAATGGGCGGGAACAGAGGGAAGTAGACCTTGGAAAATAGGAGACAGGTTTAGATAAAGGATCTGGATCGGCGCAGACTGGGAGGGCCGAAGGGCCTGTTCCTGTGCTGTAATTATCTTTGTTCTTTGTTCTTTGACTGGGATTTGTTTTGCCGGATTATGGGAGAAGGGCAAGTTTTGGAAGATGAGGTGAAGGCCGGGTGGGAGGAGGTGTTAGGACCCATCTTGGAGGAGGAGGTGTGGAGTGAGTCCCTCCGAGAGTAAATGCTACATCATCCTGCGTGAGGCTGATTTTAATACAAGTAAGGGTTATGTTTAGTACGCACCTCACCAATGCCAAGATGAGTCAATATTTTGAGAGGGTTGAGGATAAGTGTGAGCGGTGCTCAAAAGGGCCTGCTCACCATATGCACTTGTTCTGGTCCTGTCCTAAATTGGTGTGCTATTGGAGGTCCCTTTTTTCCGCACCATATCCTGAGTATTGACTGAGAGCCCTGCCCTTTAGTCGCTACAGTTGAAATGTCGGACCAACCAGAGCTGAGGACGGAGATGGGGCAGATGCTCTTGCATTTGTATTGCTGGTGGCACGGCAACAAATACTGCTGAGCTGGAGGCAGGCGACACCACCCAGTGCCAAAGCATGGCTGGGTGATTTAATGGAATTCTTGTACCTCGAGAAGGTCAAGTTGACGATAAGAGGGTTGATTGACAGGTTCCATATCGTAGATGGCGGCCGTTCACTTTGCTCTTTAAAGAGTTGGTCACTATTAGCTGTTAGTGGAGGGGGGTGTCAGTGAGGGGGTGATTATTCTGGGTAGTGTTGTGGTTGTTGGGGTTCATGCTACTGTTGTTGCTTGTTTTTTCTGATACATGTGTTGGTATTGTTGTACTGGGTAATTTTTTTCTCCTCCGAGATATGTTCAATAAAAATATTGTTTAAAAAAACAAATCTCCACACAGTCACCCAAGACCAAAACTGAACCTGGGTCACTGGCACAGTAAGGCAGCAGTTCTAACCACTTTGCCACCATGTCAATCTGATGGATATGCCATTATTGAATATATTTAATTGTAGGATAGGCAGATTCTTGGTTTCTTAGGAAATCAAAGAACATTAGAGGCAGGTAGGAAAATGAAGTGAAGCTCAAAATCAGTCATGATCATAGTGAATGATATAGCAGGTTTGACAGGCCATTTGATCTTCTCTTCCTCCTCTTCCTTAGGTTCCTGTGTTCTTCAATTAATTCCCAGTACAAAGTGAATGTGTAGCACTATTCAATACTCAACCTACCAATTCACAATCCACTAGCATTCTTAAATATTTACAGCATAATGTTTTGATGCTTGTCATGCACGAGCCGGAGTCAGAATAACAGATTAAAGTGCTTACTTTCTAACATTAAATTTACTTTTATCAAGTGGCCATTAATTCTGCTAAAACTAGCTGGGCCATTGCTTAGGTTGTGTTACGGTTCCTTTGATTAATTCCAACAAAAATGTGAGATATTTCAAATTACATGTTATTTTATTCACAACAAAAGTTCAGAGTCTTCAAAGTGAAGTACATTTTATCATCCCTGTCAACTAAAATTGATCACAAATCTTCAATCACATGCAAACTACTCCAGGTTTTATTATGCTGTGACTCAAACTCCATCCCTTAACCAAACCAGCAATATTGAAGTTTATCGCTCAGAATTGTCCCTAAAACGCCTTCTTGCCTGGTTACATTGTGTATCACTGTAGTGGCGGTACAGCCATTATCAACAAGCTACAACTTGGGCCTGAATTTGTACGTAGGCAGTGTGGTTCTCTAAATTACAAATTGGTTCACAGAGGCATCTGCACATGTGAGAGCACAGCTGCCCTCAGTCAGATCTGATTTAGCGTGATCTCCAAAACATAACTTGTGCACTTTAGATTGAGTAGGAGAAGGTCGAAGCCTACTGGAGATCTTTGGAGAAGTAGTTTATCGCTTTGGAGTGGTAAAGTACCCTCTTGGATATAATCCTTGGATAACTTTGGAAGAGGTTAGGTGCCCTTTGGGAGAGGTTAGATATCCTTGGAGAGACGTCAGGTGCCCTTTAGGATTGTTAAATGTAGACATAAATGTACATAAACTCATTGGCGCAATCTTCCTAAAAGTCCCTGAGCGAGCGTGCTTAGCCACAATTTTCCCAGCACTCGCAGAGCTGGCCACGCAGATGGAGGGTAATGTCCTGGGGGGATAGGCAAGGACCAGACAGGGTTTGTGAAGGGACGGCAGTTGTTGGCAAAGGTACAGTATTACTTCATGTTATAATGATGCCTTTCCAGGGCCGAGCAGTGGAAGTGGTTGTGGCAATGGACAGGGACAAGACATTCGATCGGGTCGAAAGGGTGTATGTGTTCGAAGTGTTGGGACAGTTCAGGTTTGGGCGGGGGTTTGTGGATTGGGTTTGGTTGCTGTATAAGTCCCCTAAGGCGTTTGAACGAACCATGTTAGTTCGGAGTATTTTGGGTAACACCGGGGGACAAGTCAGGGGTGTCCGCTCTCACCGCTGCTCTTTGCTCTGGTGATTGAGTCACTGGAAATGGCATTTAGGGGTATGAGGGACTGGAGGGGTATTGAGCGAGGAGGTCAACCGTGGAGTTTAATTGTACGTGGATGATCTCTACTGTATATTTCAGACCCAGTCGGGAGCTGATAGGATCATGGGGATTTTGGGAAGCCTGGCCACTTTTCGAGGTACAAGCTTAATATGGGGAAAAGCGACGTATTCTCAATTAATGCACAGGTACAGGAAAGGAGGTTGGGGGAACTGCCATTTCGGTTGGTGGGGATGAGTTTTCACTGCCTTAGGATACAGGTAGCACAGAGTTGGGCCCAGCTGCATAAGTTGAATTTGGCGTGAATGGTGGAGGAAATGAAGGCCAACTTTAAGAGGTGGGATGTGTTGCCATTGTCGTTGACGGGTCGGTTCCAGACAGTACAGATGACGGTATTGCCGAAGTTTTTCTTAGTGTCCCAGAACTTCCTGATTCCTTTTTTAGGAAAGTTAATGGGATGATCTTGAGGTTTGTGTGGGCAGAGAAGGCTCTGCGGGTTAGGAGGGTGTTCTTGGAGAGGAATCGATGATGGGGGTTTAGCGTTGTCGAGCTTGTTGACCTACAATCTGGCAGTTAACATTGCAACAGTTAGGAAATGGATGGTGGAGGAGTGGTCAGTTTGGGGGTGGATGGATGCGACCTTGTGTTACGGGACCGGCCTGAGGGCACTATTGTTGGTGTCCCTTCTGTTCTCGCTGGTTAGATACTCCACAAGCCCGGTGGTGGAGTCAATACTGAGGGTCTGGAACCACTGTTGGCAGAACTTAGGATTGGAAGGCATGTCACTGTGAGCACCGATTTGCAACAATCATAGGTTTGTGCCAGCAGGGTTGGATGTGAGGTTCCAGGGGTGGCGGCAGGTGGGGATAGAACATTTTAGGGATTTGTTTGTGGGAGGGAAGTTTGCACGCCTGGAGGAGCTGGAAGGGACATATCAGTTGCCGAAGGGGAATGGGTTCAGATATCTGCAGGTTCGGGACTTAATGAGGAAGGAGGTGCTGCTGTTTCTGATGCTGCTGCTCCCGGTGTTGCAGGATAAGCTTCTCTCCGAGGATGAAATAGAGGAGGGCAGGTTTGCGCACATGTATGGTTGCTTGTTGAAGGGGGAGAATGCTCCCGTAGAGGAGGTTAGACAGAAATAGGAGTAGGAGTTGGGTGGGGCATTGAGGGCTGGGGTTTGGAGGGAAGCTGTGCGGAGGGTGAAAGCATCCTCATCACGTGTAAGATGAGGCCTTATCCAATTTAATGTGGTGCACAGGGTCCACATAACAGTATCCAGGATGAGTCAGTTCTTTCCAAGGGTGGAGGATAGGTGCGGCCAGTGTGCAGGGGGACTGGCAAATCATGTGCATATGTTTGGGGGGGGGGGGGGGGCGAGGTTGAGGGGGTTTCAGAAGGGACTTTTGGATGTAATGTGAAAGATTTTAGGGATAGAGCTAGCCCCGAATCTGGAGGTGGGGATAATTGGAGTGTCGGAGGATCCAGGAGTACAGGTGGGGAGAGAGGCCAACGTGTGGCCCTTGCCTCCCTGATGGTCCGGATACTGATTTTGCTGTGTCGAAGGCTGGGGTATGGGTGAATGATTTGGCAGAGTTCCTGCATTTGGAAAAGATCAAGTTTGTCATTCAAGGCAAGGAGGAAGGGGTCACCTTGAGGTGGAAACTGTTCATCGACTTCCTTCTGAGTATTGAGTCATCAGCGGGAGAAGGGGTTCGTTTTATTTTTCGTCTGGCGGGGGTGGGGTGAAAAATTGGAAAAGGGGGGTGGGTGCCAGGGTGGCAATGGGTAAAGTTGGGGGTGTTTGTTGGGGGCATGCAGGAGGGAGCGGTTTGTTTCCTGTTGCCGCGATTACCTTCTTGGTTATGTTTATATTGCAAATGCCTTCAATAATATGTTTCCTTTTTTTTAAAGTAAATGCTGCTAGCCATATTCATGGCTGCTGCATCATCCTCACCGATCCTATGCTTTCTCTACTTCCATAATCTTGATCACTGTCAAAGTCTGAGACCAGTCCCTTTCATCCCTCAGTACTCGTATCAGAAAGAAAGAAAGAAAGAAAATTGCTTATTGTCACAAGTAGGCTTCAATTAAGTTACTGTGAAAAGCCCCTAGTCGCCACATTCCGGCGCCTGTCCGGGGAGGCTATTACGGGAATCGAACTGTGCTGCTGGCCTGCTTGGTCTGCTTTAAAAGCCAGTGATTTAGCTGAGTGAGCTAAACCAGCCTACCCTGTTTAAAACCCACTTCCATCTGTATCCATCCATGGAAAAACTTTCCTTCAATTAATATACTACTCTACTTTGAAACTCCTAAGTACCCAACCTTTGCCCCTCCATTATTTGTAACACTGATTTTCTCAAGTGCTCCCTCAGTTATACCTTTGAAGCCCGTGTCCTCCGCAAAATCTTTACAGTTTCCTATCTCAATAGTTATGGGCCAGGGTTGAGAAAAATTTATCATGGAGTTCACCTGACCTCCAACTGTTTATTGATTTTGGTTACAATGAGCACAAGAGCCTGCCTTTCAGATGTTATTGAACAGAGTTCTTAGACGTTTTAAATCAAAAACACAAGCTTTATTCTATGAATTTAGTTAACATCTTTATAAACACACGCAGTAAGCATTTCTATCAACTCGAAAACACAAATACCCCACACAGCTACAGTAATCTATGTATAACCATTAATGAGCCCCTTTTACTGTTCCAATTTAAGAACAAGATCCAAGGAGAAACCCTTTTTCAAAGGTGTGGCC
Source organism: Scyliorhinus canicula (assembly GCF_902713615.1). Taxonomy (NCBI): domain Eukaryota; kingdom Metazoa; phylum Chordata; class Chondrichthyes; order Carcharhiniformes; family Scyliorhinidae; genus Scyliorhinus; species Scyliorhinus canicula. The sequence continues at coordinate 58,353,416 of NC_052152.1, forward strand.
CAGTATACAGCACTCTTACTGTCTTTAAGACTTGGTATGAATACTCTCGTTTTCTTTCCATTCTATCTGGCATTCTTACCACATAATTCACCTCACTTAATTTCCTTTCAATCTGATAAGGTCCACAAAACCTTGCTTTTAAAGATTCACCTACCATTGGTAACAATACTAAAATGTTATCTCCACTGGCAACACTATGAACTTTTGCTTTCTTGTCAGCGACCTGTTTCATCACATGTTGTGCAACTTTTAAATGTTGTCTAGCCAATTCACCTGCTTTATTTAATCGTTCCCTAAAATTTGACACGTAAACCAATAATGTAATTTCAGACTGCTCACTCCCAAATTTCTCCTTAATCAATTTAAGTGGTTCTCTTGCCTCATGACCAATAATTAGTTCATAAGGACTGAATTTGGTTGACTCATTAGGCGCATCCCTAATTGCAAACAGTAGGAATGGAATTCCTTTATCCCAATCCTCGGGGTAATCTTGGCAATAAGCCCTCAACATTGCCTTTAATGTCTGATGCCACCGTTCTAATGCTCCCTGCGATTCTGGATGGTACGCAATTGATTTAAATTGTTTTACTCCTAAGCTATCCATAACTTCCTTGAATAACCTTGAGGTAAATTTTGATCCTTGATCCGATTGTATTTCTGTGGATAGTCCATATCTAGTAAAGAATTTAAGTAACTCCTCCACAATCCTCTGTAATATTGCGTACTGGAATGGCATCTGGAAACCTAGTAGGCACATCCCATCCATTATAGTCAAAAGATATTGATTCCCACATTTTGGCTTAGGAAATGATCCCATGCAAACAACTAAGACCCTTGTAAAAGGTTCCTCAAATTTAAGGGCAGCATGGTAGCATGGCTGCTTCACTGCGCCAGGGTCCCAGGTTCAATTCCAGGCTTGGGTCACTGTCTGTGCCGTGTCTGCACATTCTCTCAGTGTCTGCGTGGGTTTCCACCGGGTGCTCCAGTTTCCTCCCACAGTCCAAAGATGTGCAGGTTAGTTGGATTGGCCATGATAAATTGCCCTTAGTGTCCAAAATTGCCCTTAGTGTCCAAAATTGCCCTTAGTGTTGGGTGGGGTTACTGGGTTATGGGGATAGGGTGGAGGTGTTGACCTTGGGTAGGGTACTCTTTCCAGGAGCTGGTGCAGACTCGATTGGCCGAATGGCCTCCTTCTGCACTGTAAATTCTATGACAATATGTCTGATTGGCAAGATAAACTTATGGTCCTCTGGATCAGAATCCATCTTTCCCTTTCTCCCTTTTATTAGATCCCTTGCACATTAAATTTTACATGATTCAGATATCCAAATGCACTTTAATACATGTGTCGCTATCATATCCTTTAATTCCCTGCCAATTAATGTCTATGGCTTTTTTGAAAGAATAAGCTAGAAGATTGTGCTATACAACAGTTATTCCAACAGGAACACCATTCAAGCACCAATTCATAACTATTTAATGATAACGGCTGCAGTTTCAGACTTGAATTTGGCTACAATTTGGGGTTATACTTTAATTAAATTATCACCTTATTGAAGCCCTTCTAACATATGTTCCACGGCTCTGGGGTGTTTGCCAGATGCTGTATTCAATGCAACATGCTGATTGTACATTGGACATTTAATTGCATCAGGTGAGTGTGTAATTAATATCAATTGAAATGCCAATACCTTGGCCTCTGGCTGAGAGGTAACAGCACAGGTCCTTGTATCAGTTTATTTAATTGCATATTTGATGCATACATGATGCCATCTAATTTTTCATGAGCTGAATTTTTTTCAGTTTCTGAACATTAAGCAGGTTGCTGTAATCAAGTATTTTGAGCTATTCAAAAAGGTTTATTTTCGAACATTATATGGTTTGGATAGCGTCAATGTTTATTGATTTAATTTGCAAATTCTAATGAGATCCCCAAGGGTTAACATAATAGTCTAACTGACTGTGACATAATTAGAAATGAGACAAAGAAGTCTTAAATGTATTTAAATGTTATTTCAGTTCCCATATTTTGAAGGATTATGTGATTCATTTTGCATTCCAGGCAGCATCTATATGCTCACACAATCTTTCATTCTTCTGATTTCTCAAGGACAGAATGAATGAGCACTTAAGAAAAAATTAAGTTGATTCAAGAGAACCAACATGGATTTGTAAGGGTAGGTCATGCCCAATGAACCTAATTGAATTTTTTGAAGAAGTAACTAAAGTAATAGGCGGGGGAATGTTTATGGATGTAGTTTGTGTAGATTTCCAAAAGGCATTCAATAATTTTGTTGAATACATTCTTGAGATGTGAAGGTCACTGGCAAGGCCAGTGTTTATTACTCATTCCTAATTGCCCTCGGGCAAGGGACCACATAAGAGACAGTTAATTAACACTTGTGGAACTGAAGGCAAATTATTGGACTGGTTAGGACATTGGCTTTGCAGTAGAAGACAGAATAGGAATAATGGTTAGGGACTTTAATTGGGTGGCTAGTGGTGGTCTCATAAAGATCTGTACTGGACCATTATTATCATAATAATATAATACTGAATAATAGGAAACCGGTGCACCCAGAGGAAACCCACGCAGATACAGGGAGAACGTGCAGACTCCACACAGGCAGTGACCCAAGCTGGGAATCGAACCTGGGTCCCTGGCGCTGTGGAGCAACACTGTGCTTGGGTGGCACAGTAGCACAGTGGTTAGCACTGTTGCTTCACAACGCCAGGGTCCCAGGTTCGATTCCCGACTTGGGTCACTGTCTGTGCGGTGTCTGCATGTTCTCCCCGTGTCTGCGTGGGTTTCGTCCGGGTGCTCCGGTTTCCTCCCAAAAGTCCCGAAAGACGTGCTGTTAGGTAGTTTGGGCATTCTGAATTCTCCCTCTGTGTACCCAAACAGGCACCGGAATGTGGCGACTATGTCAATTACACAAATATTTGAGGTATCATAAGTAGCGTAAATAGGAGCATGACATTTCAAAGAGGCATTAATAAATTGGGTGATCTGTAAAACTGTGATAGGTGCCGTTCAATTCATGTGCGAGACCATTATGTTTTGGACCAAAATGGATATATCAGAGCATTTTCTAAATGGTTAAAAGCTAGGAACAATGGCAGCGCAAAGATATTTTGAAGTCCAACTACAGAGGTCAATAAACTGTAATGGCCTGGCACAAAATATAATTAAACAGGCTAATGGAATGTTAGCTTTTGTAACTAGAGGGCTAGAATATAAAGGGAGAGGGTGGGGTTGCTGAAACCACATAAAGCCCTGATTCGTCCATATCTGGAGTACTATGTACAGTTCTAAGTACTGCATCGTTGAAAGGATATTATGGCCTTGGAAGGAGTGCAGCTCAGATTCACCAGAATATTACCATGATCTCAAAGATTAGACAATGAGGAGTGATTACACTAATTGGGTTTGTATTCCTAGAATATATAAGGCTGAAAGGTGACTTGAATGAGATTTATTAAGATTTTAAAAGAAATAGAGAGGGTAGATAAAGCAAAACGTCTTCCGCTGGCAGGGGACAAGGGGATGTGACCTTAAAATGAAGGAAAGTTAAGAACACTTCTTCACACAAAGAGTAGTCAGAGTTTGGAATTTCCCCAACAAAAGCATAAGGTACTTCGGTCAGTTGTCAATACCAGGATTTGCTACTGCAACATCTTGTTCCTGAGCTTCAGTGAAAGAAAACAAATAAATGTTCCTGGGGACATTTTTATCCTCTGTAACATGTTCAAGTGTTATTTTATTGCTAGTGGGACTATAGCGTAATAAAGTTCTTTCAATAATCCTACTTATTCTGAGGTGGCCGCTGTTTCCACTAGTTTCCATATTTTATTCTGCTCGAGAAAAAACTGTGATCCATTTTGTTACTGATAAATTGTGATAACAAGATATTTTAGGGAACTGAACAGAGGTGCAAGGAGTCTCAGCTGGTCAGAATGGGAAACGACAAGAAGTTGCTGGGGATTGGGAAGAGTTTAGAAACCAGAAGACTAGAGGTTAGCTCTTTTAAGTTCCCAAACTTCCAGATGTTCCTCCTAAAATGTCAGCTTTAAATATTATAATTGTGTACTCATGAAACAGCCAACTGACTTTCCAGTAATTCAATGGTAAAAGCCCTCCATGGTTTAGCAATGAGCACACAGCTCATAAAGGTCCGAGGGCCAAATGATCGATTTAAGTGGGATGCAAAGCTGATAGTAACAAATAGAGGATGCATTGTAAACTAATTTGGCTTCAACTGTCTCCTGCCAGGTTGCACAAAGAGTGGCTGATCCATTAGTGCCTGCATTATGCCCCCAGTGCCATTGAATATTCCGACTCTTGATTCAACCACCATTTTGTGCTGAGTCAAGGATTTGCCACATCTGATCATTGCATCTGGAGAAGAAAATCAACTCAACTATTATGTTCCCATCCATCGAATTAAGCAGTCTGCTGATGTTCACTATTTATGCTCACGCATGAAGAATTGTTTCTTCAGCATAATACTGGAGGGTGTCAATGCCTGAGGAACCAAACTACTTCACAAGTCATGATCATTGGGACAGATACAAAGTTGGCTTGGGGGAAGAGAAGGATGTAAAACGATGTAACTTCTTTTTACCTTGATTTTTCTCAGGGATTCTTTTTGCAGATGTTATTTCATAATTATTTCCTTTGTTATCAATTTTGGCATTGTCAGTAAGTATGATAAATTCTAAATTAATATTTGCGCACTCAAGCTGAGTGGATCACTGTGGTACAATCATATGATCATACAGCAAAGAGAGAGACCATTCAGATTATCATGCCCGTCCTCTACTCTTTCTCCAAAGCTTTCACATTTCACTATTTGACACATATCAAATTCCCTTTTGAAAGTTACAATTAAATTTGCTTCCAGCACCTTTTCAGACACAGCATTAAAGATCATTGTAACCCACTATGTAAAAGAAAGACTCCTTGGGCACGAACTACCGGTGTGTTACGCCCAAAAGGCAGCACCGTGCAACGTGTAGTAGATGCCGGGAGATCTCTCTCCCAGGGTCAACCCAGCTCACCACGCCTTGCGAGATCTAACACGATCCCGTGACACGTTGCAATGTGAATTCCGCCCAATATAACCGGACCACTTTTTGGCAAATCTGCATATTAGAGTGAGACAGCTTGTCACACTCTAATATAGAACATAGAACATAGAACAGTACAGCACAGAACAGGCCCTTCGGCCCTCAATGTTGTGCCGAGCCATGATCACCCTACTCAAACCCACGTATCCACCCTATACCCGTAACCCAACAACTCCCCCCCCTTAACCTTACTTTAATTAGGACACTACGGGCAATTTAGCATGGCCAATCCACCTAACCCGCACATCTTTGGACTGTGGGAGGAAACCGGAGCACCCGGAGGAAACCCACGCACACAGGGGGAGGACGTGCAGACTCCACACAGACAGTGACCCAGCCGGGAATCGAACCTGGGACCCTGGAGCTGTGAAGCATTTATGCTAACCACCATGCTACCCTGCTGCCCCAAATATGCAGTCCCACGATCTACCCAAGGCGATGGGATCTAAAGCCTTCACCTTGAAGGTCTCGGGCGAGTGCCGTTCAGTTCTGGTCTCCACAAACCGGGACCAGACGGAATGGCACTCATGGATGGGGTCTCCCAGGGGATCGGAGGCCCCCAGGTGCTTGCCCTCTGGGCAGGGTGATGCCATAGCACTGCTGGTGCCACGCAGGTACCTTGGTACTGCCAGCCTAGCAGTGCGAGCTGGGTGTCAGCCCGTCACTGCCAAGATGCCCATGTGCCACTGCCAGCTGGCAGGCAATAGTGTGGTGTTTCTCCGAGCACTGGGACACACCTGGCTAAATGTTCTTGTAACGGGACTCTGTTCCCATTCAGGTAGATAGCGCCCCTTATTTTCCTCTGTTATTTTTGCCAATTACCAGAATATCAAACCTGTGTTGTCTGCCTCCCATACTTTCTGTCAGTGGAAAGCTTCTCTTTATCCATTTTAAGACACCTCTCAAAATTTTGAACATATCTGCTAAATCCCCTAACCCGCTCTGCTTTGAGGAGAACAATTGCAACTTCTGTCATCTCTCTATGTAACTGAATTCCTGCATTCTGGTAACTCCCTTCTGCACTCTTTCCAAGGCCTTGACATCCTTCCTAAGTGCGGTGCCAGAAATAAAGGGAGAAATTTTAACCCCAGAGAGCGGGTGGCAGGGGAAGGGGTAAAAGGTTTGAGAGCAGGAACGCAAACCGGTTCCAACATGTTCATTTCCCAATTTAACAAAGGAACATATAAATACCAGCAAGAAACCTACTCATCAAAGTGAGGGATTTTATAATTGGATTTTGGCTCAAGGAACTGCCCAGGCACTGGCCAATGTGGCACAGACACAGAGGGAGGTGGCTCAGTCCCAGAGGGAGATGGCGCATCACTTGCTGATATGGCACAGTCAATTGGTGATGTTGTGCAGTCCAGAGGTAGTCCACTCCCTTTGCTCTATGGCCACAAGTATGCAGACCCTGGTCAAGATCAGAGCAGGCCTCCAGGAGTGGCAGCGCCAGGTGGTGGGAAAGCCTCAGGAGATATCTCCGCTCGCAATCCTGTCCCATGGAGTAGCCCAGGGGACATCCGGCAGCCCGAGGGAGGGGGAGGTGATGGGGCCCATGCCGGTGACTCCTCCAGGGGAGGTGCCGGAACACCACAGCACCGTGGACAGCCCCTTCCCCCCATTCCTGTCCCTGGCGCATCTGGTGGCAGCGGGCAGGACTGAGCAGCACCACGCCATCTGGGACACCCAAGCAGAGCTGGACCCATCCAAGCCTAGTCGCCCCGGAAGATGCCCGCTAACAGTGACCAATGTCACAGAGCGGGAATCACAGCAGGCCACCTCCACTCCTGATGTACCATCTGGGGATCAACCTAGACATAGCATTAGGGCCCATAACGCAAGAAAATTAGACACCAGTTACGTGGCACAGGTGCAGGGCACAGTTTAACGATAGGGACTAGGACACAAATCTGAATATATGTTTTCACATTAAACACTTGCGCACAACCTGCCTCGTAATCTGTCAGAAGGGTGTGAGGTGTGGGCTGCTCTGGGCTGACCGCAGAGGGGTCAAGGTTGCGAGAGAGGGGGGGAATGGGTGGATATTGGAGGTGGGCTTCGGACCGTGTGATGGAATGGTCAGCTCACAGGCAGGGATCACCCAGTCGGAGAGAGGAAAGTGCTATCGTGGGCAGGAGTCAGATGTTGTCAAACCATGTTGAGCACCAGAGCTCATCGTACAGTGGACTGTCATCATCCTCCACCCCATGGACCGCTGTTATTGCCAACCCAGGGCCTGCATCCTGTAGTGAGGCAGGTAGGAATCACAGAGGGTGTTGCAGGCTGGGTGGTGGTCGGCCGGGGGAAGGGGGGGGTGTGGGATTGGATTGCAGTGTCTGTGTCCCTGCCAGCCCCCCCCCCCCCCCCCCCCCCCCCCCCCCCCCCCCTCTGTCCCAGTCGATGAACCCGGAGGTGATCATGCCCGATCTGGCAGGTCCTCAAATGACAGGCCCTGTCGAAACACACAAGGCCTCATACAGCGTCTCCTTTGCAGCTCCTCTTCTCCTCGGCCTAATGGGCGGCCGGCACTCCATCCTCAGTGACTGCCTTTTGTTCCTCTTGGGCACGCTCCGCTCCTGCAACTTCCTCCTTCTCAAGCAGCTCCAGCTCGTACCGCCGCAGTGCATCCCCCAGGGCTGCATCGTCTAGGAGGAAGGCCTCCAATGCTGATTGAATTCCAATATCCATTGTCTGCAGGTGTTGAAAGACTGTCATCTTAGCATAGTGCATACCCTCATGCCCAACCAGGTCCAATGAGTTATACAGTGGCCCCGTTTGGCACTGCAGACCTTGTCCCTTCATGTCCCCCACCACCCCTCCCCACATCCCTGGCCCCGTCGGTGCCTGGCATCATAACGCCCATCCCTGCTGTTCTGGGTACCGTTGGCTCACTCTGCCCTTGCCAGCGATACGTTCTTTGGGCCCCGTCCGGCGCCCCCCTCTAGAGTTTGCTCTGGGCATTGCCCTTGGGTGGGCCGCATGATGCCCCACCGGCGGGTGGCCGCCAGTTGGGAGGGATGGTATGGCAGAAAATGGGATGTGAGAGTGGTGGGGTGGAAGAGTGGTAGCTGGGGTGCGGGGATGGGAGCACCCATACGGCCGGTGGCACTCTGCGGAACCAGGGACCAAGGTCAGTGTGGTGCGCAGCAATATTGCTGCCTTGCAGGTCACGGCAATGGTAGTCCATGCCTGGACACCGCCCCAGTCCCATGGAGGGTTGCCCCCTGGCACCAAACCCACCCCCCCTCCCATCCCGCTGGTCCTGGCAGCGCCACCGTCCCCATAGCCAGCCAGCCCAGCCAGTGTCAGGACTGGCAGCCCATGGTCGAGATTCTCCATGTCCTACCTCCTCTCTCTCCCTCAACAGTCACAGTGCCTGTTTCTCGATTTTTTTATAGCACAAGTGAACCTCACCATCGGGAATTCCCCCAGTGGAGATGGAGAATCGTGGAGGCCGTGGGGAATACCGGGTCAGGTCCACTACTGAGATGGCAGCAGCGTTTATTGTATGTGTGAAGTTGAACACACTGACGCCGCACTCGAGGCATCGGAGAATTGCGATTTGGAGTGAAACAGGCGCCCACCATGATTTCGGCGTTTGAACCGATTCTCCGCCCAATCAAGTTTCCCGATTCCAGTGTCAGCCGACGAAAAATCCCTGCCCAAAGTTTTTGACCCAATGACAGTGAAGTAGCAATGATATAGTTCCAGGTACGTGATTAGGAGTAGAACTGATAGGTGGTAATATTCCTAGGCATCTACTGCCTAGTTCCTCAAGGTGATAGAGGTTAGAGGTTTGGAAGATGCTGTTGAAGGAGCCTTGGAGGTTTCAGATAAATGCCATTCAGTGCTGGTCTCCACAAATTGGGGATCAGATGGAAGGGTACTCGTGGGGGTCTCCCAGGGGTACCTGTGAGTTCTTAAAGTTTATCTTGTAGATGGTACACACTGTTGCCACCATCTGCCAGGAGTAAGCGAATGTTTAAAGTGGAGATGAGGTTTCAATCAAGGATATTGTTGAGCTTCTTGAGCGTTGATGTAACTGCACTCATCCAAACAAGTGGAGAGCATGGAGATGGACAGGTTTTGGGAATCAGGAGATGGGTCACTGCAGAATTCCCAGCTTCTGACCTGCTCTTGTAGCCACATATTTATATGGTTGTCCAATAAGTTTCTGTTCAATGGTAATGGATTGGATTGGATTTGTTTATTGTCATGTGTACCGAGGTACAGTGAAAAGTATTTTTCTGCAAGCAGCTCAACAGATCATTCAGTACATGGAAGAAAAGGGAATTAAACAAAATTCAAGAAAATACATGAGAATACATAATAGGGCAACACAAGATATACAATGTAACTACATAAGCATTGCCATCGGATGAAGCATACAGGGTGTAGTGTTAATGAGGTCAGTCAATAAGAGGGTCATTTAGGAGTCTGGTGACAGTGGGGAAGAAGCTGTTTTTGAGTCTGTTCGTGCGTGTTCTCAGACTTCTGTATCTCCTGCCCAATGGATGAAGTTGGAAAAATGAGTAGGCCGGGTTGGAGGGATCCTTGATTAATGTCCAGGATGTTGATGGTGGGAGTTTCAGCTCTCGTGCTTCCATTGGCAAGACGAGGTAGTTAGATTCTCTTTTGTTGGAGATGGTCTTTGTCTGGCACTTGTGTGACACAAATGTTACTTGTTACTTATCAACCCAAAGCTGAACGGTGTTCAGATTCTGCTGCACGATGGCACATACTGCTTCAGAATAGGAACAAAATGTGAATCATTGGGCGGCACTGTAGCACAGTGGTTAGCAAAGTTGCTTCACAGTACCAGGGTCTCAGGTTCGATTCCCCGCTGGGTCACTGTCTGTGCGGAGTCTGCACATTCTCCCCATGTCTGCATGGGTTTCCTCCGGGTGCTCCGGTTCCCTCCCACAGTCCAAAGATGTGCGGGTTAGGTGGATTGGCCATGCTAAATTGCCCTTAGTGTCCAAAAAGGGGTGGGGTTACTGGGTGACGGGGATAGGGTGGAGGTGTCTTAGGTAGGGTTCTCTTTCCAGGGGCCAGTGCAGACTCGATGGGCTGAATGGCCTCCTTCTGCACTGTTGATTCTATGATTCTATGTTTCTATGATTCTATGATCTCCAGAATCATTTCAATTTATTATAATGTGGCCAAGGCTCTGGTAAAGACAGTAGAGAACTATTTCAAAATATTCTTTCATTGCTTCAGCAATTAAGTGAAGAAGTGCAGATGTACCAAACTTACACTTTACAAAGATCAAATTTGGCAGAATATGTCTTATCAGATCAAAAACTGTCATCTAAATTTCACGTTCTTATTAGGCAAAAACAAAAGCATATCAAAACTGACAAGTTGAGAGGCTGAATAATGTAATTGTTTGGTTTCAGCCTTGCAGCAACATCCTTTAAGCATCTATATAAGAATGGCACTACTACTACTAATTATGCAATGGTGTTTGGCAACTCCACTGAGTATTCCGTACTGAACATAGCATATTCTTCAGAAACCAGCAGCATAGATTTTGATATTAAATTGTTTACTTTTCGAAGCATATTATTAACTTCATGGGTCATGTGGAAACTTAGAAAATAGGAGCAGGAGGAGGCCATTCAGCCCTTCGAGCCTGTTCCGCCTTTCATTCTGATCATGGCTGATCATCCAACTCAGTAGCCTGATCCTGCCTTCCCACCCATATCCTTTGATCCTCTTCACCCCAAGAGTTATTCCTAACAGCTTCTTGAAAACGTACAGCGCCAAGAAACACCACACTATTTATTGGTACTCTGCATCAATTTGGGGCCTCAGAGGGAACTCCCCGTACTTAGTCATGTTTCCTGCGCTGAGGAGCTCTGCTCACTGGAACTCTTTAGTGCAGGAAGAGATCAGGACGTCATTTTTAAATGGAGTCTTGATCTCTAGATCCCGACACGACCCCCGAACACTCCCCCAAAGCCCCAACACACATATAATGGGGCCCTCGGGCTCCCCGTACCCCACCTCACATACGCAGGGAACCCCTGGGCGGGATCCCTGCCATGCAAAAAATAGCAGCCTAACACGTTGGCACTGCCAGTCTGGCACCCTGGCAGTGCCCTGCCAACTGGCAGTGCCAGGCTGGCATTGCCAGGATGCCAGTCTGCCAGTATCATTAATACTGCAAAGAAGTTACTGTGAAAAGACCTTAGTCGCTACATTCTGGTGTCTGTTCGGGTACACTGAGGGAGAATTCAGAATGTCCAAATTACCTAACAGGATGTCTTTTGGGACTTGTGGGAGGAAACTGGAGCACCCGGAGGAAAAACACACAGACATAGGGAGAACGTTCAAACTCTGCACAGATGTTACCAAGCCGCGAATCGAACCTGGGACCCTGGAGCTGTGAAGCAATATTGCTAACCATTGTGCTACAGTGTCGCCCAATGAGACTAGCTGTCTCGCTCCAATATGCAAATTTGCAAAATAGCAATCCTCCCCACAAAAGGCGGGATTCAGATTGCGCGTCTTGCGAGATTGCATTATATCTCACAAAGCGTTGTGAGCCAAGTAGATCCTGGAAGAAGGATTCCCGGCATCCACCAGCTGCGGCATGCTGCTTTTCAGGCGCAACGTGTTTTGGACTCAACTGCTTTCTGTGGTTGCGAATTCCACAGCCCACCACTCTCTGGGTGAAGACATTTCTCCTCATCCTAGTCCGAAATGGTCCAACCCATATCCTCGGAATGGGACACCCCCACCATCAGGAACATTCATCGTGCATCTACCCATCTATTCCTGCTACAATTTTATTGTAGCAGGCAGCAGAATCTGAGGATCGTGGGTTTGCCCGAAAGGGTGGAAGGCTCAAGGCCGACGGAGTATTTTGCCATGATGTTGGCGGAGCTATTGGGGGTGGGGGACGATCCCTCTTGATACAAACTGGATTGGGCTCATAGGTCTTGGAGGCCTATACCAAAGGCGAGTGAGCTGCCAAGACTAGTGACTGTTTGTTTCCGTGGGTACAGCATGAAGGAGAAGGTCCTGTGTTGGGCAAAGCAGTGGGCTGGAGCTGGGATACGCATATACCAGGACTTTACGTTGGAGTTGGTGAGGAGGCGGGTGGCCTTTGGCTGGGTGAAGAAGGCACTGTACAACAGCAAGGGCAGTGCAGGATAGTGTACCCAGCTAAGTTGAGGGTGACCTACAAATCCAAGGACTTTATTTTGGGACGGCGGGAGCGGTGGAGGGGTTTGCGAAGGTAGAAGGACTGTGGCAGAATTGAGAAATGGGACTGAGAGCTGGTCTTGTACTGATGTAGCCTCATGTAACTTTATTTTTTCACTGCGTGTTGGTGTATGTACTAAATGAGTCAACGCTGTATATTTGGATAAGAGAAGTGTTGGGACTTTCATTTGCAATGATAGTTCTTTGGGGCTTGGGTGTGTATGCTGGGTTTGTGTGTTAAAGGGGATTTCTTTGTTTCCCTGGGACTGGGCAGGGTAGAAGGAGACCTGGGTGGGGGCCTCCCCGCTGGTTGGTTTAAGCCGGCCAATGAACGGGATCGAGGTTGGGGGAGGGACTGCGGCCATCGGAGCCTGGTAGAACAAGTTTCATGAGTCTAGCGGAGTGAAAAGTTGGGGGAAAGAGTTTACAAGAGAAAGTGGAAGGATGGAATCTGTGTGTATGTGGGGAGGGGTCTACAATTCACGGGTGTCATTCACAGTACACTTTGGGGGATTGGATGGTTTTGAATATTAGGGGTGGGAGTTGGGGACTGTATATGTTAATGGTGACCATGGGCGATTCCTGATTCCTTTTTTCTTTTTATTTCTTGGGAGTTTTAAAAAATTTGATGCTTATATTGTCATGCGGGCCGTTGTTTGGGGGTTGGTGGGAGGATGGGATCGTTGTTGTTAATAAGGGGATTGACATTGTATTCGTTACCGTTTACTGTTTGTTGGTGGGATGTAAAATTTGAAGGAAATGTGAAAAAGGATAATTAAAATATTTATTTTTAAAAATTTGAATTCCCATCCCTGGTATAGCATACCTGTTTACGTTTATTTGCACAATTAATTCATCCACTTTATTGTGACTGCTTTGCACATTAAGGCACATAGAAAGATAGAAAATAGAGGCCATTCGGTCCTTTGAGCCTGCTCTGGCATTCATTATGATCATGGCTGATCATTAAGTTCAATACCCTAATCCCACCTTCCCCCCTTATTCCTTGATCCCTTTAGCCCCAAGAACTATATCTAATTCCTTCTTGAAATTACACAATGTTTTGTCTTCAACTAATTTCCGTGGTATCGAATTCACAGATTCACCACTCTCTAGTAAAATAAATTCTCCTCACCTATCCTAAACGGCCCTTATCCTAAAACTATATCCCCTAGTTCTGGATTCCCCCACCATTTGGGAACATTCTTTCTGAATCTACCCTGTCTAAACCTGTTAGAATTTTATAAGTTTCTATGAGATCCCCTCTCACTCTTCTGAACTCTGCATATGGCAATCCTGCCATCCCAGGAATTGGCCTGGTAAACTCTCAATGCATTGCTTCCACAGCAAGAACATCCTTCCTCAGATAAGGACAACAAAACTGCACACAACATTCCAGGTGTGGTCTCACCAATGCCCTATACAACTGCAGTAAAACATCTCTATTCCTCTACTCAAATCCTCACGCTATAAAGGCCAACACCCTATTTGCCTTCTTTATTGCCTGCTGTATTTGCACGCTTACTTTTAGCGACTGATGCTTGAGGACACTAAGGCCTCGCTGAGTATCCACCTTTCATTCAAATAATAATCTGCCCTCTTATTTTTGCTACTGAAGCGGATAACCTCACATTTATCCACATTATACTACATCTGCCATGCATGTGCCCACTCACTCAGCCTGTCCAAATCCTGCTGAAGCATCTCAGAGCTCACACTCCCACCCAACTTTGTATATTCTGCAAATTTGGAGATAATACATTTAGTTCCCTCGTCGAAATCATTAATATATAGCTTGAACAGTTGGGGTCCCAGTACAGATTCCTGCGGTACCCCACTGGTCACTGCTCGCCAATCAGAAAAAGACCTGTTTATTCCAGCTTTTTGCTTCCTAACCAACTTTCTATCCATCTCAAGACACTACCCGCAATCCCATGCACTTTAACTTTATATACCAGTCTGCTCTGTGAGACCTTGTCAATCGCCTTCTGAAAGTCTAAATAAACCATATCCACTTGTTCTCCCTGGTCAACTCTACTAGTTACATCTTTAAAAAATTCTAGTAAATATGCCAAGCATGATTTTCCTTTCGTAAATCTATGCTGTCTGATTACGTCACTGCTTTTCAAATACTGTGCTATGGAATCCTTGATAATTGACTCCAGCAACATCCCTACTATTATGTTAGGTACAAAGCCCTCGGGCATTACTTGCCCTAATCCCACTATTGTTCACCCTGTTTGAATTTGACACTTGGTTTTTCTGCCTGTCACTTTTCTTATTCCCCTTTCTGCCTTTTGTTTTTGTCCTTGATTCCCTCTTCACTGACTCCTTGCATAGGTTCCGATCCTCTGGCATTTTAGTTTAACCCCTCCCCAACCACTCTAGCAAATACTACCCCAAGGACATCAGTCCTGGTCCTGCTCAGGTGTAACCCGTCCAGTTTGTATTGATGTACAACCGGAACTGGTCCAGAACCAGTCCCAATGCACCAGGAATCTGAAACTCTTCCCCCTCACACCATTTCTTCAGCCGTCTATTCGTCCGATATATCATGCTATTTCAACTCTGACTAGCATGTAGCACTGGTAGTAATCCTGAGATCATTACCTTTTGAGGTCCGACTTCTGAACTTTCTTCCTAATTCCTTATACTCCTCTTTTAGGACCTCATTCCTTTTTTAAATTATGCTGTTTGTACCAATGTGTGGCTCAACCTCTGGCTGCTCACACTCCCCCTCCAGAATGTCCTGAAACCGCACTGAGATATCCTCGACCTCAGCACCAAGAAGGCACCATGCGATCCTAGGGTCTTGTTTGCAGCCACAGAAACACCTATCTATGCCCCTTCAACTGAATCCCCTGCAACTACTGCATTCTCACATATTTACTCCTCTCCTGTGCAGCAGAGCCAACGATGCTGCACCAAATTTGGCTGCAGCTCCTTTTCCTTGAGAGGTTATTCCCTCAACAGTATGCAAAGCAGTATATGTTTTGTTGGGGAACGGCCATAGGAGATTCTTGCACTGCCTATCTAGCCCTCTTGCTCTTCCTAATGGTCACCCATTCCCTTCCTACCTGTGGAGTTTGAGCCTGTGGTGTGACCACCTCTCTCTATGTGCTATCCATGATATTCTCTGCCTCACAGATGCTCCACAGTGTCCTCAGCCTCCACTCCAGCTCCGAAAACCGGGCTTCCAGGAGATTCAGCTGGAGACACTTCCTGCACACATGCTCATCCTGGGTACTAGAAATGTGCCCGGCTTCCTACATGGAGCACGAGGAGCAAACCACGGCTTTGAGCTCTCCTGCCATGGCTTACTTACCCATTTAAATTAAACCTTTGGAAGATGCTGGATATCAGATTATGTCCAATTCTCGAGGGCCCTTCTTTCCTGGTCCTCCTCACTACCGAATATATACCTGACAATTTCTACACCACAAAAAGTCTTCTCAAACTAGAAGTGATAGAAGTATTAAAGACCTACCTACTACTCACCAATCAGCTCTCCCCCTTGTAGCTTCTACTGCTGCAGCAGGGCAGGACCATTCTTTGAAGACTTTAAAAACGCACAAAGCAAGGAAAAGATGCAAAAATCAACTCTTACTGCTCTGCACTGAATTCCCACCTTGTTGCAAATTCCTCATACCCACACTCACTCTGGCTGTGTCTCACACCGGATGGGAAGATGAATCAAATCAATTCTCGCACTCCATCTTGGTGTTTAAGAAGCTCAGCTGTGCTCCATTCCTGCCGGGACTGAGACTGAGCTCTGCACTCAGTCTTTTTAGCTTCATCTTCTCCCCGTTTCACACAATCTCCTGTTTTCAACCAACTCCAAAAGCACTCCTGTTAGGCCAAGTATCACTCACAGTGCTATATGATCTATATCCATCCTCTATTATTACAGGACCAAAAACATTTTATTTACTTGTTTTCACCAATTTACTATCAGCCATTTTGTTGTTTCTCCAGAGTTTCTGGTGGATATATTAATGAAGTTAGCACATATGATCAAAGATCCCTTAGTAGAAATAGATGAAAACTGAAAAAATGAAAATCGCTTATTGTCACGAGTCGGCTTCAATGAAGTTACTGTGAAAAGCCCCTAGTCGCCCCATTCCGGCGCCTGTCCGGGGAGGCTGGTACGGGAATCGAACCGTGCTGCTGGCCTGCTTGGTCTGTTTTAAAAGCCAGCGATTTAGCTCAGTGAGGGATACTTTAAATAGATTTAATACCACTTCCCAGTGCCGACCATCACCTTCCATGTGGCAGTCCGAAAAGCAGCAGTAACTGATCTAGAAAAAGGGGAAATCCACTGGGGCCGATTCTGCTGTACAGTGTTGGACAGGGAAGAAACAGCCAACGGCAGTGCCAATGCGGGCAAGGAAGAAAAATTGCATTTGGGACAGTGGGGCAGAGGCCTTACCACCAACATTTTTAACATTCTCCACTGGTTGGTAGAGTATGATTCCATCCACAATTGAGTAAATCAATTCCATAAAAGTACATCTTCTCATATTCATTACATTCAACATTGATATTGGTTCTACAGAAGGCAGAGTATTCCACACAGTGGGATGAAGAAAACAAAAAAGGGAGTAGAATTCTGCAGTGTAATGTAGAAGGAGAAAACATTTAAATACATAAAGTCATTTTAAAGATACAGAATTATCCACAAAGTGCTTCAGTAGAGAGCTGTCAAAATGGATCAAGATTGGCAGATGAGTTGACATGACAGTCTCTGCTGGAATTCAGACTGAAAGCTATTCAGAAGCTGTCATAGGTAATTTATTTTATTTATTTTGATGCCCTTCTAGAGAATGAAATTCTTTTTTTTCCCTTTTTTGTATTCACTGGCATGGGCTTCCTCAAATTCCTTCCTTAAATATGGCTTCAATTCCAACCACAAAGGAACTAACCCCTCTGTGGTTAGGTTGCGTAGTGTTTACTGTATCTGCTTCCCAGACAGATGATGTTGTGTTTGAGTGTAAGGGCTGCCTATCTCTTGATTCCACTTGCTGCGGAGAAAGATTATTTTAGTAATTCTCAACTGGACAATTATGAAACATATCTAACCTCAAGGAGAGAAGAAATCTCCTTATTTCTCAGCTGACTGATCTGCTGTTTGATCGTGGAAACTATGCATCCTTCTAACTGAGTAAAATCAAGTCGACATAAAAGGCGTTATAGTGATGGTAAGTGAATAAATAAGTAAGCTTTCCGAATCTCCCAGAGTAAGAGGTGAGATTCCAACTTACTGCAATACCAATCATAGACTGATAGATGTCAAGAATTCAATCCAGGTACCTAAACAGGATTTAAATGTGTTGTTTTTGATTTAATGGTAAAGGTTAATGTTTTGATATGTTTTTTTTGGTTCTTGATTTCCATGCAAAAGATGAATAGCATCCATGTGTATATTGTTCTTCTTCACCCTGATCAAATTGTGGTAAAACTGAACTTTGCTACAACTAGTGAATGCCCAAAATGTTGCAATCCCAGTTGATGTTATAACTGGACAGGAGGATTTCAGAATGGAACACTGGCTCAACAAAACTTTTACTTTTTAGAAAAAGTGGAGCAACAGAGTCACAAGACTGCTAATTTGTTTTAACAAGAAGAAAAATAACATTTATTTAACATGAAAAAAATAGTATTATGACACAATACAATTTTTACAAATTCTCGCAAATCTGAAAATCACTTCAGATATCTTTCTGGCATCTTGGCCTTCTTCGCTTTTTGTCTGTCATTACTGAACAGTGTTCTGTTCTAGCACCTTTAACCTCAGACTTTTTGGAAACTTCTTGTCACTTCTCTAGTTTCTTTATGTAGCTGCTCTCAGGTCTGTGCATTTGTTTTCTTAACTATGACTCCATTGTGCGGATTTTCTTCCAGCAAAGCTGAGAGAGATGTCCCCTCCTTGGCCTTCAAGCCCAACTGCTTCTAGCAGAGTTGAGAGCTACCTTCTCTCTCATTACACATCTCTAACTTCCCACAGATTCAGCTGAAACTAAAACTTAAAATCTTTTCTACCTTACAAGGACCTCGTTGATAAGCAACCACTGTTGGTTTATTTATTCTCCATGCTGCAGCCTTCTCTAAGCACAATAGAATCACAGCTGTAAATAAAATCAACCCCTAAACATACAAACACCTTTGTTCAGCATGAATCTAACTGTAGGTTTTATTCTTCCAGAAACATTAAATTAAACCCACTTAAAACTACACCTTATTTCTCGTGTTTACCAACACAAATATAATTCCTTTAAAGCTACCTTTGTTTTCCTAACATTGAAAATTACATTTCAAAAGTATAAATATCTCTGGAAGTTTGAGATACACAAAGAAGGTGATGTAATTCCTGAAAGCACTCTTTCTGTATAGCTAATGGATGAATTTCTGGATATTGCATGGCTATACATTGATGTGGACATTTGTGTGGAGTTATGAAAGTGGTGCATGCTCTTCTCTAGAAGACCTAGAGATTAATTGGTTTGTTTTCAAAACTCTGCTGCACATGTCTTAACTTACAACATTTTGTTACCCTATCACCTCTATGCTTGCTGACCTATATTATCATAGAATCCTAGAATCTTAGAATTTACAGTGCAGAAGGAAGCCATTCGGCCCATCGAGTCTGCACTGGCTTTTGGAAGGAACACCCCACTTAAGCCCACACCTCCAACCTATCCCTGGAACCTAGTAACCCCACCAACCTTTTTGGACACTACGGGGAATTTAGCACGGCCAATCCACCTAACCTGGACATCTTTAGACTGTGGGAGGAAACTGGTGCACCCGGAGAAAACCCACACAGACACGGGGGGAACGTGCAGACTCCGCACAGACAATGACCCAAACCGTGAATCGAACCTGGGACCCTGGAGCTGTGTAGCAACAGTGCTAACCACTGTGCCGCCGTGCCGCCCAACACCTTGATTTTAAAATTTTCATCTTGTTTTCGAATCCCTCCTTGGCCTTGCTCCTCCATATCTCTGTAATCTCCTCCAACCACACAAACCTTAAAGATGTCTGTGTTCTGGGATATCTGTGTTCCTATAATCCGGGCCGCTTGTGCATCCCCAATCACAATTGCTCCACCATTGGTGGCAGTGCCTTCAGTTGTCTCAGTCCCAAGTTCTGGAATTTTCTCCCTGCATCTTTCCATCTTTCTACCTTGTTTTCCTCCTTTAAGCCGATTCTTAAAATCCACCTCCTTGACCAAGCTTTTGATCATCTTCTTAATATCTCCTTATGTGGATTGTTGTAATACATTTTTTCATAATGGCCCTGTGATACACCTGGAGATGTTTCATTACAATGAAAGAGTATGAAGAGTAAGAGGACCATGCTATTTCCAGCAATGGAAAGAGAAAACCTGCAGCAGAAACCAAGAAGGCTTGTGTGAAGGTGTAGAGGATGTGGAGAGCCCTAACATTTTGCCGTGCTCTAAACACAGTGCTGGAAGCAGTTTAATCACCAAGCTCAGATATTAACCCTTTGTATGACCACTTGGAGAGATAGTTGGGTTCTCACCCACTGACTCATACTTCAAAGATGGAGTCAGGACAGCAGTGCAGAATCCACCTAGAATGCTGCAGGATATTCCAAGCTCTGCTCAGCTGTCACAGATCCTGTATTCAGGAGGCCGTGAATGAAGAAATTAAACATTGACCATCAGCAGACAACATGTGATGTACTAATAGGCATTGAAACCACACTGTCAATGATTGCAGAGAGATTAGCTAAATCCACCTTAACATGAGTGGGTTTCTGTCATAGGTGAATGTGTTGATGTTGTTTTTTCCATGGATAAAGTGACTAGATGCATGAAGCATCAAATATTGACAATCGAGCACACAAGCCTTGAACAAGAACTTGGAGACTCGGAATACCAAGTTAAATAGGATGGCCAATATCCTCGCCATGTCCTTTTGTCACCCAACTCATCTGCAGCAAAGTGTTTTCTCGCATAGCGGTATTAATGGAAGTTTCGCTGGGCCATGAAAGGAATGATGGTAAAAGTGGACATGGACATGGTAACTCCACTAAAAGTGCTTCCCCTCTTTATCTGTTGCTTCCCCCTCAGAGTCCAAGATGCTGCTTCGTGTCCTGATGGCCGAGTCTGCCTTTGCACAGGTACAGGTGGAGTATTCTTTGGTTGCCATAGGCTCCAAAACAGAGGACATCAGCCATGAGCATTTCAGCAGTAAGCACAGGGATCTGAGCAGCCTGCCTCTATCTGTGCTCAAGCCACAGAAGTTGCATAATGTAGATGTACGAGGAAAAGGATGAATGAAGATGTGTATTAGTAGCAAAGTGGTTGGCACTGTTGCTTCACAGCTCCAGCGTCCAGGTTCGCTTCCTGGCTTGGGTCACTGTCTGTGCAGAGTCTGCACGTTCTCCCTGTGTCTGCATGGGTTTCCTCTGGGACCTCCGGCTTCCTCCCACAAGTCCTGAAAGACGTGCTGTTAGGTAATTTGGACATTCTGAATTCTCCCTCTATGTACCCGAACTTACACCGGAATGTGGCGACTAGGGGCTTTTCACAGTAATTTCATTGCTGTGTTGATGTAAGTCTACTTGTGACAATAAAGATTATTATTACAAGGGCATGTACATGGATGTCTTAGACATTGTTATCCTGTAACATTTCTGCTCTTGACTTGAAGCACATAACTTATCTTTATTTGCAACACCAACCATCTGGCCCATTCTTGGTTTGTTGACAACTGGTCTTTTCTGTTGTTTGATGATGAATGGGCAAAAGAGATGTTTAGGTGTTTGCAGGAGCTTTTTGTGCTTGTGGCATTGGGATTGGGGAAGTACCTGTGCAAAGTAGCTTTTGCCTATGGTTATGAGCTGGGTGCACAGATGGAACCTAAATGAACCTTGCAATAACCAAGGTACCTTGGGTATGCGAGGCAGCAACATGCACAGCTGGCGGTATATTGCCCACGTCGCTTTCTTCTTTCTATACTTGCACCTCCTCAAATCCTCCGAAGAGGCTCTTTGCCTTCACTTTCCTACAAAACCAAACCTTGCTGCTGGGTGATTCAATGATTGCTGTATACGTCCAGATCAGTCCAGGCACCTAGTATCTTCAGTATGAAGATGATTTGTTCCATGACACATCTGGGAGTGATATGACATTGAAGATATTGTTCCTTGGGTATCTGAGAGGTGGCATCATCCATATTTTAAGTGAATATTCCTTGTCTCTGAGAAACCAGCCAGTAACTTTGCTTACAGATGTTTGCTTACAATGTGAAGATGTTGGGGAAGGTGGACTGCTGCAGGCAGGGCAGCAACACTATGGCAGCTGTTTGGAAATCTTGTGCACACCTGCAAAAAGATCTTTTTGTGCTGCATACCAGCTGTGCACCAGTCCATGTGGTTGATGAATACTCCTGCATGATTTATGGGTGCCAGCAACAGTGTGAAACCAGTCAGAGTTGCAAACTAGAGCACCCACTCATTCTGACTAATATCATTGCAGAGACAGAAACATAAAACAATTAATGTAACAAAATTAGATCATTCAGCTGATCATCTTTATGCCATCTGAAAAAGAGTCATCCAGCCTAATTATCCTTTCCAGCTCTTGCTTCCAGAGCCATAGAATCATAGAACCCCTACAGTACAGAAGGAGGCTATTCGGCCCATCGAGTCTGCACCGACCCTTGTAAAGAGCACTCCACTTAGGCCCAGAAACATTCAACCGGAAACATTCGATGTCCAGTTTTGGGGCATTTAGCCGGGTGTTTTTCATCCGCTGCAGTGCTGAGAAACACCTGCCTATTCAACGGCACTTTGTCCTTTGATTTGGCCTCAGGAAGTTTCTCTCTGTCGAGACCGCACTTGAGTCATTTCTTAGGCTCATCACAGATCAAAAAGCTATTTTGGAAGGTTGCTCCAGTCTTTCCCCCCACCCCTTTTCAGATCTCACCTGTTTTTGACCACCCTCCCCCTCCTCCCAACCTTGGGGAGGCCGTGGGAACACACCGCCCCCCCCCCCACCCCCACCACCTGATAACACTCCCCTGGGCCCAATACCTTGCAGTGCCAGCCAGTCTGGCAAGGCCACCCTTACAGTGCCAGGCTGGCAGTGCCAAGGTGCCTGGGTGGCAGAGGGATCGTCACGGTGCCATCCTGCCCTGTTTCCAGCCACCGGGAGGCTGCAATAGTCGAAAAGTCCCCTCTGGTGCCATTAGGACTGGTCCCTACTTGTGTGGACCAGCACTAAACAGCACCCTGGCAAGGCCTCACGGGCACAGCCGTTAGGTCCCGGGTGCTGGGTGAATCCCGTGAAGGCATATTTAAATTAGCCTAAATCTCACGAGACGTTTTGAGCGTCACAAATCTTGCAAGAGGTCTCTCGCGATTTAATGGCCTCATTCCGACACGATGTTGTGTGTGACGAGGCAATTGAATCACTCCATTAATATCCGTCTGGGAATCACGTAATGTGAGAGGGGAGCAGCAATATTTTCACGAGCTCTGCTTTTGCTCATTTTTTAATCTTCATGTTTATACTTGTGCACATCTTGTTTTTGTCTTTTCTTGGTCTGCATGGTTAGTGCAATGTACCAAGAGTTGTTGGTCAATGTTTCACCTTTACTGAGTCAAATTGAAAGGCTTTAATCCTCATGGATTCATGCTGGTGGAAGGAGTTGGGGTTGGGTACTGAGTTTGGTGGCGCAGCTACTTTAGGGAGGATTCCCGCCCTGGACGATGCAGTTTCCACCAATGGATGAAGTTAATCCATCTGAATGGTTTGGCTCTGTGATGTGGGAAGTCAGATCCCAGTTTCAGGAGTTGAGAGGTGTCTTTATGGAAGCAATGACAGTGCACAAGGAGGTCCTTGTGACAGCGAGGACATCAATGTTGATGGAAGCCTGCCTCCACAAGGTTGAGGTCCTGTTGCATGACCTATTATCCATCCTAAGGGGTTCAGATTGGGATGAGGGGAATCAGTGAGGAGCCCTGCTGAGCCTGGTGTCTCTGGTGCGAGGGTGGAGAGGTTCCCAGCCACATTTGAGAACTAGTTGCCCTGTAGGCTCTTTGGGGATGATGTCCTGCCTCGTTAATTATCCTAAATTAATAAGGTTTTCTAATGTTAAACTGAATATTGAATGTGGGATTTGTGCAGTTTCTATCCTTTGGGGGAAAATGAGCAGAGACGGAGCGGGCTGAGGGTGTGGTTGTAAGGTTAGTTCTATCGCTGCTATGTTCAAAGGATGTCCCCATAGATCTAATCTTTTTCTTTTTAGCTATGCTTATTCTTCTTCGGGCATAGCTGGACTGTTTTTTACTGTGTTGAGAACGGAGGTTTGTTGATCTCCCTTTGGGGGGTGCGGTAAATTCTCCTCAATTGTATCTCACTCTTTTACTGTTCTTCCACTGTCAGAACGTTTGTGAGCAAGGTCGATTTCAATATCCTCTTTTTTTTGAGGTAGGTGGTGAGTCAGGCAGATTGGCCCCTCTCGGGAGGATTTCTTTATGAGCCATGTTTTGCTTGGGCCTAGACTTGTGGGAGGAGGGGGGTGTATGGATAGGAGAGCCATGGTCGTCCGAGGGACCAATTCTTTCATTTCTCTATTCTTGTGGTCATGCTGAGCTAGGCCAAGCCTGTCGTGGCCATTATCCTGTTGCTCCACAGGCGGTAGCACCACCTTTGTGGATGCTGTTGGGGGGTCCCAATGTGGGTGATCCACATTCGGAGAGATGTGGAATTGGGATAGGTCTGAAGGTAGGGCCTATTTTTCAACGTTGGTTAATTCCTCTTGAGCGTAAGGCTGACCCATGTGGCGATTGGATGGCTGGTCTTTGTTTTGCTGTAATGTGGTGGATCTGAGGGGTTAGTTCTGAAAGTTCTTGCTCTTCTTCTTCCTCACTCTTCTTTGGACTTGGTGAGGTG
Organism: Scyliorhinus canicula; assembly: GCF_902713615.1. NCBI lineage: Eukaryota > Metazoa > Chordata > Chondrichthyes > Carcharhiniformes > Scyliorhinidae > Scyliorhinus > Scyliorhinus canicula. Next base: position 58,377,684 of record NC_052152.1, read on the forward strand.
TTAGGGGTGTTACTTATATTCCTCTTAATTTGATGCCCTTGCAGGCTACTGATGGTAGTGTTGGAAGGTGGGCCTTGGTGGTATGGTCAAGTAGAAATCGATTTTCTTTGACAATTGAGAGGCCGATTCTTTTTGTTTTGGTGGTCTTGGTGGTTGGGAGGGTCCTGTAATTCTAGATTGATGACTGGGGAGGGGGGGGGGCGTCAGTCATCTCTTCCCAGATCCTCTGACAACCCTCCCATCCTGATTAGGTCTCTCCCCTGTCTTTTCCACTGAGACCAGGCTTTATTCCTCTTGAGTTTTGACCCCACAGTTGCCTGCTGCCCTTTCAGTCAGTGTTGGTGATTCAATGATCTTCTTTGTCCTTGGACGTGGGTCTGAGAGATGACATGGGGACTCTTGGCTCTTCTTCTCTTTCTACTTCTTCTATGGGAGACCCTGGGTTGAAAACATGGGTCTGGTTGTGCCCAGTCCTCTTTGAACTTGACTTTATCTTTTGCCATCTCGAATGTGAGGGTGGTTGCCTATTCCAGTCTGGTTCTGGAGTAGAGTTCAAATTGTGTTGTGACAGTTATCGCTTTCCCCTTAGTACTGGGGTTCTCGTTGTATTGGTTTCTGCTGTCATTCTGCTTACAAGGGGAATTAGAGATATTATTCAATCGAAGGGAGAAGCATACAAATTGGCCAAGCAAAACAGCAGGCCTGAAGATTGGGAACAGTTTTAAATTCAGCAAAGAAGGCCCAAGGGGTTGATTAAGAAGGGGAATACAGAGTAAGCTTGCAGGTGACATAAAAACTGACTGTAAAGGTTTCTATAGGTACGCGAAGAGAAAAAGATTTGTGAAGACAAATGTAGGTCCCTTACAGTCAGAAATGGGAATTTATAATGGGGAACAAAGAAATAGCTGAGAAACTAAATACTTACTTTGGTTCTGTCATCACAAATGAGGATTCAAGTAAGATAGGAAAATTAAAAATGAAATGAAAATTGCTTATTGTCACGAGTAGGCTTCAATAAAGATACTGTGAAAAGCTCCTAGTCGCCACATTCCGGCGCCTGTTCGGGGAGGCTGTTACGGGAATTGAACCGTGCTGCTGGCCTGCCTTGGTCTGCTTTCAAAGCCAGCGATTTAGCCCAGTGTGCTAAACAGCCCCTTGTGTTGGTGAATGCAGGGTTTAGTGAGAGGGAGGAACTGAAGGAGATCAATATTAGTAGAGAAATGTGCTGGGGAAATTGATGGGATTGAAAGGTCATAAATCCCCAGGGCCTGATAATCCACATCCCAGAGTACTTAAGGAAGTGACTCTAGAAATACTGAATGCATTGGTGGTCATCTTCCAGGATTCTTTCGACTCTGGAACATTTCCTGCAGATTGGAGGGTGGGTAATGTAACATCACTATTTAAAAACGGAGGTAGAGAGAAAACAGGCAATTATAGACCAGTAAGTCTGACATTGCCAGTGAGGATAATTCTACAATCCGTTATCAAAGATTTAATAGCAGAGAACTTAGTATCTGATAGAGTCAGCTTGGATTTATGAAGTGCCAAGAACTGCATGCAGTACCCTAGCTGCGCTCTAACTAGTGTATCATACAGTTCTAGTATAACATTGCTGCTCTTAAAATCTCGGCCTTGGCCAATAAAGGAAAGCGTCCCCCATGCCTTCCATGTTACCTTATCTACCTGACCTGTTTTCATCAGGAATCAGTGAACATGCAAGGTTCCCCTGTTCCTCTATGTATCTCAGAAACTGATCTAAAAGGTTAACATAATTGGCGGCCCCGTGAACAAGCCATCAGTCACTTGTCTCACGGATTTATCTGTCTCCAACCATGAGAGATTGCATATGTCTCCAGCAGATCCAAAAGCAAAAATGTTAAGAGTAGTGACCTTGACAGCCACTGGTAAAACATAAATGCCAGCTGGGTTGGAAGTAGGTCCTGTGGCAGGCAGCAAATGTCTGCTGCCACCCATCCTAACACACTGAGTTTCCTGACACACTGACTACCCTCTCCCTGTACACCACATGTGCCATGCATGGACTCCTGTGAATGGTGCCTCTCTACTGCTTCCCTCTCTGTGCTCCTCTATCCTCAGGAACTAAATGTCTATATGGTGTTGTCACAGTCATCTTGACTGGTTGTTGGTCCAATCTAAAACAACATAAACTATGGGGGGGTGATTCTCCAAAATGGAGACTAAGTGTTTGTGCCGTCGTGAACACCGTTGTGTTTCACGATGGCGCGAAACGGGCACGGGGATGACCGATTCTGTCCCCCACAGGGGGCCAGCAAGGCGCTGGAGCGGTTCACGCCGCTCCAGCCTCCCTTACCGGCTCCAAATGGGTGCCGCGCCAACCCGCGCATGCGCGGAGGACTTCTTAAACGCTCCGGCCCAGACTCAACATGGCTTGGGGGTTCAGGGGCCGGCCACAACAAAGTAGGCCTGCCGATCGGTGGGCCCCGATCGTGGGCCAGACCCCATCGGAGGCCCCCTCCCCGTGAAGGAGCTCTTTTTCCCACCCCACAGGTCGCCCCCCGACCCTTCGTGCAGAGTTCCCGCCGGCAGCGACCAGGGGTGAACGGCACCAGCGGTACTTTGCTTTTTCCGCGCGGCCGCTCGGCCCATCCAGGCTGGAGAATCGCCGGCCCCGCCGATTCCAGTGGCCCGCGGCCGGCGCCACATCAAATGCGCCGGCGCAAATGCCGCCGATTCTCTGCACCTCGGAGAATCGCGCGCCGGCGTCGGGGCGTCGTGGCACGGTTACGCCAATTCACCGGCCCAGCGTGGGGCTCGGAGAATCGCGCCCAAGATATCAGGCTTCCAAAATGTAGATCAGCCCTCGAAAGTGCCGTTGAAATGTTAATAGTCTGTAAAACTACCTTTCAACAAACGTCCTGGAGTAAACTCTTTCCCAATGGCTGGTAAGAAGGAGTGTGCGTGTGTGCTACCCATTGTGCCACTAGACCGCCAAGAATGAATGTTGAAAATTCCTGGAACATTTGCCTGAAATTGATTCAGCCTCAATTGTCACAATACAATTGCTGCACTATCAGTGATGAATTCCAGGAAGCCTGGGAAACCTATGAGACTGTAAATCGCAGAAAATTGATATAAATATCTTTCTAATTGAGCAACTTATATGCTCATTGGAACCCACCTTTGCAGAAGAATGTTGCAGTCACATCGCCTCATGTGATCTTGTGAAATGCTGTGAAACGAGGAAGCCGATGAAGCCACTTGGCTTCCCAATGCATTGACATTTTTGTCTGTTTCAATCCCCCCCCCCCCCCCCCCCCCCCCCCCCCCGGCCCCAACTGTACCCAAACCATTCTTCCAGGTTTAACTTGTGATTTATAGGGTGAAATCTTCCAGTTCCTTTGGGGTGGGATTCTAGGTGGGAGCAAGAGGAATTCCGAAGAGCTTAATGTTGGGTTCGTGGCCCAGCATGCACCTATTTCTGGGCCTCGGACCAGCTCACCGCCTACCCACCTACCTTGGAGAGCTCATGTTTTAACGCTGCGCCTTTGGATGTGCTGCCTCTCCAGAGGGGCGGCCTCGCAGCTATGGCCTCCGTTATTTCATTGTGTTTAATAACTCTTTGAAGTGATAATGCTTTAAGGTGGAGGCACCTACCTGTCCTCTTTCCAACAGTGGCAGTAATCACCCTTGGCAGCAGGGCCGACAAGGCTGAAGATCCTCTAATTCAGCGTCAGCAACCTTTGCTTGCTTCTTAATTGATCGTCTCCAGGAAGATCTTCCAGACGGCGCCCTGACAGGCAGAGTGGGTTTGAGGCTCGGAAATGGTCCCGAATCACACACAGCCTAAGATCAGAAGATTCAAAACATCCAAATGCCACCAACTAGTGGAAATTGCCCATTTAGATTTTAGCATAGTTCTGAAAAATATTTTCCCATTGTTATTGCCAGTGGATAAAAGACTTAAATATCACTTAATTTCCTGATGTCAAACTGGTTAATTTGCCTGACTGCATTTACGTAGGGGTAAATAAAAACATGCAAAATAATAAATCATGTACTAGCATTGAACTGGTAATTGGGTGTGAATATTTTCAAAAAAGATTCTGGTGTGAAGTGAAATAAATATACCATTTATTTTTCTTTATATATCCCTATTCTTCCACTCATAAGAATAGAATCATCTGGGTTCAGGAACAACTATTATCAATGCTTCTGTAATCGGATGACAGAAAGCAGGATTTGGGGCAATTCCCCTCCCCAGAGGTAAAAAGCACACAAGTACACTACTTGTACTTCACCTTGTAACTCAGTGGATAACTGATGAAATCTGTCTCCTGAGAATATCTGAATGTCAGCTGAAGCTGATATTTACACCTGAAGCTTCTGGTTTCAGGACCCAGCTAAAACTAAACTAATTTATTGATGATAAAGTATTGCAAGACCATTTATCATGTGCAATATTTTATTGTATTTACAGGAAGAATTCTAATCTGCCAAAATGAGTTGGCGTCTATGCAGACAACAGATTAAAAGAACAAAAAGTGCCGACATGTTGCGAAGATGACAGGAACTTGCTAACTTCTGCATTTAACTCAAGCACCTTGGTTAGTGGGGAACCCGTGTGGGATATTTGAACATGTTAAAGGTGCCAGCCGTGTCTTCCATTGATGTTTGCATCTCCGAGCTGAGCCAGCAGATAGATCATTGGAGGCAAGAAATATCTTCATGTCATTGGTCACCACTTACACGCCGGAAAAAATGGGCTTCAAACTCTGGGCAGAGCCCAGCGGCATGTTGATGCCAAACGCCTTCATACTCCTTGACATTGACTAGACTTTCTGGCAGGTTTTTGATTGTGCCAGTACCTAACCTTCTTCTGTAGTCACGTCTGTCAAAGTCCTGATCAGTGTCCTCTGCAGCAGATCTCTAGTACCGGCAGTGCCACAGAGAGCAGTGGCTACTGCCCCTAATGTGCGTGGCGCTTGAGGATGGGGTCAGCGTTTGATCGGAATTTGCAAAGTGCTTGGGGTCATGGCAAGGGTGGGTGAAGGGACCCGGGATTGGAGAGGCTGGAGGGAAAGGGAACTTGGGTGGACTAATACATTGGGGCACCCTGAAGTCCATTGGGGCCTTTTAAGGAGGGATTCCATCTGTTGCTGGGCTGGGTTATTGGCGTAAGGCCTCTCCCGCCTCCAGTTAAGACCTGACAGCAGCCGATAAGGCCCTTACATTGGCATCAAACCCACAGCCGGGGGAGCATATAACGCAGTCCATAGTGTCATTCGCTGAACTGGTGGCTATGAAGAATTCACTGACCTTGACCACTTGAGTATGAAGTCATTCTCTTATGGCACTGCATCCAAATCATTGGGACTACACTGCTTGCTTTTACTGCACCAACTCAAATGCATTTTCAGTCTGTCTGGTGGGTCGCCTTGGTCCCTGTGAATAGATGACACATTTTCTTCCTCTCAAAGGAGGCTGAGATAATACAACCCATAGCTCAATATTTAAATTTACAGTAACACTCTAACCGATTAGAATTAGCTCGAATCAAATTTTAAAAATGAAGGAATTGGAAATGCAGCAAAACCTGAGAGAAATGGAGATGGCAAATGAAGCAAAAGAAAAAGGAAAGAGAATTTAAACTTCAGAAACTGGCACTGCAAGGAGAGCAACAACTCAAAGAGACAAAGGCAGGAGCCGTGGAAGTTTCAGGGGAGAAAAAATACCCCTAGTCAAAGGTTTAGTAGGGACATGTTTAAATATATGCAAGCCTTGCCAAGATCAATGAGAACAATGTCAAACAGTACTTTATATCTTTTGAGAATGAAGCTAAACAATTGAATTGGCAAATGACCATGTGGGTGGTATTGATTCAAAAAAAGTTGGTAGGTAGAGCTAGTGATGTTTTTGCCTCACTATCAGAGGAAATCTCTGGGGATTATAATGTGGCAAAGAAAGCCATATTTATTGCCTACGTCCTAGTGCCAGAACCCTACAGACAGAAGTTTAGAAATCTAAGCAAAGAACCAGGTCAGACCTATATAGAATACGGGATAATTAAGCAAACTAACTTTGATAGGTGCACAAGGGCACTACAAATAAACCAAACATATGAGGCGCGTCGGGAGATAATAATTTTAGAGGAATTTAGAAGATTCACTTCCAGCAATAGTAAGAACTCACATTGAAAAGCTGAGATTGAAAACTTGTAGACTGGCCACAGAAATGGCTGACAATTTTGAGTTGGTTCACAAGGCAAAGTTTAGTGTCTGATATCAATTTCAATCTGTGAAGGATTGAAATTGGGGACATGAGAAGTTCACAGGGGGTCCATGCAGAGGAGATGTAGTTGGTTTAGTTAATAGAGTGTGCCTCAGAGTAAAAAAGAAACCACTGAAAGTGATAGAGTGACAAGAAAACTCAAGTGTTTTCATTGTAATAAAGCTGCACATGTGAAGTCACAGTGTTGGTGGCTTATGAAAAGTACTGGGAAGACAGACTGGATTAAACAGGATAAACTAGCAGGGCTTATTAAAGTGGGAAGAAAAACTACAGAGTGTACAGACTGTTCGGAAGCTGGTGGATAAGCAAATATCAGAATTTTTCAAGGATTTTATTTGTGAGGGTAAAGTTTATTCATGTGTACAAGGTGGAGTAGGTAAGGAGAGTAAGATCTTACAGGATACAGGAGTAAATCAATATTTAATGGTGAGAGATAAGGAGATATGTGATTTGGAAGGCACATTGGAAAAGGTGGTAATATTTGGGATTGAAGGTGAGAGCAGCAGGGTGCCACTATGTAAGGTAAGGTTAGAGAGTGGTTGAAAAGTGGTGAAGTGAACAAAGAACAAAGAAAAGTATTCAGGAACAGCCCTTCAGCCCTCCACGCTTGCGCCGACTATGCTGCCTGTCTAAACTAAAAGCTTCTACACTTCCGGGGTCTGTATCCCTCTATTCCCATCCTATTCATGTATTTGTCAAGATGCCGCTTAAAGGTCACTATCATCCCTGCTACCACCACCTCCTCCGGCAGCGAGTTCCACTACCCTCTGTGTAGAAAATGTGCCTCGTAAATCTCCTCTAAACCTTGCACCTTAAACCTAAGCCCTGTAGTAATTGACCCCTCTGCCCTGGGAAAAAATCTCTGACTATCCACTCTGTCTATGCCCCTCATAGTTTTGTAGACCTCTATCAGGTCGCCCCTCAACCTCCGTCGTTCCAGTGAGAACAAACCAAGTTTATTCACCCTCTCCTCATAGCTAATGCCCTCCATACCAGGCAACGTCCTGGTAAATCTCTTCTACACCCTCTCTAAAGCCTCCACATCCTTCTGGTAGTGTGGCAACCAGAATTCAATACTATACTCCAAGTGGGGCCTAACTAAGGTTCTATACAGCTGCAACATTACTTGCCAATTCTTATACTCAATGCCCTGGCCAATGAAGGCAAGCATGCCGTATGCCCTCTTGACTACCTTTTCCACCTGTGTTGCCCCTTTCATTGACCTGTGGACCTGTACACCTAGATCTCTCTGACTTTCAATACTCTTGAGGGTTCTACCATTCACTGTATATTCCATACCTGTATTAGACCTTCCAAAATGCATTACCTCACATTTGTCCGAATTGAATCTGCCATTTCTCCACCCAAGTCTCCAAACGATCTAAATCCTGCTGTATCCTCTGACAGTCCTCATCGCTATCCGTAATTCCACCAACCTTTGTGTCATCCGCAAACTTACTAATCAGACCAGTAATATTTTCCTCCAAATCATTTAGATATACTATGAACAGCAAAGGTCCCAGCGCTGAACCTTGTGGAACACCACTAGTCACAGCCCTCCAATCAGAAAAGCACCCTTCCACTGCTACTCTATGCCTTCTATGATCTAGCCAGTTCTGTATCCATCCAAGCGGTAGTAGGAATAATAAAAGAAACACCATTGCCAGAGGTACAATTTATCCTGGGTAATGATATAGCTGGATCACAGGTGAGAGTGCAGCCTACTGCAGTTGAAAAGCCAGTGGAAAGTCAAACAATAGGGATGTTGCAAGAGGTATATCAGGGAATGTTTCCTGATTTTGCCATAGACTTAGACAGGAGGAAGAGAACTTGAGGAGTGCCAATACGGAGGCTGAGATTGAATTGTCAGAAACCGTGTTTGATCAAATGATTAGTCAAGACAAAGACCAGGGAGGGGATGAATTGTCAGGAACCATATCTGATCAGGTAGTTAGTCAAGCAGATAGTTAGTCAAGACAAAGAACAAGTAGTGGATGAATTGTGAGGAAGCATGGTTGATCAGATAGTTAGTCAAGACAAAGAACAAGTAGTGGATGAATTGTCAGGAATCATGTTTGATCAGATGTGTAGTTACAGCCCCAGAGCAGGTGGTGGATGAAGTGGATGTCTTTAGTTCAAGCAAGTTATTTTAATTACAACAAAGAGACGCAGAGATAAAGAAGTTATACCAGAAAGCATATACGGAAATGGAGCCTGAATGTATACCTGACTATTACATTAGAAACAATGTATTAATGAGAAAATGTAGACCTTTACATATTCAAGCATATGAGAAATGAGCAGAAGTTCATCAAGTAATGTTACAGGCGGGTTATAAAAAGGAGGTTTTGAGGGTAGCACATGAGGTAAGGAAGACTCAAGCAAAAATTCAAATACATTTTTATGGGTCTGGACTGCATGAGGATGCAGTTGGATTTTGCAGTACATTTCACACATGTCAGACAACAGGGAACCCTCAAGCGGTAATCAAATTAGCACCTTTAATAGCCATTCCCGCATTTGAGGAACCATTAAAAGCAAGATTTAGTGGCCTTATCAGATCAAAAGGAAACAGAGTGAGTTAAATCATTTGATAAGAGTGCCAGACAGAAGGAGGACTCAGAGTGTGCCAGGCTAATATGCTAAAAAGTTATTTTGATAGAGAAGGAAAGGAGGAAGTGTTAGTTGTTAACTCAGAGAGAAGAGATAAATCCAGACAATTCTGAATTTGACATTCCTTAAATTAAACTGGACAATGAGGAAACATTCAGAAATTGGGATACATTACTGAGTTACCTTCCAGAGAAAGTCAAAATGACCTGAAAGAGTCATTGCAGTCACATGTGTGGGGGGATAATGTGGGATGCATAAAAGTAATTAAGCAAGATGCAGCTATCGGAAATTATGTTCCCATTAAACAACACTCATGCAAGCTCATTCTGCTAATGACAGCACAGGTACAAATGACTGGTGTATGGTAAACGAAGAATAGAACTCCTTGACAGAGGGAATGGAGAAGTGGAGGCTAAGAAGCAGCTGGCATGGGCACTTTATCCAGCAGGAGGCATCGGTAATGATTGCAGAGAAGAGAAAGCTAGTCTGGAAAGGTAGATTGGGAGGGAAGCTTAGATACAGCATCAGGTTGTACAAGAACTACAACCTACCAACCATCAACTGCATGAGATTGAAGAGGAGCAACCCCAATAAGGTACAGAGCTACTCACAAGGTCACAGGTTGCAATGAAATAAACTGCAGGAACTGTGGAGCTCCCAGAGCAGTCACATTCCTATCATCATGGTGGTACAGGAAGTGATGACACTAGGATCTGGTCAGGAGGAACACATGAAGGACTTAAGCTGTCTCACCGGTTCACAGGGAGCATCATCCATGGTGGAATACGGAAGCTGGAGGCTGAAGAACTGTTGCAAATGTAGCTAGAATAGTCAGTCAGTTTTCAACATGCAATGACTGGTGGTTGACATGTCCAAATGCATCAGCTGTTACCAATTATTTTTGGCTATCCTCAACAGGCAGCAAAAGAAGCAGGATACAAAACCATTGATGAACGTGACATACTGATGAATGCAATTTTTCGTACAATCAAGTGGAAAAACTCTGCTGGTGTAGCCAGATAACTGCTTTAATTGAATTATTGATTAAGTTTTGTTGTGTAAATGTATGGCGATTTTCACTGAGACCACTTGTAGGTCTAGTAATACCAAGGCTACATGGACAGACTAATACAAAACTATTCAAAAGAAAATATGATTGCTGATGCCCTATTATGAATGTGATATGGGAAAAGACTACAACGGATTATATTCATGTCATGATTCTTTGCTTAAAAATTTTTTAAAATATGTACCGTATAGAATGTTATGTTACGAAATGTTTAGAATTGAAAAGTGTTCAGAAAATGAAGCCATCTATGTACATTGATGGTTAATTTTTTTCGAGGAAGGGAGATGTCCTGATAGGGAAATATTAGGAACTTGGGTCCAGAAATGGGGTCCAAGATGTAGCAGGCAATTTAGGGGTTAAACAGACTGCGGGAAAAGCCTGAATTACCTTGTCCCATTCAGGCTTAACCTTAAAGTGGGAATATACTGGATGCCCCGTTCAGTCAGGATGATCCACTTAAGATCCATTGTCATTCTGGACAACCTTTTTTGACCAGCCATTATCCCATAATATAGTCTGATGACCTATTTGTCCATCAATGGAAAGCTAGTTGCATATGAATGGCATAGCTCTGTTTTTTAGAAGAGGGAGTGGGAAATCAGACAGCCAAGTTAACAATAATAGATTCAAGTCTGACCCCCTCAAGGGAGATTCTTTATTTGAGTGGGTGGGTGAAGCTTAGAGAGATAGAGAGAATGAATGCTGTTCTGAACAGTTACAGGCAGAAGGCTGTGGAAAGGGCAGCACGGTGGCGCAGTAGTTAGCATTGCTGCCTCATTGCGCTGAGGTCCCGGGTTCGATCCCGGCTCTGGGTCACTGTCCATGTGGAGTTTGCACATTCTCCCCGTGTTTGCGTGGGTTTTGCCCCCACAATCCAAAGGTGTGCAGGTAGGTGGATTGGCCACGCTAAATTGCCCTTAATTGGAAAAAAATAATTGGATACTCTAAATTTATTTTAAAAAGAGAAGGCTGTGGAAATTGAGCAGAGAGGTCATGAAAGCGGCCTCCGAGGCAGGTTTTGGAAAATGGTTCAGAACAAATATCCATAACAGAGGAAAAACTGCTTCATAAATATAAGTATTGCCTTTGCCTGTCTGTGTAAGCGGCATGAAAACGGCATGGTTATTTAAAGTGATGTCTAATGTGAACTAGTGTGCTAAAGTTAAGAAACTATGAGTGTTAGAACTGAAGTAAAAGTTTAAATATTGTTTTCTTTTCTTTTCTTGTAATAAGTTTGTTCATAAAATAACCAGGCCCTATTTCTTATATTATCGTTCCTGGAACGAATTGACCTTTCCGCACCGCATTAAATTTAATCTGGTCCAGTCTCTTAGCCACTGTTGAGAGCAGACAGGATTCCATAACAAATTTTATTTTTCCCACAAAATATATTAGCTAGCAACCGAAGCAATGATGCCAATGATTAGTTGTAGTTTTGCTAAGCCAGAACATATTAATTGAAATGAAAATCGCTTATTGTCACGAGTAGGCTTCAATGAAGTTACTGTGAAAAGCCCCTAGTTGCCACATTCTGGTGCCTGTTTGGGGAGGCTGGTACAGGAATTGAACCCATGCTGCTGACCTGCCTTGGTCTGCTTTAAAAGCCAGTGATTTAGCCCAGTGTGCTAAACCAGCCCCAATTGATTATGACTCTGATGATGCAACAGGGGATTATATCCATTAGTTTCAGAATTTATGTGTTTCCTTTTATTGCCTATGATCAGTATGTTTCTATGTAAGAGACGAGTGTTTCCTTACCCTCAGGGTGAGGATCCTAATTAAGTAAGTTCAGCAGCAAGCTTTCTGCAAATGTAAAAATAAAGAAGGTAACGTTTTCGTACTCACCTCAAATTAAATGTGATATCTCACACACAATGATTATATACAGATTAAATGAATGACTGTTACAGATTATAATGATCTCAGTTTCTAGTTTATGATCTCTAGAATGCACATGGCAGGCCTGTAGGCTCTGGATGAATTTAGTGCTTTAATGGAGGGTCTTGCAAACAAAAGGATTCTTAGCAGATTGTGAGGCCTCTTGTAGTTGAATTCCTGGGAGGTTGGCTCTCAGATGAACTTTAACTGGAACAGATTAGGGAGTTTCTCTCCTGTGTGGGGTCTTTCTCATTTCAGTCTACTGCTGTTAATTACCTTGGCTTCTTGCTGACTTGCAGAGAGTTTGATGGCCTATGGTGTCCAAAAGCAGCTTTGTGCTAGTTTTTAAAAGCGGACAGCAAACATGGCAGTCTCATCGTTTGACCAATTACATCAAAGTTCTTTTCCAAATAAGATGCGTAGCTAGGTTGATTACCCATCTTTGGGCGTGGGTTTCACATCTTGGGGCCAACCTTTTCCGGCCATTTGTGCCGGTGGATTCTCCTGGTGTCGCCAACTGTGCATCCTGTTGCTGAGAGGCACATTCAACGGGAAACCCTGTTTACAACAGTGGGATGCGAAAATCCCACCTCCGACCAATGGCAGATCACTTCAACCCCATGTAACACGTCGTGCGCTGCTCAGAACATCCCGCCCAGAGAGTTTGAGAAAGCCAGTGTCTGCATGTTTGAATGATCCATTTAATTTACGAACATTCTTTTGGATTTCTGGATGCTACCAGGACTAGATGGTCAGAGTTATAAGGAGAGGCTGGATATGCTGGGACTTTTTCCCCTGGGGCAGAGAAGGCTTAGTGGTGATCTTGTAGAGGTCTATAAAATAATGAGGGGCATAGATAAAGTCAACATCTTTTCCCAAAGGTAGAGGAGTCCAGAACTAGAGGGCATAGGTTTAAGGTGAGAGGGAGAGGTACAAGAGAGACTAGGGGGGGAATTCTTTCACACAGAGGGTGATGAGCATCTGGAATGGGCTGCCAGAGGCAGTGTAGAGGCGGGTACAATCTTGTCCTTTTAAAAAACAGTTAGGCATGCACGGGGTGGGTATGGAGGGATATGGGCCAAATGCGGGCAAGTGGGACTAGCTCAGTAATAGAAACTGGGCGACGTGGACAAGCAGGGCCAAAGGGCCTGTTTTCATGTTGTAAACATCTATGACCCTATGATTAGTTTGAGGAAAGGGCATTCATCCAACTCAGACTAGAATGATCATTTTGCTCCCTCTTGAGACAGGGAAGGGGTTTCAATCCTCAGACGAATTCAGATGATCCTTGGGTCACCTTTTTTAGTCTATTGTGTTAATTTTTTAAATGTGCATGGAGACATTGAGACGAATCTCACATTACTTTTCCAATAAAATAAGAACACAATGCCTGTTTTTCAGGATAATTAGCAAGCCAGTTATGAAATTGTTGTGCATAACTTTGAAACGTCATTTCTCGGAATGCAATTTTTAAGCAACAATACAAGCTAACAGAAATTATTTATTGAAACTTTTGAGACAGTTAACACCGTGTTATGCATGTTGGAATAAATGACAAAATGTTTATCAATCCATCTGAGAAGTGTAGTGATCTGCATATCTGTATGTATATAAAGGGTTAATATACAGAAGTAGCAGCTAGGTAACCACTAGATGGCAGCACAAGAGATGGGTATAAAAGATAAACTCGAGGAGAGTTCCCGCCTCTTTGTGTTTGGAGTGACGAGTGACCAGAGGTAGAGAGATAGCTCAGAGTGCAGGTGTTGTTAATCATAGTTAATATATATTTAATCTTGTTAATTTAATCTCTAGTTTAGTTGTTGAAAAGAGAACAAACTCACAGTTTGATTGTTAACGTTACTCAATAAACAATTTCCTTTAATTGAAGACTCTGAGTGTTAATGTACATCGAGTACAGGATCATCTTGGAAAGAAGCAAATGAGTAATAAGATATTACGCAACATAATATAACAAGAAGCATACAAGGCTGTGGCTGGGTGACGTGAGGAAAGGAGCTTAATAACAAGGCTGCTTATTTCTGCGATTAGCATATTTTTGGAGGAAAGTGCAGTCTAAATGGTAACATATGAACTCTGGGGATAATTTTACCAGTTGATGCAGCTGGCAAGAAGTCCCAAATTTAAGTGTGTACTGTCAACAATTTTCTAACCATTCATTTTAATAGGCTGCATTTCTCCTCGCCAAATTTCCCCTCGCCAGCAGCACAGGTTTGTACTGTTTCAGAAGCCTGCAAAAGTTGCATTACTTCAAGAAATAATAGCACAGAATATGTACAGACATAATTGGAAGTGAGTGAAGCTGTTAAAAATCTATGCCAAAGCGTTGTACTGATACAGAAAAACGTTAGCAATGATGTAGCAGGAAAGATGCCCAGTTTCTCCATGCACTATGAATTGACCCTGTTAAATTTAAAATAGAGTTCTGAAAATTGCCACGTTTCAGTCTTCACTGGTTTTATGTTAAAGGAAAAACACTACACCAAACATCGAAAGCTGGTGAAACACTTCACATTAAGCAATTCACGTTATGTGAATGTTGATTATTTGAGGAGGGTTCAGAAGGTATTGGGACTTGAGATTAGAGGGAAGTACAGAACAACTGGTGTGTACTACATTAACTACATCGTCTATCATTTATGAAATATGTCAATTCAGCTTGTCCATATACACTGATTACATATAATTGTGCATGTAATGACAATACAAGGTCCAAATGGATAGTAATAATTATGTACTCATCAAATCCCATCTGCTCTCTGTACAAAAGAAAAAGAACCCACTAGATTACTAGATGCACATGAACACTATCAGATGTCAACTGTGATCACCCCATTTGAAGTGGGAACAACAGAAATGCACACATCATGAGGGAAATAGATTATGATTATGAAACATTGAGCACTAGTGAACAAGGCTTGCAGTAATGACAATTGATGAAGTACCTGAAATTTCAATTTTCTGAGTGTCTCCACTGGAAGATCTTGGAGGGGTTGCCTTCAAAGGCAAGCACCATATTGCAGTCACTTCCCTCCCTGCTTAGAAAATGTAGGGAAGCCCAAAACTAGGTGTGCAATAGAATCATAGAATTTACAGCGCTGAAGGAGGCCATTTGGCCCATCGACTCTGCACCGGCCCTTGGAAAGAGAACCCTACCCAAGCCCACACCTCCACCCTATCCCTGTAACCCTACTTAACCTTTTTGGACACTAAGGGCAATTTAGCATGGCCAATCCACCTAACCCACACATCTTTGGACTGTGGGAGGAAACCGGAACACCCGGAGGAAACCCACGCACACACGGGGAGAACGTGCAGACTCTGTACAGACAGTGACCCAAGCCGTGAATTGAACCTGAGACCCTGGAGCAGTGAAGCAACTGTGCTCCCGTGCTGCCCCAATAATAATCTTTTTATTGTCACAAGTATGAAGTTACTGTGAAAAGCCCCGAGTCACCATATTCCGGCACCTGTTCAGGTAAGCTGGTGTGGGAATTGAACCCACACTGCTGGTGTTGTTCTGCATTACAAACCACCTGTCTAGCCCATTGAGCTAAAGATTGCCCCAATACTATCTCTCATACGAGTAATGTTGTAGAACACCAGGAGCATACATTGAATTTCATATTTAACAAATGACAGCACCACACCAATGGCAATCTGCAGTTGACACCTCAGTTACATGCACCCAAGTACCGTAAGAGTATCTCATGTGAGTGCAATCGTCACATTTCTACAATGGAAGTTTTGAAGGTACATTAGTAATCCTATCAGCAGCAGATCAGAGAGAAATCAGTCTGTGATTGGTTAAGAACAAAGTGTGGGAAAGTAAGTATTGAACATAGAACATAGAGAAATACAGCACAGAACAGGCCCTTCGGCCCACGATGTTGTGCCGAATGTTTGTCCTAGGTTAATCATAGATCATAGAATTTTGGACACTAAGGGCAATTTATCATGGCCAATCCACCCAACCTGCACATCTTTGGACTGTGGGAGGAAACCGGAGTACCCGAAGGAAACCCACGCACACACGGGGAGGATGTGCAGACTCCACACAGACAGTGACCCAAGCCGGAATCGAACCTGGGACCCTGGAGCTGTGAAGCAATTGTGCTATCCACAATGCTACCGTGCTGCCCTTAAGAACAAGTTAATCTACACTCCATTATTCTACCCTAATCCATGTACCTATCCAATAGCCGCTTGAAGGTCCCTAACGTTTCCGACTCAACTACTTCCACAGGCAGTGCATTCCATGCCCCCACTACTCTCTGGGTAAAGAACCTACCCCTGACATCCCCCCTATATATTCCACCATTTACCTTAAATGTATGTCCCTTTGTAATGGTTTGTTCCACCCGGGGAAAAAGTCTCTGACTGTCTACTCTATCTATTCCCCTGATCATCTTATAAACCTCTATCAAGTCGCCCCTCATCCTTCTCCGTTCTAATGAGAAAAGGCCTAGCACCCTCAACCTTTCCTCGTAAGACCTACTCTCTATCCCAGGCAACATCCTTTGAAATCTCCTTTGCACCTTTTCCAAAGCTTCCACATCCTTCCTAAAATGAGGTGACCAGAACTGCACACAATACTCCAAATGTGGCCTTACCAAGATTTTGTACAGCTTCATCATCACCTCACGGCTCTTAAATTCAATCCCTCTGCTTATGAACGCTAGATCCCAAGATCTCTCTGCTCCTCTACATTGCCAAGAACCCTACCATTAACCCTGTATTCCGCATTCATATTTGTCCTTCCAAAATGGACAACCGCACACTTGTCAGGGTTAAACTCCTTCTGCCACTTCTCAGCCCAGCTCTGCATCCTACCTATGTCTCTTTGCAGCCGACAACAGCCCTCCTCACTATCCACAACTCCACCAATCTTCGTATCATCTGCAAATTTACTGACCCACCCTTCAACTCCCTCATCCAAGTCATTAATGAAAATCACAAACAGCAGAGGACCCAGAACTGATCCCTGCGGTACGCCACTGATAACTGGGCTCCAGGCTGAATATTTGCCATCCACCACCACTCTCTGACTTCTATCAGTTAGCCAGTTTGTTATCCAACTGGCCAAATTTCCCACTATCCCACGCCTTCTTACTTTCTGCTTAAGCCTACCATGGGGAACCTTATCAAATGCCTTACTAAAATCCATGTGCACTATATCCACTGCTTTACCTTCATCCACATGCTTGGTCACCTCCTCAAAGAAGTCAATAAGACTTGTAAGGCAAGACCTACCCCTCACAAATCCGTGCTGACTATCCCTAATCAAGCAGTATCTTTCCAGATGCTCAGAAATCCTATCCCTTTCCATTACTTTGCCTACCACCGAAGGAAGACTAACTGGCCTGTAATTCCCAGGGTTATCCCTATTCCCTTTTTTGAGCAGGGGCACGACATTCGCCACTCTCCAATCCCCTGGTACCACCCCTGTTGACAGTGAGGACAAAAAGATCATTGCCAACAGCTCTGCAATTTCATTTCTTGCTTCCCATAGAATCCTTGGATATATCCCGTCAGGCCCGGGGGACTTGTCTATCCTCAAGTTTTTCAAAACGCCCAACACATCTTCCTTCCTAACAAGTATCTCCTTGAGCTTACCAGTCTGTTTCACACTGTCCTCTCCAACAATATGGCCCCTCTCGTTTGTAAATACTGAAGAAAAATACTCGTTCAAGACCTCTCCTATCTCTTCAGACTCAATACACAATCTCCCACTACTGTCTTTGATCAGACCTACTCTCGCTCGAGTCATTCTCATATTTCTCACATGTGTAAAAGGCCTTGGGGCTTACCTTGATCCTACCCGCCGAAGATTTTTCATGCCCTTCCTTAGCTCTCCTAATCCCTTTCTTCAGTTCCCTCCTGGCTATCTTGTATCCCTCCAGCGCCCTGTCTGAACCTTGTTTCCTCAGCCTTACATCAGTCTCCTTCTTCCTCTTAACAAGACATTCAACCTCTCTTGTCAACCATGGTTCCCTCACTCGACCATCTCTTCACTGCCTGACAGGGACATGCATATCAAACACATGCAGTACCTGTTCCTTGAATAAATTCCACATTTCACTTGTGTCCTTCCCTGACAGCCTATGTTGCCAACTTATGCACTTCAATTCCTGTCTGACAGCATCGTATTTACCCTTCCCCCAATTGTAAACCTTGCCCTGTTGCACGCACCTATCCCTCTCCATTACTAAAGTGAAAGTCACAGAACTGTGGTCACTACCACCAAAATGCTCCCCCACTATCACCTGCCCTGGTTCATTACCAAGTACCAAATCCAATACGTCCTCCCCTCTGGTCGGACAATCTACATACTGTGTTAGAAAAGCTTCCTGGACACACTGCACAAACAGTACCCCATCCAAACTATTTGATCTAAAGAGTTTCCACTCAATGTTTGGGAAGTTAAAGTCACCCATGACTACTACCCTGTGACTTCTGCACCTTTCCAAAATCTGTTTCCCAATCTGTTCCTCCACATCTCTGCTGCTATTGGGGGGCCTATAGAAAACTCCCAACAAGGTGACTGCTCCTTTCCTATTTCTGACTTCAACCCAGACTACCTCAGTAGGCAGATCCTCCTCAAACTGCCTTTCTGCAGCTGTTATACTATCTCTAATTAACAATGCCACCCCCCACCTCTTTTACCATCCTCCCTAATCTTGTTGAAACATCTATAACCAGGGACCTCCAACAACCATTTCTGCCCCTCTTCTATTCAAGTTTCCGTGATGGCCACCACATCGTAGTCCCAAGTACCGATCCGTGCCTTAAGTTCACCCACCTTATTCCTGATGCTTCTTGCGTTGAAGTATACACACTTCAACCCATCTCCTTGTCTGCAAGTACTCTCCTTTGTCAGTGTTACCTTCCCCACTGCATCACTACGTGCTTTGGCATCCTGAATATCAACTTCCTTAGTTGCTGGACTACAAATCCAGTTCCCAACCTCCTGCCAATTTAGTTTAAACCCTCCTGAAGACTCCTAGAAAACCTCCCTCCCAAGATATTGGTGCCCCTCTGGTTCAGATGCAACCCGTCCTGCTTGTAGAGGTCCCACCTTCCCCAGAATGTGCTCCAATTATCCAAAAACCTGAAGCCGTCTCTCCTACACTATTCCTGCAGCCACGTGTTCAACTGCACTCTCTCCCTATTCCTAGCCTCGCTATCACGTGGCACCGGCAACAAACCAGAGATGACAACTCTGTCTCTCCTGGCATTTAACTTCCATCCTAACTCCCTAAACTTGTTTATTACCTCCACACCCCTTTTCCTACCTACGTCATTGGTACCAATGTGCACCACGACTTCTGGCTGCTCACCCTCCTCCTTCAGGATCCTGAAAACATGATCCGAGACATCCTTGGCCCTGGCACCCGGGAGGCAACATATACCTTCCGGGAGTCTCGCTCGCGACCACAGAATCTCCTATCTATTCCCCTAACCATTGAATCTCCTATTACTATTGCTTTTCTATTCTCCCCCCTTCCCTTCTGAGCCCCAGAGCCTGACTCAGTGCCAGAGACCTGGCCGCTAGGGTCTTCCCCCAGTAGGTCATCCCCCCCCAACAGCATCTAAAATGGTATACTTGTTTTGAAGGGGAACGGCCACGAGGGATCACTGCACTGTCTGCCTGTTAGTTTTCTTTCCCCTGACTGTAACCCAGCTACTCTTGTCCAGTACCTTGGGTGTGGCTACCTCCCTGTAACTCTTCTCGATAACCCCCTCTGCCTCCCGGTGATCCGAAGTTCATCCAGCTCCAGCTCCCTAACACGGTCTCTGAGGAGCTGGAGTTGGGTGCACATCCCGCAGGTATAGTCAGCGGGGACACCGGTGGTATCCCTCACCACCCACATTCTACAGGAGCAGCATGCAACTGCCCTAGCCTCCATCCCCTCTTACTTTACAGAATATAACTGCCCTGTAGATCAACTGGACCTCCGCCCTCCGACTCTGCTCCCAGTCAGCTACACTCTCTGTAAACTCCTGGGTCCCTTCTCGCTCTTTGCAGAAATGAAATGAAAGGAGCACCTTGCTCCCTCCTCACCTAACTCCCTCAGTCACCAAACTCTCATTATAGCACTCAAATGCACCAAGTTCAGCACTCCCTCAGTCACCAAACTCTCACTGTAGCACTCAAATGCACCAAGTTCAGCACTCCAGTGCAAACAAACAAAACAAAATTGAAGCTAGGTTTCAGAGCCCAGAGCGCAAATCAGATGGAGTGGCAGTGCGGGACCCAGGTGAGGCAGCAGGAGCAACGGCACTGAGCTCAGGAAATGCTGTAGGAGCAGCAGTGCAGGGTCCAGGTAAGTCTGCTGTATCAGTGGTGTGGGAACCAGGCGAGGAAGCTACACTGGCAGCGTTGGGCTCAGTCGAAGCAGCTGAAGCAGTGAAGTCCACTAGCGGTCTGAGTAAGTGAGTAACCACAGACGATGACAGAGGGTGCGTGGGGGGTTTGGGAATAGAGAGAGTGTGAGGGGGGTGAGGAAATAATGACTGTGGAGGAGAGAGTGTGGAGGAGAGGGATTGTGGAGGAGAGAGAAAGTGTGATGGGTGTGAAGGAGAGAAAGTGTGGGGGAGAGAAAGTGTGACGGGGTGTGGATGAGTGCATGTGGGGGACAGAGAGAGTGTGGTGGTTGTTGAGTAGAGATACTGTGGGGGTAAGTGTGGGGGTGAGGAGAGAGTGGGGGGTGGGGGTTTGATGATGTAAGAAATTGGTATATATATATTATATTATATGTATCCGGTGCAGTAATGGTTTTTAAGTCTGGGTTAGGGGGTGTATTTATCTGCTGCAGTAATATTCTGTTTAAATCCTAGTTTGAAAGACATTTTGTGGCTGCAGAAGGTGCAATTAAAATATCGTAAAAATGTGATCATCATTGTTCAAGCCATGCTTATATTTACAAGGGTAAGCCTAATGAGATCTTGTTAGGATTTCTGGGGAGAAGATAATTAGAGACTTTGGGCGCATGTTGCCAGTGTGTTTTCCGCTGGCCTTTTGGTGAAATCCAGACCCGGTTTCACCCATACTTATTCATTTTTTGGGTCTTGGGAGTTACTCGCCAGTCTCGCCCACACTTGGAAATGTTTTCGGTGGTGGGGAGCTGAACTCGTTGGCAAGACCAGCTCCTCAGATATTGGGGTGCCGTTTTAAGACCATGGGTGGAATTCTCTGACCCCCCCACAGGGTCGAGGAATCGCCCGGGACCGGCGTAAATTCCACCCCCACCATGGTCGGAATTCTCCGCCACGCAGGAATCGGCGGGAGCGGGAATCACGCCTCCCGCGCTGATCGGCGTGCCCCCCGTGGCGATTCTCCAGCCCGTGATGGGCCGAAGTCCCGCCGCTGACAGGCCAATCCTGCCTATGTGGTTTAAACCACCTCTGTGCCAGCGGGTTTGGTGGCGCGTTCGGGCCCCCAGGGTCCTGGGGGGGCGCGGGGCGATTGGACCCCGGGAGGTGCCCCCGCGGTGGCCTGACCCGCGATTGGGGCCCACCGATCGGCCGGCGGGCCAGTGCCGTGGGGACACTCTTTTTCATCCGCCGCCGCCACGACCTCCACCATGGCGGAGGCGGAAGAGACCCCCTCCACCGCGCATACGCCGGTGGTGACGTCAGCGGCCACTGTCACAACGGCGCATGCGTGGACCGGCGAAGGCCTTTCGGCCAGCCCCGTAGTGCCAAAGGCTGTTGGCGCCAGTTTTGGGCCTAGCCCCTAAAGGTGCGGAGGCCCGACGCCGGAGTGGTTGGCGCCACTCCCCTACCACCGGGTAGGGGAGAATTTCGACCCATAAGACCATAAAACATTGGAGCAGAATTAGGCCACTCGGCCCATCGAGTCTGCTCCGCCATTCAATCATGGCTGATATTTTCTCATCCCCATTCTCTTGCCTTCTTCCCATAACCCCTGATCCCCTTGTTAATCAAAAATCTATCTATCTCTGTCTTAAAGGCACTCAGTGACTTGACCTCCACAACCTTCTGCGGCAAAGAGTTCCACAGATTCACCACCCTCAGGCTGAAAAAAATCCTCCTCATCTATGTTTGAAAGAATCGTCCCTTTAGTCTGTGATGGTGTCCTCTGCTTCTAGTTTTTCCTACAAGTGGAAACATCCTCTCCACGGCCACTCTATCCAGGCCTTGCAGTATCCTGTAAGTTCCAATAAGATCCCCCCTCATCCTTCTAAACTCCAACGAGTACAGACCCAGGATCCTCAACCGTTCCTCGTACGACCAGTTCTTCATTCCAGGGATCATTCTTCTGAACCTCCTCTGGACCCTTTCCAGGTCAGCACATCCTTCCTTAGATTCGGGGCCCAAAACTGCTCACAACCTGCTCTGTTTGTCCCCCACAGGAGAAGATAGCCTAAATAAGAGGGAAAGGGAGAAGGTGGAATGAGGAGTCTCAGAGATTCGAGTCCTCGCCCTCTATGAGGAATGGGTCCTGCCGATCTTGGGGTTGCCCAAGGAGAGAGCAGTGACCGACAGCGAAGTCGGACTGCGACGAGTCAGAATACAGGAGAGAGATAGAGAACCTAGTGGATTGGTGTAACGACAACAATCTCTCCCTCAATGCCAGCAAAACTAAAGAGCTGGTCATCGACTTCAGGAAGCAAAGTACTGTACACACCCCTGTCAGCATCAACGGAGCCGAAGTGGAGATGGTTAGCAGTTTCAAATTCCTAGGGGTGCACATCACCAAAAATCTATCCTGGTCCACTCACGTCGACGCTATCACCAAGAAAGCACAACAGCGCCTATACTTCCTCAGGAAACTAAGGAAATTCAGCATGTCCACATTAACCCTTACCAACTTTTACAGATGCACTATAGAAAGCATCCTATCGGGCTGCATCACAGCCTGGTATGGCAACTGCTTGGCCCAGGACCGCAAGGAACTTCAGAGAGTCGTGAATACCGCCCAGTCCATCACACGAACCTGCCTCCCATCCATTGATTCCATCTATGCCTCCCGCTGCCTGGGGAAAGCGGGCAGCATAATCAAGGATCCCTCCCACCCAGCTTACTCACTTTTCCAACTTCTTCCATCGGGCAGGAGATTCAGAAGTCTGAGAACACGCACGAACGCACGATTTCATTTGGAACTTCGCTGATAGGGTTAATATAACAGTTCTGAAAAGCTCTGTGAAAAAGATGTCAACAGGTCAAGGGATGAAATAAAGGGAGCGTGTTCTGACCGGCATCTGTGAAAGCAGAGATGTCAGAAGGTCATGGGATGGAAAAAGGGGAGTGTGGCTTTAGTACTATTTAATGTTCTGACCCGCATCTGTGAAAGCAGAGAGGTCAAAAAGTCAAAGAATGGAATGAATGGGAAGCGTTACTTTATTGCGGAGATAGCGCAATTAAGCTCGTTTGACCAATTGAAACAAATAAACATTGAAATGTAAAAGGAATGGGCTTTGGAGTGAGTTAAGCCAGATGGCCATGGGATACAAAAACCTTTGTAATAATATTAATAGTGACTTGTGCTAATGATTATGTCAAAAATAACCTCCCGACCTCGAAGAATAATTCCATATATGTACATGTTCTGGATCCTTGCCAAATCATAGGTGTATCTAGGAATTTAAGGGGACCACCCCTAAGCTGTAAAATGTATAAAAATACAGTCCTTATTCTGGGATTTTGGCACTTCTCGAAGGTAGTTACCCGACTGCTTAGAGATTTGTCCCGGCCGTGAATAAACGAATATTCGTTACTGACGTGTTCGAGTGTTTTACTTCTGGACTGACGATCAGATACGTGAAAGCGCAATTCACATTTGGTGGCCTGTACGGGGATCTCCAGAGGGGTCTGCGCAACTAACCGGCGTAATCGACTGAGCTCGTTCAAAGTAGAGGACGAATTTGGCCCCCAACGTGAGTAAAAATTTCTTTTCCACCTTGGTATTCGCCTACTACCAGTTTGATCGTTGCTCAGCCTTGCCGTTGGTTTGTTGAGAAGCCTCTGCGAGATCCAGGTCAGTCCAGCGAACCCGTTTTAAAGAGGGTAAGTGAGTGAACCCTGCGGTTATCGTCTCTAGGGGCAGCCTGGGACTGCCGCCGTGATTCCAGGCAGCGTTCGCTGGAGTTACGGGCGGGGTTGCCAGGACTGCTAGGGGCAGCCTGAGACTGCCGCCGTGATTCCAGGCAGCGTTCTCTGGAGTTACGGGCGGGGTTGTCAGGACTGCTAGGGGCAGCCTGGGACTGCCGCCGTGATTCCAGGCAGCGTTCGCTGGAGTTACGGGCGGGGTTGCCAGGACTGCTAGGGGCAGCCTGGGACTGCCGCCGTGATTCCGGGCAGCGTTCGCTGGAGTTACGGGCGGGGTTGCCAGAACTGCTAGGGGCAGCCTGGGACTGCCGCCGTGATTCCGGGCAGCGTTCGCTGGAGTTACGGGCGGGGTTGCCAGGACTGCTAGGGGCAGCCTGAGACTGCCGCCGTGATTCCAGGCAGCATTGTCTGGAGTTACGGGCGGGGTTGTCAGGACTGCTAGGGGCAGCCTGGGACTGCCGCCGTGATTCCAGGCAGCGTTCGCTGGAGTTACGGGCGGGGTTGCCAGGACTGCTAGGGGCAGCCTGAGACTGCCGCCGTGATTCCAGGCAGCGTTCGCTGGAGTTACGGGCGGAGTTCTCAGGACTGCTAGGGGACGATTCCGGGCTGTGGGCTCCGGACGGGACTGCCGCCGTGATTCCAGGCAGCGTTCTCTGGAAGTTACGGGCGGGGTTCTCGGAGCTTATCCCCTGGTATAACCCATACTTTCACCGAAGAATTTTACCTACTTACCCCTTAATGGCATTTGTGTCCGGGGTCCTGCGTTATTGAGGAAGTAAAGTAAGCTAATAACCACTTAAAATCTGGTCTTCTTGAGTTGTATTAGCTGTTTAAACTCGGCTGCTTTCCTTGTCTTTCTCCAGCCGGCTGCGTCTCTCTCTCTCTCTCTCTCTCTCTCCTGTTGCTGTTGCAGAGTGCTGCTGCTTCTGCTCCCTGGGTTTATATTCTCTTTCGAAGAGTTATTAAGTTTTAACGACTGTATTGTATATGGGCTTGTTTCACTTTGATAGTTTAAAAGTATCTTTGATGTAAACATCTTACTACAACTAATTATTCATTTCAGGCATATCGTCTCCTCGCAGATTTGATTTAAAAAATGCTTTCGTTTCAATAGTTAACTTTTATTTCTGTGATTTCAAATCGTTTAATTTTCCAATTGTCCCCAGTTCATAACTTTGCCTTTGATTTTGACTTAAATGATGTTTCTCGTAGCCAGGTCATCTACAATTTTCTTTTAATTAACTTGATGTTCGTAGAATTTTACCCCTTAAATTGACACTAAATTCGACTGAGCATCTTCCATTCTTTCCAGCTGTTTACTAAGAGAGTTTATTTCAATTAAGGTGTGAAACTTTGCTTTTAGCTGTATGCTAAAATTTAACTTGGTTGTGACTTGAAAGACTTGCCTGTTTTAAACATTCGTCACTTAATGCAATTGAAACTCTCATCCATGCTTTTTCGGATGCTTTCTGAGATGGTTGCATTCCATGAGGGTGTGGGCCATTGTTTTAGCTTGCCACGTGAGGCCTGTGTGTCTGCTGAAGCCTGCTTGTGAGCAAGAAGTCTGCATTTTATGGCCCTGCTCTTTGCAGCTGCTGTTGACCTTTTGTGGGATCTTTCCCTGTACCCTCTCAAGCCAGATGTTGCCAGACTTTCATGTTTCAAATGACACATTTTTCTGTATTATCAAGAACCCACCGCAAATAAATTAATTGCCTTGTGGAGGGAATACTGTCAGTCAGTGAAAGATGCATCTATACTGGCTAGCTGGCAGGCAAATGCCTCAAAATTGGGTATTGGCCTCACCAAAGGGGGAATTGTTAAAACAGTAGAGGTCTTAAAAAGGGAATGTAAAGAATATAAGAAACGTAAGAATGCTACTCCTACCCCGGCGCCGGTCAGCAATGCGAAGCAAGGTTGGGAGGAGGGGGACGATGGGGATGAGGAACCTCTGTTCAATTGCGGGGGACGTCAGCAGCCCCCACAGCCTCCACAGCCCCCACAGCCCCCACAGCCTCCACAGCCCCCACAGCCCCCACAGCCTCCACAGCCTCCACGGCCACCTCCGCCACCGCCCCTGGAATGTGATCAGTATTATGAGTAACTCAGTATGTTCAGAACTACATTGGTCTCAGAATAAACAGATAAAGAATTTGTGTTGGGCAGCAGTCAGCTGCGGCAGACTTCGCAACTGCTGCGTTGAAATTGACACTGCATGGCTCCGCAGGGTCCTAGTGCCCGCTGATCACAAACAGTCACTAGCAGAACCGCCTCAAGGAGGCACTCCTCCAGGCCCCTGCCCTTGGTCGACCCTTATATGATCGCCCTTTTCAGCTCTATTGCACAGTCCTTGCCGACTGCGCCACAGCTGTCCTGACCCAACGCCACGGCGACCGCTGTCGCCCGGTTGCATACTATTCCTCTAAACTCGATCCGGTAGCCCTTGGCTATCCTATCTGTACCCAAATTCTTGCAGCTATCTACAACAGCCTGCAATCGGCTGCTAATATTACCCTCCAACAAGATATCACTGTCTATAGTTCCCATTCTGTTACGGCCTTTTTGGGACAGCTACAGACTCAGCATCTCACGATGGCTCGTCAGAACAAATATGAAATTGCTCTCCTTAATAACCCGAAGATCCAGTTTGCCCACTGCACCACTATCAACCCTGCTGACTTTTTGACGCATCCTCCCACAGACATGCGCGACCCAACTCATGACTGTCTGCAACTGTTGCAAGAAGTCTCCTCGGTTCGAGACGACCTCTCCGATATACCCCTCCCAAGTGCAGATTGTTCCTTTTTCACCGATGGAAGTTCTTCCGTCGGCGAAAGGGGGGATAGACAATCTGGCTATGCAATCATCGATCAAGACGGTGATGGAAAAACAGAGGATTTCTAACCTCCGCTGGTACACCCATCTCACACCAGCAGTTAGTAACACAGTTATTGCAGGCCCTTATGCTCCCAGACAAGATAGCGGTGATAAAATGCGCAGCGCATACAAAAGGCACGGGACTGGTGGAAACGGGCAACAGGAGAGCGGACGAGAAGGCAAAAGAAATTTCTAAATCTGGCAAACTAATGGTGCCTAGAATGATGAGGCAGACTAAAACCCCCCCGGAAAAGTCTCCCTCTGAAAAACCTATGCCAACCATTGCTGACATAATCCAAATGCAGGAGGACGCTCCTGCAACTGCTGTAAATATGTGGAAAAACTTAGGATGTATATATGATATCGAAAATAAGCTGTGGGTCACCCCGGTAGGACAAACATGTATGACCGATGCATTAGCAGCCTGGGTGACCGAATGTGTACACTTTGCAACTCACTGTGGAGCTCGTGCCACAGGGGACATATTGTTAAAAAGCTGGTGGCACCCACGACTGCAAGAAATGGCCCAACAAATTAGCAGTCGGTGCCTAATCTGTCAACAGCACAACCCCGGTAAGGCCGTCCCCTGTGATCCTGGCACAACCCCCTTACCTGAGGGTCCATTTGAGACCCTACAAATGGATTACATTGAGTTGGAAAGATGTCAATGCTATAAATATGTGTTAGTCATTGTGGACACTTTTAGCAAATGGATCGAGGCCTACCCGACTACGGATAACAAGGCCTCGACAGTAGTTAAGGTGTTAATGCGAGAAATTGTTCCGCGATTTGGAATTCCAGCCCGGCTGAGCTCTGACAATGGTCCCCACTTCATAGGTCAAATCAATAAGGAATTCTGTGCTCTGCTAGGAATAAAGCAACAGTTTCATTGTGCCTACAGACCACAAGCCGCTGGAGTGGTGGAAAGGGCTA
This sequence comes from Scyliorhinus canicula, assembly GCF_902713615.1. Taxonomy (NCBI): domain Eukaryota; kingdom Metazoa; phylum Chordata; class Chondrichthyes; order Carcharhiniformes; family Scyliorhinidae; genus Scyliorhinus; species Scyliorhinus canicula. The sequence goes on from NC_052152.1 coordinate 58,405,420, forward strand.
ATCAGACTCTAAAGACTAAACTCGCTAAACTACAAGCAGACACTGGGGCCACTTGGCTCAAACTCCTGCCTTTAGCACTCTTCCAGCTACGTGCCACCCCCGCAGGAAAAACTCGCCTAAGCCCAGCAGGAAATACTATATGGCAGACCCTTTCGAACGCCTTGGGACAGCAGTGTTCCACGGAATGTTCAATTCCATTACATGACTACCGAGATGGCTAATTATATATTAACACTAACTAGAATTTTGAAAGGATTACACTCCCGAGTTCGTGCCACCCAGGAAGAAGTCCCCTCCATTACTCATGACGTCTCCATCAACCCTGGGGATTATGTCCTAATTCGAAATTGGACACGTAAAGGTTTGGAACCTCGATGGGAGGGTCCCCTACAGGTTCTACTCACTACCCCCACTGCAGTAAAAGTGGAGGGCCGGAACGCATGGGTACATATGCACCATTGTAAGTTAATTAAGTATCCATGATGTTCTAAACTTTTCCTTTAAGTCCTAGGAACACGAGTACCAGGATGAGGCCCCTCTTCGCCAGTCACAATACTCGCCACCCTGCTCTCTCTCGCTGCATCCGAAAGAAGGAGATGCCTGTACGGAAGCCGACACCCACCCATGTGCCGGGAAGGAACCCCACGATGTGGAACAACGACAGATCTCCGATGGATCACCACCGCTATCAGAAACTGCCCGACCACCGTTCCTCCCGACGACCAGAAGCGCCGATTCCTGATTACGTACATGGTTCTAATGTACGATCGCCGCACATGCAGGTGGAACCACCGGTGCATTGATAAGGACAGGGTACAAATTTTACCATCAAGGACTACTCACCCCTACTCGCCTTCCAGAAGGAAGCGGGCAACGCACCATGTAACGGCAAATTCATTTCTGTTTATGTCCTATGTCTATGCTAAGAAAGTGGGTGTCTCCTCTTGCTGGGTATGTACACAGGTCCCGACCCATGCCCATGGAGGCGTTCCCTTGATATCTGTTCCTTTCTCGATCGAACAGACGGCTGAATGGGTTATATTCCAGACAGTTCAGAGAATATCACGCGTCTGGTAACCCATATCAGAGATGGAGTACAGCGCTTGCGACTCGCCGGTCAGGCTGACTGGTGGAGCTGGATGTGGTCCAATTCTTGGGCCACTTACCTATTCCATGGGCTCATTATCTTCGTTACCATCTGTTTGTTGCTCTGTATCATAGCTACTGGTGTGAAATGCCTATGCAACCGTTTGGGTGCCACTGCATTACCACAGATGCTTCAGAGATCCGCCCTAGACGAAAAAGAAAAACTGGTTCCACCTACCCCTGACCTATATGAGGAAGTGGCATCCTGCCGGAGCCTAGTAGAGGAGGAGTACCTCCGCCTCACTCTCATTTCCATCTAAAGTATCCTGAGTGTTATGTGATCATGGAATGATCAAAGGGGGGAATGTAGAAGTGGATTTCATTTGGAACTTCGCTGATAGGGTTAATATAACAGTTCTGAAAAGCTCTGTGAAAAAGATGTCAACAGGTCAAGGGATGAAATAAAGGGAGCGTGTTCTGACCGGCATCTGTGAAAGCAGAGATGTCAGAAGGTCATGGGATGGAAAAAGGGGAGTGTGGCTTTAGTACTATTTAATGTTCTGACCCGCATCTGTGAAAGCAGAGAGGTCAAAAAGTCAAAGAATGGAATGAATGGGAAGCGTTACTTTATTGCGGAGATAGCGCAATTAAGCTCGTTTGACCAATTGAAACAAATAAACATTGAAATGTAAAAGGAATGGGCTTTGGAGTGAGTTAAGCCAGATGGCCATGGGATACAAAAACCTTTGTAATAATATTAATAGTGACTTGTGCTAATGATTATGTCAAAAATAACCTCCCGACCTCGAAGAATAATTCCATATATGTACATGTTCTGGATCCTTGCCAAATCATAGGTGTATCTAGGAATTTAAGGGGACCACCCCTAAGCTGTAAAATGTATAAAAATACAGTCCTTATTCTGGGATTTTGGCACTTCTCGAAGGTAGTTACCCGACTGCTTAGAGATTTGTCCCGGCCGTGAATAAACGAATATTCGTTACTGACGTGTTCGAGTGTTTTACTTCTGGACTGACGATCAGATACGTGAAAGCGCAATTCACATTTGGTGGCCTGTACGGGGATCTCCAGAGGGGTCTGCGCAACTAACCGGCGTAATCGACTGAGCTCGTTCAAAGTAGAGGACGAATTTGGCCCCCAACGTGAGTAAAAATTTCTTTTCCACCTTGGTATTCGCCTACTACCAGTTTGATCGTTGCTCAGCCTTGCCGTTGGTTTGTCGAGAAGCCTCTGCGAGATCCAGGTCAGTCCAGCGAACCCGTTTTAAAGAGGGTAAGTGAGTGAACCCTGCGGTTATCGTCTCTAGGGGCAGCCTGGGACTGCCGCCGTGATTCCAGGCAGCGTTCGCTGGAGTTACGGGCGGGGTTGCCAGGACTGCTAGGGGCAGCCTGAGACTGCCGCCGTGATTCCAGGCAGCGTTCTCTGGAGTTACGGGCGGGGTTGTCAGGACTGCTAGGGGCAGCCTGGGACTGCCGCCGTGATTCCAGGCAGCGTTCGCTGGAGTTACGGGCGGGGTTGCCAGGACTGCTAGGGGCAGCCTGGGACTGCCGCCGTGATTCCGGGCAGCGTTCGCTGGAGTTACGGGCGGGGTTGCCAGAACTGCTAGGGGCAGCCTGGGACTGCCGCCGTGATTCCGGGCAGCGTTCGCTGGAGTTACGGGCGGGGTTGCCAGGACTGCTAGGGGCAGCCTGAGACTGCCGCCGTGATTCCAGGCAGCATTGTCTGGAGTTACGGGCGGGGTTGTCAGGACTGCTAGGGGCAGCCTGGGACTGCCGCCGTGATTCCAGGCAGCGTTCGCTGGAGTTACGGGCGGGGTTGCCAGGACTGCTAGGGGCAGCCTGAGACTGCCGCCGTGATTCCAGGCAGCGTTCGCTGGAGTTACGGGCGGAGTTCTCAGGACTGCTAGGGGACGATTCCGGGCTGTGGGCTCCGGACGGGACTGCCGCCGTGATTCCAGGCAGCGTTCTCTGGAAGTTACGGGCGGGGTTCTCGGAGCTTATCCCCTGGTATAACCCATACTTTCACCGAAGAATTTTACCTACTTACCCCTTAATGGCATTTGTGTCCGGGGTCCTGCGTTATTGAGGAAGTAAAGTAAGCTAATAACCACTTAAAATCTGGTCTTCTTGAGTTGTATTAGCTGTTTAAACTCGGCTGCTTTCCTTGTCTTTCTCCAGCCGGCTGCGTCTCTCTCTCTCTCTCTCTCTCTCCTGTTGCTGTTGCAGAGTGCTGCTGCTTCTGCTCCCTGGGTTTATATTCTCTTTCGAAGAGTTATTAAGTTTTAACGACTGTATTGTATATGGGCTTGTTTCACTTTGATAGTTTAAAAGTATCTTTGATGTAAACATCTTACTACAACTAATTATTCATTTCAGGCATATCGTCTCCTCGCAGATTTGATTTAAAAAATGCTTTCGTTTCAATAGTTAACTTTTATTTCTGTGATTTCAAATCGTTTAATTTTCCAATTGTCCCCAGTTCATAACTTTGCCTTTGATTTTGACTTAAATGATGTTTCTCGTAGCCAGGTCATCTACAATTTTCTTTTAATTAACTTGATGTTCGTAGAATTTTACCCCTTAAATTGACACTAAATTCGACTGAGCATCTTCCATTCTTTCCAGCTGTTTACTAAGAGAGTTTATTTCAATTAAGGTGTGAAACTTTGCTTTTAGCTGTATGCTAAAATTTAACTTGGTTGTGACTTGAAAGACTTGCCTGTTTTAAACATTCGTCACTTAATGCAATTGAAACTCTCATCCATGCTTTTTCGGATGCTTTCTGAGATGGTTGCATTCCATGAGGGTGTGGGCCATTGTTTTGGCTTGCCACGTGGGGCCTGTGTGTCTGCTGAAGCCTGCTTGTGAGCAAGAGTCTGCATTTTATGGCCCTGCTCTTTGCAGCTGCTGTTGACCTTTTGTGGGATCTTTCCCTGTACCCTCTCAAGCCAGATGTTGCCAGACTTTCATGTTTCAAATGACACATTTTTCTGTATTATCAAGAACCCACCGCAAATAAATTAATTGCCTTGTGGAGGGAATACTGTCAGTCAGTGAAAGATGCATCTATACTGGCTAGCTGGCAGGCAAATGCCTCAAAATTGGGTATTGGCCTCACCAAAGGGGGAATTGTTAAAACAGTAGAGGTCTTAAAAAGGGAATGTAAAGAATATAAGAAACGTAAGAATGCTACTCCTACCCCGGCGCCGGTCAGCAATGCGAAGCAAGGTTGGGAGGAGGGGGACGATGGGGATGAGGAACCTCTGTTCAATTGCGGGGGACGTCAGCAGCCCCCACAGCCTCCACAGCCCCCACAGCCCCCACAGCCTCCACAGCCCCCACAGCCCCCACAGCCTCCACAGCCTCCACGGCCACCTCCGCCACCGCCCCTGGAATGTGATCAGTATTATGAGTAACTCAGTATGTTCAGAACTACATTGGTCTCAGAATAAACAGATAAAGAATTTGTGTTGGGCAGCAGTCAGCTGCGGCAGACTTCGCAACTGCTGCGTTGAAATTGACACTGCATGGCTCCGCAGGGTCCTAGTGCCCGCTGATCACAAACAGTCACTAGCAGAACCGCCTCAAGGAGGCACTCCTCCAGGCCCCTGCCCTTGGTCGACCCTTATATGATCGCCCTTTTCAGCTCTATTGCACAGTCCTTGCCGACTGCGCCACAGCTGTCCTGACCCAACGCCACGGCGACCGCTGTCGCCCGGTTGCATACTATTCCTCTAAACTCGATCCGGTAGCCCTTGGCTATCCTATCTGTACCCAAATTCTTGCAGCTATCTACAACAGCCTGCAATCGGCTGCTAATATTACCCTCCAACAAGATATCACTGTCTATAGTTCCCATTCTGTTACGGCCTTTTTGGGACAGCTACAGACTCAGCATCTCACGATGGCTCGTCAGAACAAATATGAAATTGCTCTCCTTAATAACCCGAAGATCCAGTTTGCCCACTGCACCACTATCAACCCTGCTGACTTTTTGACGCATCCTCCCACAGACATGCGCGACCCAACTCATGACTGTCTGCAACTGTTGCAAGAAGTCTCCTCGGTTCGAGACGACCTCTCCGATATACCCCTCCCAAGTGCAGATTGTTCCTTTTTCACCGATGGAAGTTCTTCCGTCGGCGAAAGGGGGGATAGACAATCTGGCTATGCAATCATCGATCAAGACGGTGATGGAAAAACAGAGGATTTCTAACCTCCGCTGGTACACCCATCTCACACCAGCAGTTAGTAACACAGTTATTGCAGGCCCTTATGCTCCCAGACAAGATAGCGGTGATAAAATGCGCAGCGCATACAAAAGGCACGGGACTGGTGGAAACGGGCAACAGGAGAGCGGACGAGAAGGCAAAAGAAATTTCTAAATCTGGCAAACTAATGGTGCCTAGAATGATGAGGCAGACTAAAACCCCCCCGGAAAAGTCTCCCTCTGAAAAACCTATGCCAACCATTGCTGACATAATCCAAATGCAGGAGGACGCTCCTGCAACTGCTGTAAATATGTGGAAAAACTTAGGATGTATATATGATATCGAAAATAAGCTGTGGGTCACCCCGGTAGGACAAACATGTATGACCGATGCATTAGCAGCCTGGGTGACCGAATGTGTACACTTTGCAACTCACTGTGGAGCTCGTGCCACAGGGGACATATTGTTAAAAAGCTGGTGGCACCCACGACTGCAAGAAATGGCCCAACAAATTAGCAGTCGGTGCCTAATCTGTCAACAGCACAACCCCGGTAAGGCCGTCCCCTGTGATCCTGGCACAACCCCCTTACCTGAGGGTCCATTTGAGACCCTACAAATGGATTACATTGAGTTGGAAAGATGTCAATGCTATAAATATGTGTTAGTCATTGTGGACACTTTTAGCAAATGGATCGAGGCCTACCCGACTACGGATAACAAGGCCTCGACAGTAGTTAATGTGTTAATGCGAGAAATTGTTCCGCGATTTGGAATTCCAGCCCGGCTGAGCTCTGACAATGGTCCCCACTTCATAGGTCAAATCAATAAGGAATTCTGTGCTCTGCTAGGAATAAAGCAACAGTTTCATTGTGCCTACAGACCACAAGCCGCTGGAGTGGTGGAAAGGGCTAATCAGACTCTAAAGACTAAACTCGCTAAACTACAAGCAGACACTGGGGCCACTTGGCTCAAACTCCTGCCTTTAGCACTCTTCCAGCTACGTGCCACCCCCGCAGGAAAAACTCGCCTAAGCCCAGCAGAAATACTATATGGCAGACCCTTTCGAACGCCTTGGGACAGCAGTGTTCCACGGAATGTTCAATTCCATTACATGACTACCGAGATGGCTAATTATATATTAACACTAACTAGAATTTTGAAAGGATTACACTCCCGAGTTCGTGCCACCCAGGAAGAAGTCCCCTCCATTACTCATGACGTCTCCATCAACCCTGGGGATTATGTCCTAATTCGAAATTGGACACGTAAAGGTTTGGAACCTCGATGGGAGGGTCCCCTACAGGTTCTACTCACTACCCCCACTGCAGTAAAAGTGGAGGGCCGGAACGCATGGGTACATATGCACCATTGTAAGTTAATTAAGTATCCATGATGTTCTAAACTTTTCCTTTAAGTCCTAGGAACACGAGTACCAGGATGAGGCCCCTCTTCGCCATCACAATACTCGCCACCCTGCTCTCTCTCGCTGCATCCGAAAGAAGGAGATGCCTGTACGGAAGCCGACACCCACCCATGTGCCGGGAAGGAACCCCACGATGTGGAACAACGACAGATCTCCGATGGATCACCACCGCTATCAGAAACTGCCCGACCACCGTTCCTCCCGACGACCAGAAGCGCCGATTCCTGATTACGTACATGGTTCTAATGTACGATCGCCGCACATGCAGGTGGAACCACCGGTGCATTGATAAGGACAGGGTACAAATTTTACCATCAAGGACTACTCACCCCTACTCGCCTTCCAGAAGGAAGCGGGCAACGCACCATGTAACAGCAAATTCATTTCTGTTTATGTCCTATGTCTATGCTAAGAAAGTGGGTGTCTCCTCTTGCTGGGTATGTACACAGGTCCCGACCCATGCCCATGGAGGCGTTCCCTTGATATCTGTTCCTTTCTCGATCGAACAGACGGCTGAATGGGTTATATTCCAGACAGTTCAGAGAATATCACGCGTCTGGTAACCCATATCAGAGATGGAGTACAGCGCTTGCGACTCGCCGGTCAGGCTGACTGGTGGAGCTGGATGTGGTCCAATTCTTGGGCCACTTACCTATTCCATGGGCTCATTATCTTCGTTACCATCTGTTTGTTGCTCTGTATCATAGCTACTGGTGTGAAATGCCTATGCAACCGTTTGGGTGCCACTGCATTACCACAGATGCTTCAGAGATCCGCCCTAGACGAAAAAGAAAAACTGGTTCCACCTACCCCTGACCTATATGAGGAAGTGGCATCCTGCCGGAGCCTAGTAGAGGAGGAGTACCTCCGCCTCACTCTCATTTCCATCTAAAGTATCCTGAGTGTTATGTGATCATGGAATGATCAAAGGGGGGAATGTAGAAGTGGATTTCATTTGGAACTTCGCTGATAGGGTTAATATAACAGTTCTGAAAAGCTCTGTGAAAAAGATGTCAACAGGTCAAGGGATGAAATAAAGGGAGCGTGTTCTGACCGGCATCTGTGAAAGCAGAGATGTCAGAAGGTCATGGGATGGAAAAAGGGGAGTGTGGCTTTAGTACTATTTAATGTTCTGACCCGCATCTGTGAAAGCAGAGAGGTCAAAAAGTCAAAGAATGGAATGAATGGGAAGCGTTACTTTATTGCGGAGATAGCGCAATTAAGCTCGTTTGACCAATTGAAACAAATAAACATTGAAATGTAAAAGGAATGGGCTTTGGAGTGAGTTAAGCCAGATGGCCATGGGATACAAAAACCTTTGTAATAATATTAATAGTGACTTGTGCTAATGATTATGTCAAAAATAACCTCCCGACCTCGAAGAATAATTCCATATATGTACATGTTCTGGATCCTTGCCAAATCATAGGTGTATCTAGGAATTTAAGGGGACCACCCCTAAGCTGTAAAATGTATAAAAATACAGTCCTTATTCTGGGATTTTGGCACTTCTCGAAGGTAGTTACCCGACTGCTTAGAGATTTGTCCCGGCCGTGAATAAACGAATATTCGTTACTGACGTGTTCGAGTGTTTTACTTCTGGACTGACGATCAGATACGTGAAAGCGCAATTCACATCACCAGACTCCTAAATGACCATCTTATTGACTGACCTCATTAACACTACACCCTGTATGCTTCAACCGATGCCAATGCTTATGTAGTTACATTGTATATCTTGTGTTGCCCTATTATGTATTCTCATGTATTTTCTTGAATTTTGTTTAATTCCCTTCTCTAACGATCTGTTGAGCTGCTTGCAGAAAAATACTTTTCACTGTACCTCGGTACACGTGACAATAAACAAATCCAATCCAATCCAATCCAAACCACAGAGGTGAGGATACATTGGCCCTTCATCCAGATGGTCTGTCTCAAATGAGTTGTCGATGTCCCACAAAATTAACCTTTACCTTTCATTGACCACAAGACCGTTGTCTTGTAGGATCGCCATGTGATGAGGCCAGGCAATCCAACCCCCACAATTCCCAGAACACCACCTTGGAGGAGGGTTCTGAGGAGAACACCAGCAATGCATTACTCATGTCGCCTCACCTTCCACCAGCGCAGACACACCTCGGATAGCGATATTGGTAGACAGGCTTCAGGGGCACTATCTGGCGAGTGCCAGACAGTTACTGATGCACATCAGATGGAGACAGAAACTTCGAAGGGAGACAGTGGTTGGAGGTCTGCTGGATCCCAGGATGTAGCTGGGCCCAGACTGATGTTGAGCCTCTGGACAAGGTTCTACCTGAGCTGGTGCAGATGATAGGCCAGTGAGATTCAGCAGGGGGTAGGGGGGGTCAGCGACATTCGAGGGGATGCAAGGCTGATTGGAAGTGTCTCAAAGCCTTCACGTGCAGGAGATAGCGCTGGCAATGCATGGCACCGAGGCCAACACTGCTAAGGAGGCGACCGCAGTGGAAAACCTGGAGCACTACATTTGTGCCTTGAATGGAAGAGTGCAACGTATGGCTCAGTCTGTGACGACCATGGCTGAGGGCCTCGACATCGTGTCCCAGTCAATGAGGAAAACAGTCCAGACGCTGGTGGATATTGCCTAAACACTGCAGAGCATGGCCCAATCACTGAGGACCAACGTCGAGGGCTCCAACACCATGTACAGACAATGGGGAGCCTCCAGGGCTGGCAGAGCCAGATGACTCAGATGCTTCTGGAGCTCACTCCAGCTGGCCCTCCGTCCCATGGAGTCACCCAAGACCCTAAGGATACCCTCAGGGAGGGGGAAGCATTTGAGGCCAACCCACGGCCTGCCACAGGGAGACTACAGCAGTCTCCAGTTCTTCTGAATCTCCCCCTCCTGACACCGGAGCATCTCAAGGGGCAGTGGAAGAACTAGGTGGCACGGCGATGCCTGTGACATTGGTAAATCAGCTGTGGCCTTCTGGCTGCACCAAAGGCCACAGCTGACTTACCGGTGTCACAGGCTACTTCCACCTCCTCTGATGTGCATCCTGGGGACACACCTAGACGTAGCACCAGACCACAGAAGATCAGGAAGAGTGAGGAGCACACAGTGGGCATTGGGATGTTCACGATGGGTAGCTAGGGGGAATGGAAATCTATCACATTAAAATGTTCACGACTAAAATATGTCACACCTGATACATGTGAAGCTTCTGTGATGTTATTCTGCACAGTGGGCCTGCCCGCAATGCCCCCATGGCCCCGACGCAGTGGTCCAAGATCAAAAGCCCCCAATATAGAGTATGGGTGTGAGCGCAATGTCAGCAGAAAGACAGGAATCAGACTTTTGCAGATCATGAGGAGCACCAGAGATTTCCTCACAGTGAGTGGTCATCACTCTCCTGCCTTGTATAGTAACCCACTGACGGTGCCAACACAGGCCCATCACCCTGGAGCGATGTTACAGACCCTTGGAGAGGGGAACAGGATGAGTGGGGAGGGGGTGGTGTGCTGGGGGAGGGGTTGGGGGAAATGGCAGGGGGGGATTGGGGAGGGGGAGGGTTGCTGAGCTGACGGGACAGAGGTTCGTCTGAAGAGAATTTGGAGATGATGAGGGCCTCCCTGCTCCTCCTGGCACGTTGGGCCCTCACTGCAGCGTGTCGTCCATCCTCCGGCTCCTCCTCGGGGTCATCCTCTCGCTCCTCCTGTTCTAAGCTGTGGAGACCACACCAGGCCACCACAAAACGGGAGACCCTCTTCGGGGTGTACTGCAGGGCACCGGCAGAGGAGTCAAGGCATCAGAACCAGATCTTGAGCAGCCTGATGCAACGCTCAATGACAGCATGGTTGACATCGTGGGCCTCGTATTGGGTCTCCGCCTTGGTCTTAGGCCTCCGCACTGGCTTCATCAGCCATGTCCTCAGCGGGTATCCCTTGTCCCCAATGAGCCACCTATCACCCTCAAAGACACCAAGGATCTCTGAGTGCCCAAGGATGTAGCATGCTCCCAGGGTAGCGGGCACACATGTGCATGATTCTGAAGTGGTTGGTCACACATGATCTGAAGATTCAGGGAGTGGAGCCCCTTTCTATTAATATGCTGATGCCCCGGTGCTCTCACGGTGACATGCGTGTCATTGATCGCCACCTGAACCTGGGCACTCCAGCAATGACGGCGAAATCTGCAGCCCAGGCCATATTGGGAGCCTGGTCCAGGTCGTCGGTGATTAGTTTTGTGTCTGGGCATACAGTGTATCTGTCACCTCCCAGATGCACCTGTGGGCAGATGACTGAAATACGTCACACAGGCCCCCGCTTGAGCTTGGAATGACCCAACGGTTTGGGGCTACAGCGACCTTCAACGCCACTGGAACGGGTGTCTTGTTCCTCCACGTGGTGTTGCCATGTCCACGAGCACATGTCACAGGTGCTGCACTATCTCCCTGTTGAGATGGAGCCTTCTGCAACATATGCTGTCCATCAGCTCATGGAAGGACGAATGATGCCTGTACACCTTGAGCCATTGCTGACCTCCCCTGCTGGGCCCCTCCTCAGCCTGATGGGCGACTGGGTATTCAGGATGTGCGGCAGCTTCTTACACGCATGGTGCCACCTCCAGCCTGTGTTGGCGTTACTGCCATTTTCCGTGTCTGCAAACACAGTGAGGGCAGCCTCCACGGGATCGGAGAGACCGACAATCAGTTAGGGCTTTCATCCCAGGACCCTCAAATCCCCCAAGACTCCCCCATCCTTGCCATGACTCTCTGCCTTCTCTCAGAGTGATATCCAATGAGCCACTTGTGCTGGAACACCTTGATCTTCACACTCAACCCTGGCCACATCAGGAGCCCCTAGACCCCAGACCTCTGCTGGGAACATTTCACCTGAGGAAGGAGCAGTGCTCCGAAAGTTCGTGTTTGAAACAAACCTGTTGGACTTTAACCTGGTGTTGTAAGATTTCTTACTATACGTGAGAGTTCAGGAGAGTGAGGTGCTCTCACAACTAACAAGGCAAATTCCTCATTTGAGATAACCTTCAGCTATGAAGCTAGATGCCGTTCACAGTCAAAGAGGGTTAAATTGACTTTCAGGAGGGAAGCTGCAGCAGGGCCTTGTCCTGGAAGAGTTTGGTAGGACAGACAGGCTGCAGCTGTCGTTGCCCCTGTTATGGGTCTCCACAATATTTAAAGATGGCTTGAAGGCCTCACAGACATAGAGCCCCTCACCCCCCCTGGCCCAAGCGTGACCTCCGACCTGGAACGCTACAGCCTCCCGGCCCTGAACACTGGGGCAGCAGCTCCGGAAAGGGAATGGAGTAAATGAAAAGGGCTACTCACCTCCTCACTTTCCCTCAGTAGCCATTGCGCCAGCTTCTGAAAAGGTATACTAAACAATGCCTGTGTGACTTCCTGCTGGGAAGTGGGGTGATTCCCGGGAGGTTGCTGCGTTCGACTTCAATCTAGTTAGTGAGATTAAAATGATGAATACAAATTAGGGTTAATGATATTCTTGTCATTTTTGAATGAGAACCGGAGCTTGCTATCGGGAGCGGGGCAGGTGAATCGCAAAATGGTTTGTGCTTGGCGCAAATCTCGATTTAGCCCTCTCCCACTTTATCCAGCATGCCCAGATCCGCACCGGGTGCAACGTGGTTGATGAATCGCACCCTTTGTCATTTTTTGGGAGAATCACGTCCATTGTATTTGATCCTGGTTAAACAAGTCATGGACATCTTGTAGGAGGACTCAGAAGAATGCCTTATTCTTTGGGTACAGATCATATTATTAAAGTCTGTCTATGGTTGCAGTTTGCCATCGGATTTTAGTCTGACAAGAAGTGTCTTTCAGTTTGCTCCTGAAAGGGTCTCTCCAAGATCTCTGCACAGAGGAAAGAACACCTGATTGGCTGTTAACTTTATTTATAAGTGGTATTTGAACTATATTGGTTCGCTTAATTGGAATATTTAGTGGCAGATTCAGGAAGTAAGGTTAGAGTTCCTCCTGTGATTTAAGAACTGTGAACAGTAAACCAATTTTTTTGTTCTTAATGTGGTTAATTCTGTGTTTAAATTGAAGTTTGTTTTAACATAAAGGATACCTATTGGTCAGTGTTATCACTCATGTGGTGCTGTCACCTTTTCTTACAGTTTTACAAATTGTAAATAGTTGGATTCTCATCCAGGATCCTAACACTTTTCTGTAATTCATGTTTTAATAGGGTTGAATTAAATAACTAAACTGTTGCAGAGTGATATTCTAGCTATGCTAAAGACTAGAGTTTCAAAATACTCCATGGTTCAAAATAAAATGCCTACTGGCACTAATATTTTTCACTTACTGATGTATGGGGCTAAAATAATTAATACATATGAAAGCAATGTGACAGAAGATTTAGAAATGATATGGCTAACACATTTTCTTAGAGCTCCTGCACATCAACATTTCCCGCTACACCACTGGTCCACGTTCTGTCTGACCATGTGGCTCCAAGATGCAAGCAAGTGGGATACTGAATTTGTATGATCAGCCATGATCATATTGAATGGTGGCGCAGGCTCGAAGGACAAATGGCCTACTCCTTCACCTATTTTCTATGGTTCTATGCCTCAAAGTCACCATGGGAAGGATGGCAGCAACCCTGGAGACTCTGCTCCAGCAGGTTCTGCTGGTATTGCGCTCGGTCCAGCATTCCATCGCTCTAGGCATGGGCGGGATCCATCAGTGAATCGGCAAGAGGGGGTCACCTCGTCATTCTTTCAAGGGGTTAGGCAGGGGCCCCGATGCACCCAAAAGGAGGATGACCATCAGCTGGGTCCAGCTACCCAGGAGACTCCGAGAGTGCCTAGTTCTTCCGACACCCCTCTGCCTGTGGCGAAGAAAGTTGTACCTGCCCGAGAGCAGGAAATCTAAAGTGGGAATGGGGCACAGCAGTCAGCAGGCTGCCTCCATCTTTGCTGTGGATTTCGGGAATGCAACTGGACGTAGTGGTAGGATTTGAAAAACTAAGAAATACTGAGAGCATATTCGTGACATAGCTGTTCATTCTCTGTATATATCATGCATCTTTGTAAATATATTTCAGCATGGGTGAATTGTGAAGGGGCAGTATCTCCATGTACGTATATTTCATTTCCTCTCGGCCAGAACTACATAGCAAGTCACATGCACTACATTTCCCAGAAGGCATTACACTGAAACAGGAACAGGTACAGGTGAGCAGGGGTGGGTATGAAAATAAAAGACTTGCAGAGTTGCCTGGCTGAGGAGCCTGCAGAGGTCTGGCTGAGGAGCCTGCAGAGGCCTGGCTGAGGAGCCTGCAGAGGCCTGGCTGAGGAGCCTGCAGAGACCTGGCTGAGGAGCCTGCAGAGGCCTGGCTGAGGAGCCTGCAGAGGCCTGGCCGAGGAGCCTGCAGAGGCCTGGCTGAGGAGCCTGCAGAGGCCTGGCTGAGGAGCCTGCAGAGGCCTGGCTGAGGAGCCTGCAGAGGCCTGGCTGAGGAGCCTGCAGAGGCCTGGCTGAGGAGCCTGCAGAGGCCTGGCTGAGGAGCCTGCAGAGGCCTGGCTGAGGAGCCTGCAGAGGCCTGGCTGAGGAGCCTGCAGAGGCCTGGCTGAGGAGCCTGCAGAGGCCTGGCTGAGGAGCCTGCAGAGGTCTGGCTGAGGAGCCTGCAGAGGCCTGGCTGAGGAGCCTGCAGAGGCCTGGCTGAGGAGCCTGCAGAGGCCTGGCGGAGTGCCTGCCGAGGCCTGGCCGAGGAGCCTGCAGAGGCCTGGCTGAGGAGCCTGCAGAGGTCTGGCTGAGGAGCCTGCAGAGGTCTGGCTGAGGAGCCTGCAGAGGCCTGGCTGAGGAGCCTGCAGAGGCCTGGCTGAGGAGCCTGCAGAGGTCTGGCTGAGGAGCCTGCAGAGGCCTGGCTGAGGAGCCTGCAGAGGCCTGGCTGAGGAGCCTGCAGAGGCCTGGCTGAGGAGCCTGCAGAGGCCTGGCTGAGGAGCCTGCAGAGGCCTGGCTGAGGAGCCTGCAGAGGCCTGGCTGAGGAGCCTGCAGAGGTCTGGCTGAGTGCCTGCAGAGATAAATGATGTGGAGGGAAGCTGGTGACCAACCCGAGAGAAAATTGATTTGACTAGTTGGCTTTGAGCTTTGATTGGCGTGAGATCTTGAATTGGAATACAAATTTGGACTAGCTGCAAATCCACCCTTGGTAGAGCCGTAACGTTCTGGACAATGATTTAGAGATTCTTTTTCTGTTTCGGTTTGATTGCATTCGGAAATTGCTTCACTATCTGGTTAAATATGGAGGGAAGATAATCAACATAAAAATAGTGCTCAACAAACTGTTTTGTTCTATTTCTTTATTATTGTGAAGCTTCTCGCTTATTTGAATCAGACTTGGCAACAAAAATACATAGCCATTATACTGTTTATCTCAGCTCGCATGTTAAGTGTGCTAAAACTCTGCACCTATAAGATTCCAGCGCAACACATGCCTTTGGCAGTGATATAATAGGCATGGGTGAGGCACAGATGACACTTTAGATGAACAAGATTATATATGCTATTTTGCCTTGTTGGGTTAATGCATAAGGTATACACATTCTTTCATATAATTTCCATTTTAGGACATGAATGAAAATAGGTGTACTCATCACTTATCCATATAAAACCTCCCCTCTCTATTCCCTGCATTTGTTGGACACACGTGTTCTCATTACAAAATGAGTCGTCCTCATATGTCAGGGTCTGCACTATTTGTAAACCATTTACATATTAATTTAAACTGTCACGCCATATTTGTCTCATTTTATGGTAGTAACTGCATGCTTACACTGCAACAAGCTTGGAATATATATTTGTTCACAATCTGTATCATTCTATCTATTACTCATGGCTCTTTTTCCTTGGTGATTCTTGAAAAGGCATAACATTTCTTGTCAGAAAATCTTTCAGAATCTTTCACTGCACTTACCAGTATTTTGGCAATTACTTGCGATGGCTGCATGACATAAAGCATAACATCAAGAAAAATAACCACCTCTACCAACCAATACCCCAACAACACCACAAAACCACCTCCCATCCCCACCTCCCTTCCCCAACTACTCTTCTCCCGCTTTGACAAAGAGTCATCGGACTTGAAACTTTAGCTCTTTTCTTTTTTACTACAGATGCTGCCAGACTTGCTGAGATTTTCCAGCATTTTCTCTTTCGTTTCAGATTCCAGCATCCGCAGTAATTTGCTTTTACCCTTCTCCATGATGTGTTGGGTAGGCTGGGTCTATGTGGACTGCGTTTGATGCAGTGTAGAGAGAGACAGGCTTCCAACACTTAATGAGATGCAACACAATTTTATTTAACATCTAACTATATTACATTCTTAACTGTGGGTTGACACTATGCTGACTTGAATGGAGACCTGAGGCTAGCCTGACCAGACTAATTACCTACCACATGGTGTTTGCACTGGCCAATGCTCACGAGCTCTGACTGTCTCAGAGGCTGGATCCCGAGAGAGCGGGAAAACTGGTGCCCTCTGGCTTTATAGTGGTAGTGTCCTGTCTGGTGATTGGCTGCTGTGTTCTGTGTGCTCACTGGTCATCCTGTGTGTCAATCACTGCCAATCTGCACTCCATTATATACATAGATGTATATTATGACACTCCCCTTAGTAGCTGATGGTAACCAACTCTTTAAAATGATAAACAGACCAGATCTCTTGTGGAACCCTTCTATCGTCCCCCTCCCCCAATGCAAATTTAACTTTCTCCAAATACAGGAACTCCATTAAACCCCCAAGCTACACTGAGGCACAGAGCAGAGAAGCTGACCTCCATCCCAACTGGACGCACCTGCGAGCAATCAGCAAGGCATGGGCTAAAACATCTGGCCCCGCTCCAGTCTGCAGCTCTGGCAAGTCCGACAACCCAGATCTGGTCCCGAGGGGACTCGGCTCCAAATCCATGTGCAGGATCTCCGACATGGTGCTGAAAAATGACCTCCAGAATTTCTCCAACTTGGGGCAGGACCAGAACATTATTAGCCAGACCTCTCCCACACCGCTCGCAAGTGTCCTCCACCCCCTCAAACAGTCGGCTCATCCTCAGCCTCATCATGTGCATCCTGTGCATCACCTTTAACTGTATTAACCCCAACCTCGGACCCTCTGCAGCACCTGATACCACAACCGCTCCTCCAGGGCCACCCCCGGCTCCTTCTCCCACTTGGCCTTAACCCCCTCCAGCAACGAGATGAGCCCCCTGCTTCAACCCCATCACCGAGGGCGGTGTCACCGGAAACGTTGGGAAAACCTTTTTTGCCAAGTCACACACTTGCATATACATAAAGGCCACCCCCCATGGAATCCCAAATTTCTGCACCAACCCCTCCAAACTCGCAAACCGCCCATCACGCTTCAGCCTCCTTACGCGGCGCCAAATGGGCACTGTGCCAACCCACGCATGCTCAGTTGGGGCAGCTCATTCCTGCGCATGCGGAGTTGGGCCACGCCATCCTGCGCATGCGCGGGGAACTTCTTACGTGCACCGGCCCCTCACCAACATGGCGCCGGGGTTCTGAGGCCGGCCGCGGAAGGAAGTAGGCCCGGGGGGGAAGAGGCCGGCCCGCCGATCGGTGGGCCCTGATTGCGGGCCAGACCCCATCGGAGGCCCCCCCAGTGAAGGAGCCCCCCAGCATTCCCGCGGAGTTACCGCCGGCAGCGACCAGGTGTGGACGGCACCGGCGGGGCTGTCATTTTTTTACGCCGACCGCTCGTCCCATCCGGGCCAGAGAATCGCCGCTCGCCATTCGCGGCGATTCTCCGAGCAGCCCGGCACGATTCTCACGGCACTGGTTTTGGGGGGTGGGAGAATTGCGAGCGTGGCGCGACTCACGCGGCGCCCCAGCGATTCTCCCACCCGGCATGGGGGAGGGAGAATACCGCCCTAAGTTCCCTGTCCTTATTTAACATTACCGTGCCTCCTATTTTCCTCGCCCCTGCCCCCTTTTCCCATTCCCCCCCCTTACTGCTGATGTTCAATTTTTGTTAAAGAAATCGATGAACGGCTGCCAACTCCGGGCGAATCCCTGTATTGATCCTCTCAGAGTGAACTTGATTTTCTCCAGACTGAGAAACCCTGCCATATCGCTGACCCACACTCCTGACTTCGGAGGCTCCGAGTTCCTCCATCTCAACAAGATCCGTCTCCAGGCCACCAGGGAGGAGAAGGCCCGGATATCGGCCTCCCTCCCCCCCTTTGTCCCCGGATCCTCCGACACCACAAATATTGCCAATTCTGGACTCGAAGTTACCCTACCTTCCAGGATTTCTGACATAACATCCGCAAATCCCTGCCAGAATTCCTTGTTTCGGCCATGCCCAAAACATATGAACATGGTTGGCCGGGCTACCCCCACACCGTCCACATCTGTCCTCCACCTCCTCAAAGAACCTACTCATCCGGTCTGCCGTTATGTGGGCCCTGTGGACTACAATTCCCTGTATATCTCTGAAACCTTCCCACCTCCAACCCTTGTTTTTGACATCACCTTGTCCTGTAGTCCCCTCAGGGGGAGGCGAGGAAAGCTTCGGACCTGCCTCCGTATAAAGTCCCGCACTTGAAGGTACCGAAACCCGTTCCCACCCGGCAAATCAAACTCCTCCTCTAATGTTTCCAAGGTCGGAAAGCCCTCCTGGATGAATAGATCCCCAAACCTCTCAATCCCTGCCCGCTGCCATATCTTAAAGCCCCCCCGGGGACAAACCGGTGATTGTCACAGATCGATGACCAGACTGACTCATCTGCTGCCTCCATTGCCCCCACACCCTTAAAGCTTCCGCCACCACCAGACTTGTAGAGTACCGAGCCCGCGAGAACAGTAGGGCGCCGTCAGTAAAGCCTCCAAACTGGTTCCTTTGCAGGATGCTGCCTCCAGCTGCTCCCAAACCGACCCCTCCCCCACTACCCACTTCCTGACCATCAACATGTTGGCAGCCCAGTAATAGTTAATAAAGCTCGGGAGAGCCAAGCCCCCTTCGCCGCGGGTCCGTTCCAGGAGTGCCCTCCTTACTCTCGGGGTTTTACCCGCCCATATAAACCTCATTATCGCCGCATTCATACTTCTGAAAGAAGCCTTTGGGACAAAAATCGTGAGACACTGAAAAAAGAAAAGCAGTCTCGGAAGGGCCGTCATCTTCACCGTCTGAACCCTCCCCGCCAGCGTCAGTGGGAGCATGGCCCATCTATGGAAATCCCTTCTCATTTGATCAACTGCTTTGCCCAAATTTAACTTGTGAAGCTGCCCCCAATCCTCGGCCACTTGAATCCCCAGATACCTAAAACTCCTCCCAACCACTAGAAGTTAGGTCCTTCAATCTCCTTTCCTGCCCCCGTGCCTGGATCACGAACATCTCGTTCTTTCCCATATTTAACTTATAGCCTGAAAATCGCCCAACCGGGTCCATGACATAAAGCAGCAAATCGTCCGCATAGAGAGAGACCCTGTGTTCCACTCCCCCCCCCCCCCACCTCCCCCCCCCCCCCCCCCCCCCCCCCCCCCATACCCCGCCAGGCATTCGCTGCTCTCAGGGCCATTGCTCAGGGTTCTATGGCCAGGGCAAACTAATGATGGGGATAGCGGGCATCCCTGCCTTGTCCCCCGACATAGACTAAAGTATTCCAACCAAACTCGGTTAGTTCTTACGTTTGCCACTGGGGCCCGGTACAATAACCGGACCTACTCCACAAATCCTTGCCCAAACCCAAACCTGCCTAAAATATTCCACAGATATTTCCACTCCACCTGGTCAAAAGCCTTCTCCGCCTCCATGGCGACTACCACCTCAGCCTCGCACCCCTCCACTGGCATCATAATTACATTAAGAAACCGTCTAATGTTGGATGTCAGGTGCCTGCCCTTTACAAATCCCATCTGACCCTCCCCAATTATCTTCAGGACACAATCCTCTATTTGAGTGGCCAGGATCTTTGCTAATAATTTGGCATCTACATTCAAGAGGGAAATTGGCCTGTACGATCCACAGCTCTCCGGATCCTTGTCTCGCTTCAGAATGAGAGAAATTGATGCCTGTGATAACATGGGTTGGAGTTCTCCCAGCTCATGGGGGAGTATTCCCAGCTCCTGGGGGAGTATTCCCAGCTCCTGGGGGAGTATTCCCAGCTCCTAGCCCAAAACCTCTTGAGCAGCCCCATTATATTTTCCACCGAGGGACCCGGGTTAGAAATATACAACAAAAGATCATTGGCTTACAGGGACACCTTATGCTCCACCTCTTCCCCACTATTCCCCTCCACTTATTTGAACACCTTAGCGCAATGGCCAAGGGCTCTATCGCCAGCGCAAGTAAAAGGGGGGACGTGGGACGTGGGACACCCCTGCCTCATTCCCCTTTGCAGCTGCCTACAACTGCCTACCCTTTACAAACCCCGTCTAATCCTCACCAATCACCTGCGAAAGGCACTCCTCCAACTCAGTGCCAACACCTTAGCAATTATCTTGGCATCCACATTTAGCTGGGATATTGGCCAATATGACCCACACTCTCCCAGGACCTTATCCTAATTTAACAATAGCGAAATAGATGCCAGTCCCATCGCCTCCGGGAGCACACCCTTAGTCACCATATCCTCAAATATCTCCACCAACAGTGGCACCGACCTACCCAAAAACTTCCTATAGAATTCCACCATGAACCCATCCGGCCCCGGTGCTTTACCCGTTTGCATTTTGCATCCTCCGTACCATCTGAACCTCCTCCATCCCCAATGACTCTTCCAACCCTGCCCTCTACTCCTCTCCTACTTTAGGACACTCCAGCACCACCCCCCATCCCACCCCCACCCAAGAATTCACTCATATCCGCGTCATCCTCCGAGGGCTCTGACGTAGGCAACCTTTATAAAACTCCTCAAATGCGCTATTCATCTGTTCCGGTGCCACCACCAGCCCCCTTGCCCCATCTTGGACCTGAACGATCTCTTGGAAGGCTGCCTGCTGGTGGAGCTGCCTCGTCAACAAGCAACTAGTCATTTCCCCGTACTTGTATACTACCCCCTTCACCTGCCTCAACTGACGTACCGATTGCCCTGTAGACAAAAGGTCAAAATGCACCTGGAATTCCTTTCTACTGACCAAAGGCTCCAGAGTAGGATCTTCTGCATACTTCCCATCAACTTCCAAGATTTCATCTACCAGCTGCTGCCGCTCCTCCCTATCCACCTGCGTCTTATAGAAGATAATCTCGCTCCTTACCACCGCCTTCAGCGCCTCCCAAACGACCAACGGTGAGACCTCCCCATTCTTATTGATCCCCACATAATCATCAATCACCTTTCCCATCCTCGCACAAAAACTCAGATCTACAAGCAGCCCCATATCCAACCTCCACGCCAGCCTCTGTGCAGGAGTCATCTCCAGGACCACATCCACCAAATATGGAGCATGTTCCGAAATTGCAATCGGCAAGTATTCCGCTTTCCTCAATCCTGACAGCAAAGACCTCCCCATAATAAAGAAGTCAATCCTTGAGTGCACCTTATGCACTGGCTGAAAAAAAGGAATACTCTCTGCCCC
The DNA here is from genome assembly GCF_902713615.1 of Scyliorhinus canicula. Lineage (NCBI taxonomy): Eukaryota > Metazoa > Chordata > Chondrichthyes > Carcharhiniformes > Scyliorhinidae > Scyliorhinus > Scyliorhinus canicula. Next base: position 58,426,721 of record NC_052152.1, read on the forward strand.
GGATGTAATAACTGCCACGGGTCCACTGCCCCCATCTCCTTCATAAACGCGCCAATACATTTCCTTGCTTCCCCCCGTCCTTCCCCGGAAGAGGTCAACAAGCGCTGCTTAGACAGATCCATCTTCGGATGCAACAGTGTATTTAAATCTCTACCTAAAATTGATGCTTGTCCAGATCTGGTATGGCAGCCAACATCCTCTTCATTAACCCAACATCATCTCAATTCGGGGCATACACACTAATGAACACCACCAACCACCCCTCCAAAGCACCCGCTACTATAACGTATCTGCTCCCTTGATCCGCCAACACCTTCTCCATCTGAAACCTAACTCTCTTACCCACTAGTACCGCACACCCGGGCCCTGCTATCAAAGCCCGAGTGCAACACCTGACTCACCCAACCCTTCCAAAGCCTAACCTGGTCCTTCACCCTCAAATGGGTCTCCTGCAACTACACCACGTCAGTTCTCAAGCTCTTCAAATGCGAGCAAATTCTCGCCTGCTTCACTGGTCCACCAAACCCCCACACGTTCCACGTTACCAGTTGAACTGGTGTCTCTCACCCCCCTCCCCTCCTATTAGTCATGACCATGGCCCCGGTCTTGTCTCACGAGTGGGACCAGGCCCTACCCATAGTCACCGTCAGCCCCTCCCTTTCCCAGAAACCTCCCAAATAATTCCTCTTGAAACCACTCCTTATTGCATATTCCCCATCCTCCCTCCATTCACACCTCCGAAGCCCATTGAAACCTGACCACACAGATTTGGCTGGCCATGGCCCCTCCCCCATCTCACTCCTATTTACTAGCCAACTCAAGTTTTTTAGCAAGGTGAACCCCAAGTGCCTCTCCCTCCACACACCTAGTACAAAAAAACCAACAGAAAGAAACCTCCCCCCACATCCAGCCCTTCTAAATAACCAAACATGATAAACCCAAACCAAAGGGGAAAAAGAACCCCAACCCATGACCTCAATATCCCCAAACCACCCCCTCCCAACCGCAATATACAAAAACAAAGTCCAAACTCAGTTTGGCCCTCACGAACGCCTCCACCACCGTCTCAAATTAATAGTCCTTGGAATTATGCGTGACTATCAACTTCTCCGGGTAGACCACCCCAAACCGCACATTACTCTTGTAAAGCACTGTCTTTGCAATATTAAAGGCCACCCATCGTCTTGCCAGCTTCACCGTGACGTCTTAGTATATTCAAATACCACTGTCTTCCTACCTCATTTCTTGATTCAGTTCTGTATTGTGGCCCTGGTAAAGATGCACACAGAACATCTAGTTCTTTACTAGTAAGATAGTGTATTGACAAAATGAACACATGGAAAGATAACTGAACAAACAATGATACAATGAGGGACTGGTTTAGCACAGGGCTAAAGAGCTGGTTTTTAAAGCAGACCAAGGCAGGCCAGCAGCACGGTTCAATTCCTGTACCAGCCTCCCCGAACAGCCGCCGGAATGTGGCGACTAGGGTTTTTTCACAGTAACTTCATTTGAAGCCTACTTGTGACAGTAAGTGATTTTCATTTCATTTCATTTCATTTCATTTCAAATGGTAACAATAAGTGAATTCTCCTGGAGCTACTACTTCTAATGCGACTGTCCTCTAGCACGACTTACTACCGACTACCCGATCTCTGGAGTCACATGGTGGATCTCTGTCCCCACCAGCTGGTCGGAGGTCATATATCTAACTATATACATTACTATGCATATGCATATCACCACACTCAAGACCTTCTCCTTCATTTGATAGTGAAAACATACTATCGCAGGTTTTGGTGGTTCATTCGCCTTTGGCGACCGATGAGCCCTATCCAGCTTAAAGAGGGAGGTGTTCTCCTCCTACCCCAACAACTTGATGAACATCTCAGAAAAATACTCCATCGGCCTCCAGCCCTTTAGTCCCTCAGGCAGACCCACGACCCGCAGATTCTGCTGCCATGACCTGTTCTCCAGGTCCTCCACTTTGGCTCTCAGCCCTTTATTACTCTCCTCCATCCTCCGCAGCTCCTCTCTCATCAAGGCCAGCTGGTCACTGTGCTGTGACACTGTCTCCTCCACCCCCTTCAACACCTCTCCCCGCTCCTGCACCGCCGTCGCAGAGTTTCCAAAAGCCTCTTTTATCGGGACCAACGTATTGTCCACCAACTTACTGTTTGAACGTTCCAATCATCCCCTTTCCATGCCGCTCAAAATGCTTGGCAAACTGCCACTCAAACTTTACCGTCATCACTCAGCCAGTGTGTCCACCGTAAAGTGCGCAGCCCTACCCGGCGAGCTTGCTTCCGCTATCTTTCCTCCCACAGAACTCCGCACTGAACTCAAGCTCTCAGGCGGACTAGCAGACGTACCCTTTTATCCCGTATTCTTCCGTTGGGTTTTCAACATCCTCTAATAACTTTTCTGAAGACCGATCACATAAAATTTCCCCTCAAATCTCCACTATTGTGGAGGAGGTGTTGTTCATTCTTACTGATTGTGGTCTGTTGGTCAGAAAATCGAGGATCCAGTTGCAGAATGGAGAGCCAATTCCTAGGTTTTGGAGCTTTGATATGAGCTTGGCTGGGATTATGGATTTGAAGTCGGAGCTGTAGTCAATAAATAGGAATATGATGTAGGAGTCCTTGTTGTCGAGATGCTCTCGGGATGAGTGCAGGGCCGGGGAAATGGCATCTGCTGTGGACCAGTTGCGATGGTATGCGAATTGCAGTGGATCAAGGCATTCTGGGAATATGGAGGTGATGCGCTTCATGATCAACCTCTCGTAGCACTTCATTACGATTGAAGTCAGGGCCACATTGTCCAGCTGGTCCGTGCAGGCTCTGAGTGCATGACCAGGGATCTCATCCGGGCCCATCGTCTTCCGAGGGTTCACTTTCAGGAAGGCCGATTTGACTTCAGAAGCTACGATGGTGGGTATAGGTGAGTTATGGGCTGCTGGGGCACTCAACAGTGGATTGTTGGTTACCTGCTCGAACCGAGCATAGAATGCATTGAGTTCATCGGGGAAGGGTGCGTTGCTGCCGGAGATACTGCTCGGCTTCGCTTAGTAGCCCATTATGTTGTTTAGTCCTTGCCTCAACCGCTGAGAGTCTATTTGTGCCTCTAGCTTGGTTTGATATTCTCTATTGGCATCTTGGATGGCTTTGCGGAGGTCGAACCTGGATTTCTTTCAGCGAGGTATCAAATCACGATGACCGGGACCACCTTGCCATTGCAACCTTCTTCCACCAACACAGCCCATGAGAGGTACAGTCTTCCTTCGCCTGAGTTGAGACACGCCCCAAGTAGATAATATGATCCTTAATCACACTGGGTGTCAAACTCAATCCAAATCTTCCATTATAGATTGAATAATTCCAAGATATCTTACTTAAAGAAGAGCAGAGGAGCTCATTGAGCCTTTTATGTCTGACCAACATTTTTTGCTCAACCAAAACAGGTGGACATGGTGGAAGACCTAGTGGATATTATGAGCAGAGGCAAATCATAAGCATGACAAGAAACAAACCCAAAAGAGATAATGTGCAGATTTTTAAAAAATATCATGTCCACCTTTTTCTAAGATGTCAGCCACCGAATAGTGAATAGCATTCTCGCCTCTGAGTCAGATGACCATGGGTTCAAGTTCCACCCCAGGGATTTGTGCATATAATTCAGGTTGACAGTTCAGCACAGTACTGCGGGAGTGTTGCATTGTCTGATGTGCCACCTGCCAGTTGAAAAATGAAATCAATGACTAGTCTGTCATCTCAGCTAGTTGTAAAACATCCCATGGCAAGGGAGTTCTCCCTGGCGTCCTACTTAATATTTCTCCCTCAATCAAAAAACAGATTATCTAGTAATTAGAAAATTAACTAATTCAAAAACGAGTGTGGGGACTTTAGTACTAAATTGGTAAACAGTAAATTTGTGCTGCCTACTCTTTTGCTTCATGCAGCCACTGCTTGCCCCATTCCTTTTTAGCTGTATGCATCAGCAGAGAGCCTGATATTGCAAGTGGCTAGCACAAAATAAAGGCAGCCTGCACCTCTTAAAGGAGAAGTACACTGGGACTTCAAAGAAGTGGTGGAAATGTTTCAAAGGTCACTCTGCTGTAATATTTTGAGCAAAAGATGAATACACGAGGGAGTGAGCACCAAGGTTTTCAAGCAATTCACTGTATGTCGATGATAAAGAGATGGAAATAAGGAGACATCATGTATCTGCAGGGGAAAGGAGGGACTCGAAATGAAGGCCTGGATTTAGCCCCACTGCCACAGCACCTGCCAGTGGGCCCCGAAGTCATCAGGGATCTAACGCAGGTCTTTGGCAGTTGGTTGAACCTGATCATGAATGCAGTTGAGATGGGCTTGCTGCTAGATCATGGGGTGGGGGCAGCTCTGACTATGGGATACCCACATGACCTTGTTTTCACGCAGGAGATTGTGTCACATTTAAAGGGCAGTTAGCCCTTGGAAATTGTCTTGCAGGCTTTTTAAGAAAGATTCACAGTTTATATCACCGGCATCTGAATTTCTGTTGCTCCAGCAAAAAAGGAATTTTCCAGAGTCGAGAGAGAAGAACCACACATACTAACATATGAATTGGAAGTAGGAGTAGGGCATTTGGCCCGTCGAGCCTATTCCGCCATTCAATAAGAATGGCTGATCTAATTACAACCTCAACTCCACATGTCCACCTGCCCCTGGTAACCTTTCACCTCTTCCTCTATCTACGTCTGCTTTACAAATGTTCATAGATTCCTTCCATTGCTTTTTGAAGAAGAGTTTCAAAGGTGCATGACCTTCGGAGTGAAAGAAATTCTCCCCATCTCTGTCTTAAACGGGTGACCCATTATTTTTAAACAATGACCACTAGTTCTAGGTTCTCCCACCAGAGGAAACATCCTTATTATATCCACCCTGTCAAGACCACTCAGGGTCTTGTATGTTTCAATCAAGTCACCTCTTATTCTTCGAAACTCCAGCAGATATAAGCCGATCCTGTCCAACCGTTCCTCAGAACCCAATATCCCAAATAGATCGCTTTGTCTGCTTGAGAAACACATTTTTCCCTCTTCAGGTCTACCCCAGCTCTTGAAAATCTCTGCAAGACCTCTTCTAGGTTCGCCAGGTGTTCTTGATCCATAGCACTCGTGACCAGGATGTCATCCAAGTACACCGCCACTTCAGGTAACCCTTGAATTGTGTTCTCCAGGATCCATTGAATATGGCATATGCTGACGTGACCCTGAAGGGCAAGCGAGTATACCCATGCAGTTCCTTGTGCGCGTTGGTCATAACATACTTTTGGGAAGGCTCATCTAATTCAAGTCGAAGATAGGCCAGGCACATATCCAACTTAGTGAACGCCTGGCCACCTGTTAACTTGGCGTATAGGTCTTTGGTCTGAGGCATGGGGTACCTGTCTAGCTTGGAAACCCGATTGACCTTTAGCTTATAATGTTAGCAGAAAAGGATTGATTTGTCCGCTTTAAGGATGAGGATCACAGGTTCTGCCCACTCTGTGAATTATATAGGCCTTATTATACCTAGATTTGCCAGGTGCAAAGTTTGGTCCCTGCCTTTTCCAATAGGGAGTATGGAACTGATCTCGATCCAAAATGTTTAGGCATAGCATCGGGGTCAATGTAAATCTTGGCTTTGGTTCCTCTTATTTCCTAGGCCCTTGGAACAATATAAATAAACTACTCCCGCTCCTCCCCCCCACTAGCCAACAGCTAACAGTGACCAACTCTTTAAAGTACATGAAAAATTATGTGTTGGGTACTCTGGATCTGTGGAGACTGCGTTTACCTCAGCAGTAACACATACAGGCTACCAACACTTGAAATAGTACAACACTATTTTATTAAGCTCGAAACTGTTGAACATACTTTCACTGTGGGTCGACACTATGTGAGATTAAACTGAAGACCTATGCCTATCCTAACCAGTCTATGCACTCAGCACATGGTGAAGATCTGTGCTGCAAGCTGTGAGCTCTGTCCTTCTGAGAGGCTGCATCCCGAATGAACGGGAAAACTGATGCCCTCTGTCTTTATAGTGAGTGTGCTCTAACTGGTGATTGGCTGCGGTGTTGTGTGTGTTGATTGGTCTTGCTGTGTGTCAATCAGTGTGTGTGTCTGCACCATGATATACTGGTGTATATTATGACAAAAAACAGCCTCCATCTACGGTAAAGCCTGTCCACCGACCCTCTCTCAGTGAATTTGACCTTCTCAAGGTGCAAAAACTCCATCAGGTCACCCAGCCAGGCCAAGGTGCAGGGCAGTGTAATTGACCTCCAGTCTAAGATGATCCAGCTCCTTGCCAAAAGTGAGGCAAAGGGCAGGGTGTCTGCCCCTGCCTGTGATCGGAGTTCCAGTACATCCGAGACCCCAAATATCGCAACCAGAGGACACAACTCCAACCCCATGTTCAGGATTGCCGACATAGTATCAAAAAAGTATCTCCTGAAGCCCATCAGCTTTGAGCATGACCAGAACATGTGTGCTGATGCGACCATCAATTCATTGAGAGACACGAGTTGAAGTAAACTGTGGCTTTAATCGGCTTACAACTGAGCCTGCCTGCGACTATGCTGAACTGAGGGGGGACTCGCAGGACCGCAGCACTTATACTTCCTGCTGGGGGCGGAGCCAAGGGCGGAGCCCTGTACATGCTCCTCATCTCCCCCTGTGGGCAGAGCGTCGCAACGGCTCACAGATGGAGCCAACAGGGACACAGTAATGTACAGTGTGAATTATAGTGGTTACACATTCACCACATTCACCCCCTGTTAAAAAAATCAAGTACAGCGGGGGTGATGGGTCTACAAGTTCAGTCGGTCCGGCGCCTGAATCGTGCGTTGAGACCGACGAAGCACTGGTGTTGCAGCCGTTTCGGATGGCTGTGGAAGGATGTTCGGTGCGAGTCCGAAGGTGGACTCCGGGTGTGGTTCTTCCAGAGCTTCGTTCCTGCGGACCGGTGTGACGGGTGGAAGGGGGCGCGGGAAGCAAGTAGGTGCAGGGGCGCAGGGCATGGGAGGTCGGGTGGGGTGTAGTGTGGGAGGTACATCGGCGGTAGTGGTAGTGGTAGTAGATCCTGTGGGTGCCAGGTCCCGGAGGGAAACGGTGTCCTGTCAGCCATCGGGGTGTTCGACAAACGCGTAGTGGGGGTTTGAGTGCAGGAGCAGGGCCCTCTCTCCCAGGGGGTCTGTCTTATGTGTCCGGACGTGCTTCCGAAGGAGGACAGGGCCCGGTGTCCTCAACCAGGGCGGAAGCGAGGCCCCGATGGTAGTGCCCCTAGGGAAAATAAATAATCGATCATGAGGAGTCTGGTTTGTGGCCGTACAAAGGAGGGACCTAATTGCATGGAACGCATCGGGGAGGACCTCCTGCCAGTGGGAGGTCGGGAGATTCCTGGACCGTAGGGTCAGTAGGACGGTCTTCCAGACCATCGCGTTCTCCCTCTCCACCTGCCCGCTCCCCCTGGGGTTATAGCTGGTAGTCCTGCTCGAGGCGATGCCCTTGCCGAGCAGGTACTGACGCAGTTCGTCGCTCATGAAGGACGAACCCCTGTCACTGTGGACGTAGCTGGGGAAACCGAACTGAGCTCCAGGATCAAGGAATAATATCCAAGGTGACGGAACCAACTGACTGGGTCGGCTCGATGGTCTGTGTCAAGAAGCTCTCTGGAGAACTGTGCATTTGCATTGATCCCAAGGATCTGAACCGCAACATTATGAGGGAACACTATCTGATCCTGAAGCGGGAGGAGCTGACGAGTGAGATGGCGCATGCCAAATTCTTTACAAAGCTGGATGCATCGCGGGGCTTCTGGCAGATACAGCTGGACGAGTCCAGCAGGAAGCTCTGCACGTTTAATACACCCTTCGGGAGATATTGCTACAACCACGTGCCATTTGGCATTGTTTCGGCCTCCAAAATCTTTCATCGAATAATGGAGCAAATGCTCAAGGCCATTGACTGTGTGTGGGTCTATGTTGACGATGTCATCATCTGGTCCACAACCCCGTAGGAACATATTTAGCGTCTTCAGCAGGTCTTCAGGCGCATACATGCCAACGGCCTGAAGTTAAATAAAACCAAATGCTCCTTTGGCAGGTCGTCAATTAAGTTTCTGGGCGATCAGATCTCCCAACAGGGCGTGCAACTGGACTCGGACAAAGTCAGGGAATCAACACGATGAAGACTCCAGAGGACAAGAAGGCGATCCTCCGCTTCCTGAGGATGGTAAATTTTCTGGGGAAGTTCATTCCCAACCTCGCGTCACACACCACGGCCCTCAGACACCTTGTGAACAAGTCCACCACTTTCCAGTGGCTGCCCGCACATCAAACGGAGTGGCTTGAGTTGAAAGCGAAGCTAACCACCGCTCCTGTTTAGCCTTCTTTGACCCAGCAAAGGAGACCAAGATCGCCACAGACGCCAGCCAGGACAGCATTGGAGTGGTGTTCCTGCAGAAGGACGACACCTCGTCCTGGGCTCCAGTGGCCTATGCATCCAGGGCCATGACCCCCACTGAGCAATGCTATGCTCAAATAGTGAAAGAATGCCAGGGCCTGCTCACTGGCATCGTGAAATTCCACAACTATGTTTATGGTCTCCCGCCCTTTACCGTAGAGACAGGCCACAGACTCCTCGTGCACATTATACACAAGGACGTAAATGACATGACACCCAGGCTCTAGCGCATTCTCTTTCGACTCCGCAGGTATGATTTTGAACTGGTTTACACACCTGGGAAGGAGCTAATCATCGCGGATGCCCTTTCCCGTGGCATCACCTCGCCATGTGAGCAGGTAGACTTCATACACGACATCGAGGCGCAGGTGAAACTGTGTGCCAACACCCTCCCGTCATCCGACGAACGACTCGTCATCATTCGAGAAGAGACTGCCAAGGACCCTCTGCTGCAGCGGGTCACACATCACCTCACGAATGGCTGGCAGAAAGGGCAATGCCCCCAATACTATAATGTAAAGGATAACCTAACTGTTGTTGAGGGGATCCTTCTGAAATTGGATCGCATCGTCATTCCGCGCAGCCTCCAGAGCTTGGTGCTCACGCAGATACACGAGGGACACCTCGGCATTGAGAAGTGCAGGCGCAGGGCCCGGCAGGCTATCTATTGGCCCGGCATCAATGAGGACATCTCAAACATGGTCCTCAATTGCGCGACCTGTCAGCATTTCCAGCCTGATCAGACCAAAGAAACGCTCCACCAGCATGAGATCATGACCTCTCCATGCTCTAAAGTTGGAGTGGACCTTTTTCACGCCAATGGGCGTGACTATGTCCTGATAATTGATTACTTCTCCAGTTACCCCGAGGTAGTGAAACTGTCGGACCCAACATCCAGGACCGTCATAAAGGCCTTCAAAGAGGCATTCGCCAGGCATGGAATCCCGCTCACGGTCATGAGCAACAATGGTCCCTCTTTCTATTGTCAAGAATGGTCCAACTTCGCAAAGTGATACCACTTCCAGCACATCACCGCGAGCCCGCATTTTATTTATTTATATAGTTACTCTTGTAAATATGTTGTTTCTGCTCTAAGCAGCCGACAATTATATTTTAAAAAGGGGGGATGGCATAATATGCATCCATGCACATCATGAGGTACAAGCAGGTAGTGACAGACACCCAGGTGAGCCAATCAATGTACAGAACAGAACACGACAAATCACAGGCTTTTATTCCGCAAACCAATCTGACTCGCTACATTTCGGTCAAGGATGGTCCAAATTCACAATGTCCCGGGTTGAAGCAGGTTTTAAGCTCCTGATGCTCATTCCATTGGGTGAAGGCCCGCCCGCTTAATAGGGGAATTCATGTTCCACAAAGCCCATGAGATCTACTGATGATCCCGTGTCCTTCGTGGCCACCATAACATCTCTTATGCAGCAGAGTACACTGCAAAACTATCAGAGGTTGCTTATATCTCCAGCAACAGCCTGGAAGGAGCTGAACAAATAAAAGTTGAAAGCCACATTCACCTTGACAGCCACAGGAAATACTCTCCTTGCTCCACTGTTAGGTTGCTGCTTGGGATGCAGGAGTTGGGTGATTTAGTTACAACCTCTTCTGTGAAGTGAAGATGTCGCAAATATTGTCCTTGCTGAATTGAAGTAAAGTAATTGCTCCATAAAGACTCTCAACAGATATGGCCTCATGCTGTGAGCACTTCTACCAACCTACCTCCCCCCGGTCACCACTATTCTAGCATCTTATTGCACCTTGTGTGGACTCAATTCTGTGATTCTATGACTCTTTAATCTCATGGTCGTATTCAATTCCCAGGGGAACCCATATCAGGCCACATATGTCTGAAAGTAACTTGTTTCAGAATAAGCTTTAAAATGAATTAAAAAAGCACTTCCTCTTAACTTCAAATTTAACCATAAAGGAAAGCTCCAAAATCACATCGACCAACTAACTTGTAACTATTCATGATCTGTTTAAATTGCTTTGGCGGGAGTCTTTCATCTTTTTAACACATGTTCAGGAGTGCAAGGTTAAGATAGGGCCTAGGTAGAGCATGGAGTTTGAAAATGCAGCATTGTAGTCAACTCAACAGTGTGCACTTGTGTCTGAATGCTGTCAGTGGTCACTAGGTGTGTATACACAAACACCTTTACCAACATGGTGCCTGTGCAGTTCCCATTGGAAATGGACATCTAACTTCTCACTTCTGGAGGGCTTGTAGTGTCTAAAAATGGGAGCTGCAGAGCTCATTTTTTACTCCATTAGCACTCTGTTGTTTGCAAAGCCTTGTGCATTAATTAGTTACCATGTTTCCTACATTACAACAGTTACTTTCAAAAGTACATTGGTTCGTCATGAAGCACTTTTAAACATCCTGAGGTTATTGGGCATTCTGAATTCTCCCTCGGTGTATCTGGGCAGGTGCTGGAGTGGCGACTAGGGGATTTTCACAGTAACTTTATTGCAGTGTTAATGTAAGCCTACTGGTGACACTAACAAGGATTATTATTATTAAATGCAAGTTGTTCTTTCTTCTTTTGATGACACTGGGAAAACACTGGTGTATTGTGAACTGGGAAATGAAGTTGATGTCATCTATTGCAACCTGAATAAAGCCTATGATATTAAAGTTGAGAGTCACAATGACATTGACAGCCACAGACAGTGCTATTCATTCCTGGGTTCAAGGCTTGGGTTCTTGCTGGAGTGGGTGACATAGCTTGATTATTACCCATTAGTGAAGTGAAGATGCTTCAGATGCTGCTCTTGAGTAAAGCTGAAGCAATTGCTCTGTTTATCTGCTATCGGTATGGCTTTCTGCCAGCGTCCTCTAACTTTGTCTTGTGGCTACTGCTGCTCTGTGGTGTCTGCATTGCTGTTGCCCCGCATGCTTCCAGCCCTGAAGTCAGTGCTATGAGACCACCCATGACTGTAGCAGCCAAATCATCTGTGAGGCGACTAATAAAAATCCTGCTCTCAGCAGTTAAAGTGACACATCGAAAAATATCCATACCTTAACTAGCAGCCTGAAATGAGAGACTGGCAAATGACCTATAAATACAGCAAGATTCCCTAAAATATAATTTGTAAGGCTACCTTCCTGATAGTTAGCAACGTGTTTTGCTATGTGTGTCCATATGGCGAATGAAGCACTCAGCATTCAAATACGGATCTGACAAGAACTGTAGGATCCTCATTTAAATTAAATATTCCAGTCCTTAAATAATCTGAGTATGTGCTCCTGACATCAGCACATTCACCTTAACCAATATGTCAGCTGGCATACTTCCATCTGGAAATGCATGCATGTTTCTGAACCATTATATTTGGAGCTTAGTACGCTAGTTAACATTCAAGATTCAAACACAGTGTGGCCATCTCACTTAGCCATATTGTTTTTATCCTTTATAATAAGAACAAACAATTTAATAGGACCATTAAATTTTGGGCTAATTTTTAAGCTCATCAGCATCTTCTATCAATAGATTCAGTGTTGTTCGTAACATGTTCTGGTGGCATAGTGGTTAGCACTGCTGCCACACAGCGCCAGGGACCCGGGTTCCATTCTGCCATGGGGTGGCTGTCTGTGTGGAGTTTGCACATTCTCCCCGTGTCTGCGTGGGTTTCCTCCGGTTGCTCTGGTTCCTCCCACAGTCCATAGGTGTGCAGGCCAGCTGGACTGGCCGTTCTAAATTGTCCCTTAAGTGTCCAAAATAAAAGGTTAGCTCGAGTAATGGGATGGTAGGGGTGTGGGCCTAGGTGGCATGCTTTTTCAGAGGGCTGGTGTAGGCTCGATGGGCACTGTAGGAATTCTATGTTCACTGAACAATTGTTGGTGTTATGCCATGAATATAAATATATTGAGACATAATTTGTAATTGATTGCGAAGACACTAAAGGTAAATAAGACTGGATAAGAAAGTCATAATTTTTTAAAGAATCTTTATGGGTAATTGTAGATTTTTTAAATATACAATAGCGAAGAGAAAATTTTCAAGTCACAATGTTTGGTAGTTGTGGTTGGACATTCTCTGGATGTTTAATATTGCACAAAAACAAGAAATTAGGCTTTTATGAATCCTTCGTAGATTTTCAAAAGATATTCATCATCTTCCTTTCTTTCCCGGGGTGTAATTTCAGCAGCAGCAAGTAAAACTAAAGAGATAGTATTTGCCAATTCTTTTTAAAAAGGGAGCCGACAATAGAGCCCCTGATGCTTTCACAGATTATAGAACTAATAGTTGACATGTAAACATCACCAAATAAAAATTTTATAACTGTTTGCCTGATTAACTTCAGCCATCATGTGGGGTGAGAAATTTAAAAAACAAAAAAGAGTACCCAATTCATTTTTTCCAATTAAGGGGCAATTTTGCGTGGCCAATCCATCTAGCCTTTTCATCTTTGGGTTGTGGGGGCGAAACCCACGCAAACACGGGGAGAATGTGCAATCTCCACACAGACAGTGACCCAGAGCCAGGATCAAACCTGGGGCCTCGGTGCTGTGAGGCTGCAGGGCTAACCACTGCGCCACCGTGCTGCCCCCTGGGTGAGAAATTATGAGTTATTCTGATGGACAGGCATTGAAACTGGCTACATATGAATCCAAACTGAAGGAGTTCCAGTGGGTGAAGATCAAACCACAGTTTCATTTAGATTAATTTTAGATTCTAATTTATCTCTTTTCCAGTGGTGAACTTGGAGCTCAACCAGAACATTCTTATTTTGTATTTATTTTGGAGAATAAAGAAAAGGTACAATGAAAAAAACGAAATCTAACAAGAACAGAGGTTTTACAAAGTTGACTTGGCAGGTGCACAAGGTGGCTTAAAAAACTGTATTGTGCATCTAATGGACAAGATGTTTCCATAGGCCATCTGCCAATGAGCTAGAGGAGGAAGTGGCTTTTCACAAAAATGTGCACTATGTTTTTATATTTCGAAAAGTAAATGTTTTTTGTTAGATATTGGCCGACTTTGATACTCACACAGCTATGATTCCATTTTCGTTTTAATTATCTTCATGGATTATCTATTTAAGTTCATGGTGAATTTATCCTTTCTACATTAAAAAGTAGCTGCAAACATCTTCCCATTTTTTGAGACTTCTATGGTATCGCAAAAAAATATTATGCTGACTGTTATTTCAGTACATCCAGATAGAAGATATCAGACAAAATTAACTTGTCTTATTCTGAATGACAGTATTGAGATTTTCCACTATGGCAGAACTGAAGCACAAGTCGGGTTTATGACTCTGCAGAGATCCAGCTTTGACCATAGCCAATCTTCCATCCTTCCCATGATCTATATAATGAAAGTGGCTTCTCAATCTATGGACTGGAAAAAGGGTCCAATTTTTCTTATTTTTTAAAGAAAAATTGGGTCAATTTTTCAAGTCTGTTCGGAGATGAAGGAGCTACTTCCATTATATTATGCAATCCATCATTTTGGAAACAATTCCACTGGTCCTGGTAACAGCATTAACTTTTGGGTATCCGTCACCATCAGAGGACCACTGTTGCCAAGGACTACAGAAGTCCCTGACCGCTGTATTGCAAAGAGGCAAATGGCAGAACATTTGTCAGAGTGGGCTGTTTTCCTCATTTGCATTTTTAAAAATTCCATTAGCTGGAAATTGCACTGGGATAGAACAGTTGGGAACAAAGTAAGGGGAGCGTACCCCAGAACAATCTTCTACCCAGTCATGGTGTGTTATTTGCGTTTGGAATAAGTTAAGTACAATGTTTCATATTTAAGTACGAATATATCAAATTGATTTCCAAACAGCCCAAGATTACTGGTTAGTTAATGTTGGTCAACGAGATGGCGAAGCATATTTATCCTATGATGTACTGTGCCACCGAGTGGCACAAATGAGTGCCCACCCCATTTTATGTTCCGCCTTCGTGGGAACACACACACAGGAGAGGCATGGTGGCACAGTGGTTAGCAGTGCTGCCTCGCAGCGCCAGGGACCCAGGTTCAATTTCCGCCTTGGGTCACTGTCTGTGTGCAGTTTGTACACGTTCTCCCCATGCCTGCGTGGGTTTCCTCCGGGTACTCTGGTTTCCTCCCAAAGATGTGCAGATTAGATGGATTGGCCATGATAAATTACCCCTTAGTGTTCAAAATGTTAGGTGAGATTATTGGGGTTACAGAGTTAGGGTGGGTTGTAGGCCTAGGTAGGGTGTTCTTTGAGAGGGTTGGTGCAGACTCAATGGGCCAAATGGCCTCCTTCTGAACTGTAGTGATTCTATAATTCTACACCGGAGGAGGGGCACGTAAAAGTCTATGTGTTTCTGATCCTTGAGGTGCCATTTGGAAATGGTACAGAAAGTGAGAGGAAAGTTGGAGAGTTCAGGATGTTGCTCCTCTCTGGGTTGTTGAGTCTAGCAGGTTTCTGCACAGCCTTTCATATGTGCACCAAATCCAACTAATTTTCCTGGACTAGAACTCACAAAAGAACTCACCAGAGGCCACTGGTTGATGGCTCCTGGCAGACTGCGGAGGAGGCTGTCCATGCAAAAGAGAAACATTGCCAGAGCTGGGGGGGTATAGTAGCAGCAAGAGAAGAGATTTGCTTTATTGCAATGTAAGCATCACTTGCAAGGCCTGAATTTATTGCCCTTCCCTTGAAACTGGGTGGCGGCACGGTGGCTCAGTGGTTACCACTGTTGCATCACAGCACCAGAGACCCAGTTTCAATTCCGGGTGGCTTTCTGTGTGGAGTTTACACTTTCTCCATGTGTCTGCATGGGTTTCCTCTAGGTGCTCCGGTTTCCTCCCAAAGTTCAAAGAAGTGCAGGTTAGATGGTTTGGCCAGGCTAAATTGCTCCTTAGTGTTCAAAGATCTGTAGGTTACATGGGGTTATGTGTTTACAGCAGAGGAGTAGGCCTAGGGAGTGTGGTCTTTCAGAGGGTTGGGGCAGGCTCGAAGGGCCAAATGGCCTACTTCTGCACTGTAGGAATGATATGCTTCTATTCTAATCTATGGTACTAGGCAATTTCAGAAGGTATTTAAGAGTCAAACACATTAGAATTAGAATTAGAATTAGAAGAGTACAGCACAGAACAGGCCTTTCGGCCCTCAATGTTGTGCCGAGCAATGATCACCCTACTCAAGCCCACGTATCCACCCTACACCAGTAACCCAACAACCCCCCCCCCCCATTAACATTATTTTTTAGGACACTAAGGGCAATTTAGCATGGCCAATCCACCTAACCCGCACATCTTTGGACTGTGGGAGGAAACCGGTGCACCCGGAGGAAACCCACGCACACACGGGGAGGACGTGCAGACTCCGCACAGACAGTGACCCAGCCGGCAATCGAACCTGGGACCCTGGAGCTGTGAAGCATTGATGCTAACCACCATGCTACCGTGCTGCACATTGGACTCAGGTGTAGACCATATTGGGTAGCGAGACTGATTTCCTCCCCTGGAGGGCATCAATGAACCAAATAGATTTTTACAACAATTCAGTCATTTCATGACCATCATTAGTCATTTATTACGATTTATTAATTAATTGAATTTAAATTGGCCCTCTCATGTCTCAAGAGCTTTAGTCCAGGCCTCTGGATAACAAGTTCAGTAACATTACCGCTTTGCTACCTCCACCATGGACCTTAGAAATGACAAATTCCCCAGAGATCTAGAATAGCAACTCCTGAAGACCTTAGCTGGGGTCCTCAAAATGTGAGTAATTGAGAAGAGAATGCAAAGGGAAAATACCACAACAAGGTCCATTCCTTCTAAGTGCATACCTCAGGATAGTTATTATCATTTCCTCGGACCTATCTGGAAGCAGTTAGGAATTAGTGATAGAGTTTAAATAGGCATATATATACACGTAAGAGTATTTGGAAATAGGTAATGAAATGGGTTAGTTTAAGTTTGTTGCGTTTTAACTAGGCCGCAACTTTTGATGGGTTACCAGACGAGAAATCCCAAACAATTTTTTGTTTTGTAAAACTGTGAGGAAAGGATGCTTCACCCCAGGAGCGATGACTCTGACCAACGGGTATCTTTTTGTTAAAACAAACTTTAATTTAAACACATAGTTAACCACATTATCAAATAAATAGCTTTGCAATTTACAGTTAAACAGGGAAAAAACTTTGCTTCACTATCTACATCTGTCATTAAACTCAATCCCTCAAATTATTTAAACACCAGGGAATATCCTTTCTATAAACAATATTCCATTCGCCATCTATGTGTAAACATGTAAATGGTTAGAATCAATTAAATCCCTCACCTTTACAACATCTTAATTACAGCTTGAGTAGATACATTGCCTGTACGTATTTGAAACCAGGGTTTTTAATTATACTGCCACAAATATAAAATAATATAACAATTTCTTACGCTCATCACAACTGAATGCACATTGTGAATACTTGTTAGCAAGCCTCATCAACTGGCCTATCAGTAAATAACTGATAGTGAAATGAATAAAACCGTTGGAAGCTAGTATGGCACCAGAGATCGAATGAATAGGAGAATAGAACCAGTCTGGGACAGACAGCTTGAAAGTGGATCAGGGAAATGTGGTGGCTCAAGACATACATTGGAGGCTTCTATTAATTAACAAAGGGATTTATTGATGAAAGGTAAAGGCAGTTAGGTAACAGGCACAGAACATAATATAACCGGTCTTAACACTCCTGCTCCAGAGTCCACATTGCCCGGAGACCTGCTTCCAGGGCCCCGTGCAAACACCCTAGTGGCTGGAGTTTCCACGCTCCCATGTGATTGGCCCCGAGCTGGTCATGTGGTCTGTCGAGTCTGCGCCCCTTAAAGGAGCCACGCTACCACTTCCCTCCTCCCTTAAGTCCGTTATTACAATTATCCCCCAAAAACCATGTACAGAATTTACAAACGTTATAAGAAACAACTGGGGAAGAGAGTCCATCAAAACGTCAATCGGTCCAGAGACCTCTGGGTCCTCTCGGACCTCCGCAGCCATGCCACTGGCTCAGCATCTTTCTGGGTAATCAAATTGTCAACAGTCGGTGCCACCTCAGGGGGTACCACCTCAATGACAGGGAACTAGCCTCGATGGGTGCAGCTGGTTGAGTAGATTCAGGAGTCCTGGTTCCCCTTGGCCAGACGGAGTTACAGAGGTGTTCACAATACTGGTGGAACCTGTTAGAACATAGAACATAGAACAGTACAGCCCAGAACAGGCCCTTCGGCCCTCGATGTTGTGCCGAGCAATGATCACCCTACTCAAACCCACATATCCACCCTATACCCATAACCCAACAACCCCCCCCCCTTAACCTTACTTTTTAGGACACTACGGGCAATTTAGCATGGCCAATCCACCTAACCCGCACATCTTTGGACTGTGGGAGGAAACCGGAGCACCCGGAGGAAACCCACGCACACACTGGGAGGACGTGCAGACTCCACACAGACAGTGACCCAGCCGGGAATCGAACCTGGGACCCTGGAGCTGTGAAGCATTTGTGCTAACCACCATGCTACCGTGCTGCCCTATTGACTCCAAGCTGAGGGTCGCCACCACCCATCGATTCCTCAAGTGGTCATATGTTTTCTGACCATCTTCCAGTTGATGTTGACCTCTTCTTCTTTGGCGATCACACCCTAATAAGCATGATTGACCACTTAAGAAACTCAGTGTTACTGGTCATGGATTCTCTGGGTTCTTGCATGGCTGATGTGCCCGATCCTGGAGCCACTTATTTGACCACACACTTGGGAGGCATTTCCAGGAAGTGGGATTGGTCTTTGGGACTCTAGATCACTGGTATTTCTTTCTCAAGCTCCTTTTCTGGGCCTCCTCTTGCCATCTGGTGTCCTTGAAGAATTGTGTCCCTTCAATCCGGAAGTTCCTCCAAGTAAGTCTCTTTCAAGCAAGGGTCTTGTAGGCGTTGGCATCTGTGTTGCATTTCTTGTGGTAAGCCTTCGCGGTGTCTTTGAAGTGCTTCCTTTGTCCTCCTCTTGGTCGGGAGCTTTCCTTGAGCTGGATAGAAAAGATTTGTTTGGTAGTTGGGACTCTGACATCCTAGCACATGGCCGGCCCAGCGGTTTTGGTTGATCATGGCCTTGAAGCTGATGCTTTTGTCTCCCTCAAGATGCTGTATGTCTTAGTATGCCTGTCCTCCCAGCTGATGTGGAGAATCCGTCTCAGACAGTGTTGATGGTACCTCTCCAGGACTTTGAAATGGCGTCTGTACATGGTCCAGGTTTCTGAGCCAAATAGAAGAGTTGAGAGAATTACTGCCTTGTACATGAGAATCTTGGTCAGCACCAATGTCATAGCTGCCAAAGACCCTGAGGCATCCAAAGGAGGTGCTCGCGGATTAGACACAATGTTGGATCTCCTCATCGATGTCAACCTTGGAGGATAGATAGCTCCCCAGTTATTAGAAATAGTCCACGTTTGGTAGGGTTTCTCCTTTGATTTTGATGGAGGGAAAAATCAGATTTTGTCCTGCGGTGGGATGGTAAAACACTGGAGTCTTCTTGAAGTTGAGGCTGACTGTATCCTTCCATGAAGGTGTCGATTATGGTTTGGAGATTCTCTTCTGAGAAAGTGGAGACCACAAATGACACTGGCCCGACTGGGCCACAACCCACCCCGCGAATCAAGGCAGACCTGAAGTGAAATTAGGCACCAACACGAGGTTTCCCACCTGGAATGACCTGTCGCCTTTCTGCTCTGACCATTGACTCTTCTGGGAGGCTTGACGTGCCTCCACCTTCCCCATCAAATTTGGAAGCACAAGATCCAACTGGGTTCTCAACCAATGGCCCATGAGCAGCTCAGTGGTGTAACCCCGGTGGTGGAGTGGGGAGTTGAGTTGCACAAGAACAAAAAAGTGATTTCTGAAATTCCTTTTTCATTGTATTCTTGAAGGTCTGAACAAAACTCTCCACCAGTCTGTCAAGATATTGGGTGGTACAAGGCTATCCTCGAGTGTCATATGCCATTTGCCCGTACAAAAATCTGGAAATCATCGCCAGTAAAAAGGGTGCCATTGTCCGACATGATGGATTCGGGAAGTCCATGAAGGCAAACACTCGGTGTAAGGCATCCACCGTAGCCACCCAGGTTTTGGTCTTCATCTCTTGAACTGATAGTCACTTAGAGGGGCATCGACCAGCAATTAAAAACATCTTACCCATAACCGGGCATGCACAACCAAACTGGACCCATATCCATGGGTGACCTGGCTATTTCCATGGGTAAAGCAGGCAAGGGCTGCTGTGCTTGGCAAAGGTGGCACTGTTTGCACCAATACTTCAAAGGCTTTATCTATGCCTGGCCACCAGATGTAGCTGGTGTGTGCCAGCATCTTCACCTGTGTCTTCCCTTGGTGGGAACGATGCAGATCCTGTAGGAGGGGCCCGCAGGCTGGAGCGGAACAACAACTCGTGATCCCCACGGAATCACGCTATCCTAGGGCAGCACGGTGGCACAGTGGTTAGCATTGCTGCCTACGGCGCTGACGACCAGGGTTTGAATCCCGCCTTTGGGTCACTGTCCGTGAGGAGTTCGCACATTCTCCCCGTGTCTGCGTGGGTTTCACCCCCACAACCCAAAAGATGTGCAGGATAGGTGGATTGGCCATGCTAAATTGCCCCTTAATTGGAAAAAATAATTGGGTATTCTAAATTAAAAAAAAAAAAAGAATCATGCTATCCTCACAGGTCAACTTGTCCTGATGGGTGAATTAGTGCCTTATTGTTCAGATTTCTCATAGTGCCACCTAGTCAGTGTTATTCTTTTCACCTTTGATAGTATGGGGTCTCTCAGGGTCCAGTTTCGATGTGTCCAGTACACACTGGCAGAACATCTAGGAAGTTTAAGGCCAGCATGATCTCCTGGGATACTGGTAGCGGTGGAATGCTTTTTGGCGGCTTAATGCATCTGCAATGACAATTTGTATGCTGGGCTGGTGCTGGAAAGCATAATTGTAAGCCACCAGCAGCAAGTTCCAACGCTGCACCCTCATTGAGGCTATGGGCGGCTTGGGCTTATCTTCCGTTGAAAGGCCCAGCAATGGCTTGTGGTTGGTCACGAGGTCAAACCGCCATCCATACACATATTGTTGGAATCTCTTCACAACGTATATGACTGCAAAGCCCTCCTTCACAATCTGGTCATAGTTCCGTTTTCCGACTGCAAGGCTTGCTTCACAATCAAAAGGCTTCTTCTGGGGGCTCCCTCCCCATGTAATCTGGCCAATGTTGCGGTTAAATTCAAAATGAACCTTCCATAATAATTTATCATACCGAGGACGCATTTGAGCTCACATTTTCATGTATAGACCTGACGTTTTTTCCAGGTGGCACAACCCTGTCGCACATACGCAAAATCCTAGGTAAACCACTTCTGAGGCCTGGAAAGTACACTTTTCGCATTTGAGGTGGTCCCCTGTGTCTCAAAATCTCTTGAATACTTCCTCCAGGCTAGACTTGTGTTCTTCAGGGGTAGTGCCAGTTACTTTCACGTCAAGGTAGACCATCACCGCGGGAATTTGCTGGAGGGGATTTTCTGTTGTACGCTGGAAAATAGTGAAGGCTGTAGCGATGCCAAACGGTAGTCTTGCAGCCTTTGTAGGTATTTATTGTGGCAAATTTCTGAGAATCTTTGCCAATTCCAGTTGCAAGTAGGCGTGACTGAGGTCTAATTTTGAATAGGTAAGGCCCCCTGCCAGCTTAGCATTAGAGGTCTTCGATCCAGGGAATCAAATCGACCCGGGCAGTTCGACCTATGGTTAGTTCATAGTCCTCTCAAATTCTTAAAGAACGATCTGGTTTGACTACAGGACTATTGGCACTGCCCACTTGGAAAACTGAACCGACTTGATTATGCCTTGCTCTTCCAATCTCTTCAGCTCTGATTCAACCTTCTGTGCAGTGTATAAGGCACTGGTTGAGCTCTAAAGAACTTGGGCATCAAATCTGAATTAACTTGGTTTTTGCTTTTATGCGGCCTAGTTCCTTATGTAAAACGTCTTCATACTTCCTTGGAACACCTTGGAGGATGCCACTGGATATTTTGAAAATGTCCAGCCAATTGAGCCTAATCTTCTGTAACCAGTATTTTCCCATCACTAGGCTTATGTCCTTCCATGACAACCAAGGGCAGACTGCCCTCCAGCCCTGTTACACCACTGGTGCATTTGTGGTTCCGACAATCTTCAAACTCTCTCTGGTGTACGTGGGAGGCTAGGCTACTACTTGAAAGTTGAGTACTAGCACAAAAATATTGGAAAGTCTGCTCTCCCATTACGGTTACTGAAGCTCCAGTGTCGGCTTCCATTTTGAGTGTTTGCCGTTTACCCGTAAGAGAATTTCAATCGGGGCCGACTTATTAAATTGGACAGCATTCAGCCGATATATTGCATGGTCTTCTTCAGAGCTCTTCTCCGCTATGTTCAGTGGACTGCTGCTGCTGTTGTTTTTTTTGCACTGGTGTTTGCCTAGCGCAGCAACGTGTTTGAATGTGGCCCCTTCGGTTGCATCGGAAAATCACAAACTCTCAAACATGACAAGTCTCCTGGAGATGGTCCCCCCAACAATGATAGCAGTCCACCTCTGATTTGGGGTGGCGGCCATCTTTTTCCTGGTCCTTTGACTCCAGTCTGGTCCAAGGATTGTGTCTGTTTCTCTGCTGTGCCTGTTGAGCCTGCCACGCACCACACAATCATACCACCCCATTCTTGGTTAGCCTCCCCTTCAGTCATACTTTGGGGCTCCATGGTGCCTTTTTCGGCGGATTCCATCACCTGAGCCATCTCGAACGCTTTTTCCAACTTTACCGCGGGTTCAGCCAGGAGCTTCTTCTGGATATTAAGGTGAAGGATCTTATGAAACAGTCGGCCGTGCAACATCTCACTAATGTGGTCCCAAACTCTCAGTGCTCAGTGAGCTTCTGAAGCCTGGCTATGAAAGCTGAAATGGAGTCTTCATGGTCCCTCACTGCTTCTAACATTGGAGGATAATCGAGGACCTTTGATTGAAATGGTCTTTTCTTCTGGTCAAAGGTCTTCGAGTCAGGTGCCTCTGGGGATGTGAGGTTCCAAATCAAATTATAGGTTTGGGGCCTGCAAATTGTTGGAAGTATCACCTTCAGCTTGCCCTCACCTGTGATTTCGTTCGCGATTAAAAAAAACAGAGCCATTCAATGTACTGACTCCAATCCTCAGTCCCATGGGCAAATGGGTCTAGTTTACCAATGATAGTCATTTTCCCTCACGGTTTAATGATTTCCGGCTCTTGCTGAGCTTCTCTGCTTTCTCAACTGCTCCTTCTGCGATCAAAACTTTTACTTCGTCGTCAATGTGGCGGCTCGAGACATACACCGGAGGCTTCTGGAGATTAACAAAGGGGTTTATTGATGAAAAGCAAGGGCAGTTAAAGAACAGGTCTTAACACTTTGACTCCCAGGGCCCTGTGCAAACTCTCCATTGGCTGGGGATCGCATGCGGCTGTGCAATTGGCCCCAAACCGGTGATGTGGTCTGGCAGTGCTACCACAGAAAAGATGAGGTAAGAATATGGCCAGAATGTATGCGGAGGTCAAAATGATCTGGACCAGGACACACTGTTTGTCATAGACATATGTTTTTATTGTACAACTATAACCAATCATTAATTCTTATTAGAACTTAACATCACACCATATTGGTTGATTGATTGGATTGTGATAGCTTTCAATTAACATTCTATATCTTTATGTAGTGCATGGAAAATATGACGATAATAAGATGGAAATCTGCACCTCCCTTGCTCACAATGAGGGAGGAGCAAATAAAATCCCAGTCATGATGGCGAGGAAACAACAGACCGCCTGTGGCAGACCTGCTGAATTTCAGACAGTATTACAAATAAAATTCTCCCCAGGTCACTTGGGACCTGTAAGCCTCTGTCAAATGGTTATCCAAAAACACACCTTCACATCCTCCTGGTGGGAAAGAATATTTTGTGCAGAGCAACTAAAAAATATGGAGCAAATTGAAAATACAATGCAATACTTTTGAATTAACATGTCGTTTTTATTGACTTGTTCCATGGCAAAACACACAAAATGGATACACAAAAAATAATAATAGTCATAAGCAAATAAATACTCCTGTTTATTTACCACATTTCAGAAACACGAGGAGCGGGATTCTCCGCTGTTGGGATTCTCCGTTGCGCTAGCAGCTCAGTGATTTCCCAACAGCATGGGGCTGTTCACGATGGGAAACCCCATTGGCCGGCTGGTGAGACGGAGAATCCTGGGGGCACACCACATCAATCCCGCCCTATGAAGCAGTTCCGGGGGGGGGGTGGGGGTGGAGGGGGTTAGGTTTGTAATAGTGAGTGGGGTGATAAAGAGGGCACCGGTAGTATTCGACAATGTGTGTGCCTAACTGGGACATGCTGAGTTTGTAACAGGAGGTTACTGGGGCGATTCTGGACTTAGATTCGCACCAGCTAATTATGAGAGGGGATTTTAACTGTGTTATGGAGCCAAAGGTGTACAAGTCTAGCCCCAAGTCGATGGAAGGTCGAAAATGGTGAGAGAGCTGGGAGGTTTTATGGAAATGATGGGGCTAGACGGCTTTCCGGTGGAGTTTTATAAGCAGTTTATGACAGAGTTGGTCTCCCACTGTGTGAGGATGTTCAATGAGGCGGTGGAGAGGGGCGAGTTGCCAGAAATGTTATCACAGGCGTAGATCTCATTGATCCTGCAAAAGGGGAAGGACCCACATAGGCCCATTTCTTTGTTGAATACGGACATGAAAGTGTTGGTGTGCAGGTTGGAGGGGTGTGTGCCAGAGGCGATTTCTGAGGAACAAATGGGTTTTGTGAAGTGTAGGCAGCTCTGCAGTAACATTAGGAGGCAGCTGAATGTAGTTATGACTCCATCAGGGAGGCAGGCATCGGAGGTTAGTGTCTCCATGGATGAGGAGAAGGCCCTGAACCAAGTAGAGTAGAGGTATCTGTTTGAAATTCTGGGTAGGTTTGGGCCAAACTTTGTGACGTGGGCCCATCTTTTGTATGTGCCCCTGTGGCTAGTGTGCGTATGAATGAGAAAAATTCAGGGTATTTTGGATTACATAGGGGAATAAGGCAGGGGTGCCATTGTCACCGTTGTTATTTGCATTGGCGATTGAGCCCTTGGTGTTGACCCTTCGGGGGTCAGCTGAGTTGCGTGGGATTGTGAGGCGGGGGTAGGAGCACCGGGTGTTGCTGTATGCAGGCGATCTGTTGCTTGTGTCGGAACCGCTGAGAGTATGGCAGAATTATGGGCCTATTTGCTCGGCACAACTTCGAGGGCCTGTTCTGTGCTGTACTGTTCTATGTATTGGAGACATTTGGGGCCTTCTCCAGCTATAAGCTGAACGTAGGGAAGAGCGAGATGTTTCCGGTGAATGCGGTGGGGCAGGGGGGCTAATTTGGGACAGTGCCATTTAAGATAGCAGAGAACGGTTCAGGTAATTGGGGATCCAGGTAATGAATGATGGGCCACAATGCACTGGTGGAACTTGACAGCGTCAGTGGAAGAGGTCAAGAGAATTTCAAGAGGTGGGATACTTTACACTTGACGTTTGCAGGGAGGGTGCAGGTGGTAAAGATGAATGTGCTGCCAAGGTTCCTGTTTATCTTTCAGACCCTGCCAACCTTTCTCCCTAAGGCCTTCTTCAGGAGGGTGGAAGAACAGATTCCAGTGTTCATATGTGTGGGGAAGGTACAAAGGGTGAAGTGGGCTCTGCTACAAAGACAGAGGTAGAAGGGGGAGTTGCCGCTTCTGAACCTGATGCATTATTACTGGGCTGTGAATGTGGAGAAGGTGAGGCATTGGTGGGAGGGGAGGGGAAGAGTGGATTAGGTTGGATGAGAAGTCCTGCAGGGATTCTAGTTTGAGAGCGCTGGTGATGCCCCCGTGTTGCCGTTAGCCCCAGTGAAGTATGCGGGGAGTCTGGTGGTGCAGTCGACTATCAGGATCTGGAACCATTTGAGGAGACATTTTAAGTTGGATAAAATGTCGGTGTTGACGCCACTGTGTGGGAACCATAGATTTAGGCCAGGGGGGCATGGATGGGATGTATGGAAAGTGGAGGGAGGTGGGACTGGAGTGGGTTAGGGATATGTTCTCGGAGGCGAGGTTTGCAGGGCTGGTCGAGCTGCGGGAGAGGTTTGAGCTACCGAGGGGTAGCGGGTTTAGGTATACGCAGATGCAGGATTTTGTGTGAAAGGAGTGGCCGACGTACCCCAGCTACCCGAGTACATGTTATTAAAGCAACTGCTGTTTCCTGATAACTTGGGGGTTGGTAAGAATGGGGACATATACAGGTGGTTGGGAGAGCAGGTGTTGAGGATAAAGGGGGAGTTGGGAGGGATATAGGATGGGGAATGTGGAGTGAGGTGATGCGGAGGGTGAACTCAACCTTCTCCTGTGCGAGGTTGAACTTAATTCATGATGTGGAGATGCCAGCGTTGGACTGGGGTGAGCACAGTAAGAAGTCTTACAACACCAGTTTAAAGTCCAACAGGTTTGTTTCAAACACTAGCTTTCGGAGCACTGCTCCTTCCTCAGGTGAATGGCGAGGGAAGGAGCAGTGCTCCGAAAGCTCGTGTTTGAAACAAACCTGTTGGACTTTAACCTGGTGTTGTAAGACTTCTTACTGAACTTAATTCAGTTCAAGATGTTGTACAGAGTACACATGCCTCCAGCAAGGATGAATGGGTTCTTCCAGGGGGTAACAGATGGGTGTGAGAAGGGGGCTGGCGAATCATGCTCACATATTTTGGGGCTGCGAGACCTTGGACAGTTTTGGGAGGCGATATCCAGGATAGCGGGGCCAAGGTCAGGCCAGGCCCTGTGGTGGCAATCTTTGGGGTTTTGGAGGAGCCAGGGCTGCTGGTGGGGAAGGAGTCCAATGTCGTGGCCGATTGCCTGACAAAGGATCCTTTTGAATTGGAGATCGGAGACGCCACCAGGTGTGGCAGTCTAGCTGGGGCATTTGTACTACTTTCTCCAGCGGGAGAAAATTAAGTTCACTATGAGGGGATCAGAAGAGGACTTCGAAGTGAAGTGGAGGCTGTTCATGACTTTATTTGAGGAGCTGTTCATCACGAGGGGTGGAGGGGGGGGGTTAAAATGGGAAAAATTGTACAAACTGGTAACTATGTTTTGTTGGTCTGTGTATTTTGTTGGTATTGTGTATGTGTGGAATAACTCTCTTCAAAATATATATGTATTTTTATTTCAAGAAAAGGGTTCAGATTAGCACATTCAAAACAGTCAAATAGAATGCAATGGTATTTTAACATTAACCCGACCCCCTCCCAACCCCCCTAGCTGCTAGCCACAAACAAGTCCTTAAAGGTGATGAACAGCTTCCACCTGGAGCAGAACCCTCCCTCCGATCCTCTAATGACAAACTTAATCTTTTTTAGTCTCAGAAACTCTGACAAGTCCCCCAATCACACCAAGGCCGGAGGTGGCGCCAATGACCTCCATTCAAGCAGGACTCGCCTCCGGGCTACCAGAGAGGCGAAGGCCAGGACATCACCCTTCCTCCCCTCCAGGAGCGCTGGATAGTCCAACACCCCAAAGATCACCACCAATGGACATGACTCCAACCTAACCCCACAATCTCCAATAGTCTCAGAAAAGGTGACCCAAAATTCAAACAACTTAGGGCAGGACCAGAACATGTGTGAATGGTTGCCCCCCCCCCCCCCCCCGCCCCCCACAACAACCATCCATATATTATCGGATATCTTCCCTTCCCCTATCTCATCTTGAAATAGCATGCTTTCCGTAAATGTAGGTCCCGGTAACCGAGGGAATGAAGATAGTTCCTTATGAACAAGGTTTCGTACCTGCATATACCTAAAGAAACTTTCCTCGGGAGTTGAAATTTTTCTACTGTGTCCTCCAGTCCCACAAATCTACCCTCCATAAACAAATCCCTGAACCTCTCGAGCCCCTCCCTCTTCCAAATCTTATAATTGCATCCAGCCCGGACGGCACAAACCTATGGTTCTCACAGACTGGTGATAGTTCCATTGTTCCCAATTTAAAACGATGCCTGAATTGGTTCCAAGTTCTTAGAGACATCACCATCACTGGGCTCGTACAGAAACTGGCCAGAGAGAAAGAAAGAGGGGCTGTAGCCAATGCCCTTAGGCACAAACCTATACAGGAAGCCTCCTCCAAGCTTGGCCCCGGTTCATCCATTCACCCTCGCACTTAATCGATGTTCGCTGCCCAATGATAGAACATCAGATTCAATAGCACCAGCAGCCCCCAATTTCTGCTCCATTTGCAGGAACGGTCTTTGAAGCCTGGGGGGTTTTACATGCCCAGATAAAGGCCGAGATTAATTTATCAATCCTAATGAAAAAAGATTAAGGGAGGAAGACCAAGAGACACTGGAATATAAATAAAAATAAATAAAAGAATGTTCATTTTGACCGTTTTCAGTCTCCCCTTCAAAGACAATGGGAGGGCATTCCACCTCTTCAAGTCCCCCTTCACCCCCTCCATCAGACTGCCCATGTTTAATTTATGCAGCAAGGCCCAGCCATGAGCCACCTGAATCCATAAATACGTAAATCTCGTCTTGGCCAGCTTAAAAGGCAGTCTCCTCAAATCTGCTTCCTTCCCTGGGGGATTCACCAGGAAGATCTCACTCTTACTCACATTCAATTTTTATTCTGAGAATGATCCAAACATTCTCAACAGCTCCATTATCTACACTGCCCACACTGGAGAGAGAATCTGAAATGTATAGCAACAGGTCGAACGCGGAAAGGGACATCCTATAATCCTTGCCACCTCTCTCGATAGCCCTCCACCCGCCTGACACCCTAAAAGCGATGGCCAATGGCTCAATTGCCAGTAATGGGGACAGCAGCCTTCCTTGCCTTGTATCGTTGAGCAATCGGAAGTATCCTGAACTCACCACGTTGGTCCGGACACTGGCCATGGGGGAAATTATACAGCAGTCTCACCTTGGAGATAAATGCCAGCCTAAATCCAAACCACTCCAAAATCGTGAACAGATACCAACAATCCACCTGATCAAAAACCTTCTCCATATCCATGGAGATGATGACCACTGGAACATTCCTCAAGGAGGGCGACAGGGCCACATTTAAAAGCCTCCTGAATTTGGCCGACAACTATCGGCCCCTGACAAACCCTGTCTGGACCTCGGAGATCACCTCTGATAGGCACCCTTCCTGACGTGCTGCGAGCACCTTAGCTAGTAACTTTGCATCGGTGTTCAACAGTAAGATAGGCCTGTGCAACCCATACTTCATAGGATCCTTGTCCTTTTTTGGGATCAAACAGATCTATGCCTGAACCAACGTGGCCCAAAACAGAGAGACATTAAACATCCCCAATAGGTGTAGTGCCAGCAAGGCCGCAAACTGTTTATAGAATTCCACTGGAAATTATCCGGCCCCGGTGCCTTTCATGCCTGCCATCTTAAGTGGTGAGCCAATAAATGCTGGACTTCTCACAATATTCATAAAATGCCCCTTGCGAGTGACAAAGTTGTCTCACCACCTTCCCTGTTGATTCAAGCTTGAACTCCATCTGGAGGCTCTTCCTCTCTGCTAACTTCGCAATTGGGGCCGTGGAGTATTGCCGGTCCACCTCCAGAATGGAGTCAACCAACCTCTGCCTTTCCGCACTTCTAACCCTATTCCTGTCGGCCTTTTATGAAATTATCTCCTCCTTCACCGCTGCCTTCAATGTTTCCCAGAATGTGGAGGGTGAAACCTCCGCATTGTTGTTAAAACGCACATAGTTCCAGGATATTCGAAGCCACCCATTTACAAAACCCCTTCATCTGCCAGGAGTGTCGTGTCCAACCTCCACGGGAGCAGTGGGCTCAACCTGCCGGCAGCTATATATCCACACAGTGTGGGGTGTGGTCCAATATTATAATCGCCGAGTACCCAGCCCTCTACCCTGACAGTAACGATCCTGCACCACAAAAAAATGTATTTGGATGCAGACCCAGTGCATGTGCAAGAAGAAGGAAACTGCCCTGTCCCTCGGATGTCTAAATCTCCACAGATCCACCCCCCCCCCCCCCCCCCCCCCCCCCCACCCCCCCAATCTGCTCCATGAACACTGTCAGCTCCTTCGTCATCCCCAAAGTTACAAAAGACTTGGGACTCGACCTATCCATCCTTGGGGCTAATACACAATTCAAATCTCCCCCAATGGTCAATTGGTGCAAATCTAGCTCAAGGATGGCCATCAACAGCTTATTGATAAACTCCCAGTTTAGTGCATAAATGATAACTAATGCCATCGGAGTGACCGCCAACACCCCACCACTCACTATCATGTATTGCACCCCCCTGGTACATCAAAATACTGGCTGCTTTAAAGGCTATCCTCCTGTTAGTCACATCCACCATCCTCCCTCGCCCTTGCATCAAAATTAGAGTGGAACACCTTCCCCATCCTTTCCTTCCTTAGCCTCGTCTGATCCCTAACCCTCAAACGCGTCTCCTGCAAGAACACTACACCCACCTTCAAAGTCTTCAATGTACAAACATCCGGGATCTTTGAAACGGATCGCTTAACCTCCTCACGTTTCACGTAACCATCCTAACTGGGGGTCTCTGGACCCCCGATTTACTAGAATCAGCCAAACCTCATCCTTGAGGCAATCCAACAGGGCCCAAACCTGTCCCGAATCTAGGCCCACCCAAAATCCTCAGACAAATCCATAAACAAAGAAACCTTCATTGCCAGCATCCCAAACACCTCCCCTCCCGACCTCCGATCCAAAAATCCTTTCCTGTCCCTACACCCCCTCCCAACCTCGAATAACTAACCCACCGAGCTCCAAAAAGCACCCTTAACCCCTCCCAAAGAAAATCCAGCCAACCTAGGCTCATTACCTTACCCCACAAACAACCCCCCCCCTCTCCCCTCTCCCCACCTGTAACCAGCCGCAGCCCTCTCCCCCACTTTACTCCCGTTAACCAGCATAGTTGCTAGCAGGGTGACTCCCAAGGGAAGTACAAAAAGGAAAACAAACAACCCCCTTTTCTAAAGCCGTAATTCTGGGAAGGAAGAATCCACACTCTCCTTTGATGAAACAAGAAATCCCATACTACCATGGGAAAGAACGAAAAACAGAATGGCAAAAAACACAGAAAAAGGCAAGAAGCATGAACATGAAAAATTCAAAACTCCGTAACATCCATCAACCACAATCAGATTTTTCCCAGTCCATTTTTCAACACAGTCATTTGTCTCCTCCACTGAATTAAAATAATGGTCTCTGTCCTTGAAAGTGACCCACAAGCGAGCCAGATAGACCACTTCGAACTGCACCTTGTTCTACTAGAGCTCTGCCTTGACTTTGAACCCAGCTCGCAGTTTTGCCAGTTCTGTTTTGTTATGTTTATGGCCTTCCCATCTACTCTCTCATGTTGCTTTCGCCCGCTTTAAGATCTGCTCCTTGTCCAGATATCTATGGAAATGGACCATGACCGCCCGCAGTGGATCCCCGGATCTGGGCTTTCATCAGTCCACCTCGGGAGGGGTCGCAAAGAATCCCTCCACCACCAACATCCCGCCTGGCTTACTTTTTGGGGGCTCTTCATCCCTCCTGACAGATGCCAATCTGCTTTTACCAGGCAAGAAGCATGCAGCAAATTTCCCAATCAGACCTGGGTTAAAAGGAAATCGCAGTCTTACTGATAAATTTGTAAAGCCCCCATCTGCTTTAAATGGGTTTTCAACTGCCCACAGAACCTTGCAGGTTATGATAAACTTCCTTCCCATACCGGCCTCCCCGAACAGGCGCTGGAATGTGGTGACTAGGGGCTTTTCACAGTAACATCATTGAAGCCTACTTGTGACAATAAGTGATTATTATTATTATTAGTCTCATCTTGTCACTTTCCCAATCTTGGCAGTGAGATAGGATTAAAATTACCCCATAGACATTAAAAAACAGATCCAGAGTTGAGTAACTATTAATAAATTTAACCAGTGTTAAGTCTGAAAGCAACACAATTGAAATAAAAAGTGAAAAACTGTGCATAAAGTCTTGGGGCCGAATTTTCTGGCTCTCAGGATCTTCCGGTCTCTCTCTCTGACCGCCCCTTCCAGGGCCTGATTTGCGAACCACCATAGGCATCGGCCTCCAATGCTGGAAAAGATGCCCCAGGGGGCTGGAAAATCCCATCCTTGGTTTTTGATTGATTAGTTGAAATTAAAAGAAGCATTGAGAGGTTTCTGCACACCAGAGCTGGGGCAGCACTGTAACACAAGTGGTTAGCACAGTTGCTTCACAGCTCCAGGGTCCCAGGTTCGATTCCTGGCTTGGTTCACTGTCTGTGCGGAGTCTGCACGTTCTCCCCGTGTCCGCGTGAGTTTCCTCCGGGTGCTCCGGTTTCCTCCCACAGTCCAAAGATGTGCGGGTTAGGTGGATTGGCTAAGATAATTTGCCCTGGGTGTCCAAGAGGTTTGGTGGGTTTGCTGGTTACAGGGATAGGGTGGAGGTGTGGGCTTGGGTGGGGTGCTCTTTCCAAGGGTCGGTGCAGACACGATGGGCTGAATGGCCTCATTCTGCACTGTAAATTCTGTGATTCTTGTCCAATCAGAGGCTGCCTTCTCCAGAATCCAGCCTCTGATTGGACGAGCTGGAAATAACACAACACTTAATTGTATCAATTAAGGGTGAGAGTGGAGGAGGAGCGATGGGGTGAGATTGGGGCCTGTGAATGGGGAGTGATGGGGTGAGAGTAAGGCCTGCAAAGGGGGAGCGATGGGGTGAGAGTGGGGCCTATGAACGGGGAGTGATGGGGTGAGAGTGAGGCCTGCAAAGGGGGAGCGATGGGGTGAGAGTTGGGCCTGCGAACGGGGAGCGATGGTGAGAGCAGGGCCTGCGAGGGGGGAACGATGTGGTGAGAGTGGGGCCTGCGAAGGAGGAGCGATGGCGAGAGCGAGGCCTGCGAAGGAGGAGCGATGGTGAGAGTGAGGCCTGCCAAGTGGGAGTGATGGTGAGAGTGGGGCCTGTGAACGGGGAGTGATGGCGAGAGCGAGGCCTGCGAAGGGGAAGCGATAGTGAGAGTGGGGCCTGCGAAGGGGGAGCGATGGTGAGAGTGGGGCCTGCGAAGGAGGAGCGATGGTGAGAATGAAGCCTGCGAAGGGGGAGCGATGGTGAGAGTGGGGCCTGCGAAGGAGGAGCGATGGTGAGAGTGAGGCCTGCGAAGGGGGAGCGATGGGGTGAGAGTGAGGCCTGCGAAAGGGGAGCGATGGTTAGAGCAGGGCCTGCGAAGGGGGAGCGATGGTTAGAGCAGGGCCTGCGAAGGGGGAGCAATGGTGAGAGTGAGGCCTGTGAACGGGGAGCGATGGTAAGAGTGAGGCCTGCGAAGGGGGAGCGATGGTGAGAGTTGGGCCTGCGAAGGGGGAGCGATGGTGAGAGTGGGGCCTGCGAAGGGGGAGCGACGGTGAGAGTGAGGCCTGCGAAGGGGGAGCGGTGGTGAGAGTGGGGCCTATGAACGGGGAACGATGGTTAGAGCAGGGCCTGCGAAGGGGGAGCGATGGTTAGAGCAGGGCCTGCGAAGGGGGAGCGATGGTTCGAGCAGGGCCTGCGAAGGGGGAGCGATTGTTAGAGCAGGGCCTGCGAAGGGGGAGCGATTGTTAGAGCAGGGCCTGCGAAGGGGGAGCGATGGTGAGAGTGAGGCCTGCGAAGGGGGAGCGATGGTTAGAGCAGGGCCTGCAAAGAGGGAGCGATGGGGTGAGAGTGAGGCCTGCGAAGGGGGAGCGATGGTTAGAGTGGGGCCTGCGAAGGGGGAGCGATGGTGAGAGTGGAGCTTGCGAAGGGGGAGCGATGGTGAGAATGGAGCTTGCGAAGGGGGAGCGATGGTGAGAGTTGGGCCTGCGAAGGAGGAGCGATGGGGTGAGAGTGGGGCCTGTGAACGGGGAGCGATGGGGTGAGAGTGGGGCCTGTGAATGGGGAGCGACGGTGAGAGTGGGGCCTGTGAAGGGGGAGAGGACGGTCCTTGGAGAGATATGAGCTATGTGAAAGATGCATATGAGAGAGCGAGATGAGTGTGTGTGAGAGATGAGAATGAGAGAGCTGGATAAGTGTGTGAGAGAGAGATTGAGGTGAGTATGTGTGTGTGAGAGAGAAGAGGGAGAGAGAGATGAGAGTGAGTGTGAGATATAGGAGTGTGTGAGAGATGAGTGAGTGAACAAGTGTGTGTGAGTGATGGAGGGAGAGAGATGAGAGTGACTTGTGTGAGAGAAGAGTGAATGGAAGTGTGTCCAATATGAGAACCCAACATTCCAGCAGCATTCTTCCTATCTGAACCAAAAGGAGCAGCAACATTCCTCCCATTAAAATGACCAAAAGGTAAGACATAATAACATTAATAAAAGAACACCTTAATTATAGTAAAGATATCCATATAAGAAATAGAAAAGACTTTAGGGACTGGATTCTTGCAACACCGGAAAAGCAAGTAGCGATCGGATGGAGAATCGAGCATCCGGTAAAAATCGAGGTTTGCAGCCGGCACTGATTCGGGGGCCATCCACCACTACCTCCCCGTCGATGAAAACGAGGTTATGCAAAACCAGCATTTGTATGTATTTAAATGTGATTAGCAGCTTGGAAACAAGCTGCTTCTCCGTTCCACAATGTTTTGTCCCTATCAGGTGGAGGCCTCATGGGCGCAAATTACTACCAGTATTTACAAAGGGGAATGGGCACCACGGCTGCAAAGAGAATCAGGAAGCTAAAGAAAAAACTGAAAAACCATTGAAACCTGTTGGACTTGCTTGGGGCTGGCTGCCTGGGCTGGGGGCAGGGAGCGACTCGGTGGTAAATCTGCAGACTCGAGATGTCGCCCTTGGGATCGAGATGGCCCGGCTCAGGATAACATTGCTGTAGTCTGGTCTTTTAAACGCATCCCTTTGGTGCTACTTAGGGGCTTCTGGCTCCTCACACTGCTGAGTGCTATCTGTGTCCTGTGAATGCTCAGAGAGCCTCTGGTCATCTGAGAGCCCATCCAGGTTGCCCCTCTGGACATCCCCATACCCCAGCTGTATCATTACAGGGATGGGAGTGGCCAAGCTTGATTGGGCACAGCAGGTGATGGCACTCTTTAGAAGCGCTGCCTGACTGCAGAGGAAGCGGGGATCAGCAGAACTCACCCCAACCAGAGGACACCTACACGTGGCCTTTGGAGATCTCCCTGGTTTTCTGCCTCTCTCTGGGCAGAGGCATCATTAATGACCCCCATCCCTCTGAATCACCAGCCGTCTCCTACTAGTGAGGCTGGCAGCGCTGACTGCCTCGGCCACCAATCCCAAGCGCTGCTCAGGAGGGCAGGCATGAAACTCCAGTCCACCCTGAAGAAGAGGGTGTCCCTCTACTTTTCACTGGCATGGAGCTGTGGGTCCACCTCGGACCCCAACCTTGGGTGGGCACATTTTCTGTCAGCCACCTTTGTGGCTGCAATGAGTGTGTGTAAGTGGAGTGCTTAAAAACTGCTCCAGCTGCGAGGGTCTTTCGCGCTAACTTCAGCCCCAGCAGTTAGAACACCCACTGGGCAGTGAATTGCGCTGAATTCGTGCCAGCAGAGTGCTGGCCCATTTGCCTGAACTGATTTTCTTACCGAATAGTGACCCCAATGGAAATGCGAGCCACATATAATTCAGTCCTGGCGTCAACACTTAGGTCTGGATTTTTTGTCTGTGCCCACCGTAAGATCACCACGGATGGGACAGGGACCATGTAATGGGCCGTTGACCTCGGGCAGGAATTTCTGGTCGCGGGCGGATGTGGCCAATAAATCTTGCCGAATGACCCCCAGAGAATCCTGCTCTAGGTTTTTGTAAGTTCTACCTATTGCAAGAAGACAATTTGTTTTGTGGTTTGGCTCGTCACCACAATAACAATGTCCTTCGCTACTATCGGGAGGTCAAAAGAGTTCCATGGCTGGAAAAATTTGGGCAACTCGGGCTAAGTAGTCGGACTTGAAGGAGTGTATTTTAACCTACTTGCCCAATTAAAATCAGTTAAGTGGGCAGTTGCAAACAAGCAGATTACTTACCTGCTTGACTCTCCTACCTGTGATATCAAATTGCATGTAGATGGTGTGCTTATGTAAATTGGAATCTCTTACATCAACAGGACCTTTTGCTTTCCTATGTTACTGTTCTGAATTTTAAAGGATACAATTGGATATCTTTTCTATCCCTATTGAGATAGAGGCTAGATTAAATCTCACTTAAGGATTACATTATGGAGGTTTGTCCAGGTTTAGTATTTCTAACAGTTAGCAAATTAAAATTATTTTTGAACTAGATGAAGTGTAAATTATTGATTTTCCACTGCTGCTTAACTTGGTTTTAATAAACTTGAAAAGTAATCAATAGCCTAAGTCACATGTTCTAATGATATATTGTATCAATTCAGTGGAAATTACAGTGGCAAAGATTTTTGTTCATCATAGGGCAATGCTACATGAGCCTATTATTGTATATTATATTGTATATTATAGTATATTATGTTATATTATAGCAACAAGAACACTCTTGTTTGTATGAGGGCACACTTAAAAGATAGTATTTGTGATTAAGAACAAGAAAAATATCTAATTAAAGCCTAAAAATATACCAAAGGTTTTGTGAATGTTTGCTCCCAAAAGTGAATGAAACAAAGTTTTTGACTCTCCACCATTAGGTCCTACATTATTCAACCTGAACAATTTGGCTCTCGAGGGATGCATTTCCATGGTTCTCATGGTTTATGAGTCATCACATACACAGTGATATCCTTCAGTTGTTATGTGCTGATGGCAATACTGGACTAGTCATATCCCAGAATGAAAGCTGGCTTGGTAGATCCTAACTTCTATTTTTCAGAAACCGTGGAATTAAGTTACTTAACACATTCACAGGAGTCTGCTGATGAACTCTTACTACAAAGAATATACCATTTATTAAACAAAGAAAAAAGGGGCCATAATACACCAGACAAAAAGAGGTTGGAAAGATTTCAATACAAACAGAGGAAAATGATTGAAATATTCACTATTCCTCCACCCCAGCTACCCCTTAACAGACACATACAAATTTGGAAAGATAAAGTAATTCACCATATCTACCTTCTACTCTAATATTCAAGTTACATATGCAGTACATGTGAACCAACTGGTAAACTGTGGACACACACCAAAGCAGACTCCATGGATTTCTCAACTATCCACCCTGACACTTTCTACACTGTGAGTCAACCGGTCTCACTGAAACTCTGTCCTTCTCATGTGTCTCCCCGTCTGAACAACATGCCTTGGAATTCTCTCCAAATATAGCTCCTACTCGGATGGCTTCAACAAGGATCCACCTTCAGGGTTTCAGTCTCGCCATCTGAGATTCCTTTCCTCTGGATCGCCACATACACTTAAGCTTGACCTCCCAAGCACACCTTCAGACCTTCGGTTGTGTCAAGCAGAACCGCACTGCTCCAAAAGGCCCACAGTAAGGAGTCACCAACTGTCGGGATTTCTCCATGGATCTTCTGGGCTTCTTTCAAGTCCATCTTGCTTCAAGTATACTCCACGCAGCCTGTCTTTAATTTGCAGCCTGTTTCTCTGCCTCTTTCAACTTTACTTAACAGGCCCATTTTCCAGAGGCGGGTTTACAGTTCATGGGGCTCTGCGCTCACTATAGTTTCTAGGCACTCCCCCACCCCCCAACCTTATGCTTCTCCCGATCCCACCCTCCCTTGCTCCAAAACACAATGGGGCAAGCCACAAAATTACATAAATTGATTGCTGTTTTTTAACTTGTACAAACTGTATGAATAATTACTGAATTGAATTCCAAGCTTACCTCTTGTCAGAATTATCATAAGGACAGTCAATATTGCGATATGTGAGTCTTGAGATGAGCAAACATGGAACTTGCTGATGAGCAACAAGATGAAAAAATTAGCCAATGACATCACTGCAGCACTGGCTAGAATTAGCCAGTCCAGAGAAGGAGTTTGGGCATTGTTCAATACTTCAAACTTTTAAAAGTAAAATGACAAACTGCCTTTTTGCCTAGCTTCGACCTTTTGCCTCGCCTTCAATTTTCTGTGTTTTTTGACTGTCAGATTGATAGTGCCGCTTCATATTGCGAAAGAAACTGATCTTGATTTTAACGAATTATCTGAAAGAGCAGGAATTTGCACAGTCAATCCCACGTTCTTAACAGCTTCAATTCAAGTTCTGCAAAAATTGGATTACTCTTTTAACTAAGAAACTATATGAGTCTTGATTTCAAACAACACTCACTCTACTCCTCTCCTGCCATTACGCCCTCACAAACTCTCCTTTCCCGTGGACCCCCAACTCCATCACAAACTCTTCCTCCTTCCAAAATGCAATCCAACCCTCACACAATCTCTCTCCTTGCAAGTCTGAAACCCTGACCAACCCCCTCACGTACTCTCATCTCCCCACACCCTCACACTCTTTCCCCCCCCCCCCCCCACACTCTCACTCTTTCCCCCTCTACCCCATTCCCTTAGTCTCCTCCCAATCTCCCATTCTCACCTCACTAGCCTGGGATCTTCGAGGCAGCCTCCTGTCTTAGTCATCATATCCTCGTGGTTAAGGCTTTATTCCTGGCCAGGGTTGTGTCACAAACGTCCTTGCCTCGCCTACTCGGTTGCTGTCCACATCTCATGGTGGCCTAATTTTGGCGCCTCACTGTTGCTGGCTTGCCCTGGTCGAGTTGCAATCTTGCACACCTCACCTGCTCACCTCACTTGGCGGCTGACCTCATCTTGTGGTGGCTTTCGGTGCTTTGCTATTGTTGGCCTACCCTCAGCTCTGGGTCGAGTCTCCTGTTTGCACCAGCTGTTGCTTCCCTCAGCGGCTGACCTCACCTTGTGGTGGCTTTCGGTGCCTTACTGTTGCTGGTCTGCCCGGGGTTGAGTTGCAAACATGCTTGCCTTTCACAGAAACGGGAAAATTTCAGCAGCCTCTGCCTTTTTCTCCTCACCTAGTCGCCTCTCTTCATTGCGCGTGGCTAAAGTTAAGCATTCATAGGGTCAGACCAGTGTTTTCCTGCTCTTTAAGACTCAACAATCAGATCCTGATTTTGATCTGTATTGCCTGCTGATGAGTTTGTCAGCAAATGCAGTTTAATCAGGCTCTGATTTGATGACCAGTGCACTGGCCGGTGTCATAATATCTACTCATGTATATAATGGAGTGCAAACAGGCAGTGATTGACACACAGGATGACCAGTGAGCACAAGAACACAGCAGCCAATCACCAGACAGGACACGACCCTATAAAGCCAGAGGGCACCAATTTCCCGTGCTCTCGGGATCCAGCTATTGAGACAATCAGAGCTCGTGAGCATGTAGCCAGTGCAAACACCATGTGGTAGTCAGTTAGTCTGGTCAGGCTAGCCTCAGGTCTCAGTCAAGTCAGCATAGTGTCAACCCACAGTTGAACATGTAAAATAGTTAGATGTTAAATAAAATCGTGTTGCATCTCATCGAGTGTTGGAAGTCTGTCTCTCGCTACACTGCATCAAACACAGTCCACATAGACCCAGCCTACCCAACACATCAGCCGGCATGGGGCCTATACGGCCTAGGCACGGTGTGTTTAATTGTAAATCTGCTCCACCTGTTTTGGATTCCTCTCTTTGTCATTAACTTGGGACTTCCTTCTCTTCCACTCCCTGGGACATTTGGACTCTTATTGGTTTGGGACGTTCTCCCTGTCCCCTTCCATGCCAAGCTCCCTGAGAAACATTCTCTGCAATGTTGCTCCTCTTTAGGACCTGTAGTTTCTCACTGTTTCACTTTTCTCTTTTTTCCTTCTGCGATTGTGCACAGGCTTGGTTCCTGGCCCGAAAATCTTTGAAAAATGAACTGCGCATGTGTGCTGGATCGGTTCCCAGCTTGAAGACTTGGAAGACATCAAGTTTGCATGTATGGCCATTTCCAAGCCAGCGCAGAAGTTCCCTGGCCCACTGGGAACTGGAATTTCCAGACTCCCAACCTAAATTCAGCTAAATATTCAGCTTTTTCAACGGCCCCCGACCAGCGTGGCGGCGATCCTGCTGGCACCCGAGAATCGGTGCCGGAGAGTCGGCGAGCCGGCATCGTGCCGCGATTCGCACGCCCCGGCGCAGGGTCGGAGAATCCCAGCCATGGGCACCAGCATCGGGTGAAGCATACTGGAAGGAGTGTAGTATTAATCAGATCAGTCCATAAGAAAGTCATTTAGGTATGGTAACAGCGGGAAGGAGCTGTTTTTTAATCTGTTTGTGCGTGTTCTCAGACTTTTATATCTTCTGCCCGATGGAAGAGGTTGTAAGCTGGGTGGGAAGGGTCTTTGATTATGCTGCCTGCTTTCCCAACGCAGCAGGAGGTGTAGACAGAGTCAATAGATGGGAGGCAGGTTTGTTTGATGGACTGGGCTGTGTTCACGAATCTCTGTAGTTTCTTGCGGTCCTGGGCCAAGCAGTTGCCATACCAGGCTGTGATGCAGCCAGATAGGATGCTTTCTATGGTGCACCAATAAAAGTTGGTAAAAGTCAATGTGGAAATGCCGAATTTCCTTAGTTTCCTGAGGAAGTCTAGGCGCTGTTGTGCTTTTTTGGTGGTAGCATTAACGTGGGTGGACCAGGACAGATTTTTGGTGATGGGCTCACCTAGGAATTTTAAGCTGTCAACCATCTCCCACCTTGGCCCCATTGATGCAGACAGGGGTGTGTCCAGTACTTTGCTTCTTGAAGTCAATCACCAGCTCTTTTGTTTTACTGATATTGAGGGAGAGATTGTTGTTGTTACACCACTCCACTAGATTCTCAATCTCCCTCCTGTATTCTGACTCATTGTTCGAGATCCGGTACCAGAGCCCCCGATGAATTCATCACTACATTCAATAGCCGTCTTACATTACACGTGAGCTGCCTGCCCTTTACGAAGCCTATTTGATCTTCTGCAAACACCCCCGGGACACAATCCTCCATCCTCCCCGTCAACAACTCGCCAATACTTTCACATCCGTGTTCAATAGTGATATGGGTCTATACGACCCACATTCTGCCGGGTCCGTTCCCTTTTTCGGGATTAGTGTGATTACTGCCTGCGTCATCATCTCCGGCAGCTCCCCTTTCTCCAGTGCTTTATTAAACACCCCTAACAGATCTGGTGCCTGGTCCATCGCAAATTCCTTATAAAATTCCGCCGGGTACCATCCGGCTCAGGGGCCTTCCCTGACTTCATACCCCTGATACGATCCAGCACCTCCCTCAGCCCCAGGGGCTCCACCAATGCCTGCCTCTCTGCTTCCTCCATCAGGGGAAATTCCAGCTTGTCTAGAAGCCGCCCCATGTCCCCCTCATCTCCCCATGGGTCTGCCTCATACAGTCCCTGGTAATACTCCCTAATTGAGTCATTTATATTCTCTGGCTCTGGCACCTCATCCCCAATCCCAGTCCGTATCTTCAATATTTCTCTGGACGTGGCCTGCCTCTGCAGCTGGTGCACCAGCATGTGTCTCGCCTTCTCCCCAGACTCATATTGCATCCTCTTGCCCTACGCAGTTGCCCTACCGACCTCCCCATTGTCAAACTGTCAAACTGCCCCTGCAACGTTTTCCTCCTCGCCAATCCCTCCACGGCGGGCACCCTCAAATACTCCCTGTCCACCTCCACTATCTCACTTACTAGGCGGTCATGTTCCTCATTCCTTTCCCTATCCGCACGAGCCTGAAACAAAATAATTCCCTGTGGTAGTCACCACTGTTTGTATATATCACATCAGTGGCGTGCAGAGGTCTGGTGATGCCCGGGGCAAATCTTGATTGTATGCCCCAAAGCCCCACGTAAATATTTCATTAAATATCACCAAAAAACCTATAGAAAACGTAGTTGCACCCGTTCTAGAGCTATTCACTGACCTCTTCATCTTTAGAACATAGAACGATACAGCGCAGTACAGGCCCTTCGGCCCTCGATGTTGCACCGACATGGAAAAAAACTAAAGGCCATCTAACCTACACTATGCCCTTATCATCCATATGCTTATCCAATAAACTTTTAAATGCCCTCAATGTTGGCGAGTTCACTACTGTTGCAGGTAGGGCATTCCACGGCCTCACCACTCTTTGCGTAAAAAACCCACCTCTGACCTCTGTCCTATATCTATTACCCCTCAATTTAAGGCTATGTCCCCTCGTGCTAGCCACCTCCATCCGCGGGAGAAGCCTCTCACTGTCCACCCTATCTAACCCTCTGATCATTTTGTATGCCTCTATTAAGTCACCTCTTAACCTTCTTCTCTCTAACGAAAACAACCTCAAGTCCATCAGCCTTTCCTCATAAGATTTTCCCTCCATACCAGGCAACATCCTGGTAAATCTCCTCTGCACCCGTTCCAAAGCTTCCACGTCCTTCCTATAATGAGGCGACCAGAACTGTGTGCAATACTCCAAATGCGGCCGTACTAGAGTTTTGTACAACTGCAACATGACCTCATGGCTCCGGAACTCAATCCCTCTACCAATAAAGGCCAACACACCATAGGCCTTCTTCACAACCCTATCAACCTGGGTGGCAACTTTCAGGGATCTATGTACATGGACACCGAGATCCCTCTGCTCATCCACACTACCAAGAATATTACCATTAGCCAAATATTCCGCATTCCTGTTATTCTTTCCAAAGTGAATCACCTCACACTTCTCCACATTAAACTCCATTTGCCACCTCTCAGCCCAGCTCTGCAGCTTATCTATGTCCCTCTGTAACCTGCAACATCCTTCCGCACTGTCTACAACTCCACCGACTTTAGTGTCGTCTGCAAATTTACTCACCCATCCTTCTGCGCCCTCCTCTAGGTCATTTATAAAAATGACAAACAGCAACGGCCCCAGAACAGATCCTTGTGGTACGCCACTCGTAACTGAACTCCATTCTGAACATTTCCCATCAACTACCACTCTCTGTCTTCTTTCAACTAGCCAATTTCTGATCCACATCTCTAAATCACCCTCAATCCCCAGCCTCCGTATTTTCTGCAATAGCCGACCGTGGGGAACCTTATCAAACGCTTTACTGAAATCCATATACACCACATCAACTGCTCTACCCTCGTCTATCTGTTCAGTCACCTTCTCAAAGAACTCGATAAGGTTTGTGAGGCATGACCTACCCTTCACAAACCCATGCTGACTATCCCTAATCATATTATTCCTATCTAGATGATTATAAATTGTATCTTTTATAATCCTCTCCAAGACTTTACCCACCACAGACGTTAGGCTCACCGGCCTATAGTTACCGGGGTTATCTCTACTCCCCTTCTTGAACAAAGGGACCACATTTGCTATCCTCCAGTCCTCTGGCACTATTCCTGTAGCCAATGATGACCTAAAAATCAAAGCCAAAGGCTCAGCAATCTCTTCCCTGGCTTCCCAGAGAATCCTAGGATAAATCCCATCAGGCCCCGGGGACTTATCTATTTTCACCTTGTCCAGAATTGCCAACACTTCTTCCCTACGCACCTCAATGCCATCTATTCTAATAGCCTGGGTCTCAGCATTCTCCTCCACAATATTATCTTTTTCCTGAGTGAATACTGACGAAAAGTATTCATTTAGTATCTCGCTTATCTCCTCAGCCTCCACACACAACTTCCCACCACTGTCCTTGACTGGCCCTATTCTTACCCTAGTCATTCTTTTATTCCTGACATACCTATAGAAAGCTTTTGGGTTTTCCTTGATCCTACCTGCCAAAGACTTCTCATGTCCCCTCCTTGCTTGTCGCAGCTCTCTCTTTAGATCCTTCCTCGCTTCCTTGTAACTATCAAGCGCCCCAACTGAAACTTCACGCCTCATCTTCACATAGGCCTCCTTCTTCCTCTTAACAAGAGATTCCACTTCTTTGGTAAACCACGGTTCCCTCGCTCGACCCCTTCCTCCCTGCCTGACTGGTACGTACTTATCAAGAACATGCAATAGCTGTTCCTTGAACAAGCTCCACATATCCAGTGTGCCCAACCCTTGCAGCCTACTTCTCCAACCTACACATCCTAAGTC
This sequence comes from Scyliorhinus canicula, assembly GCF_902713615.1. Classification (NCBI taxonomy): domain Eukaryota; kingdom Metazoa; phylum Chordata; class Chondrichthyes; order Carcharhiniformes; family Scyliorhinidae; genus Scyliorhinus; species Scyliorhinus canicula. The sequence goes on from NC_052152.1 coordinate 58,470,338, forward strand.
ATGTCTAATGGCATCATAATTGCCCTTCCCCCAGCTATAACTCTTGCCCTGCGTAACGTAAAGGTCACCGAATTGTGGTCACTGTTTCCAAAGTGCTCACCTACCTCCAGATCTAACACCTGGCCTGGTTCATTACCCAAAACCAAATCCAATGTGGCCTCGCCTCTTGTTGGCCTGTCAACATATTGTGTCAGGAAACCCTCCTGCACACATTGTACAAAGAACGACCCATCTAATGTACTTGAACTATATCTTTTCCAGTCAATATTTGGAAAGTTAAAGTCTCCCATAACAACTACCCTGTTACTTTCGCTCTTTTCCAGAATCATCTTCGCCATCCTTTCCTCTACTTCCCTAGAACTATTAGGTGGCCTGTAGAAAACTCCCAACAGGGTGACCTCTCTTTTCCTGTTTCTAACCTCAGCCCATATTACCTCGGAAGAAGAGTCCCCATCTAGCATCCTTTCCGCCACTGTAATACTGTCCTTGACAAGCAGCGCCACACCTCCCCCTCTTTTGCCCCCTTCTCTGACCTTACTAAAACACCTAAACCCCGGAACCTGCAACAACCATTCCTGTCCCTGCTCTATCCATGTCTCTGAAATGGCCACAACATCGAAGTCCCAGGTACCAACCCATGCTGCCAGTTCCCCTACCTTATTTCGTATACTCCTGGCATTGAAGTAGACACACTTCAAACCACCTACCTGAACACTGGCACCCTCCTGCGAAGTCAAATCTGTGCCCCTGACCTCTATATACTCTCAATCTCCCGTACCCCAAAACTATAATCCAGGTTCCCATGCCCCTGCTGAATTAGTTTAAACCCCCCCAAAGAGCACTAACAAATCTCCCCCCCAGGATATTGGTGCCCCTCAGGTTCAGATGTAGACCATCCTGTCTATAGAGGTCCCACCTTCCCCAGAAAGAACCCCAGTTATCCAGAAATCTGAATCCCTCCCGCCTGCACCATCCCTGTAGCCACGTGTTTAATTGCTCTCTCTCCCTATTCCTCATCTCACTATCACGTGGCACGGGCAACAACCCAGAGATAACAACTGTTTGTTCTCGCTCTGAGCTTCCATCCTAGCTCCCTAAAGGCCTGCCTGACATCCTTGTCCCCTTTCCTACCTATGTCGTTTGTGCCAATGTGGACTACGACTTGGGGCTGCTCCCCCTCCCCCTTAAGGACCCGGAAAACACGATCCGAGACATCACGTACCCTTGCACCTGGGAGGCAACATACCAAACGTGAGTCTCTCTCGCTCCCACAAAATCTATCTGTGCCCCTGACTATTGAGTCCCCAATTACTAATGTTCTACTCCTTTCCCCCCTTCCCTTCTGAGCAACAGGGACATACTCCATGCCAGAGGCCCGTACCCCATGGCTTACCCCTGGTAAGTCGTCCCCCCCACAAGTATCCAAAACGGTATACTTGTTACTCAGGGGAACGACCGCAGGGAGTCCCTGCACTGACTGCTTCTTCCCAGTCCCTCTTACAGTTACCCATCTATCTCCAGTCTTTGGTGTAACTACTTCCCTGAAGCACCTATCTATGACCCCCTCTGCCTCCCGAATGATCCGAAGTTCATCCAGCTCAAGCTCCAGGTCCCTAACACGGTTTTTGAGGAGCTGGAGTTGGGTGCACTTCCCACAGATGAAATCAGCAGGGACACTGACGGCGTCCCTCACCTCAAACATTCTGCAGGAGGAGCATTGTACTGCCTTCCCTGACATCACCTCTAGATTTAAAAAAAAACAAGAAGAAGAAAAAGAAACAAAGAGCTTACCTGATATTCCCTCAAACCCTGCTCCCGGTGAAAGGTAAGCAAATTTAAAGGCACTCACTCACCTTCACGACAGGCCCCAAGCTGCCTCTAGGTCATCTCTAAGGTATAGGACAGCTGCCTGAGGTTAAATTGCGCTGTAAGAGTTAGTCAATTTCCCCTTAGCGCTGGGATTCTAGGGATATTGTTCTCTTCTTCAGTCATTTTGCTTTGCAGCAATGGGTGAGATGTTATGTCTCGAAAGTTGTGCCTCCCTCCTCTGCAACCCCCATGGAGAAGGATTAAAGCAGCAACGTCATGGAAATACTGTTATGACCCTTGTGGAAACAAACTACAAACAACCCAACTAAGACCAATATACAAGACTTCACTTTTATATTAGCAATCACACCAAAATCAACGTAAATTAAACATGAATTAACAGGAAAATTGCAATAATATGACCGATAAATTACACATAGCAGATACAAAGACATATCTCACACATTTCTCAGTCAGCCCATTCAGCACGTATCGCATTCATTTCAGCCACAATATCCTTCAAAACGTTGAACTTCTTCAAATCAAATTCCATCTTCATTTCTCTAAAGCTTTAGCACCAAGTCTCATCAAACACCGGCATTACTTCACCCAATTTCCACAAATATAATTTTCACAGTCGACACATTTCCAGATCCCTTCTTCTTCACAAAACCCTGGTCATGTGGGGCCTGTTTGTGCACTATGCCAGTGCATAAAGGGTCCCCAAATCCAGATATAAAGCTCTGTTCAAGATCCGAGCTCCAGCAGCTTGCAGTCAAGTAGAACATAGAACATAGACCAGTACTGCACAGAACAGGCCCTTCAGCCCTCGATGTTGTGCCGAGCAATGATCACCCTACTCAAACCCACGTATCCACCCTATTCCCGTAACCCAACAACCCCCCCCCCCCCAACCTTACTTTTTTAGGACACTACGGGCAATTTAGCATGGCCAATCCACCTAACCCGCACATCTTTGGACTGTGGGAGGAAACCGGAGCACCCGGAGGAAACCCACGCACACACGGGGAGGACGTGCAGACTCCGCACAGACAGTGACCCAGCCGGGAACCGAACCTGTGACCCTGGAGCTGTGAAGCATTTATGCTAACCACCATGCTACCGTGCTGCCCCTGTCTCTGAGAATCTCCCATTTATAGGACCCTGGGCTTTAAGTATAAAGGGTAAGAGGGCAAAAGTTAAGAGGCCATGATGAATCTTCATAAAATACTGGTTCTGTCCCAAATGGGTGCCCCTGGCCCAAATGTCAAATTCTGGGCACGACAGTTTAGTAAGTTGACAACTATAGAGAGGGTGCAGAGAAGAGTTTAAAAATGGATCAAAAGATAAAGATAATGAATAAATAAAATTCACCCATGGTGGCATTGATTGCCGTCGATTCGGGAGAAGAATTTGCGCCCTTTTTGTTCACGCTCCAGCCGCCGAGTGCAAAGCCGCCTCTTCACCAGCGGCGACCGCGGTGCGCAGGCGCGCTCCGGCCGACCGCGGTGCGCAGGCGCGCTCCGGCCGACCGCGGTGCGCAGGCGCGCTCTGGCCGACCGCGGTGCACGCTCCGTTCTCTTCACGCTGCTGCCCCCATCCAATCGATGCCCGGGGCCAGCGCACCGTCGGCCCCCCCCCTCTGCACGCCACTGCATCACATACACGAGCTGTAATACGGTAAGGCTCCTGTACTACAGGTAGGGGGGTAGATCCCTGCCTGCTGGCTCCACCCAGTAGGCGGAGTATAAATATGTGTGCTCACTGAGCTGCAGCCATTTTGGTAGCAGCTGCAGGAGGCTACACATCTCTGCTTAATAAAGCCTCGATTACTCTCTACTTTCGTCTCGTCGTAATTGATAGTGCATCAATTTATTAAGCAGAGATTTTACAGCGATGTATCTCCGCATCAAGCCGGATCGCCTGCAGCGACTTCCGGCTCTACGTCCTCCCCAACCTCTGCGCTGCCTTGCTACTCAGCCTGGACTTCCAGTGCAACCTCCAAAGTCTAACTCTGAAATTCGGCGGGCCCCTATCACCCCTTACTGTATGCAGCTTCACGACCCTTAAGGTTGACCCACCTTCGTTGTTTGCAAACCTCATCCCGGATTGCAAACCCGTCGCCACCAGGAGCAGACGGTACAGTGCCGAGGACAGGACCTTCATCAGATCTGAGGTCCAGCAGCTACTGCGGGAAGGCATCATCGAGGCCAGCAACAGCCCTTGGAGAGCTCAAGTGGTAGTTGTGAAGACTGGGGAGAAAAACAGGATGGTCGTTGACTACAGCCAGACCATCAATCGTTACACGCAGCTCGACATGTACCCCCTCCCACGCATATCTGATATGGTCAATCAAATTGCACAGTACTGGGTCTTCTCGACAGTAGACCTGAAATCTGCCTACCACCAGCTCCCCATCTGCAAGGCGGACCGCCCATACACTGCGTTCAAAGCAGACGGCTGCCTTTACCACTTCCTTAGGGTTCCCTTTGGCGTCACTAATGGGGTCTCGGTCTTCCAACGGGAGATGGACCGAATGGTTGACCGGTACGGACTGCAGACTGCAGGCCACCATCCAGGTACGGGAAGGTGGCCCACAGTCCGTACCTGGATAATGTCACCATCTGCAGCCACGACCAGCAGGACCACGACGCTAACCTTTCCAAATTCCTCCACAATGCCAAACTCCTGAACCTTACGTATAACAAGGAGAAATGCATGTTCAGCACCAACCGCTTCGCCATCCTTGGCTATGTGGTACACAATGGAGTTCTAGAGCCCGACCTCGATCGCAGGCTCCCCCTCATGGAACTCCCCCTCCCCCACTGCCCCAAGGCCCTCAAACGATAGAACATAGAAAATAGAACATAGAACAGTACAGCACAGAACAGGCCCTTCGGCCCTCGATGTTGTGCCGAGCAATGATCACCCTACTCAAACTCACATATCCACCCTATACCCGTAACCCAAGAACCCCCCCTTAACCTTACTTTTTTTTAGGATACTACGGGCAATTTAGCATGGCCAATCCACCTAACCCGCACATCTTTGGACTGTGGGAGGAAACCGGAGCACCCGGAGGAAACCCACGCACACACGGGGAGGACGTGCAGACTCCGCACAGTGACCCAGCCGGGAATCAAACCTGGGACCCTGGAGCTGTGAAGCATTTGTGCTAACCACCATGCTACCGTGCTGCCCAAAAGATGCCTGGGGTTCTTCTCATACTACGCCCAGTGGGTCCTTAACTATGCGGACAAGGCCGTCCCACTCATTCACTCCACGTCTTTCCCCCTGACGGCTGAGGCTCACCAGGCCAACAACCGTATCATGGCAGACATCGCCAAGGCCGCGATGCACGTGGTCGATGAGACGCTCCCCTTTCAAGTCGAGAGCGCTGCATCAGACGTTGCTCTGGCCGCCACCTTCAACCAGGCAGACAGACCCGTGGCATTCTTTTCACGCACCATCCATGCCTCCGAAATTCGGCACTCCTCCGTCGAGAAGGAGGCCCAAGCCATCATAGAAGCTGTGCGGCATTGGAGGCATTACCTGGCCGGCAGGAGATTCACTCTCCTCACTGACCAATGGTCGGTTGCCTTCATGTTCAATAACACAGTGGGGCAAGATCAAAAATGATAAAATCTTGAGTTGGAGGATCGAGCTCTCCACCTACAATTACGAGATTTTGTATCGCCCTAGTCAGCTCAACGAGCCCCCCAATGCCGTATCCCGAGGTACATGTGCCAGCACGCAAGTGGACCGACTCCGGGACCTACACGATGCTCTCTTTCACCCAGGGGTCACCCGGTTCTTTCACTTCATAAAGGCCCGCAACGTACTCTACTCCCTTACGGAGGTCAGGGCTATCACTAGAGACTGCCAGGTCTGCGCGGAGTGCAAACCGCACTTCTATCGGCCAAACCGAGTGCACCAGGTGAAGCCCTCCCGTCCCTCTGAACGCCTCAGTATGGATTTCAAAGGGCCCCTCCCTTCCACTGACCAGAACACATACTTCCTTAACGTGTTTGACGAATACTCCAGATTCCCCTTCGCCATCCCATGCCCCGATATGACGTCTGCCACAGTCATCAAAGCCCTCACTACCATCTTCACTCTGTTTGGTCTCCCTGCTTACCTCGAGCAGGACAACCAGCTACAACCCCCGGGGTAATGGGCAGGTGGAGCGGGAGAATGGGACGGTCTGGAAGGCCATCCAGCTGGCCCTACGGTCTAAAAATCTCCCGGTCTCCCACTGGCAGGAGGTCCTCCCTGACGACCTCTACTCCATCCGATCGCTACTTTGCACGGCGACTAACGAAACCCTCCATGAACGTCTCCTAGCCTTCCCCAGGAAGTACACCTCCGGGGTTTCACTTCCAACGTGGCTGGAAGCTCCAGGACCCGTTCTCCTCCACAAGCACGTGCGGCTCCACAAGGCAGAACCGTTGGTTGAGAGGGAACAGCTACTCCATGCAGACCCGCAGTACGCCTACGTGGCGTACCCCGACGGTCGCCAAGACACAGTCTCCCTCAGGGACCTGGCACCAGCTCGTTCCCCAACCCCCCCATCTGCCCCGGCGCCACCCATCCTCCCCCCAGCGCACTTCACCACAGCCCCCGCTCCAGGATGATCCGTCCTCCCCTTGGTCCCACCCGGGGATGAAGATGAGGTCTACACGCCCCCGGAGTCATCGGCGACCGAGCCGGCGCCTGCATCGCCACCGGGACTGCGGCGCTCACAACGGAGGATCAAGGCACCCGACCGGCTGAATTTGTGAACTTTCCCCAAAATGTACACTTTAAAACACTCACATACATATAACTAGATTTTCCACCACCCCCGCTGGACTCCTTTTTAACAGGGGGTGAATGTGGTAGTCACCACTGTTTGTATATATGACATGCATGAGATGTAATACGGTAAGGCTCTTGTACTACAGGTACGGGGGTAGATCCCTGCCGCTGGCTCCGCCCAGTAGGCGGAGTACGAATGTGTGTGCTCACCGAGCTGTAGCCATTTCGGCATCTCTGCGTAATAAAGCCTCGATTACTCTCTACTCTCGTCTCGTTGTAATTGATAGTGCATCATTCCCCCCGGCCCACTGCCTTCAGTGCATCCCAAAAAATGGCCGCTGACACCTCCCCATTCTGATTCAACTCCACATTCTCCTTAATCGCCGCCCGCACCTTATCACAAAAACCTCCATCCGCCAACAACTCCGAATCAAACCTCTACCCAGGCCTCTGCTCTTGTCCCAATCTAAACTGAACTTCCAGCCAGTGGGGCGCAAGGTCCGAGATAACTATCCGCGCATAGTCTGTCCCCTCCACCTCAACCAAACTCTGCCGACTCACTACAAAGGAATCAATCCTCAAATACACTTTATAGACATGTGGAAAGAAGGAATACTCCCTTCCCCCGGGTTCTGAAAGCGCCGTGGATCCACCATACTTATCCTCTCTATAAACCACCCAGCCCCCTTGCCATTCATACCCTACTCATTGACCTGGGGCTCGATCTATCCACCCTCGGCTCTAGGACACAGTTAAAACTCTTCCCATGACCAACTGGTGCGTGGCCAAATCCGGGATTGCTGCCAGCAACCCCCTCATAAAATCCGCATCATCACAATTGGGACATACAGATTTACCAACACCAGTGGCGCCCCTTACAATAGCCCACTCAGAGTCACATATCTCCCACCTAGATCCCTCACCTGCTTCGCACTCACAAATCCCATTTTTTTGCTCATTAAAATCGCCACTTCCCTCGATTTTGAATCTCATCCCAAGTGGAAAACCTGTCCCACCAACCCTTCCATAACCTAACCTGGTCATCCAGATGGAGGTGCATCTCCTGCAGAAAGACCACCCCCACTTTCAAGCTCCTGAGTTGTGTAAACATCTGTGACCTTTTAACCGGCCCATTCAGTCCCCTGACGTTCCACATTACCAGACTTCACGGAGGCTTGCGCCTCCAATCCCCTCTACCATCCATCATCATCCCCACTTAACTCCTGCCCCATTAATTCCACCCCAACACAGTGGTCTCAGGTCAGCGATTCTGACCCCTACAGGGGGCCAGCACGGCACTGGAGTGACTCACACCGCTCCAGCTGCCGATCCCCGGCATCAGATGGGCGCCGCGAGTCTGCACATGCGCAGTAGGACCGGTGCCCATGCGCAGTGGCTCCCTTCTCCGCGCCGGCCCCGATGCAACATGGTGTAGGACTACAGGAGCCAGCGCGGAACTAAAGAGACCCCAGCCCAAGAGGCCGGCCTGCCGATCAGTGGGCCCCGATCGTGGGCCAGGCCACAGCGGAGGCCCCCCCTGGGGTTGGTCCCTCTTCCCCCCCACCAGGCCGCCCCAGGGTGGATCCATGCCGAGGTCCCGCCGGGTAAGAGCAGGTGTGAATGGCGCCGGCGGGACTCAGCTTTTTTTGTGTGGCCGCTCGGCCCATTCCGGGCAGAGAATTGGCCCCCGACCGGCGCCGCGCTGACCATGCCGGCGCCATTGGCACTGATTCTCTGCCCTCCGGAGAATCGGCACATCGGCGGCGGGGTGGCGTGGCGCAATTCGCGCCTGTTCCGGCGATTCTCCGGCTCGCCCCCCCCCGCGTGAGAGAATCTCACCCACTGTGACACCCACAAGGAGCCATATAAATATGCATGAGTTCTCCTGAGCAGCCATTCTACCAGCTGCAGTCGGAGGATAAACATCTAACTGTAATAAACTCTCCAGGATAACAGCTGGACAGTCCTTTAAAACAGAACCCATGGGTCTGCTGTTGCACGCTCTGAGAAAGGAAACCTCAACCAGCACAGCGGAATGCATGTTACCTCTCCTTGCAGATGTGCAAGTATAGGTGAATGTGGGAGGATAACACAGCCTGACCTGCCTGCATTCCTCTGCTGATCATATTCCTCCCTCCAAGCTTGCCAGATTCAACTTCTCCGGTAATAAAGCCTCTGGCACCAATACAAATAACTGAAAAGTATTTATATTTAAACATGTCAGTTTATTTAAACTTTATTTTTGCCAGTTTAAAAATGTATTCAACTCGAAGGGCAGAATTTTCCATTATGGAAACTAGGTGCCAGGGTGGTTGAAATGGTGGGAAATTGTGCCCAATTCCAAGCTAGGAAGGTAATTAATTATTCACAGGAAAGTATCTCTCTGAATCACCTGGTGGGGCCTGTGGTAATCCACTGTGTAATTGTGTGTGTGTCTATATTAGGGGGTGTACAGTCGTACCTATACTACAGGTTCACCGGTAGGCCCTGCCGGCGAGCTCCGCCCACAAGGAGCCATATAAATATGCATGAGTTCTCCTGAGCAGCCATTCTACCAGCTGCAGTCGGAGGATAAACATCTAACTGTAATAAAGCCTCTTTTGTACCCATTCGAGTCTTTAGTACAATTGATCGCGCACCTGGGCCAAAATGGATTTGCCCGCTCCGGCGTTACCTGGTGGGGTTGAAGGTCCGGGCCATGTTCAAATGCCACCTGAGCACACTCATCGCACTCTCTATAGCCCAGCTGTCACCAGTAGACCCACACAGATATCTGGCAGAGGAAGGCCGCTGCAATCCAGAAGATGGCTGCATTCCGTTCAGCCTCAAAGCCCTCAAGACCTTAATCCGTGGAGTGCGGCTGCATCAGGATGTGCTTTATCCCAGGGACTGCTTGATGAAGCACATCAGTCTGACTGCTTCAGCCTGGCAGGCTACAGCAAAGGACATTAGCAAGCTTACCACCCCACTCGCAATGCCATCCATTGCAGGGAGAGGATGAATGGTCTCGTGCCCCGCCAGGGTAAGTCATCCTTTAACTCTCCCACTATCAAATTCTCATCACAGCATCATGTTCTCAAAGGGCTACTCTCTTTATGGATCTCACACAACCATTAGTGAGGAATACATACTGATGTGTTAGGCAGGTTGGTTCGACGTGGACTGCACTTGATGCAGTGTGGCGAGAGACAGACCTCTAACACTGGAGAAGATCCAACACGATTTTATTCAACATTATAACTAATTTCCATGATCAGCTGTGGGTTGACACTATACTGAACTGACTGGAGACCTAGTACTAGCCTGACCAGACTTACTTGCTACCGCATGGTGTTTTCACTGGCTAGCTCGTGGACTCTGACTGTCTCGGTAGCCGGGTCCAGAGAGAGCGGGAAACCTAGTGCCCTCTGGCTTTAGAGTGGTAGTGTCCTGTCTGGTGATTGGCTGCGCTGTGCTGTGTGCTTACTGGTCATCCTGTGTGTCAATCACTGCCTGTCTGCTCTTCATTATATACATGAGTGGATAATATGACACATGCCACCACTGATTTGCTCACAAAACTTTCACGTCACCACCATCTCATCTATTATGCTGCTCAGGTTCCACCCTCAGCCCCTTCTGGTGAGGGATCACGCATCTTCCCCAACCTTTGCTCCATCCCTTCTCATCACATTCCTTTAGTTGTCTTCATTGCAGGGCAAGGGTAGCTTAAAACAGATGCAGAACATCCCAGACTTGGGGATGGATGGCTGACATTGTGCACCTCACACCATTTCGGGAGGATACTGCCGAGCTGGCTGTGGAGGACAGGAATCATTCCTATGGGGAAGGGGAGAACGACTTGTCCCAGGAACCTAGCACGGATGACAGATTCATGAGTTCATCATATCCTGACATTTACAGTAACGTGTAATCTGTCTGCTCATCAGCTAAAACTATTTTCTCTCTTTTAAATAGCATCAGATCCAAGCAGATGAGAAGGCCAACAGAAGCTCCAGCGCCAGACCACCTCGGATGATTAAGCTGAGTAAGCCACTGATGAAGAGCCATCACTGCACTCACCTGCAACTCCCATCAGCACAGAACATACACCTTGGTGAGATTAGGTTGGGCTCATCTATTGGAGAACACCTCACTGACATGTACCCAAAGCAGTCAGAGGCAGGGATAGCCCATGTCTCTGGCAATCGTAGAGCTGCTAGAGACCTGCTACCTGCTGAGTCCAAGTCAGATTATGAGCCTCAGAATGCTGGAGATTCAACAATAGGCGGCAGAACATCAGGCAGAGATGTGGCAGTCACTCAGCAGACTTAGCGATGACAGAGGAGTCTGATCTTGCGGCTCAGACATGCTAGTGCCTTGAGGTCACTACTAGAAGGTTAGCAATCACCATGGAAACCTTGGTCCAGCAGGTTTTGATGGGGTTGCGTTTGGCCCTGGACTCCATGACCACACACACTTGTAGGCACCATCAGTGTCTCAGTGATTGGGGGGTAGGTGGCACCTTGAACCTCCCTCCAGGTTTCCCATCTCCTCAAGGAATTAGGAGGAGCCCTTGGGCACCCAAAAGGATGATGAGCATCAGTCAAAACCCCAGGGGCCTCCACTCAGGGCATTCCAAGGTTGTCCGTCTTTTCTGAATCCGCTCTGCTTGTGATCCCATCCACTTGGGTCAAGGACAGTGCATCTGCCCCTAAACAGGAGATCCTTATTAGGCCGGGGTGATCCAGACCTCAGGCCACTGGAGGACGTCTCCCAAGGTCATCACAGACAGAAGGAAATTGAAGTCAGCAGATTGGCTCCACCTTTGCTGTAGTGGTAGGGTTAAAAAAATGTAAACGGAAATTTAAATCACATTTGGGTCACAGGTGTGTAACCATTGTCAAAATATTGCACTTTTTGTTAATACATTTGGTGTTCATTTAATGACATGATGGGAAAACTAGTCACGTTTCTTGGTACAATGAAATTTAAACTGACTTCGCATAACCTAAGGCACAATACAAGCAGAAGAAAAGGTCAACTTGACCCGAAAACTGTCTGACTCTAAACTCAGATAAACTCAGTCGTCATAACCAGAGCAATCTAAATACACAAGATAAGCTAGAAACTCGTCCTCTTTCGATACTTAAACAAGTCTGCTCCCGTTTCTTAAACATGCGATCAAAGGCAAGATAATGATATGAGACCCCGAGTCCTCTAAAGGTCAGCAAGGTGACGCCAGTTTAATGATATTACTTATGTTTTACTTTTGATCAAATTCCTGACCAAGCTGTATTCACGTTATCTTGATTTTATAATGTATAAATATCAACCTATTCCTTTGTAATAGCGCAGACTTGGAAAGGAACCGCCAGTTTGTAATTGACTGCCTTCCGACTCCAAGTTTCAGCCATACTGCTAGCAGTTATAGTTCGTAAATAAAGCTTTGTTTTGCTTACCTAATGAACCTTGTTGAATCTTTCTATCACAGTCCAGAAGCAGGGAAAATATTAACTACGACAGCCTCGTCAATTGAAGGTACTGTAATTATGTACATATGAATCCTCTTATTTTGAGGTTTAGCCATTCTTCCATTCCATTGTAGACCCCTTTTGTAAGATTAACATTCATGTGCTGTCAAACTCACTGAAGATAGTTTCTGCACCCTTGTGTGATGTCATATTAAAATCTTTATTGGACTTGCGTGCTTATGCGCTTGTAACCTTTTTTCCTCACCACACACCATTGTATGAGGGCAGCTCAGCAGCCTTGAGGGATTCGTGGCAGTTGTGTCTCCTCAATGGTAGTGCCAAAGGACAAGACCTGGACGAGAGGATGATATCCCCAACAATGTCCTCATCTCATTGGTTCTTGTAGTTTCTCATTAATGTGGCAACGACTGCATCAAATAAGTTGCTGTAGTGTTCTCACTATTGTGTTTACTATCACTTCCCAGGGCAAGTGCATACAGGATGCACTGCTGACCTTCTTACAGATCATGGCCTGGTCAAACATAAGGATGGAAGGTGCATGTCTGAATGCTGAACTTGTTCTGTGACTGCTTCGACATCCCTTTCAATGCAATGGAATGGCATTACGGAACAAGAGGAATGTGGCCATCTCCCACTGCCTTCACTTTCCTCCTGGAATTTGGTAGCAATTCTCTTGCTTCCTCAATGGCATTGTCCGGTGGTAGGTGATCCTCCTCTCCTTCAGGTTTCTGGTCCTCCTGCTCTCCATCCTCTCAGGAGCTCTCATCCTCCTCCCATTCTCCCTCTGGCAAGTGATCACCTCTTTGCAGCGCCAGGTGTTGACGGATACAGCACACAGTGATGCGGAGACGCTACCTGGACTGTACTGCACTGCCTCACCTGAGCAGTCCAGACATCGGAAGCACATCTTCAGAGTGCTACTGGGCTCTTCAATTAGGGATCGTGTGCAGTTGCGATCTGCATTGTACCTCCCCTCTGAAACATTCTGAAGCCAACACAAAGATATCATGAGTCAGTGTTTCAGTGGGTACCCCTTATCCTCAAGCAGCCATCTATCTAGATGCTCAGGCCCTTTAAATACCTAAGGCACCTGGAAGTGATTCAGGATGTATGAGCCATGGCAACTGCCAGGGTACCTGGCACAAATGTGCATTATGTGCTTCCCATGATCACAGACCAGTTGAGATTATTGTGCAAGATTAAAGCACATGGGATTGGGAGAAGTGTATTGAGGTGGATAGAAAACTGGTTGGCAGCGAGGAAACAAAGAGTAGGAATTAATGGGTCCTTTTCAAATGGGCAGACAGTAACTAGTAGGGTGCCACAGGGATCGGTGCTGGGACCCCAGTTATTCACAATATATATTAATGATTTGGATGAGGGAACAAATGTAACATCTCAAAGTTTGCAGATGATACCAAGTTGGGTGGAAGGGTGAACTGTGATGAGGATGCGGAGATCCTCCAGCATGATCTGGACAGGTTGGGCGAGCGGACAAATCAATGGCGGATGCAGTAAAATTAGTATAAGTGTGAGGTTATTCACTTTGGAAGCAAAAACAGAAGGCAGATTACTACCTCAACGGTTGTAAATTGGGAGAGGGGAGTGTGCACTGAGACCTGGGTGTCCTTGTGCACCATTCGCTGAAGGTAAGCATGCAGGTGCAGCAGGCGGTAAAGAAGGCTAATGGTATGTTGGTCTTCATTGCGAGAGGTTTTGAGTAAAGGAGCAGGGACCACACCTAGAATATAGTGTTCAGTTTTGGTCTCCTTTTCTTTTTTTTTCTTTTTATAAATTTAGATTACCCAATTATTTTTTCCAATTAAGGGGCAATTTTAGCATGGCCAATCCACCTACTCTGCACATTTTTGGATTGTGGGGGCGAAACCCACGCTGACACGGGGAGTATGTGCAAACTCCACACGGACTATGACCCAGAGCCGGGATCGAACCTGGGACCTCAGCGCCATGAGGCGGTTGTGCTAACCACTAGGCCACCGTGCTGCCCTGGTCTCCTTTTCTGAGGAAGGATGTTCTTGCTCTCTCGAGAGTGCAGTGAAGGTTTATCAGACTGATTCCAGGGATGGCGGGACTGTCATATGAGAAGAGATTGACTAGGTTGGGATTGTTCTCGCTGAGGTTCAGAAGAATGAGGGGGGATCTCATAGAGACTTATAAAATTCTAACAGGACGAGACAGGCTAGATGCAGGGAAGATGTTATCAATGATGGGTGTGTCCAGAACTAGGGGTCACAGTCTGAGAATTCAGGGTAAACCATTTTGGACAGAGATAAGGAGATATTTCTTCACACAAAGAGTGGTGAGCCTGTGGAATTCATTACAACAGGAAGTAGTTGATGCTAAAACACTGAATATATTCAAGAGGCGACTGGATGTAGCACTTGGGGAGAATGGGATCAAAGGCTATGGGGATAAAGCAGGATTAGGCTATTGTGTTGGATGGTCAGCCATGATCGTGATGAATGGCGGAGCAGGATCGAAGGGCAAAAGGCCTCCTCCTGCTCCTATCTTCTATGTATCTATGAACATTAATGAAATGAAACTTTTATGGTTGCTAAACATGAGATGCTGCTGCCATGGAGCCCTTAAACAAAATGGGTGCAATCTGTTACACCCTGCATTCTTGGGAAGTCTGCGATAGCTGCAAACCCATTTAATCTTGCAGCCTTGCAATCCTGACTGCTAACCTCACATGGTGATGTGCCTTGTAGGGGGAAATCTGTGACCTCCTTTATGTATCTATGTGTGGAGGTGAACTGTAAGATGCCACACAGGTTCCCTGTGGTTCCCTGGAATGATGAACAGGCAAGGAGCACGGCAGGAGATAGCTTCTGACTCTACATGGCGTTAGTTCCTCCCGAAGAATGTAGAAGATGTGATCCACCAGAGTTTGGTTTAAACACAGATGTATGCAGCATTGTCTCACTTACCTGCAAACAGTTTTCTTCAGTAGACCCTTGGTCTAGTGAATCGCTTCTATGGTCTGGGTCTATCCTTCTGATCCTAATGTTCTTGCTGTGGCTCCCCTGGACATCAGGCGGGCATTATCTCTCACTTCTTCTCTTCCTCCATTATATTGGAACCCTGGAAAACAGCATTGATCCCTGGATCTATAACTTTTTTGTCCTTCTCTGCAGTGATAGCTAGCTTGAATAGATTAATGCTGAATGGTTGAAAATAGTGAAGCTCACAATATTGAACCAAAAGTGACTGTAATGGTGTCATAGAATTAGAATTTACAGTGCAGAAGGAGACCAATCGGCCCATCGTGTCTGCACCGGCTCCTGGAAAGAGAACCCGATCCAAGGTCAACACCTCAACCCTATCCCCATAACCCAGTAACCCCACCCAACACTAAGGGCAATTTTGGACACTAAGGGCAATTTATCATGGCCAATCCGCCTAACCTGCACATCTTTGGACTGTGGGAGGAAACCGGAGCACCCGGAGGAAACCCACGCACACACGAGGAGGATGTGCAGACTCCGCACAGACAGTGACCCAAGCCAGAATCGAACCTGGGACCCTGGAGCTGTGAAGCAATTGTGCTATCCACAATGGTACCGTGCTGTCCTACCATGCCATTTACCCTACTAGCCTTGTCACTGATGCAGCCTTGTATCCGAGGCACTCACATAAATATCGGGGTGACCAAGACACCATCCCTAAGAATTAACATCTGAATACCACAGTGATTGAAGAGGATTTGAATGACATGCGTGACCTGATCTAGCTTAGTGTCATGGAGTCATAGAGCACAGAAAAGGCCCTTCGGTTCATTGCGTCTGTGCCAGTCAAAAACAACCACCTAACTATTGTAATCCCATTTCCCAGCACTTGGTTCATAGCCTTATATGCCTTGGAATCGTAAGTTTACATCTCAATACTTCTTAAATGTTAAGAGGGTCTTTGCCTCCACCACATATTCAGACAGCAAGTTCCAAACTCCCACCATCCTCTGGGTAAAAAGGTTTCCCCTCATATCGCCTCTAAAACTCCTGCCTCTTACCTTAAATCTATGAACCCCGGTCTTTGATCCTTCCACCAAGGGGAAAAGTGTCTTCCTGTCTACTCTATCTAAGCCCCTCATAATTTTATACATCTCAATCATGTCCCCCCTCAGTCTCCTCTGCTCCAAGGAAAATAATCCAACTCTATCCAATCTCTCTTCATAACTAAAGCTCTACAGCCCAGGCAACATTCTAGTAAATCTCCTCTGCACCCTTTCCAGTGCTATTAAATCCCTCCTATAATGTGGATTCCAGAACTGCACACAATACTCTAGTTGTGGCCTAACAACATTTTATACAGTTCCAGCATAACTTCCCTGCTCTCAAACTCCATGCCTAGGCTAATAAAGACAAGTCATAACAGCTATATCCACCTGCCCTGCTACCTTAAGGGACCGATGTACATGCACACCAAGGTCTCGCTGATCCTCGGTGCTTCCCAGGGTCCTGCCGTTTATCATGTAGTCCCTTGCCTTGTTTGTCCTGTCCAAGTGCATCACCTCACACTTACCCACATTGAATTCCATTTGCTACTGATCAACCCATCTGACCAGAACGTTTATATCCTCCTATAATTGAAGGCTATCCTCCTCACTATCTGCCACCCTACTAATTTTCGTATCACGCACAAATTTACTGATCAACCCTCCTACATTCATATCTAAATCATTTATATAAACCACAAACAGCAACGGCCCCAACATTGATCTCTGTGGAACCCCACTGGACACAGGCTTCCAGTGAGAATAACATATCTCCACCATCAACCTCTACTTTCTGCCACTCAGCCAATTTTGGATCTAATTTGCCTTGGATCCTATGCGCTCTTACCTTCGCTATCAGTCTCCGCAGGGGAAACTCTCCCATAATCGTCGAGAGAGGGCCCAGCCCAACGGAGGGGTGCCGGACCTTCAAGGAACGGGCCCTATTTTTTTTTTCCCAATTAAGGTGCAATTTAGCATGGCCAATCCACCTACCCTGCACGTCTTTGGGTTGTGGGGGCAAAACCCATGCAGACACTGGGAGACTGTGCAGATTCCACACAGACAGTGACCCAGAGCCGGGATCGAACCCAGGTCCTCAGAGCTGTAGGCAACAATGCTAACCATTGTGCCAACGTGCCGCCCGTACCACAACCAATATGATAGCATTTTGTCCCGTAATGCGGGCCGACCACCAATCCCATGCCACCCCCAACATGCCTTGTCCACGCACACCCGGCTGCTGACATGTGCCCACGTTGGGGTCCTTTCCCCAGGTGATCGAAGTTGGGCTGCTGCATCTGTGCTGCTCCCTCCCACAGTGTTCAAGCACAGTGTCCATGCAGCAAGGTGTAATTGGGATGCAAGGTATTGAGGCCCACATGTTACTTGCCACCCATTTGGGATGTGTGAAGTGCGCACTTAACTACAATTGCCAATTTCCATTAGAAATAGCCTTCAACCGCAAGGCCAGAGGCCTCCGCAGTCAGTGGGAGTTATGAGTGGGCAATGGGGCAGACAGGCAAGGGCTAGGGTTGCCCCTGTACGGAACATAGGGTCCAGGGGTTGGCATTGCAGACCCAGGCACGTCTGCCTCACCCCGTAAGCCCAATAAACTTAGCCCCCAATGGCGGCACACCCCCAACTGGGGCTGCACCCCTGGTTGGCCCCGCCCCTGAGCACAGGGGTTACAAGCCCAGTGCCCCGGGCTCATTGCCTGCTGCACACCTTCTTGGCTCGCCACAGCAGCCCACCTGAGAGGTTCACGTTTTTCAAATGTGACCACTGCTGGGGAGGATGCTGAACCATGGGAGGCCGACGTATGTGGGGTGGCTCCCATTAAGTCTGTGGAAAGAGGGCTTAAGTGATGATAATTGGTTCCTCGCCACGCCATGGCAGGATTCTGATTTTGTCTACTAGAGCGAGCCGGTTGCATTGCAAATGGTTTGGTGCCCAGCGCAGTTCTCGTTTTCCGCCTCTCCTGCTATTCACCTGCCTTGTTCTGCTCGAGGCCAGAGAATCACACCCGAAGGGTTAGCCATTCGAAAAAAATATCAAAAAATACAAGGAAGGCTATTAAAGGACTTAAAAATCAAGATGTTTTAAAATCTACAGGACTTTTATATGCCTTTCCCCTGTCTCGTTCTTTTCCGGTTTCCATGAATATGCCAGGTACAGGGGGCGTGATTCTCCGCAAATGCGGAGAGTCGTAAAGGCTGCCGTGAAACTGGCCGTGTTTCATGGCAGCCTCCGCGCCCCCTCCCGGGACCCGATTCTCCCCCCCGGGCGGGGCTAGCAGCGCGGCCCCGTGAAGCACGGCATTGCGGGCTTAGCGACGGTCGCTAAGCCCGCGCGCCAAGCGTCACGGCGGCTGACGCGCACGATGACGTCAGCCGCTCATGCGCGGATTGGACGGCTCCAACCCGCGCATGCGCGGATTGGACGGCTCCAACCCGCGCATGCGCGGATGACGTCATCACGCATATGCGTCAAACCCGCGCATGCGCGGGCCGTCATGCCCCTCAGCCGCCCTGCGGACTGATCCTGCGGGGCGGCGGAGGAACAAAGAGTGCGCGGGTATCGGACCCGCTGCCTGCGATCGGTGCCCACCGATCGCGGGCCCATGCCACCCTTGGCACGGCCGTGGTGCAGCCATGCCAATCGGTGCCATGGTTGTCCGGGACGGCACTTTGCGGCCGTTTTCACGAACGGTGAGAGCAGGTGTGTTTGTGTTCATGAAAACGGCCGTAAAGGCCTGGGAACTCGGCCCATCGGCCAGGGGAGAATCGCTGTTCGCCGTAAAAAACGGCGAGCAGCGATTCGTGTCATGGGGCGGCCGTGGGGGGGGGGGGGGAGAGAATAGCGGGAGGTCGGGAAAAATGTCGGGAAGGCCCTCCCGCTATTCCCCGACCCGTCGTGGGCAGCGGAGAATCGCACCCTTGGTGTCCAGCACAGACGTGCAAGATGACAGTGCATGTTTTATAATTCCTGATCGTATGGATATTTTGCAAACTACCTATCCATCCACCTCAACCAAAAATTTGCTAATGCTTCTAATTTGTCACGACTAAAGCCCAAATTTGATCACAACATTAACAGCCAAAAATCTTCTCACAAGGTCTCGGTGTCCTGGTCAACATTCTCAACACTACACCAATGGTATTTGTGAGATCTTGCCAAGTGTAAACTGACTTCCATGCATGCCTACACAAGGAACTGAACATCAAAGTTAATGAATGTTTGTGAAGCATTTGCAATATTTCTGGGAGGCATGATAAGGTGAAGTGTAAATGTAATCTGTTCTAAACCATATTTTTTGCACTTACACTATCAATTTGTTTAAGTCATGTCTCTTTTTATTTTTTTGAAAACAAATTCAGTTCTTTGAATACAAGTATTTTTTCCAGAAAACAAAATATTCTGATCATTACAAATGCACATTCCTCTTTGCAATACATATGCAAGGGTGGCAAAGAGAAATTTTCTTGCAATCAATTTGTTTCTCATGTTCAATGATTTGATCAATGTCAAATCAATTATGCCCTTTTTGCTGTCACCATCATATATGATGCAATTAAGTTCCCTTGTGATAGTAAAGTATGAGCAACATTGAAAATGGGCTGTCAAATGTATATCATTGTCAGTCCTGAAAATATCAAATCAATAATTCTGCCAAGTGGGTTTGCCCATCATGTAGAGCCCTGACCTTTTCTCCGTAAGGGCACCAACCTCTCTTTAGTTATAACAGTCAGCTCAGTAGTAACATCTGATCTATGCTAAAGCAAATCAATTGAAAAGATAGTAGAAAAGTAGAGATTTTCAAAAAGTTTATCTTTACACGTCACAGTCAACTGAATGTACTTAAAGAAGCTTGTACCAACCAAGTTCTGAAGAAAGGTCAATATCCTGAAACATAAACTCTGTTTCTCGCTTTCTACAGAAGCCATCATGCCTGGCGAGTGTTTGTGTGCTTCAACCAGATTCTGTATGGACAGCTTCAGAGAAAAGCTCACGCCTTGTTCAGGTTCAGCACAGTCCATAGCTGCAGAGTTTACTGGAATGTATAAAGTCGGACTATTCATTGTTACAATCCATCCTGAATGGGCATCATGGTGGCGCAGTGGTTAGCATTGCTGCTTCATGGCGCTGAGATCCCAGGTTCGATCCTGGTTCTGAGTCACTGTCCGTGTGGAGTTTGCATATTGTCCCCGTGCTTGCGCGGGTTTCACACCCACAACCAAGGATGTGCAGGCTAGGTGGATTGGCACCGCTAAATTGCCCCTTAATTGGAAAAAATTAATTGGGTACTCTAAATTTATAAAAAAACAGAATTCATCTCAAACAATGCTGAGTAAGAAATGTATTTGGAATATTAGTCTTTTCTAAATGCATTCGACTTAAAACAAGAGGTGCTGTGAACCATTATTATAGAATTTACAGTGCAGAAGGAGGCCATTCAGCCCATCGAGTCTGCACCTGCTCTTAGAAAGAGCACCCTACCCAAGATCAACACCTCCACCCTATCCCCATAACCCAGTAACTCCACCCAACACTAAAGGCAATTTTGGACACTAAGGGCAATTTATCATGGCCAATCCACCTAACCTTCACATCTTTGGACTGTGGGAGGAAACCGGAGCACCCGGAGGAAACCCACGCACACACGCGGAGGATGTGCAGACTCCGCACAGACAGTGACCCAAGCCGGAATTGAACCTGGGACCCTGGAGCTGTGAAGCAATTGTGCTATCCACAATGCTACCGTGGTTGGAAAGGGATAGCAGTTTATATCTCTTTATTATCCCAAAAGTGGCATGTTGTAACGTATTTTATATTATTGCATTGCACTATATATTGCTAAAGAATAAAAAATATTTACCAAATGCTTTTTCATGAAGGTAATTGTCTTTGATCTAAGATCACAATATTGAGGCAGCCACAAAACCATTTTTTCATCTGAATTCAAAAGAGCATGGAGCAAGTTTTGTGCATTATTCTGACAACGCCTTTAGCATGAAGTGCAGACATTTAACAATTGACTTAACTTTCAGCTTTGGTATGTTAACAGTATACATAAGGCAATGGAGTGAATATAATGTCCTTATTTATTCTCAGCAAACACCAAGGGAAACATATTCTACATTCACTACGGTTGTCTCGAGCTACACCTGTGCCACATAACAACCTGTGTCAACTGTGGCTTAGTAATAGTATTCTCACCCTGAGTCCAGGCATTTTGGGTTTAAGTCACACTCTAGAGACTTGAGTCTCTAACCTAGACTGATATTCCAGTGCAGAAATGGGAGTACTCTGCATTGTTGAAGGTACTGGGCTAGAAATTTGGATAACTCTATTTTCAAATACGAGGGCTACAAATCACGGGTAAACCTTGATGTAGTTTGGGACGCTCCTACCTCATTTCCATAACTGCAGCAGACAAAGCAGCTTCTATTCTGTAGTCCTCTTGTGGCATGTCAGTGTTTTCTGCATATTGCGAAGGGCCAACAAGTTTTTAAAGGTGTAGTCCCTATAAAGGGTAAACTTATAAATGGAGGGAAGGCTGTTTCATATTCACAATGGAAGATTCAAATTGAAGGGAGAGGGCTCCCTGTTCATTGATGCTGCCGGGAAACACTGTTGACACATGTGGAGACCAAACAGACTATCCTGGGAGGAAAGAGAGAGCAGACTGCAACGGTAATTAATGCCACAACTGTGGCATCAGCAACCTGACGGCAGTGTTGAAAAAGGTTCAATTACCTCATTCAAGTGGCCAAGGAAAGTGAATGCCTCTGCTCATCACCTCTCACACTGCTCAATATATCACATACCTAATAATCGCCCAGGAGCATACACTGGCACTCAAGGTTCATCCCTAATATCCTTATATCACATCTCACACATACACATGTTCCAATCATATCAACCATACACACTCCTCGCCATGCTTCCACAAATTAATTAGTCAGCTATGGTAGTTGAGCACCCAAGCACAGTGATGCATAGTGTTATGACATCCTGGGCGAGTGTGTGGTCAATTCCAGCCCCACAACACCGTCCCACCCTTCACCCAGATACACACAAGAAAGACACATGGTCGAGGTAGGGAAAGGATTGAAAATAACAGGGATTAAAAGGGTGTGAGAAGGTTGTTTGCTGCTGAGGTAGCATTCTTTGTACCCGGCAATCTTCCACACTCGCGAAGTGTTGCAGTCATCAGTTGATTTTGACCATCTAAGGTTTGGCTTCCATTAGAACCTGCAGACTGTAGAAATCTCTCTGAGGAATCGCTTCCACTTGACTGACCTCAGTCTCACACTGATGATTCCCCTCAGGTCTTGCAATTCTAGCTTACGTCTACCAAATAGACTATCAGCCTCACTGCGTTAAAACTACTTCTTGTGGAGGCCCACTTAATCCTCCAATGGGTGGTAGACATCGCCATTTCCCAGGATAGCACAGAGTGCGTGGTCCTAAAGCTACGGGGCCTAGCAGCCCTAAACCTTGGTCGCTGGAGGGCCGCCGACCAGCCGCAACGAGTCGCGAGCCTCTGCAAAGCGGGACCAGCTGCTGGAGCCGAGACCGTCGCCATGATGCACCCGGGAGCGACCGTGGTGACACCCTTGAGCTGCAGCACCAAGGTGGCGGTTGCATGCAGCCGTGAACAGGACCGGGATGCCAGACAAGTCCGTAGAGGCGCCATTCCCTGTCAGCTCCCCAGGCATTACCATCCCTCTAGAGGCCAAGCATATTATGTTGAGGACCAGGAAGACACATACCAGCAGTTACATTGTGTTAGAGCCCCCAGGGTCGCACCAATCTGCACTGCACTGAAGGTAAATGGATACCCCATTGACATGAAGCTCAACACCAGAGCAGTCGTCTCAGTCATCAGCTGCCGGACGTTAGCCATGATCCATGCTGGTCTCCAGACCTTGGACCTTCGGGTCACAGATGCCCGGTTGACTACATAATGGGGGAGCCCTTGGTCATTGAGGGCACCGCCCATGTGATTTTGACATATAAGGACCAGTCAGCATGCTTGCCCTTGGTGGTAGTTTGTGGTGGAGGACCCAGCTTACTGGGCCGCGATTGGTTGTGCCATTTAAAGTTGAATTGGCAATACGTTTGCCATATATGTACCCATGGCCTGGAAGGAGTTGTGGTGAAATATCCTGGAGTTTTTGCCAAAGGCCTCGGCACAATAAATGCGCAGTGGAAAAATCAGTGTAGATGAAAATGCATAACTCCACTATATTCTTGCCCATCCAATACTAACCGCACTACGCCCCAAGGTCGATGGAGGGTTGGATTGTTTGGAGTGCTTGGGTATCATCCACTCCGTCCACTTCACCGATTGGGCTGCGCTAATGGTCCCAGTGTTAACACACAACATATCCGTGCGTTGATGCAGGACTACACGATGAAAGTGAACTAGGTTTCTCGCCTCGACTGATAACCGGTCCATTGTATCGAATACCTGTACGTCAAACACAGCAGGAGAAAAACGTTCACAAAACTCAACATGAGCCATGCGTATCTGCAGCTGGTCCTAGATCCAAGCTCCCAGAGGTTCGTGACCATCAATACCTACAGAGGGTTGTACGAATACACCCACTTTCATTCAGGGTTTCATTGGCCTGTGTGATTTCCAGCAAGTGATGGAAAACATCTTGTGAGGCCTACCCAGGGTGGCCGTATACCTGGCTGAAGTACTCATCACCGGGACCTTGAACAATGAGCCTTTGGAGAACCTGGCAGAAGTCCTCTGGCGGTTTGAACAGGCCGGCATCCACCTCTGCAGGGAGAAATGCGTTTTTAATGCCCCCCTAGGTCACCTATTTAGGGTTTCGGGTAGACAGGCATGGCCTTCACCCGGTGGAAGACAAAGTGCGGGCCATTCAACAGGCTCCCATCCCTCAAGGTCAGACCGAGCTCCGCTCTTTCTTGGGGCTCATTAATTACTACGGGAAATTTATCCCCAACTTATCCACACTGCTTAACCAGCTCTGTCAATTGTTGAAGAAAGAGCACCAATGGGAATGGGGTCCCCTCCATCAGGCATTCCAAGAGGTCAAGCGGTGGCTGTCTTCTGAGAAGCTGCTTATGCACTTCGACCCTGAAAAACGACTTCTGCTCATGTGCGCCTCCTCCTCTTACAACAGGGGGTCGTTGTCACACACCGGTTGTCCGACAGGTTAGAGAGGCCGATTGGATTCGGGTCTCGCACACTTGCCGTTGCCAAGCGTAACTACGCCAAGATCGAGAAGCAAGGCCTGGCTGTCGTGTTTAGAGTGCGCAAGTTCCACCAATACATCTACGGCCATGCGTTCACGGTCTATACAGACCACAGCCTCTGCTCGGGTTGTTCAAGGAGAATCGGATGATTCCCCCGATCGCGTCTGAGAGGGTCCAGTGGTGGACGTTACTCCTGGCGGTGTAGGAGTACACATGCCGCATGCCGTGCATTGGGCCACCTGCCCCTCTCCACAAGGCCATTGGCATCCACCTCGGCTGCAGACGTCATAGTGGCCCTCCACTCCATGCACCCTTTGCTGGTCATGGCAGCTCACATCAGAGAGTGGAGCCAGATGGACCAACAGACATCCTGGCCAAGATTGTCCAAACCCGCACCGGGTCGGAAAATCGCCAGTGACGCCAGAAATTCCCTCCATTCTGCTCCGACGCCGGGACGCAATTCTCCGGCGAACGGAGAATCTATGCCAGTCACGTGTATGCAGTCACCGCGGCGCCGGTCGGGGGCCGTTCGATTCTCCGTGAGTGGGTTCCTCCGGCGTGGTTCCAACCTGGTACCACCTGGCGGGAGCTCGGACCCTCGGCCGGGCTGGCCGTCCTGGTGGGGGGGGGGCGGGGTGATCAGACTCCAGGGAGGGCCTCCACGATGGCCAGGTCTGCGATTGGGGGCTACCGATTGATGGGCGCGATCTGGTGGAAGCCTACCTTCTTCCGCGCTGGGTCGCTGTGTTGCTAGCCATGTTGCGCGGTGCTGGCGCGGAAACAGCCACCACACGCATGCGCCGGTGCGGAAACGGTCACCACACACATGCCCGCGCTAGCAGTGCAGGGCCACGTATCGCCGCCGGTGCTGTGTGCAGCACTCCGGCGCCGTTCTGGCCCCCTGTGAGCCACTGAATTGTTGGGATAAGAGGCCTGTTGACGCTGGCATGAAACACGCCAGCGTCAACGCTTAGCCAGGATTTTGGAGAATCCCGGCCCCTGAGTCTGGCACATGGTCCAGGACGGAGCCCAACACAGAGCCCTGCCCAATAACCTGTGGGTCTTTGCAACAAAGCTCCCAAAACTTAGTGTGGAGGATGGTATTTTGTTATGGGGGACATAGGTATTCGTCTCTCAACGCAGTAGTGCACCTTTGCTGCAAGGCCTCTCCAATGGACACCAAGGGGTATCCAAGATGAAGATGCTTGCCCGCAGCTACATTTGGTGGTCCGGGATAGACTCCAACATTGAAAACCGTGACACGCGCTCCAGCCCTTGCCAGGGCACCCAGAAGTCCCCAACTGCTGCTGCCATTCACCCTTGGGAATAGCCTGGATAACCGTGGTCCTGCGGCACATGGGCTTCGCCAGCCCATTCCAGGGGATGATGTTCCTTGTAAATGGTGGACACCAATTCGAAGTGGCTCAAAGTCCATAAAGTACACACCAAAATCACGAAAAGATTCTTGACAGACTGGGGCATACGTTCAGTACCCATGTCATTCCGGAAGCAATGTGTCCAATAATGGCGCGGCCTTCACCAGTGTGGAGTTTGAGTCATTCATGGCCTTGAATAAAATCCGACACATGTGGACAGCCCCGTATCACCCGGCCTTGAACGGGTTGGCTGAATGGGCAGTCCAAACCTTCAAGCGGGCCATGAAGAAGCTGACCACTGTATCTTGTGAGCCGAGGCTGGCCCGGTTCCTTTTCAGTTACCGGACGACTCCTTATGTCACAATGGGAGTGGCGAAGTTGCTGATGGGACATCGGCTCAGGATACACCTCAGTCTCGTCATTCCGGATATCGATGCACGGATCTGCCAGTGACAGAACCACTCAGAGACAGACGCTGGTCAGCGCAGGCAGCTGCAAGCCAGGGGACGCCGTATAAGTGAGGAATTTTGGCACCGGTTCCACATGGGCCCCGGGCGTGGTGCTCAGGGCAACTGATCTGGATCTCTATTTGTGAAGCTAGCTGCCACTTAGAGTACGTCTGGTGCCGCACAGGAACCGCCAAAGCAGGCTCAGGATACTCAGGTCACTGCCTAGATATCCTAGAGCACCACCCAGATTGGCGTCACCTCCGCCCATCGAGGCCCAGGAGGCTGAGACGCCCGACGCCTCCTCGGAGAACGGGCATTTCTACGGACTTGGCGGGGGACAAGGTATTACGACCCCCATAGGGACCACGGACTATGTTCAATAAGATTCCCTGCCTTTACCTGGCACAGGATCAATGCATTGTGAGTGCTGCCAGGGAAGGAGGCACTCACCAAGGTGAACTACTTGGTATGACTGCACACAAACCGCACATTGAGAGAGCTGTTGTAGGTGTGAGGAGCCTGAAGAGCCACATGTGTGCAATCATTGGTGTCCTGCATCATCGGGAAGTCCACTGTCCTGGTGAATTCACGTGTCCTTTCATTATGGTGTTCCCTCTTCACTCTTCTTCCAATGTCACTGTGGCCCCTTGATACATCAATGAATGTTGAGCTGTGAGATGCAACTGATGTTGCCTGCTCCTGCCCGCAAGGATGATAACCTTCACAACCATTGGGAAACTCTTTTCTGAGCCTCCAGTGGTCAGTGTGAGGGGGATTGCATAACTGCGGCTATCTTTTTAGTGAAGTATTACCTCCTCATACAAGTAAAATGGAAGTGCTGGTCCCTGAACTGCCTTCCATGCAGTTTCTTCCTTCTACCTCCTCTCCATCTTCTGGTTATGTTGCAGACCAAGAGGTACTGCAGCTATTGTCCCCATATCTGTGTAAGGCATGGGCATGTGTCTTGTTCTTCCTTTACTATTTCACAGAATTGTTACGGTGCAGAATGTGGTCATTTGTCCCACCATATTGGCGCTGGCAATGATTTTACACTTTCTGTCTTTTGGATGAAATGAAGTTGCATCAAATATCATATAATGCAATTTCAAAGAGCTGGTGAGCTTATCCATGGCATCCAGGCCAATATTTATCGGTTAAGTAACATGACTATAATAGATAATCTTGTCATTATTACAATGTAGTTTGTGGGTCAATTGGCTGCTACATTATCTTAATTACAACAATGACTATATGATAGGTGGGCGAAGAATGAGGGATTTAAACACAAGAGGAGAATTTTAAAGCTGAGGCACTGGGGAACGAGTAGACAATATAGCTCAACAGGATTGGATTGGATTGGATTTTATTGTCACGTGTACCGAGGTACAGTGAAAAGTATTTTTCTGCAAGCAGCTCAATAGATCATTAAGTACATGGAAAAAGGGAATAAAAGAAAAGGCATAATAGGGCAACACAAGATACACCTTGTAACTACATAAGCACCCGCATCAGATGAAGCACACCAGGGTGTAGTGTTAATGAGGTCAGTCCATAAGAGGGTAATTTAGGAGTCTGGTAACAGTGGAGAAGAAGCTGTTTTTGAGTCTGTTCGTGCATGTTCTCAGACTTCTGTATCTCCTGCCCGATGGAAGAAGTTGGAAAAATGAGTAAGTCGGGTGGGAGGGTTCTTTGTTGGGAAGGGATGGGAAGAGTGGGGCGGGGAAGGACGCAGAGCTTTGGAAGAGCATTGAGGAGGCCTAGAATATAGAGGTTACCAAGACAGCACTGGCATCATGAAATTGGCAGATAATAAAGGCATGGAAGAAGAGGTCAACATCAGATGAGTTGACAGTACATAATCCAACTGGTCGCCCGCTCGCCTACTACAACGTGCAACACAATAAAAGGTTTCAAAATGTCAAATATATCGCCAAATTAAGTTTTCCATTTGTCAAGAGGAGCACGGACTAACCCGTTGACAAGGTGCGAGTTGCCAAATTGGGTAGGGAAAAACCAGCCGCACGCGCTCTGCGCAGCTGCTGAGAGGGCTTGCCGGCTCACGCTTGCGCAGTGTTGGACCCGGTGGGGTGGGGGTGGGTTGGGCGAGCGGCTGCGGCGCGTGCGCAGAGGGAGCCTCCCGCGAGCTCGGTGCTGACGCAGCCAGAGTGCGGGCAGTCAGAGGAGCGGCCGCTGATTGGTGGCTTCCGTTCCGACCAACCGCCGCCTGAAAGCGAGCGGCGCACCGACAGGGGACGGGCCGACATCAACAGCAACGCTGCAGGGCTGGGAAGAAGTGCTAATATGGTCTGAAGAACGTCGGCGGTGATACACTTACAAAAAAAATCACACATTCTTTTAATTGCGAATAATTCCCGGGTCTTGGCCTGGGTTTTTAGGGAGCAGTTTACATCCAGAGAGGAGAAGCCTTGGACTGTGGATTATCGGGTTTTTAAACCAGTGAGAAAAGAGAAGGTGGGGTCGCCAGAAGGAGAAGAGCGCCGAGTGGGAGCCCAGCAGCCTGCTTTACCCGGCTGCTTCACTATCAATCAGTCTTCTCCTTTCACTGGCGCTGTCTGGAAATTCTCATTGTTTTTCTTTTCAGTGTGTGTTGAATTCCTTAACTGACCTGCACGGGAAACCGATTTCATCGATTCGCCCTCTTGGGGAGTTATTTTTCTACTTTGAAATCCCATTCTCAAAATTCTGATTTTAATTATCGACTATGGCCGACGACGACGTCCTGTTTGAAGATGTATATGAGCTGTGTGAAGTGATTGGCAAGTAAGTGTGTTTTATATATGTATATTTAAGTAGAAAATAAAACTGCAGCCCGAATGTGATGTCTTTCGGTTGTGGTTTCATTCGTGGATTTACAGGACAGGCCCTCCCTGTTTCCAATGGATTACAGGATAAGGCCGAGATGGGGTTTATTTAGTATTTTTGCATAATCTCTGAAATAAATCTGGAAATGAATTTGAACGAATAAAATTTAAAAATCAAAAAAATTCAGAAACCAATCGATATTAATTTTCTACCTTTTATTGTAAAAGCAGTTGATTGTGGACATTATTTACTTTTTAATATTTGAACTGAAATTGAAATATCGATACCGTTGCTGTGGCTGTGGTCTTTTGCATCTGAATGATCCAGTTCCACCTTTTGATGGAGCGGTGCATCAGGCGTTTATCTTCCTAGGAAGTAATGAGTAGCTTCGGTTACCCGCAAAACTCAGAAATTACACTCTGTCACCTGCATTAATGTGCTATATTATAATTCGATTCCGAAAGCTTATCAGTTAGCGTTATACGGAATGGTCCATTTTCATAAACCGAATTTGAGATGCGTTTTCATTGTCGTGAGGACAAAAAAGGCTCTTGTGAAGTAGTCGTCCTTATAGTGATTTTTCTGTAAAATTTTCATTGTTCATTTAAAATGTTTATCCGTGTTGACCGTCTTCCTTGCAGGCTGGGTCATTTGGTTATTTCTATTATCGACTATTCTGAAATAGCTGTGTAGGATATGGAGTATGCACGTTTATTGCCATCATACTCATTTTTGTACCTCATTTATCTTTATTTGTTCAGAAACTTATTGAAAAGTATTTACTTTTAATTATGTCCAAATAGTAGGATTGTTTTCTGTTTTCCTTGGCCTACTCCGAAGAGATGTAAAATGTTTTCATTGCTGTTATGTAATCAGAATGGTAATGTTGGTGAATATTTTCAGAAATCCATAATTGAAAGTATATTTTCAAGTGTTATGCTTCTTTATATGTTATCTTGGGAAAACTACATTTTTTATGACAAGCTTTTTTTGATGTAGTTCAAAGGATATCATTGCCTCTTTAAAGTACAATCTAAAGGTAACCCTTACGAAGCAAATTTTACTGAAGGCCCTCAATGCACAGTGTTAAAAACCTGAAAGGGTCAAGCTATCTCATGAAATTTTAAATGTTTTTTTTGTATGCTGCTGTATGTTTTTAAAAAAGTTATGTATAATTTGAACAATAACTGTTTCTAGAGCATGTGCAAGTGATTCATGTCTGTAATTTCATCTGAGATTATGTTGCAATCTTTTGATTTCTAAGCTTTATTTTATGGCATATGTAGCAAAAGCGTTTTGATTTTTGTTTGCAGTTCTAGAAAACTGATGTGACTTAATATTGTTGTGTGTGAATAGTTGAGAGGGTACCATCATAGATGTGGTATAAATATTTTGATATGGTCATGTCTCGACAAGAAGCAATGATATCTGTAATATTTTTGAAGCTGTGTTCCTGTGAAATGACATGACCAAATATAATGTATAAACAAAACAAATTGAGCAAATGCCTTTTGATTTGACAATCAGGACCATATTTACTAAGTTTGTCCTTCACAATTTTACACAGATTGCCTTTCAATGACCATATGGTACTGAGTGAAGCTATACTAATCAGTTTTACAGTACCTAATTTAGGTAGGGAAATGGGAAGGACTATAAAATTCTCATCCTTGTGTTCAAATCTCACCATTGTTTTATCACTGTTTCCGACCTCCTCTGGCTCTCAACCCTTGGAAATATGTGTTCTCTGAACTTTGGCCTCTTGTGCCTCTTCTCGGATCCCACAATTGGTGACCGTGCCTTCAGCCACCTGGACTGAGTTCTGAAATTTCTTCTTTGTATCTCCAATCTACTATTAAAGTTTAGGTCACGTATGTTAATCTTTGTTTTTTTTGTCAAAATCATGTGCCTGTGAAGTGCCTTGGAAAAAAATACTCCATTAAAGCTGCTATATAAAAGCATTTCTTGAGACGGTGATTTTTAAATAAACTCTTTTTTTTCAAACCTTTAACAATTTGAGTGTAGAAGGATTTTCAGCAAAAGTACATAGAAAAGATTGTGACATCAATTAATAGCCAGAATAGTCTTAGATCAGGCTGCAGCAGCACACCCTCTGGAATCTTTCAAGAATAAGTTAGATTCGGTGATGGGTGACTCTAGGCTTGCATAGAAAAACAACATAGATGGTTTGAAAGGCCTTACTCGTGCATACTCATTCTTGCTTGTCGACTGCAATAACAGAGTTGGATTTTTAAAAAGTGTTCATTTTGTCATAAAAGCAAAAAATGTGGGAAGTACTCAGCAAGTCAGGCAGCACCTGTGGAAGGAAAAGCAGAGTTAATATTGCAGGTTAATGACTTCTTAATCAGAGCTTGGAAAAGTTAGAAATGTAGTCATTTTGTTATAATGGATTTTGTTTAAAAAGAATTTGTTGCAACAGATGAAATGACACATTATGAATTTTTGTTAACTTTGAACCTGACCATACATTGGTTTGATACCCTTGACAGCAATTTATGGTGCTGACCTCTAGTTAATCCTTCTGAAACGTGAATGTACAAGTAGAATAACTTGCTATTTCATCCCAACAACGCCCCCTCTCCAAACTTGCAAACAAAAGTTTTGCTTACCTTGAATTGAAAAGAAGAGTAATAGCAAAAATATTATTTATTTAAAATAGTCAATCATAATGCTGATAAAACTCTTTTGTAGTGGGCAGGTGTATTACTGATTTGCATGGATTCAGATTCCAAATGTATGCTGGAGAGGGATTTCAACAAAAGGACACGGATAGCTAAGTGAGCAGCTACCAATAGCGGGGTGAAGGAAGTAGACATACAATCGAAAGATTGGAGAAGGAGAGCAATGAGCACAGAGTGATGGATCAGTGAGATTTCCTGCAGAATTGTGGTTTGAACAAAAGAACAAAGAAAAGTACGGAACAGGTCCTTCGGCCCTCCAAGCCCATGCCGACCATGCTGCCCGTCTAAACTAAAATCTTCTACACTTCCTAGGTTCGTATCCCTCTATTCCCATCCAATTCATGTATTTGTCAAGATGCCCCTTAAATGCCAATATCACCCCTACTTCCTCCACCGGCAATGAGTTCCAGGCACCCACTACCCTCTTGTGTACAAAAAAAACCTTGCCTTGTACATCTCCTCTAAACCTTGCACCGCGCACTTTAAACCTATGCCCCCTAGTAATTGACCCCTCTACCCTCGGGAAAAGTCTATGACTATCCACTCTGTCTATGCCCCTCATAATTTTGTAGACCTCTATCAGGTCACCCCTCAACCTCCGTCGTTCCAGTGAAAACAAACCGAGTTTATTCAACCGCTCCTCTTAGCTAATGTCCTCCATGCCAGGCAACATCCTGGTAAATCTCTTCTGCACCCTGTCTAAAGCCTCCACATCCTCTGGTAGTGTGGCAACCAGAATTGAACACTATAGTCCAAGTGTGGCTTAACTAAGGTTCTACAGAGCTGCCACATGACTTGCCAATTCTTATATACTCGATGCCCCGGCCAATGAAGGCAAGCATGCCATATGCCTTCTTGACTACCTTCTCCACCTGTGTTGCCCCTTTCAGTGACCTGTGGACCTATACACCTAGATCTCTCTGACTTTCAATACTCTTGAGGGTTCTACCGTTCGCTATATATTCCCTACCTGCATTAGACCTTCCAAAATGCATTACCTCACATTTGTCCGAATTAAACTCCATCTGCCATCTCTCTGCCCAAGTCTCCAAATGATCTAAATCCTGCTGTATCCTCTGACAGTCCTCATCGCTATCTACAATTCCACCAACCTTTTGTGTCATCTGTAAACTTGCTAATCGGACCGGTTACGTTTTCCTCCAAATCATTTATATATAAATATATACTACGAACAGCAAAGGTCCCTGCACTGATCCCTGCGGAACACCACTAGTCACAGTCCTCCAATTAGAAAAGCACCCTTCCATTGCTACTCTCTGCCTTCTATGACCTAGCCAGTTCTATATCCATCTTGCCAGCTCACCCCGATCCTGTGTGACTTCACCTTTTGTACCAGTCTACCATGAGGGACCTTGTCAAAGGCCATACTGAAGTCCATATAGACAACATTCACTGCCCTACCTGCATCAGTCATCTTTGTGACCTCTTCGAAAAACTCTATCAAGTTAGTGAGATACAACCTCCCCTTCACAAAACCATGCTGCCTCTCACTAATACATCCATTTGCTTCCAAATGGGAGTAGATCCTGTCTCGAAGAATTCTCTCCAGTAATTTCCCTACCACTGACGTAAGGCTCACCGGCCTGTAGCTCCCTGGATTATCCTTGCTACCCTTCTTAAACAAAGGAACAACACTGGCTATTCTCCAGTCCTCCGGGACATCACCTGAAGACAGTGAGGATCCAAAGATTTCTGTCAAGGCCTCGGCAATTTCCTCTCTAGCCTCCTTCAGTATTCTGGGGTCAGGCCTTGGGGACTTGTCTACCTTTTATACTTTTCACTGTACCTCTGTACACGTGACAATAAACAAATCCAATCCAATCCTTAATATTTTTCAAGATGCCTAACACCTCGTCTTTCTGGATCTCCATGTGACCCAGGCTATCTACACACCCTTCTCCAGACTCAACATCCACCAATTCCTTCTCTTTGGTGAATACTGATGCAAAGTATTCATTTAGTACCTCGCTCATTTCCACTGGCTCCACACATTGATTCCCTTGCCTATCCTTCAGTGGGCCAACCAGAGGGCTATCCTCTTGCTTTTTATGTACGTGTAAAAAGCCTTGGGATTTTCCTTAACCCTATTTGCCAATGACTTTTCATGACCCCTTTTAGCCCTCCTGACTCCTTGCTTAAGTTCCTTCCTACTTTCCTTATATTCCACACATGCTTTGTCTGTTCCCAGCCTTCTAGCCCTGACAAATACCTCCTTTTTCTTTTCGACGAGGCCTACAATATCTCGTTATCCAAGGTTCCCAAAATTTGCCGCATTTATCCTTCTTCTGCACAGGAACATGCCGGTCCTGAATTCCTTTCAACTGACATTTGAAAGCCTCCCACATGTCGGATGTTGATTTACCCTCAAACATCCGCTCCCAATCTCGGATCTTCAGTTCCCGCCTAATATTGTTATAATTAGCCTTCCTCCAATTTAGCACATTCACCCGAGGACCACTCTTCTCCTTGTCCACCAGCATTTTGGATACCGAGAAAATTAAGGGACATGGGGCAGGTGGAACTGAGGTAGAAGATCAGTTATGATCATGTAGAACTGTAGAGTAGGCTCGATTGGCCAAAAGGCCTGTTGCACTAATTTCTTTTGATAAAATATGGGTAGCACATTTTCGGCTGCTGTGACGTTTATGGAGGATGGGGGGTTGGCCAGGAGATCACTGGTTAGTTGAGTTGGAAGTAACAAAAGTATGGAAATGGATGAGGTGGACAATATCACAGATACGTGCATAGATGATCTTTCTGATATAAATTACTCCGCAATAACCTGCTCTCTGTTGCTGAGTTTGGGTTGTGCCAGGGCCTTCCAAACGGGGACAAAATAGCTGAACTCTAAGTGAGATGAGAGTAACTGCTCTTGATGTCAAAGCAGCATTTGACCAAGTTATAGCATCAAGGAGCCCTAGCAAAATTAGCATGAGCGGCACGGTAGCATAGTGGTTAGCACATTTGCTTCACAGCTCCAGGATCCCAGGTTCGATTCACTGCTTGGGTCATTGTCTATGTGGAGTCTGCATGTTTTCCCGTATGTGTGGGTTTCTTCCGGGTGCTCCAAGATGTGCACGTTAGGTGGATTGGCCATGCTAAATTGCCCTTTGTGTCCAAAATTGCCCTTCGTGCTGGATGGGGTTACTGGGTTATGGAGATAGGGTGGAGGCGTGGGCCTGGGTAGGGTGCCCTTTGCAAAAGCCGATACAAATGCGATGGGCTGAATGGCCTCCTCTGCACTGTAACTTCTATGATTCTGTATCTGCGTGGGTTTCCTCTGGCTGCTCCGGTTTCCTCCCACAAATCCTGAAAGACGTGTTAGGTGAATTGGATATTCTAAATTCTCCCTCTGTACCTGAACAGGCGGCGAAATATGGCGACTAGGAGCTTTTCACAGTAACTTCATTGCTCTGTTAATGTGGGCCTACTTGTGACTACAGATTATTATTATTATTATTTATTATTATCAATGGGAATCAGGGGGCAAACTCTCCACTGGTTGGAGTCATACCATAAAGGAAAATGGTTGTGGTAATTGAGGGACAATCATCTCAGTCCCAGGAATTCACTGCAGAAGTTCCTCGGGGTTAGTGTCCGAGACCCCAACCACCTTCAGCTGTCTCTTCCCACCAAGATTCTGTGTAGTAGCTAACCATACTAACTAACCATAAGTGCCAAGAACTTGAAGGAGTCATTTGTTCAGAAATTAATGCAGAATCCAAATTATGCTAAGATAGGATAATTGAGGTACAAGAGGGAAGAACTTGTATTTATTAAATTATTGTCAGAGTGATAGAAACAGCATAAACACATGAGAATTTATTGCGTCCATTGAAACTGTGCTGGTTCTAGCGCTACGTTGGCGCAATCTACATCAATGCTGCTGTACCCTTTATTTATTTTCTATATAATTATCTGAGTGTACCTTAAATGCAGAGGCTGGTGTGATTTCAGTCGTGACTTGTAACCCATATATTTTAGTAACATCTTGCACAAATAAAATCCTTCCAAAAAGTGTTTATAGTCTTCAATTACCCAGTTACTTATTTACTGACCAGTGATTTGCCACTTACTCTGCCAAAGCAGTTCTTTGAATGATTGCCCCTTTCTCCCCCACCCTTTAAATATTCCAGCTCCAATAAAACTTTTCAAATATCTAATTGTAATTATATCCACTAACCCCTGGTTACATGTGTACCAACCACCCTGTTCCTCTATGTCATTGTGAATTTTACTATTTGGAATATATAACCATTCTTTGTTCCAAAATTTACCACTTCAATTATCGGCATTTGCTGTTTATCTTCCCACTCTTATTTGTTTGACTTGTAATTTCCTGCATTCTTCATCACAATTTGCTATGCTGTCTAATTTGATTACAACTTTTTTATCTATGCCCATGTCTCCATCATATTTGAGTATGGGGAATGACATTTCCGAACATTGATTCTGGGCATGTCACTTGCTGTATCCTTCCAATCCAAGAAATTCATTTTTCATGTTCTTTGCTTCTATTCTTCTGACATCATTTATCCAGGTTGTTATTTTGTATTTAACATCATTTTTTTTACAAAAGGTCTTTGTTATGCCTTTGTTTCGGTTACTGTGTGGAGTTTATACATGCAGTTTACACGTTTTCCCCTCATCAGCGTAGGTTTCTTCCGGATGCTCCGGTTTCCTCCCACAGTCCTCCTACAAGATTAGGCAGATTGGCCATGCTAAACAGCCTCTTGATGTCCAAAGATGTGCAGGTTAAGTTACGGGGATAGGATGGGGAGTAGACACAAGTTTTGGTGGGTCGGTGCAAACTCAATGGACCAAATGGCATCCTTCTGCACTGTAGGCTTCTATATGGTAGTTAATAATTTTTGAGAATCCAAATGCACCATCCTCGCTGCTTCTCACGATTATTCACCTTGTGGTGTGACTTGTGGACAAAAACCTTCGGAACTGTCTGTCCCTGCATCAGTATTTTCTGCTGGTCTCAGGCTTTTTCTCATTTCTTTCACGTTTGGTTTTCCTCTTTTTTTTCCTCTCTACACCTCTGTCTTGTTATCTCTCTTTCATCTTCCTGACCTTTGCAATTCTTGCCTCAGTTTGTTTTGCCATCTGTGTGTATTTTCCTTTCTTTTCTCATGCCTCAGGCTTGCGACTTGAGTGATTTATTCAATTGTAGCTTTTACCTTTTTGCTGGATCGGAATTGGATGGGGCTTACAGAATGACATGACCTGTTTTGCCAAAGGCCAGTCTGGTTATTGACCGTTAAAAAAACCTTGTGGGTTTTATGTGCTCTCCCTAAGATGTGCATGCACTGGGATATTTTTTTTGATCGGTGAGATGGAAAGCCTTTTTCAGTTTTTGTGGTTCACAGTGGATTGAGTATTCTTTTCCTGCAAATGTTCAGAATTTGAACAAAAAAAATCTTACATGGGTACATGTTGCATGTACTTGTGTTACTGGACTAATGACCCAAAGACACAAGTTCAATTCCCACAATAGCAGCTTGGGAATTTAAGTAAATAAATCTGTGGTAAAAATCTAGTATCAGTACGCAGAAGGACTAGACCATTCAGCCCCTCGGAGCTGCACTGCCACTTCATAAGCTTGATGTGGAGATGCCGGCATTGGATTGTGGTGGGCACAGTAAGAAGTCATACAACACCAGGTTAAAGTCCAACAGTTTATCTGGAATCACTAGCTGATGAAGGAGCTGCGCTCCAAAAGCTAGTGATTCTAAATAAACCTATTGGACCGTTACCTGGTGTTTGAAGATTTCTTGCTGGACTTCATAAGCTGATCTGGTTGTAACCTCAAATCTGCACCCCACTTACCCCCTTGCTTACCAATAATCTGTGCAACTCTGCCGTAGAAATCATGACCATTGTTGTCATTAAACCCCATCTGGTTCATGAAATTCCTTTATTAAAAGAAAATCCGATGTCCTTGCCCATATGATCCACATATGGCAAACTGCAACAAATAGGTCTTAAGAATAAGACCGGATGCACCAACCACCAATGTTATACAATTTAGCATGACAAAGATGCACCTAGCCCTCCTGACTAACGTTTAGGGACTTGTGTCAAATTTTGAAAGCTGTTCCACAGACCAGTCAAACAATCTGACATAGAAATACTTCAAATTTACTGGAACAAATGCTTGCTGTCTCTTATTTGTTTAACCATATTTTTCAAAAAAGAGCATAAACTTTGCCCTGAATTAGTATGTCTCAAAATTTCCACACCTCTGGTGTTAGGCTAACAAGCCTATATTTGTTAGGTGTATCCCTCCTTCCTTTTTTAAACAGGGGTATAATATTTCCAACCTTCACTCCAGTGGCATCAATCCCATATAAAATAAGGATTGGAAGATTGTGGATAGAGCAATTGCAGTTTCCCCATGAACTTTCCTCAGCAACCTATTATGCAGCCTGTGTGGACTGGTTGGTTTTCTTTCTTTGAGCCCGGCCAACTGTGTCGCCTCTTCTATCAATTTTTAATCCTACATGACTGCAGAGTTTTGCTACTAGGAGTCTACCTTTTCGATCTGGGGCATGTCGTGAACCTCGAGAAAATAGGTCCAGTTTGTTGCTTTCTAGTTTTATAAAGGTTTAACATCACCTATACTTGTTTACCTCATATAAGATGCGTATCTGGCACATGGAATACTATACACTTTTTTTCCCATTCTCCTACCACCCACCTTGCAATCATGCCTAGCATCTGAAATATACATCAGTCAACTTGGTTTGAGAGGGAAAACAGCGATGTATATTCAACTGGCTCCAGATGCTACATGAATAGCGATTCAACCAGTGACAATTCAAAACTCTATTAAGTTCACCATTAACTAGGAGTCTGGCGTCACTACCAACAAAATGCTCTAATCTTGGAAAAAGGCAACGTGCTACTTACTGTAAAAGAGAACTTTGCCAGGAGACTCAAAATATATGCTGTGTAATCAAAATACACAATTGCACCAATATGTAAACTAGTTTAAATGTGACTAAACATTTTAATCTGTGCAAAATACAATGTGTATTTCTAATTTAATATTTATAGTAGAAATCTAGTGTTGGGAACCAAATATTAATTGTAACTTAATTTAATAAGTATTTATTTTAAATGAGTTAATTGGTGCTAGAAATGTCAGTCGGTGTGGCAAAGTACTTTAGTTGTGAGATGTGGGAGATCCGTGACACTTCCAGCGATCTGGACAGCTACATCTGCAGGAAGTGTACCCAATTGCAGCTCCTCACAGATCATGTGGATCGGTTAGAGCAGCAATCGGATGCACTTAGGAACATGCAGGTGGTGGAAAGCGCCAACGACAGGTGTTTTAGAGATGTGGTCATGCCCAAGGTGCAGACAGATAGATGGGTGACCGCTAGATGGGGAAGGCAGTCAGTGCAGGAATCCACTGTGGCTGACCCTCTCTCTAACAAGTGTACCCTTTTGGATACTGTTGGGAGGGGGGCATCCAGGGAAAACAGCAGCAGGCAGAGCAGTGGCTCCCTGGCTGGCTCTGTTGTTCAGCAGGGACGGTCAAAGCGCAGAAGAGCAATAGTTATAGGGAATTCTATAGTCGGAGGCACAGATAGGTGCCGTTCTGGATGTGAAAGCGACTCCAGGATTGTATGTTGTCTTCCTGGTTCCAGGGTCAAGGATATCTCTGAGCAGACAAGGGGCATTCTGAAGGGGGAGGATGATCAGGCAAAGGTCATGGTACACTGTAGTACCAATGATATAGGTAGAAAGAGGGAGGAGGTCTTGCAGCAAGAATTCAGGTCGTAGACCAAAAAGAAGGACCTCTTGGGTTGTAATATCTGCATTACTCCCAGTGCAAGTACAGAAATAGGAGACTAGCGCAGATGAATGCGTAGCTCACGAGTTGGTGCAGGAGGGAAGGTTTTAGATTCTTGGACCACTGGGACAGTTTCTGGGAAAGTGGGAGCTGTACAAGTAGGATAGTCTACATCTGAGCCAGAGCTGACTAACATCCTTACCAGCGGGTTTGCTAGTGTTGTCGGGAGGAGTTTAAACTAATTCAGCAGGGGGAGGGGGACACAGACTGTTAGTAGAATAGGAACACAGCATAACACAGAAAAGCAATCGAGTGAGAGGGAATAGATAGATAGAGATAGAGAAATACAGCACAGAACAGGCCCTTCAGCCCACGAGGTTGTGCCAAACTTTTATCTTGGGTTGATGGGATTGGATTTGTTTATTGTCACGTGTACCGAGGTAAAGTGAAAAGTATTTTTCTGCAAGCAGCTCAACAGATCGTTAGAGAAGGGAATTAAACAAAATTCAAGAAAATACATGAGAATACATAATAGGGCAACACAAGATATACAATGTAACTACATAAGCATTGGCATCGGTTGAAGCATACAGAGTGTAGT